>NC_064644.1:536857641-538107641 GCF_023864345.2 Schistocerca serialis cubense | reverse complement strand
GCAGATAAAATCTGGTAAACTTCTCGACAAGCAGAAAACTTCTATTGGAGCCCTAAACATCAGTACACTGATTCAGACAGGAAAATTACATAATCTCACTCAAGAAATCAACAGACAAAAAATTCTCTTACTTACTCTTCAAGAAACACGACTGACTGACAATGAAACCATGGACTACGCAAGCTTCCGGATCTTCAAGAGCAAAACAAAAGATCGCAAAAGGCGCCTCAATCTGCGGAATGGACTTTCTTGTACACAGATCCAAAAATGGTTCAAATGGCTCTGAGCACTATGGGACTTAACATCTGAGGTCATCAGTCCCCTATAACTTAGAACTACTTAAACCTAACTAACCTAAGGACATCACACACATCCATGCCCGAGGCAGGATTCGAACCTGTAATCGTAGCGGTCGCGCGGTTCCAGACTGAAGCGCCTAGAACCGCTCGGCCTCAGCGTCACAAATCCATCATCAACTCTGTTATAGAAATCACACCCATCAATAATCGACTCATGATCATGCGGATTCAGAGTGCCAATAAAATATATACGGTCATCAATGTGAATGCGCCCACCAACATCGAAAACAAGAAAAATCCCAAAACAGTGGGAAAATTTTGGAACCAGCTCAAAAACCTATGAGCAAAATTCAACAACATGACGTGAAAATCCTAGTGGGGAACTTCAACGCCCATCTCGGGAAAGAAAAAACTTACCGGAAAATAATCGTCAAACTTTCTGCACACCAAAATACTAACACTAATGGCACACGCCTGATTGACATATGCAAACAATTCAACCTCAAAGTTATGTCCACCCACTTCAGAAAACCCCCACAAAAACAGAAAACATGGCGATCCCCAATCCAACATCATGGTCAATTTCAGATCGACCACTTTGCCATATCCTAAGCCCACTACAGGATCATCCACGACATTCAAGTCCGAAGAGGTGGGCGAACATCGATACAGACCACTACCTCACCCGAGTTGAAGTAAAATTCTCTTCGAAGAGAGTACAATATATAAAACGACACATCCAAAAGTTGGACACATCTAGAATTCAGGAAACAAAGATCACAGAAGAATGAAAAAAAAAAAAACTCGACCGATTTCTGTAGCAACATAACCAGAAAAGCCAAAGAATTAATCCCACTTCAGAAAAAGGCAAACCACCCATGGTGGGATTCCAACTGCGACCAAACCATCATCAGTCGCCGAATAGCCTTTCAAAAATACATTTAAGTCCGGAAATCCTACAACACTTCCTCGATATCCGAAAACAGTCAAACAGAACCACTAGGAAAACCAAACGTAAATACATCCCCGAACAGCTCAAATCAATTCAGGGCAACTACAGAAATTACAACAGCAGAAGTTTCTACAGAGATTTCGCTAAAAGAATTAACGGTTACTCACCAAAAAATTTGACCTTCAAGAAAAACGATGGGAAACTTTCACTCACCAAGCAAGAAAACTGCAAAGAACCGGCAGACTTCTTTTCCGACCTTCTTAATTGCTCTGAACAGTCCGAACGATTCCTACACACATCCCCAAGTCACACGAAATCAGACGGGGATTCACTGAAACAAAAAGAAATCCGACACTACATCAGAAAACTGAAGAACGGAAAGACATCAGGAGAAGATGGAACCACCGCAGAATTACTGAAAAATCTTGTAATACGACTACAGGAAATCACGCACGTCATTCAAGACATATTGCGAAACGAAGAACTCACAGACGACTGGAAATGCGCACTCATCCAAATCTGATGTGAATAAGTACAGAGAATTCTCCCTAATTTCCATTCCTTACAAAGTCCTCTCCGCTTGCCTCTTACAACACGCACAAGAACAACTGGATCCCCTAATAGGTGAATATCAAACAGGGTTCAGACCACTCGGATCAGGCACCGAACAAATTTTCAACCTGAAGTACACTGAAAATTCGAGCTACACGATATCTCCAACCATCTGCATATTTGTCGACTTCAAAAAAGCTTGCGACTCCATCGATCGACAGTCCCTGTTTAATACTCAAAGAAAATAGTCTGGATCCAAAAACACAACGCATCATCCAACACACGCTAACAGACACAACTTCCAAAGTCAAATTCAACGGAGAAGTCAGATAACCTTTTTCCATCAAGACTGGCGTCCGGCAAGGTGATGGCCTCTCCCCACTACTTTTCAACATCGTTTTAGACAAAGTCATCAAAGAAGGGGAACAAGAGCTGAAAAATCGAAACATGTGGTGACCCATCAGGCTAGGAAAAGAAAACATCGACGTCATATGCGTAGTCTTCGCTGATGACCTGACGATCCTTTCTGGTGATGAACAAACAGTAATCCATCAGATTGAAGTCTTCAAAGGATGTGCCGAGGAAGTTGGACTACAAATTTCTTTTCCTAAAACAGAATTCATGGCTACGAAACACATCAAAACACAAAATTTAATCACAAAATACGGCACAGTAAACAAGGTTAACCAAACACTTAGAAGAAACTGTTGAGCCTAGAGGTACAAAGAAATTAGCACAAAAAACAGAGGAACTCAAAATGCGGAAAGGATAAGGAAAAGTTGCGAGCATCTACAATAAAAAATGCATAAACATCAACACAAAAGTTCGACACTACGCGACTGTTATCAAACCTGAAACGCTCGACGCCAGCGAGACTCTAAATCTTAATTGCAAAGCAGACCTCGAAAATATCAAAAAGGCTGAAAGAAAAATCATTCGAAAAATCCTTGGCCCAAAACTCACCGAGGAAGGATACCGTCTACAGTCACACACAATCACAGAAAAACATTCCAGCATCGAAATCGATTTCTGCCGACGACCACTGAAATTCCATGCACAAATCATGAGACTAGATAACAACCGGCTACCAAAGAAAATTTTGACGTACTTTGAAAACGACAACAGTCTGGATAAAACAGGTCAAATTGCTCTAAAAATGTCGAAATCACACCGACAGACATCGAAAATCGAAACTTCAGACATAAGATCTACAGCTGGCTAATTTACTCAGAAGACAAACCCAAGGTGCCTAGAAGAAACTGATCAGATGAACGTCGAGCTAACCATAGCTGGATGATGAAACAATTCTGGAAGAACAAGAAAAATATCAGCCACAGTCATAATTTGCTTTATGTGATCCTCTATGGGTCTAAACAATATAAATAAATAATAATCTGCATAACCTACGTGAAAAGGGAAGAACTATTTTGTGGAGTTTTGTAGTTTTGTACGTAAATAAGTATAAATTAAGAAAAGAACGAAATAATGTTTCGCTACTGCCCGTTTCGCATTTTTGTGTAAGAGTAGTTTTGTTGTTTTTTTTACTTTTTCGGTCAAATCTACACGATCCGTAACATAGGTATTAGTCCACGAGTCAACTTCCGGGACATTCTGACATTGCACGTACATAACAACTTTTGCTTATTAAACACTTCTTCGATAAACGTTCGCTTGTACGCCAGCTTATTTGATTTCAGCGCTGTCTGACTCAATGGATCTAATCTGGGAGGCTTTAGAACCTTTGCGAATAACTTAACCTGGTAATTTTCTTTTCTGTTAGCACAAACAAATTCAACAGAGTTTAGGATGACAGTGCACACGAAAGCCGATGCCAGCACAGTGCCGGCCAGTGTGACCACGCGGTTAAAGGCGCTTCAGTCTGGAACCGCGTGACCGCTACGGTCGCAGGTTCGAATGCTGCCTCGGGCATGGATGTTTGTGATGTCCTTAGGTTAGTTAGGTTTAAGTAGTTCCAAGTTCTAGGGGACTGATGACCTCAGATGTTAAGTCCCATAGTGCTCAGAGCCATTTGAACCATTATTTGAAGCCAGCACAGTAAACAAGCAATTCCGAAGTGACGTTTGTGGAAATGATTAAGTTCGGGCAGTAATGTCTAACAGCATTGTCACTTGACTTGAATAAAAATGCGGCCCTGAGAACCATAAAGACCAAAAGCACACCGTCGTCAACCCCACATTTGAGTGAATGTCAGACAATCAAGTGAGACAGCATTTCGTGAATGTTTATATATACAGTGGGCCTACAGCACAGATGAACTTCACCCACCATAAGTTCAACAAATGTCAGAAGCATGATTGTTTCAAATGGCTCTGAGCACTATGGGACTTAACAGCTGAGGTCATCAGTCCCCTAGAACGTAGAACTTCTTAAACCTAACTAACCTAAGGACATCACATACATCCATGACCTAGGCAGGATACGAACCTGCGACCGAAGCGGTCGCTCGTTTTCAGACTGAAGCGCCTAGAACCGGTCGGCCACATCGGCCAGCCAGAAGCATGAATAAATGCCACACTCTCAGTATCTACGATGATGTGCTTTATGATTCTCGGCACCTCAAATGGCTTAGAGCACAATAAAATTCGAAACTTAATATACTGTATCTCATTTGGAAACTGACAAAATAGGTTTATCTCTCAGGGTAACTATAACATATACTGTATAGTGAGTGAATTGGTATATCTGAAGAGTGTGCTACCGTTTAGCGGGATTTATGCCAAGCGAACCAGAATAAAAGTCTGCTGTGATGTGGTACCACCTGGTGGCATTGATATAAACTTGTAGCTAAATGGTGAAGGCCAGCTCTGCACGCCATGAATTGTGCGCAGTGTTTATCAAATCCGTACATATTTGATCCATAAGGCAACTACGTCACTACAGAAGCGCATGCGCGAAAGTTCCTTGAAACTTGCACAACTGAAGGTATGGTCACAGCCCTGAAGCCAAGTTTAACGAAATCTAGAGTAGCAATGTAGCATAGCGCAAAATATTTATTGCCATGTATTTCAGATTACTGCATCTACGTTACGTTTAACATCATTCAAAGAAAAATCACCAAAAAAAATCATCAAGATGTCAAAAGTTGGGGTGTTCACGTGCTTTTGTGCTCTTACAGAGCAGACGCCACTGGTTGTATCTGTTCAAGTGATCAAATATTTTGTTTCCTGTACACAGCAGCATCATTCACAAAAACCTACAAGCAGCTTCTCACGTCATCCACTGGATCACCTGTGCACTCAAGCGCCAAAGAAAGTGGTATAGGAATGCGTATTCAAATAAAGAGATACGCAAACAGGCAGTATACGGCGCTGCGGTCGGTAACGCCTGTATAAGACAACAACTGTCTGGCGCAGTTGTTAGATCGGTTACTGCTACTACAATGACAAGTTATCAAGATTTAGGTGAGTCTGAAAGTGATGTTATAGTAGGCGCACGCAATGGGAACAACATGTCCAAGGTAGCGATGATGTGGGGATTTTCCCGTACGACCATTTCAAGAGTCTACCGTGAGTACCTGGAATCCGGTAAAACATCAAGTCTCATATATAGCTGCAGCTGGGAAAGGGGCCTGCAAGAACGGGACCAGAGACGACGTGGCAGATGTGCAACCTTTCCACAAACTGCTGCAGATTTCAATGCTGGGCCATCAACAAGTCTCAGCGTACGAGTCATTCAACGAAACACCATCGATATTGGCTTTCGGAGCCGAAGGCACACTCGTGTACCCTTTATGACTGCAAGACACAAAGCTTTAGGACTCGGCTGGACCCGTCGACACCGACGTTGGACTGTTGATGACTGGAAATGGTTGCATAGTCAGACGAGTCTCTTTCCAAATGGTATTGCGCGGATCGACGTGTACGGGTATAGGGACAACCTCATGAATCCATGGACCGTGCATGTCATCAGGAAACTGTTGGTGGAGGCTCTATAATGGTGTGGAGTGATGTGGGACCACTGATACGTCTACATACGACTCTGACAGGGGACACATACGGAAGCACCCCGTCTGATCACGTGCATCCATTCATGTCCATTGTGCATTCCGACGGACTCGAGCAATTCCAGCAGGACAATGCGACATCCCACACGTCCAGAATTGCTAAAGAGTAGCTCCAGGAACACTCTTCTGAGTTTAAACACACCGCTGCCCACGAAACACCCCACACATTAACATTATTGTGCATATCTTGGATGCCTTGCAAATTGCTGTTCAGAACAGATCACCACCCCCTCGTACTCTTACAGATTTATGGACGGCCCTGTAGGATTCATGGCGTCCATTCCCTGCAGCAGACACTGGTCGAGTCCATGCCATGCCGTGTTGCGACACTTCTGCGTGCTCGAGGGGGCCCTATACGATATTAAGCAGGTGTACCAGTTTCTTCCTACTATCAGTTTAATAAGTCACGGCTGCAAAAAACTGACGCGAATGCCTTACAGACGAATGGAAAAACTGGTGGAAGCCGACCTCGGGGAAGATTATTTTGGATTCCGTAGAAGTACTGGAACACGTAAGGCAATACTGACCCTAAGACTTATCTTAGAAAATGCATTAAGGAAAGGCAAACCCACGTTTCTAGCATTTGTAGACTTAGAGAAATCTTTCGACAGTGTTGACTCCAATACTCTCTTTCAAATTCTGAAGGTGGCAGGGCTAAAATACAGGGAGCGAAAGGCTATTTGCTATTTGTACAGAAACCATATGGCAGTTATAAGAATCAAGGGGCATGAAAGGGACGCAGTGGTTAGGAAGGGAGTGAGACAGGGTTGTAGCCTATCGCCGATGTTATTCAGTCTGTATATTGGGCAAGCAGTAAAGGAAACAAAAGAAAAATTCGGAGTAGGAATTAAAATCCATAGAGAAGTAGTAAATTAGGTTCGCCGATGACATTATAATTCTGTCAGAGACAGCAAAGGACTTGGAAGAGCAGGTGAACGGAATGAACATAAATAAAAGCAAAAGGATAATGGAATGTAGTTGAATTAATTCAGGTGATGCAGAGGGAATTAGATTACGAAATGAGACACTTGACGCAGTAAATGAGTTTGCTATTTGGGGAGCAAAATAACTGATGATGGTCGAAGTAGATAGGATATAAAAAGGAGACTGACAATAGCAAGGAAAGCGTTTCTGAAGAAGAGAAATTTGTTAACATCGAGTATAGATTTAAGTGTCAGGAAGTCTTTCCTAAAAGTATTTGTATGGCGTGTAACCATGTATGGAAGTGAAACATGGACGACAAATAGTTTAGACAAGAAGAGAATAGAAGTTTTCGAAATGTGGTGCTACAGAATGATGCTGAAGGTTAGATGGGTAGATCACATAACTAATGACGAGGTATTGAATAGAATTGGGGAGAAGATAAATTTGTGGCAGAACTTGACTACAAGAAGGGGTCGGTTGGTAGGACATATTCTGAGGCATCAAGGAATCACCAGTTTAGTATTGGAGGGCAGCGTGGCGGGTAAAAGTCGTAGAGGGAGACCAAGAGATGAATACACTAAACAGATTCAGATGGATGTCGGTTGCAGTAGGTACTGGGAGATGAAGAAGCTTGCATAGGATAGGGTAACATGGAGAGCTGCATCAAAACATTCTCTGGACTGGGGACCGCAACAACAACAACAACCAGTTTCTTTGGCTCAACAACCAGTTTCTTTGTCTCTTCAGTGTATTTACTGTGAATAGTATTGGTCCTATAGCAATCCCACGCGGTACTCCCGAAAGTACTTTTTATGCCAGAAATCTTCTATTTAGAGCGACATAATGCGTTTTGTTTGCTAGAAACCCTACAGAGCAATCACACAGATACGCTCGTGGTGTGTTCACTAGGTTGGAAATCGAGGAATACAGGGTGAACTTGGAGGTCTGTACCTGCTTCCTTCTGTGTCTCGTGGACAAACGGTGCGAACTCGGATTCACACGATCGTTCTCTGCAAACTCCATGTTGATTTCCACGAAGGAGGTTGCAATTTCCAGAAGTGACATAACAGGCGAGCATAAACCATGTTACAAAATTCCACAGAGATGCTGGCTGGTAGTTTTGTGCATGTATTCGACATTCCTTCTAGAGAAAGGGTACCATCTGCACATTATTCTAGTCACTGAGAAAGCATCGCTACTGTAGCGACCTCTGGTACACGGCTGCTGGGGAAGGAGCGGCCCACCCCGGTCCCCAGCGTGTTGACTGCTATGCGAGAAACCGGAGTTTGATAATCAGTACCGTCATCGACTTTTCCGTAGTGAGAGGACTGGGACGGTGTACACTCAAGCCATCTGATGCCAACTGGAGAGCTTCCCGACTGCGATGTCGCGGCTCAAAGTCTGTTAAACTGCCAATGGCTGGAAGAGTAGTGTACTGACCACACGCCATTCCACTGGCGGAGGACGACTCTGGAGGGCTGTAGACGTAGCTTTAACTAGAAGAGCAGTTTCTCTCAATTTCTACACTGACTAAGCTCCGACAGAAGCTGACAGACCGACGGATGTACCCAAATAAACGTACAGCACACACAGATCCCATCGCCAGACTCAAGCCTTCTGAAAGGAAGAGACATGGGGTGTAATGATCAGCAGGGGTTTGCTGCCCAGAGCTATCCAAGCGCAGCTAAGATAAATGAATACCCTGACGGTTCCTTTTCCAACAAGCCAATAGCCATATTTTTTTGTAGAACAGTCTAAACAAGATCACGTCGTAGGAAGTATGGAATCTAGATGCATCAGCATGTGGATCTTTCTGATTCGTGACGTCATCCAGAATAGCCTCAGATGAGGTACAGTTTCTTAGAACTCCCTGGTAAATTCGGTAAGATGTTTCCTTACGCTTTCAGAAAGCACGGATTAGCGGTGCTTTGCCATTTTCTCACAGTGACCATCGTTAACAACGAAGTATGTACAACCTGTAGATATTATAAATTGAAGTTACCCGCCGCCTATATGCGAAAACTAAAATCAGGGATTACTGTAAGATTTTTACACTGCTTTCACCAATAGAAAACCGATCCATGAGGGAAGTTTGTGTGTATTTGTATATAATGAAGTGCCTGGTCGCGTTTTCCTGTCATTATGTCAAGGTAATCTTAGAAACTGCTGTAGAAGTTTCACCGGTTTTTCACTAATACAAAGACTGATTCACAGAGAATTTCTGTTTATGTCAGTACGTATTATAAGCACGTTGTACGGGCCTATATACTTAGTACTACCAGTGCCGAGACGGGATTGGTCGCTAGTTTAGGATAAATATCATTGTAAAATTTTGAATTTGTAAACCAGTGAGACATTCTTTACCTGAAATACAAAGTAAACCCACCGGATATAAAATTAGTCTACCCCCCTCCTCCCCCCCCCCCCCCCCCCTCTAGAAGACATCACGCTGAAACCGTGAAACACCGCTTGTATTTCTCACAGTCGTCTTATTTCGCCCAGGAATAGAGTCTGGAAGATACTTCAACTATGAAATGTGTGACTCAAGCCACGCATTGAGGCGACATAATCGCAGCGATCTTCATTCTTAAGCGATACCCGGAGTTCGAAATTGTACCAGACGTTTTCGAAGAAGACAAGAACGTTTTATTTGGAAAGCTAACCGTGTGCTCATGTATGTCAGACCATGAATGTATGTACGAGGCCTAAAAATGTGGCTCTTATGATCTCGGAAGACGGGAATGTCTACGGCACACTCACCATGAAAATTTAGGAGAATGAGCAACTGCTTGTTAACCGGGGTGGCTACCAAATTTTAATGTTCAAAGTCTAGTTTCTTCCAGGTTAAAATAATTATTTTCGAGGTTGCTAACTGAGTTTAGCAAAAATACTGTGCTGAAAACAACCAGTAACACATTTTTAAAATAAAGGGTGTATATAAAGTCCGGGAACACTTTCAATTATTTATTGCACAAAATATGTAATAGTAGGAGTAAATTTCAGGATTCAGGTGTATAATGTGATGAGTGCTGTAAACAATATGTAGGGCAGACTCGTAGGAACTTTGAGACCAGATTCAGGGAGCACACTTACTCTCAAAACAAAACAGAGTTTGGGGCGCATATGGCTGCCTTAAAGCACTCAGTCACGAACATTGAACATAACTTAGACATACTACATAGAGCTCATAAGGGACGGTTTCTTAACATTTTGGAAGAAGTTGAAACATGCACCCACAAAAAGAAAGACCCGGATATAATCCTCAACGAGCAAAGCGAGTTCAATCATAATGCCTATTTTAGTATTTATGACGACTTACTGAGATGACCAATGCTGCGTATAGAAGTTTGTAATGGTTCTTTATTTACGTGACCATTATGGCACTCCAACCCCAGTTCTCGATACCGGTAATATCGTACTACTTTTCTGCGAAGTAACAGACATATTTTTGTGACAATATTCACATTTGGTTTTATTATTGTATAGGTATTCCAATGTATCGATATATTACAGTGATATGGTTCTTGTGTGTATTCATTTGTCGCGCGGGATTAGCCCAGCGGTCAATAGCGCTGCAGTCATGGGCTGTGCGGCTGATCCCGGCGGAGGTTCGAGTCCTCCGTCGCGCATGGGTGTGTGTGTTTGTCCTTAGGATAATTTAGGTTAAGTAGTGTGTAAGCTTAGGGACTGATGACCTTAGCAGTAAAGTCCCATAAGATTGCACATACATTTTTGTATTCATTTCTGTGAGACTGTCATAATCTTTGACTTACTTGTAACGGTTTTGGCGCGAATGCGCACAGAGCAGTCTTTGTTTCACTTTGCAGAAGTTAAGTTATTATTTCGCTTTGTAAAATAACAGTGAAGTCTTATGTTTGGTTAAAGTGGAAATTAAATATATGAAAATTGATACAAAACTTTTCTTGATGATGTGACAATTAAGAAGAGGAATATGTGAATTTACAAGCAGTTTAATAAAAATGTGGATCGTGAACACCAAGTCAAAAATTATTTCCATCATACCATTGTTCTGATCATTGTTTGATCATTCAGAATTTCCTGAAAAACGCATTTGTTAGGTCATCAAATATTGCTAAAATACAGATCTGGACCTTCTAGCAGTCAAAGTGGAATCACCCTAGAATCAACAAAATGAACCACAACAACTTCGACGAAATCTACGTGGGAATCCATTCAAGATAAGTGCCAAAATTAATGACTTTTTTTTACAGTGATTTCATTAATTCCATTCTGACGATGCCATCCACAGTCAATAACTTTGTTGTTGCCCGATAAAGCGAACATATGCTGAGTGAGCAACATTATTAATCTGATTTCTAGCCTACTTTGCAAGTGGTGGTATTGTTAGAAGTTCAAGCCGAAGGATGAGAGATGGTGCATGGTGAATAAGCTGGAAGACGCGTGCAGCGCCTAACGTCGTTGACGGGACTCTCCTGCACGGCCATCAGACGACTGAACGGCTCACGGCATAGCACCGAAATAGCGTGAACCACGGAAGCAGACCATGGAGGAGAACAAGTCTACACCAGTCCCATGAATATAGAAATCGCCCTTTGTTTTCGATTGTACGAAAATGATAATTTTATTGCGTATTTTAATTTTAAAAGCACAGATTTTAATCGTGACAACTACGATTTTATCTAAGTATTTTTGGAGATAAAAGTAAATTAGAAAAATATGCTTAATACAATATGTGCATATGTAATGTAACGAATGTACCAGACGCCACCTGTCGGTAATAGTTTTATAATTAATATAAATGACGTGCATTCTGCCAAACAATTTAATGTGACGCAGCATGTGAAGGTTGCTGTATGTGGACGGGGTACTCCTGTAACCGAAATTGCAGGTACGTTTTGGTACAGTTGATGTTGATCGGATAGAATGAGAAAGGTTTGCATTTGTGTGATAGTAAATTAGTATCATTGTCGTTTCAGATCCGAAGATGGTTCTGGAGGAACCGAAACCGGTCATGTGAATAAACATTTTTGCAATCGAGACGGGTTATAAGTAACATTGCAAACGAATGTCATTGTGTGATTCGATAACCAATACTTCGCAAGAACTCGTATATTACACATACTGTTTTTCTCAGTTTGTCTACTCACCTACACCATGCAGTATGAAGTGACAGATCAGTGCAAGGGCTGTTTTTGAGGAAACTTTGTGGTGAGCCATGAACTATTACTTGATATACAGCACTTTGAATATTCATCAAGAAAGTTGAATTCTCACCAGTTCAATGAGTCAAGATATGAGGTGAAATGGTGTCTGATGCAGTTAACACACACCCAGTTTATTCCCGGTTCTCTGCGTAGCTAACCTGCCACGTTTGACTTTGACTGGCCATACTATAAAATACATACTAAGTTAACAATACACACACAAACACACACACACAGACACACACACCACACACACACACACACACACACACACACACACACACACACACACACACACATACAGAGAGAGAGAGAGAGAGAGAGAGAGAGAAAGATTGAGAGAAGTGTCTGACAATTCATTTCCAAAATAACATTTGAAAACCTACTGCATATCGTATGATATACTGTACTTTCAGGAAATAAACAGCTAATTTTTCTGTTTCAGATTTTCATTTACATTTTTCCCAACGATGGTCTTTAAAAAAATCCATGTAGTCAAACAAGTTTTGTTCTGCAAAACTCCAGCACCACACCAACGAATTTTAATGTCTACTGTGCCTAATAAAACGTATGCGTGATGGCGAATGTTGAAAGTTTAGAGTTCTGGAATTAAGAGGAGATGAAATGGGAAATGGAAAATAATATTTCAGGAACAACGGGCGTGTAGAACTCGGCGTCATAGAGTGCCGGCCAGTAACACATGCGTTCCCGGTACAATAGTGCATTTTAAACGGAAACATTATTTTGTTCTAATAAAGATGCTTCGTTTTTTAGGTTTTTGCAGTTCTGAAAAAATACACAAATATACACAGACGCTCTGCAAACCATATAATTGCGAGTTTGCTACATTTGTTAATTTTATTTATATTGTTTTATTTTTAACAGTTTTAACAATATTTTACAAAATCCCATAACATCTGTAAAAAATTCTGCCTTCGACTCTGTAAATGACACGATTGACAGACAAATAACTTGTAACATTTATAATCTGTTATAATTTATATTGCTTTGTAACAATATGTTCAAAAACCAACGACAATATCTAGATGATAACTACTTTCTCAAATGTTTAGTTTCTGCAGCAATTTTATCTGCTTCACCAACATTTTTGTGTTCTTACATTCTAATATTTCAATTTCAGACTGCATTCTTTCTCTGGTAAATTCTTGTTCTTGTTGGTTTTCAGTTTCACTTGGTGGTTTTTTTTCCTTTTTATCGTCTTTATACAATGACCTTGCCTACGCATGACAGAATTAAACTTTTATCGATTTTGAAATTGTCAGTCCCGCCAACACATGTATCGCAGGATAAATGTGTCTTTGAGTGATAAGACTTTTCTCATTCTCATTCAGAATTTATTGGAAAACCTCGTTCCACAACAGCATTCCCATGCGAAAGTGTAAAAATGATTTTGAGAAATTCTGCAAAGTTATAACATTCTTATTGTGACAATTTAACCACATTCATCCAAAGTTCATCCAAACTAGTTTCACTTCTTTTGAACAATTTGATCTCTTTTTGAATCTGAGCGATGCTACAAATATTGATAAATTCTTGTTTAACACGATCTCCTTTATGCCAGGTAACCTTTCACAAAAGACAAGAATTTCAAGGCACAGAGTCAACATTTTTACAGCCATTTCTTCATTTATTACTACTAATGAAGGGTCCAAACATGAAATGGCACTTGTAAGTTTATTTTTCAGTGGTGATCTTTCAAGTAGCTTTTGTATCATAGCAACAACACAAGAACGCATTACTTATTTAAGCCTAACGATGTCTGTCGGGTCGTTAACTTTCTTTAGGGCATCTTATATAATAAAATTCAATAGAAAGCATTTTGCATTGATCAGAGTCTTCTTATCCTTCATGTCGATCTTTATGAGGGATTTTTAGTTTATCAAATTGTCCGATCTGAAACCCGTTGCATTAAGGACGTGGCAAAAGTGAACAATTTGTCGAACAAAAATGGAGCCATATGTACTTCACTTTGGAAATAATGTAAAAAATTGTCGAAGGTACGTGCAGTTGCAGTAAAAAAAAGGCAATTTTGATCAAAGAATTTGTCTTTAACTGCTTCAGATAGAGTTGTAAAACTCACTGAATTACACAGACTTTTTTTTGAGCCGACTGAGAAACATAATGTCTTAGATATGGATGAATTTTTAAAGGTCATTCGGCCACATTTGCATTTTCAGACCTCAGAATTGCGAAGAAAGTCCGAGGAGTCTGTATATTCTGTATATTGACTCCTTCGTGCAGGCGAATCATGAAACAAATAATATAACTATCTTAAAAATTGTGCATATTCCCAATCTGTTTGTGACATGCCAGTTTTGTAAGAACCATGGACTACATGCTGTTTGCAACTATCTGACTATAAACAGTTCTGTTTTGCAGAAATTTCTTTTAGCTCATTATTCAAGTCCTTCCAAACTTTAAAATTCATTTTTGGTCCATACATTGGAAACTGTAAAATTTTTGGAAGATTCTGTAAGCCAAAAGATCCTTTCAAAGCATCTTGTACGTCACTGGCCATTGTGCGTTGAATAAAAGCAGAGTCAAAATATCGCGTTGAATCCTGAGACTTATTTCGTTCCCAAAATCTAACAAGAATGTTGATTTGTGATTTTCGAGAAACAGTGTTTAAACTCCCGTCAAAGTCAATTACAACATTGTCACGCTGTTTAATCATGTTAGTGGTTGTCATGAACATATGGAGCAATACCATAAATAATATTGTATCCTATGTTTGTTCTTTACAGTTGCATTTTTGCTGAAATTTGACTAGCTGGAAAAATTTGCGAAAATTATGGTATGCAAGCAGCAGAACTTCAAATTGACAAATGATTGTAAATTGTATGTATGCAACACAAAATTTCACCTTTTGTGACCTTTTCTGATATGACTGCACTGAAGACTGTTTAGACGGCCAGTTTTTTGAAGCTGAAGTTGTCACACCTGTTACTGTAGTACCAGTTGCCTTGGAAGAACTGCTACATGCTGAAATTCTTGTAAAATTTAAACAGTTTTTAGCTTATACTATTCCATAAGATCAGTTATGTGCTTGAATGTATGATTACAATTAGACTTTTTCGTCAATTATTACAAAAATATAGGATTGCTACCACAATGTACTCGTCTTAAAATAATAATAATTCAATCATTAATTTTTCTCTTAACCTACATTCTTTGAGTCGATGTAAATCGCTGTAGGGACGGAAAACCTAAAAAGAATTCTTCTATTAAAAATGGCATTCCGAAACTCTTAACTTCACATTATAATAAGTCATATGCTAAGGCTTTTTGACATGCACCTGTAAAAACTGTGAAACACACCAGAAAGGCAACGATTTCGTAAATCAACGCAAATAGATCAAAGATAAAATAAATAACAGTTTAATTTAATTTAAAAGAAGACTCCAAGTACAATTTGGACGGTTGCAAAGAAGTTAAAAAAGTGATGATCGAAATAGATTACTGAACTCTAAGGAAAATCTGCTGTTTCGTAATGGATCACGTCAACGGAGGTTGACGCACTGGCGCATAAAAGTTTCAGAGTATCATTCTTGACCCAAGGATGGTTCTAATGAACATCTTCCTCCCCTGCATCGGCTCAGAGTCTCAAGGAATACAGTTCAGGAAAGACCCCTACATTTCAATTGTTCGTCTATTTGTCTGTTTACACGTCAAGTCTAGTAGGACCAAATTGAGGAGAAATCTCCAAGGTCATGCAACGTGTCAGTACATGAAATTACAACGTAAAAGTAATAACAGATAAAAATAAAATGTTTATGAACCCAAAAAAGTCAAGCCATTAGCTTAAGTAAACGCAATCAATAACACAACAAGAATCATCATAATTTTTCAGCGAACTCCTCTACAGGATAGAGGGAGTGACCCATGAGGAAACTCGTGCTCTAATTTAAAAGCGCGTGGATTGCTGCTAAGATTTTTGAATTCCTGTGGTAGCTTACTGAAAATGGGGCAGCAGTATACTGCACACCTGTCTGCACAAGAGTTAAGGAAGTCCAATCCAAATGCAGGTTTGATTTCTCCCGAGTATTAACATAGTGAAAGCTGCTTACTCTTGGGAATAAGTTGATGTTGTTAACAAGAAATGGCAGTAAGGAATATATATATTGAGAGGCGAATGTCAAAATACCCAGACTTGGGGAACAGGGGTCGACAAGAGGATCGCGAACTTAAAACCACTCATTGCCCGAACCGTCCGTTTCTGAGCCAAAAATATCCTTTTAGAATGGGAAGAGTTACCCGAAAATATAATACCAGACGACATAAGAAAATGAAAATAAGCAAAGTAGACTACTTTTCGTGTCGAACGATCATTTACTCCAGATATCATTCGAATAGTAAAACTGGCAGCATTAACTCTTTAAACAAGGTCCTGAACGTGGGCTTTCCACGACAGTTTACTGTCTATCTAAACACGTAGAAATTTTAACTGTTCAGTTTCACTAACCATATGCCGATTGCGTGAAATTAAAACGTCGGGTTTTGTTGAATTGTGTGTTACAGACTGTAAGAACTGAGTATTACTATGATTTAGCGTTAGTTTATTTTCTACAAGCCATTAATTTACGTCGTGAACAGCAATATTTGAAACCGAGCAAATGTTGCGCACAGCATGCTTTACTACTAACTTAGTCTCATCAGCAAACAGAAATATTTTAAAGTTACCCTTTATATAAATAAGGAACAGGGGTGGTCCCACCACTGGTCCCTGGGGAACCCCCCATTTGACTGTACCCCACTCAGACCCCACATCACAGCCGTTCTCAACACTGTGAATAATGACCTTTTGCTGTTGCTAACCTAAGAGGTGAACCAATTGTGAGCTACCCCCACCCCCACCCCCCCACGTATTCCGTAATGATCCAACGTCTGGAGCAATATTTACTCATCAACACAATCAAAAGCATTAGTTAAATCAAAAAATATGCCTAGCTTTCGAAACCTTTTGTTTAACCCATCCAGTACCTCATAGAGAAAATAGAATATAGTATTTTCAGTTTGTGAACGACTTCTAAGGCTGAAGTGTGTATTTGATAGCAAATTGTGTGATATAAAATGATCAGTTATCCATTCACACACAACTTTTTCAGTAACTTTAGCAAACACTGATAACATAGAAATAGGTCTAAAATTGTGTGCGATATCCCTTTCTCCGTTTTTATAAAGCGGCTTTACTACTGAGTAATTTAGTCGTTCTGGAAACTGACCATTCGTAAAGGGAAAGTTACAAATATGGATAAATACAATGCTAACATGTGCAGCACAGTAATTTAATATTCTGCTACGCACTTCATCACATCCATGAGAGTCCTTAGTCTTCAGTGATTTAATTTTTGTAATAATTGACTCAATCTCCCCATGTCTGTATTACAGAGGAGTATCTCAGACACCAATCTCGGAAAGGCATTTGCCAACAATGTTATATGATTCCCCGTAGAGACTAAATTTTTATTTAAATCACCAGCAATGCTCAGAAAATGATTGTCAAATACTGTACATATATCGGATTTATCAGTAATAGAAATATTCTTACTACGAACTGGCTTTATATCGTCAACCTTGTGCCACTGGCCAGACACTTCCTTCACAACTGACCATGTGGTTTTAATGTTATCCTTTGAATTAGCTATTCTATTTCCCACACACTCTTTTCCTTCCTAATAACATTTTAAGCACCTTACAGTACTGTTTGTAATGGGCTACTGTGCCTTCATTTTGACTACTTCTTACATTTTTATATAATTCCCGCTTTGTTCTACATGATATTCTTATCCTACTAGTCAGCCACCCAGGCTGCCTTTTACTGCTAGTACTCCGTTTAGAACGTTCAAATGGAAATCAACTCTCAAAGAGCTTGAGAAATGTGTGAAATCTGATTGGTAGGTACCCGGAGAGCGCACAGTAAAATTTTAAGATTGTGGATGGGGCTGTAAACAGTTACTATGAGTTGCACAATCAAACACACAACTCTGTTTTCTAAGAACCACTTATTTACACATTGGATTAAAAGATAACAATTAAACAATACGGATGAAGGCCTAGTTAAAGGAAACATGAGATGCTTTTGGGCCTGAAGGCCCAAAACCACACAGCAAACACAAGAATGGCAGAAGGCCTGGCTTAGAAATGAAAATCAATTAAAAATAGAAGTTAAAATTAAAAAAATGTAATGAAAACAATTAACGGCTGAAGGCCTACACTACTGTCTGAAGGACAACTATAATTAAGTCACGTTAATAAACAATTTTTTCTAAGCAAGAAAATTTCTTTTTAAACTTAGAACAGAATGGCCGAAACATACCTTATTACACGGCTGAAGGCCAGAAACAAATTTGAAACATCAGCTGAAGGCCTGCACAACAAGTCAGATAAATAATTTAGAATAAACCCCTTGCTTCTTATATAAGAAATTTTCCTTTAGAGAATACACAGAGCTGAAGGCCTTATTAATGGGTTCTCGCAAATACTCGGCTGAAGGCCATGCGTAGCACATGGAACAACTAAAGGCTTAGGGCCTGGATTACAAACAATTTCAGATAGAACAATTTCTAAGAATAAAAATTTTTTCTAAAGCTATCAGTGCTCAAAAATTTAATTTAACACGGCTGAAGGCCTTCGCGCAAAATTAAAAAAAAAGAAAAAGAAAACTGAACTAATACACAGCCAAAGGCCTCGTACAATACTTTAACTAAATTACAAACAGAACAAGTGGTGCTTAGAAGTGTTCCAAGGGTCGTCCTGGGAAGGTAGTTCAAATGTAAGGTGAGGTGAGACAGGCAGCCAAGAGTTAAAGTTAGGTGATAGGATGGCAACCAAAACTAGCTATCGCCTAAGGACTGACCAACAATTTAAGCAATTCCCTTCCGTCCAACCAACAGCACAGCACAATGATGCGGACTATCGGCCGAGGACGAGAACTCGAACAGCACTATGCCTCCACAAATTTGCGTCTGAGAATAGCCAGAGAAAAAATAACCACTCTAGGCAAAATATGAACCAAACAACTTAAAAGGCTGTCGAACTACATGCCGTGCTGGACAGCAACAAAACGATGAGGAAAAGGCACACTGCCTACAAACTATGCTAACAACCAGGGCAGGTAACTGGAACGTTAACGGCCACAGGGTAGAAAATACCACTGGTGCACTTCACTTATAGGTAACAGTCAGTTTAATAATTAATCAAAATATAGGAAGAAGGCTGCAAGACTTAGCTGATTTCAACACATCAAACGCGGCTGCTAGCCCAGATGGTCCCAAATGGCCATGGGGGCAACAACCTGCAAATGAACGATGAGATGTCACAGTAGTTGAGGTTTCATAACAGATTAACTGATCACTCAACTTCAGGTTGAGTGGGCAACGAACTTCTTGCTCTCGCAGCTAGTGCCTCACGATCCGACAGCGCGTGCACACCTCCAGCGGCCCCGGCTTGCTACAAGGAGACTGCTTGCTGCTCCATCCCAGCCGATTCACTAGCATGCAGACAGCATTAAAATAACTGCTCAGTCAAACCACACAAGCCACACATGGTTCCGCGGAAACACTTCCACAAACAACTCGAACATTACTGAAACCAGTGATTGTGGAACAACAAGGACGGATCACAAGTCGACACACACAGAGAACCCAGAAGCGGTCGGCAACCAACTACACGTCGCCCGGTGAGACGAGCGACCAAACGAGCAACCACTGGGGCGGTGTCTAAGGGAGCTGAAATGCGAGAATTTAGTGTAGACAGTTAAAGCCTTTCATTCAGGCTTCGATTTCGCACAAACAGACGCTCCGATAACAATGCGTCTCCTGAACAGAGAGCCGCGTCGGGAGAGAAATTACGTTGAGTCGTATTGATCAAGACACCATCATCATAATCATCAGTGTTCTGCCTAAAGGCAGGTTTTCACATGGTAGTTCTCCAGGCTGTCCGGTCTTCTGCCATCCTCTTCAGCTCTGCATAATTTCCTCTTCCCTTTATGTGGTTATCACCTTGTATCTCCTTCTTCCTCTCAGTCTTCTCCCACAATCCAATTCTTCCAAAGCATCTACTAGCAAGCACTCCCTTCTCAATGAATGTCCCAACCAGTTCTTTTTCCTTTCTCTTACAACCTTCAGCAGACATCTTCTCTCACCAACCCTTTCCAATACTCTTTCATTACTCACTCTTTCCATCCAGCTCGTTCTCCTCCACATCCACACCTCAAATGCTTCTAACCTTTTTTCATCCTCTCGTCTCAGAGTCCATGTTTCTGCCCCATATAGTGCCACACTCCAGACAAAACATTCGGCAAGCCTTTTCCTTAGTCCTTTATCTAATTTGCCACATAAGTCTCCTCTTTCTGTTGAATGCCTGCCGGCCGGTGTGGCCGTGCGGTTAAAGGCGCTTCAGTCTGGAACCGCGTGACCGCTACGGTCGCAGGTTCGAATCCTGCCTCGGGCATGGATGTGTGTGATGTCCTTAGGTTAGTTAGGTTTAATTAGTTCTAAGTTCTAGGCGACTGATGACCTCAGAAGTTAAGTCGCATAGTGCTCAGAGCCATTTGAACCATTGTTGAATGCCTCCATTGCTATGGCAATTGGAGTTTACTCTTCCTGGTGACATCTCAAGTCCTCAGTTATTGTGCTTCCGAGATATTTAAATTCACTTACTTGGCTAACGGTAGATTGTCCTATTTTAATATTGGACTGTCTGCGTCTTGTACTGATGACCATTTTGTTTTTGCTGTGTTTATTTGCATCCCATATTGCACACAAGCTTCATTCAGATCTTTGAGCATATTATTCACTGTCCGCTCAGTTTCTGCCACTAATACCATGTCATCAGCAAATGTTATACATTCTATTCTCTTTCCACCAATACATATTCATCTTTTCCCATCTAAGCTTTTCGCAACAGTCTCTTCAAGGTGTACGTTAAACAGCAGTGGGGAAAGGCAACAACCTTGTCTAACACCTCGTCCAATGCTGCTTCCTTCTGACATTTTATTTCCAATCCTTATCCTTACTTTCTGGTGTCGTCTCTCTTTCCAATCTACTCCTTTCCTCTTCAAGATATTAATCAGCTTGTTCCACTGAACTCTGTCAAAAGCCTTTTCTAAATCTATAAAAACAGCAAAGATTTCTCTACCCTTTTCCATATATCTTTCCTGTATAGTTCTTAGCAGGCCAATAGCATCTCTTGTTCATTTTCCTCTTCTAAATCCGAACTGTTCCTCTGCAAACCCTCTATCCAGCTTGCCATACAACCTTCTTTTCAACACTCTCAGCAAGACTTTAGCTGCATGAGAAATTAGACTGATGGTCCGGTGCTTTTCACATTTTTTAGTATTTCTCTTTTTCTCTGTTGGTATCATAACTGTTGCAGCGAAGTCCTCAGGCCATTCCCCTTTGTCATATATCTCTTTGCAGAGGTAGACTATTTCTTTTCTTGCCCTGTTTCCCAGACTCTTCAACAGTTCTGCTGGCAAATCATCTATTCCACATGCCTTCCTGTTCTTCATCTCCTTCAGCGCCTTTTCTACTTCTGCTTCCAAGATGGTAAATCCCTTTCCATCTTCCGGCACATATTGCTCCTCTTCAACCTTAATTTCGCTTTGCATTTCATCCCCCTTATACAGACATTCAATATATTCTTGCCATCTGTTCAAAACCTCCTGTGGTTTTTCTGCTAGAGTACCATCCGCTCTCTGTATGTTATTCCTCTTTCTTTTACGTTCAAAAACTATCTCACTAGCCAGTCTATACATCATTTCATACTTTCCCTCTCTCTCCATTTTCTCTATTTCGTCGCATTTCTGTTTCATCCATTTTTCTCTTGCTTCTTCAGTTTCTCTTCTTAATTCATTATTCAGTTTCCTGTACCTCTTTTTGCCTTCTTCAATTTCTACACTTTTCCACTTTCTGCGCTCTTCCATCTTTTTCAATATGTTTTCTGTTATTCATTCTTTCCTGATGCTTTGGGATGATTTAATTCCTAGTACTTCTTTGGCAGAGTCCATGAGTCCTTCCCTCATTTTTATCCACTTGTCATTAACACTTTCATCAACACTACCTCTTTGCCATTTTTCCATAAATCTGTTCTCCAAATCTGTTGCCTTTCCTACCTCTTTGAGTCTTTCTATGTTTAGTCTTTCCTTTGCTTTACCTCTCCAGACTTTTTTCAACTTCACTTGCATTTCTCCCATCACTAGGTTGTGGTCTGAATTTATATCCGCTTCTGGATAAGCTTTAGCATTCTTCAAACAGTTCCTAAACCTTTTTTGTATCAGGATGTAGTCCAACTGATATCTTTCCCTATTTAAATTTGATATCCATGTGTAACGTCTCTGTTTGTGGTGTTCAAATAATGTGTTACCCACTGCTAATGAATTTTCTTTACAGAAACTAATTAGTCGTTCACCTCTCTCATTTCTTATTCCTAATCCAAATTTTCCTACTGTATGTTCATCTCTTCCTGCACCCACCACTGCATTCCAGTCCCCCATGTGATAATGCAGGCATTTCTATTTTCTTTCTCGATGAGTTCTTGTATTTTCTCATAATATTCTTCCACTTCCTCATCTCTGTGCTGGCTGGTTGGCATATATACCTGTATTAATGCCAAATCTTGTGAACTACTCTTCGGTCATATCATCATCAGTATTCCATCAATATATTGTACCTTCATTACCTTATTTTTCAACTTTTGCCCTATCAATATTCCTACTCCGTTTTCACCAATCTTGATTTCCCCTGAGTAAAAGAGTTTATAATCTCCACTTTCTATCTCCCCCTTCTCTCCCCATCTCATTTCACAGAAACAGATGGCATCTAATCTGTTCCTTTTCATCTCCTGTTTTGCATTCTCTAGCTTTCCTGCTTGCAGAAGGATCCTCACATTCCATGTTCCAATCCGTATCTTTCCTCCCTTCACCGTCCCTTTCTTCCTTTCAAATATGTCTACTCTCAATGTGTTCCCCTCCCGGAGATCCACATGAGGGGAAGTTTTAATTCCGTAATCTGTCACATGGAGAGACATACCATGTACTGCTTCGGAATGTAATGTGGTAGTTTCCCATTACTTTCCACATAGGCAGTAGGATGCCCAGCCTAAAGTCACCCGCTCACCATGAGTCAGACGCTGTCTGTAGCCGCCCCTCTGGGGTTCAGTCACTACTTGTATTCTTTTTGTACCCAAAGAGAAAAGGTACCTCTTCCGGCCGCTCCGCCGTACCAAAGCCCATCTTCTCCGCCTTCGCTTCCGTTGAGGTCTTCACCGTATCCCTGGAAAGGGGCCCTCACGAGGTACTATCACCCGGGCCAGGTGAACCGAGGTTTTTTTAACGAGGTGTTACTCCTCCCCCTCCTCCTTTCTCAACCGGGCTTGGGACCGGCTATGGCGGAGTTGATCAAGACACTGAGATGGAAATACTCAGATAATGTCGAAATACGTAGTGTATTATTCCAGTGCTTCTTAAAACGATCATAAATTGATTTAAAAATGTTTTTGTATACAAAAATGGAGTGACTAAAATTTTTTTTTAAAAAATCCAAATTTTTCAAATCAAAGCTTTTTCGCGGTTTTCAATGTGTCAAGGATTGGTGGCCACCATGTTACCGAAAATGAACATCCAAGGTTTGTGTTCGAGGTTTCATCAGTTAGTGAGCTCAAGTAGTGGCACAAACACCCCCAAAACACCACAGAACTCCCACCTGCCGGGACTGCAGTATCTACGCACTTCACCTTTCGAAACAGTAAATAAATAAATAAAATCGTTCTTTTCAATAATTAGGTATAAAAGTTGCAATTAGTTTATTGTATCATATTGTTTACTACTTTAATTCTACTGTAATATATGTTTCTCTGCAGTGATTGTATCTTGGGTCTTTGGAATTGGAAGTATAGTGTGCGTCCTATCGTATAAAGTAGACATTACATTTCTTCAGTGCTCCTCTGTAGACTCCTTCACAATATTTTTAGGGCTTGTAGTACTATTATTCCGGCTTTAAACACACCGCATGAAATATTCATACGTTCTCGACCTATCGAAATGCTTTGTGTAACTTGTGGTACACGATCGCCAGTGGAAGTCGATAAAACCATGTAGTTATTTGAGTAAATCGACGTGAAACACTTTGTGCAGGGAATGGATTCCGAAACATTGGTATTTACTGAATGCACAAATTTGAATATTAATTTCGCGTGCGATTCTTGGGCAGTTGAAGTCGAGGCTCTGAGGGAATTTGAACACTTCCACACGCTTTGACACCCGGGTGAAGTTAGCCGTTAGAAGGCTACACTGCGTTGGTTGGGTAAGGTACCAAACAGCGAGGCCATCGGTTCCACCGGATTTAGACAGGATGTGGAAGGAAGTCGGGCGTGCCTTTTTGAAAGGAACCATCCCGGAGTTTGCATGAAGCAATTTAGGGAAATCAAGGGAAACCTAAATCGGATGGCCGGACGCGGGTTTGAACCGTCATCTTCCCGAATGATAGTCCAGTATTCTAACTACTGCTCCACCACGCTTGGTCCTGCACTGCGTGGCAGCTTAACTTCTCGGACTGAATTCACCTGAAATGCAGCATAAAACAAGTTTTGGTGGCCACTGAAAGTAATGCCACTATAGTCGGTAGCCTGTTTTATTTAGGCGCAGAAGTATTTAATAACACTCAAGGCGCGAAGTGGCTCTCACTCTTCGAACCCCCGTAAAGAAGTTAATATCCACTTCCGGGGAGAAGAATTTTAGCTCAAGGTCACTTGGACCTGCGGCTTAGGCTGCAACCTGTGATAGTGTTCATGAATACTGGAACCTCAGACGACTGGAAAAGCTCGCATCGTTTTACGAGCCACCCGTTTAAGCGCCTCATTGCTTGCTAACATCGTGAGAGCTGGATTAATGGATATTGAGAGGATAGTTCTTAAGTACTACCGCAACAGAACTAGGACACATCGGTGCTGCCACTATGGCAATGCCTTATGTGCTTGTCTTCATTTCACCGTGTAACTGAACGATAACTGCGTTGGAATCTCTTCTTTTCCCCGATTAGTGAGCATCGCTCTAGTGAGGCTGGGGAATTTTCAGAATGCTTTGCGCTGCTGGCACTGTTATCATTTTGACTATGTGATTTCCCCATATTTATGGCTAGGTTAGCCACCGCTGTTCGCTCGCATACAGTGTGTGCTCTGCAAAGAATTTTTTTTAATGGAATTTTTATGTTGTTCACAAACTGCAAAACGTCCAAAGCTTTTCACACTAATTGAGGCCATGTAAGCATGATCTTTTCCGGATGTAGTTCTGGCCAAAAAGCGGTATCCAAAGTTTTTGTTAATCATGTATTTTGCGTTCTTGTGAAAATATTTCCGTTGCAGCTTTCATCCCCGAGCAAATATTTCTTTTTACTTCGCCGAGAAGTGAAACACCAATTTTAATCAATTTAGCTATAACTTTTTTTTAATGTAACGAAATATTTTCTTACAAACTTTCATCTCCTATTACACTCCATTAGGGCTTGAATTCCAAGAAACCTAAAACACGACTTTTTTAAAAATTTCCAACAAAATGTTCAAATGTGTATGAAATCTTATGGGACTTAACTGCTAAGGTCATCAGTCCCTAAGCTTACACACTACTTAACCTAAATTATCCTAAGGACAAACACACACACCCATGCCCGAGGGAGGACTCGAACCTCCGCCGGGAGCAGCCACACAGTCCATGACTGCAACGCCCAAGACCACTCGGCTACTCCCGCGCTGCTAAATTTGTAACCGAGAAGTCAAATATTAGTTATTACAGATCTAGGTACAAAAACCCTTTAGTAGTTTTCTAGTAATTATTTATTTTCAAAAAAAATTTTGTCCACTATCTTACCCCCTTAACGCGTGATTTCCAAAAATGCTGAAACACGTATTGTTCATGTTCTGATTAAGAAACCAAATACGAGTTTTAGTAGTCGTGGCTTCAAAAGTCCCTTAATAACGACATTTTTTAAAAATCCTTTCATCCCCTATTTTACCTCCTTAGGAGAGGAATTTCAGACAATCCCTTCTTAAACGATGCCTACAGCATAAGGTCCACGCCCTCTACAAACTTCAAGTTTCTGTCCTCGGTGGTCTGAGTTGGGCAGTGATGATTCAGTGAATCGGTCAGGTCCTGTTTCATCCCCTTAGGGGTTGAATTTCCCAAAACAGTAAAACACGTATTTTTTTTATTTCTGAATGAGGAAACAAATTTAAATCTTCATAGATTTAGCTTTAAAAATGCTTTCATAATAATTTTTTATAAAAATTTTATCCCCTATTTTAGTCTCTTAGGGCCTCAATTTCCAAAAACATGGAAACAGCTATCTTTTATTTGTAACCGAGAAGTCAAATACCAATGTACATAGATGTAGATTGAAAAATAGTTTATAGTTTTTTAACATTTTCAGAAAAGGAATTCATTCACCATTTCACCCCTATAGTGTCAAATTTCAAAAAATGATGAAACACATATTACCTTATTTATGATCAAGAAACCAAACACCATTTTCGTAGGTCTACATTCCAAATTGCCTTAATAACATTTTTCAAAAAAGCCCCTCATCCCCTAATTCTCCCGCTTAGGATTGGAATTTCAAAAAATCCCTTCTTAAACGACACCTGCAGTATAGGATCCACACCTTCTCCATGTTCCAAGTTTCTATTTTTAGCGGTTTGTGCTGGACGAAGGTGAGTCTGTCAGTTTAGTCTGTCAGGATATTGCCTTTATATACAGAGATTAAGAGATGTGTTCAGTATATCTGTTTATTTCATTGTGACTAGTACTCCTGTTTACCTATGTTTGTAATCTCCACACCTGCCCTTAATTTCGGTTAGTAGCTTGATCATAAGCACAATGTTTATATAAGAGGTAAGAGTGGACTACAGCTGCAAGTATCGGAAGCTGCTGATGCCTGACTTGCGGTCGGGAGAGGAAACTATAACTCAGGTGTCTGTTTTAGCAATAGCATGCAGCATCGGAAAGAGAGGTGTTGCAAACTTATCTGCCATGTATGGAGCACCACTATTTCAGTATCAGCGGACAGATACGTACGGAATTCAAGACATTTTAAAATTTTTGTATACTTTTAAGTCTGTCTCTAATGAAACTTTCATTATATCTTCAGACTTCCTCTGGAAGGTATTTCTAAATAGATTTCCAAATAATCCTAATTAATTCGGTATATTATGTCACGTTCAGAATGCCATTTGCCTGACATTCCCACTGTCCTCAAAATAATTGACTAAATGCATTTGAGATTACCCTTCTTCATACCTTAAATATCATGACCTGACCTAAGTACCTCCTCTGTTATTTACATTGCTGGTCATTAAAATCTCAGCTCTGGCAAGATCTCTCGCCTGTTTTAGGGTAATGAGCAACAGCTCATTTTAAACAGTAAATCAAATTGTTATTTCATCTGCCTCCCAAAGGAATCACAATGCAACATGTACGAACATTGACGAAGTTAGTGGCTTGCAGTCAGCCGGCGATATATGTTGTCTGTTGTAGAAGCTCCCACGTAGTCTAATGACGTAAAAATATTTTTTATGGATCTAGCACATAGCTTTGATGATGTTGCACCTATGTTTCTTGTACTTAGCTATATTTTACTTTCATTTTACTGGTCAAATATCTGATTCCATTTTTTAAATTCTGATTGACAGTACCAATTGTGCTTGGTCCCTTTTTGTTACTTGGAAGGAATATATTAAGAAAGTGAATTTTTATAAGAGATTGCTTTATTAACAGCAGCCGCGTGGGATTAGCCGAGCTGTCTAAGGCGCTGCAGTCATGGACTGTGCGGCTGGTCCCGGCGGAGGTTCGAGTCCTCCCTCGGGCATGGGTGTGTGTGTTTGTCCTTAGGATAATTTAGGTTAAGTAGTGTGTAAGCTTAGGGATTGATGACCTTAGCAGTTAAGTCCCATACGATTTCACACACATTTGAACATTTTCTTTCATTAACAGCATGGTGTAGGGATATTCGCTAACTTAGGAATCGCAGCTTCTAGCTTTTGGGGTAATGTGTCGTATAAGTACAGTGAAGGCTGTTACGGAAACCAACAGATGCGAAGTATTCCTTTAGCAGTGTAACGTAGGAATATAGTGAAATCATGATAATTTATTTTATTCTCATAGTATTTACCTAATATCTGGCCAAGGCTATACTGGCAGTAAACACAATTTAAATTATTTATTAATGTGTGAATTATGAAATAGTTACACTAAATAGGTATTACCTTTACGTAACAAAGCTAGATTTAAAAAATGACATATCCAGTGTATCAATAACGATCGCGTAACTACCTTTTTGTATATTACTTAATTATACGGCAACTGGGACGCTCAGACGCAGATACTTGCTTCGTGTTTGGGACAGTTGACAACACTGTCTCACAAATAAACTGTGAATAATTCCAATCCCATTGTTCTTATCCAAGCTTTCGCTAGGTTGCCCGTGACTTTAAGGCAAACACCGGAACTGGAAATCCCTACTTAACATTCCGAATTGGTACTCCCTCGTATTCCACTGCCAGCTCTACTTCTATTTGAGAGAGAGAGAGAGAGAGAGAGAGAGAGAGAGTGAGAGAGAGAGAGAAACAGACTCTCTACAGCGGAGGCACATCAAGCAGCTCGCTCCAACCCATATAATAGACAAGAAAGAAAACTACGCTGGCTGGCGAAATATGCCTGACGAATTGTTCTGAGACTGAGAACTGGGTCGTCTCACTAGCAGGTAGGGATCAGCAAGGTCACGTCGGCACGGAAGACAGTAGTGTCTGGAACCAGCATCGTTGAGTGTTTGTGCCACCTGTGTCATGCCTGGACAAGACCAGGCCTCCATCAATACTGACTGGGGCTACTCGTACACTTCTCGTCGAGTGGACGCCGGGTGAAGTCAACATGGCTTATTTTGTCAACTGCAGACGCCTCTGTCCTGTGTACTGCGAAGGTGCTCACTTCTAAGCTGCAATATTTAGGAATTCGTAGTGAGAATATTGCCTACTAGTGGTGCTTTAGCCCACTATTCTGTTAAATGGTTCTTAACTCTGTTGATGTGTTTTCTTATTAACCAAAGTTAAATCTTTTTCCTCCGATGGAGGCTTTGTTTCATATACGGGGATTGATATCGGTCTTTCGTAAGTCATCTCTGGATGTAGGATATGGATCACATCACTTTCCCAATTCTTGAAAATCACTGTGGGGATCTGAAATTATATTAGGTTTCATGTTATTCTGTTTTTAATAGTATGTGGCATTGAATTACCACGCGCTACCTTAGAGGATGTAGGTACTCTTGTTGCTGAATTTTCATTAATAACCAAGAATTCTTCTAGCCTCTCTTTGTCCAATTTTTATTCATTTATTACGTTTTTCATGCTCATTTCCCATGTACTAACGTATCATTTGTCTAAATTCATTGTTACTCCAAGCACAAGTCATTGAATATTTTTTGCCTCCTACAGAATAACTGTTCTGACAAACTGCCATCGGCGGACAAATTATTTACTTCTTTGCATGCGTGGTACATTCAACATAAGGTCGGTCTAAGAGATATGTTGCCATCCTGAATATGTTGAGAATGCCTTTTGTACTTCTTGCTTTTCAAGACTGGTGTTGACCCATACAAAGTTGCATGAGGGCTTAATTAAATATTAATGAAAATACTTTTTAATTTTAGTTTATATTAGCTGACTGTACGATTACGCAGTCTCGTAACCGGTTGGCCCTGACTAGTTTTAGTACGCAATCTGACTGCATAGAATAACAACAAACAATGAAAGAAAATTTCCGTTAACACAATTAATTAATTAAGTCCCCAGCAACTATAAAACCAACGCAACAACAAAGCACAAGTGCAACTGTTCTGCGTGTGGAAGTGTGATTCAACGTACACATGTGGCACGGTTCTTCTTCAATAAGACAAGAAATTTTAAATATCATTTATACTGAAGTAATTAAAAAAAATAGAAATACTATAATTGCGCAAGAAAACCACAATTATACTCTAACACAAGAACACAAGCCAGATGATTTGTTGACTGAACCTGTAATGACGCATTATTCAAGACATTGAAATAATGAGAAATAAAGCGAGTTTTGTTACCTTCATATATATTGATGAAAAGCACTCTAATCATTACAATATCTCCATTGGAACAACATCTGCTGTCTAGCCCATCAAACAACTGCATAAAACATGGAACAAGCACTCACTACTACAACATCTCCACACCGACTCGCTACTACCACATCTCAATAAGCACTCTCCACCACGACCTCTCGACAAGCACTGCACTCCGCTACTTCTCAATAATCACTGCCAGTGGAGGCGGCCGAACAAAACTCTCTGGCGCAATCTCTGGCGTTGTGGCTCAGTGTAGCCACCTTTCATATGCCCTTCCTCCACGGACCAGAATTTGATGGTATTTTTACCAGCATTGGTGGTGAAAATACCACCAAATTCGTCCACAAAAATACAGACAAAAAAAATAATTAATATGTAAATTAATTATAATATGTAATTAATATGTAAATATCACATAATTAGATAAAATTTTGGCTTTGCACTGACCTTTCAATAACCTAATATATGAAATACAGTAAGCAATACAAATTCTTTCATTCATGTGACTTTACATAATATTTTACACAATACACAAAAAATCAGTTTATACAAATGTTCACATAAATAGTTCAAGAAACAAGTAGTTGATTGTTCCAGCAGTAGCACCCAGCAATGGTCAACAGGTGCAGACACCAACAAGTGACATCATTCAGCAGAAGCAGTTCCATTAGTGGCACCCAGCAATATTGAACAGGTGCAGATACCAACAAGTCACATTATCTCAGTAGAAGCAGTCCATCAGTGGCACCCAGCAATGTTGAACAGGTGCAAACACCAACAAGTGACATTATTTCAGTAGAAGCAGTTCCATCAGTGGCACCCAGTAATGTTGACAGGTGCAGACAGCAACAAGTGACATCATTTCAGTAGAAGGAGTTCCATCAGTGGCACCCAGCAATGTTGAGTAGGTGCAGACACCAACAAGTGACATTTCAGTACAAGCGGTTCCATCTGTGGCACCCGGCAATGTTGAACAGGTGCAGACACCAACAAGTGACATTATGTCAGTGGAAGCAGTTCATCAGTGGCACCTAGCAATGATGAGCAGGTGCAGACACCAACAAGTGACATCATTTCAGCAGAAGCAGTCCATCAGTGACACCCAGCAATGTTGAGCAGGTGCAGACAGCAACAAGTGACATCATCTCAGTAGAAGCAGTCCGTCAGTGGCACCCAGCAATGTTGAGCAGGTGCAGACAGCAACAAGTGACATCATCTCAGTAGAAGCAGTCCATCAGTGGCACCCAGCAATGTTGAGCAGGTGCAGACAGCAACAAGTGACATTATCTCAGTAGAAACAGTCCATCAGTGGCACCCAGCAATGTTGAACAGGTGCAGACACCAACAAGTGACATTATGTCAGTAGAAGCAGTTCATCAGTGGCACCTAGCAATGATGAGCAGGTGCAGACAGCAGCCCATAATATTCATTATCACTAATCACACTGTTTATCAGAGCTTGTAAGCAGAAATTAAACATGTCCTAGTGGCACCAATCGTGTAGAAATAGTGCAAGTAACAGTCCATAATATTCACTGTCACTAATCACACAGTTCATCAGCAGAAATTAAACATTTCTAAGTGGCACACATTATGTTGAACAAGTGCAGGTAACAGTCCATAATATTCACCATCACTAATCAGACAGTTCATCAGCAGAAATTAAACATTTCTAAGTGTCACACATCAATGTTGAACAGTTGCAGGTGTGAACAACAGTTTGATTGTACACTCAATTGCTTTTACAAAATTATTATCAATGCTCTTACACTAAACATACAAATTATAACAAACACACAAATGATGTCAGATAATTGTCATATTAACTATTACAAATACACAAATATCAGTAAATCTATAATATTTATGGGTGTCAGTGCAAGCCACTACAAACAAGTAAAATAATATTTAGGAGATAGGTTGGGACCAATTATCTGGGATTAGGAAGGGAAAACACACAAAACACACTCACTCATCTTTCATCCACATTAAGTACTACTGTGTAATTGAGTATTGTTAACTGTGTAAATGCAATTCTGTCAAAATTTGATGTTCATCATGTGTATCAAGTAGTAGTGGCAGCAATGTATAACAGTCAATAATAGTTAGTGAACGTCATAGTCATCATGTCAAGACCAATGTTTGCCAAGCCAGATCAAAATGTACAGTTGCTGAACAACTGTCAGTGAGCCAAGATATGCAATTACTTCCTCTCTCCAAAAAAAAAAGTACGTACTGCTTATTGATTTAACAAAGTGTGTGTAGACAATCTTCCTTCCACTTTAGTGTTCTAGTCTGCCATCTTCATCCTCCTTGTTCCATATAAACCAACAAAAAAAATATGCTCCTCACTTACTTTACCTCTTATCCATCAAAACTCCAATAATCATCAGCATCACATAATCTTCAATAATACCTCCTACGTCGATACATATAAATCTTATCATCAATATCATTTACCTTACCTCTTGTCCACCAAAACTCCAATAATCATCAACTTCACATAATCTCAATACTTCAATAATACCTCTTACGTCGATACATATAAACCTTATCATCAATATCATTTACCTTACCTCTTGTCTACCAAAACTCCAATAATCATCAACTTCACGCAATCTCAATACCTCAATAATACGTCTTACGTCGATACATATAAACCTTATTACCAATATCATTTCACTTCCATAACAACTCTTTCCTCTAGTCAGTCTCCTCGAACAAGTACAGATAAAATTCTAGTGCAAACTTCAGTTCATCATCCCATACAATCCGAAGATACAATGTCCACACACAACCTCTGTGTAGTCCACCTGACCCATATCTTCTACTCATTATGAATTATAAAATACATTCTGGTTACCTTGTCGATCATTAAATAAAAGAAATGCATACATGACCTCTAACAGACTTTAGTTCGAATAACTCTCAGTAATTAAGTACGATTACGGAGTGTGAATGATCATAATATTTCACAGTGTGTACACCACTTCAAGAATCATGGCAGAAGCAAACATGTGGAGTATTTTTTGTGTCAAGGGCCACTTGCTATTTCAATTGCTCACGAAGAATGCAGTGTAATAACTGTCAATGTTCTAACCCTAGTGTTGGTATGTCATGGCGTTAGCTTCCTTCCTATTACCATAAATTTATACAACTTCCATAAAACCTCAGCTCATGTGACTTCTATGAAGTTTCTTGTACTAATGTCGTTCGTCGAATTATAGCAGTTCATTTTCTTATCTTAAAAATATAAGGCACTGAGCGTAAGCAAAACATGCAATAGCGAGTAAATATACTAGTGGAGAACAGAATGTCAACAAGTGGATGCAGCACAATTCTTACAACGAGGCTCTGCCAAGCGAACAATCTATAATTAATACCATAGTGTGACCTAAACTCTATGTTTGTACACAGTATATCAGCATTTCTATATACCAAATTAAATAGTAGTTATGACAACAAACAGAAATGTGTAAATTTGCAATCCATACGCACAGCAGCAAACATATATCTTACGTAATAAACAGGTCATTAACATCATATCAGCATAAGCAAATAAATGTTCGTATGTAATCTTAATAAGTAAACATGAAGGCGCAAGCAGATAAATCACAAAGTATAACTTACATACATAACCACAGTCAGCACAAGTAATCAGGTGACAATTATAATTTAAATAAATAAGCACAGCAGGTACATAATAGAAAAATATGACATCGGTAAAAAAGCAGTGCAGCCAAGCGATGCATAATATATACAAATAACAACCTTGTTCATTAATCAATCATTGTCAAAATCAGTTAACGTACGCAAGCACGTCGCTTCACAAGTAAATTCATAGAACATGAAATTAGCACAAAGTATGAATCACGTAATCGCGAGCAGCAAATTACGTCTAAAGTACGTACCTAAGTGGAAATATGTTACCTGAAAAATAAACTCAATTAATAGTTACCTTTTTAGTATATTAGTTTCTTCTTCGAAATTACATTCTTCCTGAAATTTTCTCGACAGCAAGTCCTCTTAACGTCGGAGACACACAGAAATTACCTGAAGTTCTTAAATATTTTATACAACCGTATCCTGAAAAACACTGAACGTTAATAACATAATTCATCAAGTCACTATAGCTTTATACTGAATTTAATCGGAGAAATTAGACTGTGTATTTGTTTACGGCTGTCAGTGCATTCGCACTGAGCGCTCGATCAGCTGTAGGCGCGTGACGTAGGAAGTAACTGTTTGCGGTCAACGACTGCCTTGTGCGGCGCGCAGACTTGACTGTTGCTTTGAGTATGTGCCGCCGCCAAAACACAGCGCGGTATCCTTGTATTCTCTGCATGTTTACGTATAACTGTTGGTTTCTCGAAAGTGTGTCATTCCACAAAAATTTTAACGTTCGATATATGATGTATTCCCTTAAAGCGTCGAGTTTTAAGAGTTTCTACTTCGACAGTGTTATCATGAATAATTTTGCGAATTCTATATGGACCGTTATAAAGCAGAAAAAATTTGCGACACAAGCCTTTTCCTTTGTGAGACGAACGATGAGACTTAATTAACACCTTTTGACCAACTGACAAGATTTTTAAACAACCACAATGTTTAGCTGATTTCTCTCTTCTAGCAGCCGCAGATGCAATATTTTGCAGAGCCAGGTTCACAACTTCAGAATGCCGCAGTTTCCGTGTAGGCGGAAAAGGAACGATTTCAGAAATGCGATTTGTCGGTGCTTTGTTTTTTAATATCAGTATAGGCGGTAAAGAAGTTGAATCATTAGGAAGTTCATTCAGAATGTTTTGAAAAATGTGAAGATACTGATCCCACGTTCTGTGATTCTGATGACAATAAAGACAACACAATTGATTGATTTCCTTCATCCATCTCTCTGAAGCGATAGATTGAGGGTGAAAAAGTGAAATGAAAATAGGTTTAATTTTACGACGCCGTAGAGTACGAAGCCAAATTTTAGAACGAAACTGTGATCCATTATCTGATATAACCTTATCAACATGACCCACTTCTTTAAGAAAATGTTTGATGAAAGCATTAGATACTGAACGAGCTGTTGCTTTGCGTAAAGGTGTAAAACACACATATTTTGATGTCAGTTCCACTGCTATGAAAATGTACGCAAAACCATTAGTTGAACGAACCACTGGACCGAACAAATCGACTGCAGCCATCTCCTTTAATTTCGCTGGAATGATTGGAAACAATGGTGCTCTGTGAGAAATAGTTGGCGGCTTAGCCTTTTGACATAATTTGCATTTGGCCAGAACAGATCGAATACGTTTTTCCATATTACTGAAGTAGCAATTTTCTCGTAATTTATGAAAGAATTTTCTGGGACCAAAGTGTGCATAACTGAAATGTGTGTACCAAATCAATTTGTTGACCCACTCATCAGGAATACAAACTAACCAAAAAGAGTTGTCAACCGATTTTCGTTTAAAAAGAATGTCATTATGAACTAAATAATACTGTCTGATCGCTACACTTTCCTTTCTCCTCCACTTCTCCTTAATGTCCCTCCAGATTGGATCCTTATTTTGCTCCTTAGCGATGTCCTGGAGCGAAGACGAAATAAAGTTCTCAAACGCAACACCTTGAATATACATCAAACAATAATTGTTTTCTTTGCAGTCCTCCTCAGCACTTTGTTTCAAACCCATAGATGCACGTAATAAAGCATCAGCAATAATATTTGAAGAACCCTGTATGTAAACAATACTAAAGTCAAATTCTTGTAGATACAGCGCCCATCGTGACAATCTCCCATGAGTTAATTTTGTTGACATAAGAAATTCCAGAACTCGATGATCGGTGTAAACCTTAGTATGTCTGCCAAACAAAAATGTGCGAAATTCTGTGAAAGTCCAAACAACAGCCAAGGCTTCAAGTTCCGTAATCGAATAATTCTTTTCTGATTTAGAGAGAACAAGACTTCCAAATGCAATAGTTTTCTGTACTACAACGCCGTTTTCTTCTATCTCTTGAAATAAGTGTGCACCTAGGCCTTTGTATGATGAGTCCGTCGCCAAACAAAAATCTTTAGATAAATCCGGATGTGAAAGAAGTGGAGCAGCAACTAAAGCATCACGAAGTTGTTCAAATTCTGTCTGAGCCTCCTCATCCCAACACCAATTAGATTTCTTTCCAGATAGTTCACATAAACGAGGTGTGGCCAAATTGTCCAACCTAACAAAGCGTCTAAGAAAATTACAGACACCAAGGAAACTACGAACATCACGTTTTGTGGTAGGAACAGCATAATTACGAATAGCATCTAGTTTCTCTGGATCAGGAAGAATACCTTCTGTAGAAATAATGTGACCGAGAAATTTCACCTGAGAACGACCAAATTCAGATTTTTCTAAGTTCACTGTAATGCCAACTCTTGCAGAAATACGTAATAATGAATCCAAAATTTTGTTGTGTTCACTCCAAGAACGTTTAGCAAAAAGAATGTCGTCAACATATGAAGTAATATTGTCACGAAGATAAACAAGTAAGATTTCGTTTAAACTACGAATAAATGCTGCAGAAGATACAGTAAGTCCAAACGGTAATTTCCGAAATTGGTAACAGTTACCAAAGACTAAAAAGGCAGTTATTTTCCACAATCAGGGTGGAGTTCTATTTGCCAAAAACTTGCGTGCATATCAATCGTGGATAAAACTTTAATTCCATGGAAATGTTGAAGAAGTTCATCTAAATTTTGTGGACGGTCAGTTTCAGTAATGATGATATTATTTATCTGTCTGGAATCCAGAACCAAACGAATTGACCCATCCTTTTTAAGAACAACGTGTAATGGGCTGGTATAAGGACTGACTGCTGGCTCAATAATGCCTTGGTCTATCATGCATTGAAGTTCACTCTTAACCTTGTCTCTGTAAGCCAAAGGAATAGCGTATGTTTTCCACCGATATGGTGTGTGTTGTTTTACTTTAAATAAATATTGTAAGCCTTGTATAGTTCCTGTGTGATGACTAAATACTGTAGCATGTGAAGTCAAAATGTGGTGCAGCTCTTCTCTTGCAACGTCATCTGGCACTTCAGCTCTCTTAACCTTTTCATTAATTAACTCTTCGTTAGTAATTATATCATCCATCGCGTCTCTGTATCTATTGTCATTGTCATGAATAAACACACTGTCGTCATAATGTTCAACGAAAACATCAGAAGTAAGAAACCTTAAACATTTTGTATCTGATTCAGATCTTGGTAAACACTCCAAAAATTTCAAACATTTCGGCATTCCGGCAACAGTCAAATTCACACTTCCTTCTTTAAAGTTTAAAATTGCCTTATGTGTGTTAAGAAACTCCATACCTAATATAATTTGTGTACTGAGTAATGGAACAATAATAAAATTAGCAGAAAATTCGTATCCTTGACAAATGAAATTTATGTTGGTCTGTTGTTTAACTTCCACACTTTTTCCAGAAATCGCTCCTCGAATTGTAGTTTTAGAAATAGGTAACACAGGACAGGTAATAGTTCTTTCACATATACGAAAAACTGATTTACTAATGACATTCAATGGGCTCCCAGAATCTAAAACTGCAGTGAACTTATTCTTACCCACACATACTTCAATAACAGGATGTAAAAATGCGTCTACATTATTTTCCTTTTCGTCTAGCAAAATGTCTCTCATGTCTTCCAGGCGTACGTAGTGTAAAGTCGTAGTGTCATTACTTTCTGAACCGTCTATGTTGCTGCCAGAAGCCGAAGCTACAAGTCATTTTCGATTGCTTGCGTCACGTCTTTGATTATTCGCGTCATTTCGCGGATCAATTTCTACTATTTGCACTTGTCTCTCTGAAGTTCTGTCACGTGGAGGATGCCAATTAGGTCCCTCCTGACTGTTAGATGCAAATTCTTGGTTGTGTCTGTTATTAAAGTTTCTATTTTCCTGTCTGTCAGCATGACTGCTTCTTGTGTAATTTCGACTGCCACTTCTGAAATTACTATTAGATTTACTGCCCTGGTTATTTCTGTAGTAATAATTTCTATTATTGTATGAATAATTTCTGTCCTGATGATACCGATTACTGTTTCCGTATGATTGATCATTCCGGTAGGAATTACCGTTATTATAATTGTCTGTGTAATTTCTGTTAGAACGTCTGTTATTATCATAAGGCTGGTATCTATTGTCCTGTCTGTTACGTTTGTCATTCTCAAAGTTACCCATATAACGCCAGTTCCGATCACTATCCCTTTTCTCTGAAAATCTATTGTAATTACTGTTACTGAAAAAGTTACAAGAAGTCCCGTCGTCGTTGTCATACTCAAGTTCTTGTAACAAAGTCTTAAAAGTCTCAATGTCGTCTTTACATCTTCCGGCTAAAGCAATTTGTCTTATGGATCGTGGCAGCTTAGTTAAACAAATGCGAATTAATTCAGTCGGGCTATAAGGGTTGGACAGGAACTGATTCTTTCGAATCATGTCTTCAAAGTATTCTGCCGGCGTGCGGAACTCAGACTGTTTAAAATTACGCTGCATAATCAGACTATGTTTGACTCTGTCTTGTGTGTTTTCGGACCAATATGCCGATAGAAATGCTTGATAAAAATCATTTAGATTATTACGATCTGTAATGAGTGCGCGCATCCGCGTCGCCGGTTCGTTTTCTAAATATCCACACATAAATTCCAGTTTGTGACTTAGTGGCCAATTTGGTGGAAGTGCGTACATAAATTGATCTAACCATGCACATGGATGTATGTCATTCTTAGAATTGCGAATGATCTTAAATTTCCGAAAAGTCAGTAAGTGTTTATAGTCAAAGTTTTCGCCTCGTGGCGACAAAGACCTACCGCGTCTGTCCCAGTCCCAATGTCGATTATTGTCAAGTTCGCGCGCCTGGCGCTCTCTTGTTGCATCCCGTAAATGAAACAAATTATTTTCTTCAAAGCCCTGTGCTATCTGTGATTCTAAATTTCTTCTACTGTCTTTTCATACGATTTCGCCTTCAATTTGTTTGACTTGCTTTCGTAATGCCTCAATTTCCCTCTTAACGCGTTCATTAAATTTTCCCTGTTTTTCAACATGCTTATTTATGTTCTGGTACTCTTCGGTTTCTGAAAATGGCAATGGAGCTGTATCATCCGAATCTCTGTCCCCATGTAAACTAAGATTTGTCAATTTATCTGAAATCTCCTCAACTCTTTCCGATAAGTTCTTTCTGTTTATTTACGTCTTCCGTAAGTGTCGCGATTCGGGTTTCAGTATTAACACATTTGGTAGTAAACTGTTTATATTGTTGTGTTAGATTATTTATTCTGTCATTTGGTACGGATTCCTCGATTCTCTCAAATATTTCTTCCTTATCGTGTGCACGTTGTAAATTTAACTCTGAAAATTTTTGTACTATCACGCGATCTCTTTCTTCCTGTTCTCTATCCTGTTCCCTTTGTCTAATCTCTACTGCAATTAATCTGTTATTGTGAGAATTCAAAATCGGTTGTACTTCTTCTCTGATTTCTTTGTTTAACTCATCTTTCATATTTTTGAAACATGTCCCTATTCGTGAGTCTAACCGTGTTTCCAGTGTTCCCATCTCAGCTCTGATTGTTCCTATTTGTGAGTCCAACCGTGTTTCCATTGTTCCCATATCGGTTTTTAATTCAGATCTCAAAGTTCCCATCTCTGTTTTAAATTTAGATCCCAACTGTGATTCCATTGTTCCCATATCAATTTTAATTTCAGATCGTAACTGTGATGCCAGTGAGTCTAACCGTGATCCCAAATTTAATATTGCACCCATCAACTGCTCCGTATGAACTAGTTCAAAATTCCTTTCGCCCCTAACATTTCCCACAAAACCAGCTTCCTTCGTCATAGGTGTAAGGCTATCTGTGTTTGATACTATTACAGAATCTTCTGTCGTTAATCTCGGATTCTGAAAATTTTTTGATTGAGAAAAATTTTGAAATGGTTCCGGACTATTTTCCCGACTTATTAAATTGTTTTCCACTTCATTATTCATCATACTGTTCTCCTGTGTTGGTGAGTTCGCCATGTCCACAATTTCGTCATTCTGACTATCCATCATTTTTGCCTTTTTCATCGATCGCGTAATCATTTACAAAACATACAAAACTCGTCACTGTACGAAAATTACACACAATGACTCTTTATCTCCAACAATACCATTCACACGAAATGTTTCCCACAAACACGATTAATCGAACAATTGAAATAATGGCACTAAATTGTCAAACCCATAGACAAGACAACAGAAATTAAATTTTGCAAAATACCATTAGAAGAATCCCAATTACCAAATCTACACATGCAATATAGACTACAATTACTAAACTACAAATTACTACAACAGTACTACTGTCTACTATTTTTACAATCAGAAGAATTCCAAGGGACGATCCGAAGCAGCGGTCGCCACGTGCATGGGGGCTTAGTTAAATATTAATGAAAATACTTTTTAATTTTAGTTTATATTAGCTGACTGTACGATTACGCAGTCTCGTAACCGGTTGGCCCTGACTAGTTTTAGTACGCAATCTGACTGCATAGAATAACAACAAACAATGAAAGAAAATTTCCGTTAACACAATTAATTAATTAAGTCCCCAGCAACTATAAAACCAACGCAACAACAAAGCACAAGTGTAACTGTTCTGCGTGTGGAAGTGTGATTCAACGTACACATCTGGCACGGTTCTTCTTCAATAAGACAAGAAATTTTAAATATCATTTATACTGAAGTAATTAAAAAAATAGAAATACTATAATTGCGCAAGAAAACCAGAATTACACTCTAATACAAGAACACAAGCCAGATGCTTTGTTGACTGAACCTGTAATGACGCATTATTCAAGACATTGAAATAATGAGAAATAAAGCGAGTTTTGTTACCTTCATATATATTGATGAAAAGCACCCTAATCATTACAATATCTCCATTGGAACAACATCTGCTGTCTAGCCCCTCAAACAACTGCATAAAAATGGAACAAGCACTCACTACTACAACATCTCCACACCGACTCGCTACTACCACATCTCGATAAGCACTCTCCACCACGACCTCTCGACAAGCACTGCACTCCGCTACTTCTCAATAATCACTGCCAGTGGAGGCGGCCGAACAAAACTCTCTGGCGCAATCTCTGGCGCTGTGGCTCAGTGTAGCCACCTTTCAAAGTTCAATCTGTATCTAAACCGCACGCGGTGTCTCTGTAAGAGAGCATACTCTTACATTCCTTAAACACCCATTAAAACTGCCCTTATAATTACCGTTGTACTTTGAAAGTTGTTGTTCAATTATGAGTCAAAATCTTGTTCAAACTTAACCCATGTTAATGAAGAGAACTTCTCACGATAGATAATGCTTTACATTATTATTTCGATGGACCTATCCATTATGTGACGTGGCTGCGAATGCGAATCTCCCTCATTCTCTACCCAGCGTACTTCGCTGTGACATAATGTTTGAGTGACGGAGAGAAACATACGTGTTCAGTGATCAGCTAAATGCAGCACAGAATGGTCCTCACGAGAAAACAGGGCGTGTTCGTTATCGAGTCTTATGCGAAGCACAGTTCATGGATAACGTATGCGGAATTGTTACCGTAACAAATTAAGAATGGAAGTTATTTTGGAAAATCTACGCAAAATTCTCCAATTTAAAGCTCAGTGGAAAAGTTGTGCGAAACGGGCTATGACGCGAATAAAATCCTTAACTACCCGAAAAGCGTTCGAACACCCGAAAATATATTTACTCTGTTGAAGTCCGACGAAATATTAACACCGTTTATCTGTGCAAATGAGAAGTAAGAGATCGTCGTGTAGAAACATCATAAAAAAGGATCTGCACTTGTATGCAACACGTCTACTTAAGAGACTGCTTACACTACACCTGTCCGCCGCCTTCTAGAGTGTCGCTGTGCGGTGTGGGATAGGCATCACATTTGACACACAGAGGACATCGAAATGTTCAGTGAAGAGTAGCTCGTTTTGTATTATCGTGAAATAGGGGAGAGATTGCCACGGACATGCTGCATGAATTGGGGCGGCGTTCATTAAAACAGAGGCGTGTTTCGTTGTGGCAGGATCTTCTAGTGAAATTTCGATCACCAAATTTCTTCTCCTATTGCGAAATTATTGCGTTGGCGCCCATCTATATAGGTCATCATGATAAATAAATCGCAGTTCGGACAGTAAAGTTTAAGTGCTCGTTTTTCCCGAGCGCCGTTCGGAAGCGGAACGGTAGTGAAATGGCATGAAGGTGGTCCCATAAAACCTCTGCCAGACGCTTAACTGTGAATTGCAGAGTAATCATGTTGATGTATATGTGGATGTAGAACTTTTTCGTATTGAGTCTTGCCAATGGCTTACGAGTGGAATGAAAACAGTGCTTTTGGATCCCCAGTCTTTTATACCTTCAGATGAGGCCTGGTTCAGCCTGTTAGCGTATGTGAACGCACAGAACGATCTACATTATGCATCAGTAAATCGACATCGGTATTTTGAAGAGAAGTTGTACAAACTCAAAATTAGTGATTGATGCCCAGCGTCCGGTATCAGCTTCATAACACGAGGCTTTCACCAGTCTGTTAATGCTAACCGGTACGTAGAGGAACTGGATGAACCACTGTGTAGATATTTTCAGCAAGAAGGGGCAACAGCACACACCACCTTGACAAACTTGTCACAAGTGCTTGAGGTGTTCTATGAGGAGAACCAGCGGAGGTAGTGCAGTCTCCTGATCACCTCTATCACCCGATTTGTCTCCCTGTGAGTTTTACCTGTGAGGCAAATCCGAAGCTCAGGTGTACTCAAATAATCCTCACACACCGAAAGAGCGACATCAGAACATTTTAAAACGCTTTTGCTGCTGTCCCTCAGTCAGAACTACGTCTGTCCCACAGTCTGATAAATCGAGCACAGCCCTGCATCTTCTGTGATGTTCCTTAAGAAGAGCTAATTCGAGCCAGTCTATATTTTAAATATTTTCTGGGCCAATTTTATTTTACCGACCATGTATTATGTAAGAGAAGAGTTATATGCGGATATCACTTCTCCAAGAAAACTAACGGCTCCTCCCTGGATCTGGAGGTCATTCATTGCCACCAGAACGACCACCATCGTAGGGAGTTGATGATTCAGTTGCATACTCCTTATAACGATTCGCAGTTCGTCGCTGTAGGTGACGGGAAACAAGTCTCACAAGGGAACCTCCCCATCGCACCCCCTTTAGATTTAGTTATAAGTTGGCACAGTGCATAGGCCTTGAAAAACTGAACACCGATCAATCGAGAAAACAGGAAGAAGTTGTGTGGATCTATGAAAAAAAATAAGCAAAATATACAAACTGAGTAGTCCATGTGCAAGATAGGAAACATCAAGGATAATGTGTGTTTAGGAGCGCCTTGGTCCCGTGGTTAGCGTAAGCATCTGCAGAACAAGAGGTCCTTGGTTCAAGCCTTCCCTCGAGTGAAAACTTTAATTTCTTATTTTCAGACAATTATCAAGGTTCAGGCACTCACACATAATCACCTTCGGTCTCCAAAATTCCAGGACATGTTCAGATTTGCTTGGACATATGCAGGATTTGGCGGTCTACACACGGAAAAATTTGAAAACGTTAAAAACATATGTTTTGACAGAGCATAGGGAAAACTGTGCGACTGTGAAACTGTTGCATTCATTCGTTGCAGTTTATGTGACAAACTCTTATGTTTTCATCACTTTTTTGGGAGTGATTATCACATCCACAAGAAAACCTAAATCGGGCAAGGTAGAAGAATCTTTTTACCCATTCACCAAATGTACAAGTTAGGTGGGTCGACAACATATTCCTGTCATGTGACGCACATGCTGTCACCAGAGTCGTATAGAATAAATCAGACGTGTTTTCCTGTGGAGGAATTGGTTGACCAATGACCTTGCGATCAAATGGTTTCGATTCCCATTGGAGAGGCACGTCATTTCGTCTACTAATCGCACGGTTTTGCGGTGCAAAACACAGACACTAAATTTATTACAGTGAACAGAGACGTCAATGAACGAACGGGCAGATCATAACTTTGCGAAAATAAAGAAAGTAAACTTTTCTCTCAAGGGAAGACTTGAACCAAGGACCTCTCGTTCCACAGCTGCTCACGTTGTCCACAGGACCACGGCGCTCCTGAGCTTACACTTTCCTTGATGTTGCCTATTTTTCGAATGGACTGCTCAGTTTGTATATTTTGCTTAATTTTTTCATAGTTCCACACAACTTTTTCGTGTTTTCTCGATTGATCTGTGTTCAGTTTTTCAAAGCCTATCCACTGTGCCAACTTATAACTAAATTTGAGGGGGGTGTGATGGGGAGGTTCCCTTGTCAGGAGCAAATTTTGTTATTGGAACACATAATAATTTATATCCCCTTTTTCAACTGTTCATTACCCTCTTACTTCACTTATTAAATTATACAGACTTTTGGGATCTATGTTTAATGTTTATAGAGTAGTATACATAGCCGATATGTATACATCATTGTGATATAACAAGTGATGTCCAATGGATGATTATCATTTGCTTTCTGTAGATCCCAGTGAGACGACCTGTAGTTTCCATTTGTAATTAAGTCTTATTTATACAGATATTTAATTGCTTCATCTTGTGTAGATAATCATTCTTCTCAAAATCCATATACGCTGTCTATAAACCTTTTTGTTTCTCAATTCGTTAGAACCAACATGTCGCGTCCAATTAGTGAAGCATGAATACCCGCTGTTTCTCTCACGTCTTATTCTACGTTTTAATATTTTATAAGGCGTGTCATTAACGTAATTGCGTTTTTCCGTTTTATTTCCTCTCTTCACCTCATCTTGAAAGACATTGTATGGCCTAGGAAGTTCGATGAATTTCACTTTTTTCTCCTTGTTTATTTTCACGCACTATTGTACATCATAGTGCTTATCATCCATAGTGTTCTTCAAAATGAATGGTTTTCAATACGACATAACAAGTAACCCAAGGAAGGGCGTCTTCTCGTTGGGTAGCATATCCTGATCTCGCTTTTTTTTCCCTTTTACACTCGGGATGAAGTATTAATCCGGGATGTGCTCAAGCATGCCCTACGGGTTTTAATTTGAGAACGAGTAGTGGCTGCGGGAATGAAGAGGCCCCTGAACGCATGACGTGGTGCGAGCGCTGAATGAATTTGCTGAGGAGGCGGAACTCTTTTTCGTATCCGCTGGCTTCTGGTCCTCCTTCCATAAAACTCAATTAAGAATCTAATTTGTGTTTTTAATCAGGCCTTGATGGAAGGATCAACGTCTGTGTAGTATGAAAGCATCTCAGCACAGCTGCCGTCATACATAGTTTGTCCGCCCTTTATTCAGGAAATTACTTAGTATTCTTATTTCCAAAAACCTACATTATTCCGATTCTTGTGAAAGTGGGTGTTTTAAGATGGAAGCTTGCTATTCCACAACGCGTGAGATTCCATAGTGATCCGCGTTCTCAAGGCTCGGTGCACTCCACACGAAACGTGAAGATATCGTATACTGTATTACCTAGGAACTTCCTCCATACGACAAACTACTTAATGATTGTGGAATTAACCCGATTTACTGCCCCCACGTAAAGGAATCAGTTATATATCTTGTCGGACATTTGAGGCAAGTTCATTTACATAGGGATGTAACGTTTCGATTTTCACAATACTTACCAGGGTCCCTAGTTGAGAAGTGTGTTTCAAGCCAGTTGGACGAGCAAAATGATGTAAAATTTATGTTGTTCATCACTGTGAACTACAAAATTTGTGATATTCTTCTTGGCTCTAAAGTCAAATTGGCTTAATATTTAAGGGAGTCTGCTCTGCCTATATCTACAAATGCATTCGTGCTGGTTCTTCCTTGATAATTCTGGTACAGTAGATGAAATAGATTTTGAAACTCAGTAGTGAATCTGAGAAGAATAGTACAATTTATTATGCTGGAAAATTCTACTAGCTTACTGTTGGACTCCTCATTTGGAAAGGATGGGTGCAGTTCCCTTTCACATCCATGTCCATTTGCATCTTAAATCTATTTGTGATGACCTAATACAGAGTTGCGCACGAAATGTGTTACCATTTTGTTTTTGAATATAAACTTTATTGTCAATACAATCTGAAAGGAACCTATACTACAATGAAGAGCCGTCCATGGAGATTTGTTCTAACTCAGCACATGCTCAATATGTCCACCATTCCGTTTCCTAACTTCCTTCAAAAGAACACTGAAGTTAGTGATTACCCTACGGCACATGTCTTCCGTAATTTCCCTGCAAGTCTTCTGAGCTCCATTAACTCACGTGGACGCTTCGGGAAAATTTTTTCCTTTAGGTACCCCCAAAGAAAAAAGTCACATGAATTGAGGTCTGGACCATTGGGGTGGCCAATTTTGTCCGTCATTGAAGCGACCTGGAAACCTGAGTGAAATGATCCGCATGTCGAAAAGCTCGTGTAAAAACTCCAACACAGTGTTTGCAGTATGTGGCCTTGCTCCATCTTGCATGAACCACTGTGTGTTGAAGGACAAGGCAGTAGCAAGAAGCTGTGGAATGAAGCTATTGCGAAGCATACTCAGATAACGCTCGCTGTTCACAGATTCTTCAAAGAAAAAGGGTCCAATAAGTCCGTGACTGAAAAATTGCTGCACACGCTGTAATCCTCGGAGCATAATTTTGTCGTTCATGAAGCGCTTGTGGGTTTTCAGTGGCCCAAAAGCGTACATTTTGTTTGTTAACCACACCGTTTAAATGAAAATGCGCCTCGTCTGAAAACCAAACGTTGTTGAGAGTTTCTTCCCTATCCTCCGCCCACTGAGCAAACAGTAGTCTCTGCTGCTTGTGTTCTTCAGTGAGCTTCTGTGCACAGGTCATCTTTTATGGGCACATATGGAGGTCACTTTTAAGAATGCGTTGAACGGAGCGTCTGGATATTCCCAGTTGGACTGCTGCCTTTCTACACGATTTCCTGGAACATCTCTGTACAGTAACCCCTACAGCTTCAATATTCTCCGGCGAACAATCAGGCTTAGGCCGAGGTCGCTTCGCTTCCTCTACAAATTTATCGTACAACCTGTGGATGGTCATCTCGCAAGGGACCCATTGTGTGTTAAACTGTTGTCGAGAACGCTTCTGAGTCACAACAAGGCTTTTCGCTTCATGAAAAAGTAACAATTGCCGATCGTTGCTGTGTCGTCAGTCTCCCATTGTCAGTCATGGCTGCTTACTAGTCTCCTAGCGGCAGTATCGTGCATTACACGTCATTTCGTAACTCATTTGTTTTTCCAAGCTCTGCTGGTACTGCTGTAGAGATCCCAGCGGCATATCTAATGTGCGTCGTAAATTGTGAAAGAAATATTTGGTAACACATTTCGTGCGCCACCCTGTAGTTGACGGTATGTTCTTCCTTCTTCTTTTCCCTTTTCTTTGAGACAGTCACTTTATACTACTGTCAATAAACCACCCACTCCATATTCTTTAATGACTCGAACTTAAGCATGTAAATTAAAGACGTTTGTGATGAAGTGTCACCCTAGATTGTATAGATGTATGTATGTGCGTAATGTATGTGACACTTAATGTTTGAGTGAAGTAATTAAACTTTGGAATACTAAGAATGTCTAATTACAACGTCTTGTGGCTACATTGATAAAAATTAATCTCTAAACTAAGTAAAATTATTCTCGTTAATTATCCAAAGCCCAAACTAATATAGCAAGACCTAATAGCCTCGCAAAACACAAGCATTAATCGTTATATTTTCGCCGAAACTGTGACCTGCCAATAAAAGAAAAACTGCAGTTATGGAAGCTCGTCAGTTTCGTCGGCAATGGTCTCCGATCGCTTGTGAATTTTCTTTTCATAAATAGGAACATGTCTTCGGATATTCATTTGGTGCTGTTCAGTTCGCATTTGGTTCTATGATGCGAAGCCGTAAAGCAGTTTCTCTTACCTGCACGAAAAGCACTACAGAATTTCCTTGACTGTGGCTGCAGATTCACCAGGAAACATCACAACCGAAATTTCCGACGTTGCTATATAAAAACTTGGCACGAATGCATTTTCTACAAATTAAACTTCTGGAAATAATACCAGCTGCTAGAAATTCCTTTTAATATAGCAGTATATTCTTGCTGAAAGTTACACCAAAGACTACTTTATCTCTTTCTCTACTCGTCAAATAATTTAGTTCCAAACTATTTTACTAATGGTTTCTAACAATAGACCCTTATTAGCCTCAAAATCACATACATGTTCACGCTAGCGTCTCTCGTAACAGAGTCCCCGTGGCATACGAGTTGGGAAACTCTCAGAGGTTCTCTGCAACTTCGCTACTGCAGCGCTGCGAAGCGACTGGCCTTTATAAACACAATATACTGCGAAACGATTGTGTAACAGTGTACGTATATATGGAAGGGGGAAAGCACATTCTAATGCAGTCGTATTTCGACGCTTAATGTGGCGCTATAAATTGTAACACCAATCAAAAATATAATCGTGAATATCTACATTTCGATTTCAGTAAGATAATAATATTACGAATAACAAATGCTCATTTTAGGGACTTCTAGTTAGAGATTTTGGCACACAAGGCAATGTTTATTTCCATTCACTCGTAGTCTTCAGAACTTCGCCTCTTAATGTGAATCGAAAAATCTCACCACCATTCCAGAACGTTACTACGTACTCTATAAAAACGTATAGACGTTTCCCAGTTACAGACAAGCAGTTGCTAACTTTTTCAATAGAGCGTACTTAGTTTTACACTTCAATTCCACCAAAATACAGTTACCAGTATATTTTTGAAGTTATCTTGTATCTAAACTCTGGGGTGAAGAGCATCTTAACGTTATATTGTTCATGATGTTTTAAATATATTGAAGACCCTGTCATGAGTGATCACAGCTTCGTACAACAATAATTATTACGTCAGCCACGAGCTATCTCCATCCCACGATAGTGGATAGAGAGTAGTCTCATCAAGTATTATGTCCAGATCATGAAACACGTTTTTATGTGGGTAACGAGTACCATATTGTTTCGAATAAAACGAAAGTTCTAAATATGTTTATCCATGAATGGACAAGGCGGTAACATAATCTGTGTCTCACTTTGCTTTCTACTGTTGCATATATGGAGAGCGGCATAGCTAACTGTCAAAGTTTTTCGAGATTTCCATTATTTATAAGTATAACGCAGGGTGAACAAAACAGAACTGGCGTCGACAATATTTCATTCATCTTAAGACTGGCAACCTAGCCTAGCATCAACTGCTGTGGGACCTTATGATGTAGGTGAGCGGCCTAAATTAAGGTTCAAAATTGCTCTGAGCACTATGCAACTCAACTTCTGAGGTCATTAGTCTCCTAGAACTTAGAACTAATTAAACCTAACTAACCTAAGGACATCACACACATCCATGCCCGAGGCAGGATTCGAACCTGCGACCGTAGCGGTCGCTCGCCTCCAGACTGTAGCGCCCAGAACCGCACGGCCACTCCGGCCGGCTCTAAATTAAGAGGTATGAAGTACGTTGATAAGTGTGTCTTCAGTGATTGTAGCAATAGCTGCTTAAATCCGGTTTCTTAATTCATGGAGGTCTGCTGGTAGCGGAGCAGGTACACACCATCCTTGATGAAGCCCCAAAGGAAAAAATCGCATGTCTTTAGGTCTGGTGAACGTGGAGGCCATGCAAAGCAAGCCCTGTCATTGGGCTTTGGAAGATCTCGGCTATAGACTTGATGTGTGCCTTGTCACAAATGGTGCTCACATTGCACATTTATAAGGTCCTTGCTAAAACTGTTTGAGTTGCTTTTTCATTTGACGTATCAGTTATAACTGTAAGTTTAATGTAATAAATATTATAAAGCGTTAAAACCTCGATATTCATTTATAAACACCCTGTACTTTCCGGGCCAGTTTTGTTTTAATAGCAATGATAATAACATTTTCTATATGTAAACTAAGAGCCTATGCTTATCTGACTGGATTCTCGAAATGGAAAGTAGCTGTTAGATAACAATAGTGGTAGCAGAGATGGGAACTACCTACCACACATAATTCTGTAACAAAATGAAAAAGCCTTGAAAAGAAAAAAAAGACAGATTGTACTAGAGGTGGCTCCCGTGAGAGGGTAATACGTGTTGTGGAGATATCGGATAGAATGTAAACTGTGAAACGTCCCCTTTGAACAATTATACATGACTGTGCTTAAACTGACTCACACTATTTTGTTAGCGCAACGCAATCTGACTTTCAAAATTCCCTACAAAAGAATGGCCCTGACTAACATTAAACTATACCTTTCACAAATCACTTACCTCACAAAAATCTTCGCTGCTCAAGCTACTGCAATACAGCGAGCGCCACTACTGCCAGCTAAATAAAAGATTCAAACTATGGAAGGCACTAACAACTGATAGGGATAGTTAGCAAATGAAAGATATCAATAGAGAACAAACAATGTATTTACCTTGATATCATCATATATAAATATAGCAGTTAATGACAAATTTCAAAACTCCGCCATCTCTCTCCGCACATCCACCACTGCTGGCGGCTCACCTCCAACTGCGCAACGCTACGCGCTGTTCACATCCAGCTGCCGCTGCCCAACACTACAATGGCGAGTATTACAACAATGCAAAGCAGCCACAGACTGCACACAGCACAGCCAGTGATTTTCATACAGAGGTGGCGTTACCAATAAAAAAACCTAAACAGCCTACTTACATAGCCACCATGCTCCCCACAAAAAAATTTACAAATTGGATTGGGCAGTGGCCAATACAGATTTGAAAAAAAATTTTTTATAATTACAATAACAAAGAAATCAAATGCACACACTTATTGATACAATGTTGGTCAAAAGCTAAAAATTTCTCACAGTCCATAAAGACAGTCCAGATTGTTCATCACAGTAAAAATGCAGAGTTTTTCTCAAAGTCTGAGCAGTAAAAGAAAATGCACACAGAAGTAGTGGATTTCCATGCAGTCTTGAAGAAGTAGTGTTGTCCTTCCAACGGAAAGACAGTGCTGACTCTTGACATGCATACAGGTAATGGGCCACAACAGAGCAAACCCACAGCAGAGTCAGTCGAAATTTTGAAGTGTATTGGTAGGTAGGTCATCACAAAGCAGACCCACTGTAGTCCTGGTAGAGATTACGGTATTGGTGGGCCACCAGAGGTGCAGACCCACTGCAGTCCTTGTAGAAAAAATGGTATTGATGGATCATCAAAGATGTAGACCCACTGTAGTCCTTGTAGAGATAGCCAGCAGCCATCTGTTGTGACTGTGCAGGTGCACAATCACCATTGAAGAGTCTTGCGAATAATATAGTAAGTCCATAAACCACCACTTGTGCACTCACAAAGTTTTCGGAACTGTCCTTAGAACCAACAATGCTGTTATCCAGTCCCTTGCTGAATTATTAACACACGTGCAAACACTAACAGTCCCTACTTCTCACATATTGTCCATATACTATGACCAACAGAAACGTGTGCAGTGAAATGTAACTTACAAGTTAATAATAAGATGAACTGGTGTCAATTACAATTTTATAACATGAGAATACAATTACAAAGGTACAAAATACATCATTAAAGAACATAACAATACAGATAACATTTGTAGTAAAACAGGAGTTACAAAAGAATAGAAATAGACATATACGTCAGTGTTACAGAAATTATGACATGAGTACATACATAAAAGATCAGAATAACTTTCGAAACATTAACTTCACACATGAGCATTAACACAAAACAGAATAAATAATGTCTAAGCATATTTACAAGGTAAAGAACATATTATTAATGCCAATTATATTTGAGGATAACAGTATTCCTCATCATAGTGAATGTAGCTTAGTATTAGAAAAATTCTACAACATAAGCCGGCGCACGTGGGTGCCTGCGGCGCGAGTCATTGTCTGTCTCTTTGTTGGCGCGCGTTGTTATTGGGATTAGGAGACCTATCTTCTACAAATTCGCCTTGCCGAGAGGGCCCAGCTCTGTTAGAATCCCGCCAGTTTTGATGAAATTCACGTCTGTCGTTTTGTCGGTAGTTTACATAGTTTCTTGTTTGTTGGTCATGTGGTGGAGAATTTCTCCCTGAATCGTAACTCTGCGCCGAACTGTTGCGTCTGAAGTTATTCTGTCTCCCTTGGTAATAATTGTTTTGGTTCCCATATTGTCTGTTTCTGTGGTTATCTCAGTCATATTCATTACTACGGAAATGCGATCTTTCTCTGTAGTTATTACTACTCTGCCAACGGTTGTCATACGGGTGGTGTCTGTTTTGGTCACGATTTGCGTTGTAAGAATAGCCTTGTCGTGTCCAGTTATTGTTTCTGTCGTCACGGAATTGTGACGGATGTGACCTGTAGTGATTGTTTTCCTGTTTTCGCATCCCGCGACTGTCTGTGTCAATTTCTAATTCTTGTAACAGTCCCTGAAAAGCTTCAATGTCGTCTTTGCAACGTCCTGCCAAAATAATGTGTCATAAATGTTCAGGCAATTTGATTAAGCAAATGCGGATGAGTTCTGAGGGGCTGTATGGGTTTGAAAGATACTGATTCTTATGCAACATGTCTTCAAAATATTTCATAAGGCTGGAAAATTCAGATTGTTCGAAACGTTTCATCATTATGATGCTATGTTTTACTCGGTCTTGTGTGGCTTGAGACCAATATGCTGAGAGGAAGGCATGGTAAAACTCTCCTTCACTGTGGGAATCGTGAATTACCGATCGCATTCTTACAGCTGGTTCATTCTCCAAGTAGCCACACATAAATTCTAATCTGTGTTCTAACGACCAGTTGGGAGGAAAACAATGCGAGAATTGATGGAGCCATGCTTGTGGATGAATGTTGTTGCCAGAATTCTTAAATGTTTTGAATTTACGTGTAGTAATGAACAGCTTATAGTCAAAATCATCATGTCGGCGAGTCGCATATCGGTCATTGTTAGGTCGTGTCGGCCGTTCCATATCAAAATTCGGTGCACATTGCCAATTTCTTTCATAACTTCCGAAATGCCCTGTGTTATTATTTTGTAGCTGTTCCGTATTTCTGTGTCCCTCTTCCCGTATTGGGGCGCGAGTATCCTCTGAAATACGTAATTCTTGTATTACCTGTGTCAGCTGATCTTGTACTTCCCGGATTTCTCTCTTGTACTGTGTATTGATTTGATTTTGATTCTGTTTGAATTTTCTAATTTGTTCATACTCTTCTGTGTCAGTGAAGGCTACAGGTCTTGTGTCATTCAGATCATCATCTACCTTTGTAGATAAGTTAGTGACCTGACCCGAAAGTTCGGCTACTTTCTCCGATAGTGAACACATTTCCTCAGTTTTTTTTTTTTTTCTGAACCAAGTTTCAGAGTATCCATTTATTTTGAAATCGAATCTACTGTGTCCTTTAAGTTTTCCTGAGTTATTGCAAGTTGCGTAACCGAATCGGTAGATGCAACTGAGTCAATTTTAGCCCACAAGGTCTCATGATTTTCATGAACAATGGCTTGCAGTTCTTTTATGGCTGCTTCGTGATTCTGTAATGCATTTTCATGCCGCGAAAAAATAGGTTGGAAATGCTCACAAATTTGTGTTTTTACGTCATTACTGACTTTTTGACATTTCGATTCAATGTTATGTAACTCAGTAGTTAAATCTTCACGTGTTTGTTCAGGTGTGGTGTCTAACTTTTGAAGATTTTGTTCCATTGTGTCTAACTGTTGCTGTGTTTGTCTCTGATGTTGTTCCATTGTGTCTAACTTTTTAAGATTTTGTTCCACTGTGTCTAACTTTCGAAGATTTTGTTCCATTGTGTCTAACTTTTGAAGCTTTTGCTGTGTTTGTTCCATTTGCTGTATTAATTGTAATAACAATGCACTGGTGTCTGGAACATGTTCCTCAGTGCTTTTCGGCAGTGAATTTGCACCGGGAGCATTCACATTTTGACAAGCAGAAAATGTGTCTTGACTTATTTGAGAAAACGGTGAGGATCCAAAACCTGAATCTACAGTATTTGCGAGATTGTTTCCTGTCATTTCGGATTCCTGAGGCGAGCTGTTGCCGACTGATCGATCGATAATGCTTCCCTGTTCTCTAATTGTTTCACTGTCTACACCATTGTTTGCCACCCGCTCCATTTCCATATGCACAATTACCAAATTACTACTATGAACATTAGTTAATTCATTACTCTGTGGCGCTAACACACTGCTTTCGTCTTCACTGTCATATCTCAATTTACTTTGGAGCCTAGTATTACGTTTTTCACACGCCATTATTGTCACAATATTTCACAATAACACAGAAAAGCACAATTTGAAGAGCAAAAATAAGAGAACACATTAACATAACACTGAAAATAATATCTAGTTAATTGCAGCTGCGAAATACTTGGTACAAATCTACATGCATGCCACAACTGTTTTACTGTACAACAATGAAAGACTGCAACTACAAAGGAAATTCTCTCTATAATTACACGCTAGCAATAAACAAAAGCTACACTAATTACACAAACTACAAGAAAAAAAAAATCAGAAGATTCTAGTGAGGTATCCTGGCAGGGTCGCCATATGAAACGTCCCCTTTGAACAATTATACATGACTGTGCTTAAACTGACACACACTATTTTGTTAGCGCAACGCAATCTGACTTTCAAAATTCCCTACAAAAGAATGGCCCTGACTAACTTTAAACTATACCTTTCACAAATCACTTACCTCACAAAAATCTTCGCTGCTCAAGCTACTGCAATACAGCGAGCGCCACTACTGCCAGCTAAATAAAAGATTCAAACTATGGAAGGCACTAACTACTGATAGGGATAGTTAGCAAATGAAAGATATTAATAGAGAACAAACAATGTATTTACCTTGATATCATCATATATAAATATAGCAGTTAATGACAAATTTCAAAACTCCGCCATCTCTCTCCACACATCCACCACTGCTGGCGGCTCACCTCCAACTGCGCAACGCTACGTGCTGTTCACATCCAGCTGTCGCTGCCCAACACTACAATGGCGAGTATTACAACAATGCAAAGCAGCCACAGACTGCACACAGCACAGCCAGTGATTTTCATACAGAGGTGGCGTTACCAATAAAAAAACCTAAACAGCCTACTTACAACTGGCGAGTAAAACTTACGGACGAAAGTAAATTCTGCATGACGTGTCGTTCCAAAGTTACATAGCTTCATGAAACTTGGAGCATACATACAAAGAACTGCTCCAGTATAGCTTTTTTTTTTTTTTTTTTTTTGTCATCAACCTCCTGACTGGTTTGATGTGGCTCTTCAGTGACGCCAAATCTCATTCTATTAAAGAGAGTCCATTTGCAGGAGACCTTCCTTGTTGTTTAGTTGCAAGCGTTCGACTGTGGTTTCCCCAAAAGTGAGAGTGCACAGCAGTTTCTCATTGCACAGAGATGTGTTGGTACTCAATGCCAGTTTAACGCCCAAGCGACACAAGCGGTCGCTTGGTGCTGCAAACGCGGACTAATGTAAAATTTGTACAAGAGGTGAAAATTAATTAGTAGCGGAAACTGAGACGGATAACAGTTACCGCAAATTCTCGTAAAAGCAAAAAAGTATCACTAAAAACTGTGCATAAACTTGCCGTTGTCGAGGCAGTTGTGAATGTGTGGTTACTATCCGCCATTGACTTCAATATGAAATATTGTGCTGGTTGCTTCTATCATATTTGATATGTAAATTTTTGCATTAATATCCCATCTAACTGGGCTGAAATTGCACTTATAGCCTAGCTTAAAAATAAATACAGTACCACAGTCCCTCATAACGGGACATGTTAGAAACAATTTACACACACGTATTTCATAATATTCGTCTTTCACGTATCGTCTTCACATTTGAAGGAAGTTTTATTCTCGTCTTTACAGTGAGATATGAATTATTTCACGCACTCCCGTCTCCTCTAGTAAATCTTAACAAGACTGTACATTTGCTGCTGCAGTTTTTTAACCGTATCAACGAGAGTACTGTACACTTCACTTATGAGATGACGGCAGACAGAACAATCCAAAGACTGAGGTGAGGTTACCTTGGAGACTGTGTTCGACCTATACATCACGGACCATTCTGGCGCGTTACGTGTCCTCATAATTTCAGGAGCAAGCAATTCGTGTGCCCCACTATGCAGGTACAACGTTCCCCGACGTTGCGCAAGGTAAGGTAGACAATGGCAAAAATCTCAGCCCAGTCAGACGGAACCAAATCGACGAGGTCGCATTTGATATTCATTTGTACTGAAGAGAACCATGTTTCACATTCAAGTCGACACACATTCGAAACTCTGTCGCAGACAGCTCATTTGCTAACACATGTTTACTGGAATGTTCTTGTTTATGTTATAGCATACTTACACGCTACCCCTTTTCGCTATTGTGATCCACCCATCACATACAGTGTGAACCAGAATCCTATCGACAAACTTTCAGAGGTGACAGCGCAAACCGAAGTCAGAAAAAAAATTCTATTACACATGAGCTCTTTGCTTTCTATGTTTTGCGAGGCTGTAGGTTTGACCGAAACAAGAAAATTCCTGTAAACATTGTCTCCAAAATGCATACCTTAAGATATGTGATGGCGTGGTCAGTAGAAGGGATGTGTATCAGAGTAGTGAAGATGAACAAATAGTCATAGTTCTTTAAGTATGCACTTCAAAACCCTTGTTTACATGATATTTCTTGTTTTGGTACAAACGACCATCTCTCCAAATAAGGAAAACAAAGGGTACAGTAGGAGAGAGATGTCTGATAGCAGTGAAGCAGCTCTTAAGGTATGAATTTTGGAGCCCATGTGTACTGTCCGCTTTATCCTTGTTTTCGTCCGTACTGTCTGATAGTGTGGTTCTGGTTCACGCTATATAATATTTCCTTTACTCTAAATGATTTAAAGGTCTCAGGAAATCCGTTACGTGTAAATGACTTCCTTCTTGTCTTAAAATTTCTCACTCTAATAAGATCTAGAAACTAAATTTCAGTTATGTCTACGCAGCAATTGTTTCAAAGGAAAGGAGATTTACTCCCATCTGTGGCGGAGTTCGGATGTCGTAGCCGGTGGGTTCCAGGCGGTCGCGAGTTGTTGACATTTAGTGGATGAGTATGGTGCTACGAATACTCTCTCGTGTCTTTACTGGTATTATAAACACATAGTGCAAACGATCGGTGGCAGATTACTTCCCTTGCCATGAGTAATTCCCTGGACACTGGGCAGATCGTCAATACTACCCTCCGCCAGTGTTATTCAGAGTCGACGAAGATGGACGAAGTGCTTCATTACCCGCTGAAAAATACATCGCTGGCGGAGGGTGCGCGTGTGGCAGAAGGAACTAACCAGGTCATTGCCATACAAGAGACCCAGTCCTCCATTCCACCGCGTACTGCCGTGCTGTAGTTTCCGTTATGTATCGCTGCTAGCAAATAAGCAGAACTTTGGAATGAGATTTGCTACTTAAAATGATTCGTGTTGCCACTACTCCCAACATTGCGTGTATACCTGAGGGAGTTTCCTACACTTCACATAATCGTGTAGCATTCTAGTCACGCGAAATCAGTGATCAGAAAAGTGGACCATGATTTATATTTTGTAGTAAGAATAATAAAATCAATAACACAGATAACGGACCGTTCATAATTATCGTGGTAAGCACCGAAAAATGAATTGGTCGTACGAAAAATGATGTTCAGTGCAGGTATAACAGTCAACCAGCACACAACTGACAGCGCCAAAGCAGGGACAAATAGTGTACGAATTGAAACAAATCCAGGATTAGCGACGAACAAAATACTTGACAGCAGAATGTGAGCAGAGAGAAATTTGTGAGCATGTGTCTAAAAAAGTCTACTACAAAAGCGAAGGATTATCAGAGATGTTGATATCTCTTAGCGGAGAGATAATATTACGAGTAATCCAAAGAGGAGTCCCGCTGCTACTTATGAAAAGGTACACAAAAACCCACAGAATGATGAAGTATATACTAGTGGTCCTGCCCATTTGCCTCTTATAGGGTGCCTAAACAATGCTGCTTTCTCGGATAGCTATACAACAATTCAAGCAAATAACATTAATGGTTTTTATTAAGATAAAGTAGGTTGACAATACTTAGCCGCGTGGGATTAGCCGAGCGGTCTCAGTAGCTGGAGTCATGGACTGTGCGGCTGGTCCCGGCGGAGGTTCGAGTCCTCCCTCGGGCATGGGTGTGTGTCTGTTTGTCCTTAGGATAATTTAGGTTACGTAGTGTGTAAGCTTAAGGACTGATGACCTTGGCAGTTAAGCCCCATAAGATTTCACACACATTTGAACGTTTTTTGACAATATTTAACTTTGGTTTAAAAGAACGTATCGCAAGCGATTGGCGATAAGCAAACAGTCAATGTCCTTTGCTATATACAACGTCCATCTAAGCCATTGATATAAGCCACAAGTCTCAGTATAACAGTTAGGATGACGGCTCTTGTGGTCCGAGTCTACTCGTGTCCGTCTTCTACTGTCCGGTCTTGCAGTCTAACGCACGGCTTTCCGAGCGGGAAGGAGCACCTGGTCCCCGGCACGAATCCACCCGGAGGATTTGTGTCGAGGTCCGGTGAACCGGCCAGTCTGTGGATGGTTTTTAGGCGGTATTCCATCTGCCTCGGCGAATGCGGGCAGGTTCCCCTTATTCCGCCTCAGTTACACTATGTGGGCGATTGCTGCGCAAACAAGTTCGCCACGTACGCGTACACCACCATTACTCTACCACGCAAACATAGGGGTTACACTCGTCTGGTGTGGGACGTTCCATGGGGGGTCCACCGGGGGCCGAACCGCGCAATAACCCTGGGTTCGGTGCGGGGCGGCGGAGGGGTGAAGTGGACTGCGGTAGTCGTCGTGGGGTTGTGGACCACTGCGGCTGCGGCGGGGACGGAGCCTCTCCGTCGTTTCTAGGTCCCCGGCTAACATACAATACAATACTGTCCGGTCTGCTAGTGCCGATCTACGAGTCTGGCAGGAGCGGCGCCTGTATTTCTCTTCCATTAGAGGACACTTCTGTCGTGGTGACGTCCTAGTAAGTGTGCTATTGGCTGATGTCATGCCTTGCACACTACATTGCAATACTTGGCATGCGTTGCCCAGTAAAACCATCTGTCCAATCAGTTCTGCACGCCGGCCGGAGTGGCCGAGCGGTTTCAGGCGCTTCAGTCTGGAACCGCGCGATCGCTACGGTTGTGTGTGATGACCTTAGGTTAGTTAGGTTTAAGTAGTTCTAAGGTCTAGAGGACTGATGACCTCAGATGTTAAGTGCCACGGTGCTCAGAGCCATTTTCAGTTTTGCAAAGCTGTCGGTGTTTAAGCTACAACCATACAGGTGGTCAATGCCGTGGAACACAGCGTTGTGTAAAATATGGCGATGTAAATAAAGCGTCAGTTGCCGAGAGCACTATTCAAAGATGTGTTCATTGTCCTCGGAACCACGGTTCAACCGACAGGATTTGCCCTAAATTTAGGAAATGGGCAGACATTAAATGGGTACATAATGACATTGGATGATATTGCACTGCAAGCGGCCATCAGTCAGTACGAGAACAGCGGCTACTCTCAGGCCGTGCGTCTCCTGAATTTAATAAGAGAAACCAGCAGCAGTTCCAAAGAAAAATAGGTTTGTACTTACTCGTATATATCTAAAGTCTCTGCAAATAATAGAAGAACATTCTATTCGTATTTTAAGCACACGTTTGTAGGTACCCTTATAAAGGTATACACTTGTAGGTAAAACACTTAACTGAATTTACATCAATGTACTGTACTTATCTCTACACGTACTGAAATTAAACATTCCAAAATATGTACTATCAGTTATAATACTTTGCAGGACAGAAATTCAAATCAGAACATTCCAATATAGATAGGTATAGGTAGGGGTGTAAATGTGAAAATCCACCTTGTTTTTGCTGTATGAAAGAAATGTCTATCTCTCTTTCAGCTTCAAAAATTAGCCAAAGCTAATTCATAATGTTTTAACAATGAATGTAATATTATGAAACACAAAAATTAAATATGTTAAAAATTAATAAACATTTTCTGCTTGCACAACAACTCATTAATTTTTCCAGAAGTTCGGGTAATGTGGAAACGCCTTAAAATTGTGAGAAACTGACTACTTCAAACGAAAACTATTAAAATGGTAGAAACTATTTTATTTTATGTTAAATTTAAATTAGACAAAAATATTTGTGAACGCAACTGTAACAGAAAAATTCTTCATGAGCGAAGTTCACTTGCAAAAATCGCATATGTAAATATCTCCTTCATTTCCGGCACACGGAGTGACTCCACTCCTCACACACACAATCCACAATTCTCCCCGAACGTCTTTGGAAAATGTGCCTCCACAAAAAATACAAATGGCATCTTATTCAGTAGGTTTTTCTTCCCCACTAGCCTGAAGAGACAGTTGGTGCATTGGGCTCTTCATCTGAATCCTCAGAAAATTTAAACCGTTTTCTGCTTGTTTTTCTAGGAGGAGCTTCACGTTTTTTCTTGCTTTTGGCAGGTGCCTTAAGAAGCTTCTGTTTACCCTTCAGTAAAATGTCTTCAAGGCGTGTTTTATAAGGCGAAGATGTCAAAACAGCCGATAAACCTGGCTTACAATCTCTGTTGGAAACCTTCCTCTTTAGAGGAGGGGCTGGCATGATATCTTGTGGAGACACAGACGTGTTCGATGAGGTATTTGACAACGTTGTTGACCTGCTTTCTCTTTGGCCATCTTCACTTGGGCTGTCAGTTGTCACAGGTCTGAATGGGTTCTGAGTACCTTCTTGTATGAGGTCATTACTTCCACCTGGAGATGCTGGATTCTCATAAGTTCCTCTCAGACTTCTGGCCTCATCTAAAGCCGACGTGGCAGCTATAAAGTCGATTTCTTCAAAAACATACATCAGTAGAGCCAGTCTGGCACTTTAAGTAGGCTTTCCCAAACAACTCAGATATGTCATATGGTCCTAAGGGCCGGCTGCTGTGCTGCAACAATTGGCGAACATACTCAGCGTAATAGGTTTTTAGAGTGCCCGTAAAGGACTTATCAAGTGGCTGAGTTTCATGGGAGGTGTGAGGGGGGATGCTCACGATTGTAACATGGTTCTCCCTTGGAGTTCTATAACTTGAAGGTTTCTGGCATGAATATTATGCCCATCAAGAATTAACAACACAGGAGACTCTTTTGAGGGATGTGCCTTAGAAATGAAGTGGTCAAACCACTCGGAGAAGAACTCAGTTTGAATCAAGTCTGTAGGATGGCATTTACCAATTGTTCAGGTGGTACTCCTTTCAGTAGAGTATCAATCTAGTTCTTCCTGGGGAAGATCATCATTGGTGGTATGAAAGTACCACCAGCACGCATACAGCATATGACAATCACCAGGGATCGTCGCTCTGCTGATGTGAGGGCACCTGCTTGACGTTTACCTTTCAGTCAAATTATATGCGGTATTCTGCTCTGGACAACAGACAGCCCAGTCTCGACCACACTGTACACACGATCAGCACTATAGGAGTGTTTACTGTACTCAGCTTCCAAAACGTTAAAAAACTTGTCTACAGCTTCTCTGTTGAACCCGTTTGCTCTGGGGAATGAGGTCCCCATAGGTTTGTGGACTGTGAGTTTATTTCAGTGTCGTCTAAGGAAAAGGTCAAACCAAGCTCTACCTGCAGCATTTGAAGTAAACGGATGATTAATATTATTTTTTTCCGCTAGCTGATATGCCATTCTCTTGACATCTAATCTGGTAAGGTCACAGAAGCGTTTATCCATTTCAATGAGATACTGTGCCAACTGTGTCTCAATAGCCTCAGGTAGTACAGTCTTACGTCCAAGTCCCAATGAAACACATTCGTCAAGTGACATACCACTATGCACAAACCTTTGAAGTGTCGTCTGAGGTACACTGAAAGCTTTTACTGTTCTTCTTACCCCCATCTGCTTTTCCCTTAAGGCTGTTACAGTCTTAATCATCTTTTCAGCATCCAACTTCTTCACAATAGCTCTTGGTTTCCGATCAGTTAGCTTTCGTGGCATCTAGAAATAGACCCATAACGTATCGGAAGTAATGTATTTGATGTTGGTATTGTGGAAACGTTTCCACAATGCCATCGTATGTATGCTTCCACATTACCTACACAATGGCCATTTTAAATTTCGGTAGATTACATTAAGCAACTATCCATTTAAGGTTGACAAAGGACTGCTAAATCCTTCCATGTACCTCCCTTTATAAGCTATCAGACGTAAAGAAAGATAAGTACAAATTATGTAGATAAATATAATACCACAACTTACGTCGAAAAAGGTTTAGAAAATGCGCGACCGTAAATTGCATCACTGCCACAGCGTCTGTTGCTCAACTGACTACTAACCCTCTACCATGACAAATAGACACTATTGCAACAATTTCTGGCTGCCCTGCTTGAGTGCAGCACTCTGCAGCCCAGATACTAGACGTTAACAATTACCCACACGCTTCCACATTTACACCCCTATCTCTACTATAGGGTATCAGTCGATCTACTTTCAAGCAGATAAATTATTCAAAAATGGTTCAAATGGCTCTGAGCACTATGGGACTTAACATCTGTGGTCATCAGCCCCCTAGAACTTAGAACTACTTAAACCTAACTAACCGAAGGACATCACATTACACCCAGTCATCAAGAGGCAGAGAAAATCTCCGACCCTGGAGGGGATCGATCCCGGGAACCCGGGCGTAGGAAGTGAGAACGCTACCGCACGACCACGAGCTGCGGACAGATAAATTATTATCAGAACATATCATCATACAGCGTGATTTTTTTCCATCGTGTATAGACTCTAGGGATTTATCAATGAGAGGATACGAAACAAAAATGTCTGATGAACTTATGTCAGGAAATGCATAGTTTCCAAGCTAGAGACCATTTCTTTAACCATACTATGTTACGGAGACTGCGGCGTAATATGAACTGTACTCTACAGAGACGGTTACAGTATGCATGGTTTCTCCTAGGGAGTGGCACTGTTCCTCATACGTCACACCCTAGCGCCCTTTCTTGCCATAGTAATTGGTAATGTTGTGTCCGATTCACTTCTCTTGCTGAGCCATCTTGTAGTGGATGTGATACAGCGTTGCAAACAACGGTTCCGTACTCGAATCGAGAACTTGCAGACATGATGTTTACTTACCGAAAGGCAAATGGCAACGAGCGGCGGGCAGCAAATTTGTATCAGGAGATCGGTCACCGCCGTCAAAAACCACAGCATTCATTGTTTGCAGCAATGTTTCGCCCTTTGTCTGGGGCAGAGTAATTTCAGGAAATCGTGAAGGACGTACTCGATAAACATTTTCGGACGCCAGGCTTGGAGGAAAATGTGACTAACGCTGTGGAAAGCTACCGCCATGTCAGTAGCAGGCAGATGGCCCGCCAGTACAGGGTAAACCAGGCGACCGCGTGGAACATTCTCCATGACAGTAGTTGTTGTGTCTAGACAAGACAGCCTAGACACAATGAGAGGAAGCCGAAAGGCACGCGCTAAGCTAAAGCAGGATGGCGTGAGGTCTGAAACAGGATACGTAATGAATGCTATAAAGAAAAGTACGTAGCTTCTGGAATACTTAACTTTAATCCATCCTTTTGGTACATCTGGAGATTGTGGCGATACAAGTGAGACTCTTTAGATAAATGCAATGTTACTAATGGCGCCTTGCTAGGTCGTAGCCATGGACTTAGCTGAAGGCTATTCTAACTATCTGCTCTGCAAATGAGCGAGGCTTCGTCAGTGTGCATCGCTAGCTACGTCGTCCGTACAACTGGGGCGAGTGCAGTCCGTATCTCGAGACCTGCCTTGTGGTGGCGCTCGGTCTGCGATCCCTGACAGTGGCGGCACGCGGGTCCGACATGTACTAATGGACCGCGGCCGATTTAAAGCTACCACCTAGCAAGTGTGGTGTCTGGCGGTGACACCACAGTAGTTACTAACCTTATCACTTACAGCGTGTGCAGGACTTACTACCGACTGACTTTCCACATCGGGAGCTATTTCATCACTGGTTTCTGCACCACGCAACGATGATTCCGGGATTTGTGTCATCCGTCCTATTCACAGATGAGGCCACCTTTAACGCAATGGTATCTTAAACTTTCTTAACGCTCATCTGTGGAACAGTATGAAGAGCCCTCATGGTACGGTGACAGCGAATCAGCGGCATCGGTGCAGCTGGAATGTCTGGGGAGGATAATAGGCGACCGTATTTTGGGACCAATCTTCCACCTACGTCACCTAACAGGACGGAACTTTTGGCTTTTCTTGCAGGTAATTTTGCCTCCTCTGCTGGAAAAAGTGCCATTCATGAGTCGAAGGATTATGTGGCTACTACATGATGGTGATCCAGACCGCTTCCCTGTCAACGTCCGGACGCATCTCAATCGTGTCTTCTCCAGTCTATGGATCGGAAGACGGAGTCCAGTTGCATTGCCTGCTCGTTTACCGGATCTCAACCCGTGCGATTTCTAGTTATGAGGCCATCTCAAAAGCATCTTGTACACAGAACCCATTCCGGATGTGGAGACAAATGGTTCAAAATGCTCTGAGCCCTATGGGACTTAACATCTGAGGTCATCAGTCCCCTAGAACTTAGAACTACTTAAACCTAACTAACCTACGGACGTCACACATATCCATCCACTTGAGCTGCATGCTGCCTTTTACAGTGCTGACATTCAGCCTGGACGATGTGAACACACACTATAACTGTGGTGTCACCGCCAGACACCACACTTGCTAGGTGGCAGCTTTAAATCGGCCGCGGTCCATTAGTACATGTCGGACCCGCGTGCCGCCACTGTCAGTGATCGCAGACCGAGCGCCACCACACGGCCGGTCTCGAGAGACGGACTAGCACTCGCCCCAGTTGTACGGACGACGTATCTAGCGATGCACACTGACGAAGCCTCGCTCATTTGCAGAGCAGATAGTTAGAATAGCCAAGCCAATGGCTACGACCTAGCAAGGCGCCATTAGTAACATTGCATGTATCTAAAGAGTCTCACTTGTATCGTCAATAGCGATGTACAACAAGGATGGATTAAAGTTAAGTATTCCAGCAGCTACGCACTTTTCTTTATAGCATTCATTACGTATCCTGTTTCAGACCTATCTCTAGCCTGCGTGAGTTAACGCGTTCCTTTCTGCTACTTCCGAGTGGCGTGGCTGTTAACCTACTCCACAACAATAACTGTGGCTGCATGGTTCAGCACATATTAGGCCGCAGTCTCTGTAACAATGTATGATTGGATAAATGGTCTCTAGCATTTATTTTAGAACGTAAGTTTATTAGACCTGTTCTGTATTCTCTCATCGATCAATCCGTGGAGCTTGTACATGAGCGCATATACATATGTTATCACGAGATCTGTGTAAGAATGAGTGGTAGGAAGGCCAAACCATATGACAAAATTATCCCATAGAGGATAAATTGCACCTGGTATGCTGGGGAGGAGTACAGACTCATAATCAGCATTCGGATCATCACTTGGGTTGGGGCGACTATAGTAGTTGGAGCTGATGGGTTCGGGGAGGCTTAGGGTTTCAAAATTACTTGGAACTTTCGGTTTGGGGGTGTAGAGTTTCATAATTAGTTGGAACTGGAGGGCCTGGGGGTCAGGGTAGAATGAGAGGAGGTGGTATGTATTGGCTTCGGTAAAGAGGAAAAAAAGGCAGAGAACCTTATAAATGGAAGTGTGAATAATCACCAGAGTTTTGAGGGGGAGTGTCCGAGGGTGGATCCTGCACGCCTCGTTTTGTAAGCTAACTTCGTTTGAAGAAGTTGGGGACACACTGTTGTCCAGTTCCTTCGTATGTGGAAGGAGTGACATCGAGAAAGAACGATTGGCGTCTTCTTTCTTTTGTGAACTCTCATCGAGGCGATCCAGGAACTGTTTCTGAAATGTAGTGATTTTTCCTTTTGCTGGAATCATACCAGAACTTCATGGGAAACCGGCGGGTGATGAGGATACGCTTCTTGTTGATCCACTTCGTGAAGATAGAGCTGACGAGATGAGAGGGGCTTCATTACCGTTGACGGCATGGTCCCCACTAACCTCTGTTACAGCTGGTGATAGTAAGGTCGAATCCTCACCTCCTCCCTCGTGTTCGTCGTCAGTTAAGCCCGATGTGATCTCAAACGGAATCAACATTAATCGTGTCTTGATTTTTCTTTAGTCTTGCTTCCATTATTAACCGCAACGTCAGAATTGCCTCTCTCGTGCCTTTACTTTGCCTAAAGACAAACTAATCGTCATTTAGCGCATCCGCAATTTTCTTTTCCATTCTTCTGTGTATTATACTTGTAAGCAACTTGGATGCATGAGCTGTTAATCTGATTGTGCGATAATTCTCGCACTTGACAGCTCTTGTCGCCTTCGAAATGGTGTGGATGATGTTTTCCGAAAGTCAGATGGTATGTCGCCAGACTACACGTGAATAGTCGTTTTGTTGCCACTAAGCCGCCTTTGTGACCGAGCGGTTCTAGGCCTTTCAGTCTGGAACCGCGCGACCCCTACGTTCGCAAGTTCGAATCCTGCCTCGGGCATGGATGTGTGTGATGTCCTTGGGTTTGTTAGGTTTAAGTAGTTCTAAGTTCTATGGCGCTGATGACCTTAGATGTTAAGTCCCATAGTGCTCAGAGCCATTTGAACCATTTTTTGTTGCCACTTCCCCCAAAGATTTTAGGAATTCTCATGGAATGTTATCTATCCCTTCTGCCTTATTTGACCGTAAGTCCTCCTAAGGTCTTTTAAATTCTGATTCTAATACTGGATCCCCTATCTCTTCTAAATCGACTCCTGATTTTTCTTCTATCACATCAGACAATTAGTCTTCCAGTGTCTTCTTTCCACCTATCTCCTCTCTCCTCTACGTTTAACAGTGCAATTCCCGTTGCACTCTTAATGTTAGCACCGTTGCTTTTACTGTCACCGAAGTTTGTTTTGTCTTTCCTGTATGCTGAGTCTGATCTTCCGACAATCATTTCTTTTTCGATGTCTTCACATTTTTCCTGCAGCCATTTCGTCTTAGCTTTCATGCACTTCCTATTTATTTCATTCCTCAGCGACTTGTATTTCTGTATTCCTTAGTTTTCCGGAACATTATTTTACTTCCTCCTTTCATCATTCAACTGAAGTATTTCTTCTGTTACCCAAGGTTTCTTCGCAGTTATCTTCTTTGTACCTTTATTTTCATTTCCAACTTCTGTGATTGCCCTTTTTAGAGATGTCCATTCCTCTTCAACTGTAGTGTCTACTGAGCTATTCCTTATTGCTGAATCTGTAACCTCAGAGAACTTCAAGCATACCTCATCATTCCTTAGTACTTCCGTATCCCACATCTTTGTGTATTTATCCTTCCTGACTAATGTCTTCAGCCTGCTCTTCATCACTATGTATTGTGATGTCAGTGTATATCTGCTCCTGGGTACGCCTTACTATCCAGTATCTGAACTCGGAGTCTCTGTCTGACCATGATGTAATCTAACTCAAATCTTTCCGTATGACCTGGCCTTTTCCAAATATACCGCCTCCTCTTGTGATTCTTGATCAGGGTATTCGCTATTACTAGCTGAACCTTGTTACAGAACACAATTAGACTTTCACTTCTCTCATTCCTTGTACCAAGCCCATATTCTCCCGTAATTTTTCTTCTACTCCTTAAACGGCATTCCTATCCCCTAATGACTATTAGGTTTTCATCCCCTTTCAGTATCCTCATACATTTTCTCTATCTCTTCATCTTCACACTGTGACATCGGCACGTATACCTGAACCATCGTTATCGGTGTTGGTTTTCTGATAAGAACAACCCTGCCACTGAACTGTTCACAGTAACACACTCTCTGCACTACCTTCCTATTCGTAACGAATCCTACTCCCGTTATACCATTTTTTGCTGCTGTTGATGTTACCCTATATTCATCTGACCAGAAATCCTTGTCTTCTTTCCACTTCACTTTACTGACCCCTACTATATGTAGATTGAACCTTTGAATTTCCCTTTTCAGTGTTTCCCTACCACCTTCAATCTTCTTATATTCCACGCCCCGACTCGTAGAACGTTATCCTTTCTTTGGTAATTCAATCTTTTTCTCATGGTAACCTCCCCCTTGGCAGTTCCTCCTCGCTGAGGTCCAAATGGGGGACTATTTCGGAGTCTTTTGCCAATGGAGAGATCATCATGACACTTCTTCAGTTACGATCCACATGTTCTGTGGATACACGATACGTGCCGTTAAAGCAGTAGTTTCCATTGCCTTTTGCATCCTCATGCCGTTGATCATTGAGGATTCTTTCCCCTTTAGGGGCAGTTTCCCACCCGTAGGACAAGGGATTACCCGGAGTCTCAGTCCGCTCCTCTGCCGTCTTTAACAAGGCCATTGGCAGAATGAGGGTGACTTTCAAACTATTTTACCAAATTGCTACCCTTCCTACAAAGACTGCACCCGCTGAAAAGAGCTTCGCTTGTGCAACATGTGCAAAAACGTATGTGAGGATTAGTATGGCCCAGGATCGCTTATCAGTTGCTTGTACCTCAAATGAGAAAGCAGTGGTGCGAATATTTGAAAGCCGAGACACATTGTATGACGCTGTCATCCAAAGATTCGGTAAGAGTTGTTGTTGTTGTTGTATCTTGGGGAAGGAGACCAGACAGCGAGGTCATCGGTCTCATCGGATTAGAGAAGGATGGGGAAGGAAGTCGGCCGTGCCCTTTGAAAGGAACCATCCCGGAATTTGCCTGGAGCGGTTTAGGGAATTCACGGAAAACCTAAACCAGGATGGCCGGACGGGGGATTGAACCGTCGTCCTCCCGAATTCGAGTCCAGTGTGCTAACCACTGCGCCACCTCGCTCGGTGATTCGGTAAGTAGAAGGGCCGTTAAACTGTTTTACAAGTAAGAACGCTGAAACGCGCTATCTTCCAGTGCGTTTGTAAATAAAAATAAAGAACCTTCAACTCGCAGCGCGTCAGCAATCGGTTAATATATTAAAAATCTGGAAACCCGCCTCGATTGCGAAAAAAACACCTAGTGGTAACCTAGGTTTCGGCGTAGATAACTAGACCTTCTTCAGAACAATAAAACAGGCAAGTGCCTAAGAAGACGTTTGTCAATCTATTTATTGACAAAGGTCTTTTTAGGCACTTGTGGGTTTCATTGTTCTGAAGAAGGTGTAGTTATCTACGCCGAAATCTAGGTTAACACTATGTGCTTTTTTCGCATTCGAGGCGGGTTTCTAGTTTTTTAATAAAATAAAAATAAATGTTATGATCATCATCATTATTATTATTATTATCATTAGCATTAGCAGTAGTATTTCTGGTAGTCGTCGTCATTGTGTTCGGCTTAGTATTCAGTAGTGGAGATTGTTCGGAATACTGGATATGCGTACATTAAAAGGGAAAGAGAGGGGATTTTCCAGTATGTGTCCTGGCCTCTCCAGAGTTTAGACCCATGATCCGCCAGGGCAGACCAGTATGATCTCACAGCCATCTCCGGTAATCCCTTCTCGCCACGACACCATAGACTGCCAGACAGTTTGCCCATTACAGATATACTGGCTAATCATTTTTATGACATCGTATTGATGATATTTCTGCAGCTTAGCCCACCGCTATAGCTTACATTCTTCGTATTTGGTACACATATTAAAGAACGCATTCTTTCTTCATCCTCTGTTTTAAATTGTTAACATTATTAAACGAACATTACAGTGCAGAGACCATCGACGCAATGGAGGTGACCTTAACACACAAAGATATGTATTAGGACAATGCAGGTTCTACCCCACACTCCATTGTTGCCAGATGTACCCAAGATGGCAGCGATGATGTCATCCAAGATAGCGGTGTGTAGTCTAGGCAACAGCGCATGACATGATCAAAGATGGCGGCCGTGACGTCATCCAAGATGGTGGATTTTGTTGGGAAGATAGGACAACTGGGCTGCTTCCACTAACCTAACCCCCTCCCCCCAGAAATGGCAGGAAGCTCAAATTCCATCAGGACAATGCAACACACCTAAGAAAATGGCGTGAAGCGAAGGGAACTTGCGCTACCTCCACTAACCTAAGTCACCCGACTGGCACTTGGATAGGAGGTTAGTTTTAATTTTGGGGGGAAGATAGGTCAATTGGGCTCTACTAACATAAGAAAATGGTGGAAATGAAAGGGCAGTTCGAATTCCATCAGGACAATGCAGCACACCACCAATACCTCTGCTAACCTAAGAAAATGGCGGTAAAATAGGTCACTTGGGCTACCTCCACTAACCTAAGTCACCTGACCACCACCTCATCCTAGGAAATGGCGGGAAGAGGACTGGACCCGTGCTGGACATAAGCCTTTATTTTGCATGCACTATTTATTTAAGCAATTTGATGCAGTACAGCCATCCGATGTGTTCACCATGAGGTCTGGAGTCCAACTGAGATAGTACACATTACTGCCACCTGAGGACACTCTCACCCATGACGTAATCCAGGATGGCCACCATGACATCAGCTGATGATGCAAGTACCGTTATCCAAGATGGCAGGAAACAGTGTGTTCGCCACAAAGACTGGACATAGCACACAGCACCATCACCAGAGGGCTCTGTCGTCCATTTCGTGACGTAATCCAAGATGGCAGCCATGACGTCAGCTGATGATGCCAGTACAGTCATCCAAGATGGCGAATTTAGGGGGGAAACAGTGTGTTTACCATGAGGTCTGGATCTAGTAGACACTACTGCCACCGGAGAGTGCTCTCGTCCATTCTGTGACGTAACCCAAGATGGTGGGGGAAAATGGTGGGAAACAGTGTGGTCACCATGAGGTCTAGACCTAGTACACAGTAGTCACCAGAGGGTGCAATAATCTGTTCCATGATGTAACTCAAGATAACTGTCTGGAGGAGGAAATGACCCAGCCTGCACTGGGCTGCTAGAGAGTGTCCTTTATTTTGGAACAAATTATTTAGGAATGGATTTTGAAACATAGTATATTTATCACACCGATACAAAATGCAGGCTTGGGGTCACGCCACACAGCCGACAGACCTATAAACTACTCCTAAATAACGCTTTGTAGACACACAAACAAATCCTAAATTACCAAAATAATTTCAGTACAGGCCTACAAACTGCTCCAAAATAATGCAGACATGAAATCAACTCGTAAACTGTCCAAATAATGCATAGCACAGCTTACAGACCTGCTAGCAAAATAATGCAACAGTCACGCAATCAACATGCGCAAGCATCGTTCACCACCCTGTGTCCCCTAGACAGCACAGGAGACTACCGACAGCCCCTTCGAATTGACATAGCTGTCAGCTGTCAAATTGTGTACAGGTACCCTCAAGTATGAGGCAGCAACATCCGTTTCATTCCTCTCGAAATTCCTCTCGGAAATATGTGATCACCTAGGCAGCATTGCTGACGTGAACAGACGGGAGCAAAGACCTATTTGCAGAGCGCTTCGACGCCGGACACAAGCCAGAACTAGTCATCACTCTCACACTGCTGCTACCTGCAGTGAGCAGGTGAAAGCTGCTTCTATTTTTGGGTATAGAGTTTTCCAAGTGTTATAATGACGTCGCAGAGCTCCAATGCACGCTCACTGCGGTCCCATATCCAAGACAACTCTGAGCAGTTCATGTGTTTTACCACATGATATCTCGTAAATTATGGATAATTGCAGAATGTGGTGCCACACAATATGGCACTATACAAAACTGGCGCTAATAGCATACACACATAGGGAACACACACGACACAGATCCGTAAGTCAACGGTATAGGTGATAACTTGAGAAAACCGTCCTGAAACACATGTACTACAAACGCCACTGTTTCCTGCGCATGTACGCTGACATCAATGTAAGATATGATCACCATGCACATAAACACAGGCCGCAAAATGGGTTGGCATACTCTGGATCAGGTGGTCGAGCAGCTTCTGGGGTACAGCCTCCCATTCTTGCACCAGTGCTTGTCGGAGCTCCTGAGGTGTTGTATAGGTTTGAAGACGTGCAGCGATATATCGACCGAGAGCATCCCAGACGTGCTTGATGGTGTTTAGGTCTGAAGAACAGGCAGGCCACTCCATTCGCCTGATATCTTCTGTTTCAAGGTTCTCCTCCACGACGGCAGCTCGATGGGCCAGTGTGTTATCGTCCATCAGGAGAAAGGTGGGACCAACTGCACCCCTGAAAAGGTGGACATACTGGTGCAAAATGACGTCTTGACACACCTGACCTGTTACACTTTCTCTGTCAAAGACATGCAAGGGTGTACATGCACCAATCATAATCCTACCCCACACCATCAAATCACAACCTCCATACAGGTCCCTTTCAAGGACATTAAAGGGTTGGTACCTGGTTCCTGGTTCACGCCATATGAAAACCCGGTGAGAATCACTGTTCAGACTATACCTGGACACGTCTGTGAACATAACCTGTGACCACTGTTCCAATGACCAAGTACTGTGTGTGTTCTTGACACCAGGCTTTGCGGACTCTCCTGTGGCCAGGGGTCAGTGGAATGCACCTTGCAGGTCTCCAGGCGAATAAACCATGTCTGTTCAGTCGTCTGCAGACTGTGTGTCTGGAGACAATCGTTCCAGTGGCTGCAGTAAGGTCCCGAACAAGGCTACCTGCAGTATTCCGTGGCCGTCTGCGGGCACTGATGGTGAGATATCGGTCTTCTTGTGGTGTTGTACACTGTGGACGTCCCGTACTGTAGCGCCTGGACACGTTTCCTGTCTGCTGGAATCGTTGCCATAATCGTGAGAACACACTCAGTGGCACATGAAGGGCCTGTGCTCTGTCCTGCTGTGTTAGACCAGCTGCCAGTCGCCCTAGTATTCTACCCCTCATAACGTTATCCTCATGTGTTCTTTGAGGGATTTTCGACACACATACACCATTAGCACATCTGAAAACGTCTGCACACTTACTCGCTGCACTGTCCTTTGACATGCACCAACACGCCGCTGCTATGTGGACTGCTGCCAGCGCCACTGTGCGACGACCGCAGGTCAAAAGCACAGCATGGTCATACCCCAAGGTGATTTAAACCCGCAAACCACCCACCAGAGCGTTGTTTCACCATGTATCAGCATTATCCTTAATTTATGTGCATGAGTGTAGTTAACGATCGATTTCTTGATATATCAGCTTGTATGCTGGGAAATTCTCGCCCTAAGATAACCTGTCTATGAAAATAGCGCAGAACAACATGGAATGCAGTCTTCCTAGTGGTCCTAACATGGTACCCCGTCCATCTCGTGTTACCTCTCCTGGTTTCAACTCACACAAACGTTCCCACCGCTATGTAGAGACTCCTATATCATAGCACAAAAGTAAGTCTTGTGAATGAATCGACCATTATGATTGGCTCTTATCGAATTTATCCGCCGAATTACTCATGCAGCTTGTACCGAAGCACTGTCCGCATTTTCTTTCTTTCTGCAGACGAGACTTTCATCGCGAAAAAAGCTATTTTACACATATCACCGTATTGCATCGACAATTAAACCCTGCAAAGTGCCCCTCATCCGTTTTACATCACTCGCACATATACCGCGAATACAGACAGCATCGTATATACCCCTCGCAGCACTAGATATTTCCCTGCGAGGTAGGCAGTCATCCACGCCCGATGGGTGACCAGAGCGCCCTCAGTGGACTGAAGTCACTCTCAGAACTGTTCTACAAATTTGGCCTCTCTTCCCTCGGCGCAAACGCGTTACTGTTTCAGGTGCAGACCTGCTTGCTTGCTTGCTTTTCTACACCCATCTCCAGACTCTGGGGTTACAAGAACACATGTGGTTTCGCATGGTTCGGCATAATAATATACCATTTCCGCGGTACTTCTCGATATCAAGCACGCAGCAATAGCCCATCGATCACTCGCGCAACATAATTCCGAAGATAAAGACTGGAAATTATTTCTCTACAAACCCAAAACTTTAGCGCTTATCCCGCCTGCGATGATCTTTATGTGAGGACTCGAAACAAGAAGAGGAAACTGATATTTTGACTCACGAATACCGATGTCTGTGATGTAACAGATTCCAAATTATTCTCATGTCTAGAGAACCAGCAGACGTGTCTTTCGCCTGCTAGATGCACACACCACAGTCCATGTTCCCTCACCTACATAAAGACGCGAAATGTGCAGAAGCAGTGAACCTAATTATTTACATGGGAGGGAATAACTGTCCAGCCCAAACACCCCTCCATTTTCAGTCGTCTCAGTTTTCCACGCGATTGTGAAATCTATCTAATACATACTAAGTATTAGTTCGCCATTTGGTCGTCTAGAGTACAACATAGTCAAGTCAGCTACATTCCCACACTCTAACAGCCTCTTCATTCCGGCAGACCCTGCCGTTAGCTGGAAACGTGAATCATTCCCACCACAGGCCACGCATAGACGGAATCATCCTACAAAACCGGTCACTTATATATTTGATCGCTATACTTACAATTAAATGTTACGATTGCGGTTTCAGTTGAATGACATTTGACAATGAGAAAAGTAACGGAAATACATCCTGCTGACGGCCGTGGCCCTGGAAATAGAAATATCTCTACCATTCTTAATATTTAACATACTCTTCCCTTTGCTATCATAGCATTCTACAGTCATCTCCTTTGCACTTGTCGGAACACTAACATATACTTTATAAGCCGGATGCTCAAGTATAATACTAAGTATAATACTTCGTCAATAACTGATTGCTTACGATATGAAATAATACTGAGAGAAAATTAGCGATGAGTGGAAATGTGTAGTAAGTTTTTCTTGTAAGTGATACCACTGTGTCTTAAAAAGACGCGTAATCGTCTCATATGTTAAAAAACCCGATCGCAACAACTACTCTATGTTACTGTCACAAGCACTTTTGGTTCTATAGGTACACACGTTTCCATGTTAAAAGCTATACTTGCTTTATAAATCGAGGTACGACATTACCTCTGAAAGAGGTGGTTTTTTGTCCAGACAAATTCCAAGACGCTGATCGCTGGAGTGCATATTATCACACTAGCAGTCCGGTTAGACGTAGCCCACGATGCAACCTCATGATACAATCGTTGAGTTTTGAAAGTGGTTCAGCTACGGAACGTGGTCTGAAACCGCTATCTGAAACTCCCTCACACCGCTAGATATTTCTATAGTATTTGTAACGTATTCTGTCTCGATACCATGTATAGGTTCTGCGATATATACACTAAGTTATAGTCGATGACTGATTGAGAAGGATCACAAACAGTAGTAGATGGTATGCTGATTGAGGTCGTAAGAAAATGTACACTAGCTTTTCAGATCTCTAGTGTTATGCTATCCGACAGAAATGATGTGTATGATTTGGAATCAGGTCTTTCCATTCGAACACATACACGCATTGGATTCTATTGGCAAGTCCTGTAATGTTTACAACCACTACTCAGTCATATTTCTGGAAATCTCACATCTCGAAACGAGTTACCTATCTCCAACATGTCTGCTACAGTAAAATTCTAACCTGGTTTTAGTCGGCCCCTACGCATCTAGCAACTGATCCCATTTCTACAGCTTTGCGCATGTGATAGTTCCAATATAAGTCGGAACTGAGCAGAAGTCGGAGAAAGCCATATTCACCACCTTCTGCAATCCATGTACAAACAGAACGACCTGAGTTAGTGTAACAGGGCCGTATTTTTAGCATTCGGTGGAAATACATGTATTGTGGTGCGTCTCCAAACCAGATACAGGTACTACAGTCTGAAGCAGATCCGCGCCCATTCACATCTGTCAACCCAACATGCTATCACTGTTATTCTGTACCATCAAACAGAGAAAAATTACGAACAATAAAAGCTCCACTAACTTCTTCCGATATAGAACTCACCCAGGCGCCGATGCTGGTGCGATGACGCATAGCTGCGGCGGAGGTCCAGTGTGGAGAGAGAGAAGTTGCAAAGCTTCCCAGAAGAGCATTCCCCCTAGCAATCCGAATGAAACAGCCCGTCCCTCACTAAATTTACCTGTCAAACTGCTGCTGCTGTCGGTGTGGGACGATCCTATTAAATATACAGCTTTCGAACCACTGCAGAGGCCAGTTTAAGGTTTCATTACCAGTACTCTAGGAGGATGATCTTATCCTTAGCTCAATCACTTTCAAAATTCAACGATCTTATCATGAGGTTGCATCATGGGCTACGTGCAAACGGACTACAGGTATGACAATATACACTTCAGCAACCACCGTCTCGGTATTTGTCTGGACAAAAAACCACCTCATTCAGAGGTAACGTCGTACCTCGATTTATAAAGCAAGTATAACTTTTAACATGGATACTTGTGTGCACCTGTAGAACCAAGAGCGCTTGTGAGAGTAACATAGAGTAGTTGTTGCGATCGGGTTTCTTAACATATGAGACGATTACGCCTGCCTTTCTAAGACACAGTGGTATCACTCACAAGAAAAACTTATTAGACATGTCCACCCATCGCTAATTTTCTCTCAGTGTTATTTCATGTCGTAGGCAATCAGTTACTGACGAAGTATTATTCTTAGTAGTAGTACCTTGAGCATCAGGATTATAAAGTAAATGTTTGTGTTCCGACATGTGCAGAGGAGATGACTGCAGAATGTTGTGATAGCAAAGGGAAGAGTATGTTAAATATTAAGAATGGTAGAGATATTTCTATTTCCAGAGCCACGGCCGTCAGCATGATGTATTTGCGATACTTTTCTCATTGTCAAATGTCATTCAACTAAACCGCAATCGTAACATTTAATTGTAAGTATAGCGATCAAATATATAAGTGACTGGTTTTGTAGGATGATTCCGTCTATGCGTGGCCTGTGGTGGGAATGATTCACGTTTCCAGCTAACGGTAGGGTCTGGCGGAATGAAGAGCGCTGTTAGAGTGTGGGAATATAGGTAACCGTGTTGCCCTCTAGGCGACCGAAACGCGAACTAATACTGTGTGTTGGATACCTTTCGTGTTCGCGCGGAAAACTGAGACGATTGAAAATGGAGGTGTGTTTGCGCTAGACCGTTATTCCCTCGCGAAAGGCAAATCTTCCGAGTTCGAATCACAGTCTGGCTTACAGTTTTAATCTGAGAGGAAATTTGATACCAGCGTACACTCCATTGCAGAGTGAAAATGTCATTCAGGTCGAGACATCACAGACGCCCTTATCGCTTTTGTTACTGACATCCAGAAATGACTTAATGACAAGAAGCATTTGTTGGCAGTTTGTACGGAACTTAACAGAGACTGCTACTGTATCCTGCTACCACGATTTGTGCAGCAATTGAAGAACCTTGCCATGCCTCCTACGTTTATCTGAAATCTATATCATTTACTCAGTAACAGAGAGGTAATCATACGAAAAGATGAGGGATACATAGGGCCATGGTACACCAGCAAAGGTTCGTCGCAGGTTTCGATTTTTTTGCAGCTGCTGTTTAATCCATACACTGCTGATCTACATTCACCTCTGCCACAAAACGTCGGACTGATCCAATACGAAGACGAACTCTGCCTCAACACTACAAGTACGAACCTTATGGAACGTCAGCTTCAGATGTCTCTCACTAGGGAAAAGTTTGACGGTTGGTTGCAACGGAATGCCTTGGAAATATCACCAGCCATATCTGCTACTTTAATACATGCTATAGATGACAAGCACCAAGAACACTGTTGCTGGGTCCTTTTCGTATACCAGCCGAACGAGTTGTAAATATCTCTATATCGACTGGAAGCTTTCTTTGTCCGCGCATGTTAACTACACACTACAAAAAAGTGAAAAGGCAGTTAATATTATATATTCAATTACAGAAGGTTGGTGGGGTGGCGACCCAAGAATATGACTTCATACCGTACGCTTATCTGTCCACATATGAACTATGGTTGTCTTTGCTGATTGTGCCCTACAAACACTTGATAGATGCCAGTATAAAGAGATCAGATACTGCCTGGATGCTCTGCGGTCATTCACCGCGAATACTCTTCTTGTCGAAGCTGACGAGCCCCCGCTCGAATTCAGTAGACAGTATATTGGACGTAAATAGTTACTCAAACGCGTACAATTTGTGCAAGATCCTTTATTTTCTGTAATTACGATGTCGGCAAAGAAGTGCTTTACTAGTGGATATTGATTTATAAAGAAACTTCCGCCACTAGCATATATCTTCTACGGTATTTGACCACCCAATCGCAACAGTTTCACAACATCCATGTTTCATGATAGATTGCAAGAATCCGATAAAGATTTAGACATTCTAACGGATACAGCACTTATGAGACCTAACATGAGCCAGCAACCGTTAAAGTACTTTTTATGTAGTTGGAAACATTCGCACGATCTCTCCACAGATGTAACACGTACTGCAGATTACGGTGGAAGCGCATATCATGATGAGCGTCCAATTCAAGCTTCCTCCGGAAGCTTCGGTACTTACAGCGAAGCTCACCTCAATTCCAGATGGTCTTAAATATGCTGATGGCTTCGATATAGATACAGTCAGTACTCTGTCGGCTCGCAATCAGCATTACTGCTCATTCGTCAATAATGCAGATAATTACTTGGTGACCCATATCATAGAAAGTATTGCAGCAATGGCTTCGTAACAAGAAATTCATCCGGCCGGAGTGGCCAAACTGTTCTAGGCGCTACAGTCTCGAACCGCGCGACCGCTACTGTCGCAGGTTCGAATCTTGCCTAGGGCATGGATGTGTGTGATGTCCTTATGTTAAGTTAGGTTTAAGTAGTCCTAAGTTCTAGGGGACTGATGACCTCAGAAGTTAAGTCCCATAGTGCTCAGAGCCATTTGAATCATTTGAAGAAGAAATTCAACAAGGTGCGAATAAAGGGGCGCCATAGTATCAGGGACAATGAAATTGTCCACGCTTTTGTAATAATTCTATCCACTAAGGGACAAAGGCGTACAGACATGTTGCCGACATAGACCTACTCCAAGACGTGCGGCAGCGTATCAGAACCTTGTAAAACAGTAAGAGATGCCTATTGTAGCAACAAAGAGGAAGGTATTACGCAGCTATATTGCCACATATCCCTTACGACCGTGGTACTCCTGTGGTGTGCACCACAGGATTTTACCAGCTACCATGTCCTCCTGCCTCTGCTTCAACCATGGACAGTTGCGGCTGCACCCTTATCGGCTACAAATGACTGATTCTCCTCTGTATGATTGTGATGTGGAGAAGGACACATCATTTTCGGCTGCCCACAGCTATACCACGTGACAACCGAACTGCTGTAGTGCTTGGTACTTAGTGGACGACAACGTCCAACCAGTGTGATGTCACAAATCGCAACGCATGATGTATCATTGCATAGACTTTTATATTACTTTTTGGCAACTGAACACACGTTGTTGTTGTTGTGGTCTTCAGTCCTGAGACTGGTTTGATGCAGCTCTCCATGCTACTCTATCCTGTGCAAGCTTCTTCATCTCCCAGTACCTACTGCAACCTACATCCTTCTGAATCTGCTTAGTGTATTCATCTCTTGGTCTCCCCCTATGATTTTTACCCTCCACACTGCCCTCCAATACTAAATTGGTGATCCCTTGATGCCTCAGAACATGTCCTACCAACCGATCCCTTCTTCTGGTCAAGTTGTGCCACAAACTTCTCTTCTCCCCAATCCTATTCAATACTTCCTCATTAGTTATGTGATCTACCCATCTAATCTTCAGCATTCTTCTGTAGCACCACATTTCAAAAGCTTCTATTCTCTTCTTGTCCAAACTATTTACCATCCATGTTTCACTTCCATACATGGCTACACTCCATACAAATACTTTCAGAAATAACTTCCTGACACTTAAATCTATACTCGATGTTAACAAATTTCTCTTCTTCAGAAACGCTTTCCTTGCCATTGCCAGTCTACATTTTATATCCTCTCTACTTCGTCCATCATCAGTTATTTTGCTCCCTAAATAGCAAAACTCCTTTACTACTTTAAGTGTCTCATTTCCTAATCTAATACCCTCAGCATCACCCGACTTAACTCGACTACATTCCATTATCCTCGTTTTGCTTTTGTTGATGTTCATCTTATATCCTCCCTTCAAGACACCATCCATTCCGTTCAACTGCTCTTCCAAGTCCTTTGCTGTCTCTGACAGAATTACAATGTCATCGGCGAACCTCAAAGTTTTTATTTCTTCTCCATGGATTTTAATACCTACTCCAAATTTTTCTTTTGTTTCCTTTACTGCTTGCTCAATATAGAGATTGAATAACATCGATGAGAGGCTACAACCCTGTCTTACTCCCTTCCCAACCACTGCTTCCCTTTCATGTCCCTCAACTCTTATAACTGCTATCTGGTTTCTGTACAAGTTGTAAATAGCCTTTCGCTCCCTGTATTTTACCCCTGCCACCTTTAGAATTTGAAAGAGAGTATTCCAGTCAACATTGTCAAAAGCTTTCTCTAGGTCTACAAATGCTAGAAACGTAGGTTTGCCTTTCCTTAATCTTTCTTCTAAGATAAGTCGTAAGGTCAGTATTGCCTCACGTGTTCCAGTATTTCTACGGAAACCAAACTGATCTTCCCCGAGGTCGGCTTCTACTAGTTTTTCCATTCGTCTGTAAAGAATTCGTGTTAGTACTTTGCAACTGTGGCTTATTAAACTGATTGTTCGGTAATTTTCACATCTGTCAACACCTGCTTTCTTTGGGATTGGAATTATTATATTCTTCTTGAAGTCTGAGGGTATTTCGCCTGTTTCATACATCTTGCTCACCAGATGGTAGAGTTTTGTCAGGACTGGCTCTCCCAAGGCCGTCAGTAGTTCCAATGGAATGTTGTCTACTCCGGGGGCCTTGTTTCGACTCAGGTCCTTCAGTGCTCTGTCAAACTCTTCACGCAGTATCATATCTCCCATTTCATCTTCATCTACATCCTCTTCCATTTCCATAATATTGTCCTCAAGTGCATCGCCCTTGTATAGACTCTCTATATACTCCTTCCACCTTTCTGCTTTCCCTTCTTTGCTTAGAACTGGGTTTCCATCTGAGCTCTTGGTGTTCATACATGTGGTTCTCTTATCTCCAAAGGTCTCTTTAATTTTCCTGTAGGCAGTATCTATCTTACCCCTAGTGAGATAAGCCTCTACATCCTTACATTTGTCCTCTAGCCATCCCTGCTTAGCCATTTTGCACTTCCTGTCGATTTCATTTTTGAGACGTTTGTATTCCTTTTTGCCTGCTTCATTTACTGCATTTTTATATTTTCTCCTTTCATCAATTAAATTCAATATTTCTTCTGTTACCCAAGGATTTCTACTAACCCTCTTCTTTTTACCTACTTGATCGTCTGCTGCCTTCACTACTTCATCCCTCAGAGCTACCCATTCTTCTTCTACTGTATTTCTTTCCCCCATTCCTTTCGATTGTTCCCTTATGCTCTCCCTGAAACTCTGTACAACCTCTGGTTCTTTCAGTTTATCCAGGTCCCATCTCCTTAAATTCCCACCTTTTTGCAGTTTCTTCAGTTTTAATCTACAGGTCATAACCAATAGATTGTGATCAGAGTCCACATCTGCCCCTGGAAATGTCTTACAATTTAAAACCCTGGTTCCTAAATCTCTGTCTTACCATTATATAATCTATCTGATACCTTTTAGTATCTCCAGGATTCTTCCATGTATACAACCTTCTATCATGATTCTTAAACACACACGACGATTATAATTATTCTCAACAAATCAATGTCAATGTTCTACATCGGTCTTGGCTATATATGTGATGATGATGAGTCCCATACTCCTTTACAGAGCGTAGGGGAGCGACGCGGGGGACCCGCGCTGCCTTAGTAGGCAAGGCCCTAGGGGAGGTGGTTTGCCATTGCCTTCCTCCGACCGTAATGGGGATGAATGATGATGATGAAGACGACACAACAACACCCAGTCATCACGAGGCAGGAAAAATCACTGACCCCGCGGGGAATCGAACCAGGGACCCCGTACTCGGGAAGCGAGAACGCTACCGCGAGACCACGAGTTGCGGACGATTATATATGTATGACGAATATAATTGGTTGTGCCTTTGAAATTATAACTTATCATGCATTGGGGGCTGGCTGATTGGATAATGTTTGAAGGTCGCTTTAAAAACAAAATAAAAATTAAAAGAAAGGGCAAACAATTTCCACATTCTACAGATTCAGTATTAAAGGTACTATTAAGAGCCTTAGAAAGGGCAGGTAGATAAGGTATTTGTTGGTTTTCGGAAAGCGTTTGACTCACTATCACATTTGCGCTTATTATCAAAAGTACGATCGTATGGGGTGTCAAGAGAAATCTGTGACTATTGAGGATTTCTTGGTAAGGAGAATGCAACGTATTTTCTTGGGTAGAGAGTTATCGAAAGGTGTAGAAGGCAATTCCGGTGTCACTGGGAAGTTTGTTGGCTCCCTCGTGATTTAAGTTGTGTCTTAATGATATTGTGGACAATACTAGCAGTAACCTCAGACTGTTTGCAGATGATGCGGTTATCAGTAACAAAGTATTGTCTGAAAGGAGCTGCATAAATATTCAGTCACATTTCGATATGATCCAAAAGTGGTGTAAAGATTTGAAAATTATCTTGAATGTCCAGGAATCCAAAATAATGAACAAAGCGTAATATTCTATTACTATAATACCGGTGGGTGACAGGTGGAATTATGCAACATATATATATATACATACCTGGGTGCAACCCTTAGTAGCAATATGAAATCGAACGACCACATAGGCTCAGCGGTACGTGAAACAGGTGGCAGACTTCGGTTTATTTCTGCAGTACTGGGAAAATGAAATTACTCTACAAAGAAGACTGCTTCATGAATCACTCGTGCGAACCACCCTAGACCATTACTCTAGTAACACCAAATAGGACGTACACACAGGAGCACGAACGGTCACAGTTTCTTTTTTCGTGGGAGAGGTCCACAGAAGAGCGGAAAAAACTGAACTGGCGAAACGTCGAGGATAAACATTGACTGTCCGAGAAAGCCTATCAGTAATTACAAAGTCTCAAGAGCCAACTTTACGCAAAGACTAGGAATGCACTGAGGTGGCAAAAGTCATTGTATAATAATATGCATGTGTGCAGATGGCGGTAGCAGCACGTACAGAAGGTATAAAAGGACAATTCATTGGCGGAGCTGTTATTTGTACTCAGGTGATTCATGTGAAAAGGTTTCCGACGTGATTACGGTCACACATCGGGAAGTAACAGACTTTCAACGAGGAATAGTAGCTGGAGCTAAAGGCATGGGACATTCCACTTCGTCAGGGAATTCGACACTCGGAGGTCGGCAGTGTTAAGAGTGTACCGAGGATACCAAATATCAGGCACTGCCTCTCACCGCGGACAACACAGTGGCCGATGGCCTCCACTTGACGACTGAGAGCAGCCCCATTTGCGTCGAATTTTCAGTGTTAACAGATAATCAAGACTGGGTGAAATAACCAAAATACGACGAACTCATCCGTTGGGACAGTGCGATGATATATGGTGCTAATGGGCTATGGCAGCAGAAGACCGACGCGAGTGCCATCGGCAACAGCATGAAATCGCCTACATCGCGTCTTCTGATTTCGAGACCATATCGGTTGGATCCTAGACATCGGAAAACCGTGCCTTGGTTGCGAGGTGCCGGGCCTAGCAGTGCATTTAACACTAAATTCTTCTTGAATCTTCATATGGAAATTATGCTCTAAGTCCCCCCCCCCCCCCTTTCCTAACTCCGACTTTTGCTGTTGCACATGGATTAAGTAGAAACGCGAACTGACTGTAATCGACCCTGAAGTGGAGTAGAAAAGAGTTTGGCACCTGCAATAAAATAATTTGATAACGGAAAGTTTCATTAACGTAGTGAGAAATGGAAGGGTTGCTCTACCGATCAACACAATGAAAGTTCTGTCCAAATTAACAATTTCATTTATTATGGCTAAACTCAAAATAATACACAAAACACATGAAACATTTACAATACGTCAAATTGGATACACAAATAAATGCTGTGGAGGTGAAGTTGTCCATAAACTAGATTGTGACAACTATGACCAAGTGGTATGTGGAGCCAATTCCTTGCAGCTCAAATCTTAAGAGAAACACCCAGCCAACCGAACAATAATTGCTGCTACAGTAGTGAGAACTCAGACAATGAACACCCAAGACAGAACCACGTTAGGAAAGACGGGAACAGGCGCTCTCTGCTGAGCTCTGATTGTCACGTACCAATATTCCCTAATCTGTCGGTGCTGCGGACATACATTACCAAGCTGTCTTCTTGAAGGTCTCTCGGGCATGCAGCCGGGTTGACTGGTCGTTGTTGAACGAATTTTTGCAGGCGTAACGTGCCATCATCATCAGGTTACTCCTGTTGACTGACGTCCTAGGCAGCTGAAGTGGATTCTTCACGAAGATTCTTCGGTCTTCGAGTGCGGCGGAGTTCTCATCATATGCATGTTTTGCCTCCCATTCAATTGTGGCGATGTGGCTTCTGGTGGCGATTGGCTTCACGGGTATTCCACTTGTTTGTCGTCTGCAATTACAGCTTATGCTGCAAGGAGCTGGGGCCAGCGTGTGTTGGCATTACGCTGGATCTTCCGCCCCAGGGAACGTATGTGTCGGTTCTCGGACTGCCGCGCCTTTTCATAGAAGCGGCGGGCAACCGTGCGGATGTGGTCCTTAACTGTACGGACCTCAGCGAGGTCGTGCAGTGGTCCAGATGGGAGGTCCCTCGGTAAGTGCAGCGCGAGGCGCAGATCCCTGTTCTGCAGTGATTGGAGTTTCTGCAGATGTTGGTCTGCTGCGTTCCCCCAGCAGACGACAGCCGCATAATCGAAGACAGGGCGTATTAGCGCCCTGTACAGCGTGATGCCTAGTCGCGGAGGGAGGGTCGACGTCGGGTTGAGCAGGGGGTAGAGCTTGAGAAGTCGACCTCGTGCTTTGTTTACGACGCTCTTCACGTGAGGGCCCCAGGTGAGGCGGCGATCTATGGTGACCCCAAGGTCGCCAGGTAACAGGACTGCCTCCAACGATGATTGGCGGCAGAGCGGCTGGGACGACACGACGGGTAGCAATGAAGAATTGCGTCTTGGCTCCATTGAACTGTAATTTCCACTTGATGGCCCAATCGGCGAGGGTGTCGACTGCGTGCTGCAACCTCTGGTGAAGCGTGTCCGCGCTCGTACTTCGTCAGTAGAGCGCAGTGTCGTCGGCGTAAAGTGCAAGTTGCACACGAGGAACCGTTGGCGTATCAGCCGTATAGAGCGTGTACAGGATCAGCCCCAGAACCGACCCCTGCGGCACGCCCGCTCTTCTTGAAGAGATGCCGTGACGTCCGTATTGTGCCAACCTTTGCCAAGATCGTACACCATATCCAGACACCTGCGGCGAACCGAATTACCAGAAGAGCTAGCCTGGCCCTAGTGCGTGAACGTATCAGAGACACACGCCGCCAGCTCGACTCCATAGGGCGCAAACTTTTTGCCCTACATCTAGAATTGGCGTCCCTGCTCTCTCCTGTCTCCTGGGAATGGGTTGAGTCTTCCTCCTGGGCACAAGCCGAGAGGACTCAACGAAATGCAACAACGAAACAGTCATCAAAATTTGTTCGGCTTGCATTAAAACAGCTCAAACAGGAGGCTAAACGCACGGTTATGAATCTTACAGGGAAAACCATCGACAACGCTGCCTTGTCCGTCCTGGAAAAAGGCTTAAACTTTGCTCCAATACCAGCAGCAGTCCCTGTCGCAGAAATCATCAGTGCAGTGGAACAAGTCGCGACCAAGCTGCCACCCGACGCGGCGGAGGAGTTACGACGGGAAACGTGCCGCACACTCGCCAGGGCCGCGCCGCCGAAACACATCTCCAGACGGGAAAGGGCCGCGCTGCGTTCTCTGCGTGACGATCCAGACATTGTCGTCCTCCCAGCGGATAAGGGGAACATAACCGTTCTACTAACGGCGGCAGAATACAAAGAGAAAATGTACAAGATCTTGTACGACCCTGCTTACGGGAAGATGACGACGGATCCAACCATTCGGATACAGTGCAAGACGATTGAACTTATTCGAAGTACCTTTACAGAAGAGACAGCGAAGAAACTTCGTCCGTGTGCTGCTGCACCACCAAGACTCTACGGACTTCCAAAGGTACACAAGATGGGCACTCCTCTGAGACCGATAGCGAGCACTATAGGAGCGCCAACATACCAGCTTGCCAAACACTTGACCGCAGTATTGAGTCCACTGGTTGGCACATGTGAGCACCACATCAAAAACTCGGCTCAGTTTGTGGAACGTATGGGGAAACTCAAGTTGGCCAGCTCAGATCTTATGGTCAGTTTCGATGTTGTAGCACCTTTCAAGATAGTTCCACTCAAGGATTCGCAGGATCTTATTGAGAAGAAATTTGGGCCCACATTCACGAAAGTATTTAACTTTGTGCTCACGTCAACATATTTTCTTTTTGACGGACACTACTACGAACAGACAGACGGCTTACCTATGGGTAGCCCTCTGTCACCTGTGGTGGCCAACATGTACATGGAAGACTTTGAGGAGAAAGCGTTAGAATCAGCACCACTAAAACCAACAGTCTTCTACAGATATGTTGACAACAATTTCGTCATTTGGCCTCACGGGCAATAGATGCTCGAACTGTTCTTACAACATCTGAACTCTGTCCACCCCCAAATTTAGTTCACCATGGAGGTTGAGAAATACGGACAGCTACCATTCTTGGATGTTCTGGTACGGAAAACGCCTGATGGAACACTAGGACACAGCGTCTACAGGAAGACAACCCACACGGATCTGTACCTTCACGCCTCCAGCTGTCATCACCCATCACAAAGAGAAGGAGTACTAAATACATTGGTTCACAAAGCCCGTGTGATCTCCGACGAAGAAAACTTAAAACTGGAACTAGATCACCTCAAGGATGTGTTCCAGAAGAACGGCTATAGTGACCGCCAAATTCGACGCGCCTTCAAGCAGAAGACCACACCACAGCCGACACCTGATGATAATCCACCGAAAGCGACAGCCTACATACCATATGCGGGCAACGTATCTGGAAAAATAGGCAGGATTCTAGAATGTCATAACATCAAATGCGTCTACCGCCCGCTGCCACAGATCAAGTCCCTTGAAGGGACAGTGAAGGACGGTTTAGGATTCCAGAAATCTGGAGTTTATATCATACCGTGCGAGTGTGGGAAAGCATATGTGGGGCAAACCATCCGCACCATCGAGGAAAGATGTACTGAACACAAACGGCACACCGATCTCCAACAGCCTACAAAATCTGCCATCGCAGAACATTGCCTCGAGACAAATCATCGTATGGAATACGAGAACACAGAAGTCCTGCACAACACATCCCGCTTTTGGGACTGTGTACACAAGGAAGCAATTGAAATCCGGCTGCACGAGAACCTTATTAACAAGGGCAACGGATTTCAACTCAACCAAGCGTGAAATCCAGCAATAAAAGTTCTGCAGGAGCAGCGTAAACGGGGCACCACATCCGCCGAAGGCGGCATGCGTACTGACGCCCATCAGTCATCTCGTCAGCGCAAGCTACCCCCACCACCGCGGTAAGCACATCCCTCGGTCCATACGCGAAGTCAGTGGAGGGGAGAGGCGACAGGTATATGTACCACACCACCCGCCGGCCTAGGACGTCAGTCAACAGGAGTAACCTGACGATGATGGCACGTTAGGCCGTCGAAAATTCGTTCAACAACGACCAGTCAACCTGGCTGCATGCCCGAGAGACCTTCAAGCATCTCATTCGCCGGGTAAATCTACAAACACACACAAGCTGTCTTCTTAACTGCAAGGACACGATCTGGCTGGCATACCGGATGCAATGCCTGGTTGCTACGACGTCCCATCGTTGTCATGATAATGTCGCGAGTATAGCCCGAAACTAATTATCCTGGTCTGGTTGTTCCAGACTAAAGACTTCCTAGCAACGCAAATGCGTATCTGAGAGAGATGAAGAAGGCTCGCTACGCAGTCACTGACGGTACAGTGATTGATTTTAACAAGCGAAGTCACACAGTAACTCCGATATAGTCAACTTTAGCCAAAACTGCTCAAGATGGACAACATAGGCCGCTTGTATGCAGAACGCTCAATTGCCAACTGTACTCGGAAAGTTACGTTGAAGTCGAAACTTCAGCAACTTCGTAAAACAGTTACAATTAAATGAAGGTGTATTAGACAGCCAACGGAAGGCAGGCTGTCCAGAGCAGCGAGAGCTCAGGCTTGTAACCTACTCCGACCGAAAGACAAGAGCCGACCCCTTCAAGAGCATCCATACAAGCCTAACACAGAACATTCCCGCCCCCACAGCAGTGGCCGTGATTAAACATGCCAATCACCAACTCAAAAACCGGCGGAAAATTCCACTCTATTGCCGAAGCACTACTATTCCACCAATGCAGATACTTGGCGCCAATTTCTGCGCCAATTTTGCTACATCACGGAGCTATCCCCTGTGCAAGCCAATCACAGTTATGATTTTGCAGAAAACACAGGAATTTGCACGCCAAGACTGCCTGGGAACACAAGTCATTCCCACGCCTCGCTGGTAGCCTGTCAGAAAGTGTTTTCGCCAAGTTTCTGCGAAGTAACGGAATCTCTAGCCCCAGCCGCTCCTTCAGGCCCCTGTGGGCGTGTCGCCCCCGCTCTTATGACAATGTAGGCGTCTGGACAGCATCCACTCGACTCCCTTACACCCATCGGCATAATACTTTCAAGATCAGCAAAACCCGCCTGTCACCAGGCCACCCAGGTGACGAGAGACACTGTGTGGGAAGTCCACGTGTGAAGCAATAGCAACTTTTCACCACATGCAATTAGTGGAAAGTATTCATATATTCTGAGTTCTCAATACTAGCCTTGTAGCGACAATACTCGGCCATAATTCCTCAAATCGAATTACTCAGAGTAAGATATAAATATGAGAAGGGGCAAGTCACTGTGTGCATCTAAAGGCATGCCACCTCTGACCATGAGCCGCTATTTCAGTTGGAAAGAGGTGATGATGAGGTTCGAGTATAGAGTGGGCAGCATGCCACCTCTCACCATGAGCCGCTATTTCAGTTGGAAAGAGGTGGTGATGAGGTTCGAATATAGAGTGGAGGCCACCAAGCCAAGGAGCAAGTTGTCAATTGGGCACTGTGTAAGCTGGTGGTGGCTTCGTAATGGTGGGGACTGCTTTTACATGAAATGGACTGGGGCCTCTGGTTCAACTGAACCAATCGTTGTCTGTAATCGAACCATCACATAGGCTCAGTGGTAGGTGAAGCAGGTGGTAGAGTTCGGTTTATAGGTACGGTACTGGGGAAATGCAATTAGTCTACAATGACAATCGCTTAAAGAATCACTCATGCAAAACATCCTAGAATATTGCTCATGTGTGTAGGACCCGTACACATCGTATTCAACGTATTCGGAGATTCACAAAGGCATTCAAACAATCGATCTTCCCGTGCCCCATACAAGGATGGAACGGAAGAAACCCTAAGAACTGGTGTAGTCAGACATATCGTCTCCCACACATTCCACAATGGATTGCAGAGCATAGATGCAGAGAATAGAGTGTAGATGTAGATGGGCACATTATGCTGGCGGATGCCAAGTGATATGTTACTTAAGTGGAAAGATACGAGGGGAATTTCATAAATAATGCGCAGGTTGGTACTACTGAGGATCGTTTGACGCAACAAGAATGTAAATTACGTCCAGTGTTGTGGAGAGTTTGAGGAAGAAGTATTTTTTCTGTGTGTAATCTAACGTAAAATTAGCGAGAGGTAGAGATTGACCCTGCAGGGGTTTCTGATACTGTGACTATTGAAGATCAGAGGCCATACATCAAGATCAAAACTTAGCGTAAAAAAAAAAAAGAGAACGGAAGAAATCCACAGTGCGGTAAGTGAAGTTTTTGGTGAGTTTACAGTGGATCTTAGTACTCTTTCACGTTGGGTCAATCGATGGTCGTATGAGGAAACACGATCTTCCAAGACCCGGAAGACCAAAACCATTAGATGAACCAAGTGAGAAATTTGTGGTAGATGCTCTTGACGCAGATCGCAGTACGACCTGTAAGGAACTATCTGAAGCTACTGGAATTCCCCACCTTCAGTATTCCGTTTTTTTACAAGTGATTTGAAGAAGAGAAGAATTTCTACCAGATGAATCCCTCACTGTTTGACTGTTGAAGAGAAGTAGAAACACCAGGACATTACATCCTTGCTCAAACAACGATTTGACCATGAAGGTCTAGGAATATTGATGAAACGTGGATTAAAAATTTTGAACGGGAGTTGAAATCATAGTCCAGTGGTTGGGGGGCTTCAGATTCTCCACGCCCATAAAACTTCGATGCGCCCAATCACGACTCAAACAAATAATGACCTTTGCTTAGGATCACCAACGGCAGAGTCTGTTGGATACATGTCCAGGTTGTAGGGACAGAGTCACGGCAGAGTCACGTGTGGAACCAAGTGTCACTGTAGTGTATTGTCGTAACTTCATGCAAAACCTGCGCAGAGAAATGCACAAAACACGATCTCAGTTAATGGATGCTGGGCCACTTATTGTCCAAAACAATTCTCACACGCACGTCGGTATAGTTGTAGCCCGAAAACTACGCGAATACGGATGGGACGTATTGCCGCGTCCTCCCTACAACCTGGACATGTATCCACCAGACTTGTTCCCTAAGTTGAAGAATCCTATGCGTGGACGTCGTTATCGACATTAGTGGTCATTAAAAATGCTACACCACGAAGTGACGTGCTATAGAAGCGAAATTTAACCGACAGGAAGAAGATGCTGTGATATGCAAATGATTAGCTTTTCAGAGCATTCACAAAGGTTAGCGCCGGTGGCGACACCTACAACGTGCTGACATGAGGAGAGTTTCTAGCCGATATCTCATACACAAACACCAGTTGACCAGCGTTGCCTGGTGATACGTTGTTGTGATGACGCGTGTAAGGAGGAGAAATGCGTACCATCACCTTTCCGACTTTGTTAAAGGTCGGATTGTAGCCTATCGTTATTGAGGTTTATCGTATCGCGACATCGCTGCTCGCGTTGGTCGAGATCCAATGACTGTTAGCGGAATATGGAATCATGACAGGTATCTTATCCGCATGGCTGTAACGGATCGTGTAGCCACGTCTCGATCCCTGAGTCAACAGATGGGGACGTTTGCAAGACAACAACCATCTGCACGAACAATTCGACGACGTTTGCAGCAGCATGAACTATCATCTCGGAGACTATGGCTGCGGTTACCCTTGACTCTCCATCACAGACAGGAGAGCCTGCGATGGTGTACTCAGCGACGGACCCGTGGATCTACCCTTCATTCGATCCCTGCGAAACCCTACATTTCAGCAGGATAATGCACGACCGCATGTTGCAACTCCTGTACGAGCCTTTCTGAACACAGAAAATGTTCGACTGCTGCCCTGGCCAGCACATTCTCCAGATCTCTCAACAACTGGAAACGTCTGGTGAATGGTGGCCGAGCAACTGGCTCGTCACAATACGCCAGTCACTACTCTTGATAAACTGTGGTATCGTGTTGAAGCTGCATGGGCAGCTGTACCTGTACACGCCATCCAAGCTCTGACTCAATGCCCAGGCGTATCAAGGCCGTTATTACGGCCAGAGGTGGTTGTTTTGGGTACTGATTTCTCAGGATTTGTTCACCCAAATTGCGTGAAAATGTAATCACATATCAGTTCTAGTATATTTGCCCAATGAATACCCGTTCATCATCTGCATTTCTTCTTGGTGTAGCAATTTTAATGGCCAGTAGTGTATGTCTGGAAGGGTTTTCTGTCACCATTCGAGAGATGAAGAGTTCTCCTGAATGAGTAATACAGATTCAGAGACAATGGGATTCTGTTATAGAGAAGCAGGGAAACTGTATTGAACGGCCGGCCGGGGTGGCCGAGCGGTTCTAGACGCTTCAGTCTGGAACCGAGCGATCGCTACGGTCGCAGGTTCGAATCCTGCATCGGTCATGGATGTGAGCGATGTCCTTACTTAGGTTTAAGTAGTTCTAAGTTCTAGGGAACTGATGACCTAAGAAGAGGCCGGTACGGTAGCTCAGCGTGTTCGGTCAGAGGGTTAGCAGCCCTCTGTAATAAAAAAAACTGAGTTAATTTATCAACAACGAACTTAAACGGATGTCTTACGACGTCCACCCCGAGCAGATGCAATAAACGAAAGCGAAAAAAATGAGATTTAAAAAAAAAGTTAACTACCTATAGTGCTCAGAGCCATATTTTTATTTTTTATTTTTATTTTTTTTGAACGAATGTAAAGAGATATTGCAGAAGAAAAGCGTAAGTAAAAAGGAAAATGGTGCGAATTTTATATGCAATGTCCCTCGTATTCTCGAACGGGCCGTGTGTGAACGGAGGAATCTTTTGTGAACGGCGCTGGTACCAGACCGGACCCGCTACGCGCCCCCTCGGAGACGCGTGCGCATGCGCAGCGTGACGCCAGCCGCGGCCCCGCCACACCAGCTGGGCCGCAGTGCTGCCGCCGGGCGGCGGTGGCGGCCCGGGGAACCATCGCAGGCCGCCGGGTCCGGTCGGCCGCCCGAGCTGCACGCGTCGGTGCGCCCCGCCGTAGCCGCAGCGCCTTGCGAGCACGCACCGAGCCGACGCCGACGCCGACGCCGCCGCCGCCTCAGCGACGCCGGGGGCGCTGGTCGCAGCGCGGCGAGACGGGGGCATGGCCGAGCGCCGCCCCCAATAGCGAGAGCCGAGCCGGCATGGCGGCCGCGCTGCCGCCGCTGCTGCTGCTGCTGCTGCTGCTGCTGCACCCGGCCGCGGCCAACCCGGACGCCAAGCGGCTGTACGACGACCTGCTGTCCAACTACAACCGCCTCATCCGGCCCGTCAGCAACAACACGGACACGGTGCTCGTCAAGCTGGGCCTGCGCCTGTCGCAGCTCATCGACCTGGTAGGTGCCCGGCGCCAGCCTGCCTGCCCCGGCGTGGGGTCGCGTCGCATCTGCCCGCCACACGCGCTGCTGCGTCAGCCCAGTCTCCGGAGCGGAGCCCGCGGGGGCGGGGTGAGGCCGCAGGGCCGCCGCCAGCCCTTCAGCGCGGCCCTTTGTCGGCCCTGCATGCCAAATTAGCCGCCCAAACCCGCGGGCGGGAACACCTGTTAAACTCCGCTATTGTCGACTCCCCCGTGCAAATCCGTACACACACACAGCGGCGGCGCCTAAGATGAAGGTAGTGTTGCCACTCTGTTCATAATTCACGCAGCTATACGGCGTCTTGCCAGTCTCACGCTTCATCTTCACCATCGGTCATTCCATTTCCTTATATTCCCATATTGTGTAGGCATTGTCTGTACAGCGCTTCCTCCAAATCAGTGACGTGTCGTCTGTTGTAAGATCGAAATAAACCTTCTGTCACAACACTTAAAAACAGATTAAATATAATTTCTCCCGTTGAGCCAAAACTGACATTTTATGTTCAAAATGAGGTACGTATAGTTCCGCGGTCTAAATTAGTTTCAGTATAATCTTTGTTGAAAGACGTCTGGCCGCATTTAAAAAAAATATTAATTGCCAAGGTACTATCTGGGCATATAGCCCATCACTAGTGGCATCTGATAAAGAGGACATTCATATTTATGTACACATATCAGATCTAAAACATAAGAACATTTTGCTTACATTGTCGAAGAAATATAAAAGACGACGTACGTGACCGTCAGATGTCGTGTGCGTTAATGCTTATGATACTAAAATTGATGTAAGTCGAGAAATAGGAGACAAATGCAGTGCACGGTCACTTGAACAAATACTTTCAAGCTGCAGAGCACCCACCGTACAAGACTTGCACAAATATAATTATTACACAGATGTTACTGAGTTATATTGCATACACCGTCATTCTGATAAAAACTACATGAAACTCTTAGCATCGTCACGGTATCACACAGAACACTTCAAACAAAGACGTATGTCTCAGAATTTTCAGAATATCCTCCAATGCCACTCCGTATTCTTGTCGGAGTGGCCAATACCTCATTGCGTTTATAGAGGCACTAAAATGTTTATCCATTACAAAGAGCATTTTCCGCGGGTTGTACAACACCGCTATACATCGGAATCTCACCCGTCAGTGTACCTGATCTGCTCTTGACTGACCTGAACAAACACAGACAATCCACGCCGATTTATGGCAACATAATTGTTCAGAACAAAACTTATGTTAGGACATGTAGTAAATACCGATAAAGACAATTTATTCCGTGACTTGAAAACAAAATTACTTATATCCAACTTCTTGAAAAGAAGCCTCCAAAGTCTTCTTTTTGTGTTCACATTCTTCTTTAAAGAAACTAAAGCACAAGAGTTTGTCTTCCTCTGCAGAATAGTACTTTCTAGTTCTTGCACATTTACTGTACTCAGCAGATGCTGCCCTGCAGTAACAACATATTTACCCATCTATATGTCACCGTTATTTCTTCAACATCGTTTGCGTTTTGTACTGCATTGTTGCCAACTTTTGAACTTCATGTCTCTCGTTTCCTGTCACCAAGTTTACTGAAATTATTTCAGACTACTTACGATGTGCTTGTACAACCAAAACATACTTAAAATTGTATAAAAATAAAGAAGAAACTGTTAACCAATTTCTCGTATCTCAGCAGCAGGTTTACGTATGTTTCCTTACGTTGGGAACATAAGGAACAAATTACAAAATGTTTTTCTCTCAAGCCAGTAGATCGTCTTCCATACACTGTTTTTTTTCTCCCAGCCGTCATCTTTCCTTTCTCTCATTTTCTGAGTCTCCGCTAACATCCCATACTGTAAACAAAGACTGAGTACATTTTTCTGTAAAAAGACGCTCTGTCGAATTATTTTAAAAACGAAAAGCACATCTGCGTAACACTCATAAAAAGCCAAATTCTAAGTTCTAAAATGTTTTTCGTTTGTTGTGTTCCACAGCTTTTATAAATTGTAGAAATTACATTATGTGATATGTAAAATACTGCCTGACGAATCATCGTTAAGATACATACTAAAACACACTACCACAAATCATTCTTGTTAACAAATATGAGATGGTTGTCTTCATTCTCCATACATAAACAATAATGCATTTTGTAAAAATTTAAAACAAGTAAAAACAGACGAACTGAAAAAGAGATATAATATTAAAATAATGCAGCGTACTGGATGCTGTAAACCTGTGGGATAGTGGAAATAACACACTTTTGAAAGTGGTCATTATCATGGTGTAATGCAAGTTTCTGATTACAACACTTATGCTGGAAAGAAACATTTAATTATGCAGTTTCGAAAAGGACATGAGAGGAAAACCGCAACAGAACAGAAACATGCATCGGTATCAAAACTTCTGAAATGACCTCAAAAAATGACTAAAAATTTTCTTTATAAAATAAAAACGGTCAAATGTTCTGTGAAATGAAAATAAGAAATGAAATATATTAGAGAAACGTTTGTCGCATCTTTGAATGATGCTCTAAATCATGTACAGCAAACGATGTACCGATCGAAAATTTCATTTTTAATGTTTCTCTTAGAATCTCTGAATTCTGATGAGTACTAGACGATATTGTCTGGTAAATTATGTCTTCTCGGCGGTGAGCTGCTGTGTGGACTTGACATATTTATATCATTTGTGCCAAAATGTTTGTAAAATTTATAACATTTTTTCAGTCTCAAAAATTTTCGAGCATAAAATCCTTCAGATATCAGGAAAGAAAATGTGCATTCTGAATAGGAAACTAATTAGCTGGAGAGCATCATTCATTCACGCGCAAGGTATTACCCTAATGTATTTTATTTCTTACGTTTAGACAAATCATTTCACAAAATGCTTGACCGTTCCTTTTTTATTTTATTTTTTTGTATTTCATGTTGTGTACACGAACTGTCCTCGAATTTTTTTTTCTATGTCCATCTTTGGGACTGACGGGCTGCGAGACTTCGGCCGTTCGCTTGCGTAATAAAATAAAACACCTGCAGCCGTCGTTTTGATGTTACTTTATTATATTCCAGGCTCTTTCAGTGACTCAATACACGATCGTCAGGCTTGAACTGACGTTAAGGGGTTGAATTCCAATCGTATGTATGATCCCATCAGTGGCCAACATCTGTGAACTGGCTTCCGTACAATACTGTAAAAGCGATGTCGCGTCTGTAACCATCAACTACCAACTGAGCTCAACCCATCAGCGCCAGTTAAGGCCCGAAGCTGGTGTGTAGAGTCGCTGAAAGTGGTTACAGTATAATAAAATAACGTCCAAACGACGGTGGCAGGTGTTGCATTTTATTATGTGTTCTCTAAATGTGCTAAATGTAGTATTTGATACGAACGAAGCCGTTGTACAAATCAAATATCACGCCAACGCAATACTTTATACGTTAAGTAGATACACCTGTGAGACACAAACTTTCTGACACCTCAATTGCTTTCTTGGCGTCTTCTGTTCTCGAAATGTTGTCAGCTTAGCCCTTCGTTCGAACGATGCCATTTTGGGGGACAAATATCACACGAATGCAACTTTTTATGCGCAAAACCGCTAGACCTTAAAGGGGAAATCTTTTTGACACATCATTTAAATAGGTAAAAATGTATCAGTTTTCCTTAGCTGGATGACTGTCAAACACTCAAACCCTTTTATGCAAAACTAGATCTCCCGTTGGTCAGTTTTGTACACCATTTGTCAGTTTCCCAGTCTTCGTTTGGCTACGAAAATTCGGACAGTAATTCATAGCGTAATTTGCCCTGAAAGTGTGAGAATGTTTTTCTTAATAACCCGGTTAACTTTCAAACAAGTATACAGACCTCATATGGTTGAATTTGCTTCCTCATTTGTCCACTCCAGTCTTAGTTTGTCTATGAAAATTCGGATAGATGCCCTTTGCGTAATTTATAGGGAGTCATGTTTTCGGGTCAGTCAAACATTTGACCAACAGCTTTTAAAAATTCGGAAAGCTTGGGATTCAGTTGTGTTTTATATGTTGTAAATGTGTCAGTCTTGCTCCAGTCTTCCCGCTTCGAGATATGGCAAACAAGTGTGGAAAGAAGTGTTAATGTTGTTTCACTTTCAGTCAGTAATTATGATGTCTGATCTATCCTGCACTTCACTGAATTTTAACTTAAAAGCATCAGATAACATGGAGCATAATTGTGAGCTGATACAGAATTCTGTTGATAAGTGTCCGTAATAGAAAAGAAAGTAATGCAAAAATACTAACGTCATAAAAGTAAAATAACGTTTAAATTCATCGGTAAAATGCCTATAATTTGATAGATTCCTATACTAATTTTCTGAAGTCATTTTGTATCAGTTCTGACCTACTGAAGTAAGACTGTTTGTGTGATACAGTATAAGGTCTACTTTTTCTATTTTTATCTCAGGGTCATTTCGTAAGCTGTATGTGGGAGAAAGTAGTATGCTTTCTGATACTCTGTAGAACATACCTCTCACGATATTGACAGTAATACTTCCCGTGATGCATAACGCCTTTCTTGTGGCAGCGCGAGACTTTCTCACACTGAACACAGTTCATATTTCTGTTTTTTTTTTTTCTGTCTCGTCTTTTAATCATGCTTACCAAAAGGCCAATATTGACGAGCTGCACTTATATCTATGGAAACGAAGCTTTGCATGCTGTCTTGATCGTGTTTGTGTCACTTTCATTGTTGCAATTAGCCTGTGCTTGGCATCAGATTCTCCTACAACCATTGTACTGTTGTCTTTCCAATAGAATGGCATTATAATACCACACACAAAGGACTTAATGATTTAGTTTGGTTGATAGATCAAACAAGTTGGAGGAATTAAGAAGACGTAGTGTAATGCAGCGAGACGGACTGAACGCGAGTACCACCTACAAATCTTTTTGTTTCTGATGTTTGTATTTGTACATATTTGTCGTTAGAATTCGAATTTAGAGTTCACTCAATCTTTGTTTCCTGTTTTTAGCCTGCAACCAAACGTAGCGACCTGTTTTTAAGAGCAAGCTACAAAATAACGCTCAAAATTGCAAGAGTAAATAAGCCTTTCAGTGATGGTGATTTCATCAAGGAGTGTATTGTTGAGGCGGCGGAACTCTTGACGCCACTGGAAGTAAAGAAGTTTAGTGAAATTAGTCTTTCCAGACAGACAATAGCTCGCCGCATAGCTGGTACGGCAGCGGATGTCTACAGGCAGTTAATTGATAGTGCCTGCAAGTTTATTGCATTCTCGGTTGCTTTGGACGAGTCGACCGACATTTCGGACACAGCACAACTAGCGATTTATGTTGGTGGAGTCGACACAAATTTGCACGTGACGGAAGAACTGTTAGATTTAGTACCAATGAAACACACAACGAGGGGTACCGACTTGCTAAAAGCAGTTGAAGAGGCAGTTGAAGCCGTTGGCCTGAATTGGAAGATGTTAGTTTCTGTCACCATGGATGGACTGCCAGCAATTTGAGGTGCTCAAAATGGGCTGGTAGCATTATTGCGTAAAAAACTAGGATGATCGACAGAAGATTTGTACGGAATTCATTGTTTTGTACACCAAGAAGCTCTTTGTGCTAAGTATGCAAATTTGTAGACGTGATGAAGTTGGTAGTCACCATAGTATATGTTTTGAAGTCGCATGGCGTAGTACACCATCAGTTTCAACAGTTTCTCATGGAACTGAACAAAAAGTACGGAGATGTTATTTACCACTGGGAAATACGTTGGTTAAGTCGAGGATCATGCCACGAAAGATTTTTCAATTTAAGACTCACTATTGTTGAGTTCCTGAAGGAAAAAGGAAAGCCAAAATTAGAAGAACCAAAATGGATTGTAGACTTCGCCTCTTTAGTTGATCTGACTGCACACTTGAACGCTCTCAATAAGACTTTGCAAGGTGAGTAGCAGATTATTTCTGATCTGATGAAAAAAGTGGGTTGGGTTATTTTTGGGGAAGGAGACCAGACAACGAGGTCATCGGTCTCATCGGATTAGGAAAGGATGAAAGAAGTCCACATGTATATTGCGTCGTTCTTGCTGTTTCCAGTGATGATGGCAAAGGGAAAATCAAGTATCTAACGTCCCACCCCCGTCCATTTATGCGCAATAAGTTTCATTTCTTGAGTTCAGTGTGACTGCCTGTTCGTGCATCAGGGGTCGACCCTCGTTACACTTTTTGGCATTTCGACTTCCTTATATACGAGACCATTTGCTCTAACGACGCCGTGGGCACTCCAAAATTATGTGCGTCGATGTGTTTAGAGTATGATTCAAAGGTTGAGCAAAAACTGAAGGAGCTGATAGACGAGTCGAAATCAACTTTGGAATATGGACTAATGGTCGTCGAAATAGTATTGAGCTGCAGTAAAATCTTTAGAATGTAAGGAACAAGAAGGCACACGCGCCTTAATTTCAACGAAGACAATGTGCTGTTCACGTAACAATGTTGTACTTTACAAAAGGTGCTCAAAATGGCGAACACCACATTTAATACAAGCATAACATCTTCGTATAAAGTGTTGGAGCACTCTACCAAGTACACCAGGCATCAGCCGCTCCAATTGGACCTCCGTTTCCGATCCAACGCTTGCAATATGTGGCACTGAGTACATGACACACTTGCACATCAGCCTTATCAGTTCTTCCGTCAGGCTACGTCCAGATATGATCACGCATATCAGGTAGTGCTTTCTTCAACAGTTGCTGAACTTACAGCGCGAATGCATTGCTCTCGTTATTGTTTCTGCTGTTCCTAAGCTTTCATTGACTCAGGATGACTTGCAGGACCGTAAGTTCCTGTTCCCATGTTGTCGTATTGTGGCTCATCTGTCAGCTCTCGCAATTTTTCTGCAGGATTTTGAATCTCGTTGTATGTATACATGTCAGTAACAGTCCTTAAGAGTTCCTTAAGACATGTACGAAGCCGCTGCCCCATCAGAAGATTTCTCACTGTTGGAAACATCACGTACTTCTCTATTTTCTAGGATGTTTGCAGTTTACCCAGACAGCAATTCCAGTTTTCTGCTTGATTGTGTTTTGTTCACTAGCTGACAGTGCACAGAAGACTCAAGTAAATACCAGATACCTACGAATACGGCATCAAGGATGGCGCTCCTGATTAAAAACTACAAACTGATCAGGTTACCTTCCATTCAGAAGCCTGTTGCATGCAGCGACTGTTATACTGACTTGTAAACAATAGATTTCAGCTATCAGTCGTCCTTTTATAAATTTTATTGGAAGGTCTAGATTTCAGCTAGAAACTAGCCATTCTCAATGTACTATCATTTTTGATCAATGCATGTAATGCCTGTTGGTCGGGCTTCATCCACAGATGTAGAAAAAACTACAAATTACTGCTAGACGGGCGCAACTTGTTTTCGTTTTATGTTCGGACTCAAACAGTTATCACATCAGGTTCAGATATTATTTCTCTACTGGGCGGAGATTTTTATTTCAAGTCCTGGAAAAATTCTCGGTTATATCTAAACAACTCACTTGACTATCTGCCAGTGTGTGTGTGCGCTTAACTTTCGAGGGCAGCAGGTAATGAAATGCCCTGAAGATAAGGTGGGTAGATCACGTAACTAATGAGGAGGTATTGAATAGGATTGGGGAGAAGAGAAGTTTGTGGCACAACTTGACTAGAAGAAGGGATCGGTTGGTAGGACATGTTTTGAGGCATCAAGGGATCACCAATTTAGTATTGGAGGGCAGCGTGGAGGGTAAAAATCGTAGAGGGAGACCAAGAGATGAATACACTAAGTAGATTCAGAAGGATGTAGGTTGCAGTAGGTACTGGGAGATGAAGAAGCTTGCACAGGATAGAGTAGCATGGAGAGCTGCATCAAACCAGTCTCAGGACTCAAGACCACAACAACAACAACAACAACAACATATCTATAACAGTTAAGGAAAGCTTACGGACGAAAGTAACTTCCACTTGATGTTTCACTACCAACATAAGACTGTAACACTTGGACCACACATAAAATAACTGTTACATTACAGCGCAGAAGGTAACGGAAAGAAATAAATACTTTAGGCAAAGACAATAATTACGCTGAAGTCACCGCGATTTCTGATGATCCCCTGGATATTAGGGAAAATGGGACATGATTCTTGATAGAGTGTGATCATCACGCACGGCATTGCATGCTCTGCACTGTGCTCCGACGTCGCCCACAACGTTGCTAAGGAGTTCCTGTTGTACGTCGCTCTGGTACTCCATCACCGTTGCTGACAAAAATAATCGTCGGTTGTAGAAACTAAATAAGTCATTTTTCAATTCAATAAACTTTACCAACAGCCGTATACTTTAAGATATTTTGTTTTATTTTAAAAGCAACTAGATTCGGAAATTCATTGTGCACAACGATTGGGATTCACGATATCCAGTTTTATAGAGCTATACCTTAAGGTCGTTGATTCGAAAAAAAAAGCGTATGGGTCCTGAAGATGGCATAACGAATTGCCGAAACTGGTTGCTTTTAAAATAAAATAAAATGTCTTAAAGTGCACGGCTGTTGGTAAAGTTTATTGAATTGAAAAGTGCGAACCAGCCGTTGTCCCCTGGGCGTAATGGACCAACAGAGAAATAAGTCATTGCTTTACACTTTTAGGGACAAACAAAAAAGTGAATACTGTCATATGTATTACTGCTACATTACTGGAATTTTTCAGAACTGAAAGTGACTTCGTTCCGCCTTTGTTGAGAGAGAAATAATTAGAGTACATTATTTCGATATTTAATGATTTCAGAGTTTTTTGACTAATTTGGTTTCAACTGTTTACAAACATATTTTTTGCTTTTTTAGGTTTTAATTGTATGAACACTTCATAATACATTAGTATGGTCTGACAAAATAGCACAAACTGTATCATTTTAATAGCAATAATGAATGACTAACTATACTTTAGCTATAATTTTAATCAAACTATGGCCAAGAAAGCACGTCTTCATAGAATAATCTCTTTGTAGCAGGCACATATCCAACGACTTTCTTCACATCTTCCATCTTCATTCTGGGAATAGGTATTTGGTACGTTGGGTAGGCCGTTGGAATGCTGTCCATTAATCCTGGAATGATGGGCTCATGTCTTTTTCTTAAGTGGAAAGTGTGCCTTACTAATCCATCTATATACAGATTAGAAATACGCGCCAATTCGTTCCTGCATGTATATTCAAGAAAGCTTTCTTGCAAACCAGTTTCCTTTCACTTACAAGCATTTTCGTTGCATCCCTACAGTTTTCTCAACACTCTGGATCAGACTCCCGAGGATGCCTCTGCTTTACTTCCTTTGCTTCAATAAGGCACTGCAGATGTAAGTCCTGGGCGCCTTTGATAAGAAGATCAAGATATCTTGCTAAAATATTATTACGTTGAATTACGGTTCAAATGATTCAAATGGCTCTGAGCACTATGGGACTTAGCTTCTGAGGTCATCAGTCCCCTAGAACTCAGAACTACTTAAACCTAACTAACCTAAGGATATCACACACATCCATGACCGAGGCAGGATTCGATCCTGCAACCGTAGCGGTCGCGTGGTTCCAGACTGTAGTGCCTAGAACCGCTCGGCCACAAAGACCGGCGTTGGATTACGGCAATGGAGTGATAACATTTCATTCTGCAGCTGAGAGGGAATTAATAACATAAGACTGGCATTGCTGGTGATACTGATATTATTTACATCTATACAGTTTCCTACGGTTGTTCCAAGAAAGACTGATATTTACCTGCAAGGTTCTCTAACTGCTTTCCTTGGAACATAATCTCCTCTGTAATTTCGATAAGGGAGTCCTTTGGTACGTGCTATCTTTACCCTATTCCTTTCATAATCTGCACTACTATTCTTCCTTTGTCCGCAGCTCGTGTCCGTGCGGTAGCGTTCTCGCTTCCAGTGCCCGGGTTTCCGGCTTCGATTCCCGGCGTGGTCAGGGATTTTCTCTCCCTCGTGATGACTGAGTGTTGTGTGATGTCCTTAGGTTAGTTAGGTTTAAATAGTTGTAAGTTCTAGAGGACTGATGACCATAGCTGTTAAGTCCCATAGTGCTCAGAGCCATTTGAACCATTTTTTATTCTTCCTTTTTGGAGCCATAGTAATACAATCAACTGCCGCTCAATGAACATTAAAAGTGACAGTTAGTGCCACAACAAAGGAAGTGGATAATTTAATCAACAATGTGTACTAACCAGCCGGAGTAGCCTTGCGGTTCTAGGCGCTACAGTCTGGAGGCGAGCGACCACTCCGGTCGCAGGTTCGAATGCTGCCTCGGGAATGGATGTGTGTGATGTCCTTAGGTTAGCTAGGTTTAAGTAGTTCTAAGTTCTAGGCGACTGATGACCTCAGAAGTTAAGTCGCATAGTGCTCAGAGTCATTTGAACAATGTGTACTATTGGAGGAAAACAGATTCTGCGCGGTAACGAGCAGCATCTGTTGAAAAGAAATGTCAGTGACTTATTTGGTTTCACCAACAAACAGCGTAGAGTGGGCCATCTTTTCTACCACTTGTAGCAGCGTGTCATGTTTCATTTCAACACTAACGACAGGCTATACTCTTAAATGTACCATTCAGTGAAAAAACGAAAATTTTGACTTATTTCGTTTTAACAATTTGCGATTCGCTGGATGTCTATTGTGCGTATGGACATGCCGCAGTAAGTCTCTCCAACAAACTGTAGAAGTTCAAAAAAATCGTTCAAATGGCTCTGAGCACTATGGGACTTAACATATGTGGTCATCAGTCCCCTAGAACTTAGAACTACTTAAGCCTAACCAACCTAAGGACATCACACACATCCATGCCCGAGGCAGGACTCGAACCTGCGACCGTAGCGGTCGCTCGGTTCCAGACTGTAGCGACTACAACCGCTCCGGACTGAGCTGCAGAAGTTCGTGACGGGATTTAAGTTAGAAGAAAGGACAGCTCTCCCACCTACGCTGTTCTAGGCTATCGTGCTTTGTCACCCAAACAAATGAGGGCAAGACCGAACGCACCAATGAAAAGACGCACAAGGGTACAGAGTACAGTCCCACAGTGACGTTGATGGGTGAGAGTCCCGTGTGCGAAGATTTGAACGTCAGTGCCCCCATGCAGCTATATGCCTACCGAAATCGTAATATCTTGACCACCAAAACTATCACCTTCGACAGTGTTCCTGTTTGCGTAACATTAGCCCACACGGCCAGAGGTGGGAAAGCTTGTCAGTGCGGAAGCACTTTGCAATGCATACACGGCCGTCCGCGGTGGTCACACACCCTTTTAAAAGCCACATTCCATCTTCTCTAATGTTCAGGGGACCATCTTGAATCTCAGTGACGTCAATTTAATTATTGTGTTGAATAAAAGTGTCAAAAAATTTTCAAATGTATATGAAATCTTATGGGACTTAACTGCTAAGGTCATCAGTCCCTAAGCTTACACACTACTTAACCTAAATTATCCTAAGGACAAACACCCACACCCATGCCCGAGGTAGCACTCGAACCTCCGCCGGGATCAGCCGCACAGTCCATGACTGCAGCGGCTTTTTTTTTCAATTTGTTCGTTGGTGATCGTTGTGTTTGGTCGTTGCGGACGTCACATGACATCCGTTAAAGTTCGTTTGTTGATCCTTCCACTCAATTTTTTTATTACAGAGGCCAACCAGCTCTCTGACCGAACACGCTGAGCTACCGTGCCGGCACCAATATTCGCCGAACCCTGTTACTTGGCAGTCACATATGCGAAATTTACTTTCGTCTATACGGACCTGTGCATGAACTACAGAACCTACCGCGCTTTTCCGGTCCATACGTTATGCTTAGTCTCGGTTATTTTGATACGGTTTTCACTAATAGAGCTGTTTGTGACGAACATTTGTGTACGTAATTTATTGTTAATTTGCAAGGTTGCGTTTATTCTGCCACAGAACAGTGTAAACTGTTGATAGGAAAGTGAAAACTGATGTGTTGACAGAAGAGCCAACACCGTGTTGCTAGAGGAGGCCGAAATGCACGCTTTTAAGGTCACGCAGACTGGCGTGAGGTCTGGAACAATTAAAGGAGTTGAGTCTAATAAATAAAGTAAGGAGTTGCTTGAATACTTAACTTTAATCCATAATTGGTGAACATCGCTCTTTACGGTACATGTTTTACAGCATCAATAGTAACTGGTAATGGCGCCTTGCTAGGTCGTAGCAAATGACGTAGCTGAAGGCTATGCTAACTATCGTCTCGGCAAATGAGAGCGTATTTGTCAGTGTAGCATCGCTAGCAAAGTCGTCTGTACAACTGGGGCGAGTGCTAGGACGTCTCTTCTAGACCTGCCGTGTGGTGGCGCTCGGTCTGCGATCACTGACAGTGGCGACACGCGGGTCCGACGTATACTATTGGAGCGCGGCCGATTTAAAGGTTACCACCTAGCAATTGTGGTGTCTGGCGGTGACACCATAAAAACAATGTAAAGAATACAGATCGTAAAAGACTGCAACGTGCGTAACGGCAGACAAAAATATTGTTTGGTTTCTTTTTCAGCTTAATGTATTTCCACACACATTCCGACAACTGATTAATGTGCTCAGTATGTGGTGTTACCACCTCTGGTACCAATACAGGCATCACGATAACGGGACATGCTGTGAAAGTGTCATCAATCTCATGTTGAGGCAACAGCGCCCATTGTCCCCGCAGAAATGTTCGCTAGTCTTGAAGAGTGGCTGGTGGATGCTGACATGACGCAATTTGTCTCCCTAGCGTCCTAGACGTGCTCAATGGGGTTCAAATCGGGAGAGCGGGCAGGCGACGCTATGCGTGTAATATCTTCCGTTTCCAAGGAAACATCAATCACTCGTGCTCTATGAGGTCGAGCATTATCGTCCATCAACACGGATTCTGGGTTCACAGCGCCTCGCTACAACCGCTGATGACGTCCCAAGATCTCGTCACGATACCTGACAGAGTTAAGCCATGACGATACACGCGTAAAACTTCGTGTTCGAGTGGTCAACATAACTCCTGCCCACACCGTGAGGGATCGTCGTCAGTATCTGTCTCTGTCCTCGAGAATCACTCTCTAAACCAAACTGAGGCTCACCTGTGAAAATAACATTGGTCCACTATTCGACCATCCAGGTGGCCTGTTGATGACACCACTCCAGACGTTCCCTTCTCTGAAGACGCGTCAGAGTTACAGACACAGCAGGTCTCTGGCAGTAAAGGCTATTCTGTGGAAGCCTTCTGTACACCGTTTGCCGCGATACAACACATCCAGTAATCCAGTTGATGCTGTGAGGTCAGACGTCAGTTTCCGTGCAGTACTACGGCGGTACCGTCGTGCTCTTGCAGCTAACTAAGAGTCCTCTCTTTCTGGTGCCGAGCGTCGTCCGCCCTGCCCTCGGCTTTGCAATAAACGTTTGGTCTCTGTAACCTGTCTCCACATCCAAGAAAGAAGGTAATGGTTCACGTTATGCCATCGATCGACATTCGTTTGCGACTGCCCTGCTTCCATTCTTTCTATGACAGTTCACCGCAGAGTGTCTGGTAGGTATCTTCTCATTCCCATACTGCACTGTCTGTACACAGCGATTGTTGTTGTTAAACTGCCTGGCGAACACTACCCGTTTGATAGGTGCCCTGACATCGTTGTTGTCGTGGTTGTGCGTAGACGGGAGTGCCATCTTCCATTCATAACACGATCGTACGAACATCCGTTGACAGTTTGTACGATTATATCGTGAATTAGACACAGGGCGGGGAAATAGTGACATATTGCTTTAATTTTGAACACCAGTGTGGTTTTATCTGTTCGACGTTTAATTGGCGTTTCTGGTGTAAATTCAAGAACGTCAAGTAGAAACCTGTTCAAGGAAATGAGTGTTTTCACATTGGATCTCAGTATATTTAGCCCTTGATGAAATTTGTTGCAAATAATATGTCTGTGTTTCCAACCAATAGCTCAATACGTGGTACCAATACTACGAATAAGAACTTACTTAGGTCTAAAAAGGGATCCAGTATTCAGGGACACACATTTTAAATAAATATCCAGCAACCATCATAAATTTGGTTTCGGATGAAGAACAGTTCGTACAAATTTGAAAGACTTTTCAGTAAGCAACTCCTTCTATTTTGTAGATGAATATACCAGGTTCAGTAAAAATGTCTGTTAGATTTGAATTTTGACAGCACTTGCCCACAGCAGTCAAGATTATGTGTTTTAAATTTATTATATATGCATAGCTATAGTTCACTCTGATAGTGTATTAATTCTGTAGAATTCAGTTTCAGTTTACTGTGCACTTTGTTGTTATGTACTCACATATCTTGACAATCTTCTGCGAAATGGCAAGGGAAACGAGTATTATATTCAGACGTTCCAGGTTTCTTGTGTTATACTTTCTGATACGTCCCAAACGCAAGACTAACATCTCATTTCTGGGTTTATAGAAAAAAAACTGAATGTAATCTTTGGAGTGAGATTTCGAGCAATAATGGAAACTATATGGTGGTCAGCTGCGAATGAGAAGATATCTGGCGGAAAAAGCAGTAAACAGTTGCCGAAAAACCAGTGGACACTTGAGCATGGTGCTAGTAGGCTAGTGGTGAAGCCGCGGCCTGGAAAATCGAAATGTCGATCGATCGAATCCCAGTCAGATGGCCGAATTTCTAGTCTGCCTTATGACGTGTCATTCACCTGCAAGTGATGCGGTGATCGGCCAGAAACATGTGGGTCGGATTTCACTTCAAACTCTCCGCCTCCTTTTTCCTGTTGGATTACTGTATTAGGGATACGTAAGGTGCCGAAGTTGCGTCCCATTGAATAACTTGCACAAGGCCATTCACCCAAACCAAATTACTGTTGCCGAAGTCTATACATATCTTCCACTTATATCACAAACATAATTCTTCCGCTGCGTTTTCCTGGCTGTACGTGAAGTCTGACCTCAAAAACTAACGTGCAGATTTTGATCCAAGTTTTACGTATAGATGTACAGATTCACGAGAAAGGTTTGTGTGCACTATGTGACCAAAAGTATCCGGAAACCCCAAAAAGACCACGTTTTTCATATTAGCTGCATTGTGCCGCCACCTGCTGCCAGGTACTCCATATCAGCGACCCCAGTAGTCATTAGACGTCGTGAGAGAGCAGAATGGGGCGCTCCGCGGAACTCACGGACTTCGAATGTGATCAGGTGATTGGGTTTCACTTGTGTCATATGTCTGTACTCGAGATTTCCACACTCCTAAACGTCCCTAGGTCCCATGCTTCCGATGTGATAGTGAAGTGGAAATGTGAAGGGACACGTACAGCACAAAAGAGTACAGGCCGAAAACGTCTGTTGACTGACATAGTCCGCCGACAGTTGAAGAGGGTCGTAATGTGTAATAGGCAGACATCTATCCAGACCATCACACAGGAATTTCAAACTGCGTCGTGAGCCACTGCACGTACTATGAAAGTTAGGCGGGTGGTACGAAAACTTGGATTTCAAGGTCGAGCGACTGCTAGTAAGCTACACATCAGATCAGTAAATGCCTAACGACGCCTCGCTTAATGCAAGGAGAGTAAACATTGGGCGATTGAACAGTGGAAAAACGTTGTGTGGAGTGACGAATCACGATACACAATGTGCCGATCCCATGGCAGAGCGTGGGTATGGCTAATGCCAGAGTGTGTACTGCCAACAGTAAAATACGTAGGCGGTGGTGTTTGGTGTGTTCGTGTTTTTCGTGGAGGGGGCTTGCTCTATGCCTACCCAAATCGTAATATCTTGACCACCAAAACTATCACCTTCGACAATGTTCCTGTTTGCGTAACATTACCCCACACGGTGAGAGGTGGGATAGCTTGTCAGTGCGGAAGCACTTTGCAATGCATACACGGCCATCCGCGGTGGTCACACACCCTATTAAAAGCCACATTCCATCTTCTCTAATGTCCAGGGGACCATCTTGAATCTCAGTGACGTCAATTTAATTACTGTGTTGAATAAAAGTGTCAAAAAATTTTCAAATGTGTATGAAATCTTATGGGACTTAACTGCTAAGGTCATCAGTCCCTAAGCTTACACACTACTTAACCTAAATTATCCTAAGGACAAACACACACACCCATGCCCGAGGTAGCACTCGAACCTCCGCCGGGATCAGCCGCACAGTCCATGACTGCAGTGCCTTAGACCGCTTTTTTTTAAAATTTGTTCGTGGGTGATCGTTGTGTTTGGTCGTTGCGGACGTCACATGACATCCGTTAACGTTCGTTTGTTGATCCTTTCACTCAGTTTTTTTATTACAGAGGCCAACCAGCTCTCTGACCGAACACGCTGAGCTACCGTGCCGGCACCAATATTCGCCGAACCCTGTTACTTGGCAGTCACATATGCGAAATTTACTTTCGTCTATACGGACCTGTGCATGAACTACAGAACCTACCGCGCTTTTCCGGTCCATACGTTATGCTTAGTCTCGGTTATTTTGATACGGTTTTCACTAATAGAGCTGTTTGTGACGAACATTTGTGTACGTAATTTATTCTTAATTTGCAAGGTTGCGTTTATTCTGCCACAGAACAGTGTAAACTGTTGATGGTAAAGTAAAAACAATGTAAAGAATACAGATCGTAAAAGACTGCAACGTGCGTAACGGCAGACAAAAATATTGTTTGTTTTTTTCCAGCTTTGTGTATTTCCACACACATTCCGACAACTGATTAATGTGCTCAGTATGGGGTGTGACCACCTCTGGTACCAATACAGGCATCACGATGACAGGACATGCTGTGAAAGTGTCATCAATCTCATGTTGAGGCAATAGCGCCCATTCTCCCCGCAGAACTGCTCGCTAGTCTTAAGAGTGGCTGGTGGATGCTGACATGACGCAATTTGTCTCCCTTTGGGATGTTTTGGAACGCTGACTTCTTGCCAGGCCTCACCTCTCCTCAGTGAAGCACTCCGTGAAGAATGGGCGGTCATTTTTCAAGAAACCTTCCAGCACTTGATTGAAGGTATGCCTGCGTGTGGAAGCTGTCATCAAGGCTAAGGGTGCGCCAACACCATATTGAATTCCAGCATTACCGATGGAGGGCACCACGAACTTGTAAGCCATTTTCAGCCAGGTGTCCGTATACTTTCGATCACATAATGTATATATTTTACTACCGCTACGACAGAATGGTCGCCCAAACAAGCTGAGGCGAGTCGCCAGTGAACAATAAAAATATCTTTATTGTGAAATAAAAACAAAAGAAGATAATGCCAGTACCATCGAAATCTGCTTATGGGTAAATTTATGTGCTGTCTGGCTCTACTTTCTACCTTGCTTGACCTATCCTTGGCAAACTGGCCACAAGGCGGTGGAGGTTTTTACTTTGTAACCGCCCGCCATTCATCCGCAGAGACTTCTCCAGTGTTTGAGGACGGTCTTTGAGACAAATCGCTGTAATGATCGACAGGTCCTGATCATGTTTAATCCGTTTCATGTGAGCTTGTACTGTATGACATTCTATTAGTCTGATTCTAGCGTCGTGGAGGGAAGTGGTCGCGAGCTGGACGCGGTGTGCTCGTGCATTATTGCTTTTGAAAACGAAACAACAACCATAATATTTGCTACAGGGCACAACAATAGTTTGGAGGGTCCTCTCCCAGGTACTGCGCAGCCCTCAAACTACCGTCGCCTGTGACATGTGGCGTCCTATCAAGTAACATCGGGCCGGCCCAAGACATCACTGATCCCCTGCCTGTTGAGTGTGAAGAACAGCAATATTGAGGACTACACTCTACTACAAATACCGCGAAGAAAAATAAAAATGGTGCGCCCCAAACTTACCGAGTGCAGTTCGCTGCGCGTGATCTGTGACGACACAGCCTTCCCAGATACTTCTGAAAAGGCAGCGCGCAGTCCATTTACATTCCTCTCTGGGCACATATGAACTACAGTTTGTAGGTAGAGGTCATTAGCTGGTTATGTTGACCGTCAGCGAACAGTATGGTGCAACAATTGAAGGGCTTATTTCAATAGTGGTGGTAGTCAATTTTTGTTCATTTTGAGATACAGAGTCCTAAATGAGCGCTGAAAAATCTGCAGTTGAGGTACCAGAAATATTCAAGCATATCGCTTCTTGCTAGAGATGAACCTTTCTTACTGTTTGTTTCGATCATTAATGTCAGAAGCATTATAGGCAGAAAAGTGGAGGTAATGGACTTGTACCACTATTGAAATAAGCCCTTCAATTAATCTTCGCAAGCATAACGGAAAACAAGTTCAAGTGTCTCAGATAGAAATAATTAGACAGTACAGCAAGGGAAATAAGAGGAACTAGGAATTAAGAAGCTATTACTGTAATGGAATTCGCCTCATGCATGTTCTTACGTGCAATACACATGTTTACGGAGTTTGCATAATGTTAAACAATCGTGAACGTTATTTTAACGAAAAAATCTGAACTCTGAACACAGACAGAGAAGATAGCATTTGTTTGAACTTTTAATGAGATGATTTGTCATCAATCAGCTGTACGAGCACTTACCGAGAAATTCTAAAATATCTCATCACGTATATAAATATATGTAATATTAGCGGTATAGTGAAATGTTTCAGATATCTGCCAGTTAATCGGGCTATGCAATAATTTTGTGGTCCGTAGAAGAGTGCGAGTTTAAATGACCACTAAGGTACAGAAGGGACAGAACACTGGAATCGCTTTCGGGGGAGGACGGTTCAAATCCCCGTCCGACCCCCTGATTTAAGTTTACCGTGATTTCCCTAAATCGCTTCAGGTAAATGCCGGCATGATTCCTGTGAAAGGGCACGCCCGACTTCCTTCCTCATTCTTCCCTAATCCGTACAGGCCCGATTACCTCACCGTTTGGTGGCCTTCCCCGGATCAACAGAAGGGACAACGAGGAATTAAAAATATTGAAACCAGAGTTATTAATAATATGTTCTATTAGAAGAGAACTCCGTTTACAGAATATTCAGACGTTTACTGAACCTCTATAATCAACATTGAAATTTAAACGGAGTGTGAAAGATCAAATTACGTTACAGTATCTACAAATATTGACATCAACGAGTGAAACTAACTTCTGCAGAATGCGAGGCGCTTTAGTAACTAGAATTATTATATTCAGCTGCATAGATCTTTCGATCCAACCAGGACACTCTAGTTGCACCTGTCCACAAAGAAACTAAGCTCCGTTTTCGACTGCAATGCCAAATAATGGCACAAGACTTACCATGCCTGTGTGAAATTTGGAAACAACCACTTCCTGCACAAATGCACTCAGTAGCATGTAACGATTGCAGTAACAGATTTGTGTAGCGTGATGTAGAACAGCAACCTGCGACAGTATGACGAAGCATACTCAGAACCAGAACGAGCACCAGAAGTAAACGGAGCTCATGAGCAAATTGGGCATGCGCTATGCAGAGCTCAGTACAAAAATCTCATTCAAGCCACCTGACTGGCCGCTGTAAACAAAAGAACCCTCTTGATACACATTACGCATCCATCCAGGCCAAAGAGCTACATGCGTGCCTCTTTGGATATGAGAGGACATCGTCAACTTAAGGCGCCAGTGAACGAGTTGTGGTGAAACAGGACTCTGTTCAAGATCATGGTGTGTTCTGTCAGGACAGCAGCTGAAAAGTGGAATGGGGTTTGTAGGGGGTATGCAATTCGACAGGTCACATCTGGGTCCTACAGACATAAGTATACGGAAGTCAGCCCTAAAGAATGTCGAACATGTGCAATGCCCTTCAGTATAAGTTACGTGAAGTGAAATATGTAAATGTGATCTACCAGCTTCTACATGCGCAAGAACACATGGAGACATGAAAATTACATAAAAAGAATACCACTGAAGATGTGTAGTATGGATATCCGAAATATGGGGTGGTACACATAAATGAAAGAATGGGCTGCATTCATATCTATATGATAGCCCTAAGGCATAAGATATTTAAAAAATAGGGTAAATGTATAGGTAATTTACTTACAATAAAAATGGGTACTATGTATTATCTAAAACTGGTATTAGCGAATAATACAGACTGATGTAGTAATCGCAGTACTTGTTGCTTTTGTCAGTACGATAATGAATGTGGGTCATTAAATTTTTGTATGGATCACCAACAACAAAATGTCATAATGAGTACATAGATCACTTAGTTAACATATCGTATTTGGCTTAGCTTACCCTTGGTTTTATTTCTATTTCAAATATTCCAGGTTAAATTTGTTTGTTACTGCTGAGTGGCATGTCGCTGCAAACATGCAACACCTGTTTAATAGATCTTCCTGTAAAAATATATATTTCCCTAGGATTGGCAACCAAACTTATGTTATCCGGGAGGACTACTCACATCTCCGTCCGGCCAAATTGCTTTACAATTTCCGTGACTGCCAAAAAACACTTAAAGTGAGTGCCAGGATGGTTCCTTTAGAAAGGAACGTCCGGTTATTTTCCCTGTCTTCCAACAATCCGAGCTTCTGCTCCGTCTCTAATAACCTCATTGACGATAGGGCGTTAAATACTAATCTTTCTTTTTCTGGTGTGGGCTTAGTTTATATAAGTTGGGTTGTGTCTCTTTAAGTTGTACGAAATACTTTCAGAGCCACTTTTCCTTTGCCTACGGGTACTTTCCGAAAACGTTAGCCAGCCATGTAAAATGCTTCATGTATCTCTGCGAAAGGATTCCTCATGTATAAGACGCGAAATTGAATGAGGGGATGTTTCTACATCTACATCTATATGATTGCTCTGCAATTCACACTTAAGTGCCTGGCAGAGGGATCATCGAACCATTTTCATACTACTTCTCTACCATTCCACTCTCGAATGGCGCGTGGGAGAAAGGAACACCTAAATCTTTCCGTTCGAGCTCTTATTTCTATTATTTTATTATGATGATCATTTCTCCCTACGTAGGTGGGTGTCAACAAAATATTTTCGCATTCGGAAGAGAAAGTTGGTGGCTGAAATTTCGTAAATAGATCTCGCCGCAAAGAAAACCGCCTTTGTTTCAGTGACTGCCACCCCAACTTGCGTATCATGTCAGTGACACTCTCACCCCTATTGCGCGATAACTCGAAACGAGCTGCCCTTCTTTGCACTTTTTCGATGTCCTCCGTCAGTCCTACCTGGTAGAGATCCCACACCGCGCAGCAATATTCCAGCAGAGGACGGACAAGTGTAATGTAGGTTGTCTCTTTAGTGGGTTTGTTGCATCTTCTAAGTGTTCTGCCAAAAAAGCGCAGTCTTTGTTTCGCCTTTAAAATGGTTCAAATGGCTCTGAGAACCAGTCCCCTAGAACGTAGAACTACTTAAACCTAACTAACCTAAGGACATCACACACATCCATGCCCGAGTCAGGATTCGAACCTGCGACCGTAGCGGTCACGCGGTTCCAGACTGAAGTTTCGCCTTCCCCACAATACTATGTGGTATTTCCAATTTAAGTTGCTCGTAATTGTAATTCCTAGGCATTTAGTCGAATTTACAGCCCTTATATTTGTGCGATTTATCGTACACCAAAAATTTATCGAATTTGTTTTAGTACCCATGTGGATGACCTCGCACTTTTCTTTGTTTATTGCCAATTGCCACTTTTCGCACCATACGGAAATTCTCTCTAGATCATTTTGTAATTGGAATTGATCGTCTGATGATTTTACTAGACGGTAAATTACAGCGTCATCTGCAAACAGTCTAAGGGGGCTGCTCAGATTATCACCTAGATCATTTATGTAAATCAGGAACAGCATCGGGGGCCTACGACACAACCTTGTGGAACGCCAGATATTTCTGTTTTACTCTATGATTTACCGTCTATCACTACGAACTGTGACCTCTCTGAGAGGAAATCACGAATCCAGTCACACAACAGACGATACACCATATGCACGCAATCTGATTAATAGTCGCATGTTTTTTGGGCCTGTTATTCGAAATAGGATGTTCACTTTGAATTTTCAATCAAAATGAATACAAGGGACGCTGGAACATCAACTTGGGCATAAGCGGTTCTCAAATGTAAACTAGACAGATGGAAAAAAGTAAGTAAAATGTTTCTTACTTCGGAGGTAGTACCCATAACTGTGAATGCATGTATATCATTGTGAGACAAGACGGTCAATGCCTTTATGGAAAAATGTGTGCGGTTGTCTATTGTATCTAGGTGTGCAAATATGTAATGGGCGGGCCCACATTATGCCAAGATTGTCTTAACAACGCCGTCCAAGTTTCCCTGAGGAGCCTTACACATCTTCCATACAGTCCCGACCTCTCCCCATGCGATTTCCATATTTTTGAAGCTGTAAAGGAGGACATTCATGGCCGACGATTTGCTTCGGACGAGGAGATGCACACCTGGTGGTTCGGTAGGCAGCAGCAAACATTTTTCCATGGAGGCATTGCCTCACAGTGGAATAAATGCAAAAAATGTTATGACGATTACTTTTGAAATAATAAACAGGTTACTCACTTTTTTGCCAACTGTCTCGCTTTTATATGACTGCCGCTATATGTACTTTAAGAAAACCGTTGTTTGTACTGAAAAAAATTATTTTCTCTTGAGTTACATGAGTTTCTGAGTTCCGTACCTCATTCGGTGTAAACGGAACCGTTATAGTATCTCTTTGTTGTCCGTCTGTCCGTCTGTTTGTCCCACTGTTGAAAACACTTTTTCTCGGGAATACGTAGACTTCTCAAGTTAAAATTTAGACCTCTTGCTAAGGCCCACGGTTCCTTGGCGGTGCAAGATACTGAAGCTTCTAGGCCAATCTCATCAAACGATACGGTCGTTTACGTCACAAATTTTCTTACTCTCAAAATAACTCATCAAAACCTTTAGGGTACCTTCTGTTGGTCTGGAATCATTAAATTATGTAAGAAGCAGCCTCTCATTGATCAACTACAACAAAAAAATCCTAAAATAGTTAAATTGTAATTAGTATATCACACGAATCTGACGTCAGTCTTATGTGGGTTAAGCCCCCTTCCTCTTAGGAACAGATAAACGCATTAAATTGAAATTTATGTCAGAGTCTAAGGTCTATAGTCCTTGGTGGTGTAATAAATGGAAGTTTGTGGGTCAAAACGTACGGTCTTTTCTGTTACATGTTTTGATGCTCGATAACTTCCTGATCAGAATCTATAGGGTACTTCTCGTTTAAGTAGAACCATCAGATTTCTTTTGACATTTGTTTTGTAACGTTAACCTTGAAATTAATACGTTCTTGAAAGTTTGGGAACTCCCGGGGCCGATATATTGTCAATATCAATGCCGATAACAGGCGAAAGTGGCCTAGATTCTCGATTCCCAGATTGGATGAACTGTCTACATACGTTATCAAGTGTGTACGGAAACCTCAGGACTCGAGTCCTACCCTCACCTTACCAATTCTACATCTACATCTACATGGATACTCTGCAAATCACATTCAAGTGCCTGGCAGGGGGTTCATCGAATCAACTTCACAATTCTCTGTTATTCCAATCTCGTATAGCGCGCGGAAAGAATGAACACCTTTATCTCTCCGTACGAGCTCTGATTTGCCTTATTTTATCGTGGTGATCGTTCCCCCCTATGTAGGTCGGTGTCAACAAAATATTTTCACATTCGAAGGAGTAAGTTGGTGATTGGAATTTCGTGAGAAGATTCCGCCTCAACGAAAAACGCCTTTCTTTTAATGATGTCCAGCCAGAATCCTGTATCATTTCTGTGACACTCTCTCCCATATTTCGCCATAATACAAAACGTGCTGCCTTTCTTTGAACTTTTTCGATGTACTCCATCAGTCCTATCTGGTAAGTATCTCACACCGCGCAGCAGTATTCTAAAAGAAGACGCATAAGCGTAGTGTAGGCAGTCTCCTTAGTTGGTCTGTTACATTTTCTAAGCGTCCTGCCAATAAAACGTTGTCTTTTTGCTTATGTTTCTAGTTTGCAACAGGACCATAATGTGTTAAAACAGTACACGACAAAAAGTGTAGTCTGATGTTAATAACGTTCCCAAAAAGCCATAAGACAATAGTGTCCAAAATTTAAGAAACACACCCCCATTTCCGCTTTCTATGTCTAATTCGCGATATAATCGTACAAACTGTTAACGGATGTCCGTACGATCGTGTCCTGCACATAAGGTGGCATTATGGTCAATGGACAACCACGCTAAAGATGACGTCAGGGCAACGATCAAACGAAGATTTTTTGTCAAGTAGCTACACATCCACAATCACGGAGCACATAGTCACAGGCGGTGCAGTACGGCTCAGAGAAGACGCCTACCAGGTTTGTTGCGGTGGTTGACCATGGCAAGAATGGAAGCAGGACAGTAGCAAACTGATGTGGCTCGATGGCTTAATGTGAATAACTCTGTTGTTTTCCGGATGTGGCGACAGTTTATACAGATCAGACCTGTAGACCGCAGACTAAGGGTGGCACCGACCAGCAGAACATCAGAAAGAGAGAACTGTTATCTGGCTGTAAGGGCAGGACGCTTCCGCCTCAATATTGCACGGAAACTGGCATCTCACCTCGCAGCATGCACCGGGCGTTCTGTAGCGAGGCATACGGTGTACAGAAAGCTTCGGCAAAGTGGTCTTTGTAGTGGGAGACTTTCTGCATGTGTACCTCTGACGCGTCTTCACATGAAGGGAACGTCTAGAGTGGAGCCGTCAACATGCCACCTGGACGATCGAACAGTGGGCCAATGTTCTTTTCACAGATGGATCCCGAATTGGTCTGGACCGACGGATTTGCATCTTGATGGAAGGTGGAACACGATTTTGCGACCCAACCAGTGCAGAGAGAGACTGATATCAAGGATGATCCCTAATGGTGTGGGCAGGTATTATGTTGACCACTCGAAAAACTCTTCATGAAATTGTACCGTTAAATCAGCAAGGTTTAACTGTTATCAGGTATCGTGACGAGATCTTGGGACCTCTTGTGCGGTTGTTGCAAGGTGCTGTGGGTCCAGACTTCATACTGCTGGGCGATAATGCTTGACTTCACAGAGCACGCGTCGTTAATGTTTTATTGGAAACAGAACATATTAGACGCATGGCCTATTTGAATCCCTTAGAGCACGTGTGGGATGCACTTGGGACACGGGTTTCATCACGTCAGCATCCAGTAACCACTCTCCAAGACTTGTGAAGAGTGCCGCAGGAAGAATGGGTGCTATTGCCCCAACATGAGATTGATGATATCCTTCAGAGTGTGCCCGTCGCTTTTCATGCCTGCATTCCTGCAGAGATGTTCACACCCATACAGAGCGCATTAAGCAGTTGTTGGAATGTGTAAGTAAATGTGTTAAGTCGGAAAAAACGAACATGTTTTGTCTACCGTTATGCGTGGTGCATTTGTTTACGTCCTTTATTCATTATATTGTTTGTGGTTTACTATCACCTCATTATACTGTTTTGTGGCAAAATAAATGCAGTCTTGCAAAATTTCGATTTTTTGCTTCAATTTTGGACAGCAGAGTACGTGACAAAAATATTGAAATATTGTTGTTCTTGGTATATGCAATTATTGCATCCCTTTCATGTACAACCTGTACATGTGTTGCATGTTCAAACCATATAATGTTTTAAAATTCTCTTCTGAGGCATGTAGTAATGGACGACGCTCCATTTACCAGATATGGTATTTTCAGTCACCACATCTGAGCTGACGCAAATACTTGGGCAGTAGTCAAGGTTCTGTCTCAATATAAGTTCCACTTTGTCATTCAGGCAGGAATCGTTGACATTTACGTACTCGGACCATATAAACTGCAAGTGCCGCTACTGGGTGACAATGATTTGCAGTATCTCCAGACTCTCCATGATAAACTGCGCTTGGATGTACAGCTACCAACGGGACACAACACGCGGTCTCTGCATAATGTCGGTCCTGCACGTTATGACCATCCGGTAGGTCGCTATTTGAGTCAACATAATCCGCAGCCAGTGGATCGGACGTAACGAACCAACTATATGGTCAGTGCGATTTCCTGGTCTCACCCTACTTGACGTCTGGCTGTGGGGCAACATGAAAGTGATTCTGGACTGCCGACGACATGGCACAACAGAATATCAGTGCATTGCATTAGCGCAGGCTGTTCCAACCGAGCTCCAGGGAGCCGGAGCGCTCCGGAGCACTCACTGCGGCAGCTCGTGCCCGCGTGGAGGGGGAAAGCGAATTCACTGCCCCCTGGCCGCATGCAGCCGCAACTGACGCAATAATCCGTGTTCAATGACAGCTATGAGTAGGTGCGGGAGCCCTGTACCTCTATTGGAGGATACCTTTCTATTCATTGAGAGGGATGGTCATTCGCAATGTCTTGTATGTCATAAAGTATTTAATTATGCGAAGAGGTGCAATATACAACGACATTATACACGTCTTCACGCAGCGCGCTATGATCAGGTAGAAGGCGTCTCTCGCAGAGAACTGCTAGCCAGGCTTAAGAACGACATACCAGGAGACGTAAGTCCAGAAACGGTTACGTAATACGGAGGGTATCAAAACATGCAACATAGTTCGTGTTCTGTAATGCGTTTATAATTTTCGGGTGATTGAGAGCGAAGAAAAAACTGCTGAATCTGCAATTCCAGCAAGCTACGGGTCGCTCACATCATTGCGACGAGTGGCAAGCCGTTTTCGGTGGTACCACTCGTAAAATCGTGCATGGTAGCAGTTGCAGAATGTTTATTTCCAAGGGAGGTGCAGGCAATTGAAGGGGTTTGCCTGTCAAAGCAAACAATGTTTCGTCGAATCCTGGATATGGCAGCGGATTTAGGGACACAGCTCAAGAAAAAGGCGGAGAGCTTTGTTGCATTTTCGCTAGCGCTCGACGAAAGCACCGACATATCGGACTGTGCTCAGCTTGCAGTCTTTTTGTGTGGTATCGACATGGAGCTGCACGTAAATGAAGAACCCTTGAATGTGGTGCCATTCGATTACAGCGCAACAGGACGTGACATTTTTGAAGCTGTTTGTGAACCAGTGGACAATATTAATTTGCCTTGGGATAAGCTCCATTCTGTAGCGACGGACGGTGCACCACAAATGATCGGGCGTCACCAAGGTTCTGCTTCTCGTTTGAAAAATAAACTCAGGGTCGAATTCGGGAAAGACATTTTGACTCTTCATTGTTTTATTCACCAAGAGGCACTGTGTGCTGAAACAGTAGAGTTAGGTGACGTAATCAAAGATGTCGTGAAATGTGTGAATTTTGTGCGGCGTTGCGGTATGAATCATCGCCAGTTCAAAGGATTCCTGAAAGATATGGAAGAGGAGTATGGGGATATACCTTACCACAGTACAGTTCGTTGGCTGAGTCGGGGAAAAGTTCTTGATGTTCTCTTTGCCATTCGTGAGGAAATATCCCTTTTTCTCTAAATGAAAGGGGAAGAAATGCGTTGTCTGAAAGATATAAAATGGATATCAGACCCGGCGTTCCTCGCTGACTTAACTATGCATCTGAATAATTTAAATCTGTCATTGCAGGGCAAAGGGCAGCTAAATCGTTGACATGTACTACCAGATGAAAGCGTTCATGGAAAAGTTACGTTTATTTGAGAGGCAGAGGAGTAATGGACATTTAACGTTCTTCAATCGTCTTGCTTCTTTAAAACTACCTGAAGGTACTACATTCGGCTATTACCAAGCAGGCCGGCCGAGGTGGCCGAGCGGTTCTAGGCGCTTCAGTCCAGAATCGCGCGACTGCTACGGTCGCAGGTTCGAATCCTGCCTCGGGCATGGATGTTTGTGATGTCCTTAGGTTAGTTAGGTTGAAGTAGTCCTAATTTCTAGGGGACTGATGACCTCAGATGTTAAGTCCCATGGTACTCGGAGCCATTTGAAACATTTTTGATCACTAAGCAAAGTTAAAGCAGCTCATTACGTCGTTTGAAACACGATTCCGAGACCTCACTAGTTTGGAAATGGAACTTAAGGTGTTCAGCACTCCTCTTTCAGTTTCCCCCGATGACTTGTCACCGTCACTTCAGTTGGAGATAATTGATTTGCAAAATTCAACTTTGATGAAAGAGAGGTACTACAAATCGTTGGATTTGTCACGATGGTATCGTTCATTACAGCAAAAAATATTTCCCAAGCTTCACAACACTGCTGCTCGTATCATGTGCATGTTTGGATCTACGTATTGTTGTTAGCAGCTTTTCTTGTTAGCAGCTTTTCTCAGCAACGAAAAGGGTAAAAAGTAAGGAACGGTACTTTCATCATGATGCAACAATGAAGGCCATCCTCGGCATTAACGCTGCGATCACTTTGACGCCCGATATTTCCGATCTTGTAAGGAAAAGAAAATGTCAAGCTACAGAGGCCTCATAAATTTGGTACACAGTTTCTTGTGCAACAGTTGTTTCTTATTTATTTCCTGAACATCGTATTTCCTGGTGTAGCAGCTAAGAGTATGGCACATCAAAACGCTCGCCTTGCCGCCTGCCTCAGCCAGCCGTGCCACGTGCCGGCCAACTTGAATGGTCACTGCGAGCGACACGGCTCCCTGGAGCAGGGAGCGCTCCGCGGCTCACAACGAAGCCCGAAGCCGACGAGCTGGAACAGCCTGCATTAGTGGCTGCTGCAAATGCGATTAGAGGTATACCACAGATTTTCCGAAGGTCAAACAGTGTTGCTTGAAATGGCTGATCAGTTTGTGAATGAAAGTGTAGGAACTTTGAATACTTAATTTAAATTCTAAGTGATTATTTGGCGTGGTAAGTAAAAATGTCTACAGTGTAATGGTATTTATAGCCTGACTTGTCATTTTTTATGTGATCAAAAAAAACTGTCACGGAAAATTGCTCCAGTGTGACTCTTACATTCTTATTGAGGGCATATCGCAGTGTACAATTTTGAAGTCAACAATTATGCCTCATCTGTAAATGTCTCAACGATGGATAAATTCTGCTTCCCTACAATAATCTGTTATTCTGTTGCTTTCTAACTAGCAATGAATTTAATGATAATAAACATTCCTCAATGAGAAGAAAGATCTGTCAGGGAATGTATTTTGTGTTGGTTAGTATGAAGATGTCATAAACAGTTTATTACAAGTAACTACGCAGCGTTTGAATTACTAGAATTTTTATTCATTGGCTGCTTCCTGCGAGTTAGCACTTTGTTGTGAGTCGCCACCATCAAGGCAACAGTATTTATCATTTGTTGGCATTTTGGCTTCCGGCTTAAATCTATCAGTGTTGAATTGAGAATTATTCGGGACCGAACACCTTGTAGGCCAAGAAAAACAACTTTAAAAAGGCGTTATTGAAACTGATGCATATGGAAAAAAGGTCCAATTGATGCGGCAGTTGAACAGGGGCGTGGCTGTGGGTACTTGTTTGACTTTGTTGTCCCAACAGAGAAATTTTTTAGAGGTGGGATTATGCTCGCCTGTTAATAACGTTCGATGACAGCTGTTAACGATATCAGTATGCAGAATAACAACTTCCCTCACTGCGAGAACATTTAGGCCTGGGACCGTATTGAGATCAATTTGATAAAGCAATCTGCCCAGATCTCCTCGATTTTAATACATGCTTTTGATGGAGCAGAGTGGTGAAATCTTGTGACTAAGCAGAAAATCGGCCACAAGTGTGCAGCATTTTTGCAGATGAATGGAAACAATCCGTCTTTCTGCATATTAGACCTTAAAGGCAAATTAGCTCCACAGATCGTTTACTAGTGACGATGCCAATTATTTCATACATCGAATGTCCCGTTATAAGTGTATCATCCAACAAGTTGGATCGTAACAGCTTAAGAACGATAGGCGAGGGCACTTTTACAGTAACCGCAGAGGCTTCTACTCCCAGATACTTGCGTGACTGGTGCCTGTCAAATTAGCTGCCGTGAATGTCCAGAGACGCTGAACTACACAATGTATTACAGCATTTTGCTAACTACGGAATTTTCAGAGCAGGAGTGTCAAGTCAAACAGCTTTTAGCCGTCTGAATTGTTATTTTATTGGGCTAAGTGTTTCGTCGATGTATTTCGCCAACTTCGGGCCCCCTGACCGGCACGTAGGAGGCTTCCCACCTTTGGTCCAGTCAAAACAGAAGCCAGCAATCAATGCCCGGTATCCGTAGACTTTCTGAGACGGCGATCACTTCAAACATCACCACTTTTCTTTACGGTGCTTTCACAATTCAACAGCAACTTTAAAAGAGTCACTAAGTCCAGAATAGAATTTAAATACTCATTCAAATATAAGAAATTTGAATTATATTTACATTAATGAAAAATATGTACATTAATGAAAAATGACGCGGTTTCCCTGGTAAAGTTCTAGAGCATGTTAGTTACAGCGTTGAGAAATATACTGTTAATATCAGACACAAACATATCTCTGTAATGTATAAAGTCTGTAGCACAACAAATTATAGGAATATTTCAGTAAATACTCTCAATCCTTTTTTCTAGATAGTTGCAACAAAATATCAATTCCGTTTTTCAGTTACGAAGATGAAATGGAAGTATTCCTACTTTCTGATCTATGTGCTTTTGAAAGAAACAAGTAAAGCGAAACACTCGCAGTTGACATATAACATGTAACTCACGGGCCGCACCTCTGAAGACTACGTGGAATGGTAGGTAATTCTAGGAGACTTCCGACATGCGGCTTCTGGCTAATCATTACTTTATATGTAAAGACATATCATTGTATCCTGAATATTGATAAATCCTTAGTAAAAGAAGTATTTGAAAAACATCCGAAATTTTCTTGTGAGAGGAACCGGTAGTAGTTAGAAATATATTTACGCAACTGTAGTTGCCATTATTGTAATCAGTACAAGTAACAATTACGGATACCATGTGTCCAACATTATCTAGAGGAGGGAAAGTTAAAAGGGTTGACTGAAAAGAACGAAAATAATAGAGAAAAATGATAAACGCTGTTATTGATTGGACACATACGAAAAAAATCTGTGGTGTCACCGCCAGACACCACACTTGCTAGGTGGTAGCCTTTAAATCGACCGCGGTCCGGTAGTATACGTCGGACCCGCGTGTCGCCACTATCAGTGATTGCTGACCGAGCGCCGCCACACGGCAGGTCTAGAGAGACTTCCTATCACTCGCCCCAGTTGTACAGCCGACTTTGCTAGCGATGGTTCACTGACAAAATACGCTCTCATTTGCCGAGACGATAGTTAGCATAGCCTTCAGCTATGTCATTTGCTACGACCTAGCAAGGCGCCATTACCAGTTACTATTGATCCTGTAAAACATGTACCGTCAAGAGCGATGTTCACCAATTATGGATTAAAGTTAAGTATTCTAGCAGCTACGTACGTGTTTTGTTAGTGTAATTTCCTTGACCTGTTCCAGACCTCACGCCAGCCTGCGTGAGCTAAAACGCGTGCCTTTCGGCTTCCTCTCATAGTGGGTTGGCTGTCTAGCCAATCCACAACAAAATCACCTGTTCTTTCTGCAGCGAACACGAGATCTTTTCGGAGACAAGAATGCAGGCAAAGAAAACACAATTATTCTGAACAAATGGGAAGAATTCAAAGCTGGAGACGTTTCCACGCACACAGAAAAGAGTTCCAAACCGAAACGACTACGTTCTTAAAACACTTCAAAACCAAAGAAACGTAAGCAGAAGCAACTTTCGTTGCCTGCAGGGAGTAACTTTTAGAAGTAGCGCATTCGTCGAATTGTTGAGTGTAAACAAACAGTCAAACTGATTCTGCCCGAACGACTGTAACGAGACTGTATCAAAGCTGGAACGATGACGCAGTGGTCTAGTCGTACCCTCACTGCTGCAGAGTGCCTTGAAACTGGAAAAACTTTAACTGGTGGCGTACTCACCAAGGTGACACATTTTCCCTGACCTGTTTATGCGCTCAAGATTCGCTTCAACGGACAGAGCACACCAAATTAATAAGTAGAGTTGTGTAACACGACAGAGACGCATGTAATACGCTTACCCTCTATGCACCGATTGACGTAGGTAACCGCCGTGCGATGGACCGTGTACATTGATAACTTACTCACGTGTGAAAGTCAATGAAGCATACATAACAGAGATCAATGGAAACCGCATGGGAGACATATACATAGTTCAAAGTGAACGGTCGATTCGAAAGTTCACACAGAAGCTCCACTAGAAATGGTGCATCAAAATTATAAACTTTTCTCTTTCGCCATTCACACACAAGCTAACCAAGGCAGAAACACTCTTCCACAGAGTAGCTGTTGCGTTGTTTCAGACACAGGTGGTGATCTTTAACACTTTTTTAAAAAAATATGTTCATTCAGAAACTTTTTCGTATGATGCGGAATGTGTGTTTTGTATGTCAGTAAGTGAAACAAAAAGTATGAGAATTTCTTTTTATAACAGTCTTGGAGCCGATAAGAAGTGCAAAGATGTACTATACCATTAACAGAGAAGAATTATTTGGCCATATGATAACAATTAACAATAGTAGATTCACAAAAACGTTTTCACTATGACTTAGAAAGTAAAAATTAGCGTCTGTGGATTCATAGAATAAAGAGAGAGAAGATGAAAGTGGGAAAACGTGTGTGAATGTCGAAATATTATAAAAACTTAAAGTGGTTCGAAGAGGAGGAAAAGAAATAAGAAGGCTTCTAGCCGAAGAAAAAAATGAGATACGATTTGAAGTTGCGTTAAGTTATTGGAAAGCAAGAAATGAAGCGGAAAATCGAGGTATATAAGTACAGTGGATTACTGTATGTGATATATTGAATATAATCGAACAAAGATGAAGAAAAAATGGGGGATGCCTGTAATTCATGTAACTAAACAACATAAGTAAGAGGTTGATATTTCTTTTATGAAATACTCACTTGGTTTAAATTTATTTACCTATCTTTCCTAGCTAGCGGCAAGTATCGGTTTCTCAAAGAACGAAAGGTACACAAATAAAATTAAACGAAGAGAATTTGTGAGACGTCTATTTATAAAACAAGTTACTTGTTGGCTGCTGACCCACTAGTAAAAATCTGCTTCAGAAATAATCGAGAAATTCAGGCTTAATAGTCATCATCATGAGAAACTACAGGCAATGCCTTGCTGATGTAGCCATTCTTCTCTGTCCTCGCCGTGTTTACCATTTAATTGTAGCAACTGGAGATTCTTATGTAGGTGTCCTGCGCCTTTAGCTTGATTTTTTAATAGATTTTTTCCTTTAAAGACGTTTTTATTTGAAGCTGTTAGGTCGAATTGGGTGTCCAATTAACTTAGATTTCCTTCTCTTTACCATATTAATAAAAGCTCTTTTCTCAGATTTCCCTTCAGTCCAGGAAGTATATGTGACACTGCTCCATATTCTCTATTGCTTCTAATTTTTTTATTACCTCCTTAGAGTTCACCCTTCATAACCATGGCTTGATGAATTTATTTCTTGTTTTCATGTTAAGGTGTTTGTTTGCCAATGAATTGGTGTGTTACGAATTGAGTCATTAGTAAAGATGTAATAACTTAAAACATTATACATAATTCGGCAGTTTTCCTCGCATATCACTGTTTATTGCGTGACAGTCCCTGAAATGTCATATAATGATATAATTTCTTAGGTACACTCAGCGCAAGTGCTGAGAATAGAGTTAGTAGTAAAGAAGTAATAAATAAATAGGTCATATATGATGCCTCAATTTTTCACTCGTCTCCTTATCTAATATCGTATCTCCTGAACTATGTGCTATACAATGATATGTTTTTGTAGGTACTTTCAGTGGTATATGTGAATACTGACTGCAAAATGATTCGTGAATACAGTTAGTATTAAGGAAGTAATAAATTAGAAGGTCCTACAGGGGTGGCAGTTTTATTGTATGACTATGCAAATGTAGTAAGCGATAACCTTTATTTTTTCATAGTTTTTGAGGATAGTTAGTAAAAAAAAAACTTCTTAAAAGTTTGAAATTATGTGTAAACCTTGTTGCAAGTTCGATATATGGTGACCTACAGAAACAGTAAAAACCCCATACGATGATTCAAGTTAATTAAAATGAATAATAATACGATATTTCAGTGCCTGTATTGTTTAGAAGTACGATGGAATGTTCTTTCTGATATGAATGCCTGAAGGAACATTGGATCGTACTTCAGAACAGCACAGTCACTGCAATATCGTATTCATTCGTCGACACCGGGGAAGCGTCTTTCAATTAAAACGTCTCCCCTATACGGGAATATACATAACGGATGTGGTAGAAGCATTGTTGATGGCATGTGGAACTTTGGATCTGGCCGTGAGGCGTCCTCGGATGGTGTCATGGTAAGACGACCGCTCTCGATAAGCAGGGATTTCGGGTTCGAGCGCCAGTCCGGTACAACTTGTCACTGTCGTCATTGCATTAGTTAGCTGCTGGCTGTTCATTTCTCTTATATTTCATGACGGCTGTACTCGCCAAATGTAAAGATGGCGCACATTACTGTGCACTCAATTTAATGCGAAAAGCGTCCACCTCCGTAGCACAGCTGTAGCGTTACCGCCTACCACGCAAGGCGGCCCGGGTTCGATTCCCGGTAAGGAACTGGGTGTTGAGGTGTCCATCATCATTTCCATCATCACTGACACGCAAGCCGCCGAACTCGCGTCAACGAAAAAGACTTAAAACACGGCAGCCGAACCCCGAAGGGGATATCCAGGCCAATAAATGTCATACCATCACTTCTCTTCCATGCGAAAGGCAGCGTAGTAGCGGCTGACTATTCTATAAAGTTCACTACCCTTTCATCCCTCAGTTCTCGAATGAAAGCTTCCTTCCGTGCAGCCGGCCGCTGTGGCCGAGCGGTTCTAGGCGCTTCAGTCCGGAACCGCGCTGCTGCTACGGTCGCAGGTTCGAATCCTGCCTCGCGCATGGATGTGTGTGATGTCCGTAGGTTAGTTAGGTTTAAGTAGTTCTAAGTCTAGGGGACTGATGACCTCAGATGTTAAGTCCCTTAGTATTTGGAGCCTTCCATGCAACCGCAGGGCCCGCCAGCCAGTGTCATTACTGTTCCGTAGCCGAGAATGAAAACACTCTCCAATAGCTTTATGAGAGGTGTTATCTTTTAGGACGCGCTGTAACTTGGTTTTTTTCTCCAGAGCAGGAATTCGCCGGCCAATAATGACAAAGATTGGGACATCTGTCCATTCACAACCAAGTAAAGATTTTAAACAAGCTCCCATTCGTGCAGATGTTTTTTCTATTTTCAAAATGGTTCAAATGGCTCTGAGCACTATGCGACTTAACTTCTGAGGTCATCAGTCCCCTAGAACTTAGAACTACTTAAACCTACCTAACCTAAGGACATCACGTACATCCATGCCCGAGGCAGGATTCGAACCTGCGACCGTAACAGCAGCGCGGTCCCAGACTGTAGCGCCTAGAATCGCTCGGCCATGCCGGCCGGCTCCTATTTTCAACCAATAGTGCTCTGAGGTGAGTAGGAAGGCAGGAAACACCTCTCACTACATGGTACAATTTTAGAAGGGAGCTACCAAAAGCCCGACTCATCAGCACAGCCGAATAACCGTGTGCACTACGAAAATATACAGTAACAACCATCTAGAATGCCAAATTCTTAAAGTTTAAACTGAACGTTATTTTGAGGCATCGTAACCAATCCTCTGGGAAGCGACAACTGGCAAGATAACTATTATCTTGCTAAAAGGCTTCTGCGAAGAATTTTATGTGCGCCTGGCACAGGGTATCGTCCCATATTCCGCTGGGCGAGCTTGGAGTGAAGGAACGGAATGCTTGTTCGTCTGCCTGCCCCTGGCACTTCGCCTCGGTTTTGGGACATTTCTATAGTAGCATACGCCTTTTGAAATGGTCCTTATTTATCCCTAGCCTGTCCGTATTCTCCGAATTGAGCAGTCTCTACACTGCCCTAAAAATGAGGAGTGAAAAGAAGGTAATAAAAGGACAGTCACTAGAAGTTGGGGAACACATTCACTGAAGACTGACCACGTAACATTATCCAACACGTCAGGTATAGTTCAAGTGCTTTTCAAAATCTGCTAAGAGAATATCGAATACAGTAAACAACCAGTATTAAAGCTACGAGAATGATTACTTCCACGTGTTCGTAACACCATTACACACTGCTGAATATGTGCGTTACAGCTCTTATAATGTATTCCACGGACCCACAAACTAACACACCGGTCCCGTCGAAATCAAGGTCATTACAGATATAGTACAAGCTCAGATTGGCGAGGATATCGGCTGTGCCCTTTCGGGGAAAGAAATCCCGCTAGCCGTCTGAAAAGCTTTATGAAAATCACGGAGATCCTAAATCTCTAAATCTGTATGGCTGGACGGGGATTTGAAGCGTCGTTCTCCCGTATGCGAGCCCTGTGGGCCGACAACTGCGAGACATCGAGATTTGCACACGTGCTCGCGTAGTTAACATGAATGGCCGGTTCACTTAACAATCAATTTAACTCCATTTTCCAAATTTCATAAAATTTTACGTACATCTCCGATAACGCTATTAACTGAATAAAACTGTCTATTTTGGTCTCCGAGTCACGTAGCCACGTAATTGTAACTGTGATAACGCAATACATTTACACACTTTCGTACAAAAATTCAATTTTCTTTATTACGTACCCTCACACGTTATTCTAACAAACAACGTTTTATCATCCACCATTTGTGTGTTTCGTAGTAATTAGGCTACTGTCTATTCTCTTGAGTGCAAACGCGAAATTTTAATAATATTATAGTTCCTGCTGTGATACATTAGTTCATTAGTATCTGTTAGTCGGATGGAAAAATATGCGCAAACACAGTTGTTGAAATAATTAATCTGGTAACGGCAACCATTTAAATGAATCAAAAGGCGTACGACGTCTTCTTGTAGAGATTAATCAGGCCACATAGCCCGACACGAACACCACACGTCGTACTTCGCCATGTAAATAGAAGAAAAAGTAACTTAATCGCCGCACCATATTGCTGTCCCACAGCTACACACAATGCATCAAACACAGTCTGGATACAGATTTTAACCTTATCTTGCTAACACTTTCTGGTTTCTCCGTAACATTATTGTTAACGACTTTAATTTGCTCCATGGCTATATTAACAAGAGTTCTTAAGAGGTTAACGTACATAACCTCCCTTTTAGTTTGTACTGTATTTATGATTGGTTTCGATAAAGGTCTAGCTCTGAGCACCATGGGACTTAACATCTGAGGTCATCAGTCCCCTAGAACGCAGAACTACTTAAACCTATGGACATCACACACATCCATGCGCGAGGCAGGATTCGAACCTGCGATCGTACCAGTCGCGCGTTTCCGGACTGAAGCGCATAGAACCGCTCGGTCACCGCGGCCGGCTTGGTGAGTCCTGTTGGTGGTAACCTGCTGATGTGGCCATAGGACACTAATCTTCCTTTTTCTGACACTTACTGATAGGTTTGCCATCTTCTCTGTGGTTAACCTAGAGTGACATTTTTATTCCTCTACTGTCAGCTTTGTGATTACAGTGTCTGATCTTTTTTTGAACGTATATGCGTTTCTTGTATCCTGTGAGATCTTTTCTCCTCTAATACGAATACGAATGATACATTTAGTCAGTATCGTCAACCAGTAGAGCTCTAAATAGAAGCCTTGGCAAAAAAAGTTAAGCAACAAGTCGGGTAAAACAAAACGTGATGAAACTTTACGACTTGAGAGGTTACATGACGTTACACTGAAAGACAATTAAAAACCGACGCTCCATGAATGGATTATCCTAAATCGAGCGGAAATCCATAGGTGTGGTGCACATGTGCATGGAATAAATTATGACAATTCTAGAAAAAAACTGGCGATTTATTCGACAGAAGAGTTTCAGAAACTGAGCAAGTAACAACGCGTTGATCCAGCCTCTGGTCCTTATGCAAGTAGTTATTCTTCTTGATACTAATCGAGAGAATTGCTGGATGTCCTCCTGGGGCATATCATGCCAAATTCTGTCGGATAAATACCATAGACTCTCAACGAAACACAAAGAAAGAAATATTTTACAGCTTCCTTCCTTCCCAACAACATTGTGTACGTTTCACTAATGCCTTCATAATAAAGGCTGATTTCTCAGTTGAAGACATGTGAAAGGGTTGGTATACCCTGTAGTCTTCTTCAGTAATAACGGTATTTTACACTTGCGAGGGTATTAAGCGAATTTTTATCTAAATTTTTAAAGAGACAGTTCTGCATTTGCTTTTGGTGGATTACAGTGTGGCGGTATTCACTCTCGCAACAACGACCTGTGACCACTAATTCCTGTATACCTCGAGACGCTGCATATTTGCTTAGGATTGTTTGTATTCCTACTACTTTCAGAATAATTTATTACATACATAAATTATATACAAGAAGAATGGAGAGACTGATAGAACAAGATCTCTGCGAGATGAAGTTCTACACCGGAGAAATGTAAGACCTCGAGAGGCCAAGATCCTATTACTTATCTTACAAGGTAGACTGAAGAAGGCAAAGATGTGTACATAGCATTTATATAAGGAGGGGTCGAAAAGTTTCCATCTGAGGGCGTTGCTGCAGCGTACATGCGATGTAGCGCAACGCCGACGCGGGTTCATAATCTCCGACAAGAAGGCTAGGTATTAGTGTGGCACTTGTGACTTTCCGACGTGCGTGCAGCAAATGCGGAAACGTAAACTACGGCGAAGGTATTACCAAATGCGCCCAAAGGGGGCCAACGTGTTTGTAGACTCGGCGAAGCTCATCTGCAGAAACCAGCACGGTTTTAGGAACAGCAGTCATGCGAGACACAGCTGGCCCTCTTTGTGCATGATACACAACAGGCTCTAGATACCGGCTCCCTGGTTGATGCTATATTTCTCGACTTTCGAAAGGCGCTCGACTCAGTTCCGCTCTGTCGCTTGCTACAAAAAATGCGCGCTTACTGTCTGTTCGATGACACATGCGGTTGGATAGAAAGTTTTTTAACAGACAGGGAGCAGTATGTCGTCCTGAACGGGGTGACTTCAACAGAAACAAGCGTAACTTCAGGTGTGCCCCAGGGCAGCGTATTAGGTCCACTGCTTTTTACGATTTACTTAAACGATCTGGCTGATGGCACTGACAGCGGAATTAGACTGTTTACCGATGATGCTGTAATCTACAGGAAAGTAGTATCGCAAGAAAGTTGTGAACAAATCAATGAGGATTTCCCGAAAATTAATGTCTGGTGTAATTACTGGCAATTATCTCTCAATATTAGTAAGTGTAACCTACTGTGTATAACAAGGCGAAAATCCCCATTAATGTACGAATACAAAATAAATGACCAGTCTTTTGAAGCGGTAACGTCCGTCAAGTATCTGCGTGTGATTATTCGAAATGATTTCAAATAGAAGGATCAGATTACTCAAGTAACGGGTAAGGCGAACTCTATATTGCGGCTTATTGGTAGAATCCTGAGGCGATGCAGTCCTTCAACAAAGCAAATAGCTTACAATACGTTAGTTAGTCCAGTCTTGGAGTGTTGTTCGTCTGTATGGGACCCTTACCAGTTGGGTCTGATTCAAGACATTGAGAAGGTCCAGAGAAGAGCGGCAAGATTCGTGACTGGTATATTTAACCATTCCGAGAGCGTTACAAAGCTCATAGAAAGTTTGAAGTGGGACACACTTGCAGATAGACGACGCGCTAAACAGAAGGGGCTCCTCACTAAATTCCGAAATCCGATCTTCACCGAGGATGTAGAGCACATATTATTACCATCAACTTTCAAATCGCGCAATGATCACCATTCAAAGATATGGAAATAAGAGCTCGTACTGAGGCGTTCAGTCGTTTATCCCTCGGGGGCGGGGGCGGGGGAATATGATTCTGGCACGAATTGTGCCCTACGCCACACACCGCTTGGTGGCTAGGGGAGTATATATGTAGATGTAAATATTCTTTTCGTGGCTACCAAAGGACAAATACCTGTAGACATTCATCAGAGAATCAAGAATGTGTATGGGCCAGCATGTCTGGTGAAAAAACCGGTAAAACTGCGACAAGGAAGCTGCTGCTTTATGATAACGCACGTCTACATGTCGCAAATTTCGTAACACAGGTGTTATGCTAAAGCAATTGGGAGGCTATCGAGCATCCGCCCTATAGTTTTGATCTCAAGCGATTATCGTGCCTTCGGTCCAGTAAGAAAGGCTTCGAAGGGTCGAAGATCCATGTCGGACGAGGATGTACAGCGGGCAGTTACAGACTTCTTCACGCAGAAAGTCACGGTGTTTTACCAGACGATAATCTCCAACTTCATCAAATGAATTCACAATTGCGACTAAGGACAACAATCAGCTGTAGAATGGAATGACGACAATAAAAATTTCTGCCTGACCGGGACTCGAACCCGGATTTCCCACTTATCGCTAGCGGTCGCCTTACCGTTTGTGTATCCGTGCATTACTCACGGCCAGACCCGAACATCCATATGTCGTCAACCATGCGTCTACCACCTGTACTCGTATTTTCATTGTGGTCATTCCATTGTGCCGCTGATGGCAGTCTTTACTTGCAACTGCGAATTTATTTGATGTGTTTCGTAACGGCTGCGGTCGCCGCAATGCCTGTTATTTCGGCCATGCGTGCGTGTCCAAAGGAACTTTGTATCGTAACCAGAATAACACATGCAATATCGAATCTTCAACTGGTGCATCCATGCGTTGGTTACCTCATTGCTAAAGGTGATTTTCCCCGACAGGCATACCGATTCTGGAGTGTGTGGTCTTCCAACGGAAACGTTTTGATCGCCCCTTATGAATTTAGATTAAGCATTTGACGGTTTTAAATAGAGTACACTCCTTGAAATTCTGAATGTAGCCGAAAAATAATACAGGGAGTTATTTAGAACTTGCACAGAGGGTAGACGGGAGTTCTAATAGCCGAAGGAGATGCAAGAGAATCAGTGGTGGAGAAGGAGTGAGAAAGTGTTGTAGCTTATCCCCGATGATACAATCCGTAGAGAGAGCAAATGTTATGGGGAGACAGGGAGCAGTTTGGAAAGGACATTAAAATTCATGAAGGAGACACAAACATTTTGATCTTCGTCGATCCATTATGGACCATGGGACAACGACTGGCAAGTATTTCTTGATGCAATAATTTACCAACAGCCGTATGTATTGAAGAAATTTATTTTATGAACTACTTATGTGCTACCAGTTTCTGCATTACATTGATGCCATCTTCAGGCCCCACACTTCATAGTCGTAAAATCGCTATACACGGAAGGAGCCATATAACTGTGTCGCCTGGCCACCAAGTGCTGTTGCAGGACGAATTGATTCACGGATCCAGTTATATGGCTCCTTCCGTGTATAGCGATTTTACGACTATGACGAGTGGGGCCTGAAGATGGCATCAATGTAATGCCGAAACTGGTAGTGCATAAGAAGTTCATAAAATAAATTTGTACAATACATACAGCTGTTGCTAAATTATTGTATCGACAAACATTTTGAGGTTTTCCGACGCAATTGTAGTTCTGTCAGAGATATGAAAGCACGTTGAAGCTATTGGACGGAATGGATAATGACTTCAATATCAACAGAAGTAAAACAAAGCTAATCTAATGTAATAAAATTAAATGAGTTGTTGTAGAGGTAATGAAGAGATCAGACGCTGAAAGTAGTGGATGCGTTTTGTTATTTGGGCAACAAAATAACTAATGGAGCCTGAAATACAAAGGATATAAAACACTTTTCGGCAATGGCAAGAAACGCAATTCTGAAAGAAACAGATTTATTGATATCCAATATGAAATGAATTTGATGAATTGTTTTCTGACGATATTTTTATGAAATGTATCCTTGAACGTGACTGAAACTTCGATGATAAACATCTAGGACAAGTAGAGAATAGAAATTCTTTTATGAAATTTCGGACTTGCAGGTGGTCGTCGTTAATGTACTTCATGATATTTGGACTGGGCCGCTGTCACTCATCCTCAGCTGAGCCATCGAAGTCTGACGAAAACGTTCTCCGTCCCGCAGTATATAGCGTGCTGCTGAGTATTCCGCTCATGCGCCAAAGCCATGTTGGCAGACGGACGACACTTCCCGACTGCAGCGCCCTGTTTTCGCGCCTTGTTTATAACCGTGGTATCTTTAACAATGCGGTGCCAAAATGATATGACTGCAGCCAGAAATATTGTTTTTACATACACCATTCAATGTACTGTGGAGATGCAATGTCCAACAAAAGTAGACTTTCTTTGTTGCTAAAGGCACGTGCAGGGTTCACGTTCGTTGCAGCGATCTTGCACGCTGACCATGGTGTGGCTTATACAACTGACATCACACTGGATAGGTATTTTGTAAATTCCAGCCTCCCTGCGATAGCTATCCGTTCTTCACTGACCCCAGCAGGTCTGTGGTATTCGATTGTGGGCGAAACACCACTTTCACCTGCAAATTCCGGAGGATTCTTGCTATTTCATGCGAAATATTTCGAACGAAGCGAAGAAAAGCTAGAGATTTGGCCAGCATACTTTCCTCTTTACCCGCTTACTTGTTCCTTGGTTTTAGCTGACAGTACCCTTTTAGTCTGGCGTGTAGAATGTCCGTTTTTCCTGACCACTGTCTTTAGATGGGCAAGCGCTTTAGGCGAACTATCTACATCTCAGAACGTGTGAATTCTGTGTACGAGCGTTTTAAACGCGCTCATATTTACGTCGGCTGTGGACAACTTGTTGACCGTAAATATCAGTGCTCCAGAGACCCATCATTTTTTCTTCTAACCAAACATAGAACAAAGGCAGACAATGATCTTTCTCTCATTCCATTGAACCGAACGTTCTTATGAACGGAGCTGAAGTGATGGAAAAGCTCCATTAATTTGTCTTCCCCAGGAGGGCAACTTTGAAACTATCATTCTCATACCTTCAAAATACGTTTGTTTAGGGACCACTGATCCAAGTGCTTTCTCCTCAAAATTTTCCTTGAAAAGATTGGCCGCCAGGGGAGAAACAAGTCTACCCATGACGACGCCGTCAGTCTGCACAAAATAATCTTGGTTGGACATAAAACAGGCGGAGAAATAGCGAGCCAGAATAAAGCAGTGATGTCCACCTGAAACGTATTACCAATCAGTGTCAAAGAATCTTCGAGAGGAATTACAGCAGAGCCGACTAAATGGTCCGAACTACTTGGAAGGAGGGCTCTCAGTCCACTTATAATAAATACGTTGTGTATAAATGCACAGTCCGGGATACAAGTGATTTCTAGTGACTACTCCTAAGCGTCATTTCGACGCACGCTGGTAAATGGGATGTTCATCAGCCAAACTCTGTTTCTTGGAAAAAAAAAACAACACCGATGTTTTGGTAATAAGGTGACCAATAGGTTTTTTCCCGAAATTGTTAAGTTGATCCCTCATAACAGTTTTCATACTGTGAACGGTTACCGTTGACTTCAAACTTCCCAGTCACATAACATTATGTAAGTTCACACCTGTGTTTCTCCACTGGAATCTGCATCGCGTACGACATTTGGCCTGACGGAGATCACAACTCTCTCTTGTAAGTGAAATTCACCAATTTAAGATAATTTGAATTGATTCGCAGCTACTTTGTTATAGCTTTGGTACCGAGCGAGGTGGCGCAGTGGTTAGCACACTGGACTCGCATTCGGAAGGACGACGGTTCAATCCCACGTCCGGCCATCCTGATTTAGGTTTTCCGTGATTTCCCTATATCACTTCAGGCAAATGCCAGGATGGTTCCTTTGAAAGGGCGCGGCCGATTTCCTTCCCCATCCTTCCCTAACCCGAGCTTGTGCTCCGTCTCTAATGACCTCGTTGTCGATGGGACGTTAAACTATAGCTATGGTAGACGTTTCCGAAGTAAGCTGAAGTCGAAGAAAGATAATACTGAGTGTGCAAAATCCACTGAAATGCCACCGCTACGGTCGCAGGTTCGAATCCTGCCTCGGGCATGGATGTGTGTGTTGTCCTAGGTTAGTTAGGTTTAAGTAGTTCTAAGTTCTAGGGGACTGATGACCTCAGATGTTAAGTCCCATAGTGCTCAGAGCCATTTTTTTAATCCCGCGCGGCTCCATCGCAGTCATAGAAACTATACATATGCTGCTGCCCCACAACAGCAACCTGATGATCCTGGGAGGGGGAGTGGGAGAGGGAGAGGGGGGGGGGGGGTGACAATAATAGCTCCGAGCGAAACATTAGTAATTTAGTGGCCCCATACTTCGTCAACGCCATCAAAGATATGCAGGGAAATGATGGATTTTCAGAAAGAGCTTTGTTATTTGGTAGCAGTGATTCAGAGTCTCGTACAATAATTAGCTCCATAATTTAATACACCAAAAAGAGTCACCAAAAGAATGCACTGTAAATAGTAGATACTGTAATACAGGGTCACAATTATTGAACTATATGAAATAAATTTAACTTGTGAACGGTTTGTTTTAGGACGTTCAAACTGCACAGTTGACAGCGGGGAATGATGAGAATTAGTATGTGCATATATGGTTTGGTTTAACGACGAAGCCCATTCTTATTTGGATGGATTCGTCAATAAGCAAAATTTACGCATTTTGGGGACTGAGAATCCGTACTTCGCGATCGAGAAGTCTCTTCACCCTCAGCAGGTGATTATTTGGTGTGCAACGTCCAGTCACGGAATAATCGGTCGATAATCCTTGATGGCACAGTGATTACCAAACGGTACACGAAGACTTTGGAGGACCCGCCAGGGTAGCCGAGAACGCTAACGCGCTGCTTCCTGGACTCGGGTAGGCGCGCCGGCCCCGGATTGAATCCGCCCGGCGGATTAACGACGAGGGCCGATATGCCAGCCAGCCTGGGTGTGGTTTTTAGGCGGTTTTCCACATCCCGCTAGGTGAATACGGGTCTGGTCCCCATGTTCCGCCTTAGTTACACGGCTCGCAGACATCTGAACACATTCGCACTATTCCATGGATTACACTCGACGCAGAGAGTTGGGGTGCACTAATTCCGTCCCGGGGTGTACGGGGTGGCGGCAGGAAGGGCATCTGGCCATCCCTTAAACATTAACATGCCAAATCCGATTAACGATGGCTGACCCTGCGTAACTCCGGGACAAGGCTCAAGCGATAGATAGATAGAACGTGAAGGCTTTGGAATCTCACTCCATCGCCATTATCGAAAGTGTTCCTGATTTCGACAGGATGTGGTTCATGCAGGATGGAGCTCAATCCCATCGATGCAGGAGAGTGTTTGATGTCCTGGAGGAGCACTTTGGGGACCGCATTCTGGCTCTGTTGTACCCAGAGGGCACAGGTACGGGCCTCGATTGGCCGCCATATTCTTCCTTTTGTGAAGCTGTATTAAAGACAAGGTGTACAGAAATTGCCCCAAAACCATTGCTGAGCTCAAAACAGCAACTGAGGAGGTCATCGACAGTATCGATGTTTTGACACTTCAGCGGGTCATGCAGAATTTGCTATTCGTCTGCGTCACATCGTTGCCAGTGATGGCAGGGATATCGAACATGTCATAACCGAATATCTGTAGTAACATTTTCATATTGAATAAAGTACGTGCACGCTGTAGTTTGTAACTAATTTATGTTCTTTTCGTCATGTAGTTCAATAATTGTCAGCCTGTATCTGCTCTCCGGGAAGAAGACTCTTCCCTTCGTTCATGGCAAAACTTTTCTTTCTCAGGACAACTGGTCTGTTTCCTGAGATGTGGTACAACACTTAGGTAACAAGGGCTGTTGGTGCAGTACTTTTCTTAGCACAGCTGACATTGGCTGAAAAATCACGTTTGACAAAGCATGGCTCTAAATTACTGCCATAAATATCAATACTTCTTATAACTGAGTAATAAATTCTTCATTCTTCCACAGAACAAACGGTTAGTGTGAATAATGGCGTCCGTTGCATATCGTGTAGCAAATTACACTTGCCTCTAAAGAATGTCAGCTACGTATACATTTTCACCACATTGCAAAGTACGTGAGATATAAATTTTCAGCTGCGAATCATGAAGTGGGACTAATCTGGAAATTAGAGAGCCATTTCAGAAACAATAGCCATGGATAAAGTGAAAGTATTCCCCCATGTGTTAGAAATGCAACCACCTATTTGATATTTTTCTTTAACACAACTATTACCGTCTTCGGTAACATTCTTCGTCATGAGATAAAGCAGGAACTACAAGGATTCAAAACAAGCAGCACACATTTATTTTTTGCACATGTTCTACACGTTTAAGACGCAATTTCAAACTTGCTTTTATCCTATACGTTCAGTATCTTTTCGAATACTAATTAGTTTAAAATGTTTTGACTATAGGGCACAGTTGTTGTTTTGGTCTTCAGTCCTGAGACTGGTTTGATGCAGCTCTCCATGCTACTCTATCCTGTGCGAGCTTCTTCATCTCCCAGTACCTACTGCAATCTACATCCTTCTGAATCTGCTTAGTGTATTCATGTCTCCCTCTACGATTTTTACCCTCCACGCTGCCCTCCAATACTAAATTGGTGATCCCTTGATGCCTCAGAACATGTCCTACCAACCGATCCCTTCTTCTGGTCAAGTTGTGCCACAAACTTCTCTTCTCCTCAATCCTATTCAATACTTCCTCATTAGTTATGTGATCTACCCATCCAATCTTCAGCGTTCTTCTGTAGCACCACATTTCGAAACCTTCTATTCTCTTCTTGGCCAAACTATTTATCGTCCATGTTTCAGTTCAATACATGGCTACACTCCATACAAATACTTTCAGAAATGACTTCCTGACATTTAAATCTATAGGGCACTATGGTATTCAAAACATTCAGCAGCTGACAGCTGTTCGTCCGGCAAATGCAGTATAATCATCTGATGATAAACAAGATATTCGAAAGCTGTAATGGCAAGAAATAAGGTAAAGAAACATGCCATCAAGTTAGTGGTTTATGGTCATTCTATAACACATATTATAAAAGAACTACGAAACTATCGTACTGTCATCTACTGACAAAATAGCCTTAAATTACTTTGTGTACAACTGCATAGTAAGAAATATGTGAAGGCAATAATTACTATAAGAGATGGCAGCAAAGGGTGGCTATGCTTTTACGGCCCTACTGTTTTGCACCCTCCTGTGGTGCAAAAGGTAATCAGAAGTAGTAGAAATGAGAACAGCGATAAACTTAACATCAGGATTGATGGTCACGAAGTCAATGAAGTTAAGGAATTCTGCTACCTAGGCAGTAAAATAACCAATGGCGGACGGAGCAAGGAGGACATCAAAAGCAGAGTTGCTATGGCAAAAAAGGCATTTCTGGCCAAGAGAAGTCTACTAATATCAAATACAGGTCTTAATTTGAGGAAGAAATTTCTGAGGATGTACGTCTGGAGTACAGCATTGTATGGTAGTGAAACATGGACTGTGGGAAAACCGGAACAGAAGAGAATCGAAGCATTTGAGATGTGGTGCCATAGACGAATGTTGAAAATTAGGTGGACTGATAAGGTAAGGAATGAGGAGGTTCTACGCAGAATCGGAGAGGAAAGGAATATGTGGAGAACACTGATAAGGAGAAGGGACAGGATGATAGGACATCTGCTAAGACATGAGGGAATGACTTCCATGGTACTAGAGGGAGCTGTAGAGGGCAAAAAGTGTAGAGGAAGACAGAGATTGGAATACGTCAAGCAAATAATTGAGGACGTAGGTTGCAAGTGCTACTCTGAGATGAAGAGGTTAGCATAGGAAAGGAATTCGTGGCGGGCCGGATCAAATCAGTCAGTAGACTGGTGACAAAAAAAAAAAAAAAAACTGGTTTGATCACAGTGTGTGCAAGGGGGGGGGGGGGAAGGGGTTGCGGAGAGAGGGGCATATTGACATGTGTGCAAATAAAATGACAGAGGGTCCCTCTACGCCCGCTCGCCAGCATGACAGGCATATCTTACAATTAGATACCGTATATGGCCAGCAGGAACCAGATCAGCAACGTAGCGCCACTTAGCTCATGGGTGTCCAAATGGCTGCCTTTCACAATGGAACCTAGGAATCAGTGACTGGCTGTCTCCGTACAGCAGCCTTTTTAAATGAGGCAGCAATGATGTACGGGTGGCACCGATGGTGTTACCGACCTAGGGGGCCTTAGAGGTACCCATTGCCGCGTAATTGACACTTGCGTCACTGTCACACCCGCCGTGGTCGCGTCACAGTAGGGCGTGAACCACGAGGGCTGGAAAAGCGTAAGCACTGTTGGTGGCTTTGAATCACGTTCAAATGCCGTCGAACGGCATTCTACGAGGCCTAGTGGTTCCAACCTGTACAAAAGAGCAAATATAGCGGTCGCACCACATTCGAAAGCGGTTCGGTCACGTTCAGTGTTGCTGCTGTGGCATGATGTCGTTGGAGGAGTTTTGAATCGTCCAGCGTCAAAAGATGTCAAGAACGTCTTGCTGTTACTCATCGCACAGCAAACGGTCGCTATCGACAGTGAAATGTGTAGGAACCGACGCAACAAGGTAAAGGAACGGAAGGGAAGGTAAGGGAAGGGGTAATCTCATTGACGCACTTTGTGCCACACCCTGCCGCCTATTCCTGTTGATATTGGGCAGTGGTGTGTCTGGAATGTTTTCCTCGACCGCTCATGGAAAACCGTGTGATTTCAACGCTGTGATTTCAAACCTCTGTCGCAGAGGGTTCAAAGGACGGCGTGAAATGTGGGTGAGAAGGGATGTGAGGGACTTCCCATCGTCTGACACAACGACAGTGACGTTAGAAATAATTGGAGTGAAATTTTATGCCAATGTGACGTCCTTAATCCACCTCAAACGTCACTCGAAATACTTGCTTCTTTTCGCATTTGTCAACATCTTGCTGATTAAAGCATTCACGAACCCGAGGGGGAAATCACAGGACACCACGGGCGTAAACCTTTACAGAGGAAGGTTGTAGGCACCATTCAGCCAAAATTCATGCTCCTGCGTTGCGACGGGACACAATTATGGGGTTTCGAAAAGGTGACTACGTACGGTTACCGTCTGTGGGGTCGAATGGAAATATGGTACATGAATTGCTATTACTCTCTTTTTCCGTCCTGTTTTGCTCTGTATTCATACCTCTACAACTTGGGCCTAAACCTTTAAATACCGGCTGGTAATTTCTGTGCAAATCTCATCGTCTTACTGTATGCTGGGTTTCTTGGTACAGTGATTTTAACTCATAGTAAGGGACCGACGTTAACTGTTTATTGGTTCTACATAGCACCCAAACTCCAAGCGGCTTAACATCGCAACGGATAACGGTAACTACACCTAGAAACGACATATTCAGCAGAGATGACGGTAACAGTTTGGTTTTGCAGGATCATGGCGACGATACTAGTGATTTCTGTTCCATTACAGTTTTAATTGTTCCTGCTGCAATGTTTTACTCTGTCCTCCAAACTATCCTTTTCGAGGGGGTCGCACACAATCTTTATTTAATGAGGAAAGATCGTGGTTATTTGGTTATATCGACAGCAGAACGTCATTCTTTACAGTTAACTGTCTCTATTAGTCTAAAACGCAGCTTTCAATATAGGGTTATATAACACTGATTCTCAGTATGGAAGATACATTTCAAATAATGACAACTGTTAAGAATTTTCCCTTATCTTGTCCCCTAAGGTACAAAAGAAGCTTCGGTCAGGGTGTAGACATGGATTAACTTCAGTGTCATTTGGTGAAGCAACGTGCAATGTAATATTCACACATGAACACGCAAAAACAATAGAGCAGCGGGTGTGCGCTTGTTTGATATTCCGTCTAGTTGCGCCAGCTTATACTGTCGGAAAGCGTAGCAAAACGGATATTCCTGAAGCGTTTGGAGCAACTGCACGTTGACGAATACATAAATCATGCTTTACTCTATCATGAATGCCACCGTAACTGATATCGTTCTCGTCAAGAAAAATGGGATGTATTGGGTCCTCAAATGAAATCTAAAGCGAAGTTTAAAATTTGAGATATGTTGATGCATTTGGATTTGATGAGCTACTATTCGATACTAAATGATTGAAACAAATTGTTTGGACGAGCATGGGTTAATGAACACCCAACGGTGGGAACATATTCAGTCGGTTAGCGTTCACAAAGGCAAACTCACGGAAAATTACCGAATTAATCCGTAAGACGTGGCTGAGGGCCGTCAAATTCATTATATCATGCTGCAAGAAATTAAACATGACATGGATGAGGTGCTCACATTGTCAGACCTCACTAACAAAGAATCAGTTTCAATCCTAACGAAAAGGGGTATCAAATTTCTCAGAAACACTCTTAGAATACATTAAGACACTTTACCTATCTTATAACACTTTCCTGACCACATACTTCAAACATTATGCATGAAGATATAACACGTTTCTGTAGCTTTTATCCACCATACTAGCAAGAGCTTCACAGCAGAGTCCGCACATCAGGTCATCTCGTCTGTCAATCATTCGTACGAACGGCTTTCGTTCACACTGGCACCTATAACGGTCGTCAGACGCTGTCTCCAAAGGTTGCCCAATACCATCGGCCGACAGCTTGGTCACAGTACATGCGATCTCTTTTTTGAGGAGGTCGAGGAGGTTAATTTAGGTCAGAATCCATTTTCTGTATGAAGTAGGTTATAATACAACTTCAAAGGGCGGAATGAATCCTACGATGCCTCCGAGCTTGTAGACGATTACTGCAGTACGGCTTTTGCTATTACAAATGTATGTAATTGAGCTGTGTCTGTCTCGAAAAGAACGTGTCGAGTACTGTACATTCTGTCCTCAGTTACTGGAATTACCAGACAAGCCTTAAGAAGATATCAGACGAAGGGAAAAGCACCATGCCACAAATGTTAAAAATTCTTTAACTTTGTGACGCCACTTTCCTTCTCTCACCGGCGATTAGTGTCCGAAGAGACCACAACCTTAGAAAGTAACAGGCTGTAGACGACGTTTCTCATACTTATATGCGTGTATTGCGAAAATAATTAGTTTCAGTGGTACACTGCACTAATGATCTGTCCAGAACGCGTTGTTCAGAGTGTGGTTTACTATGCTACGGTGGTAGGATGTGCGACTTCGGTGTGTAATGTCTTTGCCAATGAGGCTATGATCACATAATGGTTAATTTACATGGTGAAAGTACATGTTTCTGTTATATGATGCATGGATAAAATATGTGTATAAGTAAGCAAATATTATCCAATTAACGAAAACTGGATTTGTTCTTTCACAGTTTCACAGCTGCTCGCTTTATTCTAAAAATGGTGAAATTTATGCAGTACTGGCTGGATAATCAGATAACCAGATTCTGGTACACGTCACTGCTCTCTAAACAATTACCAAGTGGGCTTGAGAAAGGAAGTAACAATATTCTTGGAGGCAGTATTATTTCAGATTGAGCGTTGCGTTTAAAAAGAAAATCAACCATATCACAGTGCCACTTAGTGTACTGGCGCAGCTCCAGAATTCGGAATAGAATAAATTAAAATTTTCGTAGTACCTTTATTTGTCGTGCAAGAGTGAAAATATTAGATTTTAAATCAGTGTAGATAACATCCAACCGATCACACAAAAACTTTGAAACTGTACTTTTCAGAACGTGGTGTGGGCCTAATTACCAGAAAAATGTACTTGACAAATGACAAACTGTCACTTTTGGTTATACTTAGACCAGAACTGCATCTTTAATGCGATTTTTAATAGGCATCGAATCACACTTCTACAAGTAGAGGCCTATTGTTTTGCTGAATTTATTTATCGTTATGCAGGCATACGTCAATTAAATGTCAGTGAGTGTCATTCAGGATACGTGTGAAAGACAAACGTAAGGTTCAATGTGAGACACTCTGAGCACCTAAAGCACTGAATGTCGATGCACATACGTACACCACATTTGCAAACCACTTCTTATAACAGAATCATCAGCATACTGCCATAAAAACAACGCCAGTAAGCACTAATAATTGTAGACAGCTGATGTGCACCAACCACAACCCAAAACGATACAGTATAGTAACTGTAAGCAAAAGATAAGCCATCCTCGTCACTCGAACAAATTACGAGGGTCGTTTAGAAAGTAAGCTCCGATCGGTCGCGAAATGGAAACGACTATGAAAATCCGATAAAGCTTTGCACAGATGTGTTGGGTAGTGTCTCTAGTATAACCCCAGTTAGCATCACGTCGCTCTTCTCATTTCTGAGCTCGCAGTGAGTGCGTAAAGATGTCTAGAAAATAGTGTCTGCCGCCAAGTACGAGGGCCTGGTGAGAAATTTCGCCTGAAGCTATGCAGCTAACATTACATAACTGTCGTGCTGTTTCGTCTTCACGACAATTCTCAGCCGCATTCTGCAGGGGCAATGAAGATGCTCCTGCATCGTTTTCAAATGGAAATGATAGATTACCCACAATACAGTCCGCAATTGTCTCCCCCTGATTTTCGTCTCTGGTCACATGAACCGCTGTCTTTGAAGACAACATTTTGACACAGACAACGAGGTGTAGGCCAGCGTGGAGAATTGGCGGAAAGCACTGGCGGCTGCCTTCTATGATGAGGCTATTGAAAAGTTGGTACAACGCTATGACAAAAGTCAAAGTCAGAACGGCGACTACGTAGGGAAGTAGCTGAAAGTTGTAGCTAATTGTTACAAGTAAAACATTTCTGATGTTCACTGTGGTTTCAATTTGGCAATCAATCGGAGCTTACTTTCTGAACAGGCCTTGTATTTTTCCGGGTTATAATCCACACCTAAAATTTCCGATAAAGACTTAGTCTACTTGTGGTTTCCAATAAACCTGCCACTTCCGAACTGTATCCCGGTTATGATATTTTTTGTTCTCCCTTTGACTACACTTACCAGTATCTCACAGCTCATGTTTCGTCTCGTGTTAGCCGTTATGATAGAAAGAAAAACAGATTGGAATTTCACCGGTTGTCGTCCGAAATATGTACGTTCGGACGATGAGGTCGCTCCATTGTGACAGCGCACGTAGTGTCGTACTGATACGAAACGATCGGCCTTCTTCGGCCGATGTCGGTCGTCGGCGGAATCCACCGATATCGGTGCCACAGTGACCACAGCCTTACACAGGTGCAGTATAAGGCGCTCTCAACATCTTTATCAGTTTCAGTCCACGTGTCCGTGCAAACTGCCACTTCAGCCAATCTTTTCTGTCTTCGGACTTCAGGTTTTTCCTCCATATTCATACCTCTAACACTTCACACTCGAGTCGACCTCCGTCCTCTTCCGAGTAACATCTTCCTCACGCATATCGGACATACCACAGGAGGACAATTTTCCTCTGCGAATTATAAACCCTCAGGCGAGAATAATATTTTAAAAAAAGTCGTGTGACTCCCAGCCTGTGAGACGTGGTGTTGCTTTCAGGCTGGTACAACTCGTTCGCTGTGACGCCACATCTGCGACTTGCTTGCCAGTTGCATTGCAAATCCTGTACAGGTAAGTTTTATATCACTTATTCAGTGGATTCCTTTTCGTTGTAGCTTGATCACTGTTGATGCTACCAAATGAGCAGATGTTCTCTTCCCAATGACAAGAGGAAGATATAAAACCGTAATTTCGGATACCGTTATTTTTTATGATTTGTATAATATTGCCAATGGGTTGCAATGAGATTTAAATTGAGTTTGTTTCAACACTGACTATGAGTGTCCACATCAGAAAATCCAAAACTGTTGCATATATTGACAGATCAAAGGATTTACGAGCAAACTTTTCTCATCGTACATCTTTATCAACACCTACATCTACATGTGCGTAGACATTCCGCAGCTCACCATCTGGTGCGTGGCAGAAGGTACCCTGTACCACTACTAATCATTTTCTTTCCTGTTCCACTTGCAAATAAGGCGAGGGAAAAACGACTATCTATATGCTTCTGAAAGCCCTAATTTCTCGAACCTTATCTTCATGGTCCTCGCGCACAATTTATGTTGGCAGCAGTAAAAGTAAAATAACTTATTAACTTCTTAACTAAAATAACTTCTTAAAATAATATGCAAAAACTATATAAAAATTACAGGAATTGAAGCTGACAGAACAGTGGTACCTGTCAGTAAAAATTATAGCTACATGACGTAGACCACTGTACGCCGCTTAGGGCGGTAAGAGGATTTGCTCGTAAATCTGTTCATCTGTCACTAAATGTAATTGTCTTGGATTTTATGATAAAGGCACCCATCCCCGGTGTCGAAACCAGGTCAAGTTAGATCTTGATGCAACCAGATGGGCTGCATTATACAAATCATATTCTTGTGCGAGTGAAGGCTCAGAGCTTTTTTTTTTAAACAAAAAAAGGCGTTTGGAAGTACTGTGCATGCATTGTGGTGCAGTGAGAAAGCGCATGCCTGGAAACTGAGAGGTCACATGACTGAATTCCGACGGAATAGTGGAAATGTTTCAGTCTGTGTTCAACCTAGCCTTTAATTCTCAGTGATTCGAAGTTTATGCCAGGAACATTAAACTGTCGGTCCCCTTTCCCGGCTAATACTACTGGCTAAGTTATGGACGCGCAAATCACAGAGGTGGCGACCTGCAATAGGCTGTGGAGTCACACGCAGTTGTCCTCCTGGAAGTTTTCAGTCTTTACTGTAGACCTGCTTCCTTCAATGTTGTGACAGTAGCTGGCAAATCTGTGTTGCTATTTTAAGGTGCTTACCTTAGAGAATGGTGCACACCTAATGTCGCTACACATTTACTGTTCTGAACAACAACCTATGAATAACAGTCATTCGAGGAATAATAATTTTTCATTAAATCATCATGGCATTTTAAAAAATGAGTCATCTTTCGTTATCCTATATTGATAAAGCACAACGTCAAGCCAAATATACACTTAGCACTTGGTTAAACTACAATCTCCTCGCTTTGTTCTGTTGAAGATACCATTTCGAAGGAACGAGTTTCAGAGCCGACTACAGTCATTCAAATTTAGATGTTCCGTTATATCCCTGGACCACCTTACGAATGAAATATCTTCGGGATAATCTGTAACCGATATTTGTCCAGTCTTGTCCATTCCAAATTTCTGTTTAGTGCCCAGTATGCTAGCCACCATCGGGTCACTACAGCATAGTGTCCTCGTTGATGTGGCACACATTATACACCTGATGCTGACATGTAGCATGGCACAGTTGCGTGTCTTGCTTTTACGTTTGCAAGTAATCTCTCATTTTCAAAGCGAGACATCAGGTAACTAGTGTTATTATGGCCCAGTTGGGCTTTCTAACCCACTTTCGACAAAAGGTGTCGTGAAAAAGACAGATGTCTATATCGTTGTGTGGGTTTTCCACTTTTCTCCGCTTGATCCTTATAACTCTAGACAACCTTTAACGTTATCCACTCAGATTGGAAATGTGTTTATATTCCTCGCACACGAAATAAGCGGACAGGACTCCCCACTTCATATTTAGTTTTGCAGGGCTTTCGAGAGTAAGATTCCACAGAACGTGTGACGAATCCATTTTAAATCCTCTTCCATGTTTACAAATAGTGTTATCACTTTTGTAATGGAATTTTGAACATATATATTTTATTATTGCCAACCACCCCTTATTGACGTTGTAATAGAAAACTAATTGTTGGGTTTGATTTAAACCAAACAATTACCAGTTATTAATTTTGAAATCACCTGTTCAATATCATATTCCCTTATGGCTGAAAAATCATGAAATTAGGCTGGATGTCGCCGCCGTTTGTCACGTTGGCGCTAATCGATGTTGTCTGCAACTAATGCTCTTCGTAGCGGCGGTCAGCTGGTGGTAGACAATAGTTAGCCAATGGTTAAGACTTCCAACTTCAGTAAATTTCTTTCTCATTTACTAACTTGGGTCGTGGCACGAGTAGATGTGGATTATCGAAGGATATTTGATATGCGGTGGAATCACCAATAATTTCTTTTGATCTAGAAATGGTACCATTCACCATAACACATAGAGTCCTTGGTTAGTTCGTTCTCTTACGGAATAAAAAGTACGTCTAGTTCTACTGTTCCACTCTCATAAGAAGCAACGAATCTTGTAATATACAACTTAGATTTTGTCCTGTAACAAGAGTTGCAAGTTTTAGATTTCCACATACATAAAAACTGAGTATGCTGTAACCTAGTTAATGTAACAAAAGTTACGTGCTGTCTTAAGTTCCTTTCATTTGAATGCATGAAAGCCTGGCAAACATCGAAGCTCATGGAAACTACCTGGCAGATTAAAATTGTGTGCCGGACCGAGACTCGAACTCGGGACCTTTGCCTTTCGCGGCCAGGAGTACTTGCCCGTGAATGGCAAAGGTCCCGAGTTCGAGTCTCGGTCCAGCACTCAGTTTTAATCTGCCAGGAAGTTTCATATCAGTGCACACTCCGCTGCAGAGTGAAAATCTCATTCTGGAAACATCCCCCAGGCTGTGGCTAAGCCATGTCACCGCAATATCCTTTCTTTCAGGAGTCTTAGTTCTGCAAGGTTCTCAGGAGATCTTCTGTGAAGTTTGGAAGGTAGGAGACGAGATACTGACAGAAGTAAGGCTGTGAGGACGGGGCGTGAGTCGTGCTTGGATAGCTCAGATGGTAGAGCACTTGCCCGCGAAAGGCAAAGATGCCGAGTGGGAGTCTCGGTCCGGCACACAGTTTTAATCTGCTAGGAAGTTTCATATCAGTGCACACTCCGCTGTGGAGTGAAAATCTCATTCTACATCTGTATCCACACACATGCTCCACAAACTACCTTACATTGTGTGTGGCGGTGGGTGCTTCTGGTGTCATCCCCTCCCTGGTCCATCCACGAATGACCGTCGCTAAGGCTCGTATAAAATCTAATTTCTCTAGTTTTCTCGTTACGGTCATTTAACAAGAAATGTGTAGGAGGAATTAATACGTTGCCCGATTCTTCCCAGAAGGTGAGCTGTCGAAATTTCAACAGCAGATCTATTCCTGATGTGCAATGCCTCTCTTGCACTGTCTGCCGTCGGAGCTTGTTGAGTATTTTCGGTAGCGCGCTCGTGCCAGCTAAACGATACTGTGACATAGTGCGCGACTACACGTTACCGAGCGACGTGGCGCGCTGGTTAGCACTCTGGGCTCACATTCGCGTGGATGAAGGTTTAAACCTGGGTCCGACCATCCTGATTTAGGTTTTCCTTGATTTCCCTAAAATCGTTTCAGGCAAATTCCGGGATGGCTCATTTGGAAGGGAATGGCCGACTTCCTTCCCCATCCTTCCCTAATCAGATGGGACCAATGACCTCGCTGTTCAGTCCCCCTCGCAAAATCAACGAACCAACCACTCCTCGTTGGACCTTCTCTTATAGCTTCTAGTAATCTAACTTGGTAAAGTGTCCCATACCAAAGAATCAGTCGAGCGTGTGTTTTGGCTATTTCCTTAAGATTCTCCAAATTAACGTCAGAATAGGACCTGCGTTTCCTACTGTTTGCTTTATGTAGACATTGAGCAATTTTAGTTGACTTCGTGTTCAATGATAGCTTAATTCAATATCTGCCACATCAAAATTCATGTCCGCTCCCGGTAGCTGAGTGGTTACCGCGACAGAATGTCAATTCTAAGGGCCCGGGTTCGACTCCCGGCTCTGTCGGAGATTTTCTCCGTTTAGGGGCAGGGTGTTGTGTTGTTCTAATCATCACTTCATCCCCATCGACGCGCAAGTCTCCGAAGTGGCGTCAAATCGAAAGACCTGCACCCGGCGAACGGTCTACCCGACCGCAGACCCTAGTCACACGACATTTACAATATTTGTTTTACATGCTATGACTGAAAAGAGCAATGCTATTGCGATCTTCCGTGGTGTAGCAGTTTCGAATGACCGAGTTCTGTATGATCGCCATCTCCTGTCCCGGCATCAGTACGATCGGTGAGTGACGTAATAGATGATTCCATTTCGCTTACCTTTACAAAGGGCGAAAACTTCTTTGCATTTTTAGTCAGACTGATTGAATTCTTCTGGGATTGCTTTTAAAACATTCATTGTGGCTTCATTAAAAACCTGACTACCAGGCTTTCACTTCTCTTAGATCAGAGCTGATACTCTATTTCTGCAGCTGCATCTGACGCGGCCATCGAAGCACCGTGGATCCATCCCTCACGACCTTGTTCTGTGGCACATTGTACAATGCTTTTGAGTTATACTCCTTTGTAACCACATCTTCTTCCTCAGAGTTGAATATTTGATATTGCTTGTTTAGATAGTCTACAGTTAGTTTCCTGTCACTCTTGCAGATCACAAATTATTTTCCTACCTATTTTTAATATTCCTTAGTCTTTGACGCTGTCGCAGACTTGTCATCACTGATTCCCTCCTCGATATTAACTGATAGGAAACGTTCGGATCTTTCACTTACCAAGATGCCTGTCACATTTCCCTCTTGTTTAGGTGCCTTAACTACCTTTTCCAAGAAATTTTCAGGTAAGACACATGTCGAGACCTTCTTGTTCTGCGCCAACACTTTCTCGAACAGGTTCTTAGGAGGAGTATCCTTAAAAAGGTGCGGTTCTCACACTGACATGTTTGTGGTCTTGAAGGCCTCAATCGCTTTCTGGGCAGCCGCACGGTCTGAGGCACGTTGCCACAGGTCGCGCGACTCACCCCGTCGGAAGTTCGAGTCCTCTCTTAGGCATGGGTGTGTGTGTAGTCCTTAGCGTAAGTTAGTTTAAGTTACATTAAGTTGTGTGTAAGCCTAGGGACCGATGATCTCAGCAGTTTGGTCCCATAGGAACTTACCACAATTTTCTAAAAAGAAAAAAAAATATTTTTTGACCAGCTACTTCGTCTCCTTCTACAGAGATATCTTGGACAGCAACTTCTTAACCCCTTCCAATCTTCCCAGCCTCCCACAGCCAAATATAAGAGCACCTTTGTCCAGCCAGACCCTGCTGAATTTGAGGCCTGGGCTTGCATCCTCTCCAATCTCCTTAAAGAGAGCCACCTACCACGACGGTATGTTGACCAATGAATGTCTTTGTTCGACAACCGCCATCCTGAAAACCGGTACTATAGTAATATAGTTTTGCTTCCCTATTTCTTGCCTCGGCTTTTCTGAATCAATTTATCCGGAGAAGCGGTAATATTAGACTCATTCCTTGTTCTTTTGTTCCCTATATTAGAGGTAGGAGTCTTGCTACCCCCTTCACATAAAAACAGTCTTTTTTTCAGAACTTGTACGTTCAATACCTTTTAGCTCCCTCCATTCTTTACCTTCCTTTTCCTTTCTTTTCTCCTCCTCTCAGCCCCAGACAACGATCTGATCATGAGCTAATGCGGAACCACCTTACATCGTTTCCAACACCGATGCTTGTGTCTTTGAGGTTTCATCAAGCCCCTCAATTTTGGTTTTGTTTTCTGTGTACCCCATTTTGGTCAAACGACGTACACGGATCTGCTGGGTGGACACCATGGAACCCCACTCGGCGCACAGCTAATTACTCAGGGTGGTCGCCCAGTTTTCATGATGCTCTGTTAATGAAGCATATTCCGATGCGCTACGCACCCATCGCATAGCATCTGGGGGAATCAGAGAAGCAAATTGGCGAGGATAAGGAAATGTCTTTTTCATCAATGATAATTAATTGAAACCCTTAGACCCCGACAGGTGTTGTTGATATACCTCGACGGGGACAGCTGAAAATGTGTGCCCCGACCGAGACTCGAACCCTGTACCTCCTGCTTACATGGCAGACGCTGTATCCATCTGAGCCACCGAGGACGCAGATGAATAGCGCGACTGCAGGGACTTATCCCTTGCCCGCTTCCCGTGAGACTCACATTCACAACTGTCCACAATGTACATACGTAATGTACCTAATAGATATTTGCCAATCCATTCATTACTCGCGCACACCAAGGTGACGATTCCCGTAAAATTTCGACCAACCTGTCCGCATTCGCACAGACGAAGGTCAATGGCTGGGCAGCCTCTCGAAATAACAGGTACCATTGATGGCTGTGCAGACTCTCTAGCCATCTTTTTTTATAGAGGGCAGTTAACCCTCTTTTTTCTTTAAAAAAACAAAAAAATGAGAAAAAGGAAAAATGGATTTTGGAAGGTTTGTTTTTATGTTTTTATTCTGTTTTATTTTTATACAAATGGCTCAAGGAAAGCCGTTCCTCTTCGGCTATATAAACAGAATAGTAGGAAGTCGTCCCGTTACGACATAAGGATGCTCCATACCATAGCCCGCTGCGAATTTTTCGATGACTATCGTCTCGTTCCTGTGTTGTTTCCGTTGTTTGTTCAATCTCATAAAAAAAGGAACTGGAAGGAGGTGCTATGGTTAACTTCTCATGTCATCGATAAACCAGCTGCGAGGCGGATTATGGAATGCGCTCCAAAGAAAATTAAAAAAATATTGCCTGTATTAAGGGTTCTTGACGATCGCACAATGTCGTTTGTTGAGGTAATGTCAAAAATCGGGTACTGCCTTTTCGCCATTACCGAATAGGTAGTGAACAGCGTGGCCGCCGATCCACGTCACAGAGTTCGTTTTTGCTCTTGGGAAATACATCTCACCGGGGAAAACAAGTGATCGGGTAGTTATCCTGTCGGGAGTCGTGCGTGTGAGAAAATCCAATATCTGACGCACCAAATACCAAACGTCCTTTGCCGACCCGCATTCGAAACGATGTTCGTCCGTGTCACTCACTTGGCATGTGGCACACAAGGGTGAATCGGCGAGGTGGATGTGATGTAGGCGGGACTGGCAAAACTGTTTCCCATTAGCTGTTACGTACCATGCAGATTGCACGTCAGTATCAAGAGTGGTGGCATTCACTGCCTGCCACACAGCGCGCCACTTTGTTGTGGGGTGTTTGCTTTCAATCACATTCGACGTCCTGTTCATTTGCATGGCAGCATATATCGCCCTTGTCATCATCAAGCGTGTGGGTAGTAGTGCGGTACGGATGTAGCTTAATTCAAGGAAGAATTGGGGGATGCAGAAGAAAGATGCTGAGATGTACGATATCATCACAGGGGGTGCGAGTGAGGTTGGTCGTAAGGCCTCCAGTAAGAGACTTGTAACAACCCTGGGTTCGGTGTGCAGCGGCGGAGGGGTGAAGTGGACTGCGGCAGTCGTCGTGGGGTTGTGGACCACTGCGGCTGCGGCTCCGTTGTTTCTAGGTCCCCGGTTAACATATAATTACATACAAGAGACTTGTGAGGCATGTCTGGCTTCGTCGCCACAGTTGCAGGTGACAGCTGACGAACAGGGCTCTGTTCTGAACATGACAAAGGCCTAAATCCTCTCTGCTCCTCGGGAGGGCTAGGGACTCGTAACAAATCTTAAATAACATGCCCGTATTAACAAAAGGTCCCAAAACCGCCAACATGCGGTGAGCCAGAGTAGGTGGTATCGGGAGTATCTGTGCAAAATGGGCATACGTGACGCCAAATAGACGTTAGCCTATCGCGTCCGTTGCAGGAGGTCTAGATGTCTAAGACGGTGGTCACTTATTCCTGCTCTCATCTGATTCAATAAACGCCTGTAGTTAAGGGCTGTTGAACGCTTCATGTCAGACGTAAACTCAATGCCAAGACAGCGGATTGTGTCACTAATTCGTAGCGGTGCGACGCTCTCGTCGGGTAGACCTCTGCCTATAGACAGGACGTGCGATTTGTGGAGATTGAGATTGCTCCCCGACGCCGCGCCGTAGGTCGCCACCCACGCCAGTGCTGCACGAACAAAGTCATTACTGCGAAGAAGGAGTACCAGATCATCTGCATAGGCACTCCAGTAAAAAGTGTGTCCACCAAGGGACATCCCAGTCAGGCGTTGTCGGAGGCCGCAGAGGAGTGGTTCCAAGACGAGGGCGTACAATATCGCCAAAAGAGGGCAGCCTTGTCGCACCGATCGCTCGATCTGTATCGGCGGCGTGAGACGGCCGTTATATAACACCTTGGACGTCGCGCCGCGTAGGAGACACATCAATTCCTTAACTGTGATGTCCGGATACCCCATGTGTCGCAGTACCTCCATCAAAAATGTGTGGTCGACTATGTCAAAGGCCTGGATAAAGTCGAATGAGGCCAAAACTCCTGGTAGTTGGCGAGCTTTGGCTACCACGATCTCGATATCGGCACAGTGCAGTGCGAATATTATGGTCACTACCTAACGACGCCTGGTCCTGCGACACAACACATTGTACCGATCGCTTTAGGCGTGCTGCCAGAAGCCGGGTGAAAATATTCAAGTCACTGTTGAGTGGTTTGTGTATGGGCACAATCAGTCCTAGGAACGCCCCAGGGATCTGCGTCGTGGGAGACATAAGATCAGTCCATGCTGGTGCCAGCAATTGTTGATATGTCCGGTAAAATTCCAGAGGGAGGCCATCAGGTCCCGGGGACTTATGAGCAGCCCCAGCCTGTATTGCTTCAATGATTTCCTCTTTCGTTACATCTGCAGTCAGATCCGCCGCTGCTATCGGAGATATCGTGCCATAAGTGAGTTGAGAGACTTCGGCGATCACCTTTGGGGGATGTCGGTATTCCGAGTACAGCCTAGTGTAGTGAGCATGAAGGGCGTTTCCTGTATCGCGCTGGGTATCAAGGCGTCGTCCGTCTTCCGTCGTGATAGCTTGGATCAGTGTCCTGCGTCGGCGCCGTCGTTCTGCAATGACGTGGTACATGGACGGCTCCTCCTGGGCCACTCTGTCTTGAGTGCGCGCTCTGACGATCGCACCCTGAAGGTGGCATCGTGTTAATCTGATGACATGTGCCTTGGCACGGTTCACCGTCACCTGCCTTGCTGGTGAGTACGGCTATGTGTCCCTTAAGATGCTGTAGTAAAAGTCCATGGTATAGCTCTTCCATGCTGCTACATCTCATCCGTAGCCTATCAAGGTCTTCCGGAGGGCTGGTTTGGCGCAGAGTAACCACCACGACAATGTAGACCGGTAGGAGCCACGCCGGTGGCAACAAGGACCACAGCTATGCCATACCTTCTGGCGGCCGAGGGTAATGGCACAGATGTAGGCCTCGTGGTCAGAAAACGCTGTGGGCCAAACTTCCGCAGCTCTCGTCTCCACAGCTATGGAGCGCGAGATGTAAATCCGGTCGATGCTGCTGGAGAAATGGCTGGTGTAGTGAGTAAATCCGGGCCGATCGCCACAAACATGTTCCCACGAGTCCACCAATTGAAGATTATTTATAATTGTCGCAAATACTGTGGTAACTGATCCGTAGGTGCATGGCTACAGTTGAAGTCCCCTCCGAATATCAAGGCGCCATGATGGCCTATAAAGAGGGGCGTGATTGTATGAGCGAAAAAGGTGGATCGTTCGCGACGCCGACCAGATCCTGAAGGCGTATGGATGTTAATAAGTTTGACTTCTTGAATAGTAAGAGCCATGCCTCTGCTGTCAGAGACATACCCGACGTTTTCTGCGGGTATACGTTCGCGGAGGAGGATCACCACACGTCATTGGCCGACGCATGTGAGACCCAAGTCTTGTAGCAATGGGGTTCCTTGAAGTCTGCGACATACACCTGTTGAAGGAGCGCAGTGTCGATGCCTGCTGCTTTGAGCAGATCCTGTAGCATCGTTAGGTTATGTCGGGCACATATGTTGTTGATGTTAATCGTTGCTAGACGGTATGTTTGGTCAGCCAGGTTGGCAACTGGGTTATTTAGGAGGGCAGGTGTCGGCAGCAGGGTCGGCTCCACATATGCTGACAATACAGCCGTAGTCACTGTGGTTGGTCGGTGCTGGGTACAGCCGAGGGAGCATCACAGCCCTCGGGATCCTCCTTGTGCTGTGGTTCATCCTCGGCATCATCCGCCCAAGAATCAGATGCAGCAATTGGTAACTGTTGCTCAGTGCTTTCAGTAGAGCGCTCGCGCTCATGTTCAGTGGCAGAAGTGATGTTGTCAGACCGAGGCTCAGAAACTGTATTCGCCGTAGCATCGTGACGGTAAGGGTCAGCTGTGGTGGTAAAGTCCTGAGTGTCGTCCGACATCCGAAGCACGCAATCATCGGATGGCGTATGGCGCCGTTTCTTGCGTTTGCGGCGCGACCGTTGTTTTCGGACGTTGTTCTGTGTCAGAGTGCGGGCGGCAATCGTCTGATGCCGTCTCCATTGGTAGGAAGGGAGATGTCGGGACAATTTCTGTTTCTACTTCCATCTTCTCTTTAGGTTCGTCTCGGTGGCACAACTGATCACCGCCTTGAGGCAAGTCTCCCGATAACGTCGTGGAGGGGGATATGTTGTCCGCCACACTGTCAACGAGCATTGACTGCAATAAGGTGTTTCGATCCTTGGAAGGAACAGCTGTTGCTGTTGCAGGCGCTGCATACGTAATTGGGAGTGAAGTAGGTGTCGCCGTGGATGGAACTTCACCAACCGATGTCTGAGTACAGGCCGATCGGACATGTCCTTCCTGACCACAGCCAATTATTAAATAGGATGGCACATGCTTCGTCAGTGCAATCTTAATTTGTCGCTCTCAAACGTTTGCAGTTTTTCAGCCACGTTGCCGTGCGGTTTGAAAGATGTTATCACAACATCTGCCGGGACTTTGAATGGCAGCTCGAAGACCCTCAGACGGCGAAGGCCTGATCCAGCGTGATCAATCGTTACCGTTCCTATGTGGCCATCAGGATGCTTAACTTTAAGTCCATGCGTGTGTCGGCACACAACATCAGTGCACGCCTCTTCATTGATCAGTTTTATGTATACGACACTTTGTGTTATAGAAAAATGGATCCCAATGATGTCTTGGGGTGCAATATGAAGTTCTTCCCGGATGAAACGTTCAGTGTCAAGAGCTCGAGGTCTTGCGTAGTCCGCTTGAAATGTGATCTTAATTGTGACTTGCGGTACGAGTGCGCCATGGCACAACCAAGACACGGACTCGCACTGATCCATCTGAGCCACCGAGGACACAGATGAATAGCGCGACTGCAGTGACTTATCCCTTGCACGCTTCCCGTGAGACCCACATTCCCAACTTTCCACAATCTACATACGTAATGTACCTACATACGTAATGTGCCCATCCACTCATTACTAGCGCACACTATGGTGACGATTCCTGTAAGAGTTCGGGCAACCTGTGCGCATTCGCACAGACGAAGGTCTATGGCTGGGTAGCCTTTAACTATATATGAAGATAGTGACTGCTCTCGAAAGAACAGATACCATTGATGACAATGAAGCTTCTCTAGAATATATGATAATTAATTGAAACCCTCAGAGGCCGACAGGTGTTGTTGATATACCTGAACTGACGCGGCAAGAAGTCGGAGAATGTGTTATACAACAATGATTCGTAACTATAGGTAACAGTGAGTTGGAAAAATCAAAATTTTCATAAAAGTTAATTACCGTATCCAAACATTATGAAAGATTGCATTATGGTGCTGATTCAGTCATCGTCTCCGAACTGTTCCTGTACTGTACGCTGTATAGAATGCTGTAGAACATGTGTATATACTTCAGGATTTAGCGGTTTCTCAAGCGCTATCAGGAAAGCACTTGCCAATGACGAAAAACACACCCACACCGTAACACAACGCCCTCCGTTGGCACCACACATGATAGAAGATAGAGTTCTCCCAGCACTCGTGAAACCCAAACGCTTCCATCGGACTGCCAGAGGGCATTCACTCTGCCGCGCGGATTGCCCGTATTATTTGAGGTGTCATGTCACGTACTGTACGGCCCCTCCCGCAGGAGGTTCGAGTCCTGGGTCTGTGTGTTGTTCTTAGCATAGTTTAAGAGGTATATAAGACTAGGAACCGGTGACCTTAGCAGTTTGGTCCCTTAGGAATTCACACACATTTGTTTTTCATCCACTCTCCAGTGGTGTAGCTCTTTACACCAGTACAAGCTTAGCTTCGCAATGGCTGCAGAAATGCGTCGCTTATACAGAGCTGCTCTTACCATTGCACCCCATACGGCTTAACTCCCGAAGCACAGTCATCGCTCTAGCTGGACTTTTCCTAGCACTTATGAACTCACAAGTGATTCCTTCCGCCGATTCCATCGGACGTTCTTCAACAGCTCTCCGCGATATTAGACGATCTCTGTCACTCGGTAGGTGTATTCTGCCTGATATTTCGTTTAGCTGCCGTTGTTACTTCGCGTTTCTACTTCACAGTCACATCATCAACAGTCGGCATGAGCAGCTTTGGATGGGTTGAAATTTCGTTGATGAATCTGTTACTCAGGTTACCTCCACATTAGAAGTCAATGAGGTCTCCTGATCCACTCAGTCTGTTGTTAATGCGTCTGTACTGACAACACAATCCTCCCCCACCTTCTCTTATACTGCTGGGTCCGTGTCTATAGACATCTAATGCTCAGTTTTCATCAGAAGAAGTGATAATTAAATCAAGACCCTACACTGCCGACAGGCGTTGATATCAACCGGGACGGCTGAAAATGTGAGCCCCAACCGGGACTCGAACCCGGGATCTCCTGCTTACATGGCAGACACTCTATCCATCTGAACCACCAAGGGCACAGAGTATAGTGCGACTGCAAGGATTTATCCATTGCACGCTCCCCGTGAGACCCACATTCCCAACTTTCGTAGTGCCCCTACCAATTACACTCATTACTCGCGGCAGACTATCTTACCGACATTCGGACATGTCCGAAAGAACAGATACCATCTTCATATATTTAATCAGATAGTGTATATGGGGGATTAAATTATGGCTGGCAGCTGGTGAAACTCGGTTTTGACTAATCACACTACTGGATTCACGGCTTATAGCTTCATATACAAGCTGCAACCTGCATATTTAAGAATTGAAATACAAACTGTATTGTAAATTTGTGCTATTATACAGTGTTTTCGGAAATTCCCGTTGCAGATGCCTAGCACTTGCAGAGAGGAGTGAGTACGTAACAATCTGAATGGGAACCATGCCCGGAAGCGTATCGTTTCCGTTCCACGGCGGTTTCAATTCACATGTCTATCGCGTACGCGTTTTCTAAGGGAAAGAGAAATGTCTCAGAGTTGCTTATTCTGGTATGCTGAGATGTAGTATGTCAGACGGTCCTCTGACGTCACTCAACGTCTGCTTTGTCTCTCTACTGTTCTGTGCATGCTGTGAGCTTTTTGGATTTGGAATAATGTAAACACTTAATGCTAATGTATTAATACAAACAAGAGTACCTAAGTGATAGATGTGTGTTTCGTTACGTTTGCTTTAGAACTGTTGCCCAATAATAGTAGTGCATCACGCCTAATTCAGTTCCTCAAGCGGAAGTGGATGAGTTAAAAATCTGAACTGAAACCATCGTAGAATAGAAACGGTTCTTTTCTGGACATGGTTTCCTGTTCAAAATATTATACCCTCACTCTTCTTCATGAGTCCTACAAGTCTGTAACGGGAATTTCCGAACATTCTGTTTAAAATCATTTGGAAACTTATGTTAACAGAAATTACTACGTTACTACATCAGAGATGAATCCAAACTTCGTAGTCAAGGTACTATAATTCAGAGAATATTATCAACGGAGTTATCGGTGGAAACAGTGCTGGATCGTAGGTACCAAGTAGGCAGGCCGCTTTCTTAGCTTCTCAAACTTGACACGGAAGGCGCAGCTTGCGAAACTGGGCACTGTCTTCACCGGCCACCAGGAATCACTGACTGACTAAGTAAATAGAAACTATCAAATTGTGTCCCTATCTACAGGTGACGCTCTCCTAAAATACAGTTCACAGTGGAAGCAATCAAATTTTTCTAAAATATTCCGATGTTTTAATTCAAAGCGTCCATTTGACATGTGTATACTATCTTTTTTATAGCTAAAACATTCCACTACCTCCAATAGATTCAAAACTTGATTGCTCTATGAAATGCTATGATTACCCAATGAAACACATAAGGCCATAAGGCAGACTCGTACGTCCTTCAGTGAAAGGCCCCAGGAACATTTTAATTAAAAAAAAATCCAAATCTTGATGAACCTCGTCCGTGCGGGATGAAGAGCATCGTACCACAGGTCTTCCTGAAATCCTTGCAGTCCTCCAAAAGAAAATAAAAAGGCCAGGTTTTGAATCTGTTGGAGGAAGTGGAAATTTGTGGACACAAGGAAGGCTGTATACAGAACCCGCTGAGTAGCCACTTGTAGTTGAAGCACTGGGGAGACCTTGATTGCTTTTACGGTAAACTGTATTGTAACGGATCAACCCAGCGCTCTTGGTCACGTGTGTATCGCGACACAGAGTCCAAGTGACGGTTCTTACCTACCTGGGCAGTCCTGGTGGCCGGTGAAGGCGGGGCCTACTCGCGCAAGCTGAGCCCTCCGGGGCTGGCTTGAGATGGGAAGAAAGCGGCCTGCGTATTTTATTTTACTTGCTACCGATGGTTGTGCACTGTTTTCACCGTTAACTGCGTTTGAGCTTCATCTTCGATATCGGCTTTAGCCTTAAGCACAGTTTCATTTCCTTATACACTGAAGCGCCAAAGAAACTGGTATAGGCGTGTATATTCAAATACAGAGATATGTAAACAGGCAGAATACGGCACTGAAGTGGGGCAGTTGACAGATCAGTTACTGCTGCTACAATGGCAGGTTATCAAGATATAAGTGAGTTTGAATGTGGTTTAATAGTCGGCCCACGAGCGATGGGACACAGCATCTACGAGGTAGCGATTAAGTGGGGATTTTTCAGTACGATCATTTCACGAGTGTACCGTGAAGATCAGGAATCCTGTAAAACATCAAATATCCGACATCGCTGCGACCGGAAAAAGATCCTGCTAGAATGGGACCAACGACGACTGAAGAGAGTCGCTCAACGTTAAGTGGAACCCTTCCGCAAATTCCCCAAAATTCCAGTGCTGGGCCATCAACGAGTGTCAGAATGCAAACAATTCAACGAAACACTATCGAAATGTGCTTTCAGAGCCAAAGGCCCACTGTGTACACTTGATCACGGCACGACACAAAACTTTACGCCTCGCGTGGGTCAACACCAACATTGGACTGCTGATGACTGGAAACACGTTACCTGGTCGGACGAGTCTCGTATCAAATTGTATTGAGCGGATGGATGTGTACGGGTATGGTGGCAACCTCATGAATCCAAGGACCCTGCATGTTAGCAGCGGCTGTTCAAGCTGGTGGACGCTCTGTAATGCTGTGGGGCGTGTCAGTTGGTGTGATATTGGACCCATGATACGTCAAGATACGACTCTGACAGGTGACACGCACTTAAGGATCACCTGCATCCATTCGTGTCAATTATGCATTCTGGGAGATTTTGGGCAATTCCAGCAGGACAATGCTACAACACCACACGTCCAGGATTGCTATAGAGTGGCTAAGGGAACACCATTCTGAGCTTAAACACTTCCGCTGGCCACCAAACTCCCCATACATGAACATCATTGACGATATCTGGGATGCCTTGCAATCTGCTGTTCAGAAGCGGTCTCGGCTCCCTCGTACTCTTACGGATTTATGACAGCCCTGCAGGATTCATGGCGTCAATTTCCTCCAGCACTACTTCAGAGGTTAGTTGAGTCCATGCGACGTCGTGTTGCGGGACTTCTGCATGGTCGCCAGAGCCCTACACGATATTAAGCAGGTATACTAGTATCTGTGGCTCTTCAGTGATGATACTTTTACATGCAATCAGTAGTAAATGTATCGGTTAGATCTTGTTGGAAACATTAGCACTTTCCCAAGCAGCCGTAGTTTATATAGGTTTCCTAAAAACATTGACAACAGTTTCTGAATCTTGATTAAAAAACGCTGGATTCTTATGATGGATTAATCTACTAATTTTTTTGAGTCCCTGTATAAGTCTTCAAATAATTCCGATATAAAAGTACAAATTTGCAATACAGTTTATAATTATGCTTTAGTTCTCGGACAGTAGTTAACACATGAAGATCGGCTGTAAGCCGTGAAAGTAGTACCGTAGTTAATAGAAACAAAGTTTCAGCAGGTGGAACCTATGATTTCATTGATCATGATATTCATCAGCTGTCCATGCCCTGCATATAAAACTATTTGAGATAGTGCATAGCCTTCGGTCGTTATGTTCGTAGTGAAACACTTCCTATTTCTGTCAGCAGTACGCTGATTACAGTACGCTGACGGTGTTAACCCATTGAATTGAATCACTTATATAGTGCAGAAAATACAAATCTTCAGTATTTGCACCGACGGAGCACTTGAAGTACTCGTAATTCTACGGTCGCTACGGGCAGCGCGGCCGACGAATGGAGAGGTCGCGACCGGCTTCCCGCTGGCGGCGGTGGCAGCGCGCTTGTTGCCTGGCGGAATGCCGCCCGCCGCCCGCCGCCCCCGCACCGCGACGCCGCCGGCCCCCTGCCCCCTGCCGCCGCCCCCCACCCGCCGTGCCGTGCCGGATGATATCGACCTGGCGCCTGCCTTTGAGCCAGACGGCTTCCGCCGCGCCGCCGACGGCACAGCAGTACCGCCGCTCCGCGGGACGGACGTTTTTGCCGACTGCGGCGCGTGCTGGTGACGTGGACGTAGACGGAGCTGCCCGTAATCTACCTGCTGGCCACCTGTCAGGTCGCCGGGCCTTATCGCCGGCGGCGCCCTCGCGTGCGGGGTATATCCGGGAATGGCTTCGGCTGACACCTGTCACTGCGCGGCTAAGGAACGGCTGCAGTACAACAGAGGGGGAACGGCAGCCAGGGCGCTCTCGAAGAGCGGAGCGGCACGAACGCCTGGCAAACGTCAACCACTCGCTACCTGCAGTGAAAAGGAATTTCTTGCCGAACGTGTTGATCCTCGTGAACGCTGCTGAATATAGGGTTCGAGTAACAGTCAGTTGCGGAGGCATCTACACACCTGCTTATCAGTTTGCAAAGCAACGAACTACATCTACATATATACTTCGCTAGCTACCAAGCGGAGGGCACAATTCGCGCCAAAGTCGTATTCCCTCTGTTCCACTCGCGGATCGCGCGAGGGAAAACGACTGTCTTAGCGCCTCAGTACGAGCTCTTATTTCCCTTGTCTTTGATTGATGATCATTATGCGATTTGAAAGTTGGTGGTAATAATATATGCTCTACATCCTCGGCGAAGTTTGGATTTCGGAATTTAGTGAGCAGTCCCTTCTGTTTAGCGCGTCGTCTATCTGCTAGTGTGTCCCACTTCAAACTTTCTATGAGATTTGTAACGCTCTCGTGATGGCTAAATGTACCAATCACGAATCTTGCCACTCTTCTTTGGACCTTCTCAATCTCTTGAATCAGACCCTACTGGCAAGGGTCCCATACAGACTAACAGTACTCTAAGACTTGACGAACTAACGTATTGTAAGCTATTTGCTTTGTTGAAGGACTGCATCGCTTCAGGATTCTACCAATAAACCGCAATCTAGAGTTCGCCTTCCCCCTTCAGGTCATTCCATTTGAGATCATGTCGAATAGTCACACCCAGATACTTGACTGATGTTACCGCTTCCAAAGACTGATCATTTATTTTGTGCTCATATATTAATGGGGATTTTCGCCTTGTTATACGCATTAGGTTACACTTACTAATATTTAGAGATAACTGCCAGTCATTACACCACGCATTTATTTTCTGCAAATCCTCATTGATTTGTTCACAACTTTCGTGTGATACTACATTCCTGTAGACTGCAGCATCATCGGCAAACAGTCTAAGGTCGCTGTCAATACCATCAACCAGATCGTTTATGCAAATCGTAAAAAGCAGAGGATCTATTACGATGCCCTGGGGCACACCTGAAGTTACTCTTGTTTCTCTTGAAGTTACCACGTTCAGGACGATATACTGCTCCCTGTCTGTTAGAAAACTTTCTATACAACCGCATATGTCATTGGATAGACCGTAAGCGCGCACTTTTTGTAGCAAGCGACAGAGCGGAACTGAGTCGAGCGCCTTTCGAAAGTCGAGAAATATGGCATCAACCAGGGAGCCGGTATATAGAGCCTGTTGTATATCATGCACAAAGAGGGCCAGCTGTGTCTCTCATGGCAGCTGTTTCCTAAAACCGTGCTGGTTTCTGCAGATGAGCTTCTGAGAGTCTAGAAAGGTCATTATGTCTGAACACAAAATACGTTCCATGATTCTACAACTGTGACGAGATGAGACGCGCGCGTTGGCGGCCGTATAAAGACGGAAACAAAGAAAGAATCGTCTGCGAATTAATAAACAGATTCAGGACCCGTTAGTAATGAACTTCCCACCAGCGTACACATTATTAGTTTTGTTTCGAGTGCCTTCAAAATTCAATCCACGTTACAAAATTTTTGATATAAAAGATAGCTCAATGACAATGATTTAAACATACTGGGGCACCTGACTGTGACAACGCATTTCTGTTGCCGTCATTAAAACCTGAGTTAATGGTTTACAGAAAATGGTAGCAAACTACACAGGCCTCGAACGATAGTTCTTCATCCTCATGGAGACATGAGAATTCCCCTTCCGACGTTTGGAATTGAACTTTGAACTGGAAATCTCTGTCAGTCAAAAGACGTAGTCAGTTCCTGTGTCGAAGCACATAGGTTTTGGCCCCTGCTCTCCCACGTAGTTAGCAACAGCTCTATTTTCTGAGGATGGCAGCTTTGTAAGACGCGGCTGGGGTTGAAGCTCTACTCAGTATAATTTGCCACTGACATGCACCGAGTATCCCCACTCATGGTGCAAGTCCCCCACTACTGTCCAGATGTATGATAGTCACTTGTGTTCGAGGTAGCGGAGGGAAACCTTTGCTATGAGAGGTGCCCTGACGAACATTAATAATTGCAAAGTGTTGATGGGAGCTATCAGCTGCTGTAATAAAACAAGTATTACAAATCACACACGCTTACTGACTGCAATTTCAAATGATTCTCCTCAGAACAAACATTGGATCAAACAACTCTGCACAAGATAAGCCTGAATCACTGAGAAGGAACGGACCAGAAATGTTAAAACGAGGTAAAGCGAATGTATGAGACACGTGTCCAGCCATGCTAACTAACCATTAATTCCTAAATTAAACTCGCATTCGGGAGGACGACGGTTCAACCCAGCGTCAGGACATCCTGATACAGGTTTTCCGTGATTTCCCTAAATCGCTCCCGGCAAATGCCGGGTTGGTTCCGTTGAAAGGGCACGGCCGACTTCCTTCCCCATCCTTCCCTAATCCGATGAGATCGATGACCTCGCTGTTTGGTCTCCTTCCCCAAATAACCCAACCCAACCCCTAAATAAAAGCGGTGCTGCTACGGACACACTTATCTGTGTGTGAGAAGTACGGACCATAAATGTTGAAGCAGAATAAACCAAATGGATAAGAGACGTGTCCATTCATGTTAACCGACCATTAATAGCGAAATTAAGTGTTGGTGGTGACTGCATTGGAAAGTAAGTGAGTAAGGGAGTGAGAACCCCACAGGGCAGAAACATAGCCGAGAGGTCACGTTACGATAGACTAATCAGTTAATGTGAAACAATGCGCCTACTATCCTGTGCGATTTTGTCGCCGCTTCGCTGCGAAACTTTCATAAATTATGTGACACGAGATGCGGCGAGGTAACAGGCTGAGGCGGCCTCTGGTACGGCGCGGCTCACCTGCTCTCCAGAGAACTGCTGGCCGTCCTCTTAAACTGCTAAAGCCGGATCGACTGGACGACTCCAGTTCCAGATGACTGCCTCCGCCGATCTAAACCCAAATCCTCTGTAAGTTTATGCTCCCTGCTACTTCGCGGTATGACAGCATCAAACTTGCAGTTTAACCCAATTTGAGACTGCATACCTCATTCCCCCAAACATAAGACTTCTTACAATTTTACGCTGTTCTAAAAAGTTTCAGCGGTGACCTCTTGCAAATCGCCGCTCCCAATGTTGCGAGCAGCAACCAGCCAAAAGCCTCCCCACCAAGACATTCTGTAAATTTCATCTCGCAATGTTTACGATTGTGGCGCTGGCAGCCTGACGGCGTGAGGTAAGACAACTGCCAGTCGAGGCTCTCTGTGGCTCGTCCACAAAAGTGAGATGTTATCTTTACAAGGAATGCAGCACTGCAAGGCCGGTCAAAATCCTTTCGGAGAACGTGCGTTGATTATATTGTCAAAGCTGGTTCAAACTGTACTCAGCGTCAGAAAATTGGCTGAAGGCCTGCTGCTGCTCCCCGGGGTTATGTGGGAGTCAGTGTCCCTCCCCCTCCCCCCCCCCTGCCCCCTCCCACACATGTAGTGTGTCCGGTAAAAAATGAAATGATCGTATGGCATTGTTGGACGGGAGGCCCCATTCGGGGAGTTTGGCCGCCGTATTGCAATCCTTTTTACTTGACGCCACTTCGGCGACTTGCGAGTCAATGATGATGAAGGACACACAACACCCAGTCCCCTGCCGGGAATCGAACCCAGGCCCCTTGCTTGGTAAGCGGTAACCCTACCGTTACACTACGGAGGCGGACACTCGCATCATCTCCTGAAACAGGTGGAAACCGTTGGGTCGTAATTCCACTCCCCGATAACTATCAGAGATACAGAGTCACCATACATTTTAGAATTACGAAGAAAATCCTATACAGTTATCGCCCATTCCCATTTATAATACAGCCCTACAGCACGCACATTAAAAATTATGAAGGAAATTCCCCTATCATATCGAAGAATAAAGTTTGCTGGGTGAAAAGAATGAAACACGAGGATGGCAACATTTCAGCTTACAGGAACGTGGCAGTAGCTAAAAGGACTCGCCACCGCTACATTAGCTACGAGACGCATCAGCAGCTGCAGGTTCGTCACCATCGCGGAGAGTCTTGCTACAGGCTTTCGCCGCCTTGCCCTGTTCACCAGCTGGAATAGAACATGGTTGCGTCGCTCATGTTCGTACATTTTATTCGCTCTGCGAGTACAAGTATCTCACTCTACAACCTCGAAACAACCTCAAGGTAAGATCCACATGAATCTCCTCCTTTGCCATCTATCTGTTTTCTTACTGCAGTGTTCTCCGACTTCGAAATCCATGCTGATTCCTACAGAGTAGATTTCTAGTCTCCATAAAACTCATTATACTCGAACATAATACGTGTTCCAAACTTCGACAACTGATCAACGTTCGAGATATAGGTCTGTAGTTCTGCACATCTGCTCGACTTCCCATCTTGAAAACGGGGATGATCTGGGCCCTTTTCCAATCCTTCGGAACGCCACGCTCCTCTAGATACCTACAGTACACCGCTGCAACAAGGGGGGAAAGTTCCTTCGCGTACTCTGTGTAAAATCAAACTGGTATCCCATCAGGTCCAGTGGCCTTTCCTCTTTTGAGCGATGAGCCGCGGTAAAATTTGCTGTTTGGAAGAGCGCGCCGCAGCGCGTAGTGTGAAGCAGTCGCCCTCCGTTTCTGGTGGTGGCGCTGCAGTGGCAATCGCAGCTTAGGTGTCTCCCTCTGCTGGGAAAGGGGAAAGGTTGTCTGTTCACATTTAAGGGCGCTATGAGTTCGTCAGTCGGTCAGTCTGGGTCAGTCTCTCGCCCGCATTTGTTAGGCAGTTAGTGTCTGTCTGTCGTTCGGATCAACCTTTAAAGTCGGCAAAATGAGAGTCTTTCCACTCCACCAGTAAGAGAACTCAGCAAGTGGTCGCCGGTAGGGCTTAGTTCCTGCATCTGAGTCTACACCTTAGGCCGCCAGTCTGCTAGAGTTTGCTCAGGCAATGGTCATTCGCGGTTGGATCGATCGGTTGGTCGGTCGCGCACTGGGACACAAGATGACTCGTCTGTCTTGCGTCTTTAGCGTCGGCGCATGTGAGATCGCCACGTGAGTCCAGTGGGCCGCGGCGTATAGCGAGGGGTAGTAGCTTCGCGGTCGACACGAGAGCAACACACCGTTGGGTGGCCTGCGGAGTATAAATGTAGATGTAGAACAGGAGTCAACCCACATCAGTCTGGCCGGTGCGAGCTGCGACGCTGTGAGACGGGAGATCGGCGCGCCTTCCTGCGTCCGTTGAAGCGGCTGGCAGCGGACGGTTCGGGAGAGCGATTTGGGGGTGCTGCGCCAGGTCTTCTCGAGAAATCGCAGTTTATTAGATGTTAAGTGATTGGTGATATGTTGTTTGATTTACTCTTGTTAAGTTCTACTTGTTTTCTTGGTGAGGTCACCATCTCTTTTGCTTTGGGGTCGTCCTACCATTCTTCTCCGTTTGCCCACCTGCGAGAAGGTGGTTGTTTATAAATTGAGTTGTCCGTTTTCCCCTTGTGGAGTAGGGCGGGTTAGAGCAACCTGCGGTTCAGGTTGTTCGGTAAGCTCCCTATCAATCTACCGTACGTTACTCGCTGCCTCTGTCATGGTTGTCGGATTTGGTTTGTTAACGAATTTATTGCTTGGAGTGTACCGGCCTAGTACCCGAAATATGTTTTAATCTTTGGAAAACTTTGATATTATTGCCTATGATCTTGAGAGGCGGTATCTGTGTACTGTAGAGCATCTTAACTATTGTTTGGCCAACCTTGGAGAATTTTATATAAGGTTGCATTTCATGGGCTTTTATTTAAATGATCATTTTCGTATATAAAGTTGCAGCCCTTTCACCGGAAGACTTTTCTTAGAAGTTAAAATCAAGTTGCACCTTCGGTGGCAAGGTTAATATTTTAATTGTTAGTGTTTTGTACCATTTCCATCCCTCCTACGGGGGGTGCATAGTTTGTGTGCTTATGTAAATTGTTAAAACTCTTAGTTTGAAGTTATCTGGTGTGTTGCAGATGTGCACCAGTGTAGTCTTTCAGAGGCTGTTGTGAGCGGCCCTAACTGCGGCCGTGTCAAAAGGGAGCGGCAAGGTTCTCTGCCAAAAGCTCATACAATCAAAACTTGTTTCTTTCTGCCTCTGAATAAATTGTAACTTTGATATTTAGAGGGTGCTTTCTAATTGTAATTTTAAATATGTTTCTTTGTAAAAAAAGTTTTTAGGCACTATTGAAGTGAATAACATTCCCACTTGTTAAAACGAATTTGGTTATGAGTTCATTAGTTTCTCCCTGGCAACTACTAACATGCCTACATAGCGTGATTAAATGTGTTAATGTTCCTGATGAATCGCTAATAATAAAATAAATTCTTAAGAATATTCTTTGAAAATAAATCACGGTTCAAGCGATTTTAATTGTTTTTCTATCCCTCTGTCATCTATTTCGATATCTACCATTTTGTCATCTGTGCGACAATCTAGAGAAGGAACTCTAGTGCAGTCTTCCTCTGTGAAACAGCTTTGGAAAACGACAGTTAGTATTTCGGCTTTTGGTCTGTCATTCTCTGTTTCAGTACCATTTTGGTCACAGAGTGTCTGGACATTTTGTTTTCATCCACCTACCGCTTTGACATAGGTCCAAAATTTCTTAGGATTTTCTGCCAAGTCAGTACATAGAACTTTACTTTCGAATTCGTTGCGCGCTTCCCGCATAGCCCTCCTCACACTACATTTCGCATCGTGTAATTTTTATTTGTCTGCAAGGCTTTGGCTACGTTTATGTTGCTGTGAAGTTCCCTTTGCGTCCGTAGCAGTTTTCAGATTCGGTTGTTGTACCACGGTGGTTCTTTTTCACATCTTACGATCTTGCTTGGCATATACTCATCTAACGCATATTGTACGATGGTTTTGAACTTTGTCCACTTGAGATAAAACTTTTGTGTTGAGCCGTCAAGTACTCTGAAATCTGTTTTTTGTCACTTTTGCTAAACAGAAAATCTTACTACCTTTTTAATATTTATATTTACGGCTGAAATCACCGATGCTGTAACCACTTTATGATCGTTGATTCACTTTTCTGCAATAACTGTTTCAAACAGTTCGGGTCTGTTTGTCACCAGAAGGTCTAACACGTTATCGCCACGAGTCGGTTCTCTGTTTAACTGCTCTAGGTATTTTTCAGATAATGCACTTAAAAACATTTCACTGGATTCTTTGTCCCTGCCACCCGTTATAAACGTTTGGGCCTCCAGTCTATGTCTGGTAAATTAAAATCTCCACCCAAAACTATAACAAGGTTGGGAAATCTACTCGAAATATTTTCCAAATTTTCCTTCAGGTGTTCTGCCACAACAGATGCTGAGCCATGGGGCCTATGAAGACACCCAATTACCATGTTTGAGCCTGTTTTAACCGTGACCGTCACCCAAATTATTTCACCTCCTTAAATACTATCGCACTTTTTATCGCTGTAAACACGCCTCCCCCTTCATTGTCCAGCCTGTCTCTGCGGTATACATTCCAATCTGAGTTTAGAATTTCATTACTGTTTACATCTGGTTTCAGCCAACTTTCCGTCCCTAGTACTATATGGGCATTGTGACCGTTCAATCATGAGAGCAGTTCTGAGACCTTTCTATAGATGCTCCTTTACTATTACCACAAAAAATGATTCAAATGGCTCCGAGCACTATGGGACTTAACATCTCAGGTCATCAGTCCCCTAGAACTCAGAACCACTTAAACCTAACTAACCTAAAGACATCACACACATCCATGCCCGAGGCAGGATTCGAACCTGCGACCGTAGCAGTCGCGCGGTTCCAGACAGAAGCGCCTAGAACCGCTCGGCCACCGCGGCCGGCTATTACGACATTAATATTGTCTTTCCCTGTTGCGTTTTGCCTACAACTACCTTGTCGCTTCTCAGGAGGCGTCTTGTCGGGTCTAGGAAGGGAATTCTCTAACCTAAAAAACCCACATGTGCACTCCACACGTACTCCGCTACCGTTGTAGCCGCTTCCTGCGTGTAGTGCACTTATTCAGGGGGACGCTACATTTCTCCATCCGATAGCGGAGGTCGAGAAATTTGCACCCGAGATCTCCGCAGAATCGTCTGAGCCTCCGGTTTAAGCCTTGCACTCCCTCCAGAGGACCGCGATCGGTTCTGGGAACGACACTACAGGTAGTTAGCTCAGATCCCATCCCGCGACCGAGGCTTTCCGCCTTCACCAACTTCGCCAACCGCCTGTACGAACTGAGGATGACCTCTGAAACCAGACGGCAGGAGTGCCGATATGAGCAACAATTTGCAGTCGGGTGCACCCAGTGCTGTCTTTCGCTCCCGGCAGAGCCTCTTCCACATCTCCGATTAGACCCCCCCCCCCTTCCCCCGGCAAGCAGACAGAGTGAACACTGGCATCCTTCCCCGACCTTTCCGCTATTTCCCTAAGGGGCTCCATCACCCGCCTAACATTGGAGCTCCATATCACTAATAAACCTACCCCCCGTGTGCCTGCTCGGACTTTGCTGAAGGAGCGGCCACATGTCCACTCACAGGCAGAGCGGGCGATGGCACACGGCCAGCCTCCACATTGACCCTCCACCTCGTGCACCGCGAACGCCGCTGAACCCGCCACTCCCCTCGGGGAGAGGGTGGCCCAACCACGCCCGGTACCCGCGAAGATGTCTCGACAGCAGGGACGTGGGTGTAGCATGTAACACATGGGCTGTACCATGCGACGCACCAGATCCCCACTGCCGCTACACTCCGAGGCAGCAGCCTGAAGACGGCTGACCGCGGCCATCAGCACGTTCAGCTGTTCGCGAACAGTGGCCAGGTCCTCCAGAGTCCGTACACAGCAGTCACACATTCTGTCCATCCTAAGAAGTCAACAATTTACTGTAGAGAGTTAATCAACTTTTAACTAGACTGCTAATTCACTAAAGGCGGCCGATAGCTGACTATACTGTGGTTTCTAGACATTTTTTGTTGGAAACAATGAAAATAAACACTAACTGTCTCTGGGCTGTATTCAAAATAAACATGAAATCTATGGAACACTATTACTAGTACTCGAAAATTAAAGCTTTCTAACAGCAAAACCACACGGAAAAAGAAGTGACAAGTACAGGGTGTTTCAAAAATGACCGGTATATTTGAAACGGCAATAAAAACTAAACGAGCAGCGATAGAAATACACCGTTTGTTGCAATATGCTTGGGACAACAGTACATTTTCAGGCAGACAAACTTTCGAAATTACAGTAGTTACAATTTTCAACAACAGATGGCGCTGCGGTCTGGGAAACTCTATAGTACGATATTTTCCACATATCCACCATGCGTAGCAATAATATGGCGTAGTCTCTGAATGAAATTACCCGAAACCTTTGACAACGTGTCTGGCGGAATGGCTTCACATGCAGATGAGATGTACTGCTTCAGCTGTTCAATTGTTTCTGGATTCTGGCGGTACACCTGGTCTTTCAAGTGTCCCCACAGAAAGAAGTCACAGGGGTTCATGTCTGGCGAATAGAGTTTCCCAGACCGCAGCGCCATCTGTTGTTGAAAATTGTAACTACTGTAATTTCGAAAGTTTGTCTGCCTGAAAATGTACTGTTGTCCCAAGCATATTGCAACAAACGGTGTATTTCTATCGCTGCTCGTTTAGTTTTTATTGCCGTTTCAAATATACCGGTCATTTTTGAAACACCCTGTAAGAAAAACACAGTTAATACTTAAATTTACGTATCTCGCTGCACAGGAGATGTGAAGCAGACGGCAGTTACGATGACACTGGTAGTACTGCTCTAAAAGTGGATAAATGTAAGCTATCGAAGATGATCAGACAAAGTATCTTTTATTATTCGAAAAGGATGTTGCTGTTATGCTGACTGAGAGATTCACGCCGAATAAATATCTATTTGTAATGTCGCAAAACGACGTCAAATGGGAAGGGCGCATACGGTCGGTTTTAAGGAAGGCGAATGATGTACTTCAGTTCAACGGGCGAATTCTAGGAACGTTTAACTCATCTATAAAGGAGTCTGCGCACGTAAATAATTGTGCGGCCCATTCTTGAGTGCTACTCAAGCGTATGGTCTCGCCACTAGGTGAAATTAGCTAGATATTGAAGCAGATCAGAGGCGGGCTTCTAATTTTGTTATCGGTGAACTCAAATGCGAGTCCCCGTAGGCGATACTAGTTCTTTCTGCGACACATTATTGAGAAAGTCTATAGGAATGCCATAAGGGATTCTCTGCTGTCCAGTCCTACTGCCACCATCATACATCTTGCGAACAAACGGCGATGATAAGACAAGGCAAATCAGGACTCGTATGGAAGCCTGCAGACAGCTGATGTCCGTCGCTCCAGCCACGAGTGGAACAGGAAATGGTATGACCAAGAGTAGCACAAGGTAACCAGCGCCAGGCATTATGTAGCGACTTGCGGAGTATGTATGTAGATGACATCATCGTGTCCCAGTGTTCCATCATGCAGACGACCGGCTGCTCAAAACATGCACCGCGCCAAGGACGCAGGCAGGTTTTGGCAGTATTATGCTATGTGGCACAATAACCTGGGCTTACATCGGACATGTGAAAGTAATCCATGGCAAAGCTGTGGACTATGTAAACACTGTTCTCGACCAGAGTTTGGCGATACCTTTGAGAGTTTATTGTAGTGCCTCTTTCCAGGAAATCCACAAAAATCACACCTTTTCTGTCCCAAAAGAGGTAACCACGTGGTTGAAGGCGTAGGCGGCCGAATTTTACGACGAAGGAATTTCCACGCTCGTCCATCGCTACGATAAGTGCCTTAATTTTAATGGCAACTATGTAGAAAAGTAGTATTTAAGTGTGGCTTTCATCTGTATATAATGAAAAAAAATGTCCAATACTTTATTTATTTTTTATTCCAAAACGTAATGTACTTTGTGGACAGCCCTCGTACTAGAACTGACATGTGATTACATTTTCACGCAAATTGGGTGCAAAGATCCTGAGTACCCAAAACAACCACCTCTGGCCGTAATAACGGCCTTGATACGGCAAACAGAGCTTGGATGGCGTGTACAGGTACAGCTGCCCATGCAGCTTCAACACGATACCGCAGTTCGTCAAGAGTAGTGACTGGCGTATTGTGACGAGCCAGTTGATCGGCCACCTTTGACCATACATTTTCAATTGGTGAGATATCTGGAGAATGTGCTGGCCAGGGCAGCAGTCGAACATTTTCTGTATCCAGAAAGGCCCGTACAGGACCTGCAACATGCGTTCGTCCATTATCCTACTGAAATGTAGGGTTTCACAGGGATCGAATGAAGGATAGTCACGGGTCGTAACACATCTGAAATGTAACGTCCACCGTTCAAAGTGCCGTCAGTGCGAACAAGAGGTGACCGAGACGTGTAACCAATGGCACCCCGTACCATCACGCCGGTTGACATGCCAGTATGGCGATGACGAATACACGCTTCCAATGTGCGTTCACCGCGATGTCACCAAACACGGATGCGACCATCATGATGCTGTAAAGAGAACCCGGATTCGTCCGAAAAAATGACGATTTGTCATTTGCGCATCCAGGTTCGTCGTTGAGTACACCATCGCAAGCGCTCCTCCTGTCTGTGATGCAGCATCAAGGGTAACCGCAGCCATGGTCTCCGAGCTGATAGTCAATGCTGCTGCAAACATCATCGAACTGTTCGTGCAGATGGTTGTTGTCTTGCAAACGTCCCCATCTGTTGACTAAGGGATCGAGACGTAGCTGCACGATCCGTTACAGCCGTGCGGATAAGATGCCTGTCATCTCGACTGCTAGTGATACGAGGACGTTGGGATCCAGCACGGCGTACCGTATTACCCTCCTGAACTCACCGATTCGATATCGTGCTAACAGTCATTGGATCTCGACAACGCGAGTGGCAATGTCGCGATACGATAAACCGCAATCGCGATAGGCTACAATCCGACCTTTATCAAAGTCGGAAACGTGATGGTACGCATTTCTCCTCCTCCGTAGACACCCGTAAACATTTTTCCATGAAGACGCTGACAATCATGCCTCTCAGTGGGGTAAACGTGTTAACAGTTGTGGCGATTACTTTTGAACTAATGAAAAGTTTACTTTTTTCCCATTTGTCTCGTTTTTATTTGACAGCCCCTTACAAACTCATACACATTCAGGAAGGCAACCCGACTTACTTTATATGCATCAGGAACAGATCAGGTGAGTTGTGTTGTCTACCTTCCCGGCAGGGAAGAGGCACAGAGTAGAGAAGGGTTAATGGAGTCGTGAGGTAGCAAAGGAAATCTTGCTTTCTATACCGTCAACGATGTCTGGAAGACAGACATTTATAAAAGAAATTCACAATTGAGACCTGCGTTCCTAGTCGGCAGCACTTCGGTATGTCTCTGACATTTTTATGGGAGCTGTTCTGTCGAAAAATTTGTATCTGCGGGCCGCTTTGAAGCGCTGACAGATACGTACTCGGATTGCTTTGTGCCCGACTGGCTGGGCCGCGCATGACGCGCGCCAGTTGCCTAGTCGGACGTGGTCCACAGCACTCCGCTCCGGTCGCCTTCGGCTGTCCGGACAGCGGTGCGTAGTCAAAGGGCTGCCGCAGCAAAGGGACGCAGGGCCGCCGCCACCGCCGCCCGCATGCGTGCACCTATTGGATGCGTGCATTCAGCCCGGCAGCAACCCGCCACTAAATTCCCTGTAATTTGAGCTCGCGGTGCGCCCTGCACGCTAGCGAGTTGAATGGAAACAATGGAACACAGTTCTGCAATATTCATAAAGACGCATTCATGCCGCGGTCTGTTAGAGGTGCGCCGCTGTTACCGCACGCGTGTCTGTCAATACAGAGAGTAATTGTTACGGCCTTGGATTTGTCATATGTGTAGGCGTCACACTAGTTATTAACATTCGGACTGTTGCAATAATTGCCATCTCGCCTACATGTCCAGATGGAAAAAAACTGTAGCAAACAGTCTAAACATGCTAGCTTTTTTTGCATATACAGTGAACTGGTAGAAAATGAAAACGGGACACGCTGAAACAATCGTTCCACATGGCTGAATCAAGTTATACAAGGTGTGTATCGTATATCATAATAGTCATGGATCCCGCTTCTACACTCCTGGAAATTGAAATAAGAACACCGTGAATTCATTGTCCCAGGAAGGGGAAACTTTATTGACACATTCCTGGGGTCAGATACATCACATGATCACACTGACAGAACCACAGGCACATAGACACAGGCAACAGAGCATGCACAATGTCGGCACTAGTACAGTGTATATCCACCTTTCGCAGCAATGCAGGCTGCTATTCTCCCATGGAGACGATCGTAGAGATGCTGGATGTAATCCTGTGGAACGGCTTGCCATGCCATTTCCACCTGGCGCCTCAGTTGGACCAGCGTTCGTGCTGGACGTGCAGACCGCGTGAGACGACGCTTCATCCAGTCCCAAACATGCTCAATGGGGGACAGATCCGGAGATCTTGCTGGCCAGGGTAGTTGACTTACACCTTCTAGAGCACGTTGGGTGGCACGGGATACATGCGGACGTACATTGTCCTGTTGGAACAGCAAGTTCCCTTGCCGGTCTAGGAATGGTAGAACGATGGGTTCGATGACGGTTTGGATGTACCGTGCACTATTCAGTGTCCCCTCGACGATCACCAGTGGTGTACGGCCAGTGTAGGAGATCGCTCCCCACACCATGATGCCGGGTGTTGGCCCTGTGTGCCTCGGTCGTATGCAGTCCTGATTGTGGCGCTCACCTGCACGGCGCCAAACACGCATACGACCATCATTGGCACCAAGGCAGAAGCGACTCTCATCGCTGAAGCCGACACGTCTCCATTCGTCCCTCCATTCACGCCTGTCGCGATACCACTGGAGGCGGGCTGCACGATGTTGGGGCGTGAGCGGAAGACGGCCTAACGGTGTGCGGGACGGTAGCCCAGCTTCATGGAGATGGTTGCGAATGGTCCTCGCCGATACCCCAGGAGCAACAGTGTCCCTAATTTGCTGGGAAGTGGCGGTGCGGTCCCCTACGGCACTGCGTAAGATCCTACGGTCTTGGCGTGCATCCGTGCGTCGCTGCGGTCCGGTCCCAGGTAGACGGACACGTGCACCTTCCGCCGACCACTGGCGACAACATCGATGTACTGTGGAGACCTCACGCCCCACGTGTTGAGCAATTCGGCGGTACGTCCACCCGGCCTCCCGCATGCCCACTATACGCCCTCGATCAACGTCCGTCAACTGCACTTACGGTTCACGTCCACGCTGTCGCGGCATGCTACCAGTGTTACAGACTGCGATGGAGCTCCGTGTGCCACGGAAAACTGGCTGACACTGACGGCGGCGGTGCACAAATGCTGCGCAGCTAGCGCCATTCGACGGCCAACACCGCGGTTCCTGGTGTGTCCGCTGTGCCGTGCATGTGATCATTGCTTGTACAGCCCTCTCGCAGTGTCCGGAGCAAGTATGGTGGGTCTGACACACCGGTGTCAATGTGTTCTTTTTTCCATTTCCAGGAGTGTATGTACAAGTTGTTTTCAACAGTAATCTCCATGCACTGTATAGCCACTTCTATTTTGTTGTTGTTGTGGTCTTCAGTCCTGAGACTGATTTGATGCAGCTCTCCATGCTACCCTATCCTGTGCAAGCTACTTCATCTCCCAGTACTTACTGCAACCTACATCCTTTTGAATCTGCTTAGTGTATTCATCTCTTGGTCTCCCTCTACGATTTTTACCCTCCACTCTTTCCTCCAATGCTAAATTTGTGACCCCTTGATGCCTCAGAACATGTCCTACCAACCGATCCCTTCTTCTGGTCAAGTTGTGCCACAAACTCCTCTTGTCCCCAATTCTATTCAATACCTCCCCATTATTTATGTGATCTACCCATCTATTCTTCAGCATTCTTCTGTAGCGCCACATTTCGAAAGCTTCTATTCTCTCCTTGTGCAAACTATTTATCGTCCATGTTTCACTTCCATATATGGCTACACTCCATACAAATACTTTCAGAAACGACTTTCTGACACTTAAATCTATACTCGATGTTAACAAATTTCTCTTCTTAAGAAACGCTTTCCTTGCCATTGCCAGTCTACATTTTATATCCTCTCTACTTCGACAATCATCAGTTATTTTTCTCCCTAAATAGCAAAACCCCTTTACTACTTTAAGTGTCTCATTTCCTAATCTAATTCCCTCAGCATCACCCGATTTAATTTGACTACATTCCATTATCCTCGTTTTGCTTTTGTTGATGTTCATCTTATATCCTCCTTTCAAGACACTGTCCATTCCGTTCAACAGCTCTTCCAAGTCGTTTGCTGTCTCTGACAGAATTACAATGTCATCGGCGAACCTCAAAGTTTTTATTTCTTCTCCATCGATTTTAATACCTACTCCTAATTTTTCTTTTATTTCCTTTACTGTTTGCTCAATATACAGATTGAATAACATCGGGGAGAGGCTACAAACCTGTCACACTGCCTTCCCAACAACTGCTTCCCTTTCATGCCCCTCGACTCTTATAACTGCCATCTGGTTTCTGTACAAATTGCAAATAGCCTTTCGCTCCCTGCATTTTACCGCTGCCACATTTAGAATTTGAAAGAGAGTATTCCAGTCAACATTGTCAAAAGCTTTCTCTAAGTCTACAAATGCTAGAAACGTAGGTTTGCCTTTCCTTAATCTTTCTTCTAAGATAAGTCGTAAGGTCAGTATTGCCTCACGTGTTCCAATATTTCTACGGAATCCAAACTGATCTTCCCCGAGGTCGGCTTCTACCAGTGTTTCCATTCGTCCGTAAAGAATTCGTGTTAGTATTTTGCAGCTGGGACTTATTAAACTGATGGTTCGGTAATTTTCACTTCTAATTATGTGGAATATTATAGTTCAGTCGATCAGACAACTGTCTGGTATCGTCTTGGCGGACAGAATTCCAGCTTACTTGCGTCAGTAATCAAAGGATGATGTCCGACATGTAAATAGAAACAAAACTCATTTCAGCACGTCTCACATGACTCGAAATACACTGAGACGGAAAAATATCACAACTCCGAGAAGGAATTGTGCGAGATTAACGAAAGTTGGTAGGCGTGCTTCTTCATCTGAATGACGACGTCTGTTCCAATTTCGTACGAGTTGCGTAAGAGTGGCACTAGGTGCAACACAATGAGGTCAGTATGCAATGAGGTCAGGTATGCTTTAAACACGTGCTGTGACGGTCGTAGGCGTTAGGCATTTTTCAGACTGGACATAGTGGGTTGTTGTTAGTCAAGAACGTCTTTAGGACGCCGAAGACTTCACTATCAGTTGAGTTTGAACGAAGTCGTGTAATAGTGCTACGAGATGCTGGATGTTCCTTCTGCGATACTGCAGAGAAACTTGGCAGGAATGTAGCTGCGGTAGGTAACAGCTGGTAGCGTTGTTGAACAGAACCTATGTTCGTCTTATGGTTCTGGCGTGTAGTACTGCAGCTGCAGCAACAATTGGAACAGCCGTTGGCAGAACAACGAACTGTTACAAATTGGTTACTTGAAGAACACTACCTAGCCAGACGCCCAGTAGCGGGCAATGAACTGCTTCCAAAATGCCGCCGTTTGTAACTTCAGCTGCGTCAATCGAGAGCTCATCGAAAGGCGGAGTAGGAGTGTATTGTGTTTTCTGATGAATGCCGATTCTGCCGCTGTGCCAATGATGGCTGTGTGTTGGTTGGACGGAGGCCTGCAACGAGCCTGTCTGCTTGCTTGACACGTTGGACACACACCTGGAGTTATGGTCTGGGATGAGATTGCGTATGATAGCATGACCACTCTCTTAGTTATTCTACGCACACTCATTGCAAATTTTGATTCGACCTCTTGTGCTGCTATTCGTGAACAGAATTGCAAACGGTGCCTTCAACAAGTTAACGGTCGCCGAAATGCCGCTATTGTATGTTGCTACGCAAAGAAGTGGGATACGTAAGTACTAAGGAATGACGAGATACGTTTGAAGTTCTCTAACGCTATAGATACAGCAATAAGGATTAGCGCAGTAGGCAGTACAGTTGAAGAGGAATGGACATCTCTAAAAAGGGCCATCAAAGAAGTTGGGAAGGAAAACATAGGTACAAAGAAGGTAGCTGCGAAGAAACCATGGGTAACAGAAGAAATACTTCAGTTGATTGATGAAAGGAGGGAATACAAACATGTTCCGGAAAAATCAGGAATACAGAAATACAAGTCGCTGAGGAATGAAATAAATAGGAAGTGCAGGGAAGCTAAGACGAAATGGCTGCAGGAAAAATGTGAAGACATCGAAAAACATATGATTGTCGGAAGGACAGACTCAGCATACAGGAAAGTCAAAACAACCTTTGGTGACATTAAAAGCATCGGTGGTAACATTAAGAGTGCAACGGGAATTCCACTGTTAAATGCAGAGGAGAGAGCAGATAGGTGGAAAGAATATATTGAAAGCCTCTATGAGGGTGAAGATTTGTCTGATGTGATAGAAGAAGAAACAGGAGTCGATTTAGAAGAGATAGGGGATCCAGTATTAGAATAGGAATTTAAAAGAGCTTTGGAGGACTTACGGTCAAGTAAGGCAGATGGGATGGATAACATTCCATCAGAATTTCTAAAATCATTGGGGGAAGTGGCAACAAAACGACTATTCACGTTGGTGTGTGAAATATATGTCTGGCGACATACCATCTGACTTTCGGAAAAGCATCATCCACGCAATTCCGAAGACGGTAAGAGCTGACAAGTGCGAGAATTATCGCACAATCAGCTTAACAGCACATGCATCGCAGCTGCTTACATGAATAATATACAGAAGAATGGAAAAGAAAATTGAGAATGCGCTAGGTGACGATCAGTTTGGCTTTAGGAAAAGTAAAGGGACGAGAGAAGCTATTCTGACGTTACGGCTAATAATGGAAGCAAGGCTAAAGAAAAATAAAGACACTTTCATTGGATTTGTCGACCTGGAAAAAGCGTTCGACAATATAAAATGGTGCAAGCTGTTCGAGACTCTGAAAAAAGTAGGGGTAAGCTATAGGGAGAGACGGGTCATATACAATATGTACAACAACCAAGAGCGAATAATAAGAGTGGACGATCAAGAACGAAGTGCTCGTGTTAAGAAGGGTGTAAGACAAGGATGTAGCCTTTCGCCCCTACTCTTCAATCTGTACACCGAGAAAGCAATGACGGAAATAAAAGAAAGGTTCAGGAGTGGAATTAAAATACAAGGTGAAAGGATATCAATGATACAATTCGATGATGACTTTGCTATCCTGAGTGAAAGTGAAGACGAATTAAATGATCTGCTGAACGGAATGAACAGTCTAATGAGTACACAGTACGGTTTGAGAGTAAATCGGAGAAAGACGAAGGTAATGAGAAGTAGTAGAAATGAGAAAAGCGAGAAACTTAACATCAGGATTGATGGTCACGAAGTCAATGAAGTTATGGAATTATGCTACCTAGGCAGTAAAATAACCAATGGCGGACGGAGCAAGGAGGACATCAAAAGCAGACTCGCTATGGCAAAAAAGGCATTTCTGGCCAAGAGAAGTCTACTAATATCAAATACCGGCCTTAATTTGAGAAAGAAATTTCTGAGGATTTGCGTCTGGAGTACAGCACTGTATGGTAGTGAAACATGGATTGTGGGAAAACCCGAACAGAAGAGAATCGAAGCATTTGAGATGTGGTGCTATAGACGAATGTTGAAAATTAGGTGGACTCATAAGGTAAGGAATGAGGAGGTTCTACGCAGAATCAGAGAGGAAAGGAATATGTGGAAAACACTGATAAGGAGAAGGGACAGGATGATAGGACATCTGCTAAGACATGAGGAAATGACTTCCATGGTACTAGAGGGAGCTGTAGAGGGCAAAAACTGTATAGGAAGACAGAGATTGGAATACGTCAAGCAAATAATTGAGATGAAGAGGTTAGCACAGGAAAGGAATTCGTGGCGGGCCGCATCAAACCAGTCAGTAGACTGATGACCATAAAAAAAAAAAAAAAAACGGAGTTTCAACATGCTGCGATGACCCGAGTGATCACCAGAGCTGTCTCCAATCGAACTCACATGGGATATCATCAGAAGACAACTCCAGTAGCGTTTTCCACAACCAGCGTTTACCGCCTCTGTATTGGCCGACCAAATTCAACAGGCATGGAACACCATCCAAGAAGCTGACATCCGGCACCTGTACGACACGATGCATGCACGTCAGCTACCTTGCATTCAAATTTCTGGCGGGTACACCCGCTCTTAATGTACAAGCAATGGTCGTAGCTTTTTTTTCTGCTTACGATAACCAGTGATCTTACATCGTTAATCACTTAAATAAGTTACCCTGTCACATGTATTCTTGAAATTACATTACTCTGCATCAATTATTTCTTGGTGTTTGGGTTTTTTCCGACTGTGTATTATGAGCATCTGTTTGAAACCGTGGTGTTACACTTTTGGAGCATAATATAACAGCACTCATGCTGTCCAGATCTTGATATATGTGCAGTGGTCTCTTATACCAGCTGTCTACGCACAGTCCACGCAGTTCTCTTAAACTACTCGCCGGTAGATTCTGGGCGAAAAGCTGGCGTTCGATAGTGTCCCAGATGTGTTCCATCGTTTCACATCAATCGAAATTAATGGCCAAGATCTGAACGTCAGTTCACTGTCATGTCCCTAAACCACCGTAGCGCAAATTTAGCCACGTGAGACAGACGGTTATACAGTCCTAGCCATTAAAATTGCTACACCACGAAGATGACGTGCTACAGACGCGAAATATAACCGACAGGAAGAAAATGCTGTGATATGCATATGATTAGCTTTTCAGAGCATTCACACAAGGTTGGCGCCGGTGGCGACACCTACAACGTGCTGACATGAGGAAAGTTTCCAACCGATTCAGACGTCACTACGTACGGCGTTTTATGAAACCCTCAATGTTATATCTGGTCTTCAAAAACTAAGCGCGAGATCTGTATGTACTCTCGCAGGCTTCGTGCGAACTATTAAACCCACCGAGAAAATGAACAGTAACTTTTTTAGGAATTTAATGTAGTTACATTTTGTACTGGGATATGTTTTCATTGGAGGCCACGGTTTTCGAATTATTCAAGAAAAGCGTACAAAAGTGATATTCAGACGCACCTCCTCATCCAGACTCATCAATGAGCTTTCAGGACTTCTAGAGTGTAGTTCGTGTGACTCCCTCCTACAACTGTACAGCCGGCTGCGGTGGCCGAGTGGTTCTAGGCGCTTCAATCCGGAACCACGCTGCTGCTACGGTCGCAGGTTCGAATCCTGTCTCGGGTATGAATGTGTGTGATGTCCTAGGGTTAGTTAGGTTCAAGTAGTTCCAAGTCTTGGGGACTGATGACCTCAGATATTAAGTCCCATAGTGCTTAGAGCCATTTGAACCATTTTACAACTGTACTACTACGCGAATTATTCCCGATATTAGAACTTCTTTGCTCTCTGTTGAATCGGCTGTTACCCCACTATCATAGTCGACTATTTTGTTAACATGATTAATCCAGACTTGCCCGTGAGGTTAATGAAGGAAAAACGAGTTTTGTAAATGTTACTCTAAAATTAATTATGTTGACGATTCGAGCTATGCTTAAACCTTATACAGTATTTTCATAGTTGAAGGCCTGAGGCATACAGTGGTGACACTTTTTATTTAATGCCGTTAAGATTCTCGAAATTATTAGGTCAAATTTACCCAAACACCAGTTTCACAACGTTTAAGTGCTTGACTAAGCGACGTGATAAGGCCAGTCAGTGAAGACCAGAAAGGGTCGAGTAAGGCTGATAATTTGTGTAGTCACAAATTCTGGTACAGTAGTAGGAGGGAGTGCTATGAAGAACACACTTGAAGTCTTGACCGTTGGGGACTGAGTGTGGGAATGGCGTTGCGGTTGAAAGTCGCTCTTGTATCTTTTTCTTGAGTAACTGGAAACCGGCGGCTTGTGCAGAAAACATATACCTGTACAAAATTCAACTACATTACGTATTGTAGAGAAAGGTGCTGTTTAGTTTTGCGGCAAGATTAGTAGTTTGAGCGGAGCGAGCGAGAAAAGATGAAAATCCGGCGCTTGGTTTTTGGAATTCAGATATAACATTGCGGAATGTATAAAAGGACATCGGTAGGGGCAGCTGAATTACCCTTCAGACTCGAATTGGGAGTCAATATCGGGACAATACTGGTCGGAAATGAGATAATCCACTGTCTTAAGGGACTTTCACTTTGAGTAGATTTTTATGGCCTGGCGCCTGGAAGCGTCCATCCTGGAAACGGTGGTCATTAGTTAGCGTGCTATTATGGAAAGTGACTCATGTCTTCCTCGACAGCAGTGCCATCTTGTAGCAAGATAACTGTTAGTGTCACGAGTTCAGATTCGTGATACAGTGTTTTGAGTGGAGTGGCATATCTGTTCACCAAATTTGGCTTACGGATCCCACTATACGGTGCCAGCTCAGCTACCGCAAACTCCTGGCTCGTTATTTCAGTAACTGCCACGTGGTGGCACATAATTCCCGAAAGATCCAAACACTTTTGGAATCAACCCCCCACCGTATCACTGCCATATTCCGTTCCAAAGGTCGACCCACACGCTATTAACTTTTTGGTCATAAAGTTTTGTCTCATCATTATAAACGCAGAATGTGCAAAAGTAGGTTGTATTAAGGAGCTTGAGAGCAGGACTTGTTCACAAGGGTGACGCTGATTCTATATAGACAAGTCGTGCCACTTGCAAGCTCCCCACTCCCTCCTGATTCCATCTATTGTTCACATTGAACAATGTCAACTACAAGTAATTTATTATGAAGATTTGAGAGGAGCGAAGATTACAACAAACTTCCAAGTTTACTTAGCTTGTCATGTTGAGATGGCTCCAGTTCGTTTTGGCTAGGGCTCTGATTCCTGAAACTGAAAATCTCACAGGCCGAGCGGTTAAAGGCCCTACAGTCTGGAACCGCACGACCGCTACGGTCGCAGGTTCGAATCCTGCCTCGGGCATGGACGTGTGTGACGTCCTTAGGTTAGTTAGGTTTAAGTAGTTCTAAGTTCTAGGGGACTTATGACCACAGCAGTTGAGTCCCATCGTGCTCAGAGCCATTTGAACCATTTGAAAATCTCACATCAAGTCCTCACGGTTGGTTTGAACTGAATAAATTTGAAGATTGTTGTTGCAGCACTTTCTACGTAAATATACTCTCTCCCTTTTTAGTATATGATGTAGCATTTTTACTTTCCGCATTAACAAAGCCGAAATTACATTGTTCGCACAAAAATGCAAAACTACGTCCGATCACATCAGAAATGACTCTGAGCACTACGGGACTTAACATCTGAGGTCATCAGTCCCCTAGAACTTAGGACTACTTAAACCTAACTAACCTAAGGACATCACACACATCCATGCCCGAGCCAGGATTCCAACCTACGACCGAAGCGGTCGCACGGTTCCAGACTGTAGCGCCTAGAACCGCTCGGCCACCCTGGCCGTCTCACATCAGAGGCAAGCTTACGACTCTCACACTCTGCGGAAATAACAATATCCCACAGGGTTTACAATTTTTATTAACAAATGAATTTCTACTAGTTTCCGTTACATTGAAAGGGTACAGTACCACCCGACATTGAAAATAGGTACAACATTCTCGTTATTCTTGTCAGAACAACATATTTTTTGTAATAATAACTCAATTTTACTTAATACACCGAAGCCGGATACCAGTGTAGGAAAGGAGGACAATTTATTTATTTAATTTCTACTAGTTTCCGTTACATTGAAAGGGTAGAGTACCGCCAGACGAAAATAGGTACAACATTCTTCGTTATTCTTGTCAGAACAACATATTTTTTTTAATAATAACTCAATTAATACACCGAAGCCGGATACCAGTATAGGAAAGAAGGACAATTTATTTATTTAATTGATCACATGTGCACTCCCACAAAATAAATCCCTACATCCAATTTGGTGAGATCTGCGAAATGAATGAATGTATGGTCGCTACTAACTGCAGATAGTGAATGTGCAATATACTATCATCCTTGAGACGGTCCTTTGGTCACCTTTGGTGGAACCAAAGACGTGAAATTTACCTGAGCTTTGAGCACCTGAAATGTGGCTGACCAATGGGTAGCATGGTCTTCCCCCACCTCGACAGAGGTGCGAGATGACCTGAAGACAGGCCATGTTTCAGCACTCTGTCGCTGTATCTTGTGTTGGTAAGACCTGTCTTAGGTGTGCTCCGTAAAGACAAAATAGTGGAGAGAATGGTATGCATGTGGAATACTTAAGAGTAGTTTAGAATAATAATTTCTCTATTTCAGGAACTTTTGTGGGGAGAATTAAATATCAGGCAGGTAATATTAAGGCGATCGTAGTAATTTTCGGAAGTGACCAACGGTCACAATGAAAGCACGTGTAGAAATAAGTTGAAATACTTTCGAGTGCTAAAGTTAAGCTGAATTATTGGCGTGTGAACTATAAGTTGGAAGTGTTTAAGAAATGGCGTGTGCAGGACTTGAAATTAGAGACGAGTACTTCCACGTGGTGAGACAAAGGATAAGGAGAAGTACTCGTCCATGGTATCAGTTGAGGACTCGCGTGTGTGATGAATATGTTCTTAATATTACTTTGCGTGTTATGTTTCCGTGTGACGCTTGATTCAAACTTTAATACTCTGAGAGTGAAGCAAGGTGAGTCAGCCGTCTATCCAGCAACGCCACTTGGCTTGCATTGCACAGGAAGACGTGCATATATCTTCCTGAGATCATAGTAGGAAAGAAAAGTTACGAAGTGGGGCAGTGTCTTGTGAAACTGGGATGAATACTAATTGAATTGGGAAAGCTGAAAGTGATGTAATTATAACGTTGTAACCATTCCTTATGTTGTATTCCATGTTGCAAGTGTGGTATATTTCATGTAATTTAAGTATGTGTGGTTTGCATGGAAGAGTAGCAAGATAGGTTCAGAGGCAGTGGGCTATGGAGGAAATTTTCGTGATGATGGGTGTGAGAGTCGTAGTGTGAGATACAGCAAGAGATCCACCATCCTATCCAGAAAGTGCACTGTAGTGTTAGATAATTACGAGACCGTAAGATAGAGAATCACCAATGAAAGCCATGCCCACTGGGCGGAGTTTCTCATGTGTAATTGTTGTAGAAAATGTAATGGTGTGTTTAGGTTATAGAATTTATCGGAATAAAAAAGATAGTGAAAAGAAAAAGATTGGTGGCCTTATCCTTCGAGTAGTATGTTGTCATGATATCCAGAATTTATAATGTGTTCAGTGCGATGGCCACGTGTTGATCAAAGCCGTTGGGTAAGAAAGAAAATGTGGTATTGCCTGTGCGTAGTGAACAGTCAGAGTTGTGTAAATTACTAACAGTCAGATGTGCGTTATCCGTTTCCGTTGCGTAATATTCAAACAGGAGAATAATTTGTAACTTAATTTTGAGTACTAGAGCTCATGTTACTTGATAAATAAGAATGAATCCACTCGCTTGGCAGACCATTCAACTTGCAGGCCTGACTGCTTGATGCCACAGTATGAGCAAGGCATGTGGGTGCCTCTCAACATTATCAATTTCGATTATTTCGTAAATGAATTCAGAAATAGACATAGTAAACAGTACAGGATTGCGTAATTAATAATAGAAATTTTAAGTTTGCCAATAATTCTTTCTAAAAAAATTATTCTAACCCTACATTCAGAACTAGTGCTCATCGATTATAACATCGAGACTATAATATTTTATAAAATAATTAGTTTTCATTTATTTTAGCTAGAAATATAACGTGCTGTGTATAAACGTATATGAAAGTTTTAAGAAAAGCAACTGAGATGAAACTGACCTGTCCAAAATTCGAAAAATAATACTGATATCAACAACTACTGTTCAGGAAAAGTAATGCTAGAGGAGGATGTCCCGTTACATACTCCTGTGTGAGTGTTGACGTTGGACACACGTCTAAAGCCGCCCTTCTCTCTTCTGACATGTGAAGAGAAGCTGCAACAATAGTCGCCGTTCCGAACGTACGCGCTACTACAGACGTCTTCGCATTGTCAACGTGGTTACTTTTCTTCCCGAAAACAAAACCATTTATTTACTCAAGCCGGCCACTGTGGCCGAGCGGTTCTAGGTGCTTCAGTCCGGAACCGCGCTGCTGCTACGGTCGCAGATTCGAATCCTGCCTCAGGCATGGATGCGTGTGATGTCCTTAGGTTAGTTAGTCTGAAGTAGTTCTCAGTCTAGGGGACTGATGACCTCAGATGTTAAGTCCCATAGTGCTCAGAGCCATTTGAACCATCTTTACTCAAGGTACGTGACGTCGATGTACATTCGAGCGGAGCCAAGCGTACTTTATGACTGTCCTCTCGGGCACTTGTCACATGGGGTCATTGACATCCTGCATGGCGTCTAGTACAATGCTCCTGAATCGATCGATTCCATACTGACGTGGAATCGCGAACAACGCGGAATGTTAAACAACAGTTTACTTAGTCCACCCGTGCTGGGAGAGGTTTTTCCTTCCAACGCGGGACGCGATACGGTCTCCTAAAAACCGAGCGAGGTGGCGCAGTGGTTAGCACACTGGACTCGCATTTGGGAGGACGACGGTTCAATCCCGTCTCCAGCCATCCTGATTTAGGTTTTCCGTGATTTCCCTAAATCGCTTCAGGCAAATGCCGGGATGTTTCCTTTGAAAGGGTACGGCCGATTTCCTTCCCAATCCATCCCTAACCCGAGCATGGGCTCCGTCTCTAATGACCTCGTTGTCGACGGGACGTTAAACACTAACCACCACCACCACCACGGTCTCCTAAAAACCAACCAACGTGCGCGAACGCCACTTCTCATTGAGAAATCAGCAGCGAAGTCTTTCCTTATATGCAGAACATTGATGGCATTTTGCGTCCTGCGTTGTGCTGTTGCACTGGAATGTTACCCATTTGCAAATATAAGCATTTAGTATGGTTTATACCAACTTTTACGTTAGCTGCATGCCCCCGGTCATGGTTTCGCAATTTTACTAGCCATCTCTGTACGTCATATAGAGGCGAAAACTTGGAACAACTCTAGACGATTCATAATACAGCACAACGCGTAATTAAGTGCCCAGCAGTGCAGGTATGCGGCTGTTCCTGTCTGGTCAGATGTAGCCTCTGTAAGTCATGTACTATTAGGTCTATAACTCTGCTTCCGCTGTTTTGCAGTAGCAGTAGCGGCAAGTGGTGGATGTGTGGAGGTGGTAGGTTGAAGTGTCACACAATAATCTTAGGCATTTGTAAACATAATGACATCAAAATATTAGTCGATTTGTGATTGCATCATTTAGCTACTCTACATCTACACTGATACACTGCAAATCACATTTAAGTGCCAGGCAGAGGGTTCATCGAACCACCTTCACAATTCTCTATTATTCCAATCCCGCCGTCCGGAGTGGCCGAGCGGTTCTAGGCGCTACAGTCGGGGCTACGGTCGCAGGTTCGAATCCTGCCTCGGGCATCGATGTGTGTGATGTCCTTACGTTAGTTAGATTTAAGTAGTTCTAAGTTATAGGGGACTGATGACCTCAGATGTTAAGTCCCATAGTGCTCAGAGCTATTTGAACAATTTTTTATTCCAATCTCGTATAGCGCGCGGGAAGAATGAACCCCTATATCTTTCCGTGAATGAATATGTCAACATACGAGTCCAATTCTAGTTATTTGCATGAAGTTTTAACTTTCTGGTTCAATATGCAGAAATATGCGCTGTGGCTCATAAAATGTCGGGTATGACCTGTGGTGCAGCACCTATTAGTGACAGAATGTGCTAAGAATGGTTTAAGCGCTTCAAGAACGGTGATTTTGACGTCGAAGACCAGCATGGCGATGGAAGAGGTCTTAGGAGCTATTGGAACAGACAGAAACAATCGCAGGAGATCCTTATCGAAAGCAATTTGTGCGTTTTAGCCGAGCACTGGAAGATACAATACAACGACAGACATGGAAAGGTGATTTTCCAGCATGACACTGCTCGATCCCACGCCACAAAACGAATCGAAACATAAATGGAAGCGTTGAAATGGGAACTCCTACTCCACCCGCCGCAATATCCAGACATTGCTCCCTCTGACTAACACCTTCCTCGATCAATTGCAAATGGCTTGCGTGAGCGGTACTGCTGGTCATATGAACAAGTGCAAAATTGAATCGATTCATGTATCTATTCAAAAGACGTCCAGATCTTCCGCAGCGGAATTCATTTGCTGCTCGAAAGGCGGGAGAAGGTAGTGGCCAGAGGTGGCCAGTTCTTTGAATCGTAAATATTTTGTAAATTTTTCACCGTAAAGCTTCGAACTTCGAGATAAAACGGTGAAGGTAAGGTTGTAGATCAAATAATTTTTTGAAAGTTCGCGCACTCGTGTCATTCTCGGGTACTCATATTAGATGTCTTCATCCCAGTGACCGAGCGAGGTGGCGCAGTGGTTAGCACACTGGACTCGCATTCGGGAGGACGACGGTTCAATCCCGTCTCCGGCAATCCTGATTTAGGTTTTCCGTGATTTCCCTAAATCGCTTCAGGCACATGCCGGGATGATTCCTTTGAAAGGGCACGGCCGATTTCCTTCCCCATCCTTCCCTCACCCGAGCTTGCGCTCCGTCTCTAATGACCTCGTTGTCGACGGGACGTTAAACACCAATATCCTCCTCCTCCTTCATCCCAGTGGCATGGTAGGCTTTCCACCTCTCTCGAGTTCCGCTTCAGGACTGTTTCCGACCACATTTCATTATTCGCTTTGCAACAGCCACTGCTGATTTCCTTCTGAGAGCATAACCCACTGTATTTGCCTGCTTTGGGTCCTACCAGAAAAAAGTCAGCCCTTTTTCTAATTTTTCCTGTTAATATAAGCATGGTTCTGTCCAATTCTCCCTATGCAGCTCTCAATTTATCTTTAGCATTTTCATTTAATGTCCATATTCCACAGCCCTAAGTTAAAAGGGGAAGGATACAGTAGTCGAAAACTCTTCAAGTCCATTGACATTTCTAACTTGAAGACAACCAAGCTTATTTCATCCTAGTCTTAAGGGGCAGACGATATCGGGTTTAATTTCGTTTCTGTTACCCAATAGCTGACAAAGGTAGAAACGCGTACTCTTCATCTGCCTCTAGAACGATCTTGTTGACCAGAAAGTTTCAATTAGTCGCCGACTTATTATAAATCGTTTTCGAGGGCTTTACCAGTCCTAGTTTTTTCAACAACTTTCTATTAATTCTGGTCTCTCTTTCCTTTCGGCTGACCTTCGACATTGCTGCTTCCAATACAGATCTCTAAGCAACTGTTTTTTCTGTTCAAAACTCTTTGTATCTTATAAAATGAGTTTCTAAACAGCTTGCATGACCATATGAAAAAACTTTATTTCTTTGTGCCAATCATTTTCTTTTCATTGTAGGCTATCAAAAAGTCTCTTTGACCAAGTTAGATTTACTAGAGAGTACTGGTGATTACTTTTCTTCTGACATTCTATTTCTTAATATCTCTGTTACTCGATAGATAGAAGATAAAACATTTCATCAGTGAACAAATATATCATAAATTTGTAATGAACAGGAACTTCTGAAACCTATTCGTTGCCGGGATGTGAGCATTACTTTGGAGGCAACAAACTGTTGTTGAAGATTGGTTGATTAGCCAGTCCATAAATTATGTAGTATCTCCATTTACTATCACACATACTGCAGAAAGACACGTAACACAGATTAACAATAACTACAGATTAAAATGTTTTTGTGTACCTTTGGATGCTGATTTCAGGTAAAGTACGTATCCACATGCGGGTTTGACATAAATTTGTAAGGTATGCAAGATGTAGCTATACAACCATCGTAACAATGCCTGTATTGTTTCCTGACGTTTTGCAGTGATACCTGCTACAAAAAAATTGTTTTAGTTCATACTTTGTAATACAGCTTAGTCGCTATTGTGACAGTCGTTCGAAAGACGACCACTGTACCCATAAAATCTGGCCAAGTAGAACTCCTAAAGTTGGAAAGGAGAACGTGATATCTGAATCTTTGACGCAGCTCACCAAACCTCCTCCCCCTCCCGCCTCCCCGAGCACCCCCTCCCCCCGCCACCCCTCCCCCACAAATTAAGATCTTCTGCCACAACTCTAAATAACACTTGAAATTATGAATGAACTAGTTCAAGCCCTATCAAAAAACGACGAAGTTTTCCAGTATGTATCGAGTAGGCATCCGAAGCTGTCAGAAGACAATGGAGTTTCCGTCTGCCCTGTCATTCGGAGACTAATGAAACACGAAACATAATAAAATAAAAATCAGCTTGGATATCATCTAAATAAATTATCAACAAGTTTCTCTGCAGCAAACTTGCTGTATAACTTCACACCATTGGGTACCTTCATGAACTCGATGTTGCGTATCCTCGACTCCCACGTCAGCTATTCTCCAGAAAATGAAGGTGCTCTGAGAGTGTAACAGGGAGAAAGACTCCATCAGGAGATTAAAGAAGTGGGACGAAGGTATCAGGGACGATGGGATATCAGCATGATTGCTGAGTTTTGATGGATACTACACAGTGATCGCCCTGAGGAAGAACATGAAACAAAATTTTGAAACGGAGTTTTTAGGGATAAAAAAAAGAGACGGTATGATATACGTATTTGTATTACTTCTGAAGAAAAAAGTACCTCAGGAATGACTTTTTTCACCATGATTTTTGGACAAAATGTTTTCGAATACGTGGATTACTATGAATTTTCTTAATCTACATAACTACATTGTGAAAAGACCTTACGTGGTAGAGAGAGAGAGAGAGAGAGAGTCTTGGCATTTTTCGAGGCAGCATATCAAAAAACAATCGGATCGTGTAAAATTATTTCTAAGAATTTGTAGAGTGTACATTTACAGACCTATGTAATTACTAATTCAATTTTTGAAGTGCCAATAAATTTTGAATATTTGACTATTACATTTAGTATATTCCACATAACTATTTTTATTTTAATTTTGACCCGAATGACAAGCCAGTAACAACTATTCCTTGATTATTACAGTTTTTATTCCCGGTGGTACTTTAGCCATTTCTCAGAAATAATCAGAAATAATGGGGGGCGTTGGTATTCGTTCCTCTGCTAACTTCACGACTGTCACTCCCTGTGGAATCAACAAACGACAAACTAAACGAATGTTGTAGCTAACTTTGTCTGAAATGACATTTAATAACTGCCGTCTTCACCGTTACTGAATTAACTAATTCGTCGCAATTCCGTTATGTGCTTGTTCTTATTCAAGGAAGTAAAAACGCACGTGACCCACTTACATCAGATTAACCAGGAGCATGATAAGTAAAAGGTGCTGAAACAATTTTACGCTAATGAGGCGACCTGAATACGTTTAGCATTTAACAGTCCGTCCATGCAGAAGGCACGTGAACTGAATATGTATGAAGCTTGCTTTACAGCATTTGGATTCCGCTACATTATTATATTACCGCAACAAACTACCGAGATGAATACTTTTTTATCCAGAAAGGAATGGCAACGAAAAGTTTCCTTCCTGCGTTTGTCATTGCTTCATGAATATCAGCAAGGCCCTTGCTGCTCCTGTTTCTAGAAGCAGAAATTTTCACCGGCGCTTGAAGGGAATTTTTTGCTATTGGTGAAACACAGGACCTGCCTTGCTATGCACATTTGATGTACTATAAAGAGGAACAGCTTCACATAAAATCTAGAAACCATGTGAGTCTCACCTAAAAAGTATGATAGTTCACTTCTAAACATGGGGTGCCTGGAATCATTATCCTTCTCAACCTCTGTCGCTGTTTTTCGTCTGATATCCCTGGGTGCTATGCCTATAAGTTGGCAACTGGTAGTAGGCAAAAGAAGAAGAAACAGAAAAATGATTGCATGCATCCCATGTTTGGAAACGAAGCATCATGTCCTAGGCTGAAATCAAGGAAGAGCTTTCTCCGAACAACTGAAGCCATTACATCATCACCTACCACTAGCCTAATAGAACTGTGGCGAAACGGGACACTGGAAGTAACAAACAAAACCTAAAGGATGAAACTGCTGCTGGTTTCCAACTGCGCTACCAGACGTGAAACACTTTGAGCAGACTGTGAAGTGGAGTGACGCGGTGCAAACAAAACTTGAAGCTGTGGGACTACATTACTGGGGATGCAACCGGCAAATGTAGTGAACTTCAAGACAGTGAACACCCCTTGGTCTACTCGAAGTTGCCTCAAGTCTGCACTCTGGAGGACCTTGTTTCAGCAATCAAAATAGCTGAATTTTAGGCCACAAGATCAGTTTGATATATGAAATGTCTAATGTAGGTGTTGTAGATATTGTATTGTATTATTTCGAATTTATAAACAGCCGTATTGTGTTGTCCTGGACACGAAGATAACAATAAGCTGTTCTGTTGCCATTGAACTTGCCGTGCTGAAAAATGAGGAGACGTGACACCGGCTGGTTATTATTAAAATAACGGTGTTCTAAGTGCTGCACGACACTGGAACATCATGGGCATCTTCATTAGTCGGTTCGCTCGCGGAGTACGCTGAAAAAATAGTAGCTCAATTTTCTGCCACCAGACGAAGTTATGGCGCTATAAGCAGTCAGAATGTGATATGGGTGCAGGAAAAAAGATGTTCAAACATATGATAACGTTGGTTCTTGCACGTTTATTAGGATGTGGTCAGAAGTTACGTAATGTGTTCATTATGGTCTGCCGACTCTGCAACATTCTGCAGCATCCATAATACGGCATGGTCGTCAGTTGATTGCAGAATATCCAGTGTAATTAGAGCTATATGCCATCGTATGCTTCCTCCAGATCAGGAATAGTTCAGATAAATCACCGGTAGACAAGATCTTTCAAAAAAAATGGCTCTGAGCACTATGGGACTTAACATCTATGGTCATCAGTACCCTAGAACTTATAACTACTTAAACCTAACTAACCTAAGGACAGCACACAACACCCAGCCATCACGAGGCAGAGAAAATCCCTGACCCCGCCGGGAATCGAACCCGGGAACCCGGACGTGGGAAGCGAGGACGCTACCGCACAACCACGAGATGCGGGCAAGATCTTTCAGATATCCCCACAACAAAGTGGTCGGGAATGAGCCAGACATCTTGAAACTGCCTTGAGATGTTGTGGTCACAACAAAAAGTTTCCCGAAGCAAACATTTCACCTAGCAAGCAGCATGTGGTGTTGCCTCTCCTTGTATGATATTAGTTGCTTGGACACAGTTGCGTTCTTAAAAAGCAGGAATCACTTGTTGCATAAGGCAGTCTTTACATCCTGCAGATGTCATTTCACACCTAACAGGCTTACGAGGTATCACCTCTGGCAAGAAAAACGAACCGAGAACGAAGGAGCTTGGGAAACCACATGCCGCAGTCACTTAACTGGGTGCAGTGGATTTCCGGCAAAATGTGTGGAGGAATAGAAAATTATATGCAACGTTCTTTGCATTCACGGCACCATTCAGAGGAAAATGCGCCTCATTCCGCAAGTGAATATTCTCCCACTGCATGTAATTCATTTCCATGCGTGCCAAAAAACAAAAAAAAAAGGACAAATTCACAACTTCACAACGCTGTTGCCTGTATTGGGGCTTCATTTGGTGCACATCCTGAATCCTGCAGGGATACCAGTGTAAGATACGGAGCAAAATAAAATCTGTTGAATTGCCGACCAGGAGTGAGACAATTCCTGTGACGCATCTCGAGCACTGGTTGCAGAATTTGAGGCATTTTCTGCTCAGTCGGCTGTAGCTAGAGACTCTTCATCAGCAACTGCCACGGGAATGGGTCGCCTCTCTCTCTCTCTCTGTCTCTGCTGCATCATCTAATTCACCTGTTTTTCAGATTTCTTGATCTTAACCCATTTGTTGACACGGTGCCTCTTCGCAGCTGTTTCTGTCGGCGATATTTCTGCAATGCACCACTGCTGCTGCTACCTCTGATAAAACAACTTTACCAACAGTGCACGGTCTTTTTTCTCAATAGTCGCTATGTTTCGTACGGAAAACCTGAACCTTCCTAACCCTTTACAACAACGTGGACAACCTTTGGTGATCTGAGGGTTTGATTCACGTACTTACTTAAGCTGGCGGGCCATCCACAAACTTTGTTGATGAATAAAGCAATGAACAAATTTTAAATTGGATTTATCAGTATTTAATTCAGCAGACTTTTTATTTTGTATTCTAATAAAACGTTCTTGTGAACCGACCACCGCAGGTGCTCCATCAGAACAAACCCCAGCGAGTTGACTCCACTGCAGATTGAACATTTCGATGATGTTCTTTTTGCTTCTTCAAATATATTTTCACCAATAGTGATTCATATTAGTTACTGTAATGTTAATAATTCTTCCATTGTGGTGTACTCCACGAACCCAAATTGCTAACTGAACTGTCTGAGACAAATCAGTTGTATCGTTCTAGGTGATCACAAATGCTTCGAATGTGACAGCACCTTCACACAAAATTTTATTAACGTCGTTAGCCATCACACCAGTTCGTCAAAAACTGTTCGTTTCGGAAAACGTATTTCCTTGGACTCTGTTTTTCTTTATCAGGACATAGTGCATCTGCTACTCCTTTACGAATTCGCTTTCCGCAAAAGGGTTTAAGGATCTGGCCGATCTTTCTACTTGTTAAAAAACTAGCTTTAACCGAATTATCGCATTGTGTCCTCGGTCTGGGAAAACATTTGTTGTTGATTGTCCAAACTGGAAATTAATTTTTAACTTTGTCTTTCTGCAATTCCCCTGTAGGCTGTTATTGAGGAATTTGTTTCATAGAAACGTACCGTTTCATATGATATTAGTTCACAACAGCTACCGATTAACTACACAACAAGCAAAGAGGTGTACCTTTGTACGTAATAAACAAGTAATCTTCCGACAATTTCTCCTGGATCGACGACTTTCAGCACCTACTTTTCTTATCTTAATGCCACATATTTTACGAATGAACTCAGTACAAATGAACGGAAACCCTTGCATGAAATTAACGAAAAGGTCGCACAGAACTTTACGCATGCAGTGGCAACAAATAACTAAATTGCTCACCCAGTTATTGCCCCTGCTGCCGTTGTCCAAATCTGCACATTTCGCAAGTAGTCGGTACCCCTCAGGCCTCTGTCGCCTACAACCAATACGATGTATCAATATGTAGCAGAGAGGTGAGCAATAAGCAGCTAAACAGTGTGTGTTTATTGCCTGCACTGACCCACAGGCGAATATAGTTCGCTCCGCACCCCTTCGAGGCAGTGAGCTGTTTTCCCCACTCTCCTCATGCTCATGAACACATGGGCCTTAACTTCCCGCTCAGAGTGGAAAGTATCTCTCTTTGCAGGTTCAAAAAAATGGTTCAAATGGCTTTGAGCACTATGGGACTTAACATCTATGGTTATCAGTCCCCTAGAACTTAGAACTACTTAAACCTAACTAACCTAAGGACATCACACAACATCGAGTCATCACGTCTCTTTGCAGGTAAATCAAGCGGCGGTGAGATGGCGCTACACCACTACACAAGCGCTGAGTAAAACCTAGTGGCCGCCCGGTGTGGCCGAGCGGATTTAGCCACTACAGTCTGGAACCGCGCGACCGCTACGGTCGCAGGTTCGAACCCTGCATCGGGCATGGGTGTGTGTGAAGTCCTTAGGTTAGCTAGGTTTAAGTAGTTCTAAGTTCTAGGGGACTGATTACCTCAGAAGTTAAGTCCCATATTGCTCAGAGCCATTTGAACCATTTAAAACCTAGTGGCAAAAAGTGGGACTATTAACCTCATGAATCTATGTACGCTGCATGTCAGCAGCGGACGGTTCAAGGTAGTTGAAGCTCTGTAATGGCGTGGGGCGTGTGCAGTTGGAGTGATATGGGACTCCTGATACGTCTAGATACGACTCTGATAGGTGAGATGTACGTAAGCATCCTGTCCGACCACCTGCATCAAGCATTCCGACGCACTTGGGAAATTCCAGCAGGACAATGCGACACCGTACACGTCCAGAATTGCTACAGAGTGGCTCCAGAGTAGCCACTCGGAGTGGATTCTGAGTTTAAACACTTCCGCTGGCCACCAAACTCCCCAGATATGAAAATTATTGAGCATCTCATTGCAACGTGGTGTTCAGAAGTGATCTCCAACCCCTCGTAATCTCACGGATTTCTGGAAAATCCTGCAGGATTTATGGTGTCAGTTCCCTCGAGTACCACTTGAGACATTAGTAGAGTCTATGCCACGTTGTGTTGGGGGACTTCTGCGTGCTCGTCGGTGTCCTACAAGATATTAGGCAGGTGTGCCATGTTCTTTGGCTCTTCAGTGTTTAACCAGTTGCAGTTCAGTTGACACTTCCCTGCAGCACAAACGAAACTCAGCACTAAAGAAACGCTCTGCTGCGCACAGCAGTAGTGGATATCTGCACGCCAAGGCCGTGAAACAAGCACTACCATTAAGCCAGCAAACAACTTTTATGTAGCGTTCTGAGATATAACAAACCTTGAGCATCAGATAGTGATTCAATTAATCAGTATATTGTCATTAGTCAAAACTCAGAGAGAGTCAAAACTCAGGGCCATATATGAATAAATTAATTAATCCAAATGAGGTTGTGCAGACACTGTATTTTTTGCGTATTCCTGATGTCCAATAATTTTATCGGCCATTTCTTCACATTAAGAACTATGAAGAAATGGTCGATAAAGTTATTGGTCCTGGGACACTGTCATACAATTGTTGCATGGCTAATATCTGAACAGAGAAAGTGCACAAAAACAGTAATCAGTTCGTACACACACAGATATGGAGTGTTTAGTATCTATCGGATTTCCTAACCCTAGGGCACACAGTTTTAATCTGCCAGGAAGTTTCATATCAGCGCACGCTCCGCTGCAGAGTGAAAATCTCATTCTGGTCAGAGAAGTATATTTGAGAATTAGGAAAAATTGTGGCATACATAGAGAACTTCAAGCATTATTAAATCACTAGACAAAGCTTGGATTCACCTTTATTGCCTGGAAATCGAAGCGGCGCAAAACACTTGATAGGCAAAGGATTATAATGGCTGATCTACGATATTTTCATGTGATAGTATTTATAATGCAGTGAACGTAATTAATAGTCTGTTGACAAGAAACAAGAAAATAATCTTTACTGTGAGTTTTACCTACCGTTGTAAGTTATCATCGTACATTCATCTTAGAATGCCATGATAAATTTCTCCCTCTTGACAATACGTGGTTGAGTAGAGGTTCTTTTATTGTAATACAGTCTCGCACCTTACAGACATTGAAATAACATTTATTCTACTACACAAGCATCTGGTAAATTGGGTGAAATAATGGCCAGCACTGGCAATTTTTCTGAGAGCCGCAGTTTTATGTTATGCATCGAACAGTACGTAAGTATACTACACCCATACTCATAAATTAAGGATAATTGCAGAATGTGGTGCCACACAACATGGCACTACAAAAAACTGGCGCTAATAGCATAGGCACATAGCGAACACACACGACACAGATCTGTAAGTCCACGGTATTGGTGATGTGGAGAAAACAGTCCCGAAACACGTGTGCTACAAAACGCCACTGTTTCCTTCCCATGTACCCTGACATCAATATAGGATATGATCACCATGCGCACATACATACGCCGCACAACGGGTTGACATACTCTGGATAAGGTGGTCGAGTAGCTGCTGGGGTATATCCTCCCATTCTTGCACCAGTGCCTGTCAGAGCACCTAAAGTGTCATAGGGGTTTGAAGACATGCTGCGACACGTCGACCGAGAGCCTCCCAGACGTGCTCGATGGGGTTTAGGTCTGGAGAACAGGCAGGCCACTGCATTCGCCTGATATCTTCCGTTTCAAGGTACTCCTCCACGATGGCAGCTCGGTGAGGCCGTGCGTTATCATCCATCAGGAGGTTCAAATGGCTCTGAGCACTATGAGACTTAACATCTGAGGTCATCAGTCCCCTAGAACTAACTACTTAAACCTAAGCTAAGGACATCACACACATCCATGCCCGAGGAAGGATTCGAACCTGCGACCGTAGCGGTTGCGCCGTTCCAGACTGAAGCGCCTAGAACCGCTCGGAAAGAGCGGCCGGCAATCAGGAGGAAAGTGGGACCCACTGTACCCCTGAAAAGGTGGACATGCTGGTGCAAAATGACGTCCCGATACACCTAACCTGTTACAGTTCCTCTGTCAAAGACATACAGGGGTGTACGTGCACCAATTATAATCACCGAGCGAGATGGCGCAGTGGTTAGCACACTGGACTCGCATTCGGGAGAACGACGGTTCAATCCCGCGTCCGGCCATCCTGATTTAGGTTTTCCGTGATTTCCCTAGATCATTTCAGGCAAATGCCGGGATGGTTCCTTTCAAAGGGCACATCCGATTTCCTTCCCCATTCTTCCCTAATCAGAGCTTGTGCTCCGTCTCTAATGACCTCGTTGTCGACGGGACGTTAAACACTAATCTCCTCCTCCTTCCTCCAATCATAATCCCACCCCTAACCATCAAACCACGACATCCATACAGGTCCCTTTCAAGGACCTTGAGTGGTAGGTATCTGGTTCCTGGTTCACGCCAGATGAAAACCCAGTGGCATTCACTGTTCAGACTATACCTGGACTCGTCCGTGAACATAATCTGGGACTACTGTTCCAATGACCATGTACTGTGTTCTTGACACCAGGCTTTACGGGCTCTCCTGCGACCAGGGGTCAGTGGTACGCACCTTGCAAGTCTCCAGGCGAGAAAAACATGTCTTGCAAAACCGTCTGTAGACTGTGTGTCTGGAGACAACTGTTCCAGTGGCTGCAGTAAGGTCCCGAACAAGGCTACCTGCAGTACTCCGTGGCCGTCTGCGGGCAGTGATAGTGAGATATCGGTGTTCTTGTGGTGTTGTACACTGTGGTCGTCCCGTACTGTAGCGCCTGGACACGTCTCCTGTCTGCTGGAATCGTTGCCATAATCTTGAGAGCACACTTTGTGGCACACGGAGGGCCCGTACTACGACCCCATGTGTTCGACCAGCCTCCTGTCGCCCTAGTATCCTACCTTTTATAACGTCATCAATATGTATTCTTTGAGCCATTTTCAACATACAGTTACGATTAGCACGTCTGAAAACGTCTGCACGCTTACTCGCTGCACCGTACTCTGACATGCACCAACACACCTCTGCGTATGTGGACTGCTGCCAGCGCCACCGTGCGAAGACCCCAGGTCAAATGCACCGCATGGTCATACCCTGAGGTGATTTAAACCCGCAAACCGCTTACCACAGCGTTGTTTCACCACCTATCAGCGTTATCCTTAATTTATGAGCATGAGTGTAGATACTGTGATGAATACTGGAAAATCGAGCTGCTACTTTGCTGCTGGATCTAGACGTCGATTCGATTCGATAATACTCCGTGGAAATAAGTAGCTTCGGTAAGACCGTAAATGAAGGGGGTAGTGGAAAGGAATTATTATTATTGATGACCATATCGTGCAAGAGCGTTCTTGTTTTTTTTTCCCTTTTATTTGTAAATACAGTCCGCAGCTCGTGGTCTCGCTGTAGCGTTCTCGCTTCCCAGAACGGGGTCCCGGGTTCGATTCCCGGCCGGCCGATGTGTCCGAGCGGTTCTGTGCGCTTCAGTCTGGAACCGCGCGACCGCTACGGTCCCAGGGTCGAATCCTGCCTCGGGCATGGATGTGTGTGATGTCCTTAGGTCCAGGGGACTGACGACCTCAGATGTTTTGTCCCATAGTGCTCAGAACCATATGAACCGTTTCGATTCCCGGCGGGCTCAGGAATTTTTCCTGCCTCGAGATGGCTGGGTGTTGTTGTGTCGTCCTCATCATCATCATTCACCCCCATTGCGGTCGGAGGAAGGCAAGGCAAACCACCTCCGCTAGGACCTTGCCTAGTATGGCGGTGCGGGTCTCCCGCATTGTCCCCTCCGCTCTGTCAAGGAGTATGGGTCCTCGTCAACATTATAAATATAAGCGTCCTAGCAGTGTGTTATGTGGTGAGAAGGACATATAGGTGTACTATTTTGGAACCGCCGTATATGAAAGTGGACATTTCAAAACTAAACGGATCGTTTAACACAATCGCCCTCGTAATATGTCGTGGTACTCTGAAACGTATATGTAGCAGGCGTGTAGCAGGACATTACTTGCATTGGAGGTTTTTGCTGTGTGCGCGAACAGGGCTATTTGTCGGATGAGGGACTGCAAGTGGTCAAAAGACCACCATACAGTCATTGAGTCGCACGCGTTTACGTTGCGTAGTTATTCATTCAGACAGTCCATGAAGCTGTTCCGTAGTGCTTGTTGCTGGGAATACGATTTGTGTCATTCACATAATGGTGCGCAAGCTCAAGATAATGCAAACAGATATAAATGGTTCAGATGGCTCCAAGCACTATGAGACTTAGCATCTGAGGTCATCAGTCCCCTAGACTTAGAACTATTTAAACCTAACTAACCCAAGGGCATCACACACATCCATGCCCGAGGTAGGATTCGAACATGCGACCGTAGCAGCCGCGTGGTTCCAGACTGAAGCGGTTAGAACCGCTCGGCCACAGTGACCGCCGCAAACAGATAAACCTTTACGTAGTGTCGTCATCCCTAAAAGTCAGATATTGTCTGATAGCATCGTTCAGCAAATTGGAGCGGACACTGGTATGCTTTCCTCAGGCCATTCTCACGACTAGATAAGAAGACTGCCAAGGACCAATGAACGCCTATCGTAAGCGATGCTTAAAATCGCACACCTCGTCCCGTGTTATTCCATCAGTAATGTGTTGTATCGGACAGGATATGTTTCGCTGACGACGAGTGTTTTCACTTGTGTAACTACGTAAATATCCTCTTTCGCGGCCAGGGTGAGACACTGTAGTGCTGCAACGGTCTTCTCGGTGGTAGCAGAATGTAGCACGACGAGCTAACTGCTAGTTTCGATGGTATCATCTACACTTCTGCTTATAAACCTTAACTGGGAATCTGACAATAGAGAACAATGCGTCACTCTGAGATGTTATCCCTTGCCTACCTCAGATTCCGGTTTAGTTAAGTGCCACCACAATAACCCATTTAGTTTGAGCGATCAATTCTTCTACGTGTAATCACAGAGCTACTTGGAACTTGCTTATTAACTCTTTTTCATATTCCCTGCCCTGTAGGTGTTTCCAGAAAAAGTATTTGGCGGTGAGCTGTATATAGGACATAATACACAGCCAGTTCTTCCATTTTACTGCACTAAGGTACATGCTGTTGTTGTTGTTATGGTCTTCAGTCCTGAGACTGGTTTGAAGCAGCTCTCCATGCTACTCTATCATCTGGAAACTTCTTCATCTCCCAGTATGTACTGCAGCCTACATCTTTCAGAATCTGCTTAGTGTATTCATCTCTTGGTCTCCCTCTACGGTTTTTACCCTCCACGCTGCCCTCCAATACTAAATTGGTGATCCCTTGATGCCTCAGAACATGTCCTACCAACCGATCCCTTCTTCTAGTAAAGTTGTGCCACAAACTTCTCTTCTCCCCAACCCTGTTCAATACCTCCTCATTGGTTATGTGATCTACCCATCTAATCTTCAGCATTCTTCTGTAGCACCACATTTCGAAAGCTTCTATTCTCTTATTGTACAAACTATTTATCGTCCATGTTTTACTTCCATACATGGCTTCACTCCATACAAATACTTTCAGAAACGACTTCCTGACACTTAAATCTATACTCGATGTTAACAAATTTCTCTTCTTCAGAAACGCTTTCTTTGCCATTGCCAGTCTACATTTTATATCCTCTATACTTCGACCATCATCAGTTATTTTGCTCCCCAAATAGCGAAACTCCTTCACTACTTTAAGTGTCTCATTTCCTACTCTAATTCCCTCAGCATCACCCGACTTAATTCGACTACATTCCATTATCCTCATTTTGCTTTTGTTGATGTTCATCTTATACCCTCCTTTCAAGACACTGTCCATTCCTTTCAACTGCTCTTCCAAGTCCTTTGCTGTCTCTGACAGAATCACAATGTTATCGGCGAACCTCAAAGTTTTTATTTCTTCTCCATGGATTTTAATACCTACTCCGAATTTTTCTTTTGTTTCCTTTACTGATTGCTCAATATACAGATTGAATAACATCTGGGAGAGGCTACACCCCTGTCTCACTCCCTTGATATTCATACAAGTAGTTCTCTTTTCTCCAAAGGTCTCTTTAATTTTCCTGTAGGCAATATCTATCTTACCCCTAGTGAGATAAGCCTCTACATCCTTCTATTTGTCCTCTAGCCACCCCTGCTTAGCCAGTTTGCACTTCCTGTCGATCTCATTTTTGAGACGTTTGTATTCCTTTTTGGCTGCTTCATTTACTGCATTTTTATATTTTCTCCTTTCATCAATTAAATTCCGCATTTCTTCTGTCATCCAAGGATTTCTACTAGCCCTCGTCTTTTTAACTACTTGATCCTCTGCTGCCTTCACTACTTCATCCCCCAAAGCTACCCATTCTTCTTCTACTGTATTTCTTTCCCCCATTCTTGCCAATTGTTCCCTTATGCTCTCCCTGAAACTCTGTACAACGTCTGGTTTAGTCAGTTTATCCAGCTCCCATCTCCTTAAATTCTCACCATTATGCAGTTTCTTTAGTTTTAATCTACAGATCATAATCAATAGATTGTGGTCGGAGTCCACATCTGCCCCTGGAAATGTCTTAAAATTTAAAACCTGATTCATAAATCTCTGTCTTACCATTATATAATCCATCTGAAATCCGTCAGTATCTCCAGGCTTCTTTTATGATTCTTGAACCAAGTGTTAGCTATGATTAAGTTATGATCTGTGCAAAATTCTACCAGGCGGCTTCCTCTTTCATTTCTTACCCCCAATCCATATTCAACTACTACGTTTCCTTCTCTTCATGTTCCTACTATCGAATTCCAGTCACCTGTGACTATTAAATTTTCGTCTCCCTTCACTATCTGAATAATTTCTTTCATCTCATCATACATTTCTTCGATTTCTGCATCATCTGCAGAGCTAGTTGGCATATAGACTTGTACTACTGTCGTAGGCGTGGGCTTCGTGTCTATCTTGGCCACAATAATGCGTTCACTATGTTGCTTATAGTAGCTTACCCGAACTCCTATTTTTTATTCATTGTTAAACCTACTCTTGCATTTCCCCTATTTGATTTTCTATTTATAAATCTGTATTCACCTGACCAAAAGTCTTGTTCCTCCTGCCACCGAACTTCGCTAATTCCCACGATATCTAACTTTAACATATCCATTTCCCTTTTTAAATTTTCTAATCTACCTGACCAATTAAGGGATTGACATTCCACGCTCCGATCCGTAGAACGCCAGTTTTCTTTCTCCTGATAACGACGTCCTCTTGAGTAGTCCCCGCCCAGAGATCCGAATGGGGGACTATTTTACCTCTGGAATATTTTAACCAAGAGGACGCCATCATCATTTATCCATACAGTAAAGCTGCATGCCCTTGGGAAAAATTTTGGTCAGTGTTACAAGGCCAGCATCATTCAATCATCCAGACTGTTGCTCCTGCAACTACTAAAAGGCTGCTGCCCCTCTTCAGGAACCATGCGTTTGTTTGGCCTCTCAACAGATACCCCTCCGTTGTGGTTGCACCTACGGTACGGCCATCTGTATCAATGAGGCACACAAGCCTCCCCACCAACGGCAAGGTCTATGGTTCATGGGGGAGGGGGGATACATAAATTAAAATAAAACAACGGGTGCGACTGCTGGATATTTCAGTTTCCACGTCAAACGTTCTTTTTTTTTCTTTATTGTTATTTAAACACCTTACATAAGGTGGGGTGGCAGCAGCATACTACGCTGCTCTTCAGCCACAAGTTTGACAATGAAAATACAAAGGAGACACAGAAGATACTGAACAAAGTGGGGGGGGGGCAGAAAACAGTAGACACAGAAACAAATAACACGAAGCCGTTCACACTCGACAAAAACAGACTAAAATCTGTCGGCACTGTGCACAAACAGTGACGACGTAGACGGTACAGGTGAATGAAGGAGCGTGACGGCGAAGAACACTAAACCACAAACACGATGGGACACACACGAGAAACTGATGGCGATGACCTCCGGCGCGCGAATGTCCACTTAATGTGTGCTACTCCAGGGACCTGCCGAGAGGGGAAGAAGGGGGTGGGGGGGAGAGGGGAGAGCAAAGATGCCAATGGCAGAGGAGATGGTAGGAGGAATGAAGGTATGGGGGTAGGGGAAGATTGGGGGAGGAGTGGGGAGAAAGGGAGGAGGGAGAGAGGGTGCCCATAGGAACAAACACAGGAAGAGGGAGGGAGGATCAAAGTTGATAGGAGGGGTAGATGGAGGGGAGGAGGGCATCATCAGGGAGGGGGAGCTGGCGGAAACCACCTTGGGAGAGGGTATGGAGAGTGGAGAGATGGAGAGCAGGTTTTTTTTTTTTGGTCATCAGTCTACTGACTGGTTTGATGCGGCCCACCACGAATTCCTTTCCTGTGCTACATCTCAGAGTAGCACTTGCAACCTACATCCTCAATTATTTGCTTTATGTATTCCAATCTCTGTCTTCCTCTACAGTTTTGGCCCTCTACAGCTCCCCCTAGTACCATGGAAGTCATTCCCTCATGTCTTAGCAGATGTCCTATCATCCTACCCCTTCTCCTTATCAGTGCACCTAATTTTCAACATTCGTCTATAGCACCACATCTCAAATGCTTCGATTCTCTTCTGTTCCGGTTTTCCCACAGTCCGTGTTACACTACCATACAATGCTGTACTCCAGATGTACATCCTCAGAAATTTCTTCTTCAAATTAAGGCCGGTATTTGATATTAGTAGACTTCTCTTGGCCAGAAATGCCTTTTTTGCCATAGCGCGTCTGCTTTTGATGTCCTCCTTGCTCCGTCCGACATTGGCTATTTTACTGCCTAAGCAGCAGAATTCCTTAACTTCATTGACATCGTGACCATCAATCCTGATGTTAAGTTTCTCGCTGTCCTCATTTCTACTACTTTTCATTACCTTCGTCTTTCTCCGATTTACTCTCAGACCATACTGTGTTCTCATTAGACTGTTCATTCCGTTCAGCAGATCATTTAATTCTTCTGCACTTTCACTCAGGATAGCAATGTCATCCGCGAATCGTATCATTGATATCCTTTCACCTTGTATTTTAATTCCACTCCTGAACCATTCTTTTATTTCCATCATTGCTTCCTCGATGTACAGATTGAAGAGTAGGGGCGAAAGGCTACAGCCTTGTCTTACACCCTTCTTAATATGAGCACTTCGTTCTTGATCGTCCACTCTTAGTATTCCCTCTTGGTTGTTGTACATATTGTATACGACCCATCTCTCCCTATAGCTTACCCCTACTTTTTTCAGAATCTCGAACAGCTTGCACCATTTTATATTGTCGAACGCTTTTTCCAGGTCGACAAATCCTATGAAAGTGTCTTGATTTTTCTTTAGCGTTGCTTCCATTATTAGCCGTAAGGTCAGAATTGCCTCTCTCGTCCCTTTACTTTTCCTAAAGCCAAACTGATCTTCACCTAGCGCATTCTCAATTTTCTTTTCCATTCTCCTGTATATTATTCTTGTAAGCAGCTTCGATGCATGAGCTGTTAAGCTGATTGTGCGTTAATTATCGTACTTGTCAGCTCTTGCCGTCTTCGGATTGTGTGGATGATGCTTTTCAGAAAGTCAGATGGTATGTCGCCAGACTCATATATTCTACACACCAAAGTGAATAGTCGTTTTGTTGCCACTTCCCCCAATGCTTTTAGAAATTCTGATGGAATGTTATCTATCCCTTCTGCCTTATTGGACCGTAAGTCCTCCAAAGCTCTTTTAAATTCCGATTCTAATACTTGATCCACTATCTCTTCTAAATCGACTCCTGTTTCTTCTTCTATCACATCAGGCAAATCTTCACCCTCATAGAGGCTTTCAATGTAATCTTTCCACCTATCTGCTCTCGCCTCTGCATTTAACAGTGGAATTCCTGTTGCACTCTTAATGTTACCACCGTTGCTTTTAATGTCACCAAAGGTTGTTTTGACTTTCCTGTATGCTGAGTCTGTCCTTCCAACAATCATATCTTTTTCGATGTCTTCACATTTTTCCTGCGGCCATTTCGTCGTAGCTTCCCTGCACTTCCTATTTATTTCATTCCTCAGCGACTTGTATTTCTGTATTCCTGATTTTTCCGGAACATGTTTGTATTCCCTCCTTTCATCAATCAACTGAAGTATTTCTTCTGTTACCCATGGTTTCTTCGCAGCTACCTTCTTTGTACCTATGTTTTCCTTCCCAACTTCTTTGATGGCCCTTTTTAGAGATGTCCATTCCTCTTCAACTGTACTGCCTGCTGCGCAATTCCTTATTGCTGTATCTATAGCGTTAGAGAACTTCAAACGTATCTCGTCATTCCTTAGTACTTCCGTATCCCACTTCTTTGCGTATTGATTCTTCCTGACTAATGTCTTGAACTTTAGCCTACTCTTCATCACTACTATAATGTGATCTGAGTCTATATCTGCTCCTGGGTACGCCTTACAATCCAGTATCTGATTTCAGAATCTCTGTCTGACCATGATGTAATCTAATTGAAATCTTCCCGTATCTCCCGGCCTTTTCTAAGTATACCTCCTCCTCTTGTGATTCTTGAACAAGGTATTCGCTATTATTAGCTGAAACCTGTTACAGAACTCAATTAGTCTTTCTCCTCTTTCATTCTTTGTCCCAAGCTCATATTCTCCTGCAACTTTTTCGTCTACTCCTTCCCCTACAACTGCACTCCAGTCGCCCATGACTATTAGATTTTCGTCCACCTTTACACACTGCATTATCCTTTCAATATCCCCATACTCTTTCTCTATCTGTTCGTCTTTAACTTGCGACGTCGGCATGTATACGTGAACTATCATTGTTGGTGTTGGTCTGCTGTCGATTCTGATTCGAACAACCTGGCCACTGAACTGTTCACAGAAGCACACCCTCTGCCCTACCTTCCTATTCATAACGAATCCTACACCTGTTATACCATTTTCTTCTACTGTTGATATTACCCGATACTCGCCTGACCAGAAATCCTTGTCTTCCTTCCACTTCACTTCACTGACCCCTACTATATCTAGATTGAGCCTTTGCATTTCCCTTTTCAGATTTTCTAGTTTCCCTACCACGTTCAAGCTTCTGACATTCCACGCCCCGACTCATAGAACGTTATCCTTTCGTTGATTATTCAATCTTTTTCTCATGGTAACCTACCCCTTGGCAGTCCCCTCCCAGAGATCCGAATGGGGGACTATTCCGGAATCTTTTGCCAATGGAGAGATCATCATGACACTTCTTCAATTAGAGGCCACATGTCCTGTGGATACACGTTACGTGTCTTTAATGCAGTGGTTTCCATTGCCTTCTGCATCTTCATGTCGTTGATCATTGCTTATTCTTCCGCCTTTAGGGGCAATTTCCCACCCCTAGGACAAGAGAGTGCCCTGAACCTCTATCCGCTCCTCCACCCTCTTTGACAAGGCCGTTGGCAGAATGAGGCTGACTTCTTATGCCGGAAGTCTTCGGCCGCCAATGCTGATTATTTATCAAAATTTAGGCAGTGGCGGGGATCGATCCCACGACCGAAGACGTTTTGATTATGAATCAAAGACGCTACCCCTAGACCACGGGTACTGATTTTGGAGAGCAGGTAGGACGTGGAAATACAGGTGTGGCAGCGGACGGGGGCGAGAGGGGATGGGAGAGATCAGCGGGTGAGGAGGATCGAGTTTATGGGAGGTGTAGAGGATCCGTATCCGTTCGAGGAAAAGGAGGAGGGAGGAGGTGGGGGAACGGAATAAGGTCATACAGGATCCACGTGGGGGAGGGGAGACGGATGCAATAGGCGAGGCGAAGAGCATGGTGTTCTAGGATCTGAAGGGATTTGTAAAAGGTAGGGGGGTGGAGATCCAGGCAGGGTGGGCATAGCAGAGGAGAGGGCGGATGAGAGATTTATAGGTGTGGAGGTTGGTGGAGGGGTCCAGACCCGCTATGTATGGGCAGAAAGGAGCTTGAGGAGACGGAGTCTGGAGAGTGCCTTGGCTTGGATTGTCCAGAGGTGGGGGGTCCAGGAGAGCGACTGTTAGGGGTGACGCCAAGGTACTTAAGGGTGAAGGTGAGGGCGATAGGACGGCCATAGACGGTGACATAGAAATCGAGGAGGTGGGTTTTGGAAGGATTGACCTAAAGCAACCACTGGTTGCACCAAGTGGTGAATAGATCAAGATGGGACTGGAGAAGGTTTTGGGAGCGCTGCAGGGTGGGGGCGAGGGCAAGGAAGGCAGTGTCATCGGCATACTGGAGAAGGGGGTTGGGGGCGGAGGCGGCGGCATATCCGCCATACACAAGAGGTACAGAAGAGGGGAAAGTACGGAACCTTGGGGCACATAGGCGGAGGGTAAGAAGGTGTAGGAATCCGTGTTATGATGGTGACGTAGGAAGAACGTTGGGAAAGAACGGACCTGATCAGACGGACGTAGTTAATGGGAAGGGCGAAGGTTTGCAGCTTGAAGAGGAGACCGGAATGCCCTCATGGTCATACGTGCGTTTGAGGTCAAGGTAGAGGAAGATAGCGGAGTGAGGGGAATTAAGTTGTTCAGAGAGGAGATGAGTGAGGTGAAGGAGAAGGTCATCAGTACAGAAGGACGGCCGAAAGCCACACTGGGTAACGGGAAGGAGGCGGTGCTGGCAGAGATGCTGGTGGATGCGTCGGGTAAGCATGGATTCCAGGACCTTGCTGAAGACCGAGGTTAGGCTGATGGGATGGTAGGAGGAGACAGTGGACAGCGGTTTTTTGGGTTTGAGGAACATCAGGATGTGGGAGGTTTCCCACAGGTCGGGGTATTAGCCGGGGGACAGGACTACATTATAGAGCCTGGCCAGACTGGAGAGGAAGAAGGCGATTGGTGACACAATCGTGACAAGGAGCGGTGTTGCATTTCATGTGGAGGGTAGCAATGAGATCCTGAGTAGTGATGGGGGCATTGAGTTCGGTGTGTGCAATGTTGCTCAAGTACTGGAAACCAGGGACGAGGGGAGGGACAGAGGTGACAGTTCGATTGCGGACGCCTGGGAAGAGGAAGCAATCGAACTGGGGATCGTCGGGGATGGTAAAGACATCGGAAAGGTAGGAGGCAAAGTGATGGCCTTAGTAAGGTTGTCAGGGAAGGGTTGACCATCATGAAGGAGAGGGTAGTAAGGTGGGGGCTTAGATCCGGTAAGGCAGTGGAAGGCTGACCAGTACTTGGACGAGTTTATAGGAAGTGTAGCATTAAGACGGGTGCATGTATGTCGCCAGTCCCGGCGTTTCTTAGCCGCGAGCAAGTTCCTGACGTGTCGTTGTAGTTGCTGGTGGCGTCGTAGTGTGTCCAGATCACGCGTGTGGAGGAAGGCACGGTAGAGACGGCGGGATTCATGGAGAAGGAGGACGGCCTGTAGGGGTAAAGTAGGATGTTGGGGGTGGGTGGCGACAGAAGGGATGTGGGCCTTGACAGCCTCAGCAAGGTCTGTTGGAGAAAGGAGGCGGCATGGGTAACATCATCAGGGTGGTGGTAGGTGAGGGGGTTGCTATCGACCTGGGTAGAGAGGGTATCCTGGTAGGCATTCCTGTCAGCACGGGAATAATCATGGACGTATTTCGTGGGAGGGTCAGTACGAGGGTCGGGACAGGGACGACGGGGTAAGTCGGCAGTCTTCTCACTGGCTTCATCTCGCCCCCCCCACGAATTGTGCCAACCTCTTCATATCAGCATAGCACATACATACTCGTAGTATATAATCAATTATTTTTTGGATATATTACAAACTCTGTCTTTATCTGCAGTTTTTGCCATCTGCAGCTCTATTACTGTAAAGGTTATTCGTTGTAGTATTAACACATGTCCAATCTTCCGGTCCCTTCTTCTTATCAGTGTTTGCTACATGTTCTTTTCGTCGCTAATTCTATGAAGAACCTCTTAATTTCTTATCAGTCCACCAAATTTTCAACATCCTTTGATCGCACCACAAATCAAATGTTTCGATTCTCTTCTTTTTATGTTTCTCATAGTCCACGATTCAGGTCCGTACATTATTAGGCTCCAAATGTGTATGTGTGGCATTTGTTCCTAGAATTATGGCCTATGTTTCATAATAGTAGACTTATCTAGAGCCAGGTATGCCTTCTTTGCCTGTGCTGATCTGCTTCTTATGGTTTCCTTGTTTCAGCCGTCAAGTGTTATATTCCTTCCTGGCTAGTAGATGTCCTTTACTTCGTCTACTTCACGGTCCCCAATTATGTTGTTAACGTTACCACTAATCTCATTTCTGACAGTCCTAATTAATTTTGTCTTTCTTTAAAGTTTAGTCACAAACCGTATCCTGTACTCATTACATTATTCATTACAATCAACACTCTTGTAATTCTTCTTCACTTTAACTGAGGACACTCTGTCATCAGCGAACCCTATCGTTGATATTCTTATACCAGAAATTTAATTCCACTCATCCATCTCTCTTTTATTTCCCTCATTCTTTCTTCAATGGATAGAATGACCAGCTGGGGTGGAAGACTGCATCCCTGTCTTACACCCTTTTTAATACGAGCACTTCGGTCGTGGTCTTCCACCCTTGTTGCTCTATCTTGGTTCTTGTTCATATTTCATTTTTAACAATAACTTACTCCTTGTTTTCTCTACATATTCCGTATTACCGTCATTCCCTAAAGGTTACTCCTTTTTTCTCCTAAGTTCGCACATCTTACCATATTTTATAATATCGAACGCTTTTTCCATGTTAACGGTTCCTATGAAAGAGGAATTTTTCGAACAGCCAGAAATTATGTAATTTTAACAACGTCTTTGTATGGTGATTGCGTTATTTCCTCCATCTGACGTACACCGTGTTACACACATTGTGCCTTGAACCAAGCGAGATGCTGCAGTGCGCTTGCGGTTCGTATCCGCATCCCTCCACTCAGATACCGGCTTTCGTGGTCTCCCTGAACCGTTTCAGGCAAACAGCGGGGCGGCGCTTTAAAAAAGAGACTATCTGTTTCTGTTCCCATGCGCTGTCCTATTCGAGCCTTACTCCGTCTCTTATTGCATCGTCGCTGACGGGAACTCGAACTATAATCTTGCTTCCCCCGTTTTTACTGTTTACACTGCCTAGTCTTTCACTTTAGCTAAGGCAGTTTGATTTCAGTTATATAAATAATACTGTCTGTGTAAGACATTGTTCAGTTAAATGCATTTATTCATTTTCTTTTATTTCCAGTGTGCTACAGGCAAAGCGGCCGTTTTTCGTGATCTCTTTTGAAAGCATCCACGTCTAGCCAGTTTCCTTGCATGCGTCTTCCTTCCATTACAATAGTCTCTTGTTTCGACAGACCTAATCTTGGCCGTGGTCTCTCTCATGGCTGCGACCCACGTTTTGCTCTTCTTGCTCCGTTTCCTGCACGAAGCCATACCGTTTCACACAGGCTTCTCGAATTCTTAGGCCTCATCTTTTCTGAAGTCAATACCGATTTTTATTTCTTCATTTGTCGTAATTTTACGAGGGTCATTTCAAAAGTCCTGCACACTGTGCGTACGCGACCGTCACGGTGACTTGTCAAGTGGAAATTTATGTCACTTGTGAGCGAGACTTTAGGTATGACACCAGTGTATGTGTTTGCTGGTTCGCGTGGCTATGTCGTGATTAAATGAGTTTCAAAATGGAGACTAAAACCGAGTCAGGTCGGATTCACATAGTGACTAGCGTTTCTACGTTAAATTAAATCTATACGTGGAAAGAAAGTAACGGAAATTTACAACACTTTGAGAAAGGTGTGCCGAAAAAGTGTGCTGCATCGTATCACGGAGGCCTGCTTATTTCCAAGAACGCCGCGTAATTCCTGAGCATAATCCAAGGAGTGGAACGGACTGCACCTCTCTGATTACTGTTAATGACACTTTGAGAAAAAATTGAGGAAATTGCAAATGGGGCTTGAATGTCTGTCATATCAGTTTATGAAATCATGACCGAGAAGTTACAGGTGAGAAGTTGCTGCCAGATGGGTTTGTATATTCTGAGTGACGAGCAGAAAGCAGGTTGCAAGAGAATCGAACAAGAATTTCTTCGACGCTAGCGAACAGAAGAAAAAGAACTCTTGCCATAACTTAAGTCTCAGTCGTCACAGTGGGAAACTTCTGACTCTCCACGCCAGAAAAATTTCCTCCGCTAACCATCAAAGATTAAACTGACGATAATTTTTGCGTATGATATGAAGGGAGTCATAGCAACAGCTAGTGCCCCAGCGGACGTCTGCAACAGGCGCCTATTACAAGCTGTTTCTGCAAAATGTTGTGGACCATAAATTCGTCAAGGATGGCCTAGCATGCTTGCAGCTGATGTCCTCATTTTTCACGATAATGCATGACCCCATAATGCCCTACCACTAAGGGAAAGTTTTTTTATTATTCATATGACCGGTTTCGGTTCATTCAGAACCATCTTCAGATCTGTAAAAATAATTATACTAATTTACTATTTCACGAAAGCAAATCTTTTTCATCCTATCTTATCAACATCAAATGTACCAGAACGTATCTGATATTTAAGTTACAGGAGTAACCCGTCCAATTCAGCAACTTGGTTGGCAGAGTGCACGTCATTTATATTAATTATAACACTATTACCGACAGGTGGCGTCTGGTACATTTGTTACATTCCATTTGCACATACTGTATTCAGTAGATCTTTTTTATATTAAAAATAATTTAATTAAAATTTGTAGATGTCAAAGCTAAAATCTGTACTTGTCAGGATTAAAAAACAGTAAAATTATCATTTTTATACGATCTAACAGGCATAGGGCGATTTATATATCTATGGTGCTGGTGTGAACTTGTTTTCTTCTACGGTCTGCTTCCGTGGTTCCCGCCACTTTGGTGTTGTGCCGCGTTCCGCTCAGTCGTCTGCTGTCCATCGCCGCGGGCAAGAGGGCCGCACAGGAGAGCCCCGTCAACGACGCCAGACGTTGCACGCGTCTTCCGGCTTCTCCACCGCGCACTATCTCTCATCCCTCGGCCTGGATCTCCATACGCAACAGTTGTCATCTTAGTAGGTCGTCATAAATGCTAAAATAGGCGTTATGATTGAATTCGCTTTGTTCGTTGAGGATTAAATCCGGATCTTTATTTTTGTGGGTGTATATTTCGATCTCTTCTAAAATGTTAAGGAACCGTCCCTTGTGAGCTCTATGCAGGATGTCTAAGTTGTTTTCAATATTCCTGACTGAGTGCTTTGTCGCAGCCATATGCGCCCCAAAAGCTGTTTTGTTTTGAGAGTAGGTGTGCTCCCTGAATCTGGTTTCAAAGTTCCTACCAGTCTGCCCTATATATTGTTTACAGCAGTCATTACATTTGATTTTATATACACCTGAATCGTGAAATTTACTCCTACTATCACATATTCTATGCCGGAGCTTCAATTTTAACGTGTTATTTGTTCGGAACCCTATTTTAACGTCGGATTTACGAAAGCATCTTTCAATTTTGTTTGCAATTCTTCCATTGTAAGTGAGAGCTACATATTTTTTCTTGTTGTTCCTCTTAACTGCTACTTGCCTTCCTTCTGTTTGTTCAATTTGCCACCTCTTTTCTTCCTATAAATATTCATCACCTGCTTACACGTGTATCCGTTCGCTACGGCTACTTGTTTTAAAATACTTAACTCCTTTTCTACTTCGTGTTGGCTTAGTGGCAATCTTAGTAGACTGTATACCATCGAAGTAAAATATAATCCTCAACGAACAAAGCGAATTCATTCATAACGCCTATTTTAGCATTTATGACGACCTACTAAGATGACAACTGTTGCGTATGGAGATCCAGGCCGAGGGATGAGAGATAGTGCGCGGTGGAGAAGTCGGAAGACGCGTGCAACGCCTGGCGTCGTTGACGGGGCCCTCCTGTGCGGCCCTCTTGCCCGCGGCGATGGACAGCAGACGACTGAGCGGACCGCGGCACAACACCAAAGTGGCGGGAACCACGGAAGCAGACCGTAGAAGAAAACAAGTTCACACCAGCACCATAGATATATAAATCGCCCTATGCCTGTTAGATCGTATAAAAATGATAATTTTACTGTTTTTTAATCCTGACAAGTACAGATTTTAGCTTTGACATCTACATATTTTAATTAAATTATTTTTAATATAAAAAAGATCTACTGAATACAGTATGTGCAAATGGAATGTAACAAATGTACCAGACGCCACCTGTCGGTAATAGTGTTATAATTAATATAAATGACGTGCACTCTGCCAACCAAGTTGCTGACTTGGACGGGTTACTCCTGTAACTTAAATATCAGGTACGTTCTGGTACATTTGATGTTGATAAGATAGGATGAAAAAGATTTGCTTTCGTGAAATAGTAAATTAGTATAATTATTTTTACAGATCTGAAGATGGTTCTGAATGAACCGAAACCGGTCATACGAATAATAAAAAAAATTTGCAATCAAGACGGATTTAAAGTAACATTATAAAATCACTGATTGCTGTTATCCCATAAGACATTATGTCTGTTTTTGCAAAACTGAGGGAAAGGCTCGAGAAATAAGGATCGGAAATAAGTCTGAGCCCATTAGACTTTAATTTAATTCCCGAATCGAAGAGACAACCTCATGGAAACGTTGTGACACAGTTGATAAAGATTCCAGTGAGATGACCCACGTAATCAGACAGCTCAACAACGAAGGTGTTCTATCCGGATTACAGAAGTTGCCGAGACGTTGGATGGCTGTCAAAAGTAAGAATGGAAAGCCTGCAAAGTTATTTTGCAAAATAAGTTGTTTTCTTTAACTCTACCTTACTGTGCGCAGGACTGTTGAATTGACCCTTGTAATGTCGATATTCTACGACTACTAATAAAACCATTTTACTTGGCATCTAATCTTGTCAAACTCCGTGTCACTGTCTGTGTTTCTGTTCCGTGGAGTAATGTATCTTTAATCATTGTCGTTCACAATTATTTCTTCGTCGCCACCATAAGTTACCCGAAATATTAAGGACGTGAATCCATCTTTAGAGATTAACACATGTAAACAGCTCGTAACCCCTTTTTTTTACTTCAGTATCTTTCTTCCGCTTCCATACTGCTTTTGTACAATAATCATCATCTGTGTTCCAGTCCCATTCTCCAATGCTTCTTGTTCCATTTCAGATTTTCTGTTTACTTTTGTTTCTTCAGTTTGTGCTCTGCCTTTTGATCTCTGTGTACGCGTATATGTTACATAATTGTCCCCTTCGTCGATATTCATATAACAACCATTTTCCAAGACTCTGAAGTTTCGACCTAGTTGTACCTGGGGTAACCACCTAATGACTCCATTTGTTTCCAGCTCTCTAGATATGGACATTCATTTATAAAACGAGAAACAGTGCAATAGACACTCACGTAATGATTTCCTCTTCATGTTTCACATCCTCTTTGTGGAACTGAAATTCCGTCGGTGGTGTCAGTCCGATGCAGAGAGAAGAGGCAGGGAGAAGAGGCAACAGAGTAAAGTTCATAACCACATGACAAAGTGCCAGAGCACTGAAGTAAATTTCAAACCTGACAGAGTGTCCGCAGGGCAAGGTAATGCTTTATCAAGGCGTGCAGCACATGCAGTTAAAAATGTTATGTATCCACATATGTAACGCAGTTATGTTCATTATATTAACCATTGCTGGCGTCGTGCGTTACTGTACTTCTTTGTAGGATATTGAAGCAGCTGCGTAATTTAGCTCTTTGAGTACCGGTAGTTTCTGTCTGAAACCATCATTTTATAGAACATCTTCCTTAGACAGCATGAATAAATTTTAAAAATGCATAAGACTGCATTTTAATTTCATTGCATGATTGTGTAGTCATTCGGACGAAATAATTCTTCATACAGAATGGTTGGTTAGTTTTTCTGAGCCACGATAGGCACAATAAAAAGATTCACACAATCGTAGCTTTCGGCCACTTACATACAAATCTGCAGTCTCAGAGAGCTGAAACTACACTGCAAGTTGCGCTTGCGTGAGTGTGTGTGTGTGTGAGTGTGTATGTGTGTCTACTGCTGACAAAGGCCTTAATGGCCGAAAGCTATGATATTGTGAATCTTTTTACTGTGCTTATCGCGGCTCAGCATCTCCGCTACATGGTGAGTAGCAGCTTTCCTTCTCTCGTATTGTTACATTCCATTCTGGATTTTTCATTGTTTGGTTAGTTTTGTCATATGTATAAAATGTTAGATGTTTTGCATCTACATATTCTACATTCTTTTTATATTTCCCTTCACTCCTAAAAATTGAATTTTCTTCTTATTACTTTAATTTAATGTGTATTTTCGTCTGATATGGCTTGAACGACTTTAATTTCACGGATTGATTTGCAGCTAGTTTTTCACATGCTTACGTTTCTTGGATGAATTGTAAAGTATTTTCTATTTTTACATTAATCAATCTTGCGTATCTATTACTTCATATTCTATTTATGTGGTATTTTCATGATATCTTAGTAAAGCGGAGAACTGTTAATACTTTAGTTTTGTAATCTGATCATCACATAATTATTTAATGGCAGTCCTTTTGGAATCGGTCAAACGTTTCATCTTTGACATTGAGGTTCTTTGATTTGTTTTGCTTTATATCACTTGCTGTCCTTGTGTCAATGTGCCATCATGTCCATATCTTGTCACAATTTTCGATTTTATATTATCTTGGCAGTTATGATTTCCTATGATAATTTATTTTAAAGCATGTATAACATGTGATACAGATGTGATAATTTTCGTCAGTATTTTGATCGATTTTACACTTCTGTTTTTCTTATTTCGTACGGCACATTGTCCAATTTTGTTTGCTTAACAGCTGCCGTTGATGATGGTTCTGAACCGGAACAGGTAGCAAAATAAAATCACATTATTAGAGACAGCACAGTGTTACGCATTTTTTAAAATCGACTCTTTATTAATATTTTTTGAAGTTCCAGTGCCGTTAGCATGAAACCACCGATGCTGTCACAAGACAGAGACCTGTTGTGATACACTGAGCTACTTCTAGAAATGTAGTGCATTCTACAGTCACTTACGGCGTGCAAAGCAACGGACGGCACGGAAATTGTGCTACGTGATTGTAGGCGATTGCGATATATCGCTTTTTATAGTCGACATATTGCGGAAAACTTTGACAGTGAATGTAGGTATTTAATTTAAATTTGAGTTTGTACTATTGCTTTTATGAGTCATGTCGAGATGAAACATTGGTGGCAGTATGTAGTTTTGATAAAAAATTTATTAAATTTTAGGCCGTTTTTGCTCGTTGTTTAGGACTATAATTTGTTTCAGTCATTATGAATTCATGGACGTTTCGAGATGTGTGACTGTGTCTAGGAAAAATGCTAATTTGCTTTCAGATACATCAAATGGAATGATGGGTGGTTGAAAACTATATATCATAGTGATTCTGAAGTGTACCCACCTCCTAAAGGCAATTGATTGTTTACTTTTCGCCAGTTTTTCGTGTATTTGTTATTCACTGTGATAGGTAACTTTTGTGAAAAATTTAAAGTTATATTCGTTTTCATATTGTTGGGACTCAAACGTTTATATATACATTCTATCCATGCTTTAAATTTTATATATGTTCTGTTGAAATATATACGAAAAATATAATACACTGAATACTAGACACCAAAGTTTAAAACATTCAGCAACCTTAAATACATTTTTCTAAACTGTTGATACTGTTGCAAGCAACGCAGACAATAGTTCAAAAACTTCTCTAGGTTTTATCCTGTAGTTACGAGAGATGTCAGTCCGGTTGGTAAGAGTTAACTTTTGATCGACATTTATTGCGTCGGATCCCACGTTTCCCGTCGCCATAACCATAAACGACGAGACTTAATGGCATAATAAACCTTTCTACAGCTGCCGTTTGTCCGAACTGCTTCTAGAGAGCCAATGATACTACTTGAGGAATCTACGCTGCAGGATCCCAAATGTGCATTTGTGGCATTGCTTTAGACGACGCTAAGTAGATACACCCCCCCATGAACCATGGACCTTGCCGTTGGTGGGGAGGCTTGCGTGCCTCAGCGATACAGATAGCCGTACCGTAGGTGCAACCACAACGGAGGGGTATCTGTTGAGAGGCCAGACAAACGTGTGGTTCCTGAAGAGGGGCAGCAGCCTTTTCAGTAGTTGCACGGGCAACAGTCTGGATGATTGACTGATCTGGCCTTGTAACAATAACCAAAACGGCCTTGCTGTGCTGGTACTGCGAACGGCTGAAAGCAAGGGGAAACTACAGCCGTAATTTTTCTCGAGGGCATGCAGCTTTACTGTATGATTACATGATGATGGCGTCCTCTTGGGTAAAATATTCCGGAGGTAAAATAGTCCCCCATTCGGATCTCCGGGCGGGGACTACTCAAGAGGATGTCGTTATCAGGAGAAAGAAAACTGGCGTTCTACGGATCGGAGCGTGGAATGTCAGATCCCTTAATCGGGCAGGTAGGTTAGAAAATTTAAAAAGGGAAATGGATAGGTTGAAGTTAGATATAGTGGGAATTAGTGAAGTTCAATGGCAGGAAGCACAAGACTTCTGGTCAGGTGACTACAGGGTTATAAACACAAAATCAAATAGGGGTAATGCAGGAGTAGGTTTAATAATGAATAGGAAAATAGGAATGCGGGTAAGCTACTACAAACAGCATAGTGAACGCATTATTGTGGCCAAGATAGATACGAAGCCCACACCTACTACAGTAGTACAAGTTTATATGCCTACTAGCTCTGCAGATGACGAAGAAATTGAAGAAATGTATGATGAAATAAAAGAAATTATTCAGATTGTGAAGGGAGACGAAAATTTAATAGTCATGGGTGACTGGAATTCGAGTGTAGGAAAAGGGAGAGAAGGAAACATAGTAGGTGAATATGGATTGGGGGACAGAAATGAAAGAGGAAGCCGCCTGGTAGAATTTTGCACAGAGCACAACATAATCATAGCTAACACTTGGTTTAAGAATCATGAAAGAAGGTTGTATACATGGAAGAACCCTGGAGATACTAAAAGGTATCAGATAGATTATATAATGGTAAGACAGAGATTTAGGAACCAGGTTTTAAATTGTAAGACATTTCCAGGGGCAGATGTGGACTCTGACCACAATCTATTGGTTATGACCTGTAGATTAAAACTGAAGAAACTGCAAAAAGGTGGGAGTTTAAGGAGATGGGATCTGGATAAACTAAAAGAACCAGAGGTTGTACAGAGATTCAGGGAGAGCATAAGGGAGCAATTGACAGGAATGGGGGAAATAAATACAGTAGAAGAAGAATGGGTAGCTTTGAGGGATGAAGTAGTGACAGCAGCAGAGGATCAAGTAGGTAAAAAGACGAGGGCTAGTAGAAATCCTTGGGTAACAGAAGAAATATTGAATTTAATTGATGAAACGAGAAAATATAAAAATGCAGTAAGTGAAACAGGCAAAAAGGAATACAAACGTCTCAAAAATGAGATCAACAGGAAGTGCAAAATGGCTAAGCAGGGATGGCTAGAGGACAAATGTAAGGATGTAGAGGCCTATCTCACTAGGGGTAAGATAGATACCGCCTACAGGAAAATTAAAGAGACCTTGGGAGATAAGAGAACGACTTGTATGAATATCAAGAGCTCAGATGGAAACCCAGTTCTAAGCAAAGAAGGGAAAGCAGAAAGGTGGAAGGAGTATATAGAGGGTCTATACAAGGGCGATGTACTTGAGGACAATATTATGGAAATGGAAGAGGATGTAGATGAAGATGAAATGGGAGATATGATACTGCGTGAAGAGTTTGACAGAGCACTGAAAGACCTGAGTCGAAACAAGGCCCCGGGAGTAGACAATATTCCATTGGAACTACTGACGGCCGTGGGAGGGCCAGTCCTGACAAAACACTATCATCTGGTGAGCAAGATGTATGAAACAGGCGAAATACCCTCAGACTTCAAGAAGAATATAATAATTCCAATCCCAAAGAAAGCAGGTGTTGACAGATGTGAAAATTACCGAACTATCAGCTTAATAAGTCACAGCTGCAAAATACTAACACGAATTCTTTACAGACGAATGGAAAAACTAGTAGAAGCCAACCTCGGGGAAGATCAGTTTGGATTCCGTAGAAACACTGGAACACGTGAGGCAATACTGACCTTACGACTTATCTTGGAAGAAAGATTAAGGAAAGGCAAACCTACGTTTCTAGCATTTGTAGACTTAGAGAAAGCTTTTGACAATGTTGACTGGAATACCCTCTTTCAAATTCTAAAGGTGGCAGGGGTAAAATACAGGGAGCGAAAGGCTATTTACAATTTGTACAGAAACCAGATGGCAGTTATAAGAGTCGAGGGGCATGAAAGGGAAGCAGTGGTTGGGAAGGGAGTAAGACAGGGTTGTAGCCACTCCCCGATGTTGTTCAATCTGTATATTGAGCAAGGAGTAAAGGAAACAAAATAAAAATTCGGAGTAGGTATTAAAATTCATGGAGAAGAAATAAAAACTTTGAGGTTCGCTGATGACATTGTAATTCTGTCAGAGACAGCAAAGGACTTGGAAGAGCAGTTGAATGGAATGGACAGTGTCTTGAAAGGAGGATATAAGATGAACATCAACAAAAGCAAAACAAGGATAATGGAATGTAGTCTAATTAAGTCGGGTGATGCTGAGGGAATTAGATTAGGAAATGAGGCACTTAAAGTAGTAAAGGAGTTTTGCTATTTGGGGAGCAAAATAACTGATGATGGTCGAAGTAGAGAGGATATAAAATGTAGGCTGGCAATGGCAAGGAAAGCGTTTCTGAAGAAGAGAAATTTGTTAACATCCAGTATTGATTTAAGTGTCAGGAAGTCATTTCTGAAAGTATTCGTATGGAGTGTAGCCATGTATGGAAGTGAAACGTGGACGATAAATAGTTTGGACAAGAAGAGAATAGAAGCTTTTGAAATGTGGTGCTACAGAAGAATGCTAAAGATTAGATGGGTAGATCACATAACTAATGAGGAAGTATTGAATAGGATTGGGGAGAAGAGAAGTTTGTGGCACAACTTGACCAGAAGAAGGGATCGGTTGGTAGGACATGTTCTGAGGCATCAAGGGATGACCAATTTAGTATTGGAGGGCAGCGTGGAGGGTAAAAATCGTAGAGGGAGACCAAGAGATGAATACACTAAGCAGATTCAGAAGGATGTAGGTTGCAGTAGGTACTGGGAGATGAAAAAGCTTGCACAGGATAGAGTAGCATGGAGAGCTGCATCAAACCAGTCTCAGGACTGAAGACCACAACATCAACAACAAGTAGATACATTGTGAATGTGTTCCTATCACGTGCGTACTGGAGGAATTGGATGCTTCATCAGTATGCAGATAGCACGATACCTGTTTGTGTGGAAATATCACCAAACGTCTACAATGATTTCTCACAATTTTTTCGTCCAGTTTACTCTTTTCCCGGTTATTCGTAACTTCGTGGCATTAGAGCACCTGTGAAATAATCTTTGTAAAAATAAAATTTCAACAGCCGTTGTTTTTATAGCTTTTTATTAAGACCACCAATTTCGATTCCTCAATAGAGCGTTCTTCACGCACTGTACCATGAACAGAAAAATACTCGTACATCCAGCTGTACATGTATGTAACAGGGAAACAATAATTGGGTCACGAGCAGTGTGTGCTCTTCACACTCGTAACAACAACTGTTGTAATTGCAAGCTGGAGTTATATATTCTGAAATAATTGAATAGTGTGATAGTTTTGTTTTTGACAAAATGTGTATGTTGCTTAGAGTCGGTTCGGGGGAGTGCTACCATCGAGAAATTTTATAGTGAAGGACAAATCTTCAAAAGTTACATTATTTGGGAAGACAAAGCCTGATAGTTTAAGGTAATTAAAATTCTTGTGGTTGTTAAACCGTGTCATTGTATTAATTATTTGAAATATGGACAATACGCTTTTTATATTTTAAAGAATATATAAAATGACGCGTTACAACACTACAAATAATTTTGATCAGGTTTGACATCAGCCGCAGAGGCCTACTTAGTTATGCCTGATATTTCACTTCTTCAAGATAATAACTACACTTCAGTGTCACTAAGAGAGGTATACATTTTAAGAATGCGTAAAGGACGAAGATAACGCAAATTAACTAAAGTAAATTTGTGTAAATGGTGGTTTAGTTACAGTAATGAAGATCTCGGAATCCACAAACGTTATTTAAAGATAAGTGGCGAAAAATGTTAGTCACTTAGTTATTGGCGTTGCACTGAAATGAAAGGTGGACGATCAACAGTTCAGACGTGAAGAAAACAGAAGCATTTGAAATGTGTTGCTCCGGGAAATGATGGAAATTATGTTAGGAGAACTAATGAACAGGTACTGAATCGAACTGGAGAGAAAAGAAATTCACCTCACAATTGACAGGATGGATTGAGTGAACACACCATACGAGAGATGAACAGGGTAATGTAGCATAAATTTACGTGGACAGCTGCATACAATCAGGCTTCGCACTAAAGAGCAAAAGACAAGTTCTTGGAACCACTACTCAGGTTCACAAGCTGCGACATGTTCGCGAATGGAACAGTGATCCAGGAAGGGTAAAATAAATTTCTATATTTCGGTCTATGATTACAAATTTGTGAGGGCCTCAGACTACCAGTTCCGGCCAGTAATAACCATCCTTATATCTGCAGCAAAACGGTGGAAAAAAGCAAATAAAACTGGTGGATTGTCTACAACTGAAGACAATGAAACAGGTTATGAAGGAAAGTATTACTGACATAATATGAAAATTATGCGCTTTAAATATGACACGGAGTAGCTAATTAAAAAAACATGTCATAATATAGTGGAGCCATGGTGACATCGTCAAAACATAAATACCAAATCACCTCAGCATCATCACACATAAATGAAATATCATATACACTAAGAGTCATTTTGTTAACAGCGATACTGTTCAAAACAAATTGCGGTACAGTAGCCAAAAAATGTGTGAGCCGCAAGGAATCCACTACTACAGGCGTACACATTGAGACTCCTTGCTGAACCCGCAGGACGGGACAGGTAGTTTAAACTGTGGAAAGTGGCCAAAATAAGCGGATGTCAGTTACACTCGAACATACAACTTTATTTACTCGACCAAACATTACAAAATGGCTCTGAGCACTATGGGACTTAACATCTGAGGTCATTAGTCCCCTAGAACTTAGAACTACTTAAACCTAACTAACCTAAGGATATCACACCCATCTATGCCCGAGGCAGGATTCGAACCTTCGACTGTAGCGGTCGTGCGGTTCCAGACTGAAGCGCCTCGAACCGCTCGGCCACACCGGCCAGCCAAACACTACAAGAGCCAAGAAAATTTAAAATGATAAGTGACGAAAAATGTTAGTCATTTAGTTCCTCTCCTTGTACTGAAGTGAAAGGTGGACGATGAACAGCTCACAAGTAAATAAAACAGAAGCATTTGATATGTGTTGCTACAGGAAAATAAAAAAAAATTAAAAAACTCACATCATTAATTTTTGGAACTTAATAACCGGCTGAATACGCCATAGAATGTCATGCCTAAAGGGCAAAACCATTTTAATTTAAAATCGGCTCAAAGTCCATATCTTAAAACTCAAATAAAAATAAGAAATTTAAAAGTCAGAAGGCCTTATCTTAAATCAGTTCTTTCAGTTAGGCTGAAGGCCCAAACAATCTGACTACTTAAGAGCCCAACAAAATTAATTTTAAAATCGGGTGAAGGCCCATCATTTAAGACTCAAACCCAAATTTTTAAAAAGCCAAAGGCCTTACCTTAAAACAGTTCTTCAATTAGGCTTAAGGCCCAAACAATCTGACACGTTAAGAGCCAAAACAACTTTAATTCAAAATCGAGTGAAGGACCATCACTTAAGACTCAACAAAGTTCAACTTTTAAAAAGGCCAATGGCCTTTCTTGAAACAATTCTTTAAATTTGGCTGAAGACCCGAACAATCTTACGCGTTAAGGGCAAAACAATCTTAATTTAAAAATCGGCTAGAAGCCATATAAATACAGACAACAAGAAAAAATAAGAAAATGCAATACACCCAACGGCGCTCAGAAGTTTCCGAGAGTCGGCTTGGAATATAAAAACACTAACGCTTGCTTAGGTGAGACAGGCAGTCGGCCCAACCATTCTCGATCCGACGACAACACAACCGACAGACAGTCAACGGACTCACCAACAAGATAACCTCTGCTTCACCCTACCAGCATACAACAGGGAGTTCAATGGAACAACGCAGAAAGTATTGGCGCCCACAACCAATTATACAATAAGCTATCAAAGTACACGTCGTGCTGGACAGCGACAAGACGATGAGGAAAATACACTGCCTGAATTTACGTCAACGGCCAGGGCAGGTAACCGGAACGTTAACGGTCACAAGGCAGAAGATTCTGCTGGTGCACTTCAATTCAAAATAACCAAGTACAGCTAAACTCCACCGAAAGGTGGCTAAGATTTTCCAACTTGAAAACACACGTTGTTGCTCGTGGGAATGTCCCAACAGCCAACAACAAAATCCAAACGACAGAGTGTGAACAGTCATGACTTGCTGGTATATTAAGTCAAAACACAACTTTCGAGTCCAGGATCGGTGAGCCACGGACCTCGTAGCAATGCGAACAGCACCACACACTTCGACCACGCGTAGACGCCGCCAGCGGCCCCAGGCAAAGAACGCGCCGCGGAGATTTCCTCACTGTTACACGCCAACCGACCAACTGCAGGTCCGGAAATGGTGAAAGAACCAAATATATGTCGGCCGATGAGATGACAACCGAACGACCAACCAACGGTGGTCCCGCTCCAATCTCCCTCCGTCGGACAGTTGGTGTATGTCGCCAGCGGTCGGCGAGCACCGGCTGTCGACGCCTCACCGGCTGTACTGCTGGTCCGTCTCCAACCGACTAGTCAGACACACGACGACCCGGAAATACTATCGGTCGCTCCAGAGATGGTACGACAGTGCGCTTATCGGTGTCCACTGCTGCTGCCGCCCACGGGCGAGTAAGGTAGGAAGTTAGTGACAACAGTAAATGGAATAAGAAAACGAGGCGACAGTGCAGTAATAGAAGAAGACAAACAATAAATAGCATGAACATGAGCCGTGCAGGCTCACACATGTTCTTCATTCATATAATTATGCGGTATGCAGTAAAAAGAAGAATACAGTCTGTAAAGCCTGTAGTAGGCTTACCAGGTTGCAAGATACTTCGTGTGTGTGTGTGTGGGGGGGGGGGGGGGGCGGGAGGAAGAGATGTGAATTTTATTTAGATTCTATAGATGAAATGCAAGGAGTGCTGTTCAACATATAAGTGGTTTAGTAAGTGAAACTACATTAAACTGCATATCCAATAATTACTGAAATTTTATCAAATTCCTTAAACATTCAGTCACAAATTATTCGAATAATGATAAACAAAAATTTAAATAATGAGTCGCCAGATACTGTAGAAAGTGTCAAAGAAACCAACAAATAGAACTGAATTGGCACTAAGAGCTCACAACAAGTGAATTATATAAAGTGCCTGCCCTGGTATTTGTCTTTTAACATGAGCGTTGTATGACTTCATTCTAATTTAACATATAAATAAATTACACGAGACGGGATGACGTGGTGTAATAAATGAGGAAGGAATAAAAAAAAAAACAGCTGAACATATGACTCTCTTAGCAGGCAAACGGTGAGTACCGTGCCTTGCGTCTTTATGAGCATCTAACACATTGCAAGGAAATTGAAGAAAGCGAAAGAATGCGCAGTTAGGAAAGCGGGTGTTTTCTGTATTGCTTCAAATGGCTATGAGCACTATGGGACTTAACATCTGAGGTCATCAGTCCCCTAGAACTTAGAACTACTTAAACCTAACTAACCTAAGGTCATCACACACATCGATGCCCGAGGCAGGATTCGAACCTGCGACAGTAGCGTTTTCTGTATTACCATGTTCATAGCGTGGTCGGCGCGGCGATGGAGTCAGCTGATTGCGTGCATCAAGCCTGTGCCGGCGACGTAGTTGATAGCGTCCAACAGGCCCTAAGCTGAAAATAGTGACCGAAACCTGCTACTGGAAGTTATAATTACTGGACGACGGTTTGCGTCCATCTGCAAGAGCAAAACTGCGTGAAACTGCGTTAAACAAATCTCAAAACTGTTATAACAGTACTACCGTCATCGGACGTGTAGTAAATCAAAATGTGATCCTGAGTTAAGCTCTTGATAACCCGCACAGTGAGTGAAGCTCGCCTACTTGGATCTAACAAACTTTGCTCTCTACGCTGTTTGCGACGAATGCAAAGTGCATTGTCTCATGACAAGCGATAAGAGAATCTTTGCGACTTATCGGAAGCAGTCAAGAGTGAACTCTTGCCTCCTCAGAAGCAATATTCGGAATGCCCCATACTAGTGCGCTCCTCGCACCTGCAGAGAGAGAGAGCCGCTCCCCTCCAGCGTCTTGACTCTGCCCATCTGCAAATTACGTAGCTCGTACTATTTTTCAAAGTGAACATTAGATTCTTGACAATGAAGATGTCCCTTTCAAAATTTCCTCCCTCCTTGCCGTCGCATTCCGCGAGGAAAAGAGAGCGATACTCTGTGTGAGACAGAGTATACAAATAAACCAAGACTTCTCCCTTTGAGTATTGCTGTTACGTTCCCAGGTGTTCTGCCCGCGGGAAACGGCCAAAATTCCCCGGGCCACTTGAGATTCTTGCACACCCAAGTCGTGCTGTTGCTATGCAACTCACCGCTCTGTCTGCGTTACCCAGAATCGTGACAAAACTGTTTTTAGCTCTATATTTGTCGTTTCCGCTGCCTCGGGCACACGTGCGAATGTACGTGGCTTCCCTTGGCAGCGTGTTGATGTATGCAGCGTCTTCGCCTGTCGCTAATCCCCTGGGGGCCTGCCCTCTGTGAAGCGTGCCGACATGGGCGCGCGACCGCCGCTCTCCCGTGGGCACTACCTGTGTCCACCTGGTCGCCGGGCTTCCCAGCTAGGAACGCATCAGAAGAATTCCTTTCCTGCACAAAATGTACAATGTTTGCAAAGAGAAGAATCATAGCCCTTTACCGATGCTTAATGACACAATAATTCGCCTCCATCACACTTCATATATTGCATTAAACTAATGACTGACTTTAAAAGCAATTATCTCCTTTAATTATAAACATGGAAAGCTCTGACGCTTTTCAAGGTATAGTAATAAAATGCAATAAATTAAAGCATGACGGAAGTCAGATTGTTAAAGAGAAACCGCAATGAACATCCATCTTCAAGCAAGTATTTATAAATATCTTAAAGTGATGTACATGTAATTTGTAAATACATCTGGGACTTCAGAAAAGGACTGCATGGAATCTACAAGACATACAGAACAATGACACACATTAGTAGATAGAGCATTTTCCGATTGTTTGGATGACCTGTGACGTAATTCAAGTAGGAGACAGGGGCGTTACTATATGTAAACAAATCATCTGTTCTCATTCGCATCGGGTTAGTTGACGCTGTAGGCCGGCAGTGAAATGAAAAGATCTTCAGAGGAGGCTCTTTGATGACTTCCCGGGCTGACATTCACCCGACCTTCCATAGGATCTGTGATATAATCGAATGCACTTTGACAGCTGTGAACTGTGTCAACATTAATGCCGACAACCTGCATTTCTTCGTGCTTCATGTCTTCTAGAACGGCGATGATATCTCTCAGCAGCGTACCTGACTGTGTCACAAGGTGAGAGTCGTTCTACAGTGCTTTGAGGGGCATGATGGTGAACTCAGGATGTCTTCGCTCCAAATTCACCCGATCTGAACCCGCTGGTACCCAGCTGGTATACTATTGGGCAGTAACTGCGAGGCCACAATGCGTAGGTTCCTAATTTACATGAACTGCGTGAGCTGTGTGTAGACATCTGGTGCTCCATACCTGCAAAAACCTATCAAGGACTTGCAGGATCCACGCCACGCGGAACAGCTTCAGTACTTCGTTTCAAAAGATGGACCAACACACTGCTAAGCAGGCAGTTAAACTGATTTCACTCACTGGTGCAAATCTTAGGAATTTTTCTCCGGCAGTGTTCTTGTATACGCGTCGGCTGATACACGTATCCGAGTTTTCATTTCTCTCCTGAGATATCTTTTGTCACGGTTCTGGCGTGGAAGTGTCGTTGATGGCTTAGCAATCCAATCCTAGCGTGGAAGAGGCGGCCACAGACATAACAGCTGATGGAAGGTGGAGGACGTGGCTGAGCCTGGAGGAGTTTACGTCTCTGGCGGTTGTCATTCTCCATTCTTCGACGTTCCAGCTCAAAGTTTTGAAGAGCATTTGAAGTAACTGAGTGCCAGCGACTTCGATCTTCTGCTATTGTGGACGAGTTACTCGGATCGATGTTCAAGTTTTTCCTATTTTTCTTGTACTTATAACGTTTGAGAGGGGCACCTCGTGGCCTTTTACCTGTGCTCACTTCACTACACAGCATTTGGCCTGGAAGTCTGTCATTTTTCATCCACTGGACATGTCCGACCCATCTGAGTTGATGCTCAATGATAAGAGCTTCCATGCTATACATTTTTGCTTTCTCAAGAACAGCCATGTTGGATATGAAGTCATCCCATTTCAGGTTCATGATATATCTTAGCTTCTGTTGGTTGAAGCGTTATAGTTTCTTCAGATCACAGCAATATAACGTCCAGGTTTCGCAACCATATAGCAGGCTGGAAATGACTACAGCTTTGTACACCATCAGTTTGTGTGCAGTGTTAGGTCTTTATTCAGGAAGACACGCATTGTAAGACGTCCAAATGCTACATCGGCAGCACATAATCTATTCTCCACATCTTTTCCAGATGAGCAGTTAGATGACAGTATGCTTCCTAGGTAGACGAAATGGTCCACTTGTTCCAAGGGTGTATCATAAATGGATATGCTGAAATCAGGAACGGAGGAGCCAGGAGCTGGCTGCGCCATCACCTATGTCTTTGGAATATTGATGGAGAGGCCAAATCGTTCGTACGCCCTGCTGAAGGAATCAACTGACAGCTGCAACTCTGCAGATGAATGAGCTGGAGAAGCATTGACATCAGCATACTGCAGCAGTCACACGAGTGGTACTGGTGAACATTTTTTAATGGAGTCGACTGGTTGAATAATCCTCCATCGAACCTGTACTTTAGTTCTATTCCTGCATTGTTTACGGATGTCTCGTAAAGCATAGCTGCCAGATACAATGCAAATAATCTTGGTGTAAGAACGCATCCTTGTTTAGGCCCACTTGTTATTGGGAATTCACGAGTTGTTTCATTCTGACAGAGGACGTATGCAGTCATATCATCGTGGTGAGCTTCAATCGAGTCAACAAAATGTTCAGGACAGCCGAAGCGCTTTAAGACCATCCACATGGCTTCTCTGGGAAATGTATCAAAGGCCTTTTCTAGATCGTAGAAAACAAGTAGTGAAGGCTTTTGCTGTCCTCTGCACTTCTCCTGTGGTTGTCGTGGACAGAAAATCATATCAATTGTCCCTCTTGAAGGTCGAAACCCGTATTGAGACTCCGGTAGTATAGTCTCTGAAAGTGTCTGGAGGCGATTTGAAGGGATTCTTGCAAAAAATTTTGCCAGTGACAGAGAGTAGAGATATTCCCCGGTAGTTACCACAGACGCTTCTGCCGCCCTTCTTGAAGATGGTGACAACTGTGGGGTTCTTCAAGTCAGCTGGTACCTTGCGGGTTTCCCACATTAATAGAATGAGTGAGAAGAGTAGCTTTTAGAGGCAATCCGCCACCCTCAATAAGCTCCATCGGGATGTTGTCAAGACCAGGAGCCTTCCCAGGTTTCACACTCTTAAGTGCCTTGCAAAATTCTTGAAAAGTTAGTCAGCCATCCAGGGATTTGGAGGGTGCTGTGTGACATTTTTGAGAAAATCTCCAGCGGCAGCTTATATAGCGTAGCCCTGTACGGTAGCGAAACATGGACGATTTATGGTTCAGATAAGTTGAGAATAGAATCTTTTGAAATATGGTGCTACAGAGGAACAGCGTAAAGTAGATGAGGAGATAGAATAACAACATATATGAAAGTGCTATTTTCTAGTCAGGAAGCTTCGCACAGTGGAACTACCCTGTCCAATCTCATTAATATGACCACCTGTCAAAAGCCTGCATAGTCTCCTTTTGCATGGAAAGATGTGCCGGAAGAGAGTCAGTGAGAGTCTGGAAGGTCGACGTGGAGCCATACCAACTCCAGTGTCGCGACTACCTGCGCTAGGTTTCTCGGTGTGGGGCAAACAGCCCGATGGAGGTGGTCTCATGAGTTTGGCGGCCAGTGGAGAACTGTAAACACGTCGTAGTGCTCTTCGAACGAAACATATACAGTGAGAGCTGTGTGACACGTTACATTCTCCTATTATAGATGACATCGGGAAAACGAACTTCCTGTTGGGGTGGACATGCTTCTCAAGGATGGAGGCGTACTTGTGATGATCCATTGTGCCATAAAAATGACGAAATCACCCAGGGAAGCCAAGAAAACATTTCCCAGACTATAAATCACCATCCTCTTTGCAGGGTGTTTCCTTTTAGACGCTTCGCGCCGTACAGTCCAACGGTCATATGTCCGATGGAACATAAAATGTGAGTTATCTGAAAAGGCTAGCCGGCGGGGGTGGCCGAGCGGTTCTAGGCGCTACAGTCTGGAACCGCGCGACCGCTACGGTCGCAGGTTCGAATCCTGCCTCGGGCATGGATGTGTGTGATGTCCTTAGGTTAGTTAGGTTTAAGTGGTTCTAAATTCTAGGAGACTGATGACCTTAGACGTTAAGTCCCATAGTGCTCAGAGCCAGTTTTTGAAAAGGCTACCTGTCGCCACACAGTGCAAGTCCAGTTGCATTACAGACGCGCGAATTCCAGCGTTCGTCGCCGATTAACAACAGTCAGTACGGGTGCATGAACCTGGCACATGTTTCGGAGGCCATATTTAGCAATGTGCGCTGAGCAGTCATTGAAGGGTGCTACTGGCAGCCTCTCGGTTCACCTAGTCAGCCAGTTGGTCAACAATTACAAGTCTCCATGGCCGTCCTTCACACCTGTCATCTATGGCACGTTTTGTACCACTAGGCGCGGGTTGTGGATAGTGACACTCTGCCATGCAAAGTATAATCATAGGGAGACGCGAACAGTTTACGAACATAGCCGTTTCGAATATCTCCCACCCTCGATCAAAAAGACAACGACCTTGTCCAGTCGGACATTAGATAAATCGCTGCATTTCCGCATTACAATAAGGAGTGTACTGTTTCCAACATCTGTGCGACACAATTTATACGCCCTCCACTGCTAGTGCTGCCACCAGCCGTCTGTGAGTGTTTATGAAATGTTGACGTCCAACATAGTCTGTGGCACCATACATACCGGATTGGAATTATGGGAAGAAATTTATGGCACAATGCGACAAAGAGAAGTAATGACTTGATACGACACATCCTGAAGCATACAGGAGCAGTCTGTTCGGTAATGGGGGTAATGGAGGGTAGTTTGTGTGTGGAGGGGCGGGGGGGGGGGGGGGCGGGAGGAAGGGGTGACAAAAAGTGTAGAGGGACTACAGCGCTTCACTGCAGTAAGCGGGTTCAAATAATTCTAGGTTGCAGCAGCTATTCCAAGATGAAGAGATTTCCACAGAGTAGGCTAGCATGGAGAGATAAACGTTCTTTGGTCAGAAGAGCACTGCAACAGCAAGTGTAGACATGAGTACTGAATCGATTTTTTTAAGTACAGAAATATAGTTGAGGGGTTAATAAAATTGCTTTTATGAAATGATTTTGTGGTGACAAGGAATTAAATGCGATAGAACGTGCGAAGTTGCCGGACACATGCTACGCAGTGAATCCCAGGCCCCGCAGCAGCTGCGATACGCGTAGCGGGCGAGCGGCACGGCAGGGGCTGGCTAACGAGGCGCTGCAAATGCAGGCTGACGGCCTCTCCCCTGGGGCCAAACTTGGCCGGATTACGTGACGCGGCGCCATCTTCCCCGCCACCAGTCAGTCGCTGCCGCGCCTCCTCAGCCGAGGCCGTTCTCTTTGCTTGCCTGCGACGGCCAAGTTGAGCGGAAACTTTGCAGCTGCTGTGAGGTGCTGCCTTCAACTGGCGGGACTAACGACTCGCCTTCTCCGAACAGCAAAGCTGTCAGAACTAGCCACATCTGGGATCGTAAGTTCATTCAGGGTCGGTGAAACGAGACTGGCCCGGAAAGTATTCCATGCAGCTTAGGCAACCCGAATTACGTCGTCAGATCCCGAGGTGCGTGATTAAGACGGGTTGCCTGTATTAAGGTGTATGAAGTATTTCGCAGGACAGCTTTACTTTGACAATCTAGTGTAAGAAAGTTCAGACGGAAAGAAAGAAAGACTGAGTGACAGTATTTCAGGAACAGACAGGTAATCTGACGATGAAGACCAGGATGTTAACGAGGTATCAATACGGCACGGCCAATTGGAACCGTTCACGTAAGCAGAATGTCAGGAACGTTGGACATATGTCTTTGGATTACGTTTTGACATGCAATGAAGTCATTCATAATGTAGAAGAAGCTTAAAATTGTCAACACTGATGGGACAGGAATTCATCCAAACCCTCTTTGATGGAGCCATACTCCTCCATTTTTACTTGTACTCGCTATGGGAAAGTCGATAAAAACCTTTTACTGAGTTTAACGAAGGCGATGTTGGCCTGATATATTCGACGATGCCCTTTGGCTACACTTACTAAAGCATTCTTCTGAGAAATACCAAATTAAGATAACCTGGAGATGCCTAAATAAGGCGAAACGCTTCGTTGAAAAATAAAAAAATAAAATTGCAACCAAGACTGTTTTTAACTAATACGAAAAAATCTAAGTTAGGGATCATAATCCCTGCCTTGCAGAAATTGCACCAACTTTTTCATCAGGAAACTTCAGTGGAATTAGTTTATATCTTCATCTCAGGGACTTTTTCTGCCCTTCGTCTGCCCTTACTGTGGCGAACAAAATAAAGTTTTTCAGTTACAAAAGGTATACACAATGTTTCTAGGGGACAATTCACTCCTAAATGCAGATCTAATTTCGCAATATATATACTGGCCTTAGTCGACATGCAGTAATGATTTTTTTAAATGCTTACAGCAATTTGCGAAATAAACGTGCGTTTCAAAATGACATACAAAGATTTCCAAATTCAAAAAGGAGAAATTGTCAGAACACAGATCAATCAGGCAGTAGGTAACCTAAGAGTGAAGAAAAGTAGATGATTTCAGCTAAAAATATTTCCTTCTCGTTTTCCTGCAGCACTTTGCTCTGGGATGTAGCTTCCTAAGAACAAACAATAGTTGGACCACAGGCGGTACTCTATTTGCCTTCATCACACTTTTCCGTTTCATAAATTCCCTGGAGGAACCCGTGTCCCCGCAGAATAAGTACAGTTTCTTTTGTTGTACTGTTGAGAAAATGGCATCATCAAATGTCTTGATATCAGCTGTTTTTACTAGGCGTCCTTTATGGAACGAACGAAACACTTATAATCACAACTGATTCACTTTAATAAGTTATCTGGTGATGTGTCAGCAGTTTTGCCGGCCAGAGTGGTCGAGCGGTTCTAGGCGCTACAGGACGTGTCGGTTTTACCTTAGGTTAGTTAGGTTTAATTAGTTCTAAGTTCCAGGGGACCGATGACCACATCAGTTAAGTCCCATGGTGCTCAGAGTCATTTGAACCATTTAGCAGCAGTTTTAAAAACAACAAATAGAGAATACATATCCCTAATCTCTTATTTTTTTATTATCTTAAAACGTACTTGATACAGAAGTTGAAGTAGCATAACTGATATATTCATGAAGATCTTGTTTTATTATGTGAAAAATGTTGTCAAAACTGCCTCATATGAAGCTCTGTTAATGTTTCCTCCCGTCTGATAGGTGCCTTGTATACAACACTCGATTTTTACTATATGTTGTTCTTTGACGCTCGGGAATCCGTATATGTCAACTTGTACAGTTCACAATACTCTGACTTGTAAGTGGTTCATAAGAATCAAAATTTGGTGGATAAACCCAACAAGAAGATAATTCAGCTTGCCGAGCAAATTATTGACAACTTTGGATCGCTTCAAAATGAGTGTTGTTAAATGCAAGAGATCGTATGATATTGTTGGTCGCGAGGCGTCATCTGGGGTTGACCGGTTGCTCCATGCAAATCTTTGTATTTGACACCACGTGGGCAACTTGCTGATCTTTGTGAAGAAGATTGGATGAGATAATTAGTACAACATAAAGAGCCAGTCCTCGAGTGCAGAAAATCTCTGACCCTGCTGGATATCGAAATGGGGAGCAAGCGTTCTAGTTGCAGAGTTGGTAACCACTACACCACAAGCAACCCATGAACAAAAGAGGCCTGTCGATAGTCCCCGACGAGAATGTGGTGGAATCTAATCGGTAAAATAATTACTCGCGAGTGTGAAGTGAATGGCTATGAAGGTGCGTTGGAAGACGCACACCGACTCTATAACTCAAGCACAGATAGGTTAAGGAATATCTGTAGTATAGATTTATAAGAACCTTTGTAAAAAAATATTGTAATTCAGTACAGAGACGAAAGAATTTTGTGGATAATAAATTGAGCTAGCAATTTAATATGAAAGTTGCTTTGTAAATAAACGAGTAAATGAATAAGCGAGCACTGCACGGAGCTGTTCAGCGTTTGCTTTGGTTTTGGCAGTTCCTCGTTTCCCGAACTGGATGCGAGACAATAGTGCTAGTCTTCTGCCAACGTGCGCTCTGAACCACCTTATGCGACTGTTCTGAGCGCGCCATTCGAACACTGTGCGTTACAAAGAACTGGGATACACAGTCTAGATCGCGAAAATGGTACCAATCTCTGTCAAACAAAATAAATGTCTTATTGTTAGCATCAATAGAAATCACGTATAGATGATGGTAAAATCTTTTGTGGTAAAACGGTTGATACAGTAGAATTCTGGGAACACTGACTGTGTTTCTGTTCCCATTATTACACGCAGAGGCAGATTGAATTCTTTTAAAGTTTCGTGGGGTACGTTTCACCTCTGATGAACTGTCACTTCACCGGCCGATGTGGCCGAGCGGTTCTAGGCGCTTCAGTCTGGAACCGCGCGACCACTACGGTCGCAGATTCGAATCCTGCCTCGGACATGGATGTGTGTGATGTCAAGTTAGTTAGGCTTACGTAGTTCTAAGTTCTAGGGGACTGTTGGTCTCAGATGTTAAGTCCCATAGTGCTCAGAGCCTTTTGAACCATTTTGTTCAGATGACGTGAATGGGTCGTCCTGCGATGAACTCTCAACGGCACAGAGAACTACAAAAGGTAACGGTTCAGTCGATAAGTTGTCACTGAAAGGGTTTGGAGGATGATTTCTGAGCCTTCGCCGCTGAGTCCTTGGATAAAATGTTGTCAGTTAACTTGTTCCGTCAAATACGGATTAAGTCATATGCTTCCGATGATTGCCTTCATCATCGTCGTCGGTGGCTCATTCGGACTACAGGTTGGTTGACCTGACAGTCGTGGAGGCGGTGTGACTATCAGTTTTATGCCCAGAGCTCGTTCGTTTCAGCAGACGGACTGCATTTCGAAGCCTGTTAACTCGTAAATGGATATTTATATACAAATGACATTTGCATCTTCTACCGGAAACCAATATTATATAGTCTTACTCAGACTAATACTGCAATGACAGGATGTCCATAGGCCTACTACCAATTTGTTACGACTGTACTAAGTACAACAAAACTAAAATCGTGCGAAAATGATTATCGGTTATATGAGACACTACATCTTGTATGAATTGGATAATATTAAGCAGAAGCTGTTACAGCATTTATGTCGAGCATACATCTTAAATTACGGCATACTGCAAAGTTCTATGTTTCTCTGTAGTACTTGTAATCAGTAAGACCCCGTAATGACGGATTGCGGTATCTGATGCAATTCTCGTTTGTGCATAAATACTCATTACGTGTTACCACGTCTAGAAGCGCGTTTCGTCCGCTGAGCTGAGAGAGTGGCCTCACGTCTACTCTCGTGACGTACGCGCCGCGGCCTGTCTTTCTCGTGGACCTCGCTAATTGGCTATATTACGTCATAATGACATCACAGAGATAATGAATATTGACATGGTGCCATTTCCGGGGAGAGTTGTATTTGCGATTGCTCACTGGTGTAGGAGTAGCCTAAAGTGAGGCTGCCATCGCTTATTTAGACTTGGTTCATAGTGTAGCAGTGCGCAAGATTAATCCAGATCTGATAGTTAATGTTTCCTAGTAAGTCGCTCAATATTTCGCCTAATTTGCCTCGCCCGCTGCACATCACGAAGGAGGAGAACGCGGCAAGAAGAATAACCCAATTATCCGGAAACTTCTTCCAGTGGAAGTGGGGTCACAATAAGCGAAAACGTTTACTGTCACAGGCATAGATACTCTATCTTTTTTGAATAAACGACGCTCGAAGTTTTAGATGTAATTCAAATTCATTTCAGCTCGTCATCATTTCGGCCGAATGGCTGCACTGTGCAAAGTTCACGCCGTTGTGCCCTGTGTTCGAAGCCTAACGATTATATTTTTTATTTTTTTATTTATATACCTATTTCAGTGGAAGGTTAGTACGCGAATGTTCTTGATCAAGTTAGGGGATAGAAGGGCGTTGTATAAACCGTAAAAGTACAACATTATCTCTGGTAAGTGCCAGAGACGGTTGTGATGAAAAGTTGCCGGATAGCGATATATGAATATATAGTTGTCAGTGGTATCGTGTATACAAGACATGAAAGGGCAGTGTATAGTCGGAGCTGTCTTTTGTACTCTGGTGATTCATGTGAAAAAGTGTCCGACGTGATTATGGCCGCACGACGTCAGTAAACAGAATTTCAACATGGAATCATAATTGTGGATAGACGCGTGACAGTTTCCATTTCGGAACTCGTTAGCTAATTCAGTATTCAGAGATACACAGTGTCAAGAGTGAGCCGAGAACCCCAAATTTCAGGCATTACATGGAGGATGCAGTGGCCGACGGACTTCACTCAACGACCGTGAGCAGCGGCGTTTACGTAGAGTTGTCAGTGCTGACAGACAAGCAACCCTGCCTGAAATAATCACAGAAATCAATGCGGCACGTAGGAAGAAGGTATCCCTTAGGACACCGTGGCGAAACGTGGCGTTAATTTGCAATGGCATCAGACAACAGACGCCAGTGCCTTTGCTAACAGCACGACATCGCCTGCAGCGTCTCTCCTGGGCATACCGGTTGGAACCAAAGACGACTGCTAAACTGTGTTCTCGTCAGACGACTCCCGATTTCAGTTCGTAAGACCTAATTTTATAGAGCTCGAGTGTGGCGCAGATCCCACCAACCTATGGAGCCTAGTTGTCAACAATGCAGTGTGCAAGGGGTTAGTGGCTCCATAACGACTGTATTTCCATGGAGCAGACTGCGCCGTCTTGTCCAAATGATCCAATCATTTACTGGATATTGGTATGTTCGTCTACTTGGAGACCATTTTCTGCCAAAAGGACGGAATTTTTATGGATGGAGAGGCGCCATGTCACCGACCCACTGTTGTGTGGACTATTTCTCGACGAATTGCTTCTGCCGATAAAATACAAAGCAGTCGAAAGACAAAGAAAGTAGCGACAAGTGCTTGCAAAGAAATCTTCACATCAACTGAAACATTACTTTCATATTTTCCAAATGCCTTCGTGGAGATGTGCAAAGTCTCAGAATCCACTCACCCTTAAGAGGAGAACACAAGTGTCATAACCCGAATTCCCAAGACGTGGCTGAACGATGGAGAGGGACAGAAAGAATTTTGCGCCAATAGGAGCGGGTGTTTCTGCCATGTTGTTCAGACAAGAGCGTTAAGGTCTAGGAGAGATATGAGGGACACTGTTCATTGATAAGACAGTAGAGAAGACAGAGTGTATGGAAATATCTTTGCTTGTCTTCAGTCGGCCAGAATGACTGTGCATATCATAGTGAAATGTGATTAAAGATTCGAACAACACAAATATAACAAACACAGGCATTTATAACTAATTCCATGTGCCGTGCGCTTTCATGAGAAAAGTCTTGCAGGATAACATCACTGCAACCAATGATTGGAAATATAAGTGCTGTACATGTTTCTTTTCCAGACTAAGAGGAACAGCATTGTATATTTTTGTGGGGCATGGTGAGATTCTGATGCCTTCTTGCACAATGAAATTCCGTTCTCTATCTAATTTAAATTTTCATCTAGTATTACTCCTAGACTCTTTGCTAAAAGAGAGAAACTAGAGGGGGAAGAGATTCACGATATTTCGGATTAATGATCCTAGAATGATAAACCAATACCGCTTGGGATTTCGGTGGGTAGAACTTTAACCCAATACCTGAGTGTATTTTCGTTCCGTTGTTAGAACTACAAGAAACTGCGTGATTTTTGACCAGGTGCGTTTCGCTTTCTTGAAGTAAAGCATCATCAGTGGTGGTAATTACTACTTGGTTTCTCGCCTACATCGGAAATGACGTCTGCTAGCGTGTCTTTGGTTTGTTTCCTCATTAGACGGACATATCGTACTCTGTATCGGAAGTTGGAAGGAAAAGTTACACTACAATTAAGAAGCTATGTCGAGCGTTGTAAAAGACAATGTAAAATCAGGGAATATTTAAATAATAATCAAACAGGATACATTAATGAGAAGAGTCGCCTACCAAAATTGTTAGTACTACAGATCTTGCCCTTGTAGATACAGAAACTAACCTGGTTCGAGATGACAGCATAGCAGCCTCCACCGAAGAAGATCCCACGACCGACCAGCTATTTTCTGTCCTGGGTACACAACTTTAGAAGACGATAAGTTGATCGAAAGAACTGTTGGAGACTCTTATTCAATCTCTCCAGATCTCTCCAGCTTCCAGATCTAACTGCGAAACCACAAATAACTAGTACCTGTTACAGACTATTTGGGCCATATTGCCTCAGGAGAGGCTGGAACAGCTTTCGGATGCGCTTCCCAGTCGTATCGGTGCATTCATCCAGGCCAGAGGTAAGTCAGTGTCATATTGATAAGTGGGTGCATGTTGTCAGATTCTTCATAAGTTTCACTCCATTTAGTAAACACTGAAATACACTCTAAGACAAAAAAACCGATGAACGAAGAAGGAGTAATGCAAAATGGTCAGAAATTTATATTGTTTCAGGTACCGACGGAAAAAGCAAAATTGTATACTTTGGTTCAAATGGTTCAAATGGCTCTGAGCACTATGGGACTTAACATCTGAGGTCATCAGTCCCGTAGAACGTAGAACTACTTAAACATAACTAACCTAAGGACATCACACACATCCATGCCCGAGGCAGGTTTCGAACCTGCGACCGTAGCGGTCGCACGGTTCCAGACTTAAGCGCCTAGAACCGCTCTGCCACACCAGCCGGCTGTAAACTTTGGCTGCTGATGGATGGCGAGGATAGTAAATAGAGGACATGTCGATACCTGCGCATAAAGTATTTGCGAGTTTCATTCCATGAACCCAGTTGGACAACAATAAGAGACGCTTGGAAAATGTACGCAGATATCTGATCAGCATTTGAGAGAAAGTGTGTAGTTGGTTTCAAAGAAATCGGTTGGAGTAATCGACGAATCACTTGACATTTGAATAGGAGCGACGCCACTATTCGACAATGTTGCTAGGAATGGGTGAATCATGTTCCAACAAAGTGTCAGAAAGGAAGTGGTCGACCTAGAAAGACGACAGAACGTGAAGACCGAACAGTCGTCATTCATCCGACGTGCAGCTGGTGCTTCAGTGGAGAAAAGAACCATTAATAGGAGGCGCACAGAAATGGAGCTGAGCTCACGGCTACTATTGACTTCAGTACACCGTCAAGTCCGTTTGTAATGGTGTTGGGCACATTCCGCCTGGAATCTCATTGCTGGTGTTGTCTTCGGTAATGAGTCGCGCTTCGAATTGAGACTCGAGGAACAGCGAGGATGTGTCTGGAGACGCCCGACACGGTGGTGGGATATCAGCCTGAATGACGGACGCCATGCAGCCCAAAAATCAAGAGTGAGTGTCTGGGAAGCCATTTAATTTCATTGTAAAGACACCTTTGCTGTCATCTGCAGCACCCTTACAGCTCAGCGGTTAGCCGACGATTTTCTCTCTCCCCTCCCCCCCCCCTCCTACACTGACGATATTCTTCCCGTTTTTTTATTTTTCTCGCCAGGAATGGCAAGCCACTGCGGGCTTACATTTTAGCAAGACGGTGTCCGCTCCCACACGGTGAGAGGGTCTACTGCTTGTCTTCGTTCTTTCCAAAAACTCCCTTGATCAAAAAGACCGACAGGTCTCTCCCCCCACCAAGAACGTTTGAAACATTGTGGACAAGCCCTCCAACCAGCTCGGGATTTTGACAGTCTATGATATTGATCCGACAGAATTTGGCATGATATGCTCCAGGACATCCAACAATTCTGTCGATTAGTACCACGAAGAATAACTGCTTGCATAAGAACCAGAGGCTGGATCAACGCGTTGTTACCTGCTCAGTTTCTGAGGCTCTTTCTGTTGAATAAACTTCCAGTTTTTTCTGGAATTGTCATAATTTGTTTGTCTGCACACGCGTACCACACCTTTGGATTTCCGTCCAGTTGGGATAATCCATTAGTGTAGCGCCGGTTTTCTTTTGTCTTGCAGTGTAATATCATGTACCCTCTCAAGTCGTAAAGTTTCATTACGTTTCGTGTTACCCGCCTTGGTGCTTAACTTCTTATACCAAGAGGTGTATTTAGAGCTCTACTGGTTGACGATATTGACTAAATGGATCATTCGTATTAGTTGTATGTATTACTAATGATATAATTGTCTGGCGATTCGCTGCAACCAGTACAGCCGCCAATGTTCCACTTCGTTGCTCGGACACTGTGTACAGTGGTGGTTTTAGGCCGAGAATGAAATGGACAGATTAGGGGCGGATCTGGAAAGAAGTTAGAGAAAATCGCAGTTTCATTCTGCATCTTAGACTGATTGTCTGCAGCATCTGCTAACAGGTTAGTGCAAAAACTTAAACTGAGAAGTAACGGCGCCGCACCGAATCTCCAGTTTAGATACACTTTCGCGACGATGGTAACTGACCTGTGTATGATGGAGTGTCTAACCTGAAACACTGCAAATTTCCGAAGAAACATGGCTTCTTTTATCGTGGTACGTGAATACGCAGAACAATCGATGTCGCCGTAATGAAGTGTACACTACCGTGGTTATCGACCATTCACTTATGCTAGAAAACGTCGAACGAAATTCGGTTCGCGCTGCGAGCATTCAGCTGTGCGAGCTTTTCTCTCCGCGTCCACTAACGAGCGCGGGAGGCAGTGAAATGGCGCACTGCTGCTCCAGATCGGCCACGCTGCAACCCGCCTCCCACTAAACGCATTCAAACGGTCCAGCGGTTCCCTACAGCAGCTCAGGCGAGATATTTAACGCCCCATTTCCTCAAATTCTGTTGCTTCACCTACCGCCGTTTCGAATACTTTACCTTTTGTCGACCGTGAAAGACAGACAGAGGGAATATAGCAGGGTCCGTCAACTGTTCCTCGTGACTTTCATTTCCAGTGTTTCTTTAAGTTATTTTCTTGGTGGAGGGAGAATACAACGCTTACGCTTAAAGGGAAAGATCGTATTAGAGAACGTTTACAGATGCCTAGAATTTCTTTAAAGTGTAAATCTGTCCTGTCAATTACTTTCATCAGTTGTCTTGTTTAACAAGGTCTGTTTACTGGATGAAGATTTAACAATTGGTGCAATACTACCAGCGGCGGTGGCCCAACCAAAAGATGTTAACATCACGGCTTAATTGCAGAGCTATACAAAACTCGTAACGTCTCGAGGCTAAACAAGAAACCTCGTCAACAGTGTCTCCAAAATGCGTCTGACATTTATTCACTACTGCACTTGAGAAAATCAACCAACGTATTCGATACGAAATAATCATTCATGCACTGTTCGTTTGATGTGGCTATTGGCACTTCACAACAGCATATGTCCTAGTAAATGGCCAGAACGGTCACCTGGTCACAGAAATCCAGTTGCAGTTTGCGTATCTAGTAGCTTCCAGGAGGAACAAAAATTTTTTCTCAATACTTCCTATAACTATTGACGGAATTTAAAAATTTAAATTACTATCGTGATGACTCATTAAGAGCTATAACCTTACTTAAAGGCTTGACACAATTAATTAAGCATTAGAGATAGAGAATATGTATATATCTTGAGGCAGTGTGATTCATGCTGCACAAATTACTCAGATAACATCCAGTATTTGAGATTGAGATCACTTGCCGCCTTCCAGCAAGTTTTAGACATTATCTCGAACCTTTCCGAAACTTTATAACTTCTCACAAAATGAGATTTTTTTTTTATTGTTTACTACATTCCCGCTGTTCTTGCAGTAGACTTTCAACATCAGGCATGCTTTTATACTAACTGAGAGATGGCGGTTGAGCAGTTTAGCATATCCCTGAGATACTAGCCATTCTACCATCTTGACCTACAGTCATAGAATGCTCCATACAAAACCAAGTGAATTAAAAGTAAACAAGCTCACGCAATGTATAACAGCTTTTGCAATGAAGTAAAAAGATGTGGTCCAGTTAAGAATGAAAGTATGCGTACCAGACTACGAAAGAAAACTAACAGTCAAATTTACTGTTAAAAGACATTAAAAATATTTCATCCACTGAATCAACTATACAATCAATTATTGACAGAACGAAGGATTGGAAATACAATCAAAGAAAAAATGGAAAAAATATGATGGAATTGACGTAATTGGACGGAAACCGGTGGTTGTGATCTAAATATACAGACCACGAAATTTTTGCAGTTTCATAAAAACTCGATGATTTAATCAAGGTAAAGATCTTCAAAAACTGAACAAGTAAAAAACGAGTTGGTCCACTTCTGGGCCTTAAGCAAGCAGTTATTCAGCTTGTCATTTATTGATGGAGTTGGTGGATACCCGCCTGAGGGATACTGTAGCAAATTCTGTCCAATTAGCGTATTGGATCCTCAAAGTCCCGAGATGGTTGGAGGACCCTGTTCATAATGCACCAAATGTTCTCATTGCTGGCCAAGGGAGAATTTGGCAATCACGAAGACAAACAGTAGAACCTCTCGCCGTGTGCGGGCGGGTATTATCCTACTGAAATGTAATCCCAGGATGGCTTGCCATGAAAGGCAACAAACCGGAGTATAAATTATTGTCGACCTATCGCTGTGCTGTTAGGGTGCTGCGTATGAAAGGCAAAGGGTCCTGGTGTGAAGAGGAGTGGCACACCAGACTGTCAGTCCTGGTTATCACGCTGTATGGTAGGCGACCGTCAGCTTTATGCCCTGGTATCGACATGTCCCCCGTTTACTATGCTTGCTAGATGCATGGAGACATTGCGCTGGAGCATCACACATTCATCCGTCTACTGCCAAGATTTACTGTTTTTACATTTTGCATCGATACATGTATGAAAGTCAGTTTGTGAGTAGTTTGCGTAACTCCTAGTGCGTGGTTATTTTGTTCTTTCTTAGTGTGTATGTACTGTGACCATGAACAGGTGGGTCGATACGTGATAGAAGTGATATAATAATGTGTTGCGAATATGACGAGCGCAGAAAAAATTAACGATTTAATGAAAGATTCTGAAAAGAAGCCACGAGCAAACACCAGTACTGTCGTCTAAGGGCGTGGTGAGCGCAGCTAAGTAGCTGTGATAATTAGATCATCAAAACGAGATGCAAGATACAAGGGTTGGAACTTAAAATAGTGCCAACTATTTATTCACAACCGATACAAAAGAGTTACATGTTCACACCTGTTACTGCCGTTCAAAGTAGTCACCAGCGTTGTGTAGAACCCGTTGCAGCGATGTGGAAGGCGTAGTATACCTTTAACAGAGCCTGTTCTGTTGATTGTGCGAATGGAGCGGTCTACTGCCTGTCGAATCTCTGGAACAGTTCTGAAGAGAATGCTTCCACCATCTTCGGAGTCAAATCAAACTCACTGGGACTTAAGTCCGGGGAGTATTGTGGATGGTACAATACTTCCAAGTCCTATCGACCGAACAGAGCAGCCACAGCTTGCGCTGTATGCGCCCGCGCATTGTCGTGCAAAATGATGGGTGGGTTGCACAGAAAGTGTCGCCGTTTCTTTCGCAAAGCTGGTCACAGGAGATGCTCCAAAAACGAACAGTAACACTGTGCATTGACGGTCGGCCGTGGAGGAACGTAATGCGTTAGGATAACACCATCACAGTCGTACACGAGAATCACTATAACGTCAGACTGCTCCATTCGCACCATCAACAGAACTGGCTGTTCTAACGGTATACTACGCCTTCCACATCGCTGGCAACGGGTTCTACACAACGCTGGTGACTACTTTGAGAGACAGTAACAGTTGCAAACATGTAACTCTGTTGCATCGGTTGTGAATAAATAGTTGCCACTATTTAAGTTTCAGCCCTCGTACATGACTTCGCATTCGCTCCGCCTGAGAGGATGCAACGACAGCCCATGCTTACCACCCGACTGATGTATAATAGCAGCTGATGGCTGCAGTAGTGCCTCAAGATTTTAAATTTAGCTCCGGCATCTGAATTCTCCGTTAAGTTGGAGACATTTCGTTGTGCAGCTCTGTGCGATCACCTTCGGCAAAGTGTCTTCTATGACATACTCAGAACAAGTGTGTCCTTACTCTCCTTTACAAAACGTAGCTGGTTATGCCAGCGTTGATAACACTACGTGAGTTTGTAGGGGTTCTTCTTGGGGTAGCGTCCGTTATTAAACATAAATAATATATATTAATGTGACAGTGACGGCAAACTACCATCTACTACTGAATCAAAAGCGATATTGTAAATAACTTGTATTTATTGTAAATTATCTCATGATAGAAATTATAGCATATTGAACAAATCATGAATGAAAACAAATTAAACAAACTGTACACTGTTCTTAGATATACTACACTGGTAAGATTGGCTCTCAGCCCTTAATGTTAAGTTGATGCGAAGTTATCTGACTGCGTTCCTATAATCTCAATGTTAACTTGATGCGAAGTTAGATTTAATTTTGCCCCTGGATAAGCAAATGGTAAATGCGATGTGACTGCGTTCCTATAATCTCTTTTGTGTCTGAAATAATACGCACTTCGGACACCACCGCCAAGAAACAAACTAAACAACATGCAAAAAGACAAACACCCAATAACGAATCGTAAGCAAAACTGCACGAATGCTCAGTGGATGGCAAGAACACGATCCAACAACTATTGCTGAACTTTACTGCCGCTACTGCAAGTTTTACAATACCGTCTACCAGCGTGCTGGCTCCGCCGACACTGCTGGGGCGACGACTGCAGCTGCGAAGTTGCTGAATTAAGATAAGTCTCTCAAATATCTTGAGTAGAATAAACTACGCAGAAACTGCTAATACCACAAGCCCTATATTTCCTCTAAATCGATACAACGCTTCCAAGACTAGCTCAACAACCTTTAAGGTGCAGCCCAGTGTCTCTTGTACTAACGTGCAATTCCAGTATGATAACTCTGTGCACTGGTTGACTACATTCAATGGTGACTGCCAGCTATAAGGCGGAATCAACTGCAATTATACTAGTAGTCAATGCAATGCCTATCGTGGACGCTGATGTCCTACTGTAGCTGCAGACTCTAGATCATACACAGCATAGTACTCAGAATCTAAGTCCCTATCTCAGAGCTACCGAACTTTGCGACTGTCTGCTTTCATGACACAAGACGCTCTCACGCCTGTCGCTCTCTGCACGATGCTCTTGCGACAATCTTGCCGCCAAACTCTAATCAGCCAATCCCGATGCTGCAAAGGCCTCCCACATCTCCCTTGCGGAGTGATACAATTTCTCCACTTATCCAAAAATTTCTCTGTCCAAACAGCGGGCGTTGACCCTCAGCGTTTCCCGCACTTTCTTATGAACTGCCCAACAAGAGCTCAGCCCATTTGCCGCTAAAACAGCGCGCGACCGGGCGGCGCCAGCGCGTACTTTGTACGCTCTCTGTCTGCTCGACATTTCCCCTGTCTCTCTCTCACCTGGCACCCGGCGTCGTTCCTTTTGATGCTTGCAAGTCAGTGGCCGCATCCCCTGGGACCCCTGGCCACCGTACAATGCTCTTCCGGCGCTCACCGGCCTTCGCCTCCCCGCCTCCACTGGAAAATCCACTTTGCTTACACCTACAGCATGCAACTAAATATTATCATTACCAAAGCCCGTATTATTTTATAATCATCACGTATCTCTCTTTCTAATCCACCTAATAAGTCTAATTAACCGTTATACGGGCTTATTTACTCCAAATATGCAGAATAATCTGCGAAATGAATGTCACAAATGAAAGCCACCTTTCAAGTTATGGCCAACGATAATTTAATAATTAGGCTAACAGTTTCCGTGCTCTTTTGGATTTTGCTGTGGTTGATCAATAAAGTATATCTCTCTAATGGCATCGGAAAGAAGGCAACGTCCAAGTACACAAGCCTGGGAAGTCTCCCCCACTTCGAAAACAATTAGTGTGAGCGGATCATAGATATCCTTAGTGCATGCTGAACACACATTCCAGCTGGCGTCCTCCGGGCGTAGCAGGTTATCGCACGCTCCTGGCCTCGTGTTCTCTCTTGTTCTTCAGATCTCTACCTTTTCTACAACAGATTCTTTTCACTTCGCGCAAAATGAAGCTTTATGGTGGGCTGGCCGCCCTCGGTTACCACTCGTGCTCTTACTCGGTTGCCAGAGGCGTCTCTTCAGTGTTATGTTCGCAAGACTCAGGGTATCAGCAGAAACACCTTTACGGCAGTGGAGTTCCAAGTGACTCTTCTTCTTCACCAGGCAATTAAAACAACCAGGGCTGCTGTAATTATAAGATTCTTTCACTGTAACAAAAGAAAAGACTTAGAGATTCTTACAATTGCAATCATTGGCATTTGCTATTATTGCTAGTCGATTTCATGCACAGCTAGTGGTATGAATCGATTTACTAGTCGGATATGCATAAGGGTTATTACTAAGATTACGTGACAGCTTTTGGGAAAAGCTGCCATTTGATATAATTGCATTCACAAAACATTTTACAGGCAGTATACACATGTACCACTGAATGTACCTGAAAATAATATCACTGTCCGGTACGTAGTAGACCAGATGAAACGTCATCAACAGTGACATGCGAGAAACTAGCTAAGCCGTTTGAATCTGTTATATACAATGGAGTTCGATTCATGAAAGAATCGTGAGTGAAGAGATTATTGGTTGCTCGTGTAAGTAAATAACTGAAGGAGCTCAGGGCAATAGTTCCAGTAACTTAAAAAATCTAATACTTTTTGTCCACTTTCCTCTACTCTAGTAATTGCAATATTGCAATGGGGTCAGACACGTTAATAGTTAAATGTCGCATGTCCGATTTCGAATGTACAATGTGATGGATACAATTGGAAGACATTATAGACAGCCAAGCACGCAGTCTCGAATACTAGCTATCGTTTGGTATACAGATATTTCATTTATCAGACTTCGAATTTAATTGATTTTTACAACACAATTATTTTCTTCTTCTACTTTGTTTCCCTAGCGTTTATACGTTTGTATTGGGGCTGGGTTTTACATTTTTTGTTTGTTTTTTTAACTGTGTGGCGGGATGCCCTCCGCTGGGCTATAGCAGTCAAGGTAACCTGAGAGAAAGAAATCGTCTGTGACACCTGTCCGTGAATTGTGTAACCTTTTTTCTGTGTGTTAACGTATTTTATCTGTTTGTCTATGAGGTTGAATTTTGGGCCGTCCCAGCTTTTGTCTAAACGAAAGTGGGAAACTGGATAAACAAAAAGCTGAGAGTGGCACGATAAATTAACGATTGTTAATCTATCGTACTGATACAGTCCGGGGGCTTTCTCACATCTCTGTGTCACAATGTCACAAGCTGGAGCACTGTTTGTTACGCTATACACACCATACACACAGAGACACACACATTCACACACTTATTTACATTGTGTTTGGAAAAGAATTCCCTAGTTTTAATGTGTCTTAGAATCTGTGCAAAGTGGCATACACTATTCTAGTTTGTGGTGTTTGATTCATCAACTCTCCAAGTTTGGCTCCACAGCAGTTGGCAGGTCTACTTGACCTTAAGACGGCAGCAATGCTGTTTTTTCCCTCTGCTCCCTCAGTTCAGTCCAGGTGTGCAGTGTAGTCAGAGCAACAGAAAGCGCAATGTGTTATTTGGCTTGTGAAAACTGAGTCAATTACAATAGTACAACGTAATTTTAGAAGTCAGTGTGGTGGTGAACCGTCTATAGGAAAAACTATCTGTCACTGGGTAAAGTCTTTCAAGGGAACCGGTGGTGTTTTAGAAGAAAAATCACCACGTAGACCGAGAACTTCTGAAGATGTTGCTGAACAGATCCGTGTTTCGTGTTTTCGGAGCGCGAAGAAGTCATTGGACAGACGCAGTCTACAATTAGGAGTGTCTAAAGGTACTGGGTATGACGTTGTGCGTAAAAGTCTGAGGTTACGTAGGCAGGGCTGGCTCAATACCTTGGCCACCACGAAGCCCAGATTTAATCCCACCGGACTTTTCCTTTTGGGGCCACATACAAAATGTTGTGTACAATGAAAGTATCACAGACATCAATCCGTTATGGGAAAGAATCGTCACGATGGTTGGGACAGTTACACCTGAAATATTTGCGAATACGTGGAGAGAAGTGGAATGTCGTCTCGACGTGTGCAGGGCAACAAATGGATCCCACGTTGAAGTCTGCTGACACTAAACAAAACTTGAAGGAATTCTCTTTCACGATATGTGCACATTGATGTAATTTTTCATTAATTTCCCCATTAAATTTATACTTAAAACTAGGGATTCCTTTTCCAACACCCTGTATGCAACATACAAAAGCTAGACACTAAATACGGCAATATAAACAGAGTTACAGATTTCAAACATTTAGGTGAAATCATCGAACTTAATGGAGGAGAAAAGATCTCACAGGAGACTCTGCTACAAAGTATGAAGAGAAATTATGGCAGAATACAAGCCACATATAATAATAAACGCACATACGTATAAAAAAAGATCAGACACAACAACACTGTAATCATGCCTGAAATCCTGTATTCAATTGAGATACTAACACACCATACGGAAAGCGAAATGGAAAGCATAGTGAACGAAGAACGCAAAATCATGAGAAAAATTCGCCGCTCAAAGCTGACGGTAGACGAATAGAAATGTCAGTCTAGGGAAACCACAGAGAAGATGGCAAACCTATCAGTAGATATCAAAAAAAGAAGGTTAATGTCCTATGGCCACATCAGCATGTTATCACCATCAGGACTCACCAACAGAATTCCGACATACAAGCAAGGGGCCATGTCAACATTACCATGGATCATAGAAGTCACACATGATCTACAAAAAGTACAAGTCCATCCAATAGAAATTCAAGACAGAAATATGCATAGTAAAAAGAAATACAAGTGAAATGTTAGGTCAGAGAATGGAGCGCCAAAGAAATCAGGGAAAAAATGCGCTGAGGAAACAAAGAGACTCCACGGAGAAAAAATCAGAGTATTGTGGAAGATCAGAAAAAAATGTTTGAGCGAAGCAGAATGCTTCGCATGATCCTATAGGAGATCACGAGTATGTCAGTCTCAACTACATCTCACGTTCGAAACTACAGAATTGTCACTATTTCAAGTTATCTCATACATAATCTTTGTTCATATAACTTATTATTTTGCGCGTTCTAAACATATATCTCCATGAGAAGTTTCTCATACAGATTTTAAAACAGAAATCAGTTAAATTATTGTATCAGTAATAGCCTAATTATTAAGAACAATACAACAGGTGCTCATAAATACGGTATTTTCTATGGATACGGTGGCTGGTAAAATATTACATTATAATTGGGAGCTAATATTTTTTTATCATTTCCGCGCTAAAAATCGTAGTGTGTCAGTGACACAGAAGTGCTGCTGTCCGTAGAAATAGCAGTAGTTACAGTCCGGCCGTAAGTTTCCTTACAATGTTAGCAGATCATGCTTCCTTTAACGGATAGTATGTCTTGGCGACTGTTGGATATGTATGCTATGATATAATGTAATCAGTTCGTTTTCTTAAACCTTTTGCAATTGTTGTTCCAAATAAGTTTATTTTTATAATGTTTCAGTACTTAAAATTAGTAAATTATTTCCAAAATGCATTCGAAGGTTACTACTGTAAACATAGGAAATTACTGTAGCACCTCAGGACAAAATGTTCCTGACAAGGTGTCACATTTTGTGTTTTTGGGCACAACCCTTGCATGAGTGCAAGTAAGATGGTGAAAAATCATGTAGGCTGTGATAAGTCGTTTATTCGTGAAATACGAGTACTCTTTTCCAGCGGTGATAGTGGCACATGATATGCAGGTGACTGTCTGTGATGTCTGGAACGCAGAAAAGAGCTACCGGCGATAGTTATGCTATGAAGGCGGGTCGTAAGTCGTATCTGGACACCTCAGCCGATAAGATCATTGCCCACAAAGCCGAGGTTTCATGTTTGAGTCCCGGAGCTGTAAACAGTCGTAATCTTCTAGGAAGTCGACATTCTGCTGCAGACTAAGAGGATTGTTTTGGGTGCATAAAGTTGCTCCGAACAAGTATTTATATTCGTATTTTAACAACAGCTTTAAAAGTAAAGTTAAGATTAATGTATGCTGAAAGAATATTTGTTGATACACGAAATTAAGAGGTTTTTCTGTACAAAGCCGATTCCTTTGAAATTGTATTCACTACGTGCGTGTTGTTATATACTATGAGAGTGCCATATGGTATATAAATACACTGCCGGAAAAAATTAGTACACCCTTTTAGAGGTTTCTAATTCACCCAATATTTATTGTCACAGTGCTTATGGAGTACAAAAAAAAGTACATTTGTGGATGAATAGCCGAAAGCTGTTTTGAGGTACTAGGTATGGACCCATGCTGAAACACCTACATTAGTACGTGGTGTAGCCTTGACAGGTAACAATGCAGGCTCTGACTCTAGCATCCAGTTGATCGAACAGATGGTGGATACTGTCCTAGGATACGTTACGCCGCGCGTGCTCCACTTGTTCACGTGGTTCTGGTAAGTGTTATTGGTTGATGAGCTGCACGAGTAGCTTCTCGTCGCGTCATATCTCACACGTGCTAGATTGGATACAAAGATTCTGCTACCTATGGGTGTTGCTGCACGTTCTACAGAGAACTTTGACTTTCATGGGTGGTGTATGTTCCAGTATTATTTTGTTGTAAAAACACCTCATCTTCCTCTTGCAAGAATGGCAAAAGTACAGAAAGTCAACATTCTGTTTGTACTGAGCGCTGGCTAGCGTCCCCTACGGAAACCGCTAAAGTAGAGGGCAACTTATCGACCCATGTCGACCCAAAGGTTACATGTATCTCCGCCCCACAAATATTCTATAAGTTCCCCCAAATCTTCGAAGGCCTTACACCCCATCTCACTCTCAGCATCCGTTTACCTTCACCCATCCGGATCTTCTGCCATGCCATCTACTTCCCACGCCGTCTCACCCACATCGAATACCTCTGCACCTCCTATACTGTTCGCAAAATAGATTTCGTTTTCTTCCCTCTGATCACCAACCCTGACATGCTGCGCCTACACACACATATCGGATCCCAACGCAACTTCAACGAACTCCCTCTCTCAGACAATAAGATTCACCCCGGTATTAAATTCTCCTCCCAACTTCAACTCTTCCCCGTCTATCCCAGTCCACATCATTGTGATCTCTTCTTTCCCTCTCCATCTATACCCATCCCTTTTCTCTCGCAACCCCTGCTCCACCAAAACAGCACATAATTCCACGCCCTCCGTCTTTCCCACCGACTGTAATTGCACTAACCACCTCAGCTCCTATCTGCAGTCTCCATAGTTTTTCCTGTCTAACAGACCGCTGTGTTTCTACCCACCCCGTCAACCCTATGGAAGATACCCTCTTCTCCGGCAATACCTCTTACCCAGTGCAGGTCCTTCTGATGTGTAGTGAAGGAGCAGTGCTTCCGTGTTTTTATCAGAAGAACTTCACCTTCCTGCGATGTGTTTTAAAATGTATATAGTTCTGCTTTTAACTTTCCGTCTTTGATTTTTAATTTAAAATAGAAAAAGCTCCAAATGTTTTATTTCTAATAGTGTTTGTTTTTAATTCATTTGGCTGACTCTACCGACTCTCTTACTCTCAGAATTTCAAAACATTTGCTCCACAGATTTCTGAGCATTGTCCAAAGAACAGTCCAGGCCGGTTTATTGTAAATGTTCCTTGGTTTAGTCGACCTGGCGTTGCGTCAATTTTAACCACTAATGCAGGTACTGTGGTGAAGAACTTGAGATATACGAGTTTGAACAAACTAACATTAACATTTTTATTTACATAGTTGGAATTAAACATGAAGTGTTAACGAATACATAAAGTCGTTAGCATGACTAGACGATTTCAGAGATGGCGTAGATACTTATGGCGTGGAATTATTAGTACTTTACTGGTGGCACTGCAAAGAACGAGAGGTAACGTTTTCCAGGCATTAGCCAAACCCAAAGCCTTCCATCGGATTGCCAAAGGGTACAGCGTGATTCATCACCCCAAATGAGTCGTTTCCAATCATCGACTTAAAATCACTCACTGCTTATGGCTATCGGACTAAATCAGAAAAAATTAAGTGCAGGTTGTAACTATGTTGCTTATTACTAGGAACACTACAGTTGGAATTGACATTTGTCAAGACAGTAAAGTCCACCTTATTTGTTGATCTACCAAACATATAGTAATGAAAACTCCTATTTGGCATAAATAAATCATTAATTATCGGTCTACTCGAATGAAAGCAGAAATCACGTAGTAACAGGTTTAACACAGAGGTCAGATTGCATTACACCTTTCAAAACGATCATCATAGGAAAAGTAAGTATTTTATCGTAAAATAAGTATGTTACGTGTTAATAGTGTCAACCAAAGTCTTTTTCATTACAGGAAGTTAATGGAGGGCCACCGATACAGTTTATGTTCCATGGGTCTTCGTCGAAGATTACAGTTACTGTACAGAGCAGGTCATTGTAGGAAAGAGATGCAATTTTCTTACAGTATGACAAGAGTCACTACAGACCGTTCAGTAGCATCATCCTTTATAGCATCTCAGTCATCGCTTAGTTTTAACTACAGAAATCTGTGGCCTATGAGCAGATGTTCAAACACTGCACCCCATTTTTTTTTTTATCACTCTATACGGGATGGTCAGAAAGTGCCTGAAACGCTTGTAGCGATGTTGCACGGCAGGTTGTACTGACACATAAAAGTTAAGAAAAAAATTCGATACGTTGCGCCGTTGCTGAGTTATTTAGCATTGAAATTAGCCAATCGGTCGTCGCGCGCTCACATTCAAGCAGCGTGCTAGGTACGATGTCGCCCATCGAGTGCTTTATTTGGTCAGCTGAAACTCGAATTTGCGCGCACGACGACCTGACTGGGTAAATTCAATGCTGAATAACTCGAAAACGGCGCAGCGTGTCGAATTTCGTTCTTAACGTTCAGAACAACCTGCCCTGCAACGTCGCTACAAACGTTTTAGGCATTTTCTGACCACCCTGTATAACAGTCACTGTGCTTGCTGAACTTCTGGTAGCACTTTGGGACTGAAAAATAACATCTTTGCGCCGACTTAATTCGATTTTGTTTACAGTCGCTATCAGCAATGCTCGTAGGTCTATTTCCGTCTATGCCTCGTCTTTTGGGTGGTTGCTCCTTCGTGCTCCACTCAACAACCAAATCACGAGTCGAATGGATGACTTCAGAAGGGCTGAATTGTCCCTGATGGATTTTTTAATCTCAGGTGACTTCCAGTGACTAATATACGTTTTAGCCGGCCGGTGTGGCCGAGCGGTTCTAGGCGCTACAGTCTGGAACCGCGCGACCGCTACGGTCGCAGGTTCGAATCCTGCCTCGGGCATGGATGTGCGTGATGTCCTTAGGTTAGTTAGGTTTAAGTAGTTCTAAGTTCTAGGGGACTGATGACCTCAGAAGTTAAGTCCCATAGTGCTCAGAGCCATTTGAACCCATATACGTTTTAACTCAATGAACTCTTCTGACTGACAGTCTGCTGTTACTGCTTCTCTCTGATGGTAAAATACTCACCGCCTCCTCTTATAATGACGGATCTGCCTCTTGTGATTAATGGGTAATTCCGATTTACCCGTTCGTGTCTTTATATTTTGGCGAGGTAACCGACTCCGCTGGACGCATTTCGCTTTGCAACATTCGCATTAAATCTTAATGAGACGGAAGGAAATTCACTGGCAAATGGATTCACATTTTGTGAATATGTATTATCGTCAGCTGTAAATAAAAATTTCTGTTCGACCAGGACTCGAACCCAGATTTCTCGCTTGCCATGAGCGGTCACCTTAATCACTTTTTTTTTTAAATCTCATTTTGTTCGTTTTCGTTCGTTGTATCTGCTCGGGGCGGACGTCGCAAGACACCCATTTCAGTTCGTCGTTGTTCCATTAACTCACTTTTTTTATTACATAGGGCAGCTAACCCTCTGACCGAACACGCTGAGTTACCGTGCCGGCTCAGCTGTAAATAAAAATTTCTGTTCGACCAGGACTCCAACCCAGATTTCTCGCTTGCCATGAGCGGTCACCTTAATCACTTCGGCTATCCGAGCATGACGCCAGCGACGCTCCCAACCTCCATAGGTCACTTAGCGACTGTCAAAATTCTCGAAAATTCGTTAGACAAATAGGAAGGCAAATATTATTTCTCTATCGCCATTTTATCCCCGCCAGGTGGATTATATCATTATGGCCGACAGTGTCTGTGTTCGTGCAGCAACGGCATTTATTGCAATACAATGTCCTTCAGACATGCATAAGCACTCTATATTGTGATAAATGCAGTTGGTGCATGAATACAGACGCTTTCGCTACTTATTCTAAAATTCCTATTAGATCTGGAATAGAATACAATTAGAACTTTGTTCCAGTACATGGTGGGATGATACAGGAAGAAGTAATAAATGTTTTGAAGAGAAACAGTCTTCGCTGCAAAACGGGTACAAATACCCAATATTACTTGCGCGCCAGGACATATAGAACGACATTTCTTACATGTTTATATTTTGTGATGTACTTCTGTAGGTCTGAACACCTTCTTCGCGTGTCTTAGCCTGCGCTCTACACACTACAAGGGGGAGACGCAATTTTCTTAAAATACTGACAACGGTGGTTGCTTGCTAAGGACATTTGCATGGACGGCAGACTATGTGTTTAACGGCTGTTACATGAGCCACATTGGATATAGTTAAAGCAAGGCGGAAGAAATTATAGGCAAAATATAAAATAATAAGACGTATTTTACTGTCAAGGCTGTTCATCTCTTCAAAGAAGAATGTTACTGACAAGGCGTGATAGCAGATTCTCACGGCCTCTGTTCTTATGCTGTGTCACGCTGTTGCTAGTGATTCACCATTTAGCGTTGACAAGTAGGACAGTTTGCTTTGATACTTCTCCAAAACAGGTAGCTTCATTGAGGGTGTAGACATGGGGACGTTCAAATGCACTAGTTTCTTTCTGTCAGTATGTAGCGTCTCCTTGTCGACGCATTGTACTCCAGTGACTGCATACAACCAGCTGCAATATACATACCACTTCGCATCCATGACCAGCTTCAAGGCCTCACTGCCTTAAGGTACCGAATTGGTATAATTCAATTGCAGTTACTCACGGACTTCCAATGTGGGCTGTCATCATCTTATGGTAGATATGCTAAAGCGTTAACCCGGAAAGGATTTACGCTGGAAAAAATTGGTTTCAGTATTGGCCGCCTGGTATACATTTGGCGCTGTACACTATTTGTATGAAGGTATGACGTTCACAATGTCATCTGACAAGCCATGACAAGAGTGAACAGTATAACTATCGAGAAGAGGGTTCGTGCATTGTCGGTGAAACTGTTTTCTGCGAACGACAGTAATTCCAGGCCTTCATTGACAGAGTATCCTCAGCTCAAGAGAAGCCGGATGTCTTAAAATGGTTTAAAGAAGATGATAATAAAATCCGAAAACCTGGGTGAATTTATTGTGACACCTGGAACAGAAAGACGTTTTATGCCAGTGGGAGTTCCTGTCGAGGTTGCTCTTGTTGTAGGTGACTATGCAGAACGTGCCCAAAAACGTGCTACTGCACGTGCTGTGCCACGGGAGTTGTCCATCCCATGGTCAACAGTACGAAAAGTTTGGCGGTCTGTTTTAAACTGGTACTCGTACGAAGCACATTTTAAACTACAAGGTGCAGTGAAGCGACAGAACTGCCGAAACTGGTATACTGTTAAGCTCTGTGTTGTGCACGAGCAGCCATTCCACTCGCCGTATATGACTGTGTGGTGTGGATTAACAAACACCTTTATTCCGCCGGCCGATGTGGCCAAGCGGTTCTAGGCGCTTCAGTCTGGAACCGCGCGACCGCTACGGTCCCAGGACCGAATCCTGTCTCGGGCATGGATGTGTGTGATGTTCTTAGGTTAGTTAGTAGTTCTAAGTTTTGGGGGATGAAGGCCTGAGCTATTTGAACCATGTTTGAACCTTTATTCTCGATCCGTTCTTCTTTGAAGAGTATACACACAGAGGGCGTGTCAGGATTATCATGTCTGCACGTTTCGGAGACCTTCTTGCCCAGCATTAGATTCTACCTGTGGAAGAGCACAACTATGTGGAAACCACAGTTTTCGTGTAACATGCGCAAAACTTTATGCTCTCACCCAGTGAAAGATCTTTTAACACTACCTTCCACGAACGTACTATCTCTAGAGATTTTCCAGATGCGCGGCCTGCAAGATCACCTGATCTGAATCGTTTGACTTTTGGCTCTCGGAATATCTTAAAGAACTTGTTTACCAGAGCGATGTTCGGTCTCCGTCTGATCTGAAGGCCCATCTTACATCGATTGGATTGGATTGTTTGGGGGAGGAGACCAGACAGCGAGGTCATCGGTCTCATCGGATTAGGGAGGGACGGGGAAGGAAGTCGTCCGTGCCCTCTCAAAGGAACCATCCCGGCATTTTCCTGGAGCGATTTAGGGAAATCACGGAAAACCTAAATCAGGATGGCCGGAGGCGAGATTGAACCGTCGTCCTCCCGAATGCGAGTCCAGTGTGCTAGCCACTGCGCCACCTCGCTCGGTCCATCTTACATGAAAACACGTTACGCAGATTCCACCGGAAATGCTGCGGTTTATCATGTCTTTTTACGGATAGAGCATCTCGTCGAAATCTTTGGTGCTCATATTGAACAAACTATGTACAGGTCGGTTTATAATAGTTTCTGTATTATACCTCTTCTGCCCACGTTCCCAGTCCATTACGTATGGAAAGATTTCTGTATGTCTTTCTTGAATTAAAAGCGCCAGATTAGCACCTGGGGGCCAAAAGTGGAACAAAACTTTTTCAAGTGTAAGGCGGTTTGGTATATTGCATTAGAATGTCTATCGACTCTCACTGCTGTACGATAACTGCCGGTCACGTTGGACCACTGTGGGTAGCTGCCCCTTAATTATAACCAGCCGGTAACAGTCGTACTCAAACGTCTTCGTTCTGGCCTTTTAAAAAGGGTGGAGGAGGGGGGCGGGGTTATCAGGTGGCAAATAATTTCTCCACTGAGGTTAGTTCCAGGTAAACCGCTACACGTAAATCTCGTCTCTTAATCAGGAATCAACTGTGGCGAGGTACAATTAATTTGCATTCATTCTGCCAGTTGCTTCCAAGTTGCATCCCCAAATACACTGCCAGACTTCGCGCTCTCCGTCTTTTCCCCGCCCCCTCGCCACGCCAAGCAACTCCGTGCCTCCGTCCGTGAGCCAGCACAAACTCGGAAACAATTAGACTGGAGTCCGAACCCGGGGAGCAGGAGGCGTTTAGTTCCGTAACGAGCAGCGCTCCAGCAGCGGTAACTAGGCCATTATGGAAGCGGCCCGCCTGCCGCATTCTGGCGGAGCGGGTCCGGTGTCGACGGCGCGTTGCGGCTTCTCCCACCTGCGGTATCCGCGCGGCACACCGACCGTAATCTCGTTAGCGTGCGCCGCAGACGAAATTAGCGCCAAATTAATCGCTTTGAGGCGGCAAGACGGCGGGCATTGACGTGCGCTATGAATCGTTAATTAGCAGCGGCTCCTCGCGTAACGACTTAATGTTTAAGCAACGCGGCGCCAGGGCGCGGTGTGCTACGCGACGTCAGCCGCGGCGTCGTCCACCATTAAAGTTGGAGGCGTCGCCGGCGCTGGTGAAAGGCGGGAGGCGGCCCGTGTTGACGCAGCAACAGCGCGCGGCCCCCCGGCGGCGGACCCTGCCGGCGGCGGAGGCGCTAAATGCCGTAATCCGCTCTGAATACGCCATGAGCGGCGGCGCGAGCCGATGGCGGCGAAGCGGGACTGTAGCGGCACACCGGCACACTTTGCAGCCGCCTTGCGTAATACAGCAAAGTTTTTGTGCAGTGGATGCTAGTCACGTGCCTGACTACGGGGTAGAAGGAGGGACTGTGCTCGATATACTGGACACGGGGAGTCATGTACCAGGGTCTCAGTTTAACAGAACTTTGGCTGACTTGCCGTGAAATATGACGAATGCACAGATATTATACTCACAAAATTTTTATGGCGTCAGACATATGTGTAGCAGGAAGAGAACTGCCTACCATCGAAAGTACTTGCTCTCATGTGTTTATTTTCTCGCACACAACAAGTTCAAGAATGGTTCAAATGGCTCTGAGCACTATGAGACTTAACATCTGTGGTCATCAATCCCCTAGAACTTAGAACTTCTAAAACCTAACTAACCTAAGGACATCACACACATCCATGCCCGAGGCAGGATTCGAACCTGCGTCCGTAGCGGTTACGCGGTTCCAGAGTGAAGCGCCTAGAACCGCACGGCCACACCGGCCGGCACACACAGCAAGTATGAGCGCTAAACATGGTTTGGCAAAAGCTGTGGCAATTATACGATGGTATTTCGGTATTTCGGAAAGTAAAGATACACCGTACGCCAGAAGGACAGAATAGTTTTCGCGAGCAAGTTGGCAACACTGGTGTTAACCTTGAACCGTTAGCTTTCTCCTCGCGGTCGTTCGGCAGTTGAACGTTGCTTCTGGTTGGAGTAGGTCCTGTTTAAAATGGCAGCACCGATTCAGAATCCCGCCAAATGCGAAGTGCGCTCCGTCATACGTTTTCTTCATGCAAAAGGTCAGCGACCAGCGGATATTCAAAAAGAAATTGTTTCTTTATATGGGAACATTATGAATCGATAAAATGTAACGAATTGGTGTCGTCATTTCTCTGAATGTAAGACCGATGTTCATGACGAACAAAGAACAGGTCCTCCATCTGTGATCTTTGATGCCCTTCTTCGGAGAACAGAGGAAGCAATTCGTGCGAATAGACGTCTCACATTGAAAGAATTGCATCAGATCATACCGGATGTGTCAATGACAACTCTTTATGACGTTGTGACTGTCAAGTTAGGGTACACGAAATTGTGTGCGCTCTGTGTTCCAAAACTGTTAACGGAAGAACACAAAATGAAAAGGATGGGCTTTGCATTCCCTCACACGATATGCTGAAGCAGGTGATGAGTTCCTTGATGACATTGTGACAGGTGACGAGACGTGGGTTTATCACCATACACCTGAATCCAAGCAACAATCAGTGCAATGGCGCCATTCGAATTCACCAAAAGCCAAGAAATGCAAAACGTCGATTTCAGCGAAGACAATCATGGCTTCTGTTTTTTGGGACAGACAAGGCATTCTTCTGTTGGAATTTATGCCTCCTGGAACGACAATTAATGCTGCTGCATATTGCCAGACTTTGAAACGTCTTCGAAGGGCAATTCAAAACAAACGCAGAGGAATGCTGAGAAGTGGAGTCCGCTTCCTTCATGGAAACGCTCGGCCTCACACAGCGCTCGTAACCAAAGCACTACTCAGACAATTCAAATGGGACGTATTGGACCATCCGCCATACAGCCCGGACCTTGTGCCCACGGACTCCCATGTCTTCCGTTACCTGAAGTCACATCTTGGTGGAAAATCATTCCACAACGTTGAAGAGATCAAAGATGAAGTTGAAATGTGGTTCCGACAACAGGTGGCAAACTTCTGTGACTGGGATGCAAAAGCTTGTACAACGACTTAACAAATGTTTGGATAACGGGGGTGATTATGCCGAAAAATAACAAATAATCCAGTTAATAAGACGTAACTGACGTATTCTAAATAAATGTTCTATTTAAGGACAACGAGCGAGTGTATCTTTACTTTTCTAAATGCCGTCGTACCACGTGTGACGGATATAAGTACATATACTTTTGTATCTGTTACTGATGCGTGCTACTTCGCACACAAGGAGAGGTCAGCTACAGACTCGTGCAGCAGCTGTCTTTGTAGGTGTAGCATCTTGTACCAAGGAAGCTAGCGAGAGGAAATTGTTATGGGTGAGCAGTATCCTCTTCCTACGTCACAAATGCACGCGTGGATCATTATGCTTCTTTACTTACATGAAGTCTTTACTTATCTCGAATAGAGTCGATGTGTTGTGCTACAAGCTCGTCAATAACAGTCGTTTGCAGACGATGTCGGTAGTCTTGTTATTGCAAACCTTAGTCTCGCTGCTAGTCACTACGATTACTATGTAGTGTCGTAGCTGGTGATGTGAACTGAGCGCGCTGTGCGAATGAATGACAGATGCCAAACTACACTACTGGGCATTAAAATTGCTACACTACGAATATGGCGTGCTATAGACGCGAAATTTAACCGACAGGAAGAAGATGCTGTGATATACAAATGATTAGCTTTTCAGAGCATTCACACAAGGTTGGCGCCGGTGGCGACTCCTACAACGTGCTGACATGAGGAAAGTTTCCACAAACAGCAGTTGACCGGCGTTGCCTGGTGAAACGTTGTTGTGAAGCCTCGTGTAAGGAGGAGAAATGCGTACCATAACGTTTCCGACTTTGACAAAGGTCGCATTGTAGCCTATGGTTATTGCGGTTTATCTTATCGCGACATTTCTCCTCGCGTTGGTCGAGATCCAATGACTGTCAGAAGAATATGAAATCGGTGGGTTCAGGAGGGTAATACGGAACGCCTTGCTGGATCCCAACGGCCTCGTATCACTAGCAGTCGAGATGACAGGCATCTTATCCGCATGGCTGTAAAGGATCGTGCAGCCACGTCTCGATCCCTGAGTCAACAGATGGGGACGTTTGCAAGACAACAACCATCTCCACGAACAGTTCGATGACGTTTGCAGCAGCATGGACTATCAGCTAGGAGACCATGGCTGCGGTTACCCTTGACACTGCATCACAGACACGAGCGCCTGCGATGGTGTACTCAACGACGAGCCTTGGTGCACAAATGGGAAAACGTCATTTTTTCGGATGAATCCAGGTTCTGTTTACAGCATCATGATGGTCGCATCCGTGTTTGGCGACATCGTGGTGAACGCACATTGGAAGCGTGTATTCGTCATCGTCATACTGGCATATCAGCTGACGGTATGAGGTGCCGTTGGTTACACGTCTCGGTCACCTCTTGTTCGCATTGACCGTACTTTGAACAGTGGACGTTACATTTCATATGTGTTACGACCCGCGGCTCTACCCCTCATTCGATCCCTGCGAAACCCAACATTTCAGCAGGATAATGCACGATCGCATGTTGCAAGTCCTGTACAGGCCTATCTGGATTGTTCGATTGATGTCCTGGCCAGCACATTCTCCAGATCTCTCACAAACTGAAAACGTCTGGTCAATGGTGGCCTAGCAACTGGCTCGTCACAATACTTTTGATGAACTCTGGTATCGTGTTGAAGTCGCATGGACAGCTGTATCCGTACACGCAATCTAAGCTCTGTTTGACTCAATGCCCAGGCATATCAAGGCCATTATTACGGCCAGAGGTGGTTGTTCTGGGTACTGGTTTCTCGGGATCTATGCACCCAAATTGTGTGAAAATGTAATCACATGTCAGTTCTAGTAAAATATATTTGTCCAATGAATACCCGTTTATCATCTGCATTTTTTCTTGGTGTAGCAATTTTAATGGCCAATAGTGTACAATGTATAACGGGTACATATACTTTTGTATCTGTTACTGTTGTGTGCTACTTCGTACACAAGGAGAGGTGAGCTGCATACTCGTACAGCAGCTGTCTTTGTAGGTATAGCATCTTGTACCAAGGAAGCTAGGGAGAGGAAATTGTTATGGGTGACCAGGATCCTCTTCCTACGACACAAATGCACGCATGGATTATTATGGCTCTTTATTTACATGAAGTATTTACTTATCTTGAATAGAGTCGATGTGTTGTGGTACAAGCTCATCAATAAGTTTCGTTTGCAGACTATGTCGGTAATCTTGCTATCACAAACCTTAGTGTCGCTACTAGTCGCTATGATTACTATGTACTGTCGTAGCTGATGATGTGGACTGAGGGCGCTCTGCGAACAAATGACCAGAATGAGTCACTGGGGCTCTCCGGAGAGCGACGGCTGCCTAAATGCATGTGTCGAGAGAGCGTTGGCGGCTTGTTGCTTGGCAGTGTGCCTCTGGCCTCTCTCATGGTAGGCGCACTTGATCCAGCGCCTACTATCGATTTTCGCGCTATGTCTTGGCCAACCGGTATGCTGGCAACAGCTTACGTCAGCACAGTAGCGAAGCAAGGTACCAGCAGAAATTACTGGTGAACAAAAAATACAGTAAACTGTTTACTTAACTAGTAGATTTCTTCAAACATTGCAAAGAAACCTTACAGACGAAGAAATGGCAATAAAAAGTTGACCTGCTAAAGAGCGTCTGGCAGTGTCAGGCTCCCACTACTAATGCATGAGCAAACTGTCGACGGTTGACTAAGTCTGAAGACTGTCGACGATTGTGACTAAGACGAGGCCGTGTATCTGCTGCCGGCTATCCTATATCACAGCAGCAGAGGGCGCTTATAATCGGAGCCGCTGAAGGTGCGGTTCAGCAGGTATGCATCATTGGATCTTCTGGGTCCCCACGCATCTGTTTTCAGCTTGTGTCGGAAACGGTTTTGCCTGCTGTGACATGCTGGAGTGGGTGGCATTGATGTATGATACCGTAGGTACTTTAAATATACACACATGACTATTTTGGTTGCTTTATTTTCTTGGTCTCAAATAGTCTTCCCATAAACACATAAAAAACTATAAGGCTGGGCGTTTTATGCATGGCTATAATGCCTGTCAGTGCAGACTAACCATCTTGCCACCAAGTGTCCAGACTTAAGCATTCGACCTGCTGCTTAGGAAATAATAAGCTTTAATAGCTTGCTCTTGCCACATGTACTTGGATTTAGCACCAAAACTACAAACGTATCAGTTGTAAAAGCTATAATTATAAATCTTCAAAGGATGTGGTTAGTGACGTAATTTTGTTCAGTGCAACGCATTCAGTCACCAGTAGAAATATCTGCACTGCAGAAATATCAGCAACAGTTTACAGTGATCTGTTAACAGGTACTTGTCAATACTTAAATGAGGTATAAAGATTGTATGTGGCAATACATAAAGTCATGTTCAGTTGCACTGGCCTGCCTTTAAACTTGATATACCCCATGAGCCGGCATGTTTGCAGGTGTATCTTCTGGTGTTATATATCGTCTTCCCCCAATTGATTACAACGCTACGATCATGCATATAACCAAGTGAAACTGCCAGAAAAGTCTATTTGGATGGGTTTCAGCTCACAAGTAATAAATGTTTTATTGTTCACCCTTACATGTTGAAAGTGGTTAGAGCTGGAAGATTGGCACATGGATGCACTGGTGAAGTACTAATATAAGGGGCCTTCAAAAAGAAACGAGCCGGAGGCATAATTACAGAAAACAGTACCCGTATGTTAGGAGTACTGATTCTGGCCATCCACACGAGTGCAGGAAAGGTTATGCTGACGTTCTTCTTTGACCGATGGCCCCTTCTGATTCACTTCCTGCAGCTCGGGACAACGGTGAATTCCCAGCGTTACTCGCAAACCTTGACCACTCGTCGCCAAGTGATCAAATCAAAACGACCAGGCAGTCTCACCCGTGGGGTCATTCTGCTCCACCACAATGCGAAGCCTCGTTCGGCCAACACAGTCGCGGCACTCCTGCAGAAATTCAAATGAGAGGTTCTCAGCTACCCTCCATACAATCCGGACCTCTCTCCCTGTGATTTCCCCATTTTTGGTCCCCTTAAAAAGGCTTTGAGAGGCAAACAATTCACCTCGGACGACGACGTCCAGCTGTACGGGCGGAACTGGTTAACATCACACCCCTGGGAATTTTATGAGACAGCCACTGACCGCCTTGTGTCACAGTGGGACAAGTGTCTCAACAGCCATGGTCAATACTTCTAACATACGGGTACTGGTTTCTGTAATTATGCCACCGGCTGGTTTCTTTTTGAACGCCCCTTATAATTTCACAAAACAGGGAGACATTTGAGCTGATGTTCTTGGAAGAGTTGTGGAGTTGCCAACAAGAGGGTATCTCGGTCTGTCCAGAGTGGTCCAGAGTTACAAACGGGCATGTGAGGTACCGTCGTTCCTGTGGAAATTTGAAGCAACAGAGGAAGGGTGTATTAACCACTTGCACACTTTGAAAGAATAGGTGCGCACTAGATATTTTCATTATACTATCCAAAGATTATACTTGTGAATTGTTACAAAAAAGGAAAATCATATCACCAAGATGGCGCTAGAAGGCAATGAATCCTATTAAATGGTACAATTTTTGATATAGCCAGGACAATATGTCACCTACCATTCATAATTATGGGTATATCACTGACTAATATGACAGACCACTTGCTCTTTAGGTCAGTGAGGAAGTCAGAGATATTGCCAGGCCAAAACCTAACACTTCTAAACAATATTTTGAACTTGATTATCCTTCAGTCGTTTGAGGAACTAATAGTATCATAGAAGACTTGAATTTTCGCGGAAGAGATGTTGTAACACGTCCAACAGCACTGTGAGAATCAGGATAACGGATGTAAGCATTTCAGCTACCATTACTATACCGACTGTGGTTGCTATTTGCATTATTTTCGTTTATTATAGTCGAAGAACTATACGACACCCAAAACTACCTGTGTATCAGTTACTTGTAGCTTGGTTTAACAGTATAATAGGAAATGCTGCGGAGTAATTTAAGCTGAATAGTAGAGGTAAGAACTAAGAGATAAAAGAAATAATTAGTGTAATTGTTGAGGGATAAAGATTTGTGAAATTAACTTCAATTTAAAAACAGGGATATCCCGTTAATAGTTAATTAATAAAACATGTACACTAGTTAGTACAGTGAAAAAATTCGGGATGAATTTTATAAAGGACAGGGGCAATGCTGCAATCAGAGTGGTAATTAATAGCATAAATAGAATTTTGTTATAACCAATTGGGACGATGCAGGCCTATCGTGTATACAATAATGTCATTACCAATTCCAACACTCGGAATAACTGAAGTGCAAATAGGTAGTGAAATTATTGCCTCAAGAGTGTGAGGGAAAGAACGTCAGGAACAGCTGTTTCAACACTTAGATGGCAGTCCCGAGGAGACATAACTCTGTTCTGTAACGAGCTTCACCTAGGGGTGACACAAGAACGCGTTTCAGGCCGAAAACTTTGAATAAAGGGACGCTCTGAATTCCCCGAAGCTAAACATGACGCTAGCCAAGAGCGCTGACAGGCTTAGTAAACGGGAGCATGTTCTGTTCCCATATGGGTGAATCACGTTATCAATTGCTCTAAAATCCTTGCCTTCTTTTATATCACTCTCAGAGTCTGTGCTCTCCATCTGCATCATGGATAGCTAGCTGCAGGATGACATGGAGAAATACTATGAAGTGTTACCGGCTGCTGCCAGATTGGCGTATGCAGCTGTCAGATTCTATGAGTGGAGGCTGCATTTCTGCCTGTCATAAATGTGACTACCAGACGATGAGTGCCAGGCCGATCTCCTGTAGATGAAGAACCGATCTGCCCTTGTACGAGCTGTTCAACTCGGTATTAGGGCACCTGTGCTGCCACTCCTGGCCAGTCGTGCTGGCTTTGTGCTGCTACGCCTCACGGGATACCCTTCATGTCGTTGTTCGGTTTAGTGTCGACATGCCATCTTGACAACTGACAACAGGGACATGCAGAGTCTGCCGGCCAGTGTGGCCGTGCGGTTCTAGGCGCTTCAGTCTGGAACCGCGTGACCGCTACGGTCGCAGGTTCGAATCCTGTCTCGGGCATGGATGTGTGTGATGTCCTTAGGTTAGTTAGGTTTAAGTAGTTCTAAGTTCTAGGGGACTGCTGACCACAGATGTTAAGTCCCAGAGTGCTCAGAGCCATTTGAACCATGCAGAGTCTGAGGCTGAGACAGGGGTCGTCTTCACCCAACGAGACTGCTGAGGTTCCACAAACGTCCACGGTCGCACCGGGCTGCAGTGACGCACAGGCCGTCACACCTTCGTGTGACAGGAGTCGCAGTAATGACTTTGGAAAATGCCAGTGGCCTGCTCCGAAGACAATTCCAGGGGCCTGCGCCATGAGATTCCTTTTGGGCCCCGTGCAACGCAGGGTCAACACGGCTACCACCAAGCTTCACTTGGAGGAAGACAGGTTGATTGCAAAACTCTTGGAAATAAATGATTTTTAATTGAATAGTTGCGACCGGGCGCTCCGCAGCAAGGCACGCGAAAAATATAGGCAGAGTTGGACGCAAAGAAGGCTGTTGCAGTAATCGGCGAAATCGCTCGACCCGTGGATAGGAGCGATGCCGTTATTCGACGATATTGGCAGTAGTGGATGAACCATGGCCAAAAATACCATCTAGGAGGAAGCGGTTGACCTGGTGAGACGACAGCACATAAGGACGGAGCAATCGTTAGAGAGGCACTCAGAGCCCGGTTTTTATCATTATCATCGATCCGACATGCAGCTGATACATGAAATGTTCACAAACGCTAAACCAGGCTGCACATTTCCCTTCATTTTCAAGATATTGCGGAAATGCCGTTACAAAGGACATTCCTCACAAAACTCTGGTGTAACCAACCCCGAAACGTTGGTCTAATGCGTGAGAACCATACCAAGTAGAGCGGTCAGAAGATACTCGATCTATACAAAGATAGGCAGCACATCTTGTCGTGTATTTCCGACACATTATGGAGCTTCTGGAAAATGCTGTAAAATCCAACCTCAGAGAGGCTTTACGTTAGATGTAAACAATCTCGCGAGTGAGACTTCCTCACAGATTAAAACTTTGTGCCAGACCGAGACTCGAACTCTGAACATCTACGCCTTTCGCGGGCAAGGACTATTCCGAGCGAGCTACCAAAGCAACAGGACCCGCCCTCACAACTTCATTTCCGCCAGTGCCTTCCTAAAATTTTTTTGACACCAGCGTTGAGGAATCCAAGTATATAGAACTATTCATCGCTAACGTACGGATTGCGAAGCAAGATTAGCATAATTATAGCGTGCCCTCTGGGATCGGATCAATCGTTGTTCCCGTTCTCCATATGCGAGAGAAACGGGGAGAAGATGTAATATTTAACAAACAAATTGGCCAAAGAGCCGTACAAGTGAGAAGTTATTTTATTTTCTCCACGAGTTTCTGCAATTCAATATGCCATCTTCAGGCTCCATATGCACCTCTCAAAGTTTATCGACATTGGCATACTGGGACCATCTGATCGGAATGTCAATTCTCAAGTGCTTCCTACAAAGACTTAACTATAGTCAAGTCTTCAGAGGAAGCACATTAGAATTCAGAACTTATCGCTCCAGTATGCCAATATCGATAGTTTTCGAGAGATGCATATGGGGCCTGAAGATGGCATACTGAATTATCAATTTCTTGGTTAAATATTTGATCAGCCGCTGTCCTACGTCTACAATGGATTAGCAGAGAGCCAGAAGGCATAATGTGTTGTATAATGCGACTCATCCTTCCGTCAAGTACCTAATACTGGTTTGCCGAGTAATATACAGATATAGACTCAAACCCCCAAGCCTGTTAACGTTCCTTCCGGATCGACCGCAAGAGATTCACTCGCCAATGTGACCGGTGATAGCTCAAAGTCAGTCTTCACACATCCCAGGCTATAATCTCACCATGATCCTCCGTCTCCATGACTTCGGCTACGCCATCAGTTTCCATCTCGTCCATCTTACAAATACCACACAATTCCTAGCACTAACGCTCGACCGCTAACGTAACTGGTGAACACATCTAACAAGCATCAAACAGAGAGCTCGCGATAGTCTAAAATTACTACAACTACTAACAGTTGTACTTCGGGATTACCTCCACCAGTCCGTACACCTACAAATGTCATTTCCGCGCCATCCTATCAGGGCAGTTTCTTTGGATCGATCTTCTACGACTGTGCAGTGTTGTGCTGCTGAGCTGGCCGGTGTGGCCGAGCGGTTCTAGGAGCGTCAGTCTGGAACCGCGTGACCGCTACGGTCGCAGGTTCGAATCCTGCCTCGGGCATGGATGTGTGTGATGTCCTTAGGTTAGTTAGGTTTAAGTAGTTCTAAGTTCTAGGGGACTGATGACCTCAGATGTATAGTCCCACAGTGCTCAGAGCCATTTGAATCATTTTTGTGTTGCTGATGTTAACTACAACACTCTTGGCAGTACTGTCATTATCTCACCTTTCAGAAAATTCAAAATTTCTCTGTTAAGTTCTAAACAACAGTGAAATATTTTGCGTGGGAATGCTCCAACTGCAGATGAAACAGCCGCAATGCCATGCTGGCAGCCGGCCGGAGTGGCCGTGCGGTTCTAGGCGCTGCAGTCTCGAACCGAGTGACCGCTACGGTTGCAGGTTCGAATCCTGCCTCGAGTATGGATGTGTGTGATGTCCTTAGGTTAGTTAGATTTAATTAGTTCTAAGTTCTAGGCGACTGATGACCTCAGAAGTTAAGTCGCATAGTGCTCAGAGCCATTCGAACCATTTGAACCTTGTTGGCATGACGGATTTCGTTCACTGACCAGTCATATTTGTCTACTGAACTGTGTTACTTTTAAGGAATAAACTGAATACAATCAGCGTCCTTGCTGAACTGGAACCTCTTAATTTTACTACAACGTTGAAACGTACTACCAGCGGATTCAGCATCTGCGTTAAACGCCGCAAGGCCTACTGAATGAATGCGAAAAGATAGGCCAGTATCGTGTGATTGGTTTGATGAATCAGAGTTTATTCTCGAACAGTTCTAGCCACTGAGTGGCTATAACTTTATGAATCCCAGTGTCAATATTAATGTTATGGAATTAATAACGTTCGAACATTCAGTAACACCAATTTTCTCAGAAGACTTAAGCTGCTGCATCAACTGTCTCGTCACAGAGGATTCCGCCGTACCCTGATATAGCAGAAAAACACTGCTTGCTTCTGGATGAAGGTGTTTGTGACATGTACAGGGTGTTTTGCTTGTGTCCACTCGCTGGGTAGTACTTAACGTGTTGGTGTTTACAACACGTTCAATTGTTCCCTACCACTCCTTCGTCCATTTTTGTCTCTTACAAATGAGTCTGCTACTGTCATGATAAGAAGGGAAACTTTTCAACGATCTTTTATACTGAGTACAGTAGCAAATTTATTAATTTATTGTGATAAATTCTTTATAACGAGTAGAACCTTATTAGGCACATGTTTCGCCTTATTCATATTCCTTGGATATATTCCTCAAAGATAAAGACAATGCCACTATGCCCGAAGATTCTAGTGTTGGTTGGTGACGTGATTCGTGTGCAAAATGTTCTTTCAACCCTTGGAGTAGTTAGTGTCACATTAGGCGCACATGATGGGCGACATTTCTTTTGATATTCTACGTTACGTCGGAAATTTATAACAACAATTTCGTTGTCCAGCGATCGGTTCCTTTTCCTTTATGGAACATCAAATTCAGACTAAACGGTGTTAATTTTTTTCTGAAGACCATCACTACATATTGCAAGTAATTGTTTGACATCATTACAGTTGAAAAGGATAGAAGTATTGTTGACAGAAATGCTCTCTTATGTGATGGGCAGTAATAGCCACCAAAGAGGAGCGAATTATCAATCTGCTAAAGACCCTTCGAATTCGTACATTTAGAGGCAGTATAGCGGCCTCATTGTTCTGTGAATTTAATCGTGTTGATGGAGTTCCATATTCCAAGATGATTTTTAATTGAAAATTAATACTACGGTCGCAGTTTCGAATCCTGCCTCGGGCATGGATGTGTGTCATGTCCTTAGGCTGGTTAGGTTTAAGTAGTTCTACGTTCTAGGGGACTGATCACCTCAGAAGTTAAGTCCCATAGTGCTCAGAACCATTTGAACCATTTTTGAAAATTAATAAACATGTTTCAGAGATTCAATCATCACTTCATCTTTAACCTTGAAATCAAATCTTCCACGGAATAACACTGCCTAGTGCCGTCTCTCCAAGCCACCCATGTCTTCATGACATCCTCTACGTGCGCCATTGGACTGTATTTCTGCCACCAGACAATGACCAGTGGGCACTGCAGTGCATGATTGCCCTTAGTCGTCTATCTTTTCACGTAAATAATCCACCTGCCGTGATATCTTCTCAGTGCCTGTTTTTAGCCAAAGGCAACTACACTGACCATTACACCCCCTTGAATTTGTGTGAGGTCAACATAGGGAACTGTCCTTACCAACAAAGTGTTCGTGGATTTAATTCAGACATGTATGGTGAAATACTGATTGAGGTGATAGTGGACGCAATATGAATCATCTGTCTGAAGTAATTAATGATGTCGCAAATTGTCTTCGATACCGACTAGGTACAAAAATCTTCATTTAACATTGACGGAGGTTCAATGAGTATCCACAGTTCTGGTTTCCACAGATGATGCTTAATATACAAGCTTGTTGAAGACCGAAACTCAGGCAGCAGTGTCTATGACTGTTCAGAATTAAGTTCTTCAGATAACGTTCTCCTCTTGAAAATTAATGACTATTAACCACTGTTCTTAAATTATTATTACACTTCAAACTATTTTCCCTTCAACATAAGTATGTCTCCTGCATTAAACTTCCGTTCTCTTAGTTGGAAAAGTTCAAAGAGATAATAATACGTAATTAATCGTCTTGATGAAATTGTTGTTGTTGTTGTGGTCTTCAGTCCTGAGACTGGTTTGATGCAGGTCTCCATGCTACTCTATCCTGTGCAAGCTTCTTCATCTCCCAGTACCTACTGCAACCTACATCCTTCTGAATCTGTTTAGTGTAGTCATCTCTTGGTCTCCCTCTACGATTTGTACCCCCCACCTTTCGAAAGCTTCTATTCTCTTCTTGTCCAAACTATTTATTCAACAGTGCTTCGAAAAACAGTTGCACTTAAATGTTGACATATCGGAAGTTATGGTGTATTGTAAAGGTACCTAAGGTAGTTCTTGCAGCATTAATTGCACACTGCACTACTGTTTCTCCATATATGGGTACTCCTAATGTAACTGAAGAGGACTTTCAGATCTCAAACGTCAACTGTTCAGTATCCCAATAATAGTCATGTTTCAATCTCTACTTCTCTTGAATCTGAGCTTCGGCACTTTCGTTAGTACTGAAGTGTCGCAAATACTTTTTGGAACTGAAACTTCAAACTAAACCTGTGTGCCACATGGGGACTCGAGCCTGGAACCTGACAATTCATAAGCAATATCGTTACTGGCTAAGCTATTCCCTCACAATCCAGCACTCGCCCCGGCAGGTCTACATGTGTCAGCAACTCTTCTTTTTGGAGCTGTTTATTTCTTCAGATCATTATACACTGCGCAACATAATGAAAGGATCACTGTTTCTAAACCCCTTAATTGCCTTCCATTGCGACGCATAAGTTTGAAATTTGGCTCAAATGTGCCCACACCCCACCTCTGTAATTGTGCAAAAGTGTGGAGACCTGCGAGGTCACCCTTGGGCTCAGCTTCACACAGCAAGGTGTCGCAACATGCGAAAAAAAGGCAGGAGCTCTGATGTTCGAGTGACGTGTAAATTAGGTTGATGCTGTTACATTTGCACCATATTTCACCACAAGACTGCCCAACGCCGCCGCCGATGCGTCTCACCATAGAAAGTTCATCATACCGCCTCTTATCCACGTTTGACCCCTTCTTTTGCCTCCTCAGCGATGAGGTCAGAAGATCGAGGCTCAGCGTTGAAAGCACGCGGTTATCTAATGAGTGGCCGAGGAAAACATTGCAAACACACCGCTGCTCAGAATTGACAGGACAAGGCCTGAGGGGTGGCATGAAGGGCGTCAATGAAATCACGCCTTTACTTGGGACGTTCACTCCCACGCATTTCGAGGTCGAAAACGACAGTCCGCAGTGCGACGAGCAGCTGCAAGACTTTCTTGAGAATCTATGGTTCTGCTGACATCTCTCTGATGCTTCAACCCTTCTCTAGGGACGTCGTGCCTGGCAATCCCATTGAGCATGACCTCACCCCTTTGGAGTGCAGTGCGACAGTAATTTTCGCTCTGGTGTACAGGATGGAACCACTAGACACCGCTCGAAACATTTCGACGAAATTTTCACATGATCCAAAGCAGCAAAAAATGCTTGTGGTTTTAGAGTGCTCCAGATTCACACCCTCCTGTTGTGTGAACACGGAGGGGGTGACATCAATACATGTGTCAATGAACTGGCAAAAGGGTCCCTCTAAGGACATCTAGTTCTGCAAAATGCTCTTTGGCACACGCTAACATTTATCGAGAATTTGCAAAATGTGTCTTTACAGAGAAAACCTGCAAACAGCCCTAGGCGCCTAGCAGGCAGGCAACCACATGACACGCTTCCGATGCCAGCTGCCTCCGTTTCAACTGCAGACAATTAGAGGGTCACGTAAAAGTATCCCTGTAATTCTGTAGCTCAGTGTTGTTTACCTTTTTATAGTGTCCATTATCCGATGGCGTATATCCAGTGCTATGGCTCCAGTCGGACTCTGGAAGCTAGCTGGAAGTGGCGGAGGCAGCTGACGCTCGTCCACCGGATGTCAGCGAGAGAGCTGCCGCCGCTGAGAGTTATTGCATTAGGAGGAGGCCGCTTTTGTCTTTGATACGGCCGCCGCCTTTGACGTCGTTACGGCCGACAGAGGCTCTTCCGCGCACCTAATTGGGTTTCCTCAGGCGCAGCTCCAGTCGCTTCGTTGTTGCTACGCAGTCCCGCTGCACGTCGTATCCGAGGCCGTGCCTGCTGTTCACCAACTTATCGCTGCGGATACTGGCATTCACTAACATCTCTGGATGGAAACAGACATCAGTTCCAAAAAAATGGTTCAAGTGGCTCTGAGCACAATGGGACTTAACTTCTGAAGTCATCAGTCCCCTAGAAATTAGAACTACACTCCTGGAAATTGAAATAAGAACACCGTGAATTCATTGTCCCAGGAAGGGGAAACTTTATTGACACATTCCTGGGGTCAGATACATCACATGATCACACTGACAGAACCACAGGCACATAGACACAGGCAACAGAGCATGCACAATGTCGGCACTAGTACAGTGTATATCCACCTTTCGCAGCAATGCAGGCTGCTATTCTCCCATGGAGACGATCGTAGAGATGCTGGATGTAGTCCTGTGGAACGGCTTGCCATGCCATTCCCACCTGGCGCCTCAGTTGGACCAGCGTTCGTGCTGGACGTGCAGACCGCGTGAGACGACGCTTCATCCAGTCCCAAACATGCTCAATGGGGGACAGATCCGGAGATCTTGCTGGCCAGGGTAGTTGACTTACACCTTCTAGAGCACGTTGGGTGGCACGGGATACATGCGGACGTGCATTGTCCTGTTGGAACAGCAAGTTCCCTTGCCGGTCTAGGAATGGTAGAACGATGGGTTCGATGACGGTTTGGATGTACCGTGCACTATTCAGTGTCCCCTCGACGATCACCAGTGGTGTACGGCCAGTGTAGGAGATCGCTCCCCACACCATGATGCCGGGTGTTGGCCCTGTGTGCCTCGGTCGTATGCAGTCCTGATTGTGGCGCTCACCTGCACGGCGCCAAACACGCATACGACCATCATTGGCACCAAGGCAGAAGCGACTCTCATCGCTGAAGACGACACGTCTCCATTCGTCCCTCCATTCACGCCTGTCGCGACACCACTGGAGGCGGGCTGCACGATGTTGGGGCGTGAGCGGAAGACGGCCTAACTGTGTGCGGGACCGTAGCCCAGCTTCATGGAGACGGTTGCGAATGGTCCTCGCCGATACCCCAGGAGCAACAGTGTCCCTAATTTGCTGAGAAGTGGCGGTGCGGTCGCCTACGGCACTGCGTAGGATCCTACGGTCTTGGCGTGCATCCGTGCGTCGCTGCGGTCCGGTCCCAGGTCGACGGGCACGTGCACCTTCCGCCGACCACTGGCGACAACATCGATGTACTGTGGAGACCTCACGCCCCACGTGTTGAGCAATTCGGCGGTACGTCCACCCGGCCTCCCGCATGCCCACTATACGCCCTTGCTCAAAGTCCGTCAACTGCACATACGGTTCACGTCCACGCTGTCGCGGCATGCTACCAGTGTTAAAGACTGCGATGGAGCTCCGTATGCCACGGCAAACTGGCTGACACTGACGGCGGCGGTGCACAAATGCTGCGCAGCTAGCGCCATTCGACGGCCAACACCGCGGTTCCTGGAGTGTCCGCTGTGCCGTGCGTGTGATCGTTGCTTGTACAGCCCTCTCGCAGTGTCCGGAGCAAGTATGGTTTGTCTGACACACCGGTGTCAATGTGTTCTTTTTTTCCATTTCCAGGAGTGTACTTAAACCTCACTAACCTAAGGACATCACACACATCCATGCCCGAGGCAGGATTCGAACCTGCGACCACATCAGTTCCATCAAGAGACTACAAGATCCCGCGTAGAAGGACTAACCAGCTGAGGAAGATCTTCCAAAATTCGTACATGTTCCCAAAATAGATGTACTTATAATGTATGTATCTATGTGTGTTCATTTATATCTCCTCCTAAACCACTCAACCCATTTCAGTCAAGCTTGGTATACGTGTCACTTACAGCCTGTAAATCATCGCCATGGGGTCAAGAACGACCTACCTCTCGAAGGGATGTGGCTGGGCAAAAGCAAGTACCCCATTATGTGCGAATGCCATAATTTACTCACCCGGTATTTGAGAATGAGAGCAGTTTGAGACTTGCAACGAACTTTACACACAATGTCAATCCCATGCCGAATTCTTTGTAGTTGACGACCCCCACGAAGAAAAACATTTATCGCTTACATCATTTTCGCATTTCATGTAGTAAAAGTTCACGTGAGTCACAATATTTTAACATATTAAATCCTTACTAATAACTGTATTCAATATAGATTTTGCAAAAAAGAATTCAAATGGCTCTAAGCACTGTGGGACTTAGCATCTGAGGTCATCAGTTCCCTAGACTTAGAACTACTCTAACCTAACTAACCTAAGGACATCTCACACATCCATGCCTGAGGCAGGATTCGAACCTGCGACCGTGGCAGCAGGGCGGTTCCGGTCTGTATCGCCTTGAACCGCTCGGCCACAGCGTCCGGCTAGATTTTGCAGACAGTATTCAAACATATCACTGAATTTAACTGTTGATATGACGCGATAAACACTGAGATGGAAAACTGCCGCAATATGCACTACATTTTAATTTATTATGTTTTTGCTACCAACTCTATTCATAACACATATCGCAGGCAGTATCCACATTACCGCTGAATATGTGTAGAAAGATATATCTTTGTACAACCCACAGTTCAGACAATCTGATGTTCTAAACAGTGTATCGGAGAAACACTACCGCATCGTGCATGATGTTTTATTTTATTGCTTCTTCAACTACTAGCTCTGTTAACAACACATTTCGGAAAAAGTAGCCCCATTTTCCGGTGGATGTACGTGATAAATTATATCATTGTACAGCACATTGTTTAGGAGATATAAAATCATAAACATTGAAGTGCGTGAAAAAGAAACCACAAGGCGAAATTTGCTAGAGATACAGTTGAAATATGCGTACTAATACGTATCAAATACATTAAACATATATAGAATATATACTGATGCGTGCGTATGCCAGCAAAGCCATAGGTACACAGGCTTGTACTAAGTCCCTCGAACGATTTCATCCAAATTTGGTAACATATTGTTTACAGTCTGGAAAGGTATGTTGAGGGAGTATGAAACATCAGCCACATTCTGGGATGCGCGTGATAACATTGAGAAAGAAGTGGGCAAGAGGAACTGGGGGCAGAGTGAGGAAGGAGGAGATGGAGAGAAAGAGGAAGACGAGAAGGTGGACAGAGAGAGGAGGGAGCAGGAGATGGAATTAGAGGTGCAAGGAGGAGATAGACAATGACAGAGCCACGAGGGGATGGAAAGAGCACAGGAGAAGGAGGAGATTGACAGAGTGAGGGGGTGGAAGAGATGGATAGAGAGGGGGTGAAAGATGAAGATGGAGAGATAGGGGGTGGGGATGGAACTAGGAGATGGATCAATAGAATATTGGAATCAATGCATACCCGAGCACTGCTGGTGATGGAGGTAAGTTCCTATGGGACCAAACTATAGAGGTCATCGGTCCGTAGGCTTACACACTACTTAATCTAACGTAGGCTATGGACATCACACACACCCATGCCCGAGGGAGGACTCGAACCTCCGACAGGGTGAGCCGCGCGAGTCGTGACAAAGCGCCTCAAACCGTGCGGCTACCCCGTGTGGCAGCATCGCTCGGTACTCAGGTAGTGTGACCTATAAAAAGCTAAGGACCGGTGTGATATGGTCATGTATGTATTGGGTTTTGTTTCATAAGGTCATGGTAGTTGTGGTAGTTGACGTGTGTGGCACGTTTTTGGTGAATCGACTGGTTACTCGATATTCAATTGGCTAATTTAACGAGCGTCCACTTAAAGGAATCGCTTTCGTTCACTTGTTATTGTACCAGGTGATCAAAAAGTCAGTACAAATTTGAAAACTGAATAAATCAGAGAATAATGTAGATAGAGAGGTACAGATTGACACACATGCTTGGAATGACATGGAGTTTTATTAAAACCCAAAAAAAAAAAAACGAAGTAGTGCTAGACGCGTGATTGATCTCTTGCTCGCGTCGTTTGGTGATGATCGTGTTATCAGCCGCCACTTTCGTCATGCTTGGCCTCCCAGGTCCCCAGACCTCAGTCCGTGCGATTATTGGCTTTGGGGTTACCTGAAGTCGCAAGTGTATCGTGATCGACCGACATCTCTAGGGATGCTGAAAGACAACATCCGACGCCAATGCCTCACCATAACTCCGGACATGCTTTACAGTGCCGTTCGCAACATTATTCCTCGACTACAGCTATTGTTGAGGAATGATGTGGACATATTAAGCATTTCCTGTGATGAACAACATCTTTGCTTTATCTTATTTTGTTATGCTAATTATTGCTATTCTGATCAGATGAAGCGCCATCTGTCGGACATTTCTGAACTTCTGTATATTTTAGGTTCTAATAAAACCCCAAATCATTCCAAGCATGTGTGTCAATTTGTACCTCCCTATCTACATTATTCCGTGATTTATTCCGTTTTCAAATTTATACTGACTTTTTGATCAACCAGTACTTTTTGTGTGTGTGTGTGTGTGTATATATATATATATGTGGGTTGTGTCAATCTGAAGACTGAAATACATGTCTCATGTACAGTATAAAATAAAATTAATTTTTATGATGAATTTCAGATAACCAAAGTAGCCATGTTTTCAACGTTAGGCATCTTTCTGGATGATTCTTGAAAGACGCCGATAGCTCTTTTCTAATACAGAGTCAAGAGATACCATGAAGAACTACTCCATAGCAACCTCATCAAACAAACAGACGCTTTACTCAGTTTAGCCCACTGCACATCTATTTCCAAAAGTGCTGCCACTTGCAGCTCTATGCTGAATGACGCTGGTGCTTACGTTGTTACATAGTACGCAATTAATTTATGATGCAGCAACAGTCCTCGCGTCTGGACTTTTTTTTTGAAGTCATCGTTTCTCTACCAACCATGGAAACGACAATGATGGACGCTGAAAGTAGCAAGTTAGATTCCTACGGTGAACGCGACAGAAGCACTTCTGTGACCGTAATCTGTCTTGATCTACTTGTAATGATGTGCGAGATCGTAAAATTTTTCTCTGGCCGATGCTACATCCCGTATTTTCTGCCGGCACCGTTTGTCAATCTGAGTACACTTCAATACTTGTCTTATGTTTTCAATGTCGCTGATGTCTTCGTGCAACTAATGGGCCGTGTCGCCATTTTACCACTGGCGGGACAGTGTCGAAACGGGACCGTGGCTTTTTGTGACAGTTACTTTCGGTCCGAACGCCTTATGGTAGGTGACAGCAATGGTACTCGCACGTGGTAACTGTAGCTTCATCTGCTCTGTATATACAATCTTCGTGTACAAGGGCTTAATAGTTTGTATGACCAATTCTTAACTTCTGTTGGCCTTTAAATGTGTTGGGGACGACTATACACCTGTCACATTGCTTTGTCATGTTTCTGTAACGTTAATTTCCAATGAATTAACTTCATTTCGGACAGGAATATGTTGGTAATATGAATAAATATCCCTAACACTGACTAGGTATTGTCCAGTAATAAGAATATTTATCTAGCGCATGTGATTCCATTTGTCTTCTAGACAGTAGATCTTACTGTGAAGATAGCTGTTGTCGCCAGATAACTATTTAGCACCAACCATGGGTAACCTGTTCAGATCTGCTAATGATGTAGCTCTTGCAGTTCAGCAAAATGAGGCAAAAGGAGTTCAAACTGCTGAAAACAGTATAACTGATGATTCCAACCTATTGTATAAGGGCAGTATTTCACCATGTGTGACTCATACTCGCTCTTTCTAAAACCGAAGTCAGCAGTTCGCATTAAAAAAAAAAATGGCTCTGTGCACTATGCGACTTAACTTCTGAGGTCATCAGTCGCCTAGAACTTAGAACTAATTAAACCTAACTAACCTAAGGACATCACACACATCCATGCCCGAGGCAGGATTCGAACCTGCGACCGTAGCAATCGCTCGGTTCCTGACTGTAGCGCCTAGAACCGCACGGCCACTCCGGCCGGCTTCGCATTTAAACAACACTGTAAACAACACATTGTTTCCCTTCCAGAGTCACCTAAATTGTCTTGGAATGAGTCTGCATGAGACTATGTTTTTCAAGAAACATGTCGAAGAAACTTCTTAGCAATGAAATACACGAAGCTGCCTTATGTGGAAACGCCCTAGTAATAATTGGGGAGTATCAGCAAATAAACTACGAAGTTTTGCGCTCAGAATAGTGGTTTCTACGGCTGAATGCTGTACTCTGGCGTCCTTGAACAGCTAAGATACACTCTCAGCGCAATATAATCATAAGAGTTTTCTGTGGTCGCATAAGAACTGCTTCACTATACTGGCTTCCAACACATAGTCCGTCTTATGTTATAAAGACAAGAGGGCCTGTTGAAACACCATTCCACAATAATGAATGCCATTCAGCTTCCCATTTATGCAGATATTCCCTTGTTGACGACAAGCAGTCTTCATTCCAGAAATCCAAACCCTCGAATAGTACAGCAGCTTGCTGATAGCTACTTCACTACTGACAGCAAAGGGCGCGAAACCTGAACTATGAATGGTTCATCTGAATGGTTTGAACCCGCGTCCGCGGGTTTAAACGGCCGGAGCAAATGATGAAGCGTCAGTCATCTCGGCTCATACTGAAAATGGCTGGCGGTATACAGCCGAAATGTTAGAAGAAGAAATTTATGCGGCTGCACGCCCGACGTTTTATGATACAATAATATTAATCAATAGCAATATTTTACACTTGATTGAACCACTAATTTTAATGTTAAATTATTCAAAATGTGTAAAAAAGTAGATGCGGTTTACTACATGCCACACACCACTAGCGTTAGAATTCCAGGCCACACCAATGACGGGTTAAGGCCTGGCCAGACAGCCTGCCGTTAGAGCGGGTGGGCACGGGAAATTTATACTGTCGCGCAACCATTTCGTCTTTGTTGCTTTCCTGTTGCTTCGTTATTTGAGAGCGCTCACATGATGAGCAACTCTTTCTTGACAGCGGACCCATTTTTCAATTGTTTTTGTAGTGCAGTCGACACAGTGCACAGAGAGGGATTGTTTTGAGTCTGCACTGGTATGTGCTTTTACCATTCGACAAAGGACAAAACAACGGAAACGGAAGTATTGGATTCATCCGCTTATGTCTGAAAGACTAAATCAAGAGAAATACACTTTAATATTTCTACCCAGAGAAATTCTTCAGTTATTTCCGCATGAGTGTCACGTCATTTAACGAGCTAGTCACAATTCTGGGATCCGCCATCAGCTGCCAAAATACAAATATGCCACTGGCGATTCCACCACAAGAGAGGCTCGCTGTTACGTTAAGGTATGTTACATGAAATTACACATTTCTTATTTAGTTTGATATAATTTATTATTCGAGAAAACCAGTTAATAACAGTAAGCATTACATTTTGTATAAAATATGTCCAAAGCAGCTGATTGAAACGGCAGAAAATTAGTGCAGATATAACGTTTAAACACTATTGCGTGTAGCTACGTGCATAGTTTCTGATCCATCTGAAGGCACAGAAAAATTAGTCAGAAATGAGTTTATATTTTCGCGATCATGAGGAAATGTATGGACGGTGTACAATCCGTTTCCAGCGGTATGTTGATTGTCAGACATATATGTTGCAGTAAACACTCGCGCGGGGGTGGAGAAGCTAGAATACCGAACGCCGCCACTGAAACCATCACGTGTGTCATTTGGTAGGCACGTGTTCCGGAAATGTCTTATTACCTGAAGAATCTCAGTTTGTGCATCGATCATTCGGCGTGTCGGTATTGCTTTCAACATAGGTACAAGAGAAAATGCAAAATGTCTTGCAGAGTCATCCATTATTGAAGCAACTTCTTTCTTCTCTCGAAGTATATCGAGTATAGTTTCTTCATAACTCTTCTTCTTATTATTTGGATTGTAGGAACTATGTGAAGAACGAACAATGGGTGGTCTTTGAATGTTCTCTGTTTCCTCAGGTTCCTCATCGCTTACTACTGGCTCAGCATTTCCGCTTGTTTCACGTACTTCTACGGTTGGTAGAAGAAATAAAACTTGATCGTAAAATTTGTACATTCGGCGCTTTCCGGCTGGTTGTCCTGACTTGGTCGACTTTTGCTCACTCAGTTCTCTTGCAAAGCATGCGCTTAGATTTTTCCATCTTTGTTGTACCAGCGTTCCTAGGAAACAAGGACAATAAATTGAAACGCTTGACGTAGTTGTAGATTTTGATTTATTTACATGAAATAAAAATGAAAACTATTATAACTGAATTACTTTAAATCATTTGGGAAACTTCATAACTTATTATAACCTCTTTTCAGGTATCTAGCTACTGTATCAAGTTACAACGATCTTTCGTACAACTACTAAATGGTGCTAGCACAATCCGCAAAATAGTGAAAGCAACATGCACTGAAATATGTAATGTTTTGCAACGTACGGTGCCAAGAAATATGAAGAAGAGTGTTAGCACATTGCTGAACAGTTCTATAAAAATAACCATTTCTCCAAGATAATATGTGCTATATACGGAAAACATATTCGAATAATACAACCTCAAAGCTGTGGCTCAGAATATTTTAATTATAAAAAAAAATTATCTATGGTGTTGATGGCATGGGTCGATGCTGAATATCAGTTTGTGTTCATATATGTTGGTGCAAATGGAACATCAGATGATTCTTCAGTTTTTAATCATTCGAATATGGGCAAAAAGCACCAACGTAACCTTCTGAACACACTGAACGATCGAAGATTGCCTAACGATATAGAAGGCAAACGAATGCCGTTTGTCTGGTTGCTGATGTAGCTTTCGGTTTATCGAAGAAAATTTTGCGCCCATTTGCTAAAAGAAAAAACGATAACCCCATTAAAGAAAATTTTCGAACTTAGGCATACACCTACTTGTCGTGTAGTAGAATGCACATTTGGCATACAGGCAAACAGATGGCGTACTTTCCATAGAGCTCTTGATGTTACCATCGATTTCTGCGATTCAGTAGTCAACGCATGTTGTGTGCTCCACAATTTTGTGGGCAGAAGAGATGAAATCAACTTTACAGATATGAATGTCCACTGCAGAGTGTAGACATTGAACACCAGGCAAGAACGATATCTGCTGTCGATATACGCAACTACTGTGCAACCTATTTTACGTCCCCTGGAGGATCTGTTCCGTGGCAGTGCGAGGGACTGATTTCACTACGACTCAACAACATTGAAAAACTTACTTGTTCTCTCCACAGAACATTATTAATAAGTGTAATATAATAACAATGTTAAAATATATCAATAAAAGCAACTTTGCAAAATAAAAACTTATCTTTTTTCGGTAGAGATATGAATGTCCACTGCAGAGTGTAGACATTGAACACCAGGCTAGAACTATATCTGCTGTCGATATACGCAACTATTGTGCAACCTATTTTACGTCCCCTGGAGGATCTGTTCCGTGGCAGTGCGAGGGACTGATTTCACTACGACTCAACAACATTGAAAAACTTACTTGTTCTCTCCACAGAACATTATTAATAAGTGTAATATAATAACAATTTTAAAATATATCAATAAAAGCAAATTTGCAAAATAAAAACTTACCTTGTTTCGGTAGAGAGTTGTCCCCAGATCGCACTCCACACGTTTACACACACTTCTGCCCATAGTTCGCTTTCCAAATTAGTGTCAGAATAATCTTTTTAATATTCTATTGAACAATGCAGGCCTCTTTTCTACTTCATTGATGAGCAATTCTCTATCGGTGTCTTCATCCCTCACAACAACCATTTTACCAATTTCAAAGTTACCAACTGCAGACAGCAGAGACGACAATCACATTGACGCCCGTGTGCGCGCGCATGTATTACCTGTGGAAGAGGAGACAGGACGGAGGTAGCTGCGTCGCCCTTCTGTCGGCGGCCAGACCAATTGAAAAGTTGAGTCGCTGTCGCGTCGCTCCGTATGCGCTGTCACATATGATTGTACATACTCTGTGGAAAATACGAGATATTTGAGCGACAAAAAGTTTCCCGTGTGCGTCCGCCCTTAGACATGCGACGGTCAGCCGCAGAGGCTCAGGCGGTATCGTTGAAACCCTCGTTACTGCATCGTGCAGGTCACACAGGGCGCGGTGGAGAAGTGGAGACGGTTGTGTTGACTCAGAATGCAGCATCGCAGCTAGCCGAAGCGGCTGCGCGCACTTGCTGGCGCATTTTACTGCTGTGTGGTGTCAGCGACGGAAGACACCTGTCATATCGAGTTCCACGTGCAAGTTGGTAACGAGATTTCTACTGCTTCAACAGTGTGACGGCTGACGTAGCCACAGTAGCCCGCCCTTCGGCAACGGAGCTGATCTCACAAGTTTGTATATATATATAGTCCCGGCTAGTAGAGAACCATTCCCTGCCGTGTGGGTTGGGCATCTTTGAATCACGTTCTGAATCTAATTGTGTAAACTAGCAGTTGAAAACTGATCTCGTTTTCTATTTCCAGAGATATTTCAAACCCTTTCAACCACGACGTATCCGAAGACAGTGATTTTATTTAATACTCGGGAATAACATAGCAGGCGGGTTCCAGTCTTTTTTTTTCTAATTTTTGTTCCCCAAATAATTTGATTTAGTTACCTTCGCAGTCAATATGCCTTCGTTAAATCCTAGTATCTGTTTGTAACAGGTTGATCAGCTTTTCTGAATAACCCTTGAATGTTCACAGATGTCATTATCTACGCACTAGCTGATATTTGAGATTTAGAAAACACGGAGAAAGTCTCGTATATATTCTGGTTTATTGACACTATTCAATTCTGAAATTAATGAGAGATGGCAGTGGGGAATCAATGAAGAAGAAGTGTATCCTAATATGTATCGTTTCGGTACAATAACAGTCAGTTTGTACCACATTCCTTCGCGTTCCCATCACTAAGGATATGATTTCCCATAAACTGTCCTTTACCTTTAATATCTAATAAATCATAAATATGTCTCTGGCTTTACAGTGTCTAAGCTTCTTAATTCTCGCGACACGATACTAATTATAAGTTCGAGTTTTTTCAATGTCTGTTTAGCACAGATTTAGTCTTTTCATGGGCACTGAATCTCACGTCTCGTTTATTAGAAGAATCGCAGTGACAACGATCGGCAAAGATATTAGTATGATAAGGTCCAACTATTTTCTGTCCCAATATCTCAAAATAATCTATTATCCACCACTCCAATGTCTAATCCAGTTATCGAAATGATATTTAATTAGGCTTATGATCCCTAACTTCCGACTACCACGGAAGACTGCGAACATGCACCATTGAAAACAAAGACTCAAGAGAGCTAACAATGCTGCGCATTGGTTTATATATTATATTCAGAACAAAACGCAGCTCTGTTATGTCCAATTTTAACTATTACTTCGCAATACAACTACCGTTTCTTGGCTCTTGAGTCATTTCGTATCAGAGAATTTAATCTAATATTCGTTTCTGATTACCCACTCTCTAAAGAGCGGTTACACTTGCCACTGCAAGCGCCTGACAGCCGCTTCTGCCTGAGCCGCATCGGTGGGCCACATTCTGACTGGCCAGGCCTTCAATCGTTCTAGGCCAGTGGTTCCCAGAAGGTGCCAGAGGGGTCTGCAAGATGCTATTAGAATAAAAAGTATATTAAATATATTTCATACGATAACAGATTTTTTTAAGGAATTTGTTATACTAAACACCCAGATATGAAGACAAAGATTTTGAGCAATAATCAAAAATTTAACAATAACAATGATGACCAAATCGAAAAAGTTTTAAGCTCAATATTTTCTCAATAATGAATACGTCAGTGTTTTTTCTAAGTACCAAAAATAGAAAACGTATAAGAAGACTCTTAATTTGGCTTTTTTAGGTACTTGATACTGTGATATGACTAGGTACCAATCATGCTCGATGAGGGCGTCCTCGAGAAAATTTTGTCGGGAACCCATGTTCTATGCTAATGCAGGGATAGTTAATCTGAAAGGGCACGGACGATTTCCTTCCCCTACATTGAAACAATCCGAGCCTGTGCTCCGTCTCTACTGAACTCGACGTTAAATGGACGTTAATAGTGGAAATGGGCCAGCTACACGTCCCTATACTACTATAGAGTACTGCTATAAAATTCAAGTTTCACTGGCTAACGAGGCAAAGAGCTGCAGGATATAGAAGGTCTATAGTGCGTTTAAAGATAGTTGCGACTTTTGACGTTTGGGTCCCGTGACGGCGTTTCCCTGGTAAGACCAATGACGAGCTTGCTTTCCCTACCATGACACCAGCGTTTCGGCTGGTAAAGCGCCCCCGTTACCACGCCGTGGATAAACGTTACCACGTGATGTCGAGCAATAATTGCATCTACGATCATCATCTCTCGTTGTAGAGTGGTATTTTCTGTCGCTGAAGTGTTCTGTCGTCATCAGGTATTGTGAACAAGTGTTTCGTGTTGGCGTTGCATTAATAACGACGGTGCTCCACGTCTAAACGCTCTAGATTGGCAACAAAAGTGGACGTTCAGGAACACATTCAATGTTCCGCTGCAAAATATTCCCCTGAAATCGACAGTAATAATGGACAATGAGACAACTACACCGTTCTGATGGCTAAAGCTACTACGATGTAGTGGATGAAAGGGGATGTTTTATCCTGGATACAAAGAAATGTACCAGTGGATAAAATTAAACGTAGAATGTATATGGCGAGGTTAATGTAACTTGCAGTGCTGTACGAGGAAAAACCTCCACAGTGCCAAGTCGACAGACTGGCAGACGCTAAAGGACATAGTTTAATCAGCCTCCGTCCATATCATGCTCATCTAAATTCGACTGAGGTTTAAGTGCTGAAAAAAGAAACCAGTGCAAATGTGACCACACCACAGGACAGGTCTCGATTTGTCAGCCATACCAAGAAGGTAGTTTAAGAGAGATGGAATGGTGAACGACTATGACGAGTTTCGAATAATACGTAATTTCTCTTGTAGCCATGTTGAAATATGTTTCTTTTGCCAAAACACAGCAGAGTTTACAAATATTCATATCACTAATATTCCAATGTAGTTGAAACTGCGACAGAAACCTGAAATAGTGTGTCATAAAACTAGTAACTGGAGGCATGTCAGGTCAATAGTTTATCAAAAAGCCCATTCTCAGAATAAAAACAAAAGTTTAACTTCTTCACTTACATTGTTAAAAGTCTCACAGCAATTTGCATTTCACCAGCTATGGATGGTCCTTAAAAATTACGCTATTTCATTGAAGAAAGTCTATAGTTGTTTTAACATCATGAGAGATACAGAAGGATCGCACATTAACGATATGGAAAAATACTCGGCCCTTTGTGTGCTCTCATTTGCCAAAATCTTGTTTCGATACTTCGAACGCTTTATGAGATATGACCGATTTATTAGTACTTCTCTGCGATCTTTTCGCTGGCCTGCGCGATCGTGAAAGAGCGGTTTACATAAACTCCATTTTCTCGAGAGTGGAGACAGCGATATCTCTCCAAGTTTAAAGAATAGTTCTATACGTTATGTACGTTTCATATGAAGCAACATATGACTGATCATGCACCAAACAGCAATTCATAGCGAACCTTATTTTTCACTGCAGACTTTAAGAATTTCTAGCAGTAGTTGACTTAATACCGAAATATCACAATTACTATCAGTATTAAAGAAATGATAGGCGGTTCATCATGAAGCTGACGAATTAACCTACAAGATGTGTGAGAGTCAGGTGTTTTTAGTTAATAGTTTCTTTGGAATCATTTGAGGACGATAGCAGATCGGCCAGCTAGCGCCCCTTTCTGCTCATGGAGACGATTGGCGTGGCATTGTGGTCCCTTGTTGACGCACTCAGCTCATACTGGCAACTTTATTTCCCTCCACTCGCTCCGTACTGAACTGTCGATGTCGTAACTAATTTTTAACCTACTAAAAGTGCAGTGCTGACTTTCCGACACCTGTTGGATGTCTTATTCGTGGCTACGTGGGCAGCTGGCGTGTAGTCGGAATAAGGTTGGTTGGTTTGTGGGATTAAAGGGACCAGACTGCTATGGTCATCGGTCCCTTTTTCCAAATACTAAAAGCACCCACAAAGAATAAAAACGAGGAACAGAATAGATCACAGATGACACAGAACAAGAGAAACTTAGACAAAGACCAGACAAGACGAACTAAAATCACACAGAGTGTGACGGTGGTTGGCCGACCATAGAAACAAAAAAGGAAAAGCCAATCACTGAGAAACGCATTAAAAACTCAGATTAAAATCGTAGGCTGATGGCCAGAATCAACACAAAAGACCATAACAAACAGAGTAAACGATAAAAAACCCCTGTCCGAATAAAACGTAAAACTAAGCCAGCCATAGCAGGGTCATCAGATAAAATGGTAGGGAGCGTATCAGGCAGCGCAAATGTCTGCCTGACCACAGCTAAAAGGGGGCAGGCCAACAAAATGTGGGCCACTGTCAAAGCCGCCCCGCAGCGACATAGAGGAGAGTCCTCCCGGCGCAGTAAATAACTGTGTCAGCCGGGTGTGTCAAATGCGGAGCCGGCAAAGGACTACTGAGTCCCTGCGAGTGGCTTGCAGGGATGACCACCACACAGCTGTCGTCTCCTTGACAGCACGGAGTTTATTACGCGTTGTCAGTTCGCGCCATTCATCGTCCCATAGCGCAAAAACTTTGCGGCGTAAGACTGCCCGCAAATCAGTCTCTGGGAGGCCAACATCCAGAGATGGTTTACTCGTGGCCTCTTTCGCCAGGCGGTCAACATGATCATTGCCCGGGATACCCACATGACCGGGGGTTCACACAAAGACCACAGAGCGGCCTCAACGGGCAAGAGTATGCAGGGACTCATGGATAGCCAACACCAGACGAGAACGAGGGAAACACTGGTCGAGAGCTCGTAAACCGCTCAGGGAATCGCTACAGATAACGAAGGACTCACCTGAACAGGAGCGGATATACTCTAGGGCACGAAAGATGGCAACCAGCTCAGCAGTGTAAACGCTGCAGCCATCCTGCAAGGAACGTTGTTCGGAATGGTCCCTTAGAGTTAGCGCATACCCGACACGACCAGCAACCATCGAACCGTCAGTGTAAACAATGCCAGAGCCCTGATACGTGGCCATTATGGAATAAAAGCGGCGGCGGAAGGCCTCTGGAGGGACTGAGTCCTTCGGGCCCTGTGCCAAGTCGAGCCGAAGGCAAGGGCGAGGAACACACCATGGGGGTGTACGCAAAGTGGCACGGAAAGGAGGTGGAACAGTGAAAACCCTAAACCCGGAGAGAAGCTCTTTGACGCGAACCGCGATCGTACAACCTGACCGGGGCCGACGTTCTGGCAGATGGACGACCGATTGCGGGAACAGGAGACGATAGTTTGGATGCCTGGGCAAGCTAAAAACATGGGTATCATAAGCGGCCAGCAAACGTTGGCGCCGTAACCGCAGGGGAGGGACACCTGCCTCCACTAGTATGCTGCCCACAGGGCTGGTGCCGAAGGCACCAGTGGCAAGTCATATCCCGCTGTGTAGTATTGGGTCCAGCACCAGCAACGCAGATGGGGAAGCGGAGCCATAAGCCAGGCTTCCACAACCCAGAAGGGACTGGATTAACGCTTGGTAGAGCCGTAACAGGGTAGACCGGTCGGCGCCCCAGCTGGTGTGGCTCAAGTATCTCAGAGCATTTAGATGCCACCAACACGCCTGTTTAAGCTGTTGAATATGAGGCAGCCAGGTCAACCGGGCATCAAAAAGTACACCCAAAAACCTGTGGGTCTCCACCACAGCAAGAAGTTCGCCGTAAAGATAAAGCTGCGGCTCAGGATGGACCGTTCGGCGCCGGCAGAAATGCATAACGCCGGTCTTGGCAGCCGAAAACTGAAAACGACGCGCTATAGCCCAAGACTGCGCCTTGCGGAGTGTGCCCTGTAGCTAACGTTCAGCAGCTGCAATGCCAATAGAGCTATAGTAAAGGCAGAAGTCGTCAGCATACAGGGAAACGGAGACAGAATTTCCCACCGCTGCAGCGAGACCGTTTATTGCAATTAAAAACAGGCAGACACTGAGGACAGAGCCCTGTGGTACCCCGTTCTCCTGGACGCGGGAGGAACTATGGGAGGCTGCAACTTGCACGCGGAAGGTACCATACGACAGAAATTTGAGGATAAAGTTCGACAGAGGGGCCCGAAGGCCCCATCCATGAAGCGTAGAAAGGATGTGATGACGCCATGTCGTATCGTATGCCTTCCGCATGTCGAAAAAGACAGCGACCAGGTGCTGACGGCGGGCAAAGGCACTGCGGATGGCTAACTCCAGACTCACCAGATTGTCGGCGGCGGAGCGACCTTTATGGAACCCACCCTGAGACGGAGCCAGAAGGCCCCGAGACTCCAGTACCCAATTCAAGCGCCGGCTCACCATCCGTTCGAGAAGCTTGCAAAGAACGTTGGTGAGGCTAATGGGGCGGTAGCTGTCCACCTCCAAAGGGCTCTTGCCCGGTTTCAAAACGGGGATGACAATGCTTTCCCGCCATTGCGACGTAAACTCACCCTCGAACCAGAGACGGTTGTAAAGGTCGAGGAGGCATCGCTTGCAGTCCACTGAAAGGTGTTTCAGCATCTGACAGTGAATGCGATCTGGCCCAGGGGCGGTATCAGGGCAAGCGGCAAGGGCGCTGTGAAAATCCCACTCACTGAATGGAGCATTGTAGGATTCAGAATGGTGGGTGCGAAAAGAAAGGCTCTGACGCTCCATCCGCTCTTTAAAGGAGTGGAAGGCCAGTGGGTAATTGGAAGAAGCGGAACTAAGAGCAAAATGCTCTGCAAAGCTGTTGGCAGTTTCGTCGGAGTCTGTACAAACTGCTCCATTCAGTGAGAGTGCAGGGACGCTGACAGGGGTCCGATAGCCATAGAGGCGTCGGATCGTGGCCCAGACCTGCGATGGATAGACATGGAGGCCAATGGTGGACACATACCGCTCCCAGCACTCCTGCTTGCTTTGGCGGATAAGGCGGCGGGCCCGAGCACGCAGCCGTTTGAAGGTGATGAGGTGTTCAATGCAGGGATGTCGCTTGTGACACTGGAGCGCCCGCCGGTGATCTTTAATCGCTTCAGCGATCTCAGGCGACCACCAAGACACAGTCCACCGCCGAGGGGACCCAGAAGAACTGGGAATGGCAGATTCTGCGGCAGTAACGATGCTGGTGGTGACTGAGTGAACCACCGCATCAATGTCGTCACTAGAGAGAGGCTCAATAGCGGCAATGGAGGAGAACAAGTCCCAGTCAGCCTTATTCATAGCCCATTTGCTGGGGCGCCCAGACAGTGACTCCGTGGCAGTGACAGAAAGATTGGAAAATGGTCACTACCACACAGGTCGTCATGCGCACTCCATTGGACAGACGGTAAGAGGCTAGGGCTACAGATTGATAGGTCAATGGCGGAGTATGTGCCATGTGCCACACTGAAGTGTGTGGAGGCACCATCATTTAAGATCGAGAGATCGAGCTGTGCCAATAAATGCTCAACGGTGGCGCCTCGACCTGTTGCCACTGACCCACCCCACAGAGGGTTATGTTAGTTAAAGTCGCCCAGTAACAAGAAAGGTAGCGGCAATTAGGCTATCAGCGCAGCCACGACATGCTGCGTGACATCACCATCCGGTGGAAGGTAAAGACTGCAGACAGTAACTGCCAGAGGCGTCCACACCTGAACAGCTACAGCCTCTAAAGCTGTATGTAGAGGGACAGACTCGCTGTGAAGAGAGTTAAGGACATATATGCAGACGCCACCAGACACCCTTTCATAAGCTACCCGGTTTTTATAATAACCCCGATAGCCACAGAGGGCGGGGGTTCGCATTGCTGGAAACCAAGTTTCCTGAAGTGCAATGCAGAAGAAAGCGTGCAGGCTGATAATTTGGCGGAGCTCAGTTAGATGGTGGAAGAAACCGCTGCAGTTCCACTGGAGGATGGTATTGTCCATGTCTGAGAAAGGCATGACGGGACTGGGAAGGCAGATTACGCCGCTGGGTCACCTGCTGCCTTCGATTGATCACCTGTGATAGTGCTTTCCATGGCGTCTGAAGGATCGGCGAGATCGAGGTCCTCAGCAGACGCCAGAATCTCCACCTCATCCTCAGACACAGAGCTTGTAGGAAGCGGTGGGACAGGTGCCACCACAATGTTGGTATTCTTGGGGACTTTCTTCTGTTTCTGTTTCTCTCGTTGTGCCTTCGGTGGTTCAGGCTTGGAGGGCTTCACAGGGTCAGTCTCAGGGACGGACGATGATCGTGAGGCCCTACGACCAGGGACTGGTGGTTGTATGAGCCACTTGCGGGTGTCTGCTGTGCCGCTGGTTGGAACTTGCGAAGGGAGGTCCCCAAGGGACCCCTTCCTTGCGAGAGTAGCCGAAGAAGTCTTACTCTTCTCTGGCTGGGAAGGGGGAACTGACGTCCCCGATTGTTGGGGGGGGGGGGGGGTGTTGCTCCTGAAGTAGATGGAGCAGGAGCAACAGGTTGTGAAGTGCCCCCCACAAGCAAGGGGGCTGGTGGATTCTGACCGATCTTAGAGCCGATTCGTGATGATGGGAGAACCGTCGTTGCAGCAGCGGCGTAGGTTGACGTCATGGCCACAGGATGGAGCCGCTCATATTTCCGTCGAGCCTCGGGGTGGGTCAGGCAGTCCAGGGTCTTATATTCCATTATCATCCTTTCTTTCTGGAATATCCGACAGTCCGGCGAGCAGGGGGAATGGTGTTCTCCGCAGTTAACACAGATAGGAGGCGGGGCACATGGAGTATTGGGATGCGAAGGACGTCCACAATCCCGACACGTGATGCTGGAAGTACAGTGAGATGACATGTGCCCAAACTTCCAGCATTTAAAACACCGCATCGGAGGAGGTGTATATGGCTTCACATCACAACGGTAAACCATCACCTTAACCTTTTTAGGTAAGACATCACCCTCAAAGGCCAAGATGAAGGCACCGGTGGCTACCTGATTATCCCTCGGACCCCGATGGACGCGCCGGACGATGTGAACACCTCGTCGTTCTAGGTTGGCGTGTAGTTCATCGTCGGACTGCAGAAGAAGATCCCTGTGGAATATAATACCCTGGACCATGTTGAGACTCTTATGGGGCGTGATGCTAACTGAAACATCCCCCAACTTGTCACAAACGAGCAACCTCCGTGACTGGGCAGAGAATGCTGTTTTGATGAGAACTGACCCAGAGCGCATTTTGGACAAGCCCTCCACCTCCCCGAACTTGTCCTCTAAATGCTCCACAAAAAACTGAGGTTTGGTGGGCATAAAAGATTCACCATCAACCCGCGTATAGACAAGGTACTGGGGTGAATAATCTCCACTGCTGTTTTTAGCCATGTGTTCCTCCCATGGAGTGGCAAGGGAGGGAAATGATCTTGGATCGTATTGCTTGCCGTTGAGGTTAGACCTCAACCGCTTAGAGACTGCTGGTGGGGGCCCACCAGCAAGAGATGATGTACCACGCTTCATTGCGGGTCATCCACCCTGATGCCACCCACTCTGGCCAGGAGCTCTCCCCACGGGCGCCACCCAGCCGCAGCAAAGACCACCTTGCAGGATAGCCTTTGACGGGAGTCCCGATGCCCCAGAGGGATAGGCATCTACTCCTCGGCATACGTTGGGAGGTAGCAGCTCAGGCATCAGCAGTGCGATCCTTGTGTAGTCAGGGGGCTACCACCCTGAGGGTACATGACAACCCCACCACAACGGACTGGCTACCGTGCTGGATGTCGGGTGTCAAATATCCATATGTGTCATGAGTGCGAAGATGGAAGTGCATAATGGAGGGCATGTATGCCACCCGGAACACACTGCAGCTGATGTGGCCGGATGCTTGGTGGAAGGCCAACTCCATGACAATATCGGTTGTGCCAGATCTTAGGGCAAGATGGATATAGAATGCACCACGTAAGGTGTCCTTCCCCAAATGGTACGCACTAACAGAAAATTTGGAAAGGTAGTGGTCAAACCCCTTAGGGGAACATCACATTATGGCCGAAACGTTTGAGACTCCTTTTAGTCGCCTCTTACGACAGGCAGGAATACCACGGACCTATTCTAACCCCCGAACCCGCAGGGGGTTCGGAATTAAGGCCCAGTTGTGAGATGACAGATGGGAGCGGCAACGCGCTTGCTAGTTGCACAGGTGGCAGTTACCATTTCCGAAATGGAAGGAAGACCAGGGTTTAAGAACGGTTGTGCACGTTGCACAAGATCAGCGATGCCAATGATTCCTTTAGCACACGCGAAACGTGGGTAGGTCGGAGACGTCACGCTCATTTGTTGTCATACAGGGTGACAATTATTCAACCATATGAAAAAAAAAAAGAAAACGTAAAGTAGTTAAAAACTACGGCGTGCACACACCTTATTCAACACGTAGACGTCAATACAGATATTCCGATTTAAGTCCCACGTGTTCGATATACCTGCCATAATTGGCGGTGATATGGCGCAGACGAATTCTGCATGACCCGCTGACATGTCGGAACATCGATGCTGTCAATGACATCCTGAAAGGTTGTTTACAGCTCAGCAATGGTTTTGGGGTTATTGCTGTACACGTGGTCTATGATATGGCCCCACAAAAAGGAGCCGCACGTGTTCAGATCCGCAAAAATGTGGCGGCCAATCGAGGCCCATGCCAGTGGCCTCTGGGGACCCAAACCAGAATACGGTCCCGAAAGTGCTCTTCCAGGACATCAAACTCTCTCCTGCTTCGATGGGGTCGAGCTCCGTCTTGCGTGAACCACATCTTGTCGAAATCATGGTCACTTTGGATAATGGGGATGAAATTGTCTTCCAAAACTTTCACGTACCATTCGGTAGTCACCCTGCCATCAATGATTATCGCACCGGTAAATCCGTGACTGGACATTGCACACTTCACAGTCACCTGTTGAGCGTGGAGAGACTTATCGATCCCGAAATGCGGATTCTCAGTCCATCCAATGCCCCAATTTTGCTTACTGATGAACCCATCCAAATGAAAGTGGGCTTCGTCATTAAACCAAACCATACAACGCATTCTAATTCCCATCATGCATCGCGGTCAACCGTACAGTTTGAACGACCTGACGCAAACCGTTCAGAATTATGACGATTTTACTTCATATAGTTCAATAATGGTCACCCTGTCAGAGGATACCAAAGAACCGTGCCGTCCAGTGCGACAGCGGGCTGCGTCACCTGAGCATCACCTGAACGCGCATCGAGTCCAGGCGATACGTTCGGCAGCGCGTTGCCCAACTACACGAATTCGAGAGGGGCCACATTGTCGAGCTCCAGTATTGCCTGTTGTTTGCGGCAATGGCTACAAGAAGGCACGCATGTACTACGTGTATATTATGGACATAGAAGATGCACAACAAGAAGCGAGGAGGTATGGATTGCTTCCAGGAGCGAACAGATCTGACGGCAACAATGTGGTCCGTTTAGTGGGCTAACCTGTCTTCCATGCAGCGTAATTGCTACTACCATCGGTCAGCGGTTGCATGACGCAAATCTCGCTGCACGCAACCATTATGGCGCCTGTCATCCAACCAGGGAGTGTCCACTCGAGTCACCTCTTGTCGGCAACGACGGCCGTGGGGCCCCTACTGACTGGCAGCGAGTCATCTTTAGTGACGAGTCCCGCTTCTGCCTTGAAGACAACGACCAACGACCACCGTGTTCGTGTCTAGAGGCGCAACTGAGAGAGGCACAAAGACTGGTTTGTCGTCACCCACCACACGTCGTGGCAGTCTGGCGTTATGATCTGGAGAGCGACGTCCTATGGTGTCCACTCACCGTTAGTGTTCCGAAAAGGCTCCGTGACGGCCTGACAGTGTGTGGAAAAGTTCGTGCAACCAATGGCCGTGCCTATCGCGTGCGCCCGCACAAATGCCGTATTTCAACAGGACAACGCTCGTCCTCATACCGGTGCCGTTGCCCGGGCGCGCTTTGCAGCTGAGGATGCTGTGCCATGGCCAGCCGCACTCCCTATCTGCCCCGGAACGAACGTTGCTTGGAGAGCTATTTGGCGTGCCACAAGGACGTCGTCTCCACCCGCCAACTTATGGAAACTGCGCACTCAAATGCAAGCGGCGTGGACCGGAGTGTCGTATTGCTTCATCCAAAAGTTATGGTGCACCATGCTGCAACGTCTCGACGATTGTATTCATAACTATTGAGGCTCGACGCCGTACTAACAGGTATGTTTTGAGGTCACGTAGCGCAATAAATTGTCGGTCCTTTAAAGTCGAAAGTGTAATTGTTTTGTTCGTAGGGTACCGTGTACCTGCCCTACAACAACGATCCCAATCCGTCTTGAACTTCTGGTTGCAACTCCTTTCATAACTTTCAGTGTATTTTCACAGAACAGGTTAGGTGTACTTCCAAAGTCCTAAAGATATTTCTTACACTCTACGATAATAGCGAAACATTATCATTTTGTAATATTTTTCTGTGTACAGAGGCAGCACTAAACCTTCAAGCGTTCCACCTTGACACTTCTTCCAGTTGGTGTTAGCAGCAGGCTCAACCATCGCGCTAATTCCTATTTGATCGTAACAAGTTTTCACCATTTTATTGACTTTTTGTCTCGTGAAATTAACTACAAATGACCCTTACAATTCGTAATCTAGAACATTCGACTAAAAGGATCCTTTCGTGTATTTTAAGAGGCGGCGGCAACACGTTTTTAATTTAAAATTACAGGCCTCATATGTAAACAGTGCTAAGGGACAATTTGGTTGTTTCCAGAATTCGAGCGGTAATGTTTCAGTAAAATCTTTAAACTAAGATATTTCAAGTAAATGCATTGTGACTTTGTTGTTGCGATAAGTCATTATTTTCATATATTTCTAGAGAAACGACGATTATTAAAATTGTAAATTGTATCTAAAATGTTATTCTAAAAAGCATATCGTCTACTTCCAACGGACTGCACTTAAAATGGATGAGCATTGACATGTCCAGCGTTTACTTGCTGGTCAAGTTACCAAATTACTACTGCGAAACTTTACAAAAATTGAATTTTAAAACATCCAAACTGTTTCACCTTATGATACGAAGACTAGCATTATCAGTTTTTGCAGTAATAAACCATAACAGTCTTAAAAATTAATCTGTGATTCAGCTGGGCATAAAAGTAATTTTTTTGCCTCACTACGACGTGAAGCGCCATGTCATGGATTGCTCGGCCCCTTCCGCTGGAGGTTCGAGTCCTACCTTGGGCATGGGTGTTTGTGTTGCTCTTAGCATAAGTTAGTTTAAGTAATGTGTAAGTCTAAGGACCGACGACCTCAGCAATTTGGTCACTTAGGAATCCACACACATTTCTTCTCACTACGGCACATAAACACTGTCCAGGATGGCTCTTAACACTTCTGCCATCGCACTTTCATGTAAATTCACACGAACAGTGATGACGTACACAACATACATGCACGTAATTAATCATTTACATTTACGTTATTAGCCATAATTTTAAACATTTGCGGCTGGAACGTATTCAGGATCATTATCTGAGCAGTAGTTATCGAAATCATCATCGGATTTCCACAAGTCGCCCCATAAAATCATGTATCTGGAACTAAAACTGAATATTGTACCGCCAGTGGCAGTTGTGTTTCTGGCTATTACCACTATTTAGATGCAGACATTCTGTCGAAGTTGACATTAGTCAGAATGTGAAATGACACATATATCTGGCAATTCTTGTTTTATCGTGGAAATATGAAACGATATGCATAAAGCACATCGGATACCGTGTTTTACAAGCAATAACTCTGTTTCTTATCTACTGTCCCTTACCACTGTTTACAGTCCAAGTCTGCAGTTATAAACATTGTCTCATCTCCTGTTGTGTATTTGCAGCCTGTTTCCCACCGATGCATTGTGGTTCTCCTGTACTGCTGCACCTCTACCTCACTCATCACCAGCCGAGGTTATAAGTCACCCCTCCCTGCCATCTTTCTTCAGCACTTCTGAAATAGGCTTTACACTGTTTACAAAATTTCCAAAGTATCTTTAAGTGGTTCGTCCAGCATAGAAGATCGTTCCGTACATGCTCTCCAATGAAAGTTTTGAATTTGGAAACTGGAATAAATTCTGAAAAAATGCTGCTTGTTGCATGGAACAACCCCTCTTCTCGACAACCTAGACCTATGTATCGTTGTTTCGTCATAAATCTCAAAATCGTTAACTAACATCAACAATTACTTCTGAAACAAACAATACAAACTTTCTTTTAATACAAAGACAGATATGACGTACAGAGTAACAGGACATAATAGGGTTTGCTACACAAAGTACGTGCTTCATCTTCAGTGTACCGAGATTTTCATAGAAATATATTCTCAAGAAACAACTAAAGCTTTGGCACTTTACTCGCTTTTGATTTTTTTACTGATCAGTTGCCACATGAAAATGATAAGTAATACATTACTACAGCTTTTGTCGTCCATGAATCCATTAAAAACGTATTCGGTCTGGTGGACGTCCTTTGACTTTCACCTGTTACGATGTCACCTATATTTTTCCGCTAGGCTACAATATATTTTAGTAATCACTGCGTGTGCTTCGTCACTTCGCCTTCGTTCACTGTCATTAGTACACATTCCGTTGCTTACAAACACCTGAAAATATATTTGATGATTTCAGTTTAATTGTAATATGAGACAGATTACAATTAATCAATGTCATATACCCATTCAGCCGTTTTTGTACACTACCTGTAACCACATACTTATTAGAGATTTGAGCTATTCATTACTAAAGTTTGTTTACTACAGCTGACTTGTTGGGTTGAGTTTCTGGCTAACATGGTCACTAAGAATTCGATGTATGATCACACAAATGTTGTGCGTTAATGACCACTGGGCCGACGTTTACGAGGGCTTATTTTATTTCAGCCGCCGATTGGTCGTGACATGGAAACCACAGTGAAACTCCGGTGAAACTTTGGACAAATGGGATGCACGGTGTCTCTAGTAAGCCAGTTTTTAGCGTTAAGTCGTTTGTTTCAGTTCTGAGTGCACAGAGAACACATCAAAAGAATCCTAGAATATAGTGCCTCCCGCCAAGACAGAAATCCTGCTTTGAGGTTACGTTCGATCCCTTGCAGCCCTAACAGAGAGCTAGAAAAAGCTAAATCTCGTAGGTCACCCAGATGCACCTGTGTATGTTGCAACCATACTGCTTTTTTCCGGAAGGAGTAACTTACCTTCTTGAATCTTACTTTATTAAAACTTGCAGATCCATTATAACACAGTATATCGCATTGATAATGCATATACGTACTCAACAGGTCGATTGCTAGCATTTTCTCAAAGACTAATGTAAATTGGTGACAGAGAACCTATAGATGGGCCCTCAAGGTTCGAAATGCATCTTGTCTTTGCTGATATTCACGTGACCGTTATGAACTGCTATTGGTTTTGGATGTGCAGTTCCTGATTTTGGCCAATAGTAAGCATTATTTCTCTATTACGTTTGTCCCTCTAATGGTCTGCCTTCTCTTGCATTCATTCCAGTGCCAACTCTCTCATGTCTTGTATTAACGTATTGGTCCTTTATGGTATGGGTGGTATTTAAAGTAACGTTGGGACTCTTCTCCCAGTTAAAATTTCTCGGGGAGATGTTTCTGTGGTGCTACAAATTTGCTTAAATAATTATTGCTCAGTTGTTCACTTTTTTCCGAATCCAATGTAATACTAATTTCGCTTTCCATTGTTTCCTTTTTACTTGTGCGACTGGATACAGATTTATCCTAAAGGCTCAATGAGATGTTATCTAAGACAGAATCCTTCGATTAAACGTGAGTGCTGTCTTCTGCCTCCTGCAGTCCTTTTCTAGTATTTTTCATCTGGTTCAAACCCATAAATTTCTACTACATTCTACATAATGTATACATCACTGTCATCCATATCCATCTTTTGTCCCACGTTAATGCTTTTCTGACTATGTTGGTTACTCTAATCTGCATTTTAATAAGCACGTTTCTCGCACTGTCCGTTAGTATTGCAAAGCTACCAAAATCAGTTACTTTCTCTGTTTTATCCTGCCTACTCGTCAAATATGGCGTGCCTAGGAAACCTGCTTTCTCTGATTGCTAGACAGCAGTTCAAACAAATCGTATTAAAAAGTTTTATTACGAAATGAATCAATGACAATACTTAACTTTGACAGTAACACAGAAGTGTCGCATGCAAAGGGTGACACGCAAATAAAAAAAATCTCTTCAGTATATAAACTTCCTATACATGTGAAGTAATACAGTGGGTGTTTCTATCCTGGTCGCTGGTCTTGGCGCTTCTGTAGAACTGGGCCGCGGCCAGTTATACTTCATAAATCCTTTCCCATTAATGGGCCACAAAAGTTTTTTCGAAAATAAGAGTTGGTGGATTCCTTATATACTTGTATGTCATTGCTTATAAAATTTATCCGTTCAAATGTATTGCATCTCATGCTATTTTGCGCACCATTTCACCAATTTCTGTTTGAAATCAATGGGGAATTCGTCATAAGCTTAATGCTCTTTTTCTCATTATTCTTCACAGATTTTCTCTCTGAGTTCGCGAAAATAATATCGATATTTCACGAACGCTGACTTCTGATTGATGAAATAGGCCTCGTTTGCTGTCATCATCGTTTACTACATATTCAGGTGCTCCAAATATGATTTTGGTTCATGTAATTAAGTTTGAACTAACTTTTTATCGCTGCAGCCCGGAGGCTAAGAGATGTTCAGAAATATTGATTATAAATTCTATTAAAAACGTATAAATTTAATTGATGATTATAGCTGCATAGAAATTTAAGTTGCTCGTGATTTCCCTAAATCGCGTAAATCAAACACCAGGACGGTTCTTTTGAAAAGAGCACAATTGATTTACTACCCTCCTCTCTCCTTCTGCGCCCTCCCCCTCCCCCCCCCCCCCCCCCCCGTTTACTCTTATCAGAGCTTGTGGTTCATATTTAGTAACGCCTACTCAATGGGACGCTAAACACACATCTTACTTCCGTGTTCAGTTTTCCAAAGCAGGTGGGACTGTCTAATTTACGTAAATCCTCTTACCAACTCACAATACCGTATATCAAATTTTTCATCTTTATTTACCTTATGAAGTAGAAGTTACTTAAATTCTTCATCCTTTTGGTATAACTAGTACAATGACATAGGGTACATAATTAGCAGACGATATTTTTTTGATGTTGTAGAAAAGAGCAAAACATAATTTCTGTTCTGAGAAATTAACAAATATTCTGAAAGAGGAAAGGACCAGTTGTCAATTCGTGACATAACTCGTAGATACAAATGTCGATAGTAGCATTTCGCTTCACTATATCCTACATCATTCAGCACACGTCTTGTTTTCGATGAATATCGAGCGTATTGTTATGGTTGTTGATTTTACAATAACATTTCATATTGAAGTTCATTCTGTTGATCCCGTTTCTCATGGTCTTTGATTCCCAACGAATATTTTTGACTATACCGTCGTTTTCTGTCCAAATAAAATGAATAAGCGGTTTGAATACTCTATTATGCTACTATTTTATTCATCATAGTATACACTTCTGATATTACTGTGAACTGGATTACATCTGCAAGTACTACACACTGACTGCACGAAAGTGTCTCCTAAATCGTTTACAGTAGGTTGCTATAAATAAAGTATACCTAAACTTTAATAGTTAAAATTTCATTTAAATCTCAACGTAATAATACTTAATATTACTTTCAAGTAATCACCATTAATTTTTTTATGACTAAAATTATACCACTGATCCCAAAAATTATGAATTTAAAATTTCTAAGAAAGTAATTTCATTGATTCTATCACCATGAACATTTCCCTCCAACTATGTATTTTCTGCTACTGAAAAAATAAAGTTGATTAATATGTAATGAAATTTTTACCAAAGATTTGCAACTTCTTATTGGCACCAAACATAAGAATATTCCCCTCATTAACATTAGTAATTTAAATACTTTCATGAAAACTAGTTCTGTACATAAGCTATCTCAAGATAAGAAAATTCTATGTTAATTTCTGAAAATAACCCATTAAAGCTCATATCTCCAAGAACACCTATTATCACATCCCAAATAATTCGAAATCCACTTTCACAGTGATTGTTATCAAGCAACTAAAATTTCATAGATGATTTGTAGTAATTGTTATAAAACAAACAGAGTTTCACAGATGATTGATAATACAGTAATAAATGACTTGAATCGGATTTAATTATGAAAATGAATTGCCTGTCCAACGTCAGCTTATTATAATTATGTTAATTAGAAATGATAGTCCCTGTTGAAAGGAACACTGTGTACATGTACCAGCATTACAGATTGAAGTAGTAACAGTTTTTATCATTTTTATATAGTTAAAAGGTCAGGTATGACCATTACTTCACATTCTCCACAATTCGTGTTAGAAACTTCTGGAGGTTGTAGGGATCAGTTACTTATTAGTTTTACATATTTAAAAATAGCTGTGACTCATGGTACAACTTTTCTAAACTCTCATGTCATGTATGGTCAACAACATGTCTCAAATTTTATGAACATAGCAAAATATTTTAAATCTTGTAACTAATGATTATTTTCACTCATTTGTTTTTGCCGCACACTAGTCATACTAGAGATCCTTCGAATATATACAGGTGTCGCAACTAAACATTGTCATTTAGACACACTCAACAGAAGTCGAGGTCGAAGATTTTGACGTTGAGGCAGTTGGTGTCCACTTGTCAACCTAAATCAAGTGGTACACACATTTTATCTCGGAAGAGAACTGCACACTCTTTCTACGTGACGTCGTTTCGAGGCCAATTGCAGCAATACATTTTAAGATATTCAGGTTACTCTGACCCGATAGCCTCAGTAGATGGATGGTAGGCTCAAGTAATCTACTAACAACAAAAAATGGGCCTTTTCGAACATTCTGTTTAAAATTATTTGTGTTGAATCATTGTTGCTCCTTTCAGAATTGCGTGAATTGAGTTGTGGAACAACTATATAATGCTGAAGTACTTAGTGTAGTGGTTAATCAGGGAAATATTAAATGCCAGAGTTGAAAATTTCTTCTGCCGTACTATGAAGCGAAACCTAAATTGGCCCTGCCTGTCAACTGCAGGACACGTCAGTTAGCGCTGCACGGTATACTATGGAGTTAGCGCACCGGGCGTCGGGACGCCAGGGCGCCGCCGCGAGCCCTTGACACCATCGCAGCTAACGCGATTAGTGTCGATCTGCAGCGCACTGACACTCCACGTAATTGGATTCTGCCGGCGTCCGCATGCATTAGGATTTGTGGGAAACCAATGCTCGTCCCACTCCTGGGTCTCACCTCCCAACACCTGCCGAAGCCCCGAGTTTCTGCACGCAGTGACTTTTCGTAGTAACTCGATAAAACCACTTAGCTGTGAAAGCTGAACCAGAGCTGCTAACTGATGTTTTGTTTTCAAAAGATAGATACGCTGCAACAGGTTGAAAATCAAGCGAGATTTAACGAGGAGCAATTAATGAAAGTTTCATGCGTCTTAGTACAGGATTTCTAGTGGTTTTTCCATCTCTCTGCTTCCAAAAGGCACTTTATATGCGTTTCTATATGCGTTTTAACACCTGTAAGTCGTTGCAGTATGAGACTTGTAACAAATTGAACCATGAATATCAAATGATAGACCATATCCTACCTGTCATATTTCTTATCATTCTCTGTTAATTCCAACTGTAGCACTTGTTGAAACGAAACTGAAACGAACACCTTACCAAAATATTTATTGGACAGCAAAACATGATGACAATCAGTTAGAACAGATGGACACTGTTGATTTCTTATAACTAAACCTGAAAATGAAATTTATCTATGAGGTTCACACCACAGAAATCCTGAATCACCTAAACCAATTATTTTTTGCAATTATATTTTGTCAGTCATAAGTGATGCAAAAAAGAAAGCTTTCAATTCCTAGAGTGATAAAAGAAAATTTTTTGATACAACTTATGACAACAAAGTAAGTACTGCGGTGTCCACAATTACGTTGTTGTTGTGGCCGTCAGTTTGAAGACTGGTTTGATGCAGCTCTCCGTGCTACTCTACCCTGTGCAAGCCTTTTCATCTCCAAGTGACTACTGCAACTTCCGAATCTGCTTATTGCATTCAACTTTTTGTCTCCCTCCACGATTTTTGCTACCCACACTTCCCTCCAGCACTAAACTGGCGACCCGTTGTTGTCTCAGAATGTGTCTATCCATCGATCCCTTGTTTTGGTAAGATTGTGCCACAAATTCCTTGTACCCCAAGTTCTTTTCGGTACCCCCACATTAGTTACCTTAATGACCCATCTAACCTTCAGCTTTCTTCTGTAGCAGCACATTTCAAAAGCTTCTATTCTATTTTTATCCAAACTGTTTATCGCCGACGTTTCACTTCCATACATGGCTACACTCCAGACAAATACATTCAAAAAATATTTGCTAACATTTAAATTTATATATTGGATGTTAAAAAGTTGCTCTTCTTCAGAATGCTTTTGACGCTATGGCCAGTCTACATTTTATATCCTCTCTACTTCGTCCATCCTCAGCAATTTTGCTGCCCAACTAGCAAAGCTCATCTACTGCTTTAAGTGTCTCGTTTCCTAACCTAATTCCCTTAGCATCACCTGATTTAATTCAACTATATTCCATCATGGTTATTTTGCTTTAGTTGATGTTCATCGTATATGATTCTTTCAAGATACTGTCCATTCCGTTCAACTGCTCTTCCAAGTCCTTTGCTGTATTTGAAAAAATTACAATGTAATCGGGAAACCTCAAAGTTTTTATTTCTTCTCCCTACACTTTAATTCCCACTCCAAATTTTCTTTACTGCTTGTTCAAACATCGGGGATAGGCTACCTTTTCAACTACTGCTTCCCTTTCATACCTCGATACTTGCCCCCATGGCGCCCGCGTGCAAACAAGATTTTGCCGCCTCCCCCTCCCCCCCCCCCCCAAACTTACTTTTCACACCCGTATTAAAGATCTGTTGTCAGTATTTTCATGATACAGAATTTCTTTAATAATAAGTTTCACAAAAATAAAATCCATTTACGTACTAATTCACTGCCTATTACGTATAAATGAGAATCACTGTTGGCAAAACCAAGAATCCAGTTCTAGCTTGTTTGCTGACTTGAGTGAAAGTTTCTTCGACACTTACATATACTCACACGAGCTGAACTTTTGTTGCTTTCATAACTGCGAAACCTTCTATTATCTAGTATCTAAAATGTCTAAGATCTTGTGTTCTATTGAAATAATAGCCAAATTTGTAAGTCTCTGTTGATCCATTGTTGATCTTAAATAACTTTTAATACTTCTTGATTTCGAAAATGATCTTTCACCAGATGCAACTGTGAACAGCAGAGTAAGAAATATTCTTAGCGCTATTGCTGTGTTGGGGAAAGTTGTTATTAAATCATTTTTGAAAAGATATTGAAGGATCGTATATGGATCACAAGACTGATTTTCTAGAAAATGTAACCTTATGGGGCTTCGGAACGCCCTATACTTGCAATGTTAAAATAACGCTTATAAATTACATCTTTCCTCACAAAGTATTTGAGGTAGGAAGTTGAACTTTTTACAGATTATTTATTGGAATATGGGCTACAACTTAACACAGGGATTTTACAAAATTTTAGTTCAGTTATTAAAGATGATTTTTTTTCAATTGTCATGAAAATTCACAACATTTTTTTGCAATTTTTTATTTATATATTCAAAAATATACAGTTTTTTGGAAAAAGTCTGTGTTAAATTATGCAGAAGGTACTGTGTAACATTTACTGAAAGTTTGAAACAAATATGTTTTGGAGATCCTTAGAAAACGTAATTAGTATGAGAAAATAAAAGTTTTGGGAATCGAGCGACAAAGATTGGATTAACTTTTTGGTGCATTCCAGGTCCATAGGATGGATTATCTTCATCCTCTGCAAACTCCTCCTCCAGCGTCCTCTTGTTCCTCCTCCTGTTTACGCTTGCTTGTATTTCTAGACTCTTTACAGGCCTGTCTGCAGCCCGAAGGCGTTCCTTGTCTAAAGCCAGCATCGCTCGTTGTTGTGTTCGTAGATTTTGTTACCATTTTCTTCAGTTGCAGTTCCTGCAACACTGTTCCAAAAGGTGGTCATGTATGAACACTTATCACATTTCAGTTGTATTTCACTAGCAAGTCCTACGTGCTTTATTATGGAGAGTTCCAGACCAACTTCACTACAATGAATACATCTTACACAGTTTGAAAAAATTCCTTTGAGAACCGACATATCAAATATTTCATTCACATCCGATTCGCCCATAAAACATTCATAGTTTTCACTCATTGAACCAAGCTTCTTCTGTGAAGTATTTTCTTTCCCACTTTGACTGCTATGGGCAGGTGTACTTGAGAGGTTAGGCTCACTTACTTGGTTATCGTCTTTATTGTTTACAGTAATAACACATATCTTTGGCTTTCCAACATTTCTCCTTTTCTTAAAAGCCTTCAGAGGATTTCTAATAACTTTACTTTTACTCATTATTATACTTCAACAAAACAGAGACTCAAGAAACAGAATTAATTACGAATATTTTCGAGATAACGACAGAGTAAATAAACATGAAACAATCGACAATCACACCAGCGATATATATTGAACCATCACAGGTTAGCCACAACACATACTTTATCTCACATCACTAAAATGTACCTGATGAACACGGATGTTAATAATAACACCATTTGACCATGCCACGTGCTCGACGTCTGGATCTGAAACTATGGAAGCAAGTGAAACAAGACCCCGTGGGTCACGCCCATGTAGAACACATTTCAAAAAAAATTTAAAAATAGTTGTAGTCTTCGGAATTGAATAAATTATGTATCTATTAAAAGGTAATAGTCTGCAGATTCAGAAAACTCAAAAAAGTAAAAATTGAACTTTTCATGATTTTGAGCCTCTCCGAACCCCTTAAAGCGTTAATTTTACTGTACAAATCAGTACCGTCAGTTTCGGTTTCATTCCTTGAATGGCCTTTAAGTTTCATTTGCAAACATTTACAACGTTAGAGTTACTAAATAGTGTACTAATGAAAAAACGAAAAAGTCTTTAAACTTTATAACTCTTCAAATCTGCTTGTTAAGGAAATTTATGTCTGATCTAGAAAGCGGAAAGAAATCTACTTTGAAATTCATTTTGGGGTCTAACAAAACTTCGTCACGATGTTCATACTGAAGCTGGGTCGGTTTTCTTCTTCTACGATGTATATTTATTGGAGGGAATCTTGCTTCAGCATTTAGTTAGTTTGCCACATTGGTAGCTTCCTTTGAAATTATTTCAAAACTTTCATCTATACGATATTTTGTAAATTTGTCAATCAAGCTTCTTAACAAATTGCTTCGTATCTGAGTATTATCTGTCAGATTTTGCATCATTGTACTTAAAGAATTAATTTCGCTCAAAACATCGTACCAGATTACAACAGAACAAATGAATTTATTATTTTGAATTTTTAATGCAAGAGACTTCGCTTCGAGAGTGGTGCTACATTCTCCACTGGAAGAGGCCTCTGAAGTTTCCAACAGAGCGTCAGATACGTTTCCTGTGTAGGACCGTAAGGGCTTGATTGGTTCAATTCTGCTAGACCATCTCGTAGCGCTTTAGCTTTAATTCTAGTAAATATGACAAATGATTGGCCACCTAATTGTTGATGATGGAAAGAAGACGTAACTTTCTTGAATTACGCCGAAGAAATTGATGGCCTCGTGAGAAATATTTGCTGCATCACTTGCCACTAAAATTAAGCTTTGAGCTGAAGATGGAACCTAAAATACAGGCATGTTGATATCCACAATTCTTTTCTGCAGTCGGTTGGTTTTTTCCACGTGTGTTAGAGCTATTATCAAATTTTGAACGTCCAGGTTCAGTTCAGAGAATAAATTCAAGACGGAATTTAACAAGCCCTCGCCAGTTGAACTGACAATCGGTACTTTCTTGTCTGTGTGAGTTTAGGTAAACATGCCTAAATATCATTGTTATGTATTCTGTGTGGTTTCTTCGGATTGCACTCTAGTATGATGGAAAAATATTTAGATTCTCTTACTTTTTATCATTGTACCTAGTAAATCAATAATTTCTTTTTAAATGTGATTTCTTCGTGTTTTTTTTCGTAAGAATCACAAAAGGCCAGACACTGTCGCTTCAAAAGTTAATAACAGCAATAATCCTTTCTAGCACATCGCACCAGTGCTTTTTTTACCTCTCTATTAGTTTCAGTTGCATCTGATGTACAGTGTTCTTTATTAGTAACATATTATTCAGTTTTACCAACGACTTCCAATTTTCATTGTGGGAATCATTTGTTTCATGTCTTTTCGACGTTAATGATAATTGCCATCAATTTGAAACGCCATTCATATCAGAGAGACTACCTACATTTTTCCCAAGCGTTCTACAATAGAAACAGTACACTGAATCCTTTGATAAAGAGTAAAGAAGTGAGCCTCCTTTAACGTTTTCGCCGTTAGAAATATTTCTGTAGTTGTAAGTGCCAGCCAACTTCCTTCCCTCGTCATTAATGAGATAGGTATGATTGAACCGGACCAAGTTTAACTAAAATATTAACAAGTTCACTATTAATTTTCAGAGGCCACGGGCTTGGGTCTTCGCTAATTGTCAAACTCTCACAAACTACCGCTGTAATGCTTGAAGTTCCTTCAGCAGCAACATCACACGTGTCAATGCTTTCGTTGAGATCACCAGAGGCAGTAGGAGCGCAACGTGTCTTGTTTCACTTGCTTCCATAGTTTCAGATCCAGACGTCGAGCACGTGGCATAGGCAAGAGTTTCTTGACCGTCGTTTACAGATTTGGTCAAAAGTTTCGTAATAGAACCTGCCAGTTTTTCTTTTTACCTATCTTCTTTCGTTTCTGATTACGAAACTAAGCCTCAAAAGGTTCTTTTTCTTTTCTGTGGTTACTGAAACAATTTTTGGTGAAACGAACGAAATTGTTTGTTAGTGTTCGGTTGAGTAAATTTACAAATGAATGAGATGCTCCCTCTTCTCTTCTATAATATTTTATTTGTGTTACTGTAGTCATTTTAGAGCCCATATATATTTCCTTCCACTTCTGACACACTCGTTGTTTACTGGATGTATAAGTAACTGTTGAATTCAGAACGTGGTCGATAACGATACGGTATGTCTCTTAATTTTTACAAATAGTTTATTAATTTAGCTTACAAATGGCAACAGAGCCAGTAAGGTAGAGCGAATTAATCTGTCTAAATACAAAACCAATTTCATGTATGTTAATTTAAATACGGAATGTACTTACTGTACTTTTTAACATTAGTAAATAGTGTAGCCAATCTTTTGGGAAATGAGAATTTGCTTTTCGCTAACGTTGCATCCACGTACTGTGGGGTTTAACAGTGAGAATATACAGTAGGTGACGTTCTGGAGGTGGTAAGCAACCAGTGTTTCTCTGTCGTTAATCGTTTGTTACGGGAGTCACCTCTCCTCTGAATGCGCTGCTGCAACATGAGGCTGTAGCCACTGGCGGCTGGTAATCATGTGCGACTGTGCTACAGCACGCTGTAAGTATTATAAGAGAATTATATCATTTATCTTAGAATACAAGCCGGAAGCCGCAGCGAACTTACGTCATTTCTCCTCGATTGTAAGCCCGAAATCGCACTAAAATTACAATTCTTTTCCAGTGCGTGTTGATATGTAAAAAAAGATGAGAAAAACTCGTTTTGGATCTGATTTGATCTATTATAAATGGTTTTGGAAAGCCCGCGACTGTGCAAACAATGGGTCTGTTTATAAATAAATCCTCTGCTAGCAGTCACGATTTTCTTTATTTACTTTTCTCACGACGAAAGTGAGAAAAGTAAATAAAGAAAAATCGTAACAGTCAATTTTGTTTCTCCTGATAAAGCCATCCTCCTGACAAGGGAACATCCCCATCGCACCCCCCTCAGATTTAGTTATAAATTGGCACAGTGGAGAGGCCTTGAAAAACTTAACACAGATCAATCGAGAAAACAGGAAGAAGTTGTGTGGAACTATGAAAAAAATAAGCAAAATATACAAACTGCACAGGACAGGCACCATCAAGGCTAACGTGAGCTCAGAAGCGCCGTGGTCCCGTGGTTAGCGTGAGCAGCTGACGTACGAGAGGTCCTTCGTTCAAGTCTTCCCTCAAGTGAAAAATTTAATTTTTTATTTTCAGACAATTATTATCTGTCCGTCCGATGCGATCACTTTTTTTTTGGGAGTGGTTATCACATCCATAAGAAAACCTAAATCGGGGAAGGTAGAAGAACTTTTTACCCATTCGCCAAGTGTACAAGTTAGGTGGGTCGACAACACATTCATGTCATGTGACGCACATGCCGTCACCAGTGTCGAATAGAATGCATCAGACGTGTTTTCCTGTGGAGGAATCGGTTGACCTATGACCTTGCGATCAAATGTATTCGGTTACCATTGGAGAGGCACGTCCTTACGTCTACTAATCGCACGGTTTTGCGGTGCGGTCGGAAAACACAGACACTAAACTTATTACAGTGAACAGAGACGTCAATGAACGAACGGACAGATCATAGGTTTGCGAAAATAAAAAAAGTAAAATTTTCACTCGAGGGAAGATTTGAACCAAGGACCTCTCATCCCGCAGCTGCTGACGCTAAACACGGGACCACGGCGCTCCTGTGCTCGCTGTGGCCTTGATGTTACCTATCTTGCGCATGGACTACTCAGTTTGTATATTTTGCTTATTTTTTTCATAGTTCCTCACAACTTCTTCCTGTTTTCTCGATTGATCTGTGTTCAGTTTTTCAAGATCTGTCCACTGTGCCAACGTATAACTAAATCTGAGGGGGGTGCGATGGGGAGGTTACCTTGTGAGTAGTCACCCCCTAGCCGGAGCTCCGAGTAGGGGACTGTTTTACCTCGGGGATGTTTTACCCAAGAGTATGCCATCATCGTTTAAGCGTACGATAGACCTGTACGCCCTCGGAAAAAATTACAGCTGTAGTGTCCCCTTGCTTTCAGCCGTTGGCAGTACCAGCACAGCAAGGCCGTTTTGGTTAGTGATACAATGCCAGATAAATCAATCATCCAGACTGTTGCCCCTGTAACTACTGAAAAGGCTGCTGCCCCTCTTCAGGCGCCACACGTTTCTCTAGCCTCTTCACAGATACCCCTCTGTTGTGGCTGCACCTACGGTACGGCCATCTGTATCGCCGAGGTACGCAAGCCTCCCCACCAAAAGCATGGTCCATTGTTCGGGGTAGAGGGGGGGGGGGGGAATTCACGCAATATAAGTTATTGGTGATGAGGATTCAAGAACGTCTACAGAGATCTCTTCAAGGAACTGGAAAGGCTACCTTCGCTTCACAACACATACACATTAAAAAAAGCTTTGCGTCACCTCGTTTCCGAGAGTTCCGGAACCTGAACAGAAAATTGGAACAGAGATCAATACATAAAACATTTTCGCCCTTTTCATTGCTCCTGAAAACCACACATTGCCTGAATGAGATTTTCACTCTGCAGCGGAGTGTGCGCTGATATGGAACTTCCTGGCAGATTAAAACTGCCAGGAAGTTTCATATCAGCGCACACTCCGCTGCAGAGTGAAAATCTCATTCTGGAAACATCCCCCAGGCTGTGGCTAAGCCATGTCTCCGCAGAATCCTTTCTTTCAGGAGTGCTAGTTCTGCAAGGTTCACAGGAGAGCTTCTGTAAAGTTTGCAAGGTAGGAGACGAGATACTGGCAGAAGCAAAGCTGTGAGGACCGGGTGTGAGTCGTGCTTCGGTAGCTCAGATGGCAGTGCACTTGCCCGCGAAAGGCACAGGTCCCGAGTTCGAGTCTCGGTCGGGCGCACAGTTTTAATCTGCCAGGAAGTTTCATACATTGCATGTTGTACCACCATACAGTGAGTCTTTCAGAGGTGGTGGTCCAGTTTGATGTACAGTACTCAGTAGCACGTCCTCTTGCATTGATCCATGCCTGTATTCGTCGTGTCATACTATCCACAAGTTCATCAAGGCACTGTTGCTCAAGACTGTCCCACTCCTCAACGACGATTCGGCGGGGATCCCTCAGTGTGGTTGGTGTGTCACGTCACCCATAAACAGTTCTTTTCAATCTATACGAGGCGTGTTCGATAGGGTTCATATCTGGAGGATATACTGGCCACTCTAGTCGAGCGTTGTCTTATCCTGAGTGAAGTCATTCACAAGATGTGCACGATGGGAGCGCGAATTGTCGTCCATGAAGACGAATGCCTCGCAAATATGCTGCTTGTATGGTTGCGCTATCGGTCGGAGGATGACATTCACGTATCGTATAGCCGTTACGGCGCCTGCCATGACCACCAGCTGCGTACGTCAGCCCCACATAATGCCACCCCAAACCAGCAGGCAGCCTCCACCTCGCCGCATTCGCTGGACACTGCGTGTAAGCAACACCGACTCAAAGGAAGGCCTCGGCGCTTTTTCGTGACGTCGCGTCAGCTAGGCACGGCGAACGCCAGGTGTTGTGGCGTAACAAGCCTGCTACGCCACACTGGGAAGGGAGCCGAAAGAAAGGCACGCGTACACACATGCCGACTGGCGTGAATTCTGGAACAGGATAGTATTGAATGGTAGCAAGAAAAGTACGTAGCTGCTTTATACTTAACTTTTAATCTTGGTTTGTTTACAACGTTCTTCGTGAGACATTTATACGATAACTCTCAAACTAGGTAAGGCTACTGGCGCCTTGCTAGGTCGTAGCCATGGACTCAGCAGAAGGCTATTCTAACTGTCTCTCGGTAAATGAGAGGAAGGCTTCGTCTGTATTGTCGCTAGCAATGTCGTCCGTACAACTGGGGCGAGTGCTCGTCCGTATCTCGAGACCTGCCTTGTGGTGGCGCTCGGTCTGCGATCACACAGTGGCGACACGCGGGTCCGACATGTACTAAACGGACCGCGGCCGACTTAAGCTACCACCTAGCAAGTGTGGTGTCTGGCGGTGACACCACACCAGGTCTGTTGTAGGCATACTCATAATGGTGGTGTCTCCCTCCCTGACACATGAAAATGTGAAACTATTGGCGGTAGTTGACCAACACACATTGTTCTGAGTGATTTCTGCAATCAATTAATTGTGCAATTCATTACACTTCTTAACCAATAGTGTACTCCTGAACTTAAATTTCCACCTGTTTTAAGGATTGACATACAAAAACAACTTCATGGTCCAGCAGCAACAGAATTCGTGCTTCTTTACCTTATTTTTAAATCTGAGGAAGTTATGTTTGTACTGGTTTGCTTTTACAAGAAACTGTGAACATATTGGTGCTCTTCCTTAGGTATCTTGGTTGACTATGGAGTGAGGAGCACTGAATGTTAATGAAATACCTTGCGAGTGTACACGTTGGGGGAGGGGGCGGGGGCCAGAAGAAGGGACAAATGAGTGATACTTGTTTTATGAAATAAATTTCTTTTTATCTTATGAAGTTCCTCCTTTCAGTTGCAAGAGGGGAATGTTTACCTTTTCTATTGTACATGTTTAAAAAAGTTTAAGCTTAGCAGTATTTTCGATGTATGAAGCTATTTTGTTTCCTGTTTAGAATTCCTTTCGTTGAAAACGATTGTAATCTAATGACTGGCAACAGTTGGACATTTACACATGTAAATTATTTCACATTTCCAGTGACGATGTCAAACGAAAATAAATAAATAAATAAAAGAAATGAGTTCATTGTAAGGTAGTTGGGGTAGGTTTCGATAGCAAAATGAATCAAGTAAATATAGTTACTTGAATGTAAAATTTTCGAAGCTTGCAATGGGGCAAAGCATCTTCTCATATTGATCTACGTTTGTTTCGACAGGATTCCGTAATACACAACTATTATCTTCATTTGTAGCTTTACGATAGTAAGAAAATCTTTCATCTAAATAAAACTGCAGAATCCAAAACAATACCTAAGATTATATCCAAAAATAAGAGATTTATAGCGATAAGCACGCCCATGGGTTTCTGCCTGCAACAGACCTGACGTTCCCCGTGCCTAGCTGACGTGACGTCTCCAACAAGCGCCGAGGCCTTCCTTTGAGTCGGTGTTGGTCTAAGGCGTTCAGACTGACCGGGTCTGGATGAAGGCATATGCGACACTCATCAGTGAAGAGAACGTGATGCCAATCCTGAACGGTCCATTCGGCATGTTATTGGGCACAGTTGTATCGCGCTGCATGGTGTCGTGGTTGCAAAGATGGGTATCGCCATGGACGTTGGGAGTGAAGTTGCGCATTATGCAGCCTATTACGCACAGCTTGAGTCGTAACACGACGTCCTGTGGCTGCACGAAAAGCATTATTCAACATGGTGGCGTTATTTATTTGTAAGAAGGAAATAACCAATTGCAGACATATTATTAATACACATAACACGTTAGCGGATGGGTCACGGCCCCAGCTACGCTACGAGCAAGCACGGTGTTGTCATACGCGCGAAATTGACACGAGGACCTTCATGCCCATGTTTTAAAAATATTGTAATCTAGTCATTTACAATCGTTTTTTCAAATTCTGAGAAAAAATATTGTTTCTAGTGATTTCTTCTACTTGATTCCATATATGTTTCCGATTTTTCAGTTAAACTTAACTCAAAAATTTATGTCTTAATAGTAGATGTCGCATTCCCCGTTGAATCTCATACTGAATATTTAGAGGTTCAGGACCTTACTTACACATCAATGTCGCTTTGAAAAGTATACTGTTAAAAACAGTAATTACCTAAATTTGTGTTTTTAAATTGTTTGACTGTGGTTATAAAGTACCGCCGACTTGGTAGCACTTGTTGATATAGCTAAGAGTATACTATAAGATATTTTCTGGCTGTGGACAATGCTTATGCATCATTGCCTTTTCAAAAAGCGTGTTGTTAATGTAGGTCTACAACAATTAACGAATTTTGTTTTTATTAAGTTTGTTTCTTTGAGTGGGCAAAACGTATATCCGCTCGCGTCCTTCGTAATGCGCGTTAGGGAAAATGCGTTCGTACTGCCAGGGTTAAATTGTGAAACGAGTTATTTGTAATATCTAATTCACCTGCGCAAACAAAAAGTTCCCACATGCTCTCTGTTAGTTAGCTTCACCATACTGACGCTGCAGTAGCGACTGTGGTGAAATTCAGTCATCAAAATACATGTGTGTATATGTGTGGTCCCCTGTCTCGTCCTAAACCACTAGACCTATTTCAGTCAAACTTGGTACACATATCACTTACTGTCAGGCAACAATCCCGCTGTGGCAGTAAGAACCACATACCTAACCATTCTGGAGGTAGGGCTTCATAAACAGTGAGACGAGTGAAAAAGACTCGTAGTTCAAAAGATATGATCCATAAACACTGAAATGCGTCAAAAAAATGCCACATCACGCCGGGAGTTATGATACATTTACAGTTATGATACATACACTCCCACTTTCGAGTCAACTTACAGAAATCCCTGACACCTGGCAGCGCTTTTGACAGCTTTCAACAGCGAAGCGCAAACGGCTGTAGGCGAAAACATTAGCTGTCTGTGGAGCTGTGAAGAGGCGTTGCCACACAGACGTATACAAGACTGCCTTGCGTACATGCGAAGCAGCTACGCCCACCGTACAGAAAGTTACGGTATATTGTACTTATACATTTATGCATTGTGCATTTTTCTTTGTATTACTACACTACACTTTCAAAGATGTTTTCACGAATATGTGTCAGTGAATTTTTATCGATATTGCACTACAAACACAGTTCACTTTTTGACTTCATTTCTCATAGGAAATTGGCACACTGAATGTTTGTCCAATGCCGGGTTTGTCAGCTAGTAATTTACATAAATTTGAATTTTTAAAATTTTTAAAGATTTAAGTGGGTCACATAGTACGACAATAGCCGGTAGAACACCGACATGTGCATCACTAGATTCTGTAACTTCTTTCTGAACGACTGGAAGTTAATACATTAATAGGGTAAGGCATAGGTATTTAGATACAAGACAACATTTAGATTTATGGAAAATGTTTATTTAATATGTACGAGAGCTATTTCTGTTCAAGATCCGATCGGTCGCGAAATGCAAACCATAGCGAAACAGAAAATGTTCTTTAGCAACATTTAGCTGAAACTTCCAATTACTTCCCACTATAGTCCTTGTTCTGTCTTGGACATTCTTCGTAGCGTCGCACCAACTTTCCAATACTCTCATCATTGATGCCACCCACCTGTGCTTTCAGCCAGATCTGTGCAGTTCCTTATCTTTGATAAAATGCTATCCCCCTAGGCAGCGTTTCAAGTGAGCAAAGGGATGAAAATCAGAGGTAGCAAAGTCCAGGTTGTGTGGTGGGTAATCAAACACTTACCATCTAAAACGCTGCAGGAGCGTCTTTGTGGCAGCTGCCGTGCGCAGCCGAGATTGTCATGAAAATCGACAATTCCTGATGACGATGTTCGTCTCTGCTTGTTCTGAATTGCTGCTCGTAGACGCCGAAAAGAGACGCTGTACGAGGCTGCAGTGGTCGTTGTACCACGTTCCATGAATTCCATCAACAAAACTTCTTTTCGTCCTCAGAACACAGTAGCCATACACTTTTTGACGGAGAAAGTTCGCTTGCCCTCGTCTGGGTTACTCGGGGAATGATAACGTTTCCATTGTTTGGGTCACTTTTTGTTTCTTCGAAATGGACGTACATCTCGTCCCTGTGACAATTTTGTTCAAAAAATATTCCTCTTCTTTGTGTTAGCGCTGGAGAAATGTTAAGGCGCAGCCCATTCGCTGTGTTTTGTGATGGTCGTTCAACAATTTGGGAACCCATTTCATACAGAATTTGCTGTTGTGAAGCCTCTCACTCACAATGGTATAGATGGCTGACCTCCAAATTTCAGCAAAAGTATCGCTTAACACGGAATTTGTGAACCGTCGCTTTTCCTGAGTCGCCTGATGCATTCACTAAACAAGATCAACCGTTGACATCCGCTTTCTTCACTGACCACTTGCATCGTGAGCATCTGTACATGGTAATTCAAAGAACAACTATCGCACTTTCTTGTGACTGATGAGAGTTTCACAAGGTACATTACTAATTCTTCCAAGAATTTCGGCTGCATTGCACCCCTCAGCACGAAGAAACAGAATGGCAGCTCGCCACACACTTCATACTAGGTGGGACATTCTATTGCTCTAGGCGTCTTTATGTGCTGATAGCGTCTTCAGAACTAACAAATGCGACCTCACGCGATCGACGGGCATACTAGAGAGACTGTCCCATACATGTACGCAAAGATTCATCTGATTTTCAGTGTGGTTTTAATACTACGGCCGATTGTGTCTAAAAAAAACAACACTCGTGTAAAGTAAAAATGTATTATTTCGGTAAGATGCGGAGGGAATGTAGTAGTCTTGACTGCTGTGATTGGTCACTTGACCGAATTCTCGAATAAGAGAGAAGATCATGCCTCATGGTCTTTTGTCGGGTCTTCTTGGTCGTTAAGCTTGGTAAGATTGAGTAGTTGTCGACCAGCACCAGTTAAAATTGATCATTAGAACACGTGAGGCGATACTGAGTTGGGGTTGGGTTGTTTGGAGAAGGAGACCAGACAGGGAGGTCATCGGTCTCATGGGATTAGGGAAGGACGGGGAAGGAAGTCGGCCGTGCCCTTTGAAAGGAACCACCCCGGCATTTACCTGGAGCGATTTAGGGAAATCACGGAAAACCTAAATCAGGATGACAATACTGACCTTACGACTTATCTTAGAAGAAATATTAAGGAAAGGCAAACCTACGTTTCTAGCATTTGTAGACTTAGAGAAAGCTTTAGACAATAATGACTGGAACACTCTATTTCAAATTCTAAGGGTGGCAGGGGTAAAATACAAGGAGCGAAAGGCTATTTACAATTTGTACAGAAACCAGGTGACAGTTATAAGAGTGGAGGGGCATGAAAGGGAAGCAGTGTTTGGGAAGAGAGTGAGACAGGGTTGTAGCCTCTCCCCGATGTTATTCAATCTGTATATTGAGCAAGCAGTAACGGAAACAAAAGAAAAATTCCTAGTAGGTATTAAAATCCACGGAGAAGAAATAAAAACTTTGAGGTTCGCCGATGACTTTGTAATTCCGTCAGAGACAGCAAACGACCTGGAAGAGCAGTTGAACGGAATGGACAGTGTTCTAAAAGGAGGATATAAGATGAACATCAACAAAAACAAAACGAGGATAATGGAATGTAGTCGAATTAAGTCGGGTGACGCTGAGGGAATTACTGTAGATTAGGAAATGAGACGCTTAAAGTAGTGAAGGAGTTTTGGTATTTTGGGAGCAAAATAACTGATGATGGTCGAAGTAGAGAAGATATAAAATGTAGACTGGCAATGGCAAGGAAAGCGTTTCTGAAGAAGAGAAATTTGTTAACATCGAGTATAGATCTGAGTGTCAGGAAGTCGTTTCTGAAAGTATTTGTACGGAGTGTAGCCATGTATGGAAGTGAAACATGGACGATAAATAGTTGGAACAAGAAGAGAAAAGAAGCTTTCGATATGTGATGCTGCAGAAGAATGCTGAAGATTAGATGGGTAGATCACATAACTAATGGGGTGGTATTGAATAGAATTGGGGAGAAGAGGAGTTTGTGGCACAACTTGCCTAGAGGAAGGGACCGGTTGGTAGGACATGTTCTGAGGCATCAAGGAATCACAAATTTAGCATTGGAGGGCAGCGTGGAGGGTAAAAATCGTAGAGGGAGACCAAGAGATGAATACACTAAGCAGATTCAGAAGGATGTAGGTTGCAGTAGGTACTGGGAGATGAAGAAGCTTGCACAGGATAGAGTAGCATGGAGAGCTGCATCAAACCAGTCTCAGGACTGAAGACCACAACAACAACAGCAACAGCCCTATTAGAGATTTCTATGTGACTGCATGGAACAGTATAGAACTACACGAGCGAGGAGTAGAACTGACTATAGTGACCAAATCATCTTGATTCTTTTGTGAATTTTGTATGGAACATTGGCGATCATTGCAGTTTATGAGAACTGTTGGTTATGTTTTACGAACTGGGAGAGTATTTAGCATTCTGGACTTTCGCATGTCGTTCTGCGCGCTGCCGCTGAAGTTATTTGTATAATTGCAGGAAATCCTTTTATTATTGTACAACCACCTTTTCTTAACTGTTTTTTATTCTTTTACTTCTAATAAAGTTACAAGTTGAATACAAAACTGTGCATTAGGCTACATTATTATCCTTCGTGTTCGAATACCACATTTCCTTTTTCAGTTACCAATCTGATTTCGCACGTGTTTTGCTAAACCTATGATTAACATATTAATATTTTAGTATTTACTATGTTAAGTCACATCAATGTCTAAATGTTATTGGGCCAAAAGGCACAAACACACAGCTGACTCTTTGATATAGTCGAGCTAAAATTATTGTTACGTACTTACCCAATTGCCGCACGTTGCATAGTGAGCATGTGTTCTTGAACGGATCAACGTTTCCGCGATTTGATGATTACAGAGTCTCATTTCCTTGTATGCACTAATTTATGCTGTTTCATCTCATGATAACTGTTTTCCGCGTGGCTTTCTCACAGTCGTGATGCGTGTACACACCATACACTGCCACTACTGGTGTCTGTTTCCTATTTGCAGCAAAGTCACAGACGCACACATCAACACCGCACAGAGCCGACTGCATTTATTTTGAGTTTCCCCCTCTACACTTGAATCGTTGATGTCATGTTACATATTTACTACAGACATCACAACCGATACCTTTTGACTGCATATTTGTCAGTATACTGGATCTATTGCAAATTCACTGTGCACATCTACTCTAATGTTAATTTTCCTAGAACTGTCTATACCTTTATACTGATTTCCACTACCACAGTTTAACTTGCTTCTTGTAATTCACATGGTGCACAACTAATTGCCTTGTGGGGGTTCGGTCGAAATGTAGCTTGCACTCGTCAGTCGACTCTACTTCGGGGAAGGGCTTTGACGCGACCCGTCTCTGCAATGTAATAACACTCTTGAATTGTGCATACCTGAGGACAAATTGCGCATTCCCTGCTCGGTTGCCGCTTTCAACAAATGACCAAAGAAGAGACATAGAGAGGTGGTAACCATTTACAATCATCAACGATTCCCTAGCTCTAATAGTTTACTTGCTTTATTCTTTGAAATGGTAGCAGGATTATAAGCACACACTACCTTGCTTCGACACCTCCGTTTCTTTCAGCCAGGAGGGTCATATACTTTACGAATGTGAGGATTTATATGTGATAGATTCGTTCCTTTATGACAATTGCGAAACTGTTCCTTTATTTTCTTGCTTCTTCGACAAAAGTGACAATGAGCGGCAAACTCTTCCTTACACAATAGTTTACACGTTTGAAGCTGTGAGTGAACATCTGTGACCAATTAAGCAGGATTCAGTGTTAAGACTGCTGCTCGAGTCGATGTTAGTGCATAGGTGGCTCATCAATATTTCTAGGATAAGCCGGCATTATTCATTCGAAAAGTGTTATCATGTACTGCAGGCCCACGGAAACAGTTGAAAATATTCGTGTATTGCCACAAGGCATCCATATGAATAACTTAATTGAATGATTTTTGCTGGAGATTTTTTGCTGGAGATGTACTGCAGCTATGATGGTACTCGTGATGATGTATTTGGGCTCTCTACATCTTGGTCTCTTGCAAAAGAATTGAAAGAGCTTGAGGTGATGAGCGTGGTCAAAAATTCACATGCTGCTTAATGCAAAGTAAACTGTAAACCTGGGTCTACAGAGTTTGTTAGAATCTTATATAGGGTTGGATACAGTAACAATAACAACACTAGAACAATAGAATGTGAGGGGACTATAATATCACATATTGAAGCTGAATTATCTCCATATATCGAGGGTAGGTTCGCTTTAGAATTTAAATATTGTTTTCTCGTCACAATATAAAATGTACTGCTTTAAGTGCTGCGTCCTGAGATGTGTACACTAAGGTATCCAGTACAGTAGGTAATAATGATTCAGAGAACACTGAAATCATGGAGGACCCTTAGAGTGAGTGATGCTTAAGAGAGGCAGGGTGGGAACATGCGTACAATGTGACAGATGTATATTCTAAATTTAATGAGTTTATCGGTGGACATGTATCAGTTCTAACCAGCTACTTTCGCGATGGAACCATAAATTATGATCTACATAGACAGTTTCTGTAACTGGTAGGTGAACCAGCACCACAAGCTGATTATATCACCAACTGCAAATTTCTGTCCGTCATTGCCAGTATTCGTTCTCCCATCGAGACATGACGGTTGGATCCATAGTGATGCAAAGTCTGGCAAGGGAATACCCTAACTTAGAATGAACCCAAAAAGCCTCCTAGGCTAAGTATACCTATTAAGAACTTTTCGGAGTATGCAAATGTAAATGCTCCATATTTAGAAATCATATACAACAGCTCGCTCAACAGAAAATCCGTACCTAAGGACTGGGAAACTGTGCATGTCACTCCAATACAGAAGAAAGAAGACGGAAGTTATCTGCTCAATTATTGGCCCACGTCCGTGACATCAGTGTGTACTATGAGTTTGGAACAGATATTGTGCTGAAACATTTCAAATTATTCCAAAGAAACAATCTGACGACACATAGTCAATATGGATTAAAAAAATATTGCTCTTGTGAATCACAACGGGTTCATTATTCACTCGAAGTTATGAGAACTACCGACAGAGGATATCATGTTAATTTTATATTTCTAGATTTCCAGAGAGCATTTGACACCATTCTCCACAAGCGGATTTTGATTACATTTCGTGGCAATGGAGTATCGATGCGATTCCACGACTAGTTTCGTGATTTCCAGTCGGAGAAATCACCCTTAGTGGTAGCTCACGGAAGTCATAAAGTGAAACGTGATGTATGGTATTCCTTAAGGAACTGTGTAGGCTGTCTCTTGTTAGGATATAATCGGAGCCTCCCATCAAATTGACTGCAAACGATGCTATCGTTTAGCGAAGAGTAAAGTCTTCAAAAGATTTTAATATGACTTAGACGAAATAACTGTATGTTGCGGAAAATGGCAACTGACTCAAAGCCGCAAAAAGTGTTAGGTCATTCACAAGAGTTCCAAATAAATCAGTTAAATTTCGATTACATAATAAATCACTCATTGTTAAACGGTGCTCATTCAACTAAACACCCATGGATTACAATAACGAACAACTTAAATTAGAACAACCATATTTGAAAACCTCATGTGTGTCAATGGTGAAAACTGAACCAAAAATGTAGGCATGAGACAGACACATTCCCTTAAGAACCACGCTAATTACGAAATTAGAATTAAAAGCCCCAGCTATGGATCCTAAAGGAGGGAATTGCCCAGTATCAGAACGAAAATACGTAAGGTGAAGACAGAAACACAATATAAACCAACATTGATTTACTCAACCAAAGCACAAATAAGGTTACGCACCTGACTAACCTGTCAACAAAAGTAGTAAAGGAAACATGAGATGTATTAAGAACAACAAACAGAATAAATACCTCCTGTTGGCAGAATCACTTGAAACGTTATGGGGGCAGTAAGAAGTGCAACTGGCGTTACCGAAATGTCTCACGATTTCCTACTGATCAGTTACAGAGTCTGCTTGGCTGAATGTTATACTGAAATAGATACATTCATGCACCAATTGACGTAGAACAGATGATTGCAATGTTCACCCCGAATTATAATCAGGAACTATCCTAACGTGCTCGTGCTGCTCTCATGCTCACCATAAATTGACAATGGAAAACGAACAGCGAGTTGGGTCCGTCTCTGGCGCTTCTGAGTGGACGCTAGGAACGCGATACTGTCAACTCGAACACTGGACTCCCCTCGGCTGTTGCTGTGGGGACCAGAGGTAGCAGAGATGCTTTAGGTCCAAGCTCGTTTCTTCGCGCCATGACAAAATAAAGAACAATCATTCCCTAGCTAATTCTGTCCGCCAGTGGCGTAGGCGAGATATGGGCACGTTGCAACATGGGTTCATTCTGACCTCTGATTTTTTTCATGAAGTATCCTATCAGGTGCTGCCATCGTGTGGAGGCGCTCTCAACTGCGTATTATCTTCACTGTGACGGTCGGAGTTGGCGCTAGAAGCCTTTTTTTCTTTATGTTATCTTTCTTTGATCGAAATCGTCATTGCTTCCTAACTCTTTATCGTTTTAGAAACTTTGTACATTTTGTACATACATTAACACATTCAATGACATACACTAGTTTTCAGAAATTATAATCTGCTCAATTTTGTAGTTTAACAATGTAATAACTGATTTAGTTTAAAGTGATTGACGCGAAGTTCACGGGGGTGCGAAGTGGGTATGTTGCAACGCAGTGTTGCAATGTGCCACGCTCTTCGTCAGGTAGACTTTTTATGCCTCTTGGATAGTGTAATGCTCTTATTTTCCTTCTTCTTGTATTTTATGTCCACTCAGTCTAAGTTTTTGCTCTCAGATAAACAAAATGCGTCATTACAAATGTAGAACAGAAAACTGTTTGACACCTTTAGATGTGATGCAGAGAGCAGCCACTTTGGTTCCTTTAGATGTGATGCAGAGAGCAGCCACTTTGGTTCCGAAAATTGGAGGAAAGGCCGATTACTCTGTTACAAAAGTTACAAAAGACTTTCATTACTATACCTTCTCTCAATTCATCAAATCCGAAAAATGGGTCCGTTAACTCTGCAGCCTCCTCATGTTTTTTAAGAAAGTTAGAGATGTTCATCTTCTGAAAGCAGTATTCTAAACGTGGCAGAGCGCCGCCCATCTGTTGATACAGGTTATTCTCGCATCCCCCTGCTCTGCTTCCTACACCAGGGTTGTGACTGGAGGCGAAAATCTGCACAAAAGCTTGCATCGGCTGGATGCCTTTCGGACACGCAACTTTCACACGGATAATATTTCTTATCTACCTGTGGCCAGGCCCTAGCTCTGTTCGCACGAATATTGAATACGTGCTGCGTGCCAACACCTGTTTTTCTGTCGTTTTCCTCAGTGACTGACCAGAGTCCGTAAGCGGTGCAATTGTCTAACTGTACCAGTAGAGCAAAGAACAAACCCACAGCATGTCAAATCGGAAAAAGCTAATTAAAACAAAAGTCATTAAAAATTCAGCATATACAGTCATAATAATCATATTTACTCACTAAAGCTATTGTTGTTCCATCAAGCGTCGTCATTATCCCGTCATTGAAGTTAGTAATGGTACTGAATTAAAAGAGTCTAGCCAAATGGATTGCCGCCGTTCAATATAGAGGATATTGTGAAGAAAGTGAACCAAACATTGCTTTTTATTGGCGTGACATGGAGAACATGTAACAAATCTACTAAACAGGCTTCCTACATTACACTTTTCCGTCCCCCTGCCCCACTACTGGTGGACTGTGTAGGACCTATACCCAATAGTATTGATGGAATACGTACATTGAAAAAGTTCAAAGGAGGGCAGCTTGTTTTATATATTCGGGAAACAGGGGAGAGAGTGTCTCGCATGTGATATGCGAGTCGAGATGGCAATCATTAAAACATCGGTTTCTTTAATTGTGGGCTGACCTTTTCACTAAATTTCAAAAAAGAACTTTTCCTTGGAATGCGAAAATATTGTACTGACTCCCGCCAACTTAGGCCACATAGGGTGTGAAATTTTAACAAGATAAGAGGAATCAGAATTTGCACTAAGAGATTTAGGTGTGCGTTTCCCCATGTTCTATTCGATAGTGCAATGGCACAGAAATAATATTAAAGTGGTCATATGAATCCTCTGCCAAGCATCTAACTGAGAATTGCAGTGCAGTCATTTAGATGTAGAGGCAAACGTCAGCTTCCTTGTTATTTTGGATCACAGCCGGCACTGGCACCAAGCTGAACTCCCAGGACAAGAGAGTATTTCTCTGATGGAGACACTTGTTCATTCTCTCAGAGGACGTATTTAGCAGGAGTTCGTTCGCCAGCATTCTACAACTGGAACTGGAACTTCGCCCGTATGTGCTACACCACAATCATCCCACCTTTTATTACCCATCTGCTTCTCCAGTGCCTTCAGTGTTCAAGGTAGTAAACAATACATTTAGGTGGTACGTCCTGGGAAACCGGCAGAGCAAGAACGAAATTCACGTTACTTTGACTTAACGCGCTGTGTTAACATTGTAGTGCGTGGCTAAGATATGATAGAAATACGCCAAATAAACTACTTAAGATGTATTTCCTTTTCAAAAACCAACTTTGTGGATCTGAAATAGCTCAGCGTCTCATATTAAGCAAGGTAACTGGTACGAACAGATTTCAGAAATTAAGTTACACATTCTTGTGGCGGGACACACAAAAAAATGGTTCAAATGGCTCTGAGCGCTATGGGACTTAACATCTGAGGTCATCAGTCCCCTAGAACCAAGAACTACTTAAACCTAACTAACCTAAGGACATCACACACATCCATGCCCGAGGCAGGATTCGAACCAACGACCGTAGCGGACGCACGGTTCCAGACTGAAGCGCCTAGAACCGCTCGGCCACACCGGCCGGTGCGGGACACACAAATTTCATTGAATGCTGCGCTACACTTCAACGTAATATAGGTACATGATGTTGTATTTCAGTCCTCAAGTCTATGCAAACAACGGACGGCAAGTTCTACAAATCCTTCGTTTCGTTGACGACAGAAACTCGTTCCTCTCTCACGATGTTTTCTTAAAGATGCTGGAAACATGGAATTTGTATGGCGCAGGATCTGGATTGAATGGTGCCTTCTCCCTGACCTTCTATCTGAAACGATGAAGCATACTTGCGTTGTCTGTTATGTGTGGGGTGTTGTATGTCGTACATTGAAGCGCCAAAGAAACTGGTATAGGCATGTGTACGCACATACAGAGATATGTAAACTGGCACAATACGGCGCTGCGGTCGGCAACGTCTATGTAAGACAACAAGTATCTGGTGCAGTTGTTAGATCGGTTCACGCTGTTACGATGGCAGGTTATCAAGATTTAAGTGAGTTTGAACGTCGTGTTATTGTCAGCGCATGAGCGATGAGACACAGCATCTACGAGGTAGCGATGAAGTGGGGTTTCCCCGTACGACCATTTCATGAATGTACCGTGAACATCAGGAATCTCGTAAAACATCAAATCGCCGAAGTCGCTGCTGCCGGAAAAAAATCCAGCAAGAACGGGGCCAACGACGACTATGAGAATCGTTCAACGTGAGGGAAGTGTAACCCTTCCGCAAATTGCTGCAGATTTCAGTGCTGGGCCATAAATAAGTGTCAGCGTGCGAAACATTCTAACAAACATAATCGATATGGACTTTCGGAGCCGAAGGCCCACTCGTGGACCTTTGATAACTGCACGATACAAACCTTTACGGGTTGCCTGGGCCGCTCAACACCGATGCTTGACTGGTGATGACTGGAAACATCTTGCCTGGTCCGATGAGTCTCGTTTCAAATTGTATCGAGCGGATGGACGTGTACAGATACGGAGGCAATCCATGGATTCTGCATGTCATCAGGGGACTGTTCAAGCTGGTGGAGGCCCTGTAACGGTGTGGGGCGTGTGTAGTTGGAGTGATATGTCTAGATACGACTCTCACAGGTGATACGTACGGAAGCATCCTGTCTGATCACATGCATTCATTGTGTCGATTGTGCGTTCCGACGGGCTTGGACAATTCCAGCAGGACAATGTGACACTCCACACATTCAAAATTTCTACAGTGTGGCTCCAGGAACATTCTTCTGAGTTTAAAAACTTTCGCAGGCCACTGAACTCCCCAGACCTGAACATTATTGAGCATATATGGGATGGCTCGCAACGTACTGTTCAGAAGAGATCTCCACCCCCTTGCACTCCTACAGATTTATGGACAGTTCTGCAGGATTCATGGTGTCAGTTCCTTCCAGCACTATCTCTAACATTAGTCGAGTCCATGTCAAGTCATGTTGCGGCACTTGTGCATGCACTGGGGGGCCCTACACGATATTAGGCAGGTGTACCAATTTCTTTGGCTCTTCAGTGTAAAAGAGAGCAAACATTTTGCTTAAATATCCAAGCATCTTGTACAGTTGTTCTTTATGGCTTAACATTGCGCCTAGTATGAGCAGGTTATAGTGATCGAGGAACCCACAATGAGCAAATACTGAAGACGATCTCGAACGCTGGAATTGACACTGCCTGTTGAGACGCACACCAGCTGAAATTGGCACTGTCTGTTGAGCGCACACCAGCTGAGCAACTTCTGCACTGGGCACCCTGCAGATCGCTATCCAGCAGTTCCTCGGTTGTCCGGACATCGTCGTCTGTGGTCGATGTCGATGGCCTTCCTTCACGATCAGTATAGCATATAAGTCCGCGCCGCCTTGGACAAATATTTCTACCATTTCACTAACTAGGGCAAGACGGGACATTCCATATGGTCTTTTTTTTTTTTGGGTCCTTAGTATTCTGACTGGTCCGATGCGCCCTGCCACGAATTCCTCAACTGTGCAATGTCAGAGAAGAACCTGGAATCTACGTCCTCATTTATTTGCTGGCTGTACTTCAATCTCAGTCCTCCTCTACAGTTTTTTACCTCCACTTCTCACTCTAGTACCATGGACGTCATGCGCTGATGTCTTAACTGATGTCCTATCATCCTGTCCCTTCTCCTTGCCAGTATTTTCCACATATTCCTTATCTCTACGACTCTGCGCAGAACCTACTCATTCCTTACCTTATCAGTCCACCTAATATTCAACATTCTTCTGTAGCACCACATATCAAATGCTTCGATTCTCTTCATTCCCCGTTTTCCCTCGGTCCATGTTTCACTATCATACAATGCTGTGCTCCCAACATACATTCTCAGAAATTTATTCCTCAAATTAAGGCCTATGTTTGATAACAAGAAACTTCTTTTGGCCAGAAACGCTCTTTTGACAGTGTTAGTCTGCTTTTTATTTCCTCTTTGCTCCGTCCGTCATTTGACTGTTTTGCTGCCTTGGTAGCAGAAATCCTTAACTTCGCCTACTTTGTGACAATCAATCCTGATGTTAAATTTGTCACTGTTCTCATTTCTGCTACTTCTCATCACTTTCGTCTTTCTTCTATATACTCTCAATCCATATTCTGTACTTGTTAGACTGTTCATTCCATTCAGCAGATCATGTAATTCTTCTTCATTTTCACTCAGGAAAGTAATATCATCAGTGAATCGTATCATTGATATTCTTTCCCTGAAATTTAAATTCCACTCCTTAATCTTTTATTTATTTGCATCACTGCTTCTTCGATGAGCAGAATGAATAGTAGGCGCGAAGGACTACATCCCTGTCTTACACCATTCATCATCCGAGCACTTCGTTCTCGGTCGTCCACTCCTATTTTTCAGTCTTGGCTCTAGTACATATTATATATTACCCGTCTCTCTTATAGCATACCCTATTTTTCCTCAGAATTGAACCATTTGACATTGTCGAACGCTTTTTCCAGGTCAATAAATCCTATAAACCTGTCTTGATTTTTCTTTAGTCTTGCTTCCATTATCAACCGCAACGTCAGAAATGCCTCTCTGGTGCTTTTACCTTTCCTAAAGCCAAACTGACATTTATCTAGTACATCCTCAACTTTCTTTTTCATTTTTCTGTATATTATTCTTGTCAGCAACTTGGATGCATGGTCTGTTAAACTGTGATAATTCTGGCACTTGTCAGCTCTTACAGTCTTCGGAATTGTGCGGATGATATTTTTTCGAAAGTCGGATGGTATGTCACTGGACTAATTCATTCTACACACTGACATGAGTAGTTGTTTTGTTGCCACTTCCGCAAATAATTTTAGAAATTTTATAGAATGTTATCTATTCCTTCTGCCTTACGTTGGTTTTATTGCCACTTCCCCAAATGATTTTAGAAATCTAATGGAATGTTATCTATTCCTATTGCCTTATTTGATCTTAAGTCATCCAAAGCTCTTTTAAATTCTGATTCTAATACTGGATCCCCTATCTCTTCTAAATCGAGTCCTGTTTTTTCTTCTATCACATCAGACGGATTTTCCCCTTCATGGAGGCCTTCAGTGGAGGTTTTCCACCTACCTGCTCTCTTCTCTGTATTTAACAGTGGAATTCCTATTTCACTTTAAGCGTTACGACCCTTTCTTTCAATTTCACCGACTGTTGATTTGACTTTCCTATATGTTAAGTCAGTTCTTCCGACAATCAGTTCTTTTTCGATTTCTTCACATTTTTCATGCTGCGATTTCGTCTTAGCTTCCCTGCGCTTTCTGTTTCAGTCCTCAGTGACTTGTGTTTCTGTATCCTGAATTTCCCTGAACATTTTTGTACTTCCTTCTTTCATCCGTCAACTGAAATATTTCTTCTGTTACCCATAGTTTCTTCGCAGTTACCTTTTCTTGTACCTATGGTTTTCTTTCCTGCTTCTGTTACTGCCCTTTTTAGAGATCTCCGTTACTCTTCCACTGTACTGCCTACTGAGCTAATCCTTATTGCTGTATCTGTAGCCTTAGATAATTTTAAGTGTGTCTCGTCATTCCTTAGTGCTTCCGTACGTCACTTTTTTCCGTATTCATTTCTTTTGACTAATCTCTTAACTTCAGCCTAATTTTCATCACTACTACTTTGTAATCTGGATCTACATCTGCTCCTGGATACGCCTTACAATCCAGTATCTGCTTTCAGAATCTCTGTTTGGCTAAGGTGTGATCTAACTGAATTCTTCTCGTATCAGCTTGTGTTTTCCTAGTATACCTCCTCGTCTTGTGATTCTTGAACAAATATTTGCTATTACTAAGTGCAATTTATTACAGAACTCAATCAGTCTTTCTCCTCTCCAATTTCTGGTACCAATCCCATATTCTCCTGTAACAGTTTCTTCTACTTGTTCACCTACAACTCCATCCCAGTCCCCCATGATTATTACATTTTAATTTCCCTTTACGTAGTGTGTTACCCTTTTAGTAGCCTCATATATTTTGTGTATCTCTTCGTGTTCAGCTTGCAACGTCGGCACGTATACCTTAACTATCGTTGTGAGTGTTGGTTCGCTGTCGATTCTGTTATGAACAACCCTGTGAGTTAACTGTTCACAGTAACAGTCTCTCTGCCGTACCTTCCTATTTGTAGCGAATCCTACTCCCGTCATACCATTTTCTGCTGCTGTTGATATTTTCCAACACTGATCTGACCAGAAATCCTTGTCTTCTTTCCACTTCACTTTACTAACCCCTACTACATTTAGATTGAACCTTTGGATCTCCCTTTGCAGGTTTTCTAGCTTCCCTACCACGTTCAGGCTTCTGCCACTCCACTCCCCGACTCGCAGAACGTTACCATGTCGTTGGTTATTCAATCTTTTTCTCATTGTCACCTCCGCTTTGGCAGTCCCCGCCAGGAGATCAGAATGCGAGATTATTCCGGAATCTTTTGCCAATGGAGAGATCGCACGATAGCTTTCAGTTATAGGCCTCATGTCCTGTGGATGCAAGTTATGTGTCTTTAATAGAGTGGTTTCCATTGCCTTCTGCATCCTCATGACGTTGATCATTGCTGATTCTTCTGGCTTAGGGGCAGCTTCCCACCCTAAGGACAAGAGAGTGCCCTGAACCTCTGCCCGCTCCTCCGTCCTCTCTGACAAAGCTGTTGGAAGCCTTCGGCCGCCACTGCTGGTTATTAATAAAAGTTAATGAAAATTGAGCGGCCGAGCGGTCTGAGGCGCTGCAGTCATGGACTGTGCGGCTCGTCTCGGCGGAGGTTCGAGTGCTCCCTCGGCCATGGGTGTGTGTGTTTGTCCTTAGGATAATTTAGGTTAAGTAGTGTGTAAGCTTAGCAGTTAAGTCCCATAAGATTTCACACACATTCAACCACATTTAAAATTGAGCGGTGTCGAATTTTGAGCCTGTCACCGAAGACGTTTTGATTATTAATCTAAGACTCTACCACTAGACCACTGATCCATACACCTCCAGATTTTCAAGGTGAATTTGTGTGTAATTTAGGCCTTTAGTTCGCAAGAACCGTACCGTCTGGCGTATTTCAACTTTGGAGTACGTTTCCAGTTGCAGCGTCATTGCCGTTACACACTGTGATGCACCTGTTAACCATCCCATAGTAGCACTCTGCATGCAAAAACTTTTCCGAAAGTGCACCACTCTTGTTGCACAGTGGTGTTACTGTGGGACGACGTGCGTCACTTACTGACGGCCCTATCACTCATCAGTGTCTCCCAAACGTATTTGTTACTGGTAGCTTTTGCACGAACCATAACCGGCCTTGTTTCTAGCAAATGATATTTAGAATGCCCGTCCTTGCGAGAGCAAGAAGCAATTTGCTGAGTACTGTAAAATTCAGAGGTCCACCACGACGTCAGAGGCCGCTTTCTGGCTGACGGAGGGTGGGGTTGGGGTTGCAGAGGACTGACCCTAAAAGACCCTGCGGCCTGTCTGGCTTCCCTCTGCTGAACTGGGACGACCTTTTAGCTACGGTGGCCTACCAGCCACACACTTAACGTAATCACAAGCAAGAAAGTGGTCGCAAAAACGCTCTGTAAAACTGGAGGGAATGAGGCGCGTCTCCTCACCATGTGCTGTGATAAAAGCGCTTTAAAGATCGACTACTTTAAGGGACAGTGCATTCAGATGCCTCAGATGTTGCAACTAAGTATGTGCTACGGAAACCAAAAAAATATTTAAAGATTGTAATTGCATCCTGTCATTATCATTACCGGAAGGTTAAAAATATTACGTTCACGCCTGAAACCTACAAACAGAGGTAAATAGAAAATAGAAAACCTATCTTATCCTCCGATTCCCAAGTCCTCGGCAGTTGTCTTGTCGTTGTTGAGAGAACAGAGCAATATTTGAAATTTGCAATCCCCACGAAGAGATTCTTAGCAAGGTCCATTAAGATGTATTTAAAATATTGTTATACCCCAGATTCAAACACAGCGACGGTTCTTTCATATAATACGAAGAGATAGGACGTCACAAACTCGATACTGCAACCAAATAATTTGTTAGGCCTTCTCGACCTCACGAATATGTTTATTAAGTCATTTCTTTGGAGCAATACCACTGGTGTAATCACTGCTGGCAGGATAACATAATCAACTGAGATATGATATCTTTTTAACCCACACTGAAAATGTCTCTGCATGCTGTACCTCAGTGTTTTGCCCATGCAGTGGTTGAGGGCAGACTGAAATCGATTCTTGGTATACATACCAGTGTAAGAGGAAAATTTAAAGTGTCTCTCCAACAGTCAGGAAATTTTCATTTATGAAATTAAAAAGATCGTGCTGGATATTATTGACGTCTCCACTGAGGGTTTCAACGTGCTGTAATAAAAAGAGAAGTCTTAAGGGATTGTAGATTGAGAGACACCGTGGGATAGTTTCACCATAACTAGAATGGATTTATTTTTCCGTATGCATTCGCCCTTATCCACGCGATGGATGACAGATGTATCTTAAGGGTGTCTGTTGTTGGTTTTTTCATTTCCTTTTTTTTCTTTTCGACTGCAATCAGCATTCCGAGTCGTTGCATGCGGCCTGCGACGAATTCTGTTCTTAATTCCAGTGAGATGTGATCACGAAATAAGTACTACCCCTACTGTTCTCGTAGTCGTATTATAAGTGAAAACAAATACGGAATTCTCTGCGAGATTTATTTTCCACATGTACTGAGAAATACTTATACGTATTACCATGACTGCATTTTTGTATCGACAAGCAAAATTAAAGCACTAACTCCTGACTTTCGATTCCATTAAGAAAACATCTCATGTATCAAAACGGCTTCAAATATCTGAGTACTTTACGAATAAGTTAATGCGTGAAATATGGAGTGTTAAAACAAGCTACGTTTCTACCCACCTCATTTAATGGCATCATGTCTCATAAAATTACTGTTATACAATGATGAACATTTTTAGGGTCAATCAATGGATACTATCTGCAAAATCTGTTGTGATTAAAGTTAGTGGTACACAAATAATAAATTAAGACATGATGTCTGATGTTGAAGTTTTACTAAATGAAAAGCGAGAATACATTAAGTGATAAAAATTTTTGCCGTAAATAGTTTTGCGGGGGTGTGTGACTCAAAACAAGTTTCGAAAGGTTTGGAATTATGTACAAAGTGTATTAGAAGTCGCGAAGAACTATCATTCTCATATAATCTGTAATACTTCGTAATGTGTGCACCCTGATTTATACTGGCTGGAAACATACACACAGTCTCTAGATTTGAGATCTGACTTTGCGTTAAATTTTTAACACAAAATTAGACGTGTTAATGAGTAATTCATGATGGCTGTTTAAATTTTTAATTTCCGTCAGTGTTCACATGGGAAACACCGAAAATAAAATTTTTGCATCCTCTGGTGGTCGTTAGGCAAGCTGCAACTGTCATTGAATGAACGGTGGTTGTTTAATGGAGGAGAGTGTTATACTTAGGTATACGTTTCAGATTTTCCGCTCTAGCCCACTCTATAATAGAAGTTTTGTGTATTGTCTTATTCCATTTTGAAATGATAACATTAAGTTTACATAAATGACAGCCTTTTTGTGAAAAGTAAGGTTTTTCCAAATGAGAAAATTTGTTCAGAGGTAGAATTCAGCAATATAACTAGAAGCAATATTATATTCAGGTTTAAAAATGTTGCAATCTAGTAAATTCTGTCAGTACTGCACTTAATAATTAATCTGTTTCATTTTTACTCTACTACGCACTTATAATAAGTTACTAAAATTAAATTAAATTAAAGTATCATCGAAATGCAGTTACATGTTTGGAAACATTTTGAAATAGAAGCATTTGGAATTAAAAACAAATATCCATTTGCAAGACACGGTCCATTGTTAAGACGTTAACGAAACCCCCTTCACTTGCAAATATCGTTCGTTCCATGCTAAAAGACCACCTTCTGTTCAAGGTACAATAGTGTGTATTACCGACGAAGCACATATTACTCAAACGCGGACACGTTACGCAAATAGTTTTAAAAATTTACTGAGTTTTACTCATGTTAAAACTCTGTAATCGAGGAACAAACGATATCCTGCAAACAGTTTTAACATACTACTACATTTAAATATGTAGAGCTTGTAATACTGACAAAGACTGCACAATACTGAAGCTAATGTCAAACAGGAATAAAAGCAGTAGAAAATGTCAGTAACTGCTAATGGCGAACTGTAGTGTGCATTCCTAAATTCAGTCACGAGATTGAAACAGACATTAAGAAACATCATGTGTTCCTACGTACACCATCGTCCACGTTCAACTCCTTCCCCTAATACAGATTGTCGTATGTTGATATCGGCACTCCAGTAAAAACCGTGGTGAATCTATTCCAGAACCAGGAAGAGGCCATACACACACAGAGGAAGGAATTCCCGCGATGTAATGAAATCCGGCGCTTAGGAAGGGCTGCGACGAGGAGACACGGGACAGTTCGTCGACCCGCAAACAAGAGCGGCGTCCAGCCGAGATTCCGATGCCGACTGCTGCGCTGGAGGAGGGGTTGGTGAGGGGGAGGGGAGGCAATCGATAGCAGCCAGAGGCGGAGGCGGAGGCGGAGCCGGGGGCGGCGGTCGTCACCGCATCCCAGGCCGTGAACCCCCCGGCGCTCCGGTCCGGCCAGCATCCGCCAACGCCGCACGAGCCGGCCGCGAGCGGGGCGCGAACGTCGTGCGGCGGATCGGTGTTAACCGCAGCACACGGCCAGGACGTTCAGAAACTGACAGCAGTCCACGACAAACAGAGCCGCGTGTATCCCGGAAGTAGTGATATCCATAAATTACTATAGAATCCGGTAATTCTTCGCAATTACAAAATATGTATGGTTCTGGATTTACATCCTAAACTCCCCCCCCCCCCCCCCCCTCTCTCTCTGTCTCTCATCCTTCCTCTGTTCCTGCTCGAAGCACTATGGGACTTAACATCTGAGGTCATCAGTCCCCTAGACTTAGAACTACTTAAACCTAACTAACCTAAGGACATCATCACACACATCCATGCCCGAGGCAGGATTCGAACCTGCGAACGTAGCAGCAGTGCGGTTTCGGACTGAAGTGCCTAGAACCGCTTCTCTGTCCTCCTGTCCCCTCCCTTTGTCCAACTTCTCCTTCATGCCTCCCTCTCTCTGTGCATAACCTCCTCCCCCTTTCTGTGGCCATTTTCTTCCCCCACCTCCTTTCCTGTTACCTCTTCTCTCACCTTGAGCCTTAATTATTCTTACTTAAAACGAGATATTCATTGTTAACTGAAGTCGCTTAATCCTCTAACGGTAAGGGTGGGGTTGGATCCGACCCCAGCGAGTCTGTTTTGCTTATAACTCCCCACTCATTTCCTTCTGAGAGCGCTGTGGTTCCAGCTACCCTACCAGCCAGTCGTCCCGAGAACGCCGAGGAGGCCACGTCAGTCTGGTGAGTGACCTGCAGCTACCCTCTCTAACCGAAACCTACATTGCCCGCGCTCGGGTTGGATCCGACCCCACCTTACTGTTTACGTCACACTTATTAGTTTCTTTTGTGGGGAGGATTCAACCTCATATTGATGTTTATATTACATCTAAGTTTTTTTTCTCTTCTAGTATCTTCCTAAAATGGCGCATCAACTCCTTAGAACTCCTGAGGAGATATACAACGAGTTTCTCCGATAGGAGTCTGAGTCAGAGGATGGAGACAATATCGATGCAGAAAACTGTTCAAAAACCATAGATGATGTATTATCTGATACTCATGGCGAGGATGATGTATTTCATTGTGCGGCAGGAGCAGTCGAGTTTGATAATTCTCAGTCAGATGTAGATGATGAGAGAAATTTTGAGCTAGGTGAAGACTTAGAGACAATATGCACCAACAAACCCATCCATTCAAAATTTTCTAGGACACCAGCGTCAAATATCATTACTCTTCTCCCTGGTCCACGTGGGCAAGCAAGGGTGGTCACTTGTGAATTGGACATATTTTTATTATTTATAGATTCGAAAATTATAGAAAAAATTGTTTGTACATAAATCTTGAAATAGAGAAATCTAGGCAAAAGTGCAATACGGTCCAGCGGTTTCAGTCGCCACAAAGAGCGTTGAAATAAAAGGGTTGATGGGCCTTCTCTTCATGAGTGGTGTCCTAAAATATTCTATGCTCAGTGTAGATGAGAGGTTCTCAGCAACCTATTGACTTCCGGTGTTCCGTTGCTCTATGTGCAAGAAAAGGTTTGCATTTCTTCTAGAAAACCTTCGCTTCGATGATAAAGCCACCATAGAGGCCAGAAAAATCAACGACAAATTTACGGCTTTCAGCGAAGTGTGGGACATGTTTGAATCTAACAGTGAAAAAAATTGTAGTCCATCTGAATATGTCACAGTAGATGAGACTGTACTGAATTTTCGGGGTGCCTGTCCATTCAAAACGTACATCCCATCGAAACCCGACAAACATGTGTTGAAAATAATGTCACTGTGCGACGCAAGGACATTCTATTTTTTGCGTCGCATTCCATACACTGGCAAGGACAACAGAATAGAGAGGAGACCTGGAGATTTGCCTTTACCTGCCCAGCATGTTTTGCGCCTGACGGAATCTATCAGGGGTTCTCATAGAAACATTACAGCGGACAATTGGTTCTACTCGCTGGAGGTGACTGACGCACTCCTCCAAACGAACCTCACATTTGTGGGTACATTGAGGAGGAACAAACCGCAAATACCACCATCAATGCTGCTTTCCGCTCCAGTAGGCTCTTCAACATTTATGTATCAGGACGACAAAACATTGGTGTCATTTACCGCAAATAAAAATAAAAAAGTTTTACTGATATGGTCTATGCACTTCTCTGGAGAGATAAACGAAAAATCAAATAAGCCTGAAATTGTGGAGTTCTACAATCTAACTAAAGGAAGAGTCGATGTATTAGATATGCTTTGCCACAGCAGGACCACAAAAAGAAATCGAGAAGATGGCCCATGCGGTACTTTTATGCTATTTTAGATAACGCTGCTATAAATAGTTTTATCATTTACAAAAGCAATAGCAAAATGGACAGCTTTTCAAATGAAGCGAGAATATCATTTCTCAAAAATCTTGCGCTCTCTTTGACAAAACCTCGTATGGAAAAGAGGTTGAATAACACAAATCTTCCCCGTGAGCTCCGTTCGTCTATTGGAAAACTTTTAGAAAAGGAACCAATCGAATTAGACAAGCCTGCCCAAGGACAGCCACTAAAGAAAAGAAGGTGTGATTTTTGTGACAGATCAAAAGATAGGAAGGGGAATACTTTTTGTAGTAAGTGTAATCGTTGTATATGTGGGGAGCATAAAATTATATATTCCCCGGCTGCAAAGAAACTGAAATGTGATAAAGTGTGCCAAATATGTGTTTTCAGGGCTGTATGTGATCGTTTCCAGGATAACATTATACATTTACTATTTGTTCCTATTACATTATGTGTACAAAGACATTTATTATTGAGAACTTTATATTTCGAAACTGCTGGCACTGTAATTATTTTCTACAATTGAGGCACTCGGTCGTAAAACATGGTATCAAACAATTTTTGCCAATTGGCGTTTTTGGCAACGTCGGACTCCTTAGAGCTGATTTCATGGGTTGGCGAAGGAATCTGAGGGAGATGTGTACGTTGTAAGAAATTATGTTGGTATTATGTTATAGTAAGTGACAGCAGACTGCAGGTAAAACATTGTAAGTAACAAACATGGCGGCCCGACACAGTCTGTTCCGTAGTGATGAGGAACTTGAATCGAAGGTTTCGAGCGCTACCAATAATTCTGACTACAGTTCTTCCTGTAATGACGAAGATGAAAGCCCAGAGTATTATCCTGTTTATGACTGCAAACAAATCGAATGCAAATTACTCCTTAAAAAGGTAAGAACAGATGCCATTATTTCTTAATCTGTTTGAAGTAAAAGATGGTATGTACTGCACTTATCAAGTTTTACTGCCTGTTCAGTATTGAAACTTTTCTAAAATGGAAATTCTGAACGTCTCTTTCATCAAATATGAACTGAGTACGTGGTAACCAAACTTCGTAAAACATAAACACAATGCAATATACAGGGTGTTACAAAAAGGTACGGCCAAACTTTCAGGAAACATTCCTCACACACAAATAAAGAAAAGATGTTATGTGGACATGTGTCCGGAAACGCATAATCTCCATGTTAGAGCTCATTTTAGTTTCGTCAGTATGTTCTTCCACCTACGCTCAATGGAGCACGTTATCATGATATCATACGGGATACTCTACCTGTGCTGCTAGAACATGTCCCTTTACAAGTACGACACAACATGTGGTTCATGCACGATGGAGCTCCTGCACATTTCAGTCGAGGTGTTCGTATGCTTCTCAGCAACAGATTCGGTGACCGATGGATTGGTAGAGGCGGACCAATTCCATGGCCTCCACGCTCTCCTGACCTCAACCCTTTTCACTTTCATTTATGGGGGCATTTGAAAGCTCTTGTCTACGCAACCCCGGTACCAAATGTAGAGACTCTTCGTGCTCGTATTGTGGACGGCTGTGATACAATACGCCATTCTCCAGGGCTGCATCAGCGCATCAGGGATTCCATGCGACTGAGGGTGGATGCACGTATCCTCGATAACGGAGGACATTTTGATCATTTCCTGTAACAGAGTGTTTGAAGTCACGCTGGTACATTCTGTTGCTGTGTGTTTCCATTCCATGATTAATGTCATTGGAAGAGAAGTAATAAAATGCGCTCTAACATGGAAAGTAAGCGTTTCCGGACACATGTCCACATAACATATTTTCTTTCTTTGTGTGTGAGGAATGTTTCCTGAAAGTTTTGCCGTACCTTTTTGTAACACCCTGTACAGAAATAACCGAAATAGCTTCCATTTTGACTCGCAAATTATAAATATGTGCGAAGGTGACCACGGTATCTACAAGAGTTACCATGTTTTACACCCACTAGGTTAAATCACTCAGGATTTTTTCTATTATCATGGTGTAGCTCAGCTCTTCAGAAGAAATGTCTACCTGAAACGTAAACACAACACTTTTACCTTTCGTCCTGTAGTGTAGCGACTTAAACGCTTGACTACCAGGCCAAAGGCCACGAGATTGAATCCTGGTCGGATCACGAAGCGTTTTCAGTTAATCTTCGGACCGATCGTTTTCAATAAGATACGAATTACGCCAGATACAGCCGCGGTTCGGCTTCCGCGATGAACTGTAGATCCCTTCTCTTGCAGGTTGGGGATACGGGAACCTCCCAAGTGGCTTCGAGTTGATAGACTAGCAACAGAATCGGGAGGCACACGAGATTTTTATTATTATCCCTTGCACTTTTTTTTTTTTAGAAAGAAGGGTAATGAGGTTTTCGATACAAGTATTCCTTGTTTTGTTTCAGAAATCGACCGCGCTCAATATCAACCAGGATTGTGAATCGGAACCATGTACCAGTAGGTCTACAACCAACAATCATGATGAAAACAATGCGGATGTAAGGTCACCTACTGCTTCTGGAAAATCTAATCCGCCTAGTACAGTCCGTTATGCAGGATCGTCGGTACCTCTTGAACAAAAGGATACTGTAGATGATCAGGAAAAATCAAACAAAAAAGGTAGAAAAAAGAAACGTGGGGTAAACAGGAAAACATTAAAAAATTAAGAAATTTAGGTAAAAGCTATTTGTCTTACCGAGGAAAAGAAATCCACAAGCACCTCGAGAAGCAGGCCCAGATTGCCTTTTTAAGAAAAAATGTTTTTCAAAGATTGATGCTGACGAACGACACTCGGTGTTTGAAGAGTTCAACAGAATGGGAAACTACAACACCCAAAACGCTTATCTATTTGGTCTGATAGATGTTAAAAATCTGCCAGACGTACGGAAAACAGTGGAAGTCCCTCTCGAAGAAAATTTACCATTACTTACAATATCTTGGTTGAGGGGCAAAAAGTAGAAGTATGTAAAACTGCTTTCCTCAACATCCAAGGACTGCAAAAAAGTAGGGGAAAGTCGAAATTTTGGTTTTAAAAAAATACCAATGGGGCTCATACTCCACCATCAGATAAAAGAGGTGCACATGGGCACCACAAGAAAAAGTATTCAGAAGACGATGTAAAAAAATTTGCATACCTTTATATCAAAACTTCCCAAATACGAAAGTCACTACACCAGGCGCAAAATCATTATAAGATGTTTATGTCTATGGAATACACAGTTAAACGTTGTTTTGAAGAATATACTCAGTTCCGTTCAGAAAGTGGTAGCAGTCCTGTATCTGCAGACAAGTTCAGAAGAATATTTACGAAAGAATTTAATGTAGGATTCAAGTCTCCTAAGACAGACACATGTAAGGACTGCGACTGAATGATAATTGAACTGCAACAAGCCGAAAACGATAAAAATGACGCTAAAGTCCAAAAAATTGGGCACAAAATCGAGAGACACAACCTACATGCTGCTGCCGCCCAATTTTTGCAAGTTTCCCCAGAGGACAAAGAAGCCCTTGTTTTAACATTTGATTTCCAACAGGCGTTGCTCATTCCAAAATTATCCATTGGACCTGCATTTTACAAAAGAAAATTGTTTTTCTACAACCTCAGCATTCATGATTGCTCCAATAACGTAGGGTACTTGTATTACTGGGACGTGGCTACTAATAGGAGAGGAAGTGATGAAATTGCACGTTGCATACTGAAACTCTTCACCGTGAATGGCATACAGTGCAAGAAACTGATAGTAATATCAGATAACTGCTGTGGTCAAAATAACAACTGGACAATAGTCGCTCTCTGGCTTAAATTATTGGCAAGTGGCCGTGTAAAACGTGTTGAACATGTTTTTCCAGTAGTTGGACATACTATGATGCCATCAGATAGAGCAGTATTTCGGCCGAGTAGAGCAGTATGTGAGGGATCACATTTAGTATGTGTACTGCCCGGAGGAACGGGGACAGATCTTGAAAAACGCCCAGCGCTCATCTCCCTTTAATGTGTACAGAATGCAGAAGGGAGATTTCTTTCAAGTTTCTTGACTGAAGGCATTGTTTAGAGCACCCAAGAATGTAATTGCTGCGTCTGTCAAACTTCTGTTGGTTCGCGAAGAACCAGATTCTCTGACTGTTTATAAATCATATTTCGGATCTGGTGAAGAAATATTATTGAAGCTGTAAGGTCGTACTCTGACAGAAGATTTTCTGGGGAAATTTAACGCACCTCTTCCACTGCTGTATAATACACCAATACCAGTCAATAAGGAAAAATTGAGGGATGTCTTCAGCCTGTTCAAGTATATTCCAAAGGCATATCACGGATATTACACGAGCTTAGTTCCTGAGCATTAAATGTAACATTATTGTACCTAAAAACTACTAATAAAACAATTGGTAATACAACTTTTGGCTACTTTATTTTATTTCCAATGTGACTATCATGTTACACCACTGCACTTTAAACGTCCTGTTAAGGTTCCATCTATGTGGTAACTGCCACGTACCAGAAGCCACATTTAACGTCAGTTGTTGTGAAACATGGTATCTGGCAGATAACAAGGTAGCAATGTCTCATACGTGGATGAAAAATATGATATCTACGGGCATCTTTCATCTGATTTTAGTTCTTATATTCGCAAACAAAATGTTATGAGGAGCAGCTTAGACGAATTTTACTTTTCAGTACACATAGAATATCTGCGCAACATGACTATGTGAGTTTTGTTAGAGCAAACTATTTGATATTTTCCTCAAAACTTAACAGCCGATTTCCCGTAAGTTTTCATTTTGTTGGTTACCATGTTTTACGACCGAACGCCTCAATAAGTAAGAGATGTTTCTCATTTGGTTCCTATCTTTAGAATTTCTAAAGCACTCAAGTTCCTAGTTGTTGACTGAGTTTATTGATTTTTACTATGTTTTCAATAATTTTATAGAAAATATTTCTATTAAGGTATTTTTTTCTTGTAATCAAGTTCCTACTTCTTTCCAAAATACTTTATATTATTACTTATTGACTATAAATATGAAAATAAACTTGTTATAACAAACATTATGTGTGTTTAATTGATAATAAAACTATTTCGCATCATTCATTTTTTATTTTACGCCGAAAAATCGATATTTGGAGGGTGGGGTCTGATCCAACCCCACCTTACCGTTTATGTCTGGAAACTTCACTTTACCGTTAGAGGATTAAAATGAAGGGGTAAGCCTGTTGAGATCATTGGTATACACGGTGTAAGAAGACCTCCCCAGTTGTTAGGTGTGTGAGGATTGTAGCTACAATGACTATATTTCGCATTGATTTAATTTTCAAATGGATAGTATTACAAAGTTTCGGACGATTCATATTCTGTAATAGTATTCTAATGATAAACCGATAACGCCATAAATACATATTTCCTGTCTCGTGCAGTCCGCAGCTCGTGGTCTCGCGGTCGCGTTCTCGCTTCCCGATCACGGGGTCCCGGGTTCAATTCCCGGCGGGGTCAGGGATTTTCACCTTCCTCGAGATGACTGGGTGTTTGTGCTGTCCTCATAATTTCATCATCATTCCTGAGTGGCGAGATTGGACTGAGCAAAGGTTGGGAATCTGTACGGGCGCTGATAACCGCGCAGTTGAGCGCCCCATAAACCAAACATCATCGTCATCATCCTGTCTCCTGCAAGACCGATGGTAAGGAACAAATATCTACACGTTGTTGTGTATACAATAATTGAAACTGTTAATATGGAGGAACAATACACAGGTTCGTCACTTAAACGTTTCAGCGCAAATTTCTCTGGAACAAAAGTAGATACTGAAAAACGACTTTCATTGGTATGAATGTAAGACATAGATTCATGATTCATGAAAATAAATACTATGAGACATTCTAAAACGTAAGCAAATATTATTTTCAACACAAATGGCCACCTCGTATTATTTCTTACGTAATCATTAACATGAGAAAAACAAAAAAGTTGCGTTGGCTGCATCGTAATACGTCACTTACATGCTGAGAAATTGCGAAGGAAGTTGACGTTTGATATAAACGAAACGCGCAGCTACTGCACAATTCGGGGTGTAAGCGTGAATCCCACTATGTTCATAAAACGGATGTGATTGGCATATGCAATCTTACTTCCATTGTTGTCAAGAGGTCCGAAAATAAAAATGGGGTTTCCTGCCAAAAAGAATGATAAGTGAGGATCACGCTTGCATCACGGGATGTGCAATAACAGCGCGTTTCGTTTGTTTTAAACGTCAACTCCCCTTTGCTATTTCTCGGGAAGTACAGTCATTTCCACAAGAAAGTGTACGCTGTTATCTGTATGAAATAGAAGACACTGTTATAAATATATGTTTACATGTTATTGGCTTCAGATGGCTCTGAGCACCACGGGACTTACTTGCTGAGATCAGCAGTCCCCTAGAACGCAGAACTACTTAAACCTAACTAACCTAAGGACAACACACACATCCATGCCCGAGGCAGGATTTGAACCTGCGGCCGTAGCGGTCGCGCGGTTCCAGACTGTAGCGCCTAGAACCGCTCGGCCTACATGTTATTACTAATTGCACAGTTACCAAATACTTAATCCAACAGCCGCCATTATCGATTATAGCTTGGCACCTTAGCCCTCGCTCCGTTAAATCATCCACGTTTCAAACCTGTAAAAATAGTTTGACTCACTTCGTAAGGAATGTCTTTGACACTCTAAGAAATTTAGCAGCAGCTCCATAAGAAATCTTTCGTCCCTTTTGATGATTTACAAGCAACACTGCTTCGCGACGCTTCATATATTTTGCACTCATTTAAAACTGCAACGGGTAAAATGAAACATTGAACTCTTACACAGAGTATCTCTACACTATGCAAAAGTTCACTGATTACAGATTCGAGACCACTGCCAGAGATATCGCTGCGGACGTTACATTTAAAATTATGGCGTACACTTTTAAGTGGAACTGAATGTAATTGACGTACTGCAACCCAACTAACGCCAGTATTTTTGTGATTTTACATGTTATTGATTTCTGAAGAAATATGAGATTTATATTTGCTTACGTTTCCCGGCCGGAGTGGCCGAGCGGTTCTAGGCGCTTCAGTCTGGAACCGCGCGATCGCTACGGTCGCAGGTTCGAATCCTGCATCGGGCATGGATGTGTGTGATGTCCTTAGGTTAGTTAAGTCCCATAGTGCTCAGAGCCATTTGAACCGTATTTTTTTTTTTTTTTTTAGAAGTTCTCACTTTACCGTACTGCCACCTTGTCATTTTAATTTCAATTACTGGTATCACTGAATTGCTGTCTTGCCTGCCCGTGAGTGTCAGCAGCAGCGCGTATCGATATTAGCTCTGCCGTATTATCTTTGCTGGACGGCGACGACTTCCCGGTCGTGTTGTGGCGTGGAGAGAGATCGGACATGGAGCGGTTGGTGTTTGAACGCGGCAGAAGTGCAGTCGGGACGTAGCAGCAGTCGGGGACGGAGCGCTAGAGAGGCGCGGAGAACCAGCACTCGCCGACCGCTCGCGACACAGGATGAACTGTCCGACGGACGGAGATGGCAGCGGGATCGACCGTTGGTCGGTCGTTCAGTTTGTCGCCTCTTTGGGCGACGAGTGTTTCGTATTTTGGCCATTTATGGGTCTCGTCACTGAGTCATCTTGCTGGACGTGGCTCTGTTCCTTCTTGTGCGGAGACGTCGTGGCCAACGGGCAAGAGTTACCTCTGCATAATTGGGTCCGAGCCAGTGTGCCCGGATCGACATGTCTCCCAATTCTCGACGGACAGCGGACACACATGGTTTGAGGACCAACGATCTTGGTTGGTTGTTTGTCGGTCGCCTGGTCAGACGATGTGTCTTTCGTCACCGACCGTTCTTCGGTTTGTGTGTGTGTCCGCCGGTGTTTGTTCTAGTTGTTCATTAGTGAATTGTTTTACGAGTATTCGAGTTTCTTGAGGCAGTCTTTCCAGGAACACTGTGTACTCTTCGTCAGTTCGACTGAGCAATGCTTTAAATGCTGTAATGCTGTTTGCGTACTGCAGTAGCCAGTTGGTTGGTTGCGACAGAGCAGCGACTGAGTATTTTCTTACCGTGTTGATGCTGACCGCCACGGCTTGTAGTTCCACAGTAGTTGCGATGTTCATGTAGGTCAGTAGTTATTATGCCTTGGCTTATTAACAAACCAATATTTGAAGACACGTGTTATTGGTCTCTTCGCCTCGCTGGTATTTTGGTTGTAGTGTTTATGATCTGCTCACCGAAATCAGGTAGTTGGTTGGTTCGTCGGCTTTCTGTCGGTTGGGTTGCCTTCCGATTTAGAAGTTGTTGGTCAGGCTGCCTGTCTCGCCTAAACGGGCGTTAGTTACAATTCCAAGTCGACCCTGGGAAACTTCTGAGCGCCGTTCCGTGGTACGACCTTCTGCCTTTAAAATTGAAGCTTTTCTTTTAAGGCTGAAGCCGTTAAACTATTTGCTGATGTGCGACCTTCAGCCGAGTGTTGATATCTCTTAAATTAATATTCTTGTCTTGCCCTTAAGGCACACGATTGTGATGATTCTTATGGGGCCTTCAGCCGAATTTGCTTAAATTGTTTTAATACAAGACGTTTGATTGAAATACTTCCTATTGCTTGATATGCGGCCTCCAGCCGAGTTCCATTAAAATTAAAGTACTAAGTCCTTCAGCCGGTTAGAGTGAAGATTTAGAAAATTTTCTTGGGTGAAACCACCTGAAGAACCTTTTTGCTTAGTCCTTGTGTCTTCCATTATAAATGTGGGCTTCAGCCGATCTAAGGTTAGTCAAGGAGGTCGATTTAAGTTTCGAGTGTTTTGCATTCTTGTTGTAATATTGTGTGTGGATAATAAAGTTTGCGCCGGCCAAAGTGGCCGTGCGGTTAAAGGCGCTGCAGTCTGGAACCGCAAGACCGCTATGGTCGCAGGTTCGAATCCTGCCTCGGGCATGGATGTTTGTGATGTCCTTAGGTTAGTTAGGTTTAACTAGTTCTAAGTTCTAGGGGACTAATGACCTCAGCAGTTGAGTCCCATAGTGCTCAGAGCCATTTGAACCATTTGCCAATAAAGTTTGTATTTTGAGTGCAACTGACAGGAACTAATTTTGGCCCCTTTCCACAACCTAACCCTTTCTGGCCTGCTAGCCCAGGCATTCCAATTTCCTTTAATGACCCTCTGCCTTACACTCATACCGTCAAAGTCGTTTTTCAATATCTATTATAGTAGGCGTACTAGAGACATTTGCGCTGAAACGTTTAAGGGGGCCACCCTGTGTGTGTGACAAACAATTTATCTATTCGTTTATATGGCTTGCTATCGTACTTGAAACTGTTTGCAAGAAAGAATACCAAACCGCACATATTCACAGCACACGGCAGCACTTTCTTTCACATTCGGTTCTAACACAAAATCTGTCTGATAAAAAAATATGTATCCAATGTCAGACTGAATGTTTATTATTCTGTCATATAATGATTTGAAGGAAATCGGTCAAGAACTTCTTGAGATTTTTGTCAACAACGTTTCCCCTTTATATATTACATATATGTTCTTGTAATATATACACTAAAATATATACTCTTTGTCCATCCGAATGTTCATTAGAGCATCCTGTAAAAACTTTACATAAATCGATAAAGCACTTACACAGACTTTTGATATCAGTGTTAAACTACGATTTGTCTTCTTACAGTAGTATAGGCAAAAGAAGCAGCAAGATAATCATGTGTTCTGTTAAGTCTGTGTCTGTGTGAAAGTAACTGCACAGACGATCCCCCTACAGTGTTTCAGAAAGCTGCAGAATACCTTCATCTCGGCGGACGAATCAGGCTGTGAAATTTTTCCGCTTTTATAAAGTGTAGTCATTCAGTTCCCATGTCCGCCTGCTTAACTGGGTGCTAACGTGCTCGCCTTCCATGCTGCGGGCCCGGGTTAGATTCGCCGCCGGGTTGGGGATTTTCTCCGCTCGTGGATTGGGTGTTGTGTTGTCCTCAGTATCATTTTATTCTCATCACCGGCACGCAAGTCGCCCAATGCGACGTCGACTGAAATAAGACTTGCACTCGGAGGCCGAACTTCGGCGAATGGGGCCTCCCGGCCAACAATGCCATACGCTCATCTCATTTCATTTCATACAGTTCCCATTATCCCCTCGAAAAGGTGGGAAGAGCGAAAACAAACCAGTGGAGCACATCGATGAATTCCTTTAATGGCGACTTACAGTACGGAACCCCCAGTTTTGCAGTGTGTACAAGAATTGTCGTCCAGTACCTGGAAACGAATGACACATTACACGAAAGCGCCAAAGAAACTGGTGTAGGTATGCGTCTTCACATACTGAAATATGTAAATAGGCAGAATACGGCGCTGGGGTGCGCAACGCCTATAATAAGACAGCAAGCGTCTGGCGCAGTTGTTAGATCGGTTACTGCTTCTACAGTGGCAGGTCATCAAGATGTGAGTTTCAACGTGGTGTTATAGTCGGCGCACGAGCGATGGGGCACAGGATGTTCGAGGTAGCGATGAAATGAGTATTTTCCCGTACGACGATTTCACGAATGTACCGTGAATATCAGGAATCTGGTAAAACATCAAATCTCCAACATCGCCACTACCGGAAAAAGATCCCGCATGAACGGGACCAACGGCAACTGAAGAGAATCGATTTACGTGACAGAAGTGCAACGCTTCCGCAAATTGCTGCAGATTTCAGTGCTGTGTCAGCGTGCTAACCATTCAACGAAACAGCATTGATTTGGGCTTTCGGAGCCGGAGGCCCAATCGTTAACCGTTGATGACTGCATGACACATATCTCCACGCCTCGCCTGGGCCCGCTAACACCGACATTGGACTGGTGATGACTGGAAACATGTTGTCTGGTTGGACGAGTCTCGTTTCACATTGTATCGAACGGATGGATGTGTATGGGTATGGAGACAACCTCATGAATACATAGGCCTTGCCTGTCACCGGGACTGTTTAAGGTGATGAAGGCTCTGTGATGTTGTGGAGTGTGCGCATTTGGTGTGATATCGGATCCCTGATACGTCTATAACGACTCTGACAGGTGACGCGTACGTAATCATCCTGTCTGATCACCTGCATCCCTTCATATCCGTTGCCCATTCCGACTGACTTGAGAAATTCCAGCTGGACAATGCGAAACCCCACACAACTAGAACTGCTACAGAGAGGCTACAGAAACACTCTTATGCGTTTACACACTTCCGCTGGCCAACAAACTCCCCAGATATGTACATTTTTGACCATATCTGGGATGCCTTGTCACGTGCTGTACAGAAGAGATCTCCAGCCCCTCGTACTCTTTACGGATTTATACGCAGCTCTGCTGGATTCGTGATGTCAGTTCCCTCCAGCACTACTTCAGACATCAGTCGAGTCCACGCCACAACGTGTTGCGGCACTTCTGGGTGCGCGCCGGGGACGCACACGATATGAGGCTGGTGTACCATTTGCTTCGATTCTTCAGTGTAACTCTGTACCATTATTTGTTCGAGGCAATAATTGGAACGTTGTGAATGCTGTACCATGCAAGCACACCATATTCTCGGAGACCTTAGATGTCACCTCGCATTTTTAGTAACGCTCGTATGGCTTAAATTCTTCTATCCCAATGCGCCCCTAAACTCAGTGAACGTCTGATATGGCTGTTTCATGACATAAATACCGTAAAGAAAAAGATTTGTCCAGAAGAGTAATGGAAAGCGCAGGTTTTCTTATTTTGCACCCCTGCGTGATCTTACGGTGCGGAGCAAGATGACGCACCCCGGGGAAGGGACGCTAAGAAGTGTCAGTAGGAAGGGAGCAGTGGGGGCAACGAGAACGAATGACCGAATTTCTAAGAAACACTAGTGTTTTACGTGTAAAACAATTACGTAAGTACAGATGTAACGTCACGGTGCGATGGAACGTCTAACATAATTAATCAAGGTTGTTCAATCGGTAGTAGTTTTGTATATCAACAGTTCGCGCCGAAAAAGCAAAGTGAAGAATGGTAATTTACAACACAAATGTATAAGGGGGAGTTAAGTGAAAAGAGACAACAGAAAATGTAAGTAAGCTGTTCATTAATTCGAAAGTAGTCACGGTAATTGTTAATACATTTATCCTGCTGTGAGACAAGACGATCAATGTCGTCATGGGAAAATATTTGCGCTTACCTACGGAACAACTGATTGTACCGTTCGCGCACGTCTTCCTTAGATGTAAGCTGACAGCCAAGAGTTTTCTTCAGGGCTCCAGGGCTTACGGAAATCGCATATCCACCTTGACGCTTTGCAAATACACATGCGCATCATCAAGTTCGATGCCCAGGACTGTTGACGGAGGGCATCATTGTGTTGCCAACCCACATACTGCTAAGGTTGTTTCGGAGGCGCTGCAGAAGTTTCGCTGGGAAGCCCTTACGCATCTCCGTACAGTACCGATCTCTCCCCACCCGGTTTCCATATTTTAGAGACCTGATAATAGACATTCGTGGTCGTCGATTTGCTCAGGTCGAAGAGATGCTTGCCTAGATGCTATCAGGGCTACGTAGGCAAACGCAGAAAGGTTTGCATGAAGGCACTGACCACTTTTTCTCACAGTGGGATAAATGTGTTAACAGCTTTACTTTAAAAATGATAAACAGTTTATTTACTTTTTTCCATTTGTCTTGCCTCGCTGCCATGTTGCAGATAAGAGCACATTATTGGCATGCCGCGGAAATCAGCTCTTCAGGAAAAGAAAGCGGATCACGACACAGTTTTGCACAGCTGGAGTGTGAGATTCAGTGCTCGACATTAAATATTGGATATCGTAAATTCTCTGACTAACATTCCCCTTTGCCGTCAGATTGCATCATACATCGTTCCGCAAATTAAAAATTGTTGACAATTGCAGGGCATACACATCAATACACAGTTCTTATAACACAAAGTAAACATTCATAATTGACGCAGTTAAACAGCCATACACGAACTGCAGCAAAATTTCACATGGTGGCAATCTTATATCTATATCGTAGGATGTCGTAGAATATGGGATTGTAGAATTCATAATAGATCATTTTTTCATGTTTTATTGACTGCTGTTTGTAGATATTAAATAGGATCGTGAGGTATCACTTTCCACCGTACCTCCTGCAAGCGCAGCTCTGAAAGGCAGTGTGTGAAATGCTTAGCGAAGAATCCCATTGACCAATTACACTCCAAGTCACATGAATGCACCTCACAGCGTGCCTTTCGGGATTCCGAAATCTGTCTCCACCGTTTGATACATTTGCCGAGCTCATTAGAAAATCGACAAAGTTAGTTAATTTCAACAGCTAGTGAAATTTGCCTCTCCAACAAAAAGTAAATTGCGCGCTTATGATTGGAAAAACTGAGGGGGCATGTTGGAGGGCAATTCGTGGTTCTTCATAAACGGTGTCACTTGAAAAGTCCTGCCAAATAATAATTCATAAAACGGATTCATGAATTGTAAAACTCTTAATACGCTGTCCCTAACGGTGAGGCGTCTTCCCTACATGATTTCTGACTAAAAGCAACATACCGGCTGTAAAAATTACGTGATATATCTAAACGTAGATACTTCTAAACGTAAACTTTTATGGTTTATTCGTTGTTATACGTGTCAGTATTAACGCTCAGTCACTTAGGTGCACAGGCCGTGAAACAGATTATTTCGGATCCAATGAATCACAGAATTCGTCTTAAATTTTTGGGAGCTGTTAGCTCCGTCTTCAGAAATATGTGGACTGGTTTTTAAATTTAAACTAGTGGCTAATACTGCCAGAGGTAAAGTCGTCCTGTGCAGATTCGGTTTGCGTCCGGTATCTCTCTTTTATCTTCTCTGGTTTATCTCCTGTGAGGCATGTTACCTGCCGTAGTACTTCCAGGAGCTTTTAGACAATCGCTGTTGAGAGTTCCTAGTGGTACTATTCGTAGCCTTTAGCAGCGGCATAGCGTGTTTTGCTTTTACATGCGAAGTGGCGCGCTCACAGCGATAAATTACTGACCCTCCGCGCTCGGGGACCTGGACTTGCGCTTTTACTCCGAGTTCATTTAGACTCAACCACTTATCGTAAATCGTTTCGTGGAGCACGAGAAAGAGAGTAACGTGAAGGACATTCTGTTCTGGAAGAATTCCGTCGATATTGCAGTGGAAACGTTGCTAAAGTCAGGCTGTCTAGCCCGGCGACCACGGTAAAGGCAACTGATGATTACCAGCTATTAGGTAGGGCACCTGCGAACTGCTAGAGGCCATTGTGGTAGAGGTCATTGTGCATGTCCTGAGAGAAGCGCAGGTGATATTAAAAATCTGGCTGTACACAGCATTTGCAGGAATGTCGAAATTGGATCAAATGGCTGATATTGTCGTTACGTTAGCATCTTAACACTGCAAATTCTTCGAAATGGATTATGTTGTGCTAAATCAGATTTACCAGGTTAACATGAAAACCAAGAATGAAATTAGTACCCCACATGTGCGTACTACAGAGCACTTTTAATGCCTTAAAATTATGTGTGGGATCTCGGTCTGAGTTGGGTAGTACATTACGGTGTGAGCCGAACTAGCAGCTCTCGATTCCATATTCAATCCTGACTCCTCCACTAATTTTTTCTGTCTCTTCCAAGCACTCCTGTTGAGAGCACAGAATGACTATAGTTTCCAGCAGAAATGGAGGTGGCTTACAAAAATTTAGCTAATGTGACATCTAGCGTAACGATGCACACTTTACATGATATTGACATTAGTACGTGTTGTTCTAGATGTAATTTTAAAAAAGGGTTGATATACTTTTAAGATGTGCGATACTTTCACTGGTGTGATCACTTCCGCTGATGCACAGCTCCAGCAGCCAAGGACGAGGGGTAAGTTGGACCTCATGCAGCAAGTGCCAGAGACGCATTGCGGCGGGTGATGGATGGTGGGAGGGGGGGGGGGGCAGGCTGGCAGATGTCTTTGGCTCGCTTAAAGAACGGACACGCTTTGCAAAGTGCCTCGAGGACAATGTGAAATGTACAGACAATTTGTGAACCCCTGCAGGCAATAAGATGGAGCGTAGATACCAAGCGTCAAGAATGCACATGTGGAGGCTTGTGAAACTCGTGGCTGGCTGCAGTAGTTTATCATTGCATTAAAGAAAAAAAAGCGAGAAACGTGCCGTGGACCCTTGCAGGCACTGTGAAGGAGCGCAGACGCAAGCCACCAAGGATTCGCACAGGGAGGTATGTGAAACTATGGGATTGCGGAAGAAGGCTGACTGCTTCTGTAAAAAGAATGTTTACCGGAAGGTAGGGAGGTTGCTTATAAATCACGAACGCCAGCATATTCCAGCAGTCAATAGTGAATATTTAACTGGCATGAAATAAATGTCTGTTAACCATGTAGATCACGCTGATAACGAAAACTAAAATAAAAACCTCGAATTAGCTCTCGTTTCCAAGTTATTTTATTACCATCCGTTGTAAGTCTCTTCCCATATAGGCCTCGAAATCGTTCTGATGGGAGACAGAATGGTGAAGTTTCAGGCAACAACATATGTGTGTATTTTGTCGCTGTTTTTAACCCGGGCTTGTAGCAACAAGCGACAGGGAAAGAGGAAGGGAGGAGCGTAGCATGTTCCATTTCAGCGTAGTCTCAGTCTGCTACAAGCCGTGTTCTGTTCGTGTGGTGAAAGAAAGTGCTACTGAAGTGTAGTTAGTGCGTGTGGTCGTTATAACTCCTGTGGTTCAATATGCTCCGCAAATACAGAAACAGTGCTGCCAATTTTTGCTACATTTGCTACACTGAAATCGCAAAGAAGGCCAATAACGCCACATTTTAGGAAGGCATACAGACTGTACTTTGGCTGTAAAGTCTGGTACAAAGACAAGCCCTGGGCTCCTCAAGTATGGTGCCTATCTTGTGTCTAGAGTCTTCGCTCGTGGTTGAATCGTAGAAGATATTCCATATGCTTCGCTATTCCCACGATCTGCTGACAATCATCAATCAGTGTGAATGGCTGTTGCTTTCGTATGGGAACTTCATTAACATATGTTATTTCTAAGAAGAAAAAGTCTTCCCTGACATATCCTGACATAGCGTCGACCCTGCGACCAGCGCCTCACAGAGACGGACTGCCTCTTCCCGTCCCACTGTGACTGTGACAGTGTCGAGGGTGTTACTGAAACCAGTGCTACACCATCACTTTCAGAATCCAGTTCCTCAAGATACCCTGATTTTTTATGTAATGATGAGTGTACAGGGATTCACAAAATAACACAATGTGAACTTATTGACCTAGTAAGGCATATGCAATTGCCGAAGGATCAAGCTGAACTGTTGGCATCAAGGCTACAACAGAGTAATTGTCTTCATAAGACAGTAAATGTAACTCCTTTCCGTAATCGCAATATTTCATTCCTTCCATTTTATGAAAGTGAAAAGAACTTGAATTTTCTAGTGTTGTACAGGGGCTAATATCAGCTATGGGCTATTCTATGTTTCTATCGCTTGAGCCTTGTTCCGCAGTTACGTGGGGTCAGCCATCGTTAATCGGATTTGGCATGTCAATGTTTAAGGGGTGGCCGGATGCCCTTCCTGCCGCCACCCCGTACCCCCCGGGGCGGAATTAGTGTACCCCAACTCTCTGTGTCGAGTGTAACCCATGGAATAGTGTGAATGTGTTCAGATGTCTGCGAGCCGTGTAACTGAGGCGGAACATGGGGATCAGCCCGGAATTCACCTAGCAGGATGTGGAAAACCACATCCAGGCTGGCCGGCATATCGGCCCTCGTCGTTAATCCACTGGGCGCATTCGATCCGGGGCTGGCGCGCCTACCCGAGTCCAGGATGCAGTGGGTTAGCGCTCTCGGCTACCCTGGCGGGTTAATATCAGCTATGGGCATTGACCATGAAGTTGATCAGAGTAGGTTGTTCATCAAGTGTGTGCTACTGCATAATTGCAACGCGTTGCCGTAGATTCCGATTGAGAATGCACCTTACATGGAAGAAATACACGATAACATGAAACAATTGTTATTGCGGTTGAACTCTGACAAGTTTAAATGGCAAATTTCCGAGGATATGAATTTGATAGGCATATTACTTGGACTACAGCAGGATTACGCCAAATTCTGTTGCTTCCTGTGCCTCTGGGCTAGCCGTGACAAAGCACTTCATTATAAACAAGAAAATTGGCCTAAACGTCGATCAGTTGAAGCACAATCTCAAAATGATATGCTCGAAGCACTTTTCGAATCCAAGGCCATAATTATCTCTCCTCTTCATATAAAATTGGGCCTAATAAAAAACTTTATGGCCACGGACAAAACTGGGGAAACATTTCTCTGTCGGCGCGAGAAATTTCCACGTCTTCGTGAGGCGAAAATAAAAGAGGCGATTTCTGTGGGTGCCATATAAGCAGATTCTACAAAGATGAGCTTCTCGACACCATCCTGACAGGTGATCGAAAGTTACCTTGGGATGCCTTTGTTGACGCGTTAACAAATTTTCTCGGAAATGACAGGGCAGAGAACTCTAAGGTTCCTGCGGCAAATCTTCTTCACTGCTACAGTAGATTGAGATGCAACATGTCCTTGAAGTTACGTTGCCTAGATTCCGACTTTGTCTTCTTTCGCGACGACTGTCGTGGAGCAACCGACGAGCACGGAGAAGGCTTCCAACAGTGAATTTCGGACATGGAATCGAGATAGGAGGGAAAGTGGAGTGGGTCAGTGGTGACCGATTACTGCTGCACAATAATCAGGGAATCACCACAAAAAACTAAAAACACCATGGAACGTGGTTGTGTCTTTATTGACCTTCCTCCGAGGGATAATACCAAGCTAAATACGCTGATCAACCAGAACGATACGACCACCAAACCACTGTATATACAACCCGTCCACGCGATAGCAACGTCACCTGGCGAGGAATGACTGTTAGTCAGGCATAAGCACGGTGTAACTAGTATCAGTGAGCGTTCTGTCCGTGTGTAGAATGAAGGAGGCGTGCGATCTGTTAGGCACAGTTGGAGGAAGCAATGAAGGAACTGATAAGGATCAAGGGATATAGGTGGGAGGAGGTTGGCTGGGAACTGGCAGGTGGTAGGAGGATAGGAAGATAAAGAACGCGATCTGACAGTTTTATCATAAACACCGAAAACAGGTATCTACCGCTGCCAGAGTTAAGTGGAGAAGTGTCTCAGGTAGAACGAGAAGCAGGAAATGTGCAGCACACTCCAACTGAGGCCATTAAGCCTAGGAATGTACAAAGAAGAAAGAGCTGGTGCTAGGTAGTAGCCATGGGCGAGGTGTAAGCGCTCACTTACAGGAAATTGTAGGAGCAGCGTACCAGCCCACCAGTATCTTCAAGCAAAATGCAGGGCTAAGTCATGTGATAGAAGACTTAGGGCCTTTATGTAAGAACTTTGCAATACAGGACCATCTAGTGATAGTGAGTGGGGCGGGAAACAGTTTGGACAGCGATGGGGCATATGACATAGGTGGTGACCTGGACAAAGTAGCTTCTGTGACTCATGGCGCCAACGTACATATTGTTGAGCTGTTCCGAAGTCATAATGGACCACAAGTTGATGGAGCTATGAGGCGAATCAATGTGGGGTTAGGGATGGCTCTGAGGGCAGCCAATTTCGCTCATGTATCTCTGATGCCCGTCGGGACTATAAACACGAGGGGTTTCACTAAGCATGGCCTACCTCTAAACAGGACTGGAAAGGGAAGATTCCTACAGCTGATTCATGAAGGTATAGGGAGTGGATCTCGGGCCACATATGGTCAAATACCAGTTGTCATGGGTTGGAAAAATCAGTCTTTTTTAGGACAAATCCAGACAACAGGTTCCCCTGCCGAAAGAGTATCTCCTGCAGATTAAAAAATACTGAAACAATCACTCACAAGACAGATTTTAACACTCCAAATGTCACACATACGAGATGTCACAAACTATTGGAGAGAGTAACATGGAGCATTTCACACACTTATCAATCCTCCATCAAAACATGCAATCAATAAAAAATAAAATACATTTGTTAGAAGTTGAGCTCAAATCTTTGAACTACACAGTAGTTTGCGTTACCGAGCACTGGTGTAGAGACACAGAAATCCAACAGGTAGTATTATCACTGTATGAAAGGGCAAACGCTTACTGCAGAACTGCTTCAAGGGGCGGAGGATATGCATTTATATCAGAAAAGGAACTCAATTCAAATTGAGACATGACTTCAGTACACTTTGATATATCAATTTTTGAATTAACAGGGGTTGATATTACCAAGAAATAAATCATTTTGCGTGTGTATAGATCTCTCAGTGTAGTGTGGACACTTTTTTCAATAAATTAACAGAATTTATAGATAAAGTCTCAAGTACAAAGATCAACAGAATTCTGTGTGGGGACGTTAACATCAACACTAATATCATATACGAATCCAGCAGCACCCTCATAAATATCCTTCAAAGTTTTGGCATGTTGCTATTGGTCAATTGCGTAACGGTGGCTACTACAACGACTGCATCAGTAATTGATCATGTTGCCACAAATACGGACAGGGAAAAGTGTGCTGCAGCTATAAAAGATCTCGGCCTATCAGATCATCTCTGTCAAATAATATCAGTAAAATCAGGCCTCGAATCATTCCCTAAAGTACAAGCCTACAAACGGCATATATCAGAAATCAAAATAAAAGATTTTTCAAAAGAATTAGCAAAACAAAGCTGGAATGAATTGTATAAGTAAACCAATGTGAATATGAAATTCTCTAAATTCTCCACGTTAGTTAAATAGAACTTCGAAAAGGATTTTCAAAAGTATGCATGTCTGTATCAACGTCTCACAAAAACAGATTAAAAACAGCAGGTACTAAGAAGTCCTCCCAAACCCTAAAATACCTCAGATCCATGCAAAAGAGTAGCAGTGATCCAGAATTCCTAAATTTCTATCACGGATACAAAAAGACCTATAGGTTGGTGCTGATAGCTGCAGAAAAGTCGTTTAATGACAATATAATATATAATGCAGAGAATAAAAGCAAAGCAGTCTGGGATGTTATAAGAAAAACGAAAGGGGGAGAGGCAAACAAACGCAGAATAACGTACTGCTAAGGGAGGGGGATAAGATAATAAATGGCCCACAACACTAAGCAAACTATGTAAACGAGAATTTTTCAAGTATTGCGGAGACATTACAGCAAAAATCCCCTAAAACAAATATAACGCCTGTAAATAATGTTGCACTAAATACAGTGATGTTACTTCCAACTACAGAGAATGAAGGCAGTAAAACTGTTCAAAAAATAAAAAATTAAATGTCAGTAGGCTTAGATGAAACACCAATGTGTGTACTGAAACAATGCATAGAGATAATGCACAGCCCCTTAACAAATATAATAAATGAATCTTCACATCAGGGGCATTTTCAGAGCAGTTAAAACAGGCAAGAGTTGTACCTTTGCTTAAGAAAGATGATGCAGAAGACATGGAAAATTACTGGCACATTTCCATGCTGTCACCAATCTCAAAAATAATAGAAGCAATTATGAAAGACAGATTAATGAATTGCCTGAATAATTACAACCATTTGAGTGAATCACAGTTTGGTTTCCGAAGTGGCAAAATACTGTGTCAGTCATTGTAGAATTCACAAAAGTCGTACTTGATGCTCTTGACAAAGATGAGTGTGTCACAGGCTTATTTTGGGATCTTTCTAAGGCCTTTGATATAGTCGACCACAAGATTCTATTAAATAAATTAGAAGCATTAAGTTTAAGAGTGGTAGCTAATGACTGGTTTCGATCATACCTGTCAGACTGTGTACAAAGAGTAGAGATAACACATACTTCAAATACGTCCAAACATGTAATAAAACACTTATCAGAACCAAAATACATTAATATATGGGTTCCGCTAGGTAGCATATTAGGACCAATACTATTCGTGATATACATTAGTGACTTTCCCGGTAATGTTACTCATGGTGAAAAAATTCCCTTCGCTGATGACAGCAATATTGTAGTCACTGAGAAAACAAGAGAACTCCTCGCATAGAAATCAAATGAAAGGCTCAAGGAAGTTTACGATTGGTCAATAGGCAATAACGTGACGTTGAACATGAGGGAAACTAATTCCATGAATTTCGGTATAGAGGGAAAATGACAATGTTAAATTAAATATAGATGGCACCTCTATAGATTGTGTAACAAATGCAAAATGTCGAGGAATTAATATTGACTCTCAGTTGAAGTCGTGTGAACACACAAAGGTATTTGCAAACAGACATGTTACATCAGTATAAGATGCAGTGTCTTTTAGTTTCATACTATTCATATGTGCACTCAATTCTTAGCTATGGCATTCTGTTTTGGGGAACAAATGCACAAAATATGAACACAATTTTCAAACTCCAGAAAGGGTCATAAGAATAATAACCAAAAATAGTAGTCGAGCTCATTGTAAAGATCTGTTCAAAAGACTGGGGATTTTAACTGCTCTGTGTGAATACATTTACCAGTCAGTTGTAAATATCAAAAATAGCATTGGTAATTACTGGCACAAAAAGCTCACTCCATGACCTTGGAACAAGACCTAGACTCAACTTATATTTACCAAGAAAAAATAAACTTAAAACTCAAAACAGCATTTTCTACCTAGGAATGAAACTGTAAAATAAATTACCAAACAAGATTAAAGAAATTGCAAAAATGCACTTATTTAAAAAGGCAGCTAAAAAGTATCTGTTATGCAATACATTTTATACATTGGAGGATTACTTAGATAAAACGGAGTACAGATTTGGTAAAAAAATTTTATACAAATAAATTATAATAAAGATTATAAAACATCCAACATTCCACATAACACCTTCACACTATGTTTTTTTTTCCTTTTCTAGAAGAACTTAGCCCCAAGCTACGCATAGCACAAAACTGACGCCTTTTCCTCTTCCTGAGCTCAACAACTCACTCATTATAGAGGAGTGCTGACTTAGTTTTTCAGGACAGCAAATGGGACGTTGCAGTACAGAAAATGGCCCAGAGATCACCAGTGTGTGTGTTTGTGTGTGTAGTGGTACAAATGGCTCTGAGCACTATGGGACTTAATATCCCAGGTCATCAGTCCCCTAGAACTTAGAACTACTTAAACCTAACTAACCTAAGGACATCACACGCATCCATACCCGAAGCAGGATTCGAACCTGCGACCGTAGCAGTCGCGTGGTTCCAGACTGAAGCGCCTAGAACCGCATGGCCACCGCGGCCAGCTGTGTGTAGTGAGTGAAGTGTGATGAAACAATGTGTGTATAGTGTGTGGAGTGACTGATAGTGAGATATGAGTGAACGGCGTGGCGTTATATTATTTAATAAGTTGTTTGTAAAAAAAGGTATTGTATACCAGGAGTAAATCTAATGATAGGCTCTAACTAGAAGTCTGTAAATGTATGTGTATACGAATTAGCTTATTTTAAATTGGTATACACTTGTAAATACTTTGACATGTCCTACCTCCTTGTAAATAGAGATCTGTGGATGGAAGAAGCTACTGCTACTTCTACTACTTCTATCTGAGTTTGATCGAGGACAGACTGTGATGGCCAGGAGGCTCGGAATGAGCGTTTTGGAATCTGTAGGGCGTGTCGGGTGTTAGAGGAGTGCTGTGGTGAGTGTTCTCAACACGTGGCGAAACGAAGGTGAAACCACGAGCACACGTCGTGAGTTTGGGCGGCCACCCCTAATTACACACGTCAGACGTCGTAGGTTGGGCAGACTGCTGAAACAGGACAGGCGGCGAATTGTGGTGGAACTAACTTCAGGCTTTAATATCGGTCAGAGTACAAGTGTGTCTGAAGGCATTGTAACGAACACTTCTAATGATGCGCCTCTGCAGCCGACGGCCCATGCGTGTGCCAATGTTAACACCACGACATCGGCAACTACGACTGAAACTGGCATGTGACTATCGGCACTGGACGTTCACGCAGTGGCAGAGCGTTGCGTGGTCCGATGAATCGCGATACCTGCATCATCATGCCGACTGGAGGGTGCGAATCCATCGTCTCACAGGGGGACAGCTTCTTGACACCTGTACTGGGCGACAGAGACAAACGGGAATGGCTCCATTATGCCCTGGCGAACATTCACGTGGGAATCCATGGATCCCGTGGAGCACGGGCAAGGCGCCGTGATGGCCAAGGATTATCGTACGTTGGGGGAAGACGACGTACGCCCCTTCATGACGATCATGTTTCCGGACGACAGTGGAATAATGCGCCATGTCAAAAGGCTACGAGTGTGATGGAGTGATTCGAGGAAAACAGTGGCGAGTTGCATTGATGAGCTGGCCCCCCGACTCACCAGATCTGAGCCCTATGGAACACATCTGGGACGCGATCGAACGTGGCGTCAGAGCGCATAACGTCGCTCCACAGAATGTATAGGAATTAGGTTACTTGTGTGTGCAAATGTGGTGCCAGCTCCCTTCAGGCCTCATTGCTTTCATGCCACGACGTTGCCGCTGATATCCGTGCCAGAGGTGGACATACAGGCTATTAGGTAGTTGGTTATAATGTTCTGGTTGATCAGTGTACATGAATAAGTCTATATGGGCAACAACGTAAGGGTTTTACAACTTGAAAAAGCGTTCTGATCTTGGATTTCTATTAACATTTTCGCCATCAACACACCCGAAAACATGAAAGTTAGTAGTTTTTTGCCGGTTATCAGAAAAAGTAAAATCTTGTTGGCTGGTGTTCTTAGACGAAGCGCAAACATGAGACTGTCCAGGCCTCATGCAGAGACAGCCGTTACATGGAAGTGTTGTGACTGTGTGACTGCTTTCACAGCAACTAAGCAATGCGGAAAAATATTGGAACTGAGCGGCAAACGCTGGTAACAGCCCCGATAGTGAACACGTAAGAAGAAATCATTAATGCCGTGGGGCACCAAAGGGGGCAGCCAACTCGCGACCACACAGTCCCGAAGCCACGCGCCGTGGCGTTTCCAGCCCACTTCACCATACGACAAATGACTACGAAAACTGCGAGCTGATTCATTTCCCTCTCTTTCCCCTTGCCAACACCCAGTCAAATCGACCTTGAGAGTTTTAATTTAATGTAGAAAAAGTACCTTAATAATAGCTAATATTACGTGCTTTAATCATCTAAACAATTTGTTCCATTCACTTATTAATCCCTTAATGTCATAAACTTTTGGTGTTTGATTTCACTTAACTATCGATGTCACTTAATTATTGGCTCCCAACTTGCGGCAATCTCATTAGTAATTTGCATGTCATGTAATATTAAAGACGTTTGAAGAATTCATTGGTTTTGACGCCCACGGTTCAGCGATCTAATTGGTAATTTATATCACAGAGTTTTGAAATATTCATTACAGTATTTCCAAATTTGTGGCCCAGAGCCATGATTGTCTTTAACAGCGTGAAAGACGGAAAGTGGAAGGAAGCTGCTAGTTTAATATCTCATAGACGTCGAGATCGTTGTTGACAGAGGAAAAATCACTCTCACAAGACTCATCCTACAAAACTATTTAGTTGTCGCGATTCCTACGAACGACGTAATACAGAAAGACGGAGCGTATTTCACAATTCCCACTACAGGTTTTACAGGTTTTAGATGGAAATTAGTAAACAAAATTTTGATAAGGAACCCATACACAGAAATGTACACTTCTTAAGATCGAAAAACTTTCAAATTTCCCGCATCACTGTACACGTACAAACTGAGATGATGGTGCCGCCACAGTGGCTGTTGTAATTATGACCTCACGACTATTTATAATATTTATAATTATGACCGCCCGACTACAACAGGGTCTGCGAGAAACCGATACGTTCGCAGCTGGGATGTTTTACTGTGGTGACCCATGGACCCCCCACACTCTCGTCTTTGAGGAAAACGTCCCTTAGAAGAAACCCGACGACGAGTATTCGGAAAACATCCCGTGCCTCTCATGTAGAGCACACAGGACAGAGGTCATTGTGCGTAACGCGAAGCTGGAGATTTTAAAGTGATCCCATCTTCAAACTTATTTTCCATCCAAACGTTATATTTCTCTCTGCCATCACTAGAATTTCGTGATCAGGATTTTGAAACATCCTGTATAGTCTTCAGAATACACTTCAGAAAAAATTACTTTTAGTCTGGTATCATGGAAAGCGATGTCCCAGAAAGAAGAACGTGTGAAATTCATCAGTTAGACCTAGGAAATCAGGTCTTTTGTTCGTTATCAGGCGAATACTGGAATCACCCAGTTGCCACCAAAGTTTTCAAGACTTTTTCCTTGGTTGTCGAATCAGTGGCATAACTGGAGATACCTTCCAGTAAATCTTCTGCATTAGGCATGTATTTTTGATTTGTAGCTTCTTTGCTACCAGTTCTACTACTAGCTCTGTTCGCAACTATGCAAAATTATGTCATTGAATGATGCATGCTTCACTTATCACAAATTACCCAGACTATTCTAACCAGTATTTGATAACACTGGTGGTGAGATCGCTGATGAAGTTCTACTCAGACCCATCCATTCTCTCTCGTGAAGTGAATTAATATTGTAGAAAAAGGCCATCATACAACGATGGCACATTGTGAGACAATGTGGAACATTTTCCCACACATAAATTAAAAATAGTTGTAATCCACCGATTCTGTTATAAGTTCTTGGAAGTTTACAAATGACGAAACTGGAAATCCCTCCCATTCACTCTCAACTGGAAATGTTTTGCACAACTATCTGCTCGCCTGGTGTTCGTCTCGCAGTAATCAAGGGTCAAGAATGTTCCAGATCCCCAACTAACTGCTATGCCAATTAGAGTAGAGAAGGCGAACAAACTTACACGTATACAGGGTGGGCAAAACAGAACTGATTCACAAAGTATTTGAAGCTCCTTAAGATCGCCAACCTAGCTTACATCATCAGCTCCGGTTACAGGTGATATAAGTAGTGCTGCCTATCTTAAGGAGCATCAAATATTTTCTGGTACAGTTTTATTTTGTCCATCCTGTAATAGCCTTCATTTGATGTGCGATACACATAGCTTCAAAATTAAATAAAAATAGGATTTTTCACTCCTCGTCTCTGATCAAGATTTTCTGGAGCTCTCTTGGTTGGAAGGCAAATTCCAGAACTGAAAGTCCCTTCCAGAATGTACCCAGTTCAGATACCCTGTGCCACATTACCAGATTGCCTGGCATTTGGCTGCCAAGACGTTGACTCTTCATTTGATCAGAACTCAGATTACCTCTTTACCATTAGGTGTAAGCAATGTAAGAGAAGGAGAAACCGCATGCATGCTGTCCAGATAAATGTCGAGCAAGGTATACTACGACTCCAGTTATGTGACGTAGGATTATTACTGCAGGTTATACACAAATAATCAACAGCATCGCATTTGAATGTCTTTACTCTGTGGCGGAATAACTGTTTACTACTGTTTAGACCCAGCAAATGTTAATTTGTTTAATATTCTTTAATATTCACTGCAGTATTATTTTTCTGTAATATAATGTGCATACAAAATGAAACGTTAGTCAGACAGCCTGTGAAATGCTAATCCGTCATCTATACTTGAAGAGTTGATTTCCAGAGCATTCCAATAATGTGCTCTGTTTCACCTCCAACATGACAGCGGACCTAACATGAGTGGGGAGTCCTTTCCATGATGACGTTTTATGGAAAATAATCAAATTTAGGGAGAAACCAACAATTAGTTTTTTGAGTTGTAAATTATCGTTGTTCACTTTCGTTTCTCGACACCAACTGGTAATATACAAACGTAGTACCTGTTTTACAATCTGGACTAATCATATTAAACATTTGATTGTACCTGGACATAACATCTGTACTTATTTCACTATTTTACGTGTAACATTCGCGTGTTTCACCCTCGAAACTCCATCACACCTTTCACACACTTTTACCTCATGTATCATCCCTCCCTCCTCCCCACATCGATTTAGCGAACCTGCACCAGGTCTGTGTACCTGCATCGCACGATGAAGTCAAGTGAACAGAACATAGGGGCTGACCACAACAAATTATGCGCTTGTCGCGTGATCCTCAGAGAAATGTAATGTTCTTCTGAACAGTTCCTTTTCCCTATGGCGCCTTTAAAGCAAACAGTTTTATCAAACGGGCACTGATTTCATTGTCGCAATTATGTATTCCTTTACACATAAACAATTTTAATTATCTTTGCATTAATGAAAATGTGAAGCGAAATGTGATCACCTTACTAAGTTATCGACTACATCGTGTTACACAAACATACATAGAGTCTCATCAGGATCCTCATATTCCTCCCTGTGCCGTGTTGTACCAGAAATAAATTAAGAATACGCCAAATACCTTTTTCCAACCAAGGTTTTTAGGAGGTTTTCCTTGGTTGTAAGGTAAATTTGGAAACTGTATACCCTGTCTCGAAATATCCTTATCTGCAGCCACTTCTACCTCAGTAATAGTGTGCCTGCTATTTCACGCAACACAGCTGGGCTCTTAAATGTGATTGTCCACTCTACCTTTCGTAGAGAATGACAGGTATTACCTAAAAAAAATAAACATACCTTACTTAAAGATCGTTATATTCGTGGCAAAGTTACGTGCTGGCGACACAATTCTAGTACAACTTTATGATGAATCAAATATCCATATTGTAACAAATCATAAAATGTGCGAGTAACAATTACAATATTAGCAAGTCTCAGAAAATTGGAAAACCAGTGACGAGGTAGTTTCGCTGGAGAGATAGCAACAGACTACATCAGAAACAACGAGTAAACTGGAATCTAATTGTACATTTAGGCGAAGATTGTACATAAAGATTTCGCAAGGATCATTCGAAAATATGACCTCACGCGGAAATTAAAAAAGATTGCTGTGATGAAACAATAAGAAAAGAATGTTGAACCAACCTACTCGAATAATCAGACTCGGATCAGTAAGTAAGGCACTCAACATTACTTATATGTAAAAATAAAATGTGCTAATGCTCACACATGAAAAAGGCAAAAACTAACAATCAGACAAAAGGCTATCACATGAGTGTTTGCAGTTACCGAAAACAGCGGACACATCTAAACAGCAGTCACTTGACGCTGATCGAATTGATATCGTGCCAAACAGTCATGTTTTTTAAGGACACGGATGGTTCGTGTGACGGTCTTTATCAGTCCCATCATGCGGTCGCTCTCTAACGACCTTGTCAAAGGGCCATTGAATTCTAATCATGTTTTCTTCCGTTAACTGACGGATGCACATAAGTGAAGATGTTATGCTATCAACCACCGCAGTCTGTGTTACGATGCTGTGTCTGCAGGAAATGTATACGACGAAATTTTTCAAAGGACAAAATTGTTTTATTGCGTTTCTCCCACCTGGGGCACACAAAACAGCTCCGACTTGCTTAAAAGTCATCATATAATGATAAGATTCCAAGGAAAGAGATAGGGAACAGTAAATTAATACGAAACTGAAGTAGGAACACAAATACATTTCTGCATATAGTTATTTGTACTTCAATATGGTACAAAGCACCCCGCTAAGGTACAGTTGAGAAGGGCAGTAGATTTTCCCCTAGTGTAAGTCCATCTGCTCTGATTGGGGGAACTGAAGGCTACATGTAACAGGATAATAGTATAAAGCTTGTAATTATGACATAGCTAATATAGGATTAATTGTGTAAATATGAAGAGCTATATTTCTGACTTAAATACTGGAATATTCATACTGTTGTGCAGTTTACAGCAGACATCAGTCCGCCAAATCAATACACAGCTATATTTACATGAGCGACACCTCTCTGTCCTATTCAGTTGTACCATGACGAGTTAGTATGCATCAAATTCAAGTCTACACAGTAGTACACAAAAGCTGGTTTCACTTAGTAATGTAGTTCGACATAAATTAGTATCCCATTTTCCTGTGCATTTTTATATGATCTTATGATGACTGTCAAACAAATCAAAATTAGTTAGGTTACCATTTATGTGAACTGAGAGTAAAAATATTATATTAAAAAAATTCTAGTTCCAAAAGAGTCTCTACATTTGGCCTAGAATATATCAGCATTTACGTCATTCTCTGATTGATACCAAAACAGAATCGTCAGTAGTAGCAAATTTTAGCTTAAAAACTTTACACACAATGAATGAGACAGGTTTGAAAAGTCATTAACAATTACATGCATTCATAATTTAAATCCTTCGTTTCCCCTAATATACATATACACGGTGGTCCATTGATCGTGACCGGGCCAAATATCTCACGAAATAAGCGTCAAACGAAAAAACTACAACGAATGAAACTTGTCTAGCTTGAAGGGGGAAACCAGATGGCGCTATGGTTGACCCGCTAGATGGCGCTTCCATAGTTCAAAAAGATATCAACTGCGTTTTTTTAAATAGGAACCCCCATTTTTTATAACAAATTCGTGTATTACGTAAACAAATACGATTGTTTTAGTAGGACCACTTTTTTCGCTTTGTGATAGATGGTGCTGTAATAGTCACAAACATATGGCTCACAATTTTAGACGAACAGTTGGTAACAGGTAGGTTTTTTAAATTAAAATGAAGAACGTAGGTAGGTTTGTACATTTTATTTCGGTTGTTCCAATTGTGAACATATAATTTCTGAGAACGCATATTGTTACAGCGTTATTACCTGTAAATACCACATTAATGCAATAAATGCTCTAAATGATGTCCGTCAACCTCAGTGCATTTGGCAATACGTGTAACGACATTCCTCTCAACAGCGAGTAGTTCGCCTTCCGTGACGTTCGAACATGCATTTACAATGCAGTGACGCATATTGTCAGGCGTTATCGGTGGATCACGATAGCAAATATCCTTCAACTTTCTCCACAGAAAGAAATCCGGTGACGTCAGATACGGTGAACGTGCGGGCCATGGTATGGTGCTTCACGACCAATCCACCTGTCATGAAATATGCTATTTAATACCGCTTCATCCACACGCGAGTTATTTGCCGGACATCCATCATGTTGGAAATACGTCGCCATTCTATCATGCACTGAAGCATCTTATAGTAACATCAGTAGAACATTACGTAGAAAATCAGCATACATTGCACCATTTAGATTGACATCGATAAAATGGGGTCCAATTATCCTTCCTCCGATAATGCCGCAGCATACTTTAATTCGCCAAAGTCGCTGATGTTCCACTTGTCGCAGCCATCGTGGATTTTCCGTTGCCCAATAGTGCATTTTATGTCGGTTTACGTTACCGATGTTGGTGAATGACGCTTCGTCGCTAAATAGAACACGTGCAAAAAATCTGTCATCGTCCCGTAATTTCTTTTGCGCCCATTGGCAGAACTGTACACGACGTTCAAAGTCGTCGATTTACATTAATTCCTGGTGCATAGAAACATGGTACTGGTGCAGTCGATGTTCTTATAGCATCCTCAACACCGAGGTTTTTCGAGATTCCCCATTCTCGCGCAGTTTGTCTGCTACTGATGTGCGGATTAGCTGCGACAGTAGCTAAAACACCTACCTGGGCATCATCATTTGTTGCAGGTCGTGGTTGACGTTTCACACGTGGCTGAACACGTCCTGTTTCCTTAAATAACGTAACTATCCGGCGAACGGTCCGGACACTTGGATGATGTCGTCCATGATACCGAGCAGCATACATAGCACACGCCCGTTGTGCATTTTGAATACAGTAGCCATACATCAACACGATATCGACCTTTTCGGCATTTGGTAAACGGCCCATTTTAACACGGTTAATGTATCACGAAGCAAATACAGTCCGCACTGTCGGAGTGTTACGTGATACCACGCACTTATACGTTTGTGACTATTACAGCGCCATGTATCACAAAGCGAAAAAAGTGGTCCAAGTAAAACATTCATATTAATTTACGTACACGAATATGTAATAAAAATGGGGCCTCCCATTTAAAAAAAACGCAGTTGATACCCGTTTGTCCTGTGGCAGCGCCATCTAGCGAGCCAACCATAACGCCATCTGGATTCCCCTTTCAAGCTAGACGAGTTTCGTTCTTTGTAGTTTTTTCGTTTGATGCCAAATATCTCACATTTGGCCCGGTCACTATCAATGGACCACCCTGTATATATTTTCTTCGAGGGTTCTAATTCACTCAAGATTTATTGTTTCAACAGTGCACATGTGCACATGGAGTACAGGAAATGATGACATTTACAAATCATTAGCACAATGTTCATTGTTGTTAGTCACCTTTCTCTTGCTTTTCTCCTCCCTTTTACTGCTTCTTCGGAAGTATGACCAAACCAGGACCTTTCTTCTTTTTCTTTTCGCCTATCACGTCCTTCGCTGCATCTGTCACCATTTCCTTCATTCTGGTCCGTTTCAGATTAACGTTCACCTCACCGCCATTCTGATCCTTTAGGATTCTCAAAATTTGTTTTGTAATATTTCATATAATAATTGTGCGAACTTATTAATTCAGAATACAGTCATAAACCACTCATTAAGAGGTATAATCCTTTATTAAAGGTTTAACACAATAAAACAAATATTACAGATAGAAAATGTGTATATGCCGTGAGGCGTAATTTATGGGGCGCGAATACCCAGAAATTATGCGTCAAGAATTTACGAATGACAGAATTTATTGATTTACAACAAGATTTACATGTAACTTCAAACACGAACGAAAATTTTTCTCACTGACATCCTCAGCAAAATCATAAAAGGAAAAACGCTTACTGCTGATTACACTTTTGCTGTTCATGCAGTAACACCGCTACATCAAGCCTGACGTTCTAATTTGTACTTCTTTACTACCAACACTATTCGGAGCACAGTTTGCATACCTTTTGAAGTACCTACATAATAATGTCATTATACGACTCATAATTCTGGAGATATTATGCAATAAAGACTGATATTCGTAGCAACTAACTTTTATTAAAATGGAGCGCAAATTATCTAGAGTCTATTCTTCCAGCTTTTGATGATGAGAGCAAATAGAAACTTTCAACGAACTTCAAACCTAATTTATAACCTTTTCTAAACTTTTTCTCACTTTAAAGGTTTTAGACGCTTAACTTTAACTATCCAATAGATTAACTCATTTGTAAAGTAATCAAACGTTAGAAGCTGTTTTATACACGGGAGTACCATTCATTAAGGAATCAGGACTGTTGGAAGTTGCTGGTTCTGTTTAGTTCTGCCTCACAACAGTCTTATAACAGTTTTTACATTCCTGGACCATAATTAAAAATGGTTCAAATGGCTCTGAGCACTATGGGACTTAACACCTATGGTCATCAGTCCCCTAGGACTTACAACTACTTAAACCTAACTAACCTAAGGACAGCACACAACACCCAGTCATCACGAGGCAGAGAAAGTCCCTTACCCCGCCGGGAATCGAACCCGGGAACCCGCGCGTGGGAAGCGAGAACGCTACCGCACGACCACGAGCTGCTGGACCCTAATTAGGGCTAATCCTATTGTATCCTTATTTTGAATCCTAAGCACTTTAATAGCGAAATAACAAGAAAAGTTAACGAGCTGAAACTAGCTAAGCATTAATGTTAACAAGATATTTGTATGAAGGTAAATAGCTGTGTCAGGAATAAAAGAGCGAATAAAGCTTGGAAACCCAACAAAAATGATTCGCAAATTGTCTATTAAAATATATATATGTAATTTCGTCTAGTGTTTCTTTGCTGCGACGTATTGCTTCGTTTAATTTTTCGACTGCGAGTAAAATATCGTCGTTGGAACGGAGCAATCTGAGTAAAACGCCGTGCGCGGGGCGTTGTCGACGTTTTGCAATAACCTCGCGCGGGAGATTGATTGCAGGACACGGCCGGGCCATTAAGGAAATGAACACAAGCGTTGCACTCCTCAATATGTCGCAATGCCACGAGTGACACCGAATATTGCGGTTCTCTGGCCTGCTTGATGGACGTTTGTGGGAAATCACATTCCATTTGTATGGACACGGGAAGCTATAACAGCACACGCCTAGATAACAGGTTTCTCTCTTGGTGTAACAAATCTACTCAAATCTCTGCCACGAACGAAAATACAATTTTCATGCATTTCCTGTAAAAAAAAAAATTACTGTTTGCTAGTAGAAATAGTGAGGTCAGTATCTGTGTATTCTGTATATAGGGTGAAAAGTATTTAAACCGACAAACTCTGGGAGGTTGTAGGGGACATCAAAATAAATATTTTTCCCTAATGTCATTTTTTCCTATGAGGATTTTTTAATCCGGTAGAGGCCGTATTACACTCTTCAGTTGTTAGAGGGCGTATTACGATCTTCAGTTGCTAGAGGCCGTACTACGATCTTCAGTTGTAGATAACTGCTTTCCACCAGTGCAGTAGTGTATTGTCTCTCTTTACAATTGGAGCGATACACCTGGAGTGAGTACACTGATACGGTTGGTGCGTACTACGCAGCGCACCACAACGAACGAGCTGCACATCGGGTTTATCAACAACAATATCCTAATCGCCATGTCCCGCAACATACGACCTTTGATGCTGTGTACCAACGTCTGCGTGAGACCGGGTCATTGTGCAGATTCCCTGGACAGGGACGCCGTCTCACGGTAAGAACGCTGCAATTTGAGGAAGCCGTCTTGCAGCATGTGGAGCTGGATCCTTCAATCAGCACTCGTGCAATTGCACGTAACGTGGGGACGAATTAGACGAATGTAAGAACAGTCCTTCGAGAGCAATTGTTACGTCCATTTCACATACAGCGTGTCCACAACCTCGAACCAGTTGATTATCCACCCACAGCACAGTTTTTGCAATGGTACCTGGAACTGTGTGAAATTCACCCTACATTTCCATCCTCTGTGTTGTTTACCGATGAAGCAACGTTCGGGCGTGATGGAGTCTTCAACATGCACAGTTCGCATTTTGGAATGAGGATAACCCATATGCCACAGTTACTAGCGCTCATCAAGTGCGGTTCATCGTTAATGTGTGGGTCGGTGTTGTTGGGGACTGTTTAATTGGGCCGTATCTGCTACCTAGGCCATTAAATGGCAGGCACTATTACAGTTTTCTCGCCAGAGCATTGCCAGAATTGCTGGAAGACGTCCCGCTCCCTACAAGACACCCCATGTGGTTCCACATGACGGAGCGCCAGCACATTTCAGTCGTCGTGTGCGTCGATTCCTGGACCGACTGTTCCCAGAAACGTGGATTGGCAGAGGTGGTCCTGTACCATGACCTGTTCGATCAACAGACATGTCCTCTCTGGACTTTTTGTGTGGGGAGAGACGCGCAACCTTGTTGCAGCAACCTTGCAGCATCAGAAGAGGAATTTGTTGCCTAGATAGCAGCAGCAGCAGCATCAGCAGGAACAATTCAGTGTACTCCTGGGGTTTTTGCCCGTGTCAGACAGAACATGGTCCGACGGTGTAACCTTTGTTTACGTGTCAATGGAGGCATTTTTGAAAATCTACTGTAATTGAAATTAGGTTGCGTTAATGTGTTGTCTCTTGGTCATACAAAAATGAATAAGTGTTTGTTGGTTTAATTAATTTGCCGCCAAAGAAATCTTCCTGTACCGGTTTAAATACTCCTCATAGGGAAAAATGACATTATGGAACAATATTTGTTTTCATGTCCCCTACAACCTCCCAGAGTTTGTCGGTTTAAATGCTATTAACCCTGTATTCTAAAAGCTAGACCTTTACTAATGCATAATAATCTTCGATAAATGTTTCCACCAAACCCTTAGCACAATAATTCAGCATAGCAGCAAAAGTTCAAACGTTATATGAGTTTGCTGTAATGTGAGTGATCCTGACTAATCAAAGCCACAAAAGACGTCATATGGAGGTGTATGTGATTGAAATGGAAATGTCGTGTGGCTAGGGCCTCCCGTCGGGTAGACCGTTCGCCTGGTGCAGGTCTTTCGATTTGACGCCACTTCGGCGACTTGCGTGTCGATGGGGATGAAATGATGATGATTAGGACAACACAACACCCAGTCCCTGAGCGGAGAAAATTTCCGACCCAGCCGGGAATCGAACCCGGGCCCTTAGGATTGACAGTCTGTCACGCTGACCACTCAGCTACCGGGCGGACGTGTATGTGATTAATACAGTGAGATGACAAAAGTCGTGGGAACCCTCCTAATATTCTGTCGGACTTTATTTTGCCCAGCGTAGTGCAGAAACTCGACATGGAATGGACTCAACAACTCATTGGAAGTCCGCTGCAGAGATATTGAGCGATGCTGACTCTATAGCCGTCCTTAATTGCGAAAGTGTTGCCGGTGGAGGATGTTGTGCACGAACTGACCCCTCGATTATGTCTTATAAATCTGCTATGGCAGGAATTCCTAACCTTATCAGCTGGCGGAACCCTTCTTCAGTCGAAAATCCATGGCGGACCCCTAATCAGTCAAGAGCACAGTAACTTTCAGAGCGAAACCCATGGGAACTGAAAGCTTCTTAATGCAAGTGCCATGTTCCAAATGACCCCCCCCCCCCCAAAGTATGAATAGTCTTTTGTTTAGAGATGAATGAAAACAACTTGAAATTAACGATCCAATTTGAATTCCCACTGTATCCAGACACTTGCTAGTGGATTTACTCCCTTTTTTCAACACACTATAGCCTGATTAAAATTACTTTGTAATTGACATTTCACACGTTGGAGCTGCCTTTCTCCAAGAGCAATCAACGTCACGTCCAAACTGTTCGCTGATTGGTCGACAAAGCTCGCTCCGCGCATGCGTAAAAGGTTTCAGCGCATCCAGCGCCGTGAGCCGGCGCACAAACGACCCCCGTATTATAGCGAAACAGTCGATCAGAGAAGCCGCATTCTCCGGCACTAAACTGTGTATGCGTTCTCGCTTAAGAACCGCAAAGGCTGCTTGGGAATACGACCTGAAGAAAAAGTAAACATGTTTTACACACGAAAAAAAATTGTGATGAATTTGATTTTCACATCTTTATTCAGTAATTTTACTCATTATTTTACACGATTTGGTGAAAGGTGGCCGCGGACCCCCTAGAAAGAGCCGGCGGACCCCTAAGGAGTCCGCGGACCACACGTTGGGAAGCCCTGTTCTATGGCATTCATGTCGGGCGATCTGGGTGAACAAATCATTCGCTCGAAATGTCCAGAATGTTCTTGAAATCAATGGCGAACAACTGTGGCCCGCTGATGGAATATCGTTGCTTGGGAACAAGAAGTCCATGAATGGCTGCAGGTGGTCTTCGAGTAGCCGAACATAACTATTTCCAGTCAGTGATCGGTTCAGTTGGAACAGAGAATCCAGAAAATTCCATGCAAACACACACGCACCCTTATGGAGCCACCACCAGCATGCACAGTGCCTTGTTGACAACTTGGATCCATGACTTAGTGAGGTCTGCGCCCAGTTGAACCCTACCATCAGCTCTTACCAACTGAAATCTCATCAGACCACGGTAGTCTAGTGTTCAACTGATATGGTCACGAGCCTAGGAGGGACGCTGCAGGCGATATCATGCTGTTCGCACAGCCACTCTCGTCGGTCGTCTGCTGCCATAGTCCATTAACGTCACATCTTGCCGCTCTGTCCTTACGGATACTTTCTTCCCGTTTCTGCGGTTGTTTCAATTAGTGTTGCTTGTCTGTTAGCACTGACAACTCTACGCAGACGTCTCTGCTCTCGATCGTTAAAGTGAAGGCCTTCGGCCACTGTGTTGTCCGTAGTGAGATGTAATGTCTGAAATTTGGTGTTCTCGGCATACTCTTGCCACGGTGGACCTCGGAATGGTGAATTCCCTAACCATTTCCGAAATGGAATGTCCCATGCGTCTAGCTCCAACTACCACACCACATTCTGAGTCTTTCGTGCGGCCATAATCCCGTCGGAAACCTCTTCACATAAATCACCTTGAGTAAAAATGAGAGCTCCGCCGATGCATTGCCCTTTTCATTTAAGTATACATTTAAAGATCTTTCAGCTTACCAAACGTTTAAAAAACCTTAGCGTAAAGTTATCAGATTCAGTTTTAAAGATAAAGTGAAATACAACCATTCAGTTGCAGAGGGTGTGTGCTGACTGCATTTCACTTTGTCCTTACGAAGATTCTTTCTACAGATTCTGCCTCCAGCTGTGATCAAAAAATATATATATATATAAAAAAAGCTGTCTTTGAAAATTGTAGCAAGCCGCATTCCCGTGTACCGTTCTAACCAAATTATTACAGTCAACTTAAGGCAGTTGTATATTGCTACACGCACAAAATAATTCAACAGTCACTGAGAGCCAGTGACAGCTTTAAATTCGAAATATCTTCATATAGGAGGCCGCAGCCGCGAAAAGAATGATGATCCTATGCTTTCCTCTGGCTGAAATCACATTCACTGGTACAAAAACAAATATCGTACTAGCAGTCCATTATGAAGTGACGATATACGATGTGACAATAAAGTATGTGAGGTCTTCTCATTCACACTAACGAAAAAAGTAAGTTTCATAGTTGTGGACTGTGTGTAATTGACACAGATCAGCATTCTCCGAACAATGTTTTTACGTTAAGACGTCAGAGATATCGAGAACAATGTAAGAGATAACAAATTTGAATGTTAGTAACTAGTGTCTCGTATTTTCGGCCTTCATTTCAGGTTAAACCTGAATAGCTATCTATCTATGTCGAGTGAACAAAGCACGGGAGTGTGTTTTCCCTCTTTTCTTCTTCTTCTTCTTCTGCTTCTTCATCAGCCGCATCGTTCCTGCGACCAAAACGTAAGCAATTTGTGAAATGATACGTGAAACGAATAAATACCAAACTTGCACACCAACAATTATCTTTCACCGTTGCAGATTAAAGTGAAAATCTCTGTTGGTCCATCATTAACAGGGGACATCAGCTGGTTAAGTAATTGTCAGTATCAATGACATTCACCAACAGCCATGTAACTAAGATTTTATTTTATTTTGACGACGACCAGTTTCGGCATTCTACTATGGCATCTTCAGGCCCCATATGCATCTCTCAAAATAAACGTCAATCCCATACAGTGCCATGTATCCGTTGATTTCGTGAATTCAAACCGTTTCACAGGTGCTTCATTCGAAGACTTGGTAGTCGAGTTGATGAGTCTTCGAGTGAAGCTCTCGTGAAGCAGTTTGAATTCAGGAAATCTAGGGATATATGGCACTGTATGGGATTATCGTTTACTTTGAGAGATGCATATGGGGCCTGAAGGTGCCGTAGTGGATTGACGAAATTGGTTGTTGTCAAAATAAAATAAAATAACATCTGAGTTACACGGTTGCTGAAGAATTTCATTGATATTGACAATAAAGTGAAAGTGTGTGGCTGCTCGTACCTGCGCCGTGGTACGAGGAGGGGGAGGGGTAGTGGGAGAGGGGGGGGGGGGGGGGGTGATCCTATCGTCACGCCTGGCTTCTGCCTCTGATACCCGGTACTCATTTTGATAGCGGACTGAATGGACCTTTGGCATCTTGAGCGGACCTGGGATTGAACTTAGGATATACAGTGCTGGACTCTAGTGCTCGACTCGCTTTCTTTTTTCTTTTCTTTTTTGGTTGACGTGCGTGCATTTACCATTTCTTTTTTTTTTCTTTTCTTTTTTTTTTACAAAAATGTTTTCCATTAATCTCATAACAAAGTCCCATAACCATTTAGGAAACATGAAGGTAAAAAACATGTATGTGTATACAGTCCTTCGAGAGCAATTGTTACGTCCATTTCACATACAGCGTGTCCACAACCTCGAACCAGCACAGTTTTTGCAATGGTACCTGGAACTGTGTGAAATTCACCCGAGAACACTTTTAATTATTTATTGCACAATAACTAAACATTGTGCAGATGTCATACATATTGCATTTTGAAAAGAAACTGTGCAAGTTTTTTTACAAACATTCGATACGCGAACTATGAGTGACCTGGCAGACGTAAATACGGTAGTCAAGTTCTTGCCATACCAGCATGGCATCGTCGACTGTGGCAGTCGCCTCCCGTATTCTCTCCCGGAGCTCCGCTACATCACGTGGTAGAGGCAGTACATACACCAGATCTATAATGTATCCCTGCAGAAAAAAGTCACAGTGAGTGAGATCTGGTGATCGGCGAGGCCGTGTTATGAAACAGCTGTCCCCTTCTGCAGCACGGCCGATCCATCGATGCGGTATCTCCGTGTTCAGATACCCACGAACTTCACGACGAAAATGGGGTGGAGCCCCATCCAGCTGAAAGATGAACGGAGAGTCCGATTGCATTTGAGGTATCAGCCATTGCTGCAACATGTCCAAGTAGAACATCCAGTGACAGTGCCCTTCGCGAAGAAGAATGGCCCGTACAGTTTTCGACATGACAAGGCACAAAAAACATTTTCCTTTGACGAATGACGCTCAAATTCAGTGCATTCGTGTGGGTTCTTTGTACTCCATATCCGACGGTTATGCCAGTTCAATTTCCCATTAGTGTGAAAAGCGGCTTCGTCGATAAAAATTAAGGGATCAACAATGCCTTACCAATACTCATTCAAATGTTGCAACTGCGAACAAAAGTCAAAACGCTTGTCTTTGTCGTCGTCATTGAGCTACTGCACTAGCTCCAATTTGAATGGTTTCATAGACAGCTTCTGTCGCAGGACTTTCCACACTGTCATTGGAGCCATTTCAAGTTCACGGGATGCACGACACACCGATTTCTTTGGACTCCTTATGAGTGTCTCTCGTACGCCCTCCACACTCACTTCACTCGCAACGGGACGTCCGCTTCTCTCTGCCGGGCACAAGCAACCCGTGCCGGTGGTGGTGGCCGAGTGGTTCTAGGCGCTACAGTCTGGAACCGCGCGACCGCTACAGTCGCAGGTTCGAATCCTGCCTCGGGCACGGATGTGTGTGATGTCCTTAGGTTAGTTAGGTTTAAGTAGTTCTAAGTTATAGGGGACTGATGACCTTAGAAGTTAAGTCCCATAGTGCTCAGAGCCATTTGAGCCATTTTTGAACAAGCAACTCGTCGTAACGAATTTGTTGTGCCAGTGGTAAATGGGCTTCCTTGTTGGTGGCCTCTTGCCGTACTTGGTTCTAAACATCCATCGAACAGCTGTAGCACATTTGTTTTTGTCGAACTCCAACACACAGAAAGCTCGCTCCGCACCCGAACTCGCCATGTTTGCGACTAGCGCTTACTACCGGCAAATTACGAAACTACGCTGTAGCGGTACACATGAAAAAAAAAAAACTTTCTGTGTTTCTCTTCAAAATGACGTATGTATGATATCTGTACAATGTTTGTGTCTTGCGCATTAAATAATTGAAAGTGTCCCCAGACTTTGTGTACACCCTGTATTTAACACAGCAAGGCTGCAATGTAACACCTTAGCTAACTACGCTGCATTGAAAGTTTATATTTGTATAAAATGCATCTGTACGGTTACGAATCCGCTACCCGCCAGCCATTACTGCAATTCTAGTCCTCTCTCACATGAGTGCTGTTATGCATTTCTACACTTATTAAGTGTCCGGTAACCCTATCCGACTTCAGTCAATGCCCTGCCTTTAAAACTTACATTTGAGCATGTTCACAAAAGAATGTGGGGCAGTTCCCCACTGCACCAGTATGCAGAATGCGTATACTGGCGAAAAGCCAAGCGATCGTCTGCCCTATCATGTGCAACCAGAAAGTGTACAGAATGATCTGGCAGCAACGTTATTGTATTAGACATTGCTCTCGAAAAAATACGAATTTGCATGCCACAGAACAGTATCAGTGATGTAGACGATGATAACAGATTTGGTAAGGAAAGCCAGTTGTTTCCGGAGACAATACCACTTCGCCAAATGCCCACAGCAGACTAAGTCGATGTTGGATTGTATCAACAACAGCACACGTACTACATTTTGCAGTGTCACTAAACCCAGTCCGATGCAAATGGTCATCAGCGGGGATCAAATTATTACAAGAAGAGGCCAATGACATCGTATTAACGTGGAGCGTAACATCCTCCACCCTGTCTTCCAGGGAATCCAGCGGCGACAATGGGACTGTGACACATCACACCTTCCAAGCAAGCTGGCCGTTGCAGTATATCGCCATCCAAACAGCTCACGGCAAGGTAAAATTCTCTGATGTGCCGTAGTTCAAAATGAAGGCGACCAGCATTAACAGGCGAAGCAAGACTCAGCGATCGCTCAAGTGTGAGCACCAGAGCTCTAGAAATATGTGAGGCCTTGGTAATAATCAAAGTCGTGCTCCAAATGTATAAAGCAGAAGCTTTGGTCTTGACATCACACAGGCCCGAACCTCAAATTTACGTGGTTTGGTCGCATTGTGTCCAGAAAAGCCGCCCAGGCAATTACTGCAGTTCATTTGTCATCATCGCAGGTACTGAGAGCCATTAAGCAAAGTGAAATGTCTTTCAGAACACGTACGTATGGAAAATGCGAGCTTTCTAGAAAACTGTAAGTTAGCGCCGTTCGTGTTCCCGTATGGCCTCCCTAGATTTTGTCAGTTACAGTTTTCCAGTTAAGTGTCGTCTTTTTCAGAAGGCAACTATCGACGATATCCTCCAATGACGTATGACGGTCTACAGCAGTAGCCCACGGAAGTTCATCATCGAAGCTCCGCAGTGTAAAGATTTACTTTTGACCTCATTCATCCTTGCACCAGACACTCGACAATGATCATGTAACTCCACCATTAACAAGGGAAACTTCTCATGCGCCCGGACCGTTGAAGGTCGCACTAGAAAGGGTCATTCCTCGTAACGGAAGTAAGAGACGGAGAAGCAGTGGTTCCAGAGAGAGGACAAAGAAGGACGCGGAAAGCGGGCTACCCTGGGATACACACACTAAATCTCGATCGGCGGCGCTAGCTGACAGTTGACAAGTATCTTCGTTGCGATGTCCTGAAACTAACTATATGAGCCTAACGGGTAAAACCGGTCACCTCCAACACATGGGCCAAATAACTATGAGAAACATGGTCCAATACCTTGTTAAAATCCAAAAAATCTGGTGCACAGTGGACAGAAACGACTGCAGCAATTGAAATCAAATCCCGGTACTACCCTACTGAAGTCAAAATCGAGCAACTCTGACGCCCTCCAATCACGTACGCCAACAGAGAAGATAACCTCCTATTGACTGCCTACACAACAGTTTTATAATCAAATTTAAACAAGATGAGAGAACGAAGGAAATCCACATTGACTTGGCCGATGTGTTTCGGTATTAATACAGTTGTAAAACTTCCTGGTAGATTAAAACTGTATGCCGGAGTGAGAGTCGAACTCGAGACCTTTGCCTTTCGCGGGCAAGTGCTCTACCATCTAAGATACCCAAGCACGACTCACGACCCCTCCTCACCGCTTCAGTTCTGCCAGTACCTCGTCTCCTACCTTCCAAACTTCGCAGAAGCTCATTCTGGAAATATCCCCCAGGCTGTGGCTAAGCCATGTCTCCGCGATAACCTTTCTTCCAGGAGTGCTAGTTCTGCAAGGTTCGAAGAAGATCTTCTGCGAAGTTTGGAAGTTAGGAGACGATTTACTGGCAGAATTGAAGTCGTGAGGACGGGTCGTGAGTCGTGCTTGGGTAGCTCAGTTGCTAGAGCACTTGCCCGCGAAAGACAAAGATCCCAAGTTCGACTCTCGGTCAGGAAAATAGTTTTAATCTGCCAGGAAGTTTCGTATCAGCGCACACTCCGCTGCAGAGTGAAAATCTCATTCTGGAATACCGTTGCAATCTCCTTGAATGCTGCGGGCATGGTTTTCCCCTGCATAAAATCGTTTAATATTGCTGAAAACGTCGCACCCAAGAGGGTCCGAAAGCGGTCATAAAACTCCATAGGGAGACCATCAGGACCGGGAGATTTACGAAAGGGAGAACAGCAATAAGAGTAAGTACCTAATCTGCATGAACTATTGCCAAAAATCCAACGTTCTGAGCAAGAATGATTCTCCAACTTAGGACTCCAGCATCATTCGGCACAGGATCTCACATCGTTATCCACTATATGCAGAGCTTCGCGTAGTAGTGGTGGAGAGCGCGAACAATGCCACTTTTCCCAGTCATATGGTGCCCTGCAGCAACTGTTAGAAACGTAATCAAGGATCGACGACGTCGCGACTGTTGGTGAAGCAGGTGGTACTGTGGTATCAGTTCCCATTCGACAAGCAACTCAGGCTTAGATTTGACCAGTAAACACGCGATCTGAAGCCGCTTGAGCTGCAGTAGCTTTGCTTTAATTCTTGGTTCTGTAGACGCGTGTCATCCGCTCGTTCGTATAGTTCGCGCAAAGGAGAGTAATAAAATCCCTGCCTGTCCCTCTCGAGCAGCACAGTGTGATATTATAAGGGATGACGGAGCTTCTGCTTCGTTAAATCTGTCCACGAATCCATCAGCGAAGAATGTGGCGGCATCCCTCCCACACGGCGCCCACTACTTATCGAGAGCGCTATCCGTAAGGTGGGGTACATTCTGCATCCATTGTGCCCGAAACAGTTTCGTAGGCTGCCGTTCTAGGTTTACACTAGCCGCCGGAGCACAGCCGTCAGGTAAGGAAACCGAGATAACGTCAAACTCAGGAATCCTATCATAGGAACAATGAGATAAATTTTCCCTGTCGATATGGCTACAAGAGCAGGCGATAAAAAACGTGTAACTAATCAAGATGGGATATTTCTGCTCCCACATGTCACGCAAAGAATCGAAAGAACCACTTCGCTTCGTTAACAACAAAAATTATAATGTGGGGACTGATCGCTAGGACGTAAAACACTGTTAAATTGCCACGTCATACGAGACACCAAACACTCTTGCGTAAAAGAGAGACGACCTCCTATTTGTAACACCGCGAACGCGCCTCTATATGACTCGGACCAGACGGGGCATATAGAACAAGAAGGGTGAGGCCAAAAACACGACGGCTGGTTCTGGCGGAGTTTCGAGTCCTCCCTCGGGCATGGGTGTGTGTGATTGTCCTTAGGATAATTTAGGTTAAGTAGTGTGTAAGCTTAGGGACTGATGACCTTAGCAGTTAAGACCCATAAGATTTCACACACATTTCATTTCAAAAACACGACACCCAACCCTCCTACAAGAACGAAGTATTTCAATACCGGCAGCGGGAATACCGTCACGAAAGAACCGGGCGGTACCCTTCGCACATTCAGGAATCACATTAAAAACAATCTGAAATCCAGGAAGAGCAAAACTGCTGAATAAAATTTTTCACAAAGAACAATATTAGCACAGGAATTATATACAGGGTGATTCACGAACATATGCAAATATGTTATTCTAGAATTAAAACTAAGCAAAAAAATTCATGTAAACATAGGTCCGCAAATGATTAGTTACGGAGTTACAGCTAATAAAATATTTTGCCTGAAATTTAGCAATTTGGCTAGTATGAAGCCATTGCAAAACTGTACGAGGTTAAAGCAAAGCACAAATTCCATTTATTTTGTGGTTATTGGTGTGGTGAATGTGGTGTCACCGCCAGACACTACACTTGCTAGGTGGTAGCCTTTAAATCGGCCGCGGTCCGTTAGTATGCGTCGGACCCGCGTGTCGCCACTGTCAGTGACTGCAGACCGAGCGCCGCCACACGGCAGCTCTAGAGACACTTCCTAGCACTCGACCCCAGTTGTACAGCCGACTTTGCTAGCGATGGTTCACTGACAAATTACGCTCTCATTTGCCGAGACGATATTTAGCATAGCCTTCAGCTACGTCATTTGCTACGACCTAGCAAGGCGCCATTATCATGTGCTATTTATCTTGTGATGCATGTACCGTCAGACCGATGTTCACCAATTATGGATTAAAGTTAAGTATTCCAGAAGCTACGTACCTATTTTGCTAGTCTCTATTCCTTTAACTGTTCCAGACCTCACGCCAGCCTGCGTGAGCTTAAACGCGTGCCTTTCGGCTTCCTCTCAATTGTGGCTTGGCTGTCTTGCCAAGTCACAACAGTGAATGTAATAAAACATGTCCCAGACGTGTATCTGCAATAATTTTCCAGAATATTCAGAGAAGCAAATATTTTTATACAAGTAAATTTGTTTGCTCTCCATTAAGAATGGAGAGACCTTTATGTCATTGTTGGCAACCGTTAATGAGTTGTTTCAGTCGTTTCCTAGCTTCTAAACGAGTTAGTGTTCTGTAATGTTCAAATGGTTCAAATGGCTCTGAGCATTATGGGACTAAATATCTGAGGTCATCAGTCCCCTAGAACTTAGAACTACTTAAACCTAACTAACCTCAGTACATCACACACATCCATGCCCGAGGCAGGATTCGAACCATCGACCGTAGCGGTCGCGTGGTTCCAGACTGAAGCGCCTAGAACCGCTCGGCCACACCGGCCGGCTCTGTATTGTTCCCTCAAAGAACATAATAGAAACAGTGTATCTAACTGAAGTTTAACATGAATTCACTTGCTATAGTATTAATAAAAGCAAACTATCTGACACAATCACACTGTTTCAACTAACGTTATTAGCATCAGTTTTCCAAAATTAAATTCTCTATAAATTCTGTTGAAATCTTTGTTCCACTGTCGGGAACTGAAAGAAAAAATGAGACAAGTGATTAATAAATTAAAAATTTTACGAAATTACTTCTTAGCTTCTCTGGATGCTCTGAAAAACTACTGCAGATACACGTCTGCGATATGTTTTATTAGAGTCACTGGATCAATAACAACCAAGTAAATGGAAATCATGCTTTACTTTAACCTCTTACAGTTCTGCGATGGCTTCATATTAGCGAATTTGATAAATTTCAGGCAAAATCTTTTATTAGCCTTAGAATAACATATTCAAAAAGATGTTCAAATGTGTTTGAAATCTTATGGGACTTAACTGCTAAGGTCATCAGTCCCTAAGCTTACACAATACAAGCGACGCGAATGTTTCATCTGAGGGCGAAGAGGACGATGAATTCTATGTTTGCCATAAAAAGAAGGGCAGGAAAGTCATCGACTCCATTTCCTGCAAACAAATCCTTATTGTTCGTCGAAAAGGGGGAAACATAAGCTACTTAGGAAAATCCTAGGCCCGATTGGTAGAGCTCGTGACATACATATAATTTTAGACAAGTGGGCATATTTATTTGATGGCAACATTTTGGACATCATTGTACGTTTCACAAAACAATATCTCGATTCCTTGAAAGATCAATATTCACTGGAAAGAGACGTCAGACCCACTGATCGAACAAAGGTGAAAGCGTTTATTGGGCTTTTATACACTCCTGGAAATTGAAATAAGAACACCGTGAATTCATTGTCCCAGGAAGGGGAAACTTTATTGACACATTCCTGGGGTCAGATACATCACATGATCACACTGACAGAACCACAGGCACAAAGACACAGGCAACAGAGCATGCAGAATGTCGGCACTAGTACAGTGTATATCCACCTTTCGCAGCAATGCAAGCTGCTATTCTCCCATGGAGACGATCGTAGAGATGCTGGATGTAGTCCTGTGGAACGGCTTGCCATGCCATTTCCACCTGGCGCCTCAGTTGGACCAGCTTTCCTGCTGGACGTGCAGACCGCGTGAGACGACCCTTCATCCAGTCCCAAACATGCTCAATGGGGGACAGATCCGGAGATCTTGCTGGCCAGGGTAGTTGACTTACACCTTCTAGAGCACGTTGGGTGGCACGGGATACATGCGGACGTGCATTGTCCTGTTGGAACAGCAAGTTCCCTTGCCGGTCTAGGAATGGTAGAACGATGGGTTCGATGACGGTTTGGATGTACCGTGCACTATTCAGTGCCCCTCGACGATCACCAGTGGTGTACGGCCAGTGTAGGAGATCGCTCCCCACACCATGATGCCGGGTGTTGGCCCTGTGTGCCTCGGTCGTATGCAGTCCTGATTGTGGCGCTCACCTGCACGGCGCCAAACACGAATACGACCATCATTGGCACCAAGGCAGAAGCGACTCTCATCGCTGAAGACGACACGTCTCCATTCGTCCCTCCATTCACGCCTGTCGCGACACCACTGGAGGCGGGCTGCATGATGTTGGGGCGTGAGCGGAAGACGGCCTAACGGTGTGCGGGACCGTAGCCCAGCTTCATGGAGACGGTTGCGAATGGTCCTCGCCGATACCCCAGGAGCAACAGTGTCCCTAATTTGCTGGGAAGTGGCGGTGCGGTCCCCTACGGCACTGCGTAGGATCCTACGGTCTTGGCGTGCATCCGTGCGTCGCTGCGGTCCGGTCCCAGGTCGACGGGCACGTGCACCTTCCGCCGACCACTGGCGACAACATCGATGTACTGTGGAGACCTCACGCCCCACGTGTTGAGCAATTCGGCGGTACGTCCACCCGGCCTCCCGCATGCCCACTATACACCCTCGCTCAAAGTCCGTCAACTCCACATACGGTTCACGTCCACGCTGTCGCGGCATGCTACCAATGTTAAAGACTGCGATGGAGCTCCGTATGCCACGGCAAACTGGCTGACACTGACGGCGGCGGTGCACAAATGCTGCGCAGCTAGCGCCATTCGACGGCCAACACCGCGGTTCCTGGTGTGTCCGCTGTGCCGTGCGTGTGATCATTGCTTGTACAGCCCTCTCGCAGTGTCCGGAGCAAGTATGGCGGGTCTGACACACCGGTGTCAATGTGTTCTTTTTTCCATTTCCAGGAGTGTATATTGCTGGGCTCCAAAAATCTGGAAAACTAAACATCGAGGATTTATTGGCTAACGACGGATTCGGGATTGAGATTTTCCGACTCACCATGACTCCCGTGCGGTTCCGTTTCTGACCTCGGGTTCTTAGATTTGACAACAGAGAAACAAGAGAAGGGCGAAAGCTCTAGGTCGTCTTGTCCCTATTCGGGACATTTTTCGTAAGTTTGCACTGAACTGCCAACAATGTTATTGTGCAGGAGAAGATGCTACATTGGACGAGAAGTTAGAGGCATTCAGAGGCAGGTGTAATTTCATCCAGTATATTCCGTCCAAGCCCTGAAAATACGGGTTGAAGATACTAGATGCAGTAGACTCAAGTGTATACTACACATGGAACATGGAAATGTACGCAGAAAGGCAACCCTACGGTACTTTCCAGGTTAGAAACAAACCCGTAGACGTGGTTGAACATCTGGTTACTCCTCTAGCTAACTCTGGCCGAGATATCACTACTGGCAACTGGTTTAGCGACACTACTCTTCTTCACGACTTGGCCGCGAAATACCTACGTGGGAACATATCACTACTTGCAAATGGTTTAGCGACACTACTCTTCTTCACGACTTGGCCGCGAAATACCTACGTGGCAACACTCAAAAAGAACAAATGGGAAATCCCCAATGAATTGAAAGACATAAAAAGGAGAGAAGCGTTTTCTAGTATGTTTGCATTCCGCAAAGAGGGCACTATGGTGTCGAATGTGCCCCAAAATAAATATAATAAGGAAAACGTCATTGTGATTTCCAGCATGGCAATGGATGGAGCGATTGACGAAGCAACCGGGGCAAAAGAAACCGGAAGTGTTTATGTAGTGTTGGCAGAAGAGCCAACACCGTGTTACTAGAGGAGGCCGAAATGCACGCGTTTTAACTCACGCTGGCTGGCGTGAGAAGGGAAGAACTATACTGACGTGAGGTCTGGAAAATGGCAAGGAATAAGAATTCAGAAAATGGACGTAGCTAGTTTGACACTTAACTTTAATCCATTAATGATGAACGTCGCTCTTGACGGTACATGAGTCACAATATTATCTGTTCAGAAGACATAGTAACTGAATATGGCACCTTGCTAGATCGTAGCAAATAACGTAGCTGAAGGCTATGCTAAACTGTCGTCTGTGCAAATGAGAGCGTATGTAGGCAGTGAACCATCGCTAGCAAAGCCGGCTGTACAACTGGGGCGAGTGCTAGGGAGTCTCTCTAGACTAGACCTGCCGTGTGGCGGCGCTCGGTCTGCAATCACTGATAGTGGCGACACGGGGGCCGACGTATGCTAACGGACCGCGGCCGATTTAAAGGCTACCACCTAGCTAGTGTGGTGTCTGGCGGTGACACCACAGTTTACCTATTACAATCGCCATAAAATAGGTGTGGACGTGGTCGATAAAATATGTTCTGTGTAAAGTGTTCAAACAGGCACAAGACGTAGGCCAATGGTTATTTTTTACGCGATGTAGAATTTTACTGGCATAAACAGCCAGATGATATGTCTAGGAAACGGAATCTAAGTGCTGGCCCGCCGAATTTTCCTCCGTAATCTGAGTAAAGAACTAATAAGAGGCCAGATGCTAAATAGTTCGCTGCTGCCCCACTTGCCTCGGACTATTTCAGTCCGGCTTCGGGAACCTTTTCTCCAAAATGAAACACCTGCGACACTCAGTGTCACAACTGCCGTGGGCACCAAAACACGAAAGCGATGCCAAATATGTTGGGCGAACAAGACTACAGGACTCACTCAATACAAGTGCAAAGGGTGTGTCCAATATTTATGCCTGCAACACTGTTCATTGTTTTGTCCCGATAGTTGTGACGTTGATGAAGACATCGTAAACGATGGCTGATGATACATCTTCCGTTTTTGTTTCCGTTTCTCTGAAAGGGACGTTATTTTGTATTAATTTCCGCTGGCCGGAGTGGCCGAGCGGCTCTAGGCGCTACAGTCTGGAGCCACGCGACCGCTACGGTCGCAGGTTCGAATCCTGCCTCGGGCATGGATGTGTGTGATGTCCTCAGCTTAGTTAGGTTTAAGTAGCTCTACGTTCTAGGGACTGCTGATCTCAGATGTTAAGTCCCATAGTGCTCAGAGCCATTTGAACCATTTTTTTTATATTAATTTCCTACCTGTTTCTTGATGCAAATACTGTATGCTGAGTAAAGTTTCTAGATGTTAATACATAAAAGTTCTATTTCTAATTTTCATAAATTAATGTTCTGTTGCTGATATTTAATACATATATGGTTTGTTCTGCGTTTCGTTTACTTATTCTCTCCAACATCTAGCGTTAATTGAAGGTAATGGTGCAACGTTGGTCCTGTATCACACAGATAAAATACGACCTCCAATTTTCCTCCTAGTGACGCGACCAGTGGAGCGTTAAGCAGTAATTTTTCGACTTATAACTGATTCACAAATGTAGCAAAGAAAATAGAAGATTCCGTGTCAAAATACGCTGTGTATACCTGACCCAAAATCAGACGAAAAGTATCAACCAGCCAATAGTGGATTTCCAAAGAACTGGACTACACATGACAGGCTGATTTATCGGGAAAAAAATTCACTGTACCCTTTGTTGGAATAGTCCTGCAGTCCATGCAAACAAAAGATGCTGACAACGCCGCTGTCAAGAGCACACTTAAACGTATACAGAGACGGATTGAGGTATACGCTGACAAAACACAAAACCTCACGTAAATACTAAACTTGCAACATTCGTAGTGCCGTGACAGAACGGAAGTAAACAACGACCTCCCCGTACGGCGTCGCAAGTGGGACAGCCCGCTAGACCACACGGACACTATGCTGCAACTGTGTCGTTAATTTATTTTACTCCTTTACTTAAGTTCTCCACTACTTATCTTTCCTTCCCTGGCATGACAGCGTTCGTAATGCACATACAAAGTTCATGCATAAGTATAAGGTTAGATACATCTATACAGGGTGAGTCACCTAACATTATCGCTGGATATATTTCGTAAACCACATCAAATACTGACGAATCGAATCCACAGACCGAACGTGAGGAGAGGGGCTAGTGTAATTGGTTAATACAAACCATAAAAAAATGCACGGAAGTATGCTTTTCAACACAAACCTACGTTTTTCTAAATGGAACCCCGTTAGTTTTGTTAGCACATCTGAACATATAAACAAATGCGTAATCAGTGCCGTTTGTTGCATTGTAAAATGTTAATTACATCCGGAGATATTGTAACCTAAAGTTGACGCTTGAGTACCACTCCTCCGCTGTTCGATCGTGTGTATCGGAGAGCACCGAATTACGTAGGGATCCAAAGCGAACGGTGATGGACCTTAGGTACAGAAGAGACTGGAACAGCACATTACGTCCACATGCTAACACCTTTTTATTGGTATTTTTCACTGACGCACATGTACATTACCATGAGGGGTGAGGTACACGTACACACGTGGTTTCCGTTTTCAATTACGGTGTGGAATAGAGTGTGTCCCGACATGTCTGGCCAATAGATGTTCAATGTGGTGGCCATCATTTGCTGCACACAATTGCAATCTCTGGCGTAATGAATGTCGTACACGCCGCAGTACATCTGGTGTAATGTCGCCGCAGGCTGCCACAATAAGTTGTTTCATATCCTCTGGGGTTGTAGGCACATCACGGTTCACATTCTCCTTTAACGTACCCACAGAAAGAAGTCCAGAGAGATCAGGAGAACGGGCTGGCCAATTTATGCGTCCTCCACGTCCTATGAAACGCCCGTCGAACATCCTGTCAAGCGTCAGCCTAGTGTTAATTGCGGAATGTGCAGGTGCACCATCATGCTGGTACCACAGACGTCGACGCGTTTCCAGTGGGACACACTCTATTCCACTTCGTAATTGAAAACGGAAACCACGTGCGTATGTTTACCTCACCCCTCATGGTAATGTACATGTGCGTCAGTGAAAAATACCAATAAAAAGGTGTTAGCATGTGGACGTAATGTGCTGCTCCAGTCTCTTCTGTACCTAAGATTCATCACCGTTCCCTTTGGATCCCTACGTAATTCGGTGCTCTCCGATACACACGATCGAACAGCGGAGGAGTGGTACTCAAGCGTCAACTTTAGGTTACAATATCTCCGGATGTAATTAACATTTTACAATGCAACAAACGGCACTGGTTACGTATTAGTTTATATGTTCAGATGTGCTAACAAAAGTAGCGGGGTTCCATTTAAAAAAACGTAGGTTTCTGTTAAAAAGCATACTTCCGTGCCCGCATCTCGTGGTCGTGAGGTAGCGTTCTCGCTTCCCACGCCCAGGTTCCCGGGTTCGATTCCCGGCGGGGTCAGGGATTTTCTCTGCATCGTGATGGCTGGGTGTTGCGTGATGTCCTTACGTTAGTTAGGTTTAAGTAGTTCTAAGTTCTAGGGGACTGATGACCATAGATGTTAAGTCCCATAGTGCTCAGAGCCATTTGAACCATACTTCCGTGCATTTTTTTATGGTTTGTATTAACCAATTACACTAGCCCCTCTCCTCACGTTCGGTCTGTGGAATCGATTCGTCAGTATTTGATGTGGTTTACGAAATATATCCAGCGGTAACGTTAGGTGACTCACCCTGTATATGTACCTATATCCAAACTGTGCAAATCACTGTGAAGTGAATGGCAGAGGCTAAGAGTTATTAAGAACTTCTCTTGCTATTACTTACTCGGGCATCTTGCCGTTCCATGCACTGATGGAGGAGAAGAATGATGGTTTAAAGCCTATCCCGTGAGCTGCAATTAGTTTAACCTAGCTTTCGCGATTTCTTTAGGAGTGTTATGAAACGGGCAAAATTCAACTCCTCTGGAAAATATTTTTTAAGACTGACGCGGAATTGACACTTTTAGAAGAACATGAGGACTGCCCATCACAGAAAATACAAGAAACCATACTGTCTACCCACCAGTCACTTGATGTCACATGTCTGCACACGTGCATCTCCTGAACTGTATGACACGAGAACTTTGCTGCGTCTATGTACATTGGGGCGCCAAAGAAACTAGTATAGGCATGCGTATTCAGATACAGAGATATGTAAACAAGCATAATACGGCACTGCGGCTGGTAACGCCTATATAAGACAACAAGTGTCTGGCGCAGTTGATAGATCGGTTACTGCTGCTACAATGACAGGTTACCAAGATTTCAATGAGTTTGACCGTGGTGTTATAGTCGGCGCACGAGAGAGGGGACACAGTATCTCCGAGGTAGCGGTGAAGTGGGGATTACGCGTTCGATCATTTCACGAGTGTACCGTGAATATCAGGAATCTGGTAAAACATAAAATCTCAAACATATCTGCGGCCGGAAAAAGATCCTGCGAGAGCGGGACCAACGACGACTGAAGAGATTCGTTCAGCGTGACAGAAGTGCAACCTTTCCGCAAATTGCTGCAGATTGCTGAATCGCTTTCTGGCCAAATGTTCGTTTAACCTAGGGAACAGGTGATTGTCACTGGGCGCCAAGCCTATAGGGGGGGGGGGGGGGGGGGGTTATTATTATGTTCCACTGAAACTGTTGCAGGAGAGCAACGGTTTGCCGAGCGATGTGTGGGCGAGTGTTGCCATGGAGAATGTGTACGCCCTTGCCCAACATTCCTCTTCTCCAGTTCTGAATTGCCCGTTTGAGTTTTTTCAGAGTCTCACAGTACCTGTCAGCGTTAATTGTGGTCCTAGTGGGCATAAAGTCAACCAACAATACCCGTTTCAAAGGGTTCAAATGGCTCTGAGCACTGTGGGACTTAGCATCTGAGGTCATCAGTTCCCTGAAACTTAGAGCTATTTAAACCTAACTAACCTAAGGACATCACACACATCCATGCCCGAGGCAGGATTCGAACCTGCGACCGTAACGGTCGCGCGGTTCCAGACTGAAGCGCCTAGGACCGCTAGGCCACAACGGCTGGCCAATACCCCTTTCCGATCCCAAAAAACTGTTGTCATGACTTTACCGGCAGACTGTGTTTATCTGAATTTCCGCGGCTTTGGCGAAGAAGGATGCCGCCACTGGTGTGATTGTTGTTTGGTCTCAGGTGTAAAGTGGTATGCTCAGGTATCGTCACCCGTGACAATTGAGTCCAGAAAGTTTTCCTGTTCGGCTGCAAGGCGGTGAAGAAATGCGCGGGCGGGAAGCATTAACTCGTTGCCGCATGTGGTCCTCAGTCAGAATTCTTGGCAGCCGTCTTGCGCACACCTTCCGGTAGTTCAAAGTTCCTGAGTCAACCGCCGATCTCCACGCGTGCTTTGCTCAACCTTCAACACTGTCTCCTCAGAAATTGACGGTCTCCCGCGCCTTTGTTCGTCGTGAATTTCGGTCCGACCAGCTGCAAACTCTCTACAGCGCTTACGAACATTTTTGACATCCATGCACGACTTACCATACACTTCCGTCAATTGGCGATGGATTTCAATCGGCGCAGTGGCCTTTGCGTTCAAAAACCGAATAACTGCACACAATTCGCACTTGGCGGTAACATCCAGCGTGAGCTCCATTCTCAACGGCTGCCAAGCCAAGACTGAACGCGTCACCGCGACGTGCGCGTGTTAACACACAGCGCGTGAAGCACTCTTCGTAACAGTGTGACCAACTGCCACACAGACAGAGTTCTGTGCTTATAAAAAAATAGGAGACCTTACTTTTGGGATTATCCTCGTATTTTGTTCCTCGGTGGTGGAGCGAGTCTGGGCCAGCGGAAGTCAGTGAGGTAGCGGGGGCCGCGTTTGATCGTCCCAGACGGAGCGTAATCAGTTTTGCCGGTCTGCGGTCTGGCTGGACCGGTCCGCCCCTGGTGGAGGGGCGGGGAGGCGGCGGCTGCTGCGTGAAATATTCAGCCCGCCGCACTGCGGGGGTGGCGAGGGCGGAGGCGGACGGCCGCAACCACAGTGACGGCTGCACTGGCATCGTGCGCCCGCTCTGGAGGCAATCGGCCAAGAGTGTGGCCGGCCAGCCGCGGGGTGCCCCCGTCAAGAAAGGAGGAACGCGAGAGTGTACTGACGAGGGGACCTCCCCATCGCACCCCCCTCAGATTTAGTTACAAGCTGGCACAGTGGATAGGCCTTGAAAAACTGAACACATATCAATCCAGAAAACAGTTAGAAGTTGTGGGGAACTATGAAAAAATAAGCAAAATATACAAACTGAGTAGTCCATGGGCAAGATAGGGAACATCAAGGATAGTGAGAGCTCAGGAGCGCGGTGGTCCCGTGGTTACCGTGAGCAGTTGCGGGACGAGAGGTCCTTGGTTCAAGTCTTCCCTCGAGTAAGAAGTTTATTTTCTTTATTTTCGCAGTTATGATCTGTCCGCTTGCTCATTGACGTCTCTGTTCACTGTAATAAGTATAGTGTCTGTGTTTTGCGACCGCACCGTAAAACCGTGCGATTAGTAGACGAAAGGACGTGCCTCTCCAATGGGAACCGAAAACATTTGATCCCAAGGACATAGGTCAACCGATTCCTCCACAGGAAAACACGTCTATACGACAATGGCGACATGTGCGTCACATGACAGGAATATGTTGTCGACCCGCCTAACTTGTACACTTGGCGAATGCGTAAAAAGATTCTTCTACCTTGACCGATTTAGGTTTTCTTGTGGATGTGATAATCACTCCCAAAAAAGTGATGGAAACGTAAGAGTTTGTCGCATAAACTGTAACAAATGAATGCAACAGTTTCACAGTCGCACAGTTTTCCCTGTGCTCTGTCAAAACACAAGTTTTTAACGTTTTCAAATTTTTCCGTGTGTAGACCGTCAAATCCTGCATATGTGCAAGCAAATTTGAACATGTCCTGAAAATTTGGAGAGCGAAGTTGATTATGTGTGAGTGCCTGAACTTTGATAATTGTATGAAAATAAAAAAATAAACTTTTCACAAGAGGGAAGACTTGAACCAAAGTACTCTCGTTCCGCAGCTGCTCACGCTAACCACGGGACCACGGCGCTCTTCCACTCACACTGTCCTTGATATTGCTTATTTTGCGGATGGACTACTCAGTTTGTATATTTTTCTTATTTTTTTCATAGTTCCACACAACTTCTTCCTGTTTTCTCAATTGATCTGTGTTCAGTTTTTCAAGGCCTATCCACTGTGCCAACTTATAACTAAATCTGAGGGGGATGCCATGGGGAGGTTCCCTTGTGAGTGCGCCGTGTTCCGACTACACTGGCCGAGGAGCCACATAACCCCATAACCTCGACTCTGCGGAAACCGACGCGTGTACGGAAGCGAGCTCTTTGACCTACGACTACTACAGGGCTGGTATTTTGCGGTATGGTTCGGGTGCAGGAGGTTAGAAATTCTGAAAAAAATTGAGTAAGCTACTGGGAAGGAATGGAAATAGTATGTACAAGAACCAAGAGGAAACAACAAGATTGGAAGGCCAAGAACGAAGTCCACAGACTAAAATGGATGTTGTTGTTGTTGTGCTCTACAGTCCAGAGACTGGATTGATGCAGCTCTCCATGCTACTCTATCCTGTGCAAGCTTCTTCATCTCCCAGTACCTACTGCAACCTACATCCTTCTGAATCTGTTTAGTATATTCATCTCTTGGTCTCCCTCTACGATTTTTACTTTCCACGTTGCCGTCCAATACTAAATTGGTGATCCCTTGATGCCCCAGAATATGCCCTACCAACCGATCCCTTCTTCTAGTCAAGATGCGCCACAAATGTCTCTTCTCTCCAATTCTATTCAATACCCTCTCAATAGTTATGTGATCTACCCATCTAATCCCCAGTATTCTTCTGTAGCACCACATTTCGAAAGCTTCTATTCTCATCTCGTCTAAACTATTTATCGTCCACGTTTCACTTCCATGCAAGTACTTTCAGAAACGATTTCCTGACACTTAAATCTATACTCGATGTTAACAAATTTCTCTTCTTCACAATCGCTTTCCTTGACATTGCCGGTCTACATTTGATATCCCCTCTACTTCGACCATCATCAGTTATTTTGCTCCCCAAATAGCAAAACTCATTCACAACTTACAAGTGTCTCATTTTCTAATATAATTCCCGCAGCATCACCCGATTTAATGCGACTACAGTCCATTATCCTCGTTTTGCTTTTGTTGATGTTCATCTTATATCCTCCTTTTAAGACACTGTCTATTCCGTTCATCTGCTCTTCCAGGTCCTTTGCTGTCTCTGACAGAATTACAATGTCATCGGCGAACCACGAAGTTTTTATTTCTTCTCCATGGATTTTAATTCCTACTCCGAATTTTTCTTCTGTTTCATGTAATGTGTGCATGCAATAAAAGCATGCAGTCTTTAGCCTGTAGTATTTAATCTAAAACTAAATTAAACTCCGTCCGAACAGACCCAGCAGTATCGTCAGCCGGTGGTGTTATCCTCAGCTCACAGGCGTCACTGGATGCAGATATGGGAGAGCGTGTGCTCAGCAGACCGAATGGTCACCCATCCAAGTGCTAGCCCAGAGCGACAGCGCTTAACTTCCCTGGTCTGATGGGAACCTGCGACAAGGCCGTTCGTGATCTTTATACACCGAAAAAGCAATCACCGAAATAAAACACAGGTTCACAAGTAAGGTTAAAATTCAGGGTTAAAGAATGTCAAAGATAGATTTCTACATCTACATCTACATCCATACTCCGCAAGCTACCTCACGGTGTGTGGCGGAGGGTACCCTGTGTACCTCTATCGGTTCTCCCTTCTATTCCAGTCTCGTATTGTACGTGGAAAAAAAAAAATGGCTCTGAGCACTATGGGACTCAACTGCTGTGGTCATAAGTCCCCTAGAACTTAGAACTACTTAAACCTAACTAACCTAAGGACAGCACACAACACCCAGCCATCACGAGGCAGAGAAAATCCCTGACCCCGCCGGGAATCGAACCCGGGAACCCGGGCGTGGGAAGCGAGAACGCTACCGCACGACCACGAGATGCGGGCTGTACGTGGAAAGAAGGATTGTCGGTATGCTTCTGTGTGGGCTCTAATCTCTCTGATTTTATCCTCATGGTCTCTTCGCGAGATATACGTAGGAGTGAGCAATATATTGCTTGACTCTTCGGTGAAGGTGTGTTCTCGAAACTTCAACAAAAGCCCGTACCGAGCTACTGAGCGTCTCTCCTGCAGAGTCTTCCACTGGAGTTTATCTATCATCTCCGTAACGCTTTCGCGATTACTAAATGATCCTGTAACGAAGCGCGCTGCTCTCCGTTGGATCTTCTCTATCTCTTCTATCAACAATATCTGGTATGGATCCCACACTGCTCAGCAGTATTCAAGCAGTGGGCGAACAAGCGTACTGTAACCTACTTCCTTTGTTTTCGGATTGCATTTTCTTAGGATTCTTCCAATGCATCTCAGTCTGGCATCTGCTTTACCGACGATCAACTTTATATGATCACTCCATTTTAAATCACTCCTAATGCGTACTCCCAGATAATTTATGGAATTAACTGCTTCCAGTTGTTGACCTGCTATTTTGTAGATAAATGATAAGGGATCTATCTTTCTATGTATTCGCAGCACATTACACTTGTCTACATTGAGATTCAATTGCCATTCCCTGCACCATGCGTCAATTCGCTGCAGATCCTCCTGCATTTCAGTACAATTGTCCATTGTTACAACCTCTCGATACACCACAGCATCATCTGCAAAAAGCCTCAGTGAACTTCCGATGTCATCCACCAGGTCATTTATGTATATTGTGAATAGCAACGGTCCTATGACGCTTCCCTGCGGCACACCTGAAATCACTCTTACTTCGGAAGACTTCTCTCCATTGAGAATGACATGCTGCGTTCTGTTATCTAGGAACTCCTCAATCCAATCACACAACTGGTCTGATAGTCCATATGCTCTTACTTTGTTCATTAAACGACTGTGGGGAACCGTATCGAACGCCTTGCTGATTATATTATTATCGTCAGTGAAAGCGAAGAAGAATTATAGGAGCTGTAGAACAGAACGTCATTTACTGATCACAGAATACTGATTGTGAGTGGATCGAAGAAAGAGCGAAGACTTGTGGAGTAGCAGAAATGAGGTTAGCGGTGAACTTAACATCAAAACTGGGGATCACAAAGCGAAGGGATTCTGCCACCTTGGAAGCAAAGTAATATGTGATGGACGGAGCAGGGAAAACATGAGAAACATTTAAAACAGTTCTCCTTTATTCTTCAGTCTCAGATGCACATTTTTAATTACAGGACGTATTCCACTCACTCTGGATTGTCTTCAAATTTACGACGTAGCGTCAGCAGCCTGTCTTGTCTGTTCAGAACTTCATATAAACGTACCGTGTTTTGCAGGTGTCACTTGCACAGTTTTGGTTAAATAACATGATTCAATCACTCTGGATGAGCTTTAAAGTTTGTTCAGAACTTCATATATCAAAGTACTGTGCTTTACAAGGCAGTTGCAAACCACAGTACTTTGATATTTGAGGTTATGAACAAACAAGACGTGTTGCTGACGCAACTACTTAGATCTTAAGATAATCCACATAATGCAATTAAAAATGTGCAACTGAGATTGAAGAATAAAGAAGAGTTTTTTAAATATCGATGCAGATGCTGGTTATCTCAGGACGAATATGTGGGCTGTAGTGACATAAGAAACAGACTAGAACAGGCAAAGAGGACACTTCTAGCTGTAACACGTCTAGTAATGTCAAACATTCATTTCAATTTGAGGAATAAATTTTTGAAAATGTACGTCTGAAGGACACCATTGTATGGTTCTGAATCACGGACTGCGTAAAAACCAGAAGGAAAGAGAAACGACGAATTTTGGAAGAGGTGCTATAGAAGGATGTTGAAAAATAAGTGGACTGATAAGAAATTAAGGCTACACCACAGGAATGGCGAAGAAAGGAACGTATGGAAAACATTGGCACGAAGATGGGACACGATGATAGATAATTTCTGTGACTCTAGAAGAAGCCGTAGAGAGCAAAAAGAACAAAGGAAGAAAGTGAATGCAATGAATACAGCAGATAATTGAGGACGTACGGTGCGAGTGCTACTCTCAGATGAAGAAGTTAACAGAAGAGAGGAGGCAGCAGATGACAGATTAAAAATCGGAAAAGAAAATATGTGTTAGGTGATGAAAGTTGCTATGGAAATATCAGCACAAGAACCCAAAGGGATGATTAACAGAAACTTGGTAGTCCAGCTATGAGAATAGCTTTCCGGTCAGAAGTACATTCGGAAAGACCATGCCTCAATGGCCTTAACTAGAGTGAAAAGTTTAGGAGGTTTTGCAGTTTGCGAGTCACAAAAAAATTCGAATACAAAATATCCCTGCAGAACATACAATCACACGACCGAAGCAGAGGGCACTAAGCTAGTTACAGATATAACCAGAAATTTTCTCCACTCATATAGAATTCTGAGGTATCACCAGGACATATTTAATAGCAGTACTTTCAGTTTAAAAGGTATAGTGGCGTATTGTGAAGTTCTCCTGCTATTCCGTCCATGCTACAAGCTTTTCTTAAGTTTTTATGACCTCGAGCAAGCTTTCTCCGCGGCCAGAACCGGAATTGGACACTCCATGGTGGCCATGCTTAACAAGTTGTCCGGTTAACCTCGTGGACGCTGCCGGAGGGAAACCTTAGTGCAGCGTCGAGTAGCGTCGTTAGCGGAAAGGCGCGCGCCTCGGCGGATGGAACCAGCAGGTGTGTGGAACCGCCTCCCGACGGCCATTACCGGCCTTCGTAACGACGCCTGTAGCCGCTGAATTAATGCGGAAACGGATACCCGCTCGTCCATTACGCGGGTTTTATTCCGCCTCCTTAATGAGGTCCATTTATTCGGGAACCTGCCGCCGTCGAATCAGTTCTCCGCACTCCGCCAATTATATTATGTAAAGCGCAGCGGCGCAGTCCCTCAGCGCGCGAGGGCCGACGGCCGGCAAGAGGCGATCATTAGAAAGAAAGGAAGAAAGGCGGCCGCTGTTAATTGTCAGCAGCGTGGCGAAGTGAGAGTTCATTTACCTAATGAGGCTTTCGTAATAGAATATCGTCATTATGACGGCGCTGCCCACCAGAGAGGAGTGATTATTTCATGCCTTTCACGAATCGCTTTTTATCTGCCTGTTTCGGTGCTCCATAACCATCTCAAGTCGTCGGCAGAGAATGAAACATCGTCCTGCACTGGATAGTGCTGGCAAATTTTCTACTATAAATCAGATAATTAACTTCTTCTGTCCACTGTACACCTAGTAGCTCTTGCAGAAGACACGTGAACGCAGTTATATCAAAAGGAAAGAACAGATTATTTCAGTAATGTGCTGCAACAATTTCTTACCTGTTAACAGGCCACCTGTCGTCTTACTGGGCAATGATCATACTGATGACTGCGACAACTGAGGTGCAGGTAAGAGCAGGTCTAATAGGGACATTAAAAAGTAAATATCGGCGAACTTGAGCGGGCAGACATACAGGGTAAAGAAATAAGGTGTCAGATATGGATACATAAAAACAGTGGGCGTTGAGATCTCCAACAAAAAATGTAAAATAATTCGGCTTAGGAAGGACTGGAATGGAGGGCTGGAACAGCAACACATGGATAACACGATATGCGGCAGCCAATTCTGCATTCAGGATACATAGAATTAAAATACTAAATTAAATTGGCAAATAAAAGCAAGCTTAGTCCGTCCAACATTCGGTAGTTGAAAACAAAAAAATCACCAGTATTCACCTACTGATTCTCATTTCTTGAAACTGCTCAAATATCACCTTGTAATCGAGGATCATACCACCATTTGAGCAGTGCTAAAGAGAGAAAACTGAGGTTTGAGAACTCTGATTTTCATGTATGACCGTTTGCAAGGGCCACAATCAGACAAATGAATACTGTGTAGACACAGTCAACAGATCAGCAATTTTCTATTTTTATTGTAATCTGTAAATGAATTGCAAGGTTTCAAGTTTTCGTCGATTGGATAAAGAGCAGTACCAATATTATTATAATTCATACCATACTTTATCAACAGACGTTCACTGCATTACGTTCCCTCAGTATAATGATCCCCCGCTCGATGACCTCCTTCCTGTCACGTTGAAAGTCGTCGCACACATTCAGCGATTCCACCTGTGTCGATGTCCCGCAAGGACTGTCCTATGCCACGGATGAAGTCTTCTCTTGTACTATAGCATATGCCAAGACTCACATGTAATCATATCGGGTGAATACGGTGATGTTGCAGTATCTCCCAACCCAACGTACGAAACAGCTCCAACACGGATTCATCGTGTGGAATCCCTTTTTCTTTCTTTAATTTTTTGTTTTTTGTTTTTTGGTTTTTTGACTTTTATGCGGACTGCCAAAAATTCTCTTATGCCAACCACTTCACATCAGAGTAGCACTTACAACCTACGTCCTCAATTATTTGTTGGATGTATTCCAATCTCTCTTCTTCCTCTACAGCTTTTGCCAACTACAGTTCCCTTTAGTACCATGGAAGTCATTGCTTGATGTCTTCACTTTGTCAGTATCTTCCACATATTGCTTTGCTCTCCGATTGTGCGCAAGAACTTCATTCCTTACCTTATCAGCCCACCTAATTTTCAAAGTTCATGTGTAACACCACATCTCAATAGCTTCGTCTCTCTTCTGTTCCTTTTTCCCCACAGTCCATATTTCGCTGCCATACAATTCTGTGCACCACACGTACATTCTCAGTAATTTCTTCCTCCAATTAAGGCCTATGTTTGATATCTTTTGCCACTGCTAATCTACTTCTGATGTCCTCCGTGTTCCGTCCATCATTACTTATTTTGCTGCCTAGGTAGCAGAACTCCTTAACTTCATCTACTTCGTGATCATCAATCCTGATGTTAAGTTTCTCGCTGTTCTCATTTCTGCTGCTTCTCATTACTTTCATCTTGATTCGATTTACTCTCAATTTATATGCTACACTCATTAGACTGCGTATTTCATTCAGCAGATCCTGTAATTCTTCTTCACTTTCACTCAAGGTAGCAATGTCATCAGCGAATCGTACCGTTGATATTCTTTCTCCTTGAATTTTAACCCCACTCCTGAACCTCTCTTTTATTTCCATCATTGCTTCTTAGATATAGAGATGGACTACATCCCTGGCTTTCACCCCTATTGGAATCGTGAATTGTCATAAAGGATGTGCAGATGCAGCGCCATAAGGTGATGTCGCTTTCTTCCTAGTGCGGGAAGAATGTGACGTCACATAAAACTGCAGTAGTAGGCTGCAGGCTGCAGTGACCGTCTGTCCCTGCGGTACAACGTGATGCAGGACTGACCCATGGATATCGTAATCCACAATAGCCATCACTTTGGTACCAGCTGGCTCAAGGCGCACGTTGAGTGGGTGGGGAGAACCAGCACGTTTTCAGTAATTGTCCTGAATTACATCCCTGCCATCCAGAAACACTATCACCCATCTCGCTACCGTACGATATGGCAATGTTCCATCGCCACACGCCTCGCGCAGACCCTGCAAACATAGTTGTGCACCCAGACCAAGTACCATTTCAGTCTTGATCCACGCACGGTTTTCGTGTATCCTAAACATACTGTTAGGGTGCCTGAAAGGGCCACCCGCACTTTCAGACGGTAGAGACTGCATCGGGCACAAATACAGCCGTCACGGCTGACTGCACTATTTCAGGTGACCTACTGCTATCAGCTAGACGTAGCGTGCATGATGGTGTTGCCGCTAAGTTTTATCCAACCCTAGCATTATGTCGCGAGTTTGTTGTGGCTCCATCCGTTCTCAGTCTTTTAAAGTAAATGGAGCATTGTTCTTCGTTGATACCGTGCTTCGCAAAATACTTGCAGACTAGGGATGGTGCCCTTCTGTAATAAAACTGATGCCCGAGTATGGAGTCGTAAATCTAACATATAAACCAGATGGGATAAGTCTCGCACACTGCATGTGCACGCATACTATCCAACAGGCCATGTCATATGGTAACAGGAACATTATTGACTCGAGAATGCTGCACCGCCCGTATCTCGTGGTCGTGCGGTAGCATTCTCGCTTCCCACGCCCGGGTTCCCGGGTTCGATTCCCGGCGGGGTCAGGGGTTTTCTCTGCCTCGTGATGGCTGGGTGTTGTGTAATGTCCTTAGGTTAGTTAGGTTTAAGTAGTTCTAAGTTCTAGGGGACTGATGACCACAGATGTTAAGTCCCATAGTGCTCAGAGCCATTTGAACCATTTTGAATGCTGCACCTATTCTTATGCCGTGTGTTTGCTGCACCTTTCTGTCAGCATTGTTATTAAAATAACAGTGATCACGTTACCTCTTCCTGTAATAACGCAATATATCAAAACAATAGAAATTTTACGAATAAGAATTATCGTTTTGTAAACAAGAACAGCCTCTTGTTGAGGGTATTTTTGTACTGTCGTAGCACCTAAAAAAAAAGTGTGATTTTTTTCACCAGACTCGTTTCGTGTTATTGAGGTAAAGCATCATATGTGGTCTGTCATTAAGTTATTTACATTTTAATTTGCTTTAAGATCGGAAAGTAGTTTCGATCTTAAAGCAAATCAATATATGAATAACTTATTGACATACCGCTGATGATGCTTTACCTCAATATAGCGAAACGTATCTGGTGAAGAAAACCACGCAATTTTGTACTTGAAACGACAGGACAAAAATACCCCCGAGAACTGTAAAGCAACTAAGGGAAATATAGGCACACATACGAAAAAAGACAGCCTTTTCCTGCTGCAATGTATTTTATTTCTCCCAGACGCGTTTCGACTTTTGAACTATAAGGAATCATCAGTGGGATCGATAATGATACAGTTTGTTATCTGTAGATTGTAAAATATATCAAGTCTCATTTTTTATGTAAATAAGTGATTACTTACACTTCTTCGCGTTTATGGTTGGCTTTTGCGTTTCCTCTGATCTGGTCACATACTTGAGATCGCGAGAGAAAACGCAGATGCCAACGAAAAACGCGAAGAATCGTGAGTAATCTATTATTCACGTAAAGAACGAAAAATGTACTGTTTTATGATCTGTGAATAACACATATAAAAACAAAACTGTTTCATTCTAAATTCCACTGATGGTGCCTTAAAGTGGAAAAGGCGAAACGCGTCTGGGAGAAATAAAATACAGTGCATCAAGAAAATGCGGGTTTTATTTATAAAACAAATATTTCTGTGCTTGTTGCGGAGAGTGGCCACGCAAACAAACTCGTTAAAAATTGCCATTAAAAAAAGTTTAGTTAAATCCAAAAATTTAACACTAATGTTATCGCTAACTGATATTTTGTTTTTTTACCCGCTTATTATTAAAAAATATAAAAAAAACGTCTTTTACAACCGAGACCAAACAAATACCGAGAAATACCTGTTATTCAGAAATAAAATACAGGTATCAGTTTATTAACTGGTCAGTTTTTCCCGCCACTACTTCAGATTCTCAGAAACATCTTGCACTCATCGGTTAAGGGAATCCACCACCCTGATACAGGTTGATTTCGCCTATTGCCCACCTCCTTCGCATAGCGCAGTTCAAGGGTAAAACAACGCCTCGAAACGAAAGTAGGTTGGAGAGAGTGGCTTTGTGTGTTGGGTGCCACAGCCCTCCCAGTTGCACGGATCTACGTATTGCCCTCTCCTCGGGGTTCCCACGAGCCATGATTGGTATGTAGCGGCGATCAACTGGAGATGTTGACATCTCATAGTCATCGTGAAACATTCGCTTCCAAGTTTATTTAAAATTCTGAAACACTTTTTCAGTGACTTTTAGCCAAATTTCAGGTAGACTTGTTTGATAACGCAATACGACTCAAAATACCTAGTGATAATTCTTAAACTTCCGCAAACGTAACTAAACTTCGGTTCATATGGTTCACAAAGGAAACTAATTAGATAATACTAGCGACCCTCCTCAGCTTCGCAATTATAGTATGGATATACACAAACCTTGTTCGTGAATTAGTCAACGTATTAGTGAATATCCTATCAGAGTCCCTGCAGTACGTCCTGAGATTGGCCTGAACGTACAGACGAAAATCTGGATTTTAATTTATGATATGTTTAGCATGTGGTTCCAAGATCGAGAAAAGAAGCTTCAAAATAGTAAGTAGGCGGATGTAGATTCCGTTGCAAATACAATCTATTGTTAACTGTTTCAGTTACATAACAAACAACCTTACATAAAAGACTCAAGCAGTTCCAAGTACTGTATAAAGTGGCACGATGTTGTGGTCTTCAGTCCATAGACTCGTTTGATGTAGCTCTCCATACTGATTTATCCTGTGCAAGCTTCTTCATCTCCCAGTTCCTACTGCAACCTACATCCTTTTGAATCTGCTTAGTCTATTCATCTTTTGGTCTCCCTCTACGATTTTTACCCTCCACGCTGCCCTCCAATACTAAATTGGTAATCCCTTGATGCCTCAGAACATGTCCTACCAACCGATCCCTTCTTCTAGTAAAGTTGTGCCACGAACTCCTCGTCTCCCTAATTCTATTCGATATCTCCTCATTAGTTACATGATCTACACATCTAATCTTCAGCATTCTCCTGTAGCACCACATATCTATTCTCTTCTTGTCCAAACTGTTTATCGTCCATGTTTCACTTCCATACGTGGCTACACTCCATACAAATACTTTCAGAAACGACTTCCTGATACTTAAATTTGTACACGATGTTAACAAATTTCTCTTCTTCAAAAACGCTTTCCTTGCCATTGACAGTCTACATTTTATATCCTCTTACTTCGACCATCATCAGTTATTTTGCTCCCCAAATAGCAAAACTCCTTTACTACTTTAAGTGTCTCATTTCCTAATCTAATACCCTCAGCATCCCCCGACTTAATTCGACTACATTCCGTTATCCTCGTTTTGATTTTGTTGATGTTCATCTTATACCCTCCTTTCAAGACACTGTCCGTTCCGTTCAACTGCTCTTCCAAGTCCTTTGCTGTCTCTGACAGAATTACAATATCATCGGCGAACCTCAAAGTTTTTATTTCTTCTCCATGGATTTTAATACCTACTCCGAATTTTTCTTTTGTTTCCTTTATTGTTTGCTCAGTATACAGATTAAATAACATCGGGGAGAGGCTACAAACCTGTCTCACTCCCTTCCCAACCACTACTTCCCTTTCATGTCCCTCGACTCTTATAACTGCCATCTGGTTTCTGTAAAAATTGTAAATAGCCTTTTGCTCCCTGTATTTTACCCCTGCCACCTTCAGAATTTGAAAGAGAATATTCCAGTCAACATTGTCAAAAGCTTTCTCTAAATCTACAAATGCTAGAAACGTAGGTTTGCCTTTCCTTAATCTTTCTTCTAAGATATGTCTAGGGGCAGTATTGCCTCATGTGTTCCACGGAATCAAAACTGCTCTTCCCCCAAGTCGGCTTCTATCAGTTTTTCCATTCGTCTGTAAAGAATTCGTGTTAGAATCTTGCAGCTGTGACTTATTAAACTGATAGTTCGGTAATTTTCACATCTGTCAACACCTTCTTTCTATGGAATTGGAATTATTATATTCTTCTGTAAGTTTGAGCTTATTTCGCCTGTCTCATACATCTTGCTCACCAGATGGTAGAGTTTTGTCAGGACTGGCTCTCCCAAGCGTGTCAGTAGCTCTAATGGAATGTTGTCTACTCCTGGGGCCCTGTTTCGACTCAGGTCTTTCAGTGCTCTGTCAAACTCTTCACGCAGTATCATATCTCCTATTTCATCTTCATCTACATCCTCTTCCAATTCCATAATATTGTGCTCAAGTACATCGCCCCTGTACAGACCCTCTATATACTCCTTCCACGTTTCTGCTTTCCTTTCTTTGCTTAGAACTGGGTTTCCATCTGAGCTCTTGTTATTCATACAAGTGGATCTCGTTTCTCCAAAGGTATCTTTTATTTTCCTGTAGGCAGTGTCTATCTTACCCCTAGTGAGAAAAGCCTCTACATCCTTACATTTGTCCTCTAGCCATCCCTGCTTAGCCATTTTGCACTTCCTGTCGATCTCATTTTTGAGACGTTTGTATTCCTTTTTGCCTGCTTCATTTGCTGCATTTTTATATTTTCTCCTTTCATCAATTAAATTCAATATTTTTTCTGTTATCCAAGGATATCTACTAGCCCTCGTCTTTTTACCCACTTGATCCTCTGCTGCCTTCACTACTTCATCCGTCAGAGCTACCCATCCTTCTTCTACTACGTTTCTTTCCCCCATTCCTGTCAATTGTTCCCTTATGCTCTCCCTGAAACTCTGTACAACCTCTGGTTTTGTGAGTTTATCCAGGTCCCATCTCCTTAAATTCCCACCTTTTTGTAATTTCTTCAGTTTTAATCTACAGTTCATAACCAACAGATTGTGGTCAGAGTCCACATCTGCTCCCGGAAACGTCTTACAATTTAAAACATGGTGCCTAAATCTCTTTCTTACCGTTATATAATCTATCTGATACCTTATAGTACCTCCAGTCTTCTTCCATGTACACAACCGTCTTTCATGATTCTAGAACCAAGTATTAGCTATGTGTGGCATAATATACCAAATTTTTTTAATGTGCAGTATGTAGCCACCTTCTCTGAATTAATTGAAGCATCCGAATGTGACGTAAATTTTGATATGTGGTAAATATCTCCCATTTGCTAGCTGGACGTTATGTGTCTACCATAAACAAATGTTTTGAAAAAGTTTCCACTTACCGATTTTGTGAAGTGATACATTCAGTGTTTCATTCCGGTATTTGAGCGTATGACTGTCGCACATGCTGATAGTAACATATGGTACACAGCATCTATAAACATAAATAACTAGTTACTGTATGTACCGATGAATCCAGACCTCGGGATCGTCTCTGTTTAGTCTTGTAAACAGTTATCAGCTGTGCAGTTGGCAGGATTTAGCGTGTAAGTGAGTATTAATACAAGATGACGGTACATTTTTGCTATTGATAATGTAACTTACATAGCACTATATGACAATAGGCAGCTCGGAATAATTGCTAGGTATCTAGTTATTTCGTATATGTGTAGACACAGTCTGTTACGTTACTTCATGTGTCGCGTCTCCATTTCCTCCGACGAATTTCGGTTTTTTGTTATTTGACGCCATTCATTGCACATGGCCTTGTTTGCTGTTAAAAGTAGCCTCTACCCGATGCTATTCAATCTGTATATTGAGCAAGCAGTAAAGGAAACAAAAGAAAAATTCGGAGTTGGTATTAAAATCCAAGGAGAAGAAATAAAAACTTTGAGGTTCGCCGATGACATTGTAATTCTGTCAGAGACAGCAAAGGACTTGGAAGAGCAGTTGACCGGAATGGACAGTGTCTTGAAAGGAGGATATAAGATGAACATCAACAAAAGCAAAACGAGGATAATTGAATGTAGTCGAATTAAGTCGGGTGATGCTGAGGGAATTAGATTAGGAAATGAGACACTTAAAGTAGTAAAGGGGTTTTGCTATTTCGGGAGCAAAATAACTGATGATGGTCGAAGTAGAGGGGATATAAAATGTAGACTGGCAATGGCAAGGAAAGCGTTTCTGAAGAAGAGAAATTTGTTAACATCGAATATTGATTTAAGTATCAGGAAGTCGTTTCTGAAAGTATTTGTTTGGAGTGTAGCCATGTATGGAAGTGAAACATGGACGATAAATAGTTTAGACAAGAAGAGAATAGAAGCTTTCGAAATGAGGTGCTGCAGAAGAATGCTGAAGATTAGATGTGTAGATCACGTAACTAATCAGGAGCTTTGAATATAATTGGGGAGAAGAGGTGTTTGTGGCACAACTTGACTAGAAGAAGGGATCGGTTAGTAGGACATGTTCTGAGGCATCAAGGGATCACCAATTTAGTAATGGAGTGCAGCGTGGACGGTAGAAATCGTAGAGGGAGACCAAAAGATGAATACACTAAGCAGATTCAGAAGGATGTAGGCTGTAGTAGGTACTGGGAGATGAAGAAGCTTGCACAGAATAGAGTAGCATGGAGACCTGCATCAAACCAGTCTCAGAACTGAAGACCACAACAACAACAACATGTGAGCATGTGTGATATCACTGTACTATGTGAGTTGGTAAGCAATATATAGACGGTTGTGTCTGTTACGCTTTACCCGTTTTCTTTCCATCGGAGAACAGGATACACAGTGTGTGCGTGGACCCAAACAGGTCGCATAGATCAAAAATTTTAGTCAGCAGCTTTCAATGGATGAATCATGACGTTTACCAAACTTGAGCGTAGCATCTGTGATGAAATCTGTGTTTAAGCAACTACTAAAATATATTAGTAATCTGCTTATTTGAAGCGATCATCTTTGAAGGTCAGTCGCGTCTGCGTTGCCGAAAATGTCCCCAGCAGAAACGCCGGGCCAGGAAACGTCCGGTATAGTCAACCAAATACTAGCCTAGGGAGCAGTCTTGACGCGCTGTAAAATTTGCGGGTCGCCAGAAATGCGCCGACAGACTGATTAACTGGCGAGTTCGCTGAACCGTATTGGGTCCAATTATGCGATCACACGCCGAAATATCATTTCATGAATTACGCGGCATTCTGCTAATCAGCATTAATAATTTTCCACGCGGGTATGAGTGTGTGTGTGTGTGTGTGTCTGTGTGCGTAATGTAGTTGTCAGCCGAACCCGCCCAATCGTGACTAACGTACTCGAAATCGGATTACCGCGAGCTGTGTGCGATGTGTCACAATGACTTTAGATGGAAGTGGAGTCGAGCATGCAGCCGCTCTTAACGCAATAAATATAGTATTGCGTCAGTCGTTCGAAAGCTATTGATGGTGTATATGAATCGCCGTCGTGTATCAGCAACGAAATTAAGTGATTGCAGGATCTAACTGATACCATTTTTAATAGACTACATAGGCCTATTTCTAAATATCTCTTCGAAAAAATGAAGTGATAATTTAATTTTTTTTTATTTGCAGGTGCGTTTCTTTATTTTGCATCGCGCCTAGAAGGCGGCGCGTGGGTCTGCTCTTGCAAACTGAAGGGTAGGCCGAATGTAGGAAGTGAGTAGGAGCAGCAAAAGGTGAATTGCTTCGGTACTGCGTATACGTTATAGCTCTTTTTTTTCTTTATTGTTATTTTAAAACCTTTACAACCGGCAGGCTGTCAGCAGCACTCTACGCTGCTCTTCAGCCAGAGAATACACAATGAGAAAAAACAGTGAGAAGACACATAAGTTACAGAACAGTGGGCAATAAAACAGTAGACACATAAAGACAAACACAGAGCCGTTCACACTCGACGATAATCCATACTGCAAACTGTTGATACGACGCACAAACACTGAAGATGGCGATGGCAGAGGTGAACGATGGAGTGCGACGGGGAGCACTAAACACGACGACACACACGAGCCACTGATGGCGATGATCTCCGGCGCGCGAAAGTCCATGGAGCGTGTGCGAGTCTGGGGACCTGCCAAGAGAGGAGGAGGGGTGGAGCAAGTGGGAGAGGGGAGAGCAGAGATGCCATGGGCAGAGGAGATAGGGGAAAGGGAAGAAAGGGGAGGGGAAGCCCAGGGGAAGAGGAATGGTGGAAGGGGGATGGGGGAAAAGGAGAGAGAAGGGAGGGAGGGTGCCTAAAGGAAAGGACACAGGAAGTGGGGGGGTGGGAGAATCAAAATTGATAGGAGGGGTAGATGGAGGGGAGGAGGACATCATCAGGGCGGGGGAGCTGCCGGAAGTCACCTTGGGAGAGGGTAAGGAGGGTGGAGAGATGGAGACCGGGTGGGACGTAGGAATACAGGCGCGGCAGCGGGCGGGGGTGGGGGAATGGGAGAAGAAGGGTGAGACAAGCGGATGAGGAGGATAGAGTTTGCGGGAGGTGTACAGGATCCGTATCCTTTCAAGGAAAAGGAGGAGGTGGGGTAAGGGGATGAGATCATACAGGATCCGCGTGGGGGAGGGGAGACGGATGCAATAGGCGAGGCGGAGAGCATGGCATTCAAGGATTTGTAGGGATTTATAAAAGTTAGGGGGAGCGGAGATCCAGGCCGGATGGGGTTATAGCTCTTTTACTAGTGTATGAATATATACAACTGATAATACTTAACTTTGGCTGAGATGAGCACGTAGGTGCGAAGGGTTACATCAATCAAATCTAACAGCTACTAGTAGTTGGACAAACTATCATTGAAGTAACTGAAGTAACAAAGTCTGTATTGGCTAGCTCCCTATGAATTAGAAGCTAAGTTGTTTGGTCGTCGGCTCGGAATCAAATGGGCTGGATCTGGAGGGGCGCTCGTAGAGCTACATACCGCCGGCTAGAGGACACTGTCGTCGGTGTGTGTCGTAGTGCCACACCAATCGTTGTGTCTCGTAGTGCACCTACGCCGTGGCATCGTAGCTATCGATACCACACCTTTAGTCATCGAACACACTGAAATCCGCATGCCACAGAACCACACCTTGCCACTAAAGGAAATGGGATGTGCTGTGGCGTGGAGGGGTGGGGGGGTGGGGGGGGCGGGATATCAATATTTTCGATGATTGCAGGCATGTACCAGAAGAAAACATAACTTTGTGTTTTCCGGTTACGATTAAAACTTCATGAATAGCTCTTGTACTAAATGTTGCCTTTTTACGTTGTTGCGGTCTATTATGGGATTAGGCCGTACCTATGGGACAGTGTGCCGAGAAATATACGAGGTTTTTTGGTGAGTACTTCAGTAAAGTGACTGACATTAAAAGTACTACCTCTTCAGGCCACAAGTGGCCCATCGGGACCATCCGACCGCCGTGTCATTCTCAGATGAGGATGCAGATAGGAGGGGCGTGTAGTCTGCACAGGCTCTCCCGGTCATTGTGATGGTTTTCTTTGACCGGAACGCTACTAATCGGTCGCGAAGTTCTTCAATTGGCATCACAAGGCTGAGTGCACCACGAAAAATGGCAATAGCGCATGGTGGTCCGTGTGGTCACCCATCCAATTGCCGCCACGCCCGACAGCGTTTATCTTCGGTGATCCGACAGGAACCGGCGTATCCCCTGCGGCAAGGCCGGTACAGTGACTGATATTAGACTCACATGAAAGAATGGGCACTACAGAGTGCGATAAGCAGTTTCTGCCACTTTCTACAATTTTTGTTGTTGGTAGACGTGATATCGAGTTTTCTTGCAGTATTTCTAAATATTTCGCATTCTACACATTCAAGAGCAGCATAATACATTAATTATGGCCTTGCAGCAGTGGTAACACCCGTTCCCCTCAGATCACAGTAGTTAGGCGCTGTCTGGCAGGGCTAGCACTTGGATGGGTAACCATCTGGTCTGCCGAGCGCTGTTGGCAAGTGGGGTGCACTCAGCCCTTGTGAGGCAAACTGAGGAGCTACTTGGTTGAGATGTAGAGGCTCCGGTCTCGGAAACTGACATACAACGGGGAGAGCGGTGTGCTGACCACATGCCCCTCCATATCCTCATCCGGTGACGCCTATGGTCTGTCTGAGGATGACACGGCTGCCGGTCGGTACCGTTAGGCCTTCACGGCCTGTTCGGGAAGAGTTTCGTTTAGTTTTTATTTGCAAATTAATATTAATCCTACAGATAAAGATTTTTTATGACAACTGATATTCTATATACTTTTAAAACTAGTTACATAACATGTGCACATTTGGAGCATATTTCGTCGGTTGTGCACCAGTTTGCACCTTGAAACAGAAGACGATTTTTACCATGGAACCTATGATACTCGCAAATAAAATGGTTCAAGTGGCTCTGAGCACTATGGGACTTAACATCTGAGGTCATCAGTCCCCTAGAACTTAACACTACTTAAACCTAACTAACCTAAGGACATCACACACATCCATGCCCGAGGCAGGATTCCTGTAACCGTAGCAGTCGCGCGGTTCCAGACTGAGGTGCCTTGAACCACTCGGCCACAGCAGCGGGTCTCTCAGATCAGCTGAGTGTCTTAATGTCTCAATAATCTCATCTGATCTGAAAATGAAAATAAGTTTTAATTTCCAATCGCTTCCATTTCAAAATACACTGATAAACCAAAACATTGTGACCAGTGGCCACCACGATATTGGATACCGCCTGGTGACTCTGGGGGAACGTGATGCGGTAAAGAACGTTTGTCAACGGAGCATACACGGACGGGGGTGTCCCAAGCGAAGATATTGGTTGCAAATGGGGAAATCCATTGACATAAGGGAATTTGACATGCCTGTGAAAGCGTATTTCGGAAACGGTGAAGCTACTTGAATGTACACGTGTTAGTGTCGTGAACATCTTCGGAAAGAGATAGAAGGACAGTAAAATACCACCAGGCGCTAAATGTTTGGATGTCCACGACTCTTCACTGAATGTCGATATAGGAGGCTTGTCTGCTCTATAAAGTAGTATAGATGGTGGCCTGTGGCATATCTGTGAAAAGGCCACAGTGCTCGTGCATGCAGAAGTCCTTCAGAGCATACCGCTCATTGTACATTGTTGGACATGGAGCTCCGCAGCAGACTACCCATAGATGTTCACATGTGCACCTGGTTACGATTGCAGTGAGCTCGAGACTATCGCAACTCGACCGTCGATCAATGGAAACGTGTAGACTCTTCGGATGAATCACATTTTTGCTACGCTAAGTCGATGGTCGTCTCTACAAACGCCGACATCGATTTGAACGGTTGTTCGGAACAACGTGCCACGGACGCAGGCTGGTGGGAGCAATATTATGCTACGGGAGACGTTCTCATGCGTTTGCATGGGACCTGTGATAGTAATCGAAAATACGCCTACAGCTGCGAACCAGCTGCATCCTGCCGGCCGTTGTGGCCGAGCGGTTCTAGACGCCTAAGTCCGGAACCGCGCTGCTGCTACGGTCGCAGGTTCTAATCCTGCCTCGGGCATGGATGTGTGTGAAGTCCTTAGGTTAGTTAGGTTTAAGTAGTTCTAAGTCTAGGGGACTGATGACCTCAGATGTTAAGTCGCATAGCTCTTAGAGCAATTTGAACCACCTGCATCCTGGCGGGGCAGGGATTTTCTCTGCCTCGTGATGACTACGTGTTGTGTGATGTCCTTAGGTTAGTTAGGTTTAAGTAGTTCTAAGTTCTAGGGGATTGATGACCATAGATGTTAAGTCCCATAGTGCTCAGAGCCATTTGAACCATTTTGAACCACCTGCATCCCTTCATGCTTGGTGTCTTCCCCGACGGCGATGTTATCTTTCAGTAGTCTACTGTACGTGTCTGGGAGCCAGAACTGTGCTACAGTGATCTGAGGAGTGTTATAGTGAACTCACATTGATGTTTCTGTGACCAAATTCACCTGATGTATATCTTATGGATCCCATATGGGTCGTCGTCGGGCGCCGTCACCACATACGCAAATCAGCGGCCCGTTATTTGCGCGAATTACATGACCTGTGCACAGACATCTAGGGCCACAACAGTCCACAAACCTACCAGTAAATTGTTGGATTCCTGATACGCAGAATCAGTGATGTATTTCGGTCCATAGACCGACAAACAAGCTATTAAGCAGGTGGTCATAATGGATCTGAGCACTATGCGACTTAACTTCTGAGGTCATCAGTCACCTAGAACTTAGAGCTAATTAAACCTAACTAACCTAAGGACATCACACACATCCATGCCCGAGGCAGGATTCGAACCTGCGACCGGAGCGGTCGCTCGGTTCCAGACTGTAGCGCCTAGAACCGCACGGCCTGGTCATAATGTTTTGGCTCCTCAGTGTATAGTTAACTTTGGTTTACAGTAATATTTCTGCTCAGCTCGGTTTTCTTTACTGATTATTTAGTGTGTAGTAGAGCAATGATTTAACAGGTAGTTTATTAAACGCAGTTCAAACAAGATATTCTCTACTGAAATGCTTTTCAGTTTCTTAGAATATTTTTTCGTAGGCACAAGCCCATGTTGTACCTTGGAACATGTTTTCACATTTGGAAGATCGTAGTTTTGCGAAGTAATTTTTGTAATTTAAAGAAGTGCTGCAGTAAATAAACCGTGAATGTCATGACTTACAAAGAGGGCATGAAAATTAGTAAACTTTTATTACAGGGCTGGGTAGAGGCGAAAGTTAGAGAAGTGTACCGCAGACCGACACTCTCTCCTAGCTCCTGAGGAAGTGTCCTTTACTCGGCCTAAACAATGCAACCTACATACTTTTGACCCAGTTTAACGTATTTTCGAGTCTTTGTTCTCCCTCTATAGCTTCTGTCCCCTTCCCCTCTCCGACACGCACACACACCTCCCTCCTTTGCAAAATCGACGATTCCTTGAAACCTCAGGGTAGGTTCGTATGAACCAACCACTTCTTTTGTCAGGTTGTGCCGTAATTTTCTTATGTCCCCAGTTTCGTTCAGCACTTGTTCTTTAGTTATTCAATCAGTCCGTCTTCAGCATTCTTCTGTAATACCACTTTTCAAAAGCGTCTGTCCCGTTCTTGTCTAAACTGCATATTGTCCTTGTTTCGCTTCCATGCGAATACCTTCAGAAAATAGTTCCTAACATTTAAATTTGTGTTCCATTGTAACAATTTTCTCTTATTCAGGTGAACTTTTTTTCTATTGCCGGTCTGTATTTTATATTTTCTATACTTTGAGCATCATCAGTTTTACGTTGCTTAAAAAGCGTTCCCTAATTTTACGTTTAGAAAATTCTAACTTTCAATGAAGTGATACATAATATAGTTTTGGCCCCACAAACATCAAAGTTGTCGACTTAAATAAGGAAGGTAAGAAAGAATACGCACATTTGCTATGGACACACTTCGAGATTACTGTGTTTTACATTTGCCATCTAGTTTTTACTCACGACAAGAATATTCACCATACTGGCGACCACCTTAGGAAATATTCGGAAACACATGAGTGAACGATGAAAGAGGACGTCTCGATTTTGTGTTTGGGTAGTATCACAACCTCATTTGTCGGGATTCACTAAGTGATGGCGGCGGAGTACACCTCAGAGTCGTCAGATACGTTACAATTCTTTAGACAGCTCGACGAAGAACATAAGTCTTCGTGACATCGAACTAGACACCTCAATCATTAAAATAATGAAATCATATGCAGTGCGGGATGGAGGGTGGGGTAGAGAGGTAGAGAAGAGCTTGGAATGGGAATGCCGGACACGTTGAGTCCTGCGTCCGGCTTCCTACCCAGTGGTTGTCACATAGCCAGTCTGAGATATCGCTCCACCATGACGATGAATACGCAAGCAAACAAGCTCAGTTATTGTAACAGTATCTCAACATCCTGGACACTGGTAGTGGGACAGAGTTGACGTCGAAGATGGACCCACACATGCTTTATCGGGAACAGACCTAGCATGCTTACTGCCCATTGGTGTACCTCAGAATCGCGCTCAAAGTTATTAGAGCCGGACGGAGTGGCCGAGCGGTTCTAGGCGCTAGAATTTGGAACCGCGCGACCGCTACGGTCGCATGTTCGAATCCTGCCTCGGCCATGGATGTGTGTGATGTCCTTAGGTTAGTTAGGTTTAAGTAGTTCTAAGTTCTAGGGAACTGATGACTTCAGCAGTTAAGTCCCATAGTGCTCAGAGACATTTGAACCATTTGAACAGTTGATAGAGTCAAGTCCCATGTGTGCATGACTATTGTCCTGTTGAAAAACGGGATCATGTACTGTTGGAAGAGAGATAATACATGAGTATGCAGAATGTATGTGACATACGACTGTGACGCCAGAGCAACCTAAATAGGTACCAGCTGTGACCTGAAGTCACATCCGATTTCGCCCTACTACATGACTCCAGTATAATACCTATGTACATCTCCATAACACTGGAAGAATACGATCTGAAACAGGTCACCTCTACTCATCGAGGATGGCCATCTGGGGTAGAGAAGAACCTCAATTCAGCACTGAACGTCTTTCAACGCCATTACTCTGCAGTTAATTCTTCTTGGTTACAGTGGTTTCAACGGCAACCTGAGCATGGGACGATAATTCCATAGTTCAGCTGTTGCCAGTCTGTGACCAATGGTGTGAGATGACACAGAAATTTGCATGGTGCCCATTACTTGCTCTCGTGTGGCAGGCGTTAATGTGAATGTGTTACGATGTGCTTCGTGCCCACTAAGGCAGTTCTTCCTTGTGGTGGGCAGACATAGTCGACTAGAACCTTGACGGCGAGTATGCCTTGCCGGTCTACATGTTCCCTCGCTGTCTAACATCCGGCCTCTGTCACGTCCGAATGCCCTATAAACCTGAATAGTGAGCGATTCGACCAGCCGGCCAAATGGGAAGCCACAATGAGACCCCTTTCAAACTCTTTCATATTCATTCATGTGTTTCCGATTATTTCTCGAAATGGTCACCAGTGCGTGAATATTCTTGTCACGAGTGAACAAAAGTACGTGGCATCTCCGTGTGCTTCGTAGTGAACACTCAATATATGACGCTGTCCACGCCCCTTATGTTCTCTCCCACTTCAGTAACAACACTGTGAACTTACGGCTGAGCAACTGACATATCCTTGTGGATTTGAGAAGGACTTGTAGCAGATATTCCTACTGATAATGAGATCATGCCCGGGATAGCACAATAAATATATCAACGTTCTATGATTCATTGATTCAACACTGATAGAAAATAATTGTGTTACCAAGCGCCAAGTTGTAGATGAACACTTTATAGAAATTATACCAATGTTCAGGAAGTGCAAGTGAAATACCGGGAGCCGGCCAGTGTGGCCGAGCGGTTCCAGGCGCTTCAGTTTCGAAACGTGCGACCGCTCCGGTCGCAACTTCGAATCGTTCCTCGGGCATTGTTGTGTGTGATGTCCTTAGGTTAGTTAGGTTTGAGTAGTTCTAAGTTTAGGGAACTGATGACCTCAGATGTTAAGTCCCATAGTGCTCAGAGTCATTTGAACTATTTTTTTGAAATACCGAATTCCAGCGGAATTCGGAAGCCCGTCGATATATTAAGCCTAGTGAACGTTGAAGTCCAATAACATTCGGATTCCGAGTTCAGAGCGCAACCAAATCAACATCGAACAGCAGGTCCACCGCAGAGTAGCACTTCCTAGTTGTGGAGTAGAACGCAGCACGATGAGAACTGGCTTGTAGCCGTCAGTAGCTGAGTTAAATAAGGCTCCATCGTTAATGAAGCCAGCTGCTGCAGCTGCTCTATATTCTGGGTGGCCAATCGCTGAGAGTTATGGATGGCCAATCGCTGTTGTTTGAAGCGCGCTCACTCGTGTGAAGGCGATCTGCGGTGCTAGATAGCAGAGAAGTGCGGCCAACGATGAGTTTCTCCGCCGCCTGTAATGCAGCGCGCCGCTACTCGGTGCAGAGATTTAATAGTGGTGGATACCACACTCCCCATAGGATCCCATGAATTAAGTTACAAAGTTACAAGTGCCGCACAACTGTAAATTTAATGAGCTGAATTTATCAAACAGAGGTTGTCCTAGCGTACACGGGTGCTGTAACAAGATCATAAAAATTACTGGTTCATAAAATTGCCGAAAGAAAGTATGGTCGCTGTTAAGTGCCACTTACTACGAGTTCCTGTATACCTCAAATTAAACTCAAGTGCCCAAAGACATGAAAGCTTTTCATTCATTAAGTATTAACACAGATTACAGTGCAACGCAAATATCAACACTTTGGCAAAGATCGGATAATGAGTCAGAGGTGAATATGTTGAAAGTGTACACAACATGTGTACACTGATTAGCCTTCATAATTACTAAACAGTCAGGACTTCAAAAATGAGTTTACAAATAAATAATTTTACGGTGATAGGCGATCTGGATGAAGCTTTAATAACGTACTGATGTTGTATACGGGTGGAAATAAGTGCTGATGATGCTTATGAAATTGTCCAACAACTTTCTCTCACTTCGGGTTAATTTATTTATGTGTTCTGTACAAAATATGAACGATTTTTATCGATGTATTGTGGATCGAATTAGTTTACACGCCGTACGTACATGATTTGTTCGTGCGAATGATAGTGTGCTGGCCATTTACTTACTTATCACTACATAGCACAGCGCTTTGCATTTAATAAACATTAAAATATAAATTTTTGTTACTACCCATGTTACAAGTAAAATACAGATTTAGCTAAGTAACTACATGATTTTTGCTCTACTATGCATGGTAACATGTCGTGTCCTGACATAGGTGGGAGAGGGAAAAAGGGGTTCCTGGTCAGTCTGCGCTCCCGAGCGGTACAGAGTAGAGGGCAGAAGGACAATTCACAGTGAAGGCAGTCGATTGTTTTCTTCTATCTGAGCCAACACTGGTACAGGCATTTACTAGAAATGCAGGTGGTGAGACTCGGTAGGGAACTCGTTGTGAAGACTCTTGGACAAACAGGGTTTTGAAATAGTTGTTTATTCCAGACAGGGCCAACCAATACACTGGAGGCTAGTTCTAGGGTTAGAAAAACATGAATAACACCGTTACAACAGAAAATGGTTCAAATGGCTCTGAGCACTATGGGACTCAACATCTTAGGTCATCAGTCCCCTAGAACTTAGAACTTCTTAAACCTAACTAACCTAAGGACATCACACACATCCATGCCCGAGGCAGGATTCGAACATGCGACCGTAGCGGTCGCGCGGTTCCAGACTGTAGCGCCTAGAAGCGCATGGCCACACGGGCCGGCGTTACAAAAGAAACCAGTGCAGACGTTCCAGGAGTGGATGCTAACCACAGCAGCAAACACTAGCAGCACCTTAAGGCAACAACTTAGTTGCAAAACAAAACATACTGAATGTGACGCTGATCACTGAGGCACTCCAAGTGAGAGAGCAGACTTACGCGGAGCTGGACCGAGGCTGGAGTCGACGGACGCGGATTCGGCGGCCAGATCGTCTGACTGAGAACTCCGCCAAAATGCGGAATCTACGGGTTTTAAAGAGTCGCGTGCGGTCACTGTTTTTCCCACTTAAAGCCACCCAGCCAATCCCGTAGGTCTGTTGCAGGTGCCTGCCAATCGCGGTTTAGTTAGGTCCCCTCTACTGCTCCTAAGGCGGGGATGTTAATGCAGTTGCACTAGGTCCGTATTTCGTATCACCATTGTTCAGCTAAAAGCTAAACGTAACTCCTCTGCCAGGTAAGGCTTGCCACATTATTGATATACGTCATTTAGCACCGCCCCTTGGGCTCCCCGGAGTAGGGACTGCTAGGTCAACAGTTTTTGGCGTTTTCGCTATCTTTGTAACCCTTGTGAGCCTACTGACGTTGCTGTTCTCAGGCTGGTATGAAGCTGGCTTTATACGCTAATAAGTGCCTGTTAGTTACAAAGTTCTACGGTGGCAACCTACCACAGCGTCCAGACGACATATGAAGTTACATATTAATTCCTTGAAGGGTAACTAATTCCCTTGGGCCGCGTATGGGGGCGTCTGCATTTTCGCAAGGCTCTCCCCTTACGGTTTACTTCATGTAACAATATCTCTCCTAGTTTCGTCTGTCCTCAGCTTCGTATATGCTTCCGCGCCTTGGAGCGCCTGTCCCCCTTTCTCACAGCTTCAAGATAACACTACAGTAGCAAAGAGTAATCAATACATTACAAACAGTCTTTTTGATAAATACCAATAAACGCCTAACTCCTTAAGGAATCGATCTCTCTGTGTATAAAACAGCTTCACATTTCCTAATACTTTACAAATATAGGTCTTCAGGCTGTCCTGTCGAGGCGTTGCTATCTTGAAAAATCGGGTTTTCTGCCGGTAATCTGCGTCACACTTGCGCGATATCTCGATTGCGTAACTCGCTATCTTCATCAGGTGCTCCTTGCAGCTGTAGTTGCTGTCATGTCTTCGAAATAAATAGTTCACAAAAATTCACGGGCTCCAGATGCTGACGGATCAAGTTATGCATACATTGATGTATGTGATTGTCTATACATGGAGTGCATAGGGGCCTGAAGATGGTATTACTGAGATGCCGAAGCTGTTCTTCTAAATAAAATAACTTCTGAAAGCACACAGCTGTTTGGTGATTTCTCTTTGGTAAACAGCTGACCATCCCTTGTCCCGTATCCACGATGGATCAACAGAGGTAAGAGAGTAATGTTGACAGCAGAAAGACTTAGCTATTTTATTCCGTGACATAAATCGCTCTAGAAAGTTTCCGTTTCCGTCCCGTAACCCGGTCGCTATTGACCAAACTGTTTGTAATAAACGATTCGAAAACATGATATTCTTGATGTTTTGTCAGATGACTACCCTCTGCTTCATCTGATTCCCTTATAGTCAGCCTATTACTATAAAACAGAGAAACAATAGTTTTACATGATGTTTGCTTTAACATGAGAACGTACTAACTGTTCTTTTGTAGGTAGGCGAAAGAGTCATTTCACTGTACTCGAGTGGAATATTCAGGAGAGGTAACTCTGAATTGCAAATGAACGTGCTGCTGTGTCTCGATATAAATATTGATGAATATGAAAATTTAAAAGTTCCCGTGGCTCGAGGGACATTTACTTTTTCTGCATATCATGTGGCAAAAGCGTTTATCAGAGCTCACTGACAACATGAGAAATGACATCCCATTGGCGTACATAACTTCAATCCAGTGACTGTATGAACACACTTGACGTCTTTATCATATTCATTCTTACTTCACGCATAAATAAAATAACTTCTCAGACATTACAGATTTTATAATTGTGGAAATGCAATAATTAGTGCATTACTTGTGCCATAACACTTGGGATCTTCTCTTAAATTGGGTAATAATAAATTCACAAGCCGTCCATCCACACAAGCTTGCTGATAAACCAGCTATCGCCAATTTCCAAAGTGACCCTGACGTGTCTTTGATTATTATTATTTTTTATCTGCATCCTCCTTAACAATGAATTTATCGGTAAGTTACATCGTACTTTACAGTGACACTGAGCGTTTGTTGAGCACCAGTTTCCGAACGCCTATAGTTGATAAATGCTCCTCGCCTGATGCAAGTAGACGCTAGTTCGATCCCAGACAACTGGCCCAGTTCTTCACCAAATACTAGCCTTTTCTCCGCTGCTTCGCCCGCGTAACCATTCGACGCATATATTGAACACGTCTCCTCATCTACCCCTTTCTAAAAAAAATGGTTCAAATGGCTCTGAGCACTATAGGACTTAGGTCATCAGTCCCCTAGAACTTAGAACTACTTAAACCTAACTAACCTAAGGACATCACACACATCCATGTCCGAGGCAGGATTCGAACCTGCGACCGTAGCAGTCCCGCGGTTCCGGACTGCAGCGCCTAGAACCGCACGCCCACCGCGGCCGGCTCCCCCTTTCTCTGTGCACATCTTCCGTCCGCTGTCTCTCTGTGCAACAAATATGAAAAATTTATTTATTACAATCTGAAACTGTACATGAAATAATGTGAATTGTCTTTGCAGTTCCATTTGGAGAAAATGGTGCTGTGCTGACGGCTATCTTTTTGATTTTGTAATCAACAGCACTTTGCAGTTGAAAGCTGTGCGAAACGTTTCCAAATGTGATTACTTCCTTAGCTTTTCTTATGCTGTACCGACTATTGGGGCGTATTGTCGACGCGTTCCGTGTATCCGTGGTGAACCGCACGTCCAGCCAAATCCTCCTCCTCCTCCTCATCCCCCTCCACTGTCTCTCTTCTCCATTTCTCCATGTCCCGTATCTCTATCCATCTCATCCTTTCACCCTCTGTGACCACCTAACCCTCATCCCTCTCTTTTCACCTCCCCTTCCTTCCTCTGTCGGTCCATCTCCTTCTCCCCCTACCGCCTCTTTCACTGATCATCTTTCCCTGTACCTGTCGATCTCCACCTCCCCAGTGTCTCAGTCTCTCCATCTTCTCCTCAAATTCGCTTTTTGTCCCACTCTCACCAATCTGTACATCTCCTCCCCCTCATACCTTTTTTTAATCCATAATAGGAAATAACTCATGATAGTGATGAGGTACAGTAAAATGTGAAAAGATGTAAGTGACAAGGAGGGTCACACATTGCTACTAACAGCTGCAACCTTGAATGTGATTTTCAAAGTGATTTAGAAAATATATAGTGATTTTTTAAAAATGGGAACCTTAATACTTTGTTTAAGATTTGAAAAGATCGGGGGAATTTACATCTAAATTATACATTATACAAGAACATGGAAAGGTTGAATGAAGGTCAAATGAGCAGATATGTTTTTAGTTCTAGTAGGGATAAAATCGGAACAGGGAAGTGATACAGGAAAATACAGTGTTAGAATCATATTGGAATGGGCATAAGGGGTCACCTGTAATCACCAGTAACCATGATCTTAAAGATAATTACCGAAGATAATTCGAAGGTTGAATTTTGGTTCATGGGAACCGCTATTCGTGATTCTGGATTTGGAAAGAGTGAATAGAGATTTGAACTTTAAGTTTCAATTAACGTGTTAATGGACAAAAATAAATACACCACAACGCATAAATGTTCTCTCGCATCTACAAGAGGGAACAATCATAAATCACACGTAGATCATTACTTTTCAAATCAATGAGAGGGTCCCGTCGCCCCTCATACGTTGGGGTGCTTGATTCAAAGCGTACCTATGCCTTCCACTTTGTACCTGGAAATTAACCATTAAGCATTAGCTCAAAATGACCACCATTTTCTGTATCCTTCCTCTGTTTAGAGTTAATCTCTAATAGAATTAAAAACAAATTTGCTTATTTAACCTTCATTGTATCTTGGCAAGACATTGAATAATGTATCACTTATACTTAAAACAAGCCGCTGTTTTCAAATCTTAAACTGAACATCAGAGTTACCATTTAACAAAATCCCTTTAATCTCCAAATCACTTGGAAAATCAAATTCAAGGTCACGGACATTAAAAGCAATGCGTGGCCCTTTTCCCACCTACAGCTTTTTTCTGAAACATTGTGATATATCTAATATTTTTCCTGAATTAATCTCCATTACGGATTAAAATGTTCCACACAGTATACATTTATACAATGATCGTGCAGAGGATAATGAGCACCGACCTACTATCGATATAAATCCGTTCAGGCGATGTCAGCGTCACATGGGGAGGAATGATTACTAGTCAGACACAAGCACGGTGCCTGTAGTATAAGAGCATGCTTTCCACGTGTAGAATGGGGACGGCACATGATCTGAGTTTGACCAAGGGCAGATAATGATGGCTTGGAGGCTCGCCATGAGCATTTAGGAAACTGCGCGACTTGTTGAGTGTTCGAGGAGAGCTGTGGTGAGTCTCTTCAAAATGAGGAGGAACCAAGACGTTGTGGGATTGGGCGACCACCACATGCCGCACGTTATAGGCTGGGCAGACTGGTAAAACAGGACAGGCTGTGATGGAACTAACAACAGACTTTCATGCTGGGCAGAATACATGTGTGTCTCAACACACAGTGCACCAAAGACTCCTAATGATGGGTTTCCAAAGCCGACGACCCATGCATGTACTAATGTTGGCACCACAACATTGGCAAGTACAACTGAAATGGACACATGACCATCAGGATTGGACGTTGGTGCAGTGGCAGAGCGTTGCATGGTCTGATCAATCCCGATACCTTCTTCATCATGCCGATGGGAGTGGGCCAATCCGTCGCCTTCCAGGAGAACAGCTCCCTGATACCTGCAATCCAGGATGGAGACAAGCTTGCAGCGGCTCTATTGTGCTATGGGGAGGATTCACGTGGGTATCCATGGGCCCAGTGGAGCTCATGCAAATCATTGTGACGGCCAAGAAGTATCGAGAAGAATCGTACACAGTTACAGACCACGTATGCCCCTTCATGACGATCATGTTACCCGACGCCAGTGGCATTTTTCAACAAGATATTGCGCCATGTCACCAGGCCAGGAGTGTGATGGAGTGGTTCGATCAACATAGTGGTGAGTTTCAATTAATGTGCTGGCCCCCCCAAATCGTTCAATCTGTACCTAAACATAAAACTTGCTTTAAAATTGTAACACATCCTAAGAATACTTTATCTTCGATAGGCTCTTAAAGTGTGAGTACTAAAGGGACATAGTCGTTAATAGTCTTGATACAAATACGTGTTTCCAGTTTCAGAAATATCTGGCATCTGTAAGTTGACACAAATAACATTATATCCACTATAAATCCTCCTATGAATCACGAATCTTGTCAATGCGTTGTCTCTTGCGTGCCTCGACGATACAGATACCCATACCATAGGTGCAGCCATACTGGAGGTATCTGTGGAGGAGGCAAACTATTTCGTGATTCCAGAAGAGGATCAGCAGCCTTTTCGAGTTTTGCAGGACAATGCAGGATGATGAACTTGTCTGGCTTTATAACAGTTGACAAATTCGCATTGTTGTGCTGGTACTGCGAACGGTTGAATGCAAGAGGAATCGTGTTCCGTAATTCGTTTTACTGAGGGCGTGCAGCTCTACTGTTTGGCTGAATGATGATTGCATCTTTTCTGGAGGTTAAAAATTCCTCATTTCGGATCTCCAGGCAGGGAATACTCAGGAGGATATTATTGTTGTGTCGGTAGCTGGGCCGACACCGTGAAGTTGAGATGGCTGAAAATGCAAGCTAGACTAACGCGGTAGCCGATAGGGCACGCAAGGCTAACGCAGACGGGCGTGAAGTCTGCAACATGAGAACTTATAAATGAATAAGAAGAAAAGTATGTAGATGCTTATTACTTATCTTTTTATTAGTCCTTGGAATACATCTCTCTTGAATACTCGTAAGCTATAGGCACTGATACAAATGGCGCCTTGCTAGTTCGTAGCCATTAACTTAGCTGATGGCTATTCTGTCTCTCGGCTAATGAGAGAGAAAGGCTTCGTACATCTGGTCGGTAGCTAGGTTCTCGTACAACTGGGGCGAGTGCTCTCTCGTATCACGAGACCTGCCTTGGTGGTGGCGCTAGGTCTGCGATTACACAGTGGCGACACGCGGGTCCGACATGTACTAAATGGACCGCGGCCGAGTTAAGCTACCACCTAGCAAGTGTGGTGTCTGGCGGTGACACCACATTCCTCCCCCGCAAATCGGCGAACGGTCGTGTGATAAGGCTTCCGCCCGCCGTGGGGAGGACCACATGTTGACGTATGCGATGAGGTGGGGAGCCTAACAACAGGCGAGGCTGTGCCACCCGCACCCGGCCATTCGGTCCGAGGGGAGCTAGGAAACGCCTGCAAAACTAGTCCAGGGTGCACGTCAACATGCGGTGTATGCGCCCGTAAAGAGACAGGAGGGACCGAAGGGTCAACCTCCATAGCGTCGGGGTAGCCGACGCGCGATGACGTCACGTGGTCCGGAGCTGGCGGGAGTTCCATGGCGGAGGACAGCTGGTCACGGGAAGCGATCGGCGGCGCGTGACCCTGGGAGGCGCTTGGCGGCCGCAACGAAGCGTCGAATGCGGGCGGCGCCGGCGGGAGAACAAGCGGCGGCGGCGGCGGCGGCGGCTGCTGCTGCTGCGGCGGCGGCGGCGCGTCGCCATGGGGCAAAATGGAAGGCATCGTCGGTAACACCTGGGGATGAGGCGAGCCAGTAGATGGGTCCCCAGGGCGCTGACCGGACGGCACCGTCGCTGAAAGCAGACGGGGAGCGGCAGAACCCGAGCGACGACAGAGGCGCAGCTGATTGAGATGCCGACGCACCTCACCAGAGGCCCCCAAAACCAAATACATCGCGCGGCCGAGGCAGCGAAGAATGCGCCCTGCGAGCCAACGCCGTGAACCTCGATAGTTGCGATAAAATACAACGTCGCCTGGAGCAAAAGCAGGAGTCTGCCGCGGCACAGGAACCTGATGCGGCGGATGCAGCAAAGACATCAAGGTGCGATGAGGACGACCGTGGAGCAACTCAGCCGGCGAGCGACCATCTCGGGGCTGAGAGCGATACGAAGACAAAAAGAGCAACAATGCGTCCTCCCGAGAATGCGACTCTTTCAATTTCAACATCTGTGACTTGAAAGTCCGGACCAATCGTTCAGCGGCACCGTTGGACTGAGGCGAAAACGGCGCGGATGTCAGATGTTGAATACCATTGGCCTGGCAGAATGACTGAAATTCTGCGGACATGAATTGTTGGCCATTGTCGGAAACAATAGTCTGCGGAAGACCTTCAATGCAAAAGATAGCAGACAACGCTTGGATGGTGGCGGAGGACGTCGTGGAAGACATCCGGACAACAAAAGGAAAATTACTGAAGGCATCGACCAGAACCAACCATCGAGCATTCCAGAATGGACCAGCAAAATAAATGTGCAAGCGTTGCCAAGGGGAAGTGGCTTTTGGCCACGCAAAGACTTTCCGCGGCGGTGCGGACTGTTGTTCGGCACACGCCGGGCACGAAGAACACATATTCGTAATCGCAGCATCGATTCCGAACCAAGTACAGTGCTGACGAGCAAGTTGTTTCGTTCGCACTATACCCCAATGTCCTTGGTGAAGAAGCCGTAAAACAGAGGACTGTAACGAACGTGGGACCACGACTCTGGACTGATCATTATCAGAACGCAACAACAAAACACCACGTCGAACAAAAAGTCTCTCCTTGTGAGCAAAAAATCGGCGAACCAACGGATCCTCGATCCGAGACTTTGACAAAGGCCATTGCGTAGCAACAAAACGTAAAACAGTAGCAAGGACAGGGTCAGCAGCTGTGGCTGTAGCGACACGACGAAAATCAATCGGAAACGATTCGACCACTTCATCGGTTTCCGAATCAATGAACATGCAAGCAAGTTCGGAAGAATCGAATGCTTTATCCTCAGCAACAGGCAAACGGGACAACGCATCGGCGTTTCCGTGCTTAGCAGTGGACCGATACAAGATATCGTAGCGGTACTGCGAGAGGAAAATAGACCAGCGAATGAATTTCTGCGCTGTACGTGGAGGTACAGGCTTGGTCGGATGAAAAAGCGATGTCAAAGGTTTGTGATCTGTGATGATGGTAAAGTGACGACCATACAAGAAATCATGGAACTTAGTAACACCAAACACGAGAGCCAAAGCTTCTTTCTCTATCTGTGAATAATTTCTTTGCGCAGACGAGAGCAATTTGGACGCAAAGGCAATAGGGCGATCATGCGAGCCAACTTTGTGCGCAAGCACAGCACCGATCCCGAAATCCGATGCATCTACCATCAACAAAAGGGGTTTCTGGGGATCGAATGGCGTAAGGCAAGTATTAGAAAGCAACGCCGATTTCAACTGGCGAAAGGCGCGTTCGCATTCCGTCGTCCAGACGAACGGAACACCTTTACGGCGTAAGCGATGAAGCGGAGCTGAAATGGAAGAGGCATTGCGCACAAATTTATTGTAATAATTAATTTTACCCAACACACTCTGTAGCTGTTTCACATTTTGAGGGGAAGGCAATTCTTGGATGGCACGGAGGTGCTCTGGACTCGGATGTATGCCTTGGGCATTAATGACATGTCCCAGGTATGGTAAGTCACGAGCAAAAAACACACATTTGTCCTTCCTCAAGCGAAGACCATTTTGCCGCAAGACCTGAAATAATGTTCGTAAGTTCGCAAGATGATCTTCTTCTGTCTGTCCGGAGATCACTATATCGTCCAGATAGTTTGCTGCAGTAGGGACCGACGCACAAATAGTTTGTAAATATTGCTGAAACAAGGCAGGGGCGGATGCACACCCGAATGGCAGTCTTTTGAAGCGGTACAATCCAAGATGCGTGTTAACCACCAATACGCGTTGGGATTCGTCGTCCACCGGTATTTGCAAGTACGCATCGGCTAGGTCCAACTTTGAAAAATATTTTCCCGGGCACAGTTTAGCAAAAAGATCTTCCGGGCGGGGCAAAGGAAAAGTAGCAGTCACTAGCTGTGGATTCACTGTGGCCTTGAAGTCCACGCAAAGTCTCAATTTTCCGGAAGGTTTTGGCAAAATTACTAAGGGTGAGGCCCAGAGAGAAGCTTGCACACGTTCAATTACACCCTGTGATTCGAGATCGTGTAACGTTCTTGCGACCTCATCACGCAATGCGTGGGGAACATTGCGCGCCCTGAAAAATTTCGGTTGCGCGTTTACCTTCAGTTCTAAATGTGCTTCATAGTTTTTTAGCGCAACCTAAGCCCGGTGGAAAAATGTCTGCAAATTCGTCACACAGCCGAGAAACACTGTCTGTAGGCACAGTCTGATTCACTGATAGGACCTGATTTACAATAGACATGTTAAACAACTGAAATAAATCGAGACCAAACAAGTTCACTGCAGAAGAAGAACGAAGAACGTAAAATGACACAAGTTTTGTTTGTCCCTTGTATGTCGCAAGAAGGCTGCACTGCCCTAACACAGGAATTTTCTGTCCGGAATATGTAGTTAGCTTAACATTTGCGGAACGCAACGGAGGTTTGCCCAGTTGTTTGTACGTGTCATGATTGAGCAATGAAACTGCAGCTCCGGTATCGAGCTGGAATGGTATCACTTTGCCTTCAAAGTCTAAGTCCACAAAAAGTTTATTGTCCTGCTGACGACAAGAGCGACTGTTTTGTGCAATTGGAACAGACACTGGTACAGAATCACTTGCTAATTGACGTGATTTCCGGCGACGTCGACGCACAGTTTTTGTGGGACGATCACAGTTACTGTTAGAGAAAGTGTCACTGGACGAAGCGGAATTAACGACATGAATGTCCATAGGCGAAGGTCCACGAGCCTGAGTGTCCTTGGTTCGATTCCGGCGCGAAGCAAAGGGCCTGGAATGATTGTGATTGTCTGATCTGAGCTTTTTCTGGCAAACACTTTGAACATGTCCTTTCTTATTGCAGAAAAAGCAAATAGCTTGGCGTGACGGGCAATGTTCACGCGAATGTCTAGTAGCACACCGCGGGCATGATTTCACTACATTTGTGGGCTGGCGCGGCACACGTGGCTTAGCGCGCAGCGGCAGCTGCGTTTGTTTGTGCGATGGCAGTTGTGCGGACGTGCGCGAGGCCCGGTTACCGGGCCGCGCAGCGCGTCCAGCGGGCCGGTTTATGTTAAACACGGCTGGCGAAGTTTCAAAAGATTCCTGAGCACAGTCAAGTGTGTCCTGTCTATCCAATATGTCTATCACTTGTTGAAGGGAGGGATTAACTAGTTTCAAAATTTGCTCCCATATGCGAACATCAGAAACGTTCTGTGCAATTGCATCACGCACCATTGTATCTGAATAAGAAAGACCACAGTCACATTCAAAGGCACAGTCCCTAGTAAGTCCTTGCAATGTTGCTACCCACTCCCTATTAGTTTGACCGGCCGTACGTTTTGTACGAAAGAACGTATACCGTTTTGCAACCACATTAACTGTTTCTTTGAAATAGGCATCTAATGCAGACAAAATTTCCTCGTAGGACAGAGTTGCTACGTCGCGTCGGGGAAACAATTTCACTATCACACGGTATGTGGACACACCGACACAAGAAAGCAAAAACGGCTGCCGCTCATTACCTTGAATTCTGTAGGCAGCAAGGTGGAAGTTGAACTGGCGAGACCACTCTTGCCACGTCTCATCGGCTGCCACGTATGGTCGAAAGGGAGGTGCAACAGCGTTTAGTGGCAGCGGTAGCGAAGAAGCGGCGGCGGCCGCATCGGTTTGAATGGTACGTTGACCCTGGACGAGCTGTCCAAGGGCATCCAGTAACGCCTGCGTCTGCTGATTCTGCAAGCGATAAAATTCGGACAGTACATCGGGAGAATGTGGCGAAGCCATGACACAAACGAATTAATACAAACTCTTTTGCTCGTCGCCAATGTTGTGTCGGTAGCTGGGCCGACACCGTGAAGTTGAGATGGCTGAAAATGCAAGCTAGACTACCGCGGTAGCCGATAGGGCACGCAAGGCTAACGCAGACGGGCGTGAAGTCTGCAACATGAGAACTTATAAATGAATAAGAAGAAAAGTATGTAGATGCTTATTACTTATCTTTTTATTAGTCCTTGGAATACATCTCTCTTGAATACTCGTAAGCTATAGGCACTGATACAAATGGCGCCTTGCTAGTTCGTAGCCATTAACTTAGCTGATGGCTATTCTGTCTCTCGGCTAATGAGAGAGAAAGGCTTCGTACATCTGGTCGGTAGCTAGGTTCTCGTACAACTGGGGCGAGTGCTCTCTCGTATCACGAGACCTGCCTTGGTGGTGGCGCTAGGTCTGCGATTACACAGTGGCGACACGCGGGTCCGACATGTACTAAATGGACCGCGGCCGATTTAAGCTACCACCTAGCAAGTGTGGTGTCTGGCGGTGACACCACAATTATCATATAGAAAAATACAACTAGCGCTCTGCGGGATGGTGCGTGAAATTCTTGACCCCTTATCGGGTGGGCAGGGTAGTGAATTTAAAAAGGAAAATGGATAGGCTGAAGTTAAATGTAGTGGGAACTACTGTAAATGTAGTGGGAACTACTGATGTGCATTAGCAGGAAAACAGGACTTCTCGTGACAGCAGTACAGCTTTATCAACACAAAATCAAATAGGAGTTATGCATGAGTACGCCTACTAATGGGCAAGAGAATGAGAATGCCAGTAAGCTACTACGAGCAGCTTAGTGAACATCTTACCGTAGCCAAGGTCGACACGTAGCCAACATCCATAGCAGTAATACAAGTACATGCAAACTAGCTCCGCAGGTGAAGAGGTTGAATGTATGCATGATAACATAAAGGAAGTAACTGAAATAGTTAAGGGAGATAAATGTCTAATTGTGATGAAGGACTGAAATTCGCTAGGAAGCAAGGTAAGGGAAGTAATAGTAGTAGCCGAATTTGATCTGGGGAAAGCAATGAAAGAGTAAGCCACCTGGTAGAATTCTGCACAGATTATAATTTAACCATCGCTAACATATGATTTAAGAATCATGAGGGAAAGTTATGTACCTGAAAGAGACAAAGCGACACTGAAGGGGTCAGATTGATTCGATAAATCTGATATATAAATTTCGAAAACAAGATTTTAAACCATACATTACCAAGGGAAACAAGTGCACTGTGATGATAATGTACTCGCTATGAAGTGCAGATTAAAACATGAGCAACTGCAAGAGATGTGAAATTAATTAGGCGGACTTTGATAAACTGAAGAAACCAGAGATAGATGAGAGTATCAGAGCGGGATTTAGGCAACGGTGGTCCGAAACGAATGTAAGAAATACAAGAGAAGATGAATGGGTAACTTTGAGGGAGGAGACTGGAAGGGCAGCAGGGGATCACATAGATAAAAACGTAAGGCCTACTAGAAATACATTTAAATGATGAAAGGGGGAAATATGGAAATGCAGCAGAGCAAAGTGGATGCAGGCGTCTAAAAATGAGATTGATAGAAGAACAAAATGTCTAAGGAGGAATAGCTAGAGGACTATTGGAAGTATCTAGAAGCATGCATAACTAGGGGAAAGGTAAGCGCTGCTTGTAGAAGAATTAAAGAGATCTCAAGCCAGTGCTAAGCAAAAAAAGGAGAACTGAAAGATGGAAAATATATACAGTGGTTCTGTGTAAGGGAAACATACCTGTGGACAAAATTATGGCGAGAGAAGTGGAGGTAGATGAAGGAAAGATGGATATAAATTGCGAGAAGACTTTGACAGAACGCTGAATGATCTAAGTGGAAACAAAGCCCATGGAGTAGATGACATTCCCTCACAATTTTTGAGATCGTTGACAGAGCAATCCATAGCAAAATTATGCCATCTGATATGTAAGACACATGATGAAACGTTAGACATGAGGTCCTGTCGGGTGTGAATACTACCAAAACAGTTTTTAATAAGAAATGGCACAAAATGATAAGTACGAATATTAATATGATTTATTTACTAAGAATGGGTAAACTGGTAGAAGCTGACATCGGGAAAGATCAGTTTGGGTTCCGGAGGGATTTACGGTCATGCAAGGATATACTTTCTTTATGTCTTTCTTAGAGGGTAGGACGAATGAAGGCAAATTAACAATTATGTAATTTCTGTATCTCGAGAAATGTTTTAACAGTGTTATCTGGACAAAAGTGTTTGAAGTTTTCAAGGCCGAAGCAGGGATAAAACAGAGAAAGCGAGGGCCGTGAAAGAAAGCCGTAGATGACAAGGGCGTGAGATGGAGTTGTAGCCTATCCAGAAAGTTATTCTATCTGTAGTAGAGTAAGCTTTGAAGGAAACAAAGGAGAAAACTGAAAAGGGAATTAAGAATAAATGAAAACTTTAACGTTTGCCGATGACATTGTAATCCATCCAGAGACAGAAAAAGCAATTGGAAGACCAGTTTAACGAAACTGATAATATTTAGAAATTTTCGTAAACACAACCCGGTTCCTGCTTTTGCTTTTGAAATCAATGATGCAGCACGTGAAAGTTATATATATTTAACGCCACCATACCAAGAAGTGTTTGTAATATGATTATACATTCTTTATGTTTACTCGGCAAACTGAATGTTTCATCATCTGTCGGTGGTGCATTATGGATACTTCCGGTACTTCGAATGTTAACCATGCAGTTTTCCTTAAGGCGAGTGGGTGACTGAGTTGAACCACCTGACACAATGATATACTTTATATCTACGTCTATATACATACTCTACAAGCCACCATACGGTACATGACGGAAGGTGTTTTGTACCACTTCTAGACAATTCCGCCGGCTGGTGTGGCCGAGCGGTTCTAGGCGCTACAGTCTGGAACCGCGGGACCGCTACGGTCGCAGGTTCGAGTCCTGCCTCGGAGATGGGTGTGTGTGATGTCCTTAGGTTAGTTAGGTTTAAATAGTTCTAAGTTCTAGGGGACTGATGACTTCAGAAGTTAAGTCTCATAGTGCTCAGAGCCATTTGAACCAATAGACATTTCCCTTACTGTTCTACTCGCATGTGGGACGAGAGGAAAATGGCTGCCTATATGCGTCCATACGAGAAGTAATTTTCTTCTCTTGTTTTCACGGTCCTTATGCACGATGTACTTTGGCTGCAGTAGAATCGTTTTTCAGTCGGTCGCAAACACTGGTACACGAAATTTGCTCGATAGTGTTACGCGAAGCTAACCTCATCTTTTTTTCAGGGATTCCCATCTGACTTCACGAACCATCTCCATAATACTCACGCGTTGATCTAACTCAAAGTTTCCATACTGTGCTGCACGAGTTATTCTTTCTCGATATTTTGACGATACTAACTACTTTTAAAAAGTTTTATTGTCATACATGTGTTATTAGTTATGATTTAAAATTGAAGTAATTACTGAATAAAACAATTTTTTCTCATTTTTTAAAAATTTCATGAACATGCAAAATAACAAGGTGTTCCATCGCAGTACGAAGATTCTCAAAGTGTTTCGTTACAGGAAAAGTTTGGGAACCCGTGACCTGATCCACCGGTAAACAAATTTAACTGCACGTTTCTGAATTTATTCGGTGTCCTGCTTTAACCCGACCTGGTTGGACATCCAAACACTCTAACAGTATTCGAGAATGAGTTTATCTATTATTCTTCTTTGTATTGGGAGAAGTGTAGGAAAGTGTAGTTTTTTGATAAAGAACATCGTATATAGAATAGATATCCCTTATAGAAAAACTACACTTTCCTAGACTTCTCTCAAAGTACCGAAGCCTACCATTCGTCTTCCTTACCACCGCCCTTGTGTGTCGTCTCATTCTATATCACTTTGCACGTCTCACCTAAGTATTTAATCAACGTGAATGTGTTAAGCAGTACAGCACTAATACAGTGTTCGAACATTACAGTATTTATTTTACTTCTCTACCCTATTAATTATATTGCACCTTGTAGAAATTGTGCCAAAGTCCTTCTGTACCCTATTACTGTTAGTCAACAGCGTCACCTTCCCGTATGCTACATAGTTATTAGCAAAAAGTCGAAGGTTTCCGTTCACACTATCCGTCAGTTCATTTATATATACAGAGCACAACAGAGGTCCTATCGCCCTTCCCTGGGGTCCCCTAACAATACATCTTCCTCTCATGAGCTCTCGCCGTCCTGAACAGCGTACTTGGTTCTATTAATTAATAAGTCTTCGTGCCACCAAAATATGTGGGAATCAGTTTCGTATGCTTGGAACTTTGTTAACAGTGTGTAAAAGGAAAAAAATTTGAAAGCGTCACAGATAAGACACTCAACACAACGGCGCCTGTCACAGATAAATCTGATCCGTGTCAGAATAAAACATAGTAAATATAGTAAGCACGAAGTTAGGATATACACAGTGTTTATGAATAAAATGGTTGGAATGTGTAAGAATGTCAGACAGCGAACAGTCAGAAATTAACTCACCCGAAAGCGCTAACGTGAAACGAGTCGCATCTTTGAACTGATGAGTTGGAAACACTTCCTTGTCTCTGTTGAGCGGATCGTCTCCAACGAATTCATTGATTACTGAATCATCATCGGATGACACTGTGACCGGTATCATGACTTCCGTATTCAGTAGAATGTCGAGTGGAACTACAGTTCAGTCTCTACAGATTTGTCAGTTAGTTGAAGGCAGGTGTGTTCTTGGTTTTGCACCATTTGTGTACAGTGCATCTTGCTAGTTATAAAATTCCTGCTCAACAGCGAATTCTGGTACATGATGTATGTTTTTATTTCACAATAACGACGACTGCCACAGATAATTAAGATACTGAGCACACCTGCACACTATTACATGAAAAATAGCTGCGTTACTTTCACTGATCAAGCAGAACACTATGACCACCTAACATAAGACCGATATGTCCGCATTTGGCACGGATAACAGCAGCGATGCGTCATGGCATGGATCCAGTGAGACCTTGGTAGGTCACTAGAAGGAGTGGGCACCACACCTGCACACACAAGCCACCTAATTCCCGTAAATTCAAGAGAGGGGAGAGATGGGCTCTGACGTCATGTTCAATCACGTCCTAGATGTGATCGATCGGGTTCACATATGGCGAGCTCGGGGCCAGCACATCAATTGGAACTCGCCACTGCGTTCCTCGAACCACTCCATCACACTCCTGGCCTTTTGGCATTGCGCTTTATCTGGTTGAAAAATGTCGCTGCCGCCGGGAAACATGATCGTCATGAAGGGTAATACTTGGTCTGCAACCAGCGTACGATGCTCTGTGGCCTTGCACGTGCTTCACACGACCCAAGGATTCCTACGTGAATATTCCCTAAAGCATAATGGAGCCGCCGTCAGTTTGTCTCCGTCCCGCTACCTAGGAGCTGTCCCCCTGTAAGGTGATGGATTCACACCCTCCCGTCGGCATTATGATGAAGCTATCAGGATTCATCAGACCATACAGCACCCTGCCACAGCGTGAACGTTCAGTGGTGATGGTCACGAGCCCATTTCAGTCGTAGTTGCCAATGTCGTGGTGTTATCATTGGCACACGTATGGGTCGTCGACGGCGAAAGCGCATAGTTAGGCGTGTTCGTTACAGTGTGTCTTCAGACACACTTGCTTTGTGACCAGTAGTAAAGTCTGATGTTTGTTCCGCCACAATTCACCGCCTGTCCCGCATCAGCAGTCTGGTCAGCCAACTACATCTGTCATCTGTAACGAGGCGTGGTCGCCCAACCCCAAGACTCCTGGACGTGGTTTCATCCTCGTTTCGCTACGTGTTGAAGACACCCACCACAGCACTCCCCGAACACCCGACAAGTCATGCAGTCCCCAAAATGCTCGTGCCGAGCTTCCGAGTCATCACAATCTGCATTCGGCCGAATTCAGATAGATCGCGCGCCATCCCCATTCTACACACGAACAGCACGCTCAATTATACTACATGCACCGTGCATGTGCCTGACTAGTAGGCATTCCTCTACCAGGTGACTGTTACCGCCTGGAAGTGGTTTACATCGGTGGTCAGAATGTTCTGGTTGATTAGTGATCAGTGACGTTGATCTGTTCATTTGGATGCGGTTTTAAGTTCAACGAAACTGTTGTCGCCGTTTGATCAGATTTGCCTGTCCATTAAGAGTCACACGCTTTGGAACTTATTATTGGTTAGCAGTTTCAGTCGTTAGCAGTATTTTTGTTGCAAAAACTTTTTTTCACACATATCCTAACGCAGAATAATAGTGATAAGTGAAGGAGGATATGGGCTGCTGCTGATGAACAGAAGGAGAAAGGGATGAACAATGAATCGTCGTTCAACGGTTCTGTATTGATGGTGCATGTGATTCTCAAACAAAAGTATTGACTGATGCTCTAAAGTTGTCCATTATTGAAAAATAATATCTGTAGCAAAATTAAGTCTAGGGTGTTTTTATTTACTACACGTGGTTACAAATAGAAATTCCATGAACTCTTTTACGTGATACAGCAGAAGACGTATCCGTCTTTTTCTGGCTGTTGTTTTGCCGTTCGCTGCGGATGCACTGAATTATATGTGTGAATTTGAATTGATTCATGAGAATTTAAAGATATTTTTCTTTTGTTTTCAGAATCTGAAGGATCAGATCCTTACCACCAACGTCTGGTTGGAGCACGTAAGTAAACACTGTTCTCTACTATTTCGTAACTAGTGTCCATATCAATTATTTTAGATAGATAATGAATTCTGGTGGTGGTAAGTTCCTATGGGACCAATCTGGTGAGGTCATCGTCCCCAGGCTTGTACACTACGTTATCTAACTTAAAGTAACTTACGCTAAGGGCAACACACACACCCATGCCCGAGGGAGGACTCGAACACGAACCTCCGACGGGGGAAGCCGCGCTAACACAGGTGACTCGGTCAATATCTTCATATACCTTCTCTATCTCTTCATCTTTAGCTTGCGACGTCGGCATGTACATATGAACCATCGTTGTCGGTGTTGGTTTGCTGTCGATTCTGATGAGAACAAACCTATCACTGAACTGTTAGCTGTAACACACTCTCTGTCATACCTTCATACTCATAACGAACCCTGCTCCCGTTATACCATTTTCTATGTTGTTGGTATTACCCTACACTCATCTGACGAAAAATCCTTATCTTCTTTCCATTTCACTACACTGACCCCCACTACATCTAGATTGAGCGTTAGCGTTTCTCTTTTCATATTTTATAGCTTCCCTACCATGTTCATACTTCCCACATTCCACGTATCGACTAGACAGAGCGTCATCCTTTCTTTGGTTAAGCAAACTTTTTCTCATGGTCTTGGCAGTCCCCTCCCAGAAATCCGAATGGGTGATTATTCCGGAATATTTTGCTAATGGAGAGATCATCATGACCCTTTTTTCAATTCTGGCCACACGTCTTGGGGATACACTTTGTTTATCTTTAATGCAATGGTTTCCATTGCCTTTTGCATCCTCAAGCCGTTGATCATTGCTGACTCTTACGACTTTATGGGCAACTTCGGATCGCAAGGGCAACACAGTGCCTGAACCTCTGTCCGTTCCTCCACCATCTTTGACAATGATGTTGGCAGAGTGAGGTTGACTTCTTTTGCTGATGATTTGTACGCAAAGTTTGTACGGTGGCTCTACCGTTGGACCACGGCCGCTCCTTATAAACAGACCGAGGTGCTAATTTCTGAAGTAAAGTTGTAATTTTTGACTTTCGTAATCTTCGAATTAAAAATACTACCGTGGTGTTTAGTTTTTATTTACATTATAGCTGAGTTCGGAGTATTGAAAGATTTTTTGATGCACAATTCAGTTGCGTGACATGTGTGCAACTTGATCAAAGAATAGCAAGTTTGCTACGCCACAACTCACTATTATATGCCACCCTTGGGAGGAGAGCTCTCACAAACTCCAGTCTTAATCTCTGAAATCCAAATAAAGACGTAACTTGAGTACCATTCGTCAGTTTGTTATTGTCACAGTATTGTCATGTGCTTAATATATCAGTCTCCAGCTTCGCCGCCCTTTTTGTAGCTCATGAAAAGCACACATTACATGTTGAACAACCATACAGCGAGACCTTCAGTGGTGGTGATACAGATTGCTGTACACACCGTTACCTCTAATACCCAGTAGCACTTCCTCCTGCATTGATGCATGCCTGTGTTCGTCGTGGCACACGATCCACAAGTTCATCAAGGCACTGTTGGTCTAGATTGTCCCACTCCTCGAGGGCGATTCGTCGTAGATCCCTCAGAGTCGTTGGTGGGTCACGTCGTCTATAAACAGCCCGTTTCAGTCTACCCCAGGCATGTTCGATAGGGTTCATGTATGGAGAACACGCTCGCAACTCATGTCGAGCGATTTTGTTATCCTGAAGAAAGTGATTCACAAGATGTGCACGATGGGGGCGGGAATTATCGTCCGTGAAGACGAGTGCCTCGCCATTGTGCTGCCGATATGGTTGTACTATCGGTCGGAGGATGGCATTCACGTATCGTACAGCTGTTACGGCACGTTCCATGGGCGGCCTGAGCGAGGCGTGTCATCGACAGTTTCTGTCTCTCCGTATCTCCTCCATGTCCAAACAACATCGCTTTAGTTCACTCCGATACGCCTGGGCACTTCCCTTTTTGAGAGCCCTTCCTGGCACAAAGTAACAACGCGGACGCGATGGAACCGTGGTATTGACCGTCTAGGCACGGTTGAACTTCTGACTTCACGAGCCGTGTATCTCCTTCCTGGTGGAATGACTGGAACTGATCGGCTGTCGGGTCCACTGGGTGTAATAGGCGCTGCTCATGCATGGTTGTTTACGTCTTTGAGCGAGTTTAGTGGCATCTCTGAACAGTGAAAGGGACTGTGTCTCTGATGCATTATCCACAGTCTACGTCTATCTTCAAGAGTTCTGGGAACCAGGGTGATGCAGAACTTTTTTTGATGTGTGTACGATTCCAGATGGACAGTGTGACTATATGAATTTTACTTGAAGTCACTGAAGAACAGACTCGTACTTCTATACGGTATTTCATTTTTTCGAGAGTCGTCGATGCCCTATTGCAGGCCTTGTAGCGAAACAGGTTCATCTCTAATATTAATATTATGAGAAATGCCAGTGTTCACGTAAAATTTACGTAACGAAATAATAATGCCTTTTCAAGTTAAATCAGACTCTGACCAAAAATTTTAAAGATGTAGAAGGTACCTACAACTCACGACTGCTGTGATTAAAGAAACCATCGTACGCTTTATTAAAATAAATGAAAATACGAATATGACCAAAACTCACCGAACGTTAGTCACGCTTACAGTGACATTATTAGTGGTATTCGCCAAAAAAAAGTGATCTAATTTCGGTATTAGGTTTGGATTTCTACAGCATGATGGGTTCAAAGATGTGAACAGATTCCAATCTACAGGTATCAATTATATTTAAAGCTCTGTGGCGGTGCAAATGTAGTATTTTACCTACTGTTATTATTGAGTGGTCCAATCCAACTCGCGTAATAACCCATGCGACAACATTATTTTACCTCCACATTGCTTAAAAATTGGTTCAAATTGCACTAAGAACTATAGGACTTAACATCTGAGCTCATCAGTCCTCTAGAATTACTTAAACCTAACTAACCTAAGGACATCACACACATCCATGCCTGAGGCAGGATTCGAACCTGCGACCGTAGCAGCAGCGCAGTTCCGGACCGAAGCGCTCAGAACCGCTCGGCCACAACGGCCGGCTGTTCACCGATGAAGCCACATTCAAAAACGAATCCTCAAGATTGTCATTATTGGTCACCTGACAATCCACATGGGCACAGACCCGTTGACAATCAACACAAATGGTCTTTAATGGTCTGGTGTGGAATTTTAAACGGTTACTTGATAGGACCGTATTTTTTTGACCGAAATGTTACTGGTGAATCTTATTTACAATTTCTCCGCGATGATTTGTTGAAGCGAATGGAAGATGTTGATTTAGAAACTAGGCAACGAATGTGGTTCCAACAGGACGGAGCAGCTCCACATTATGCTAAAATGTGCGAACGTTTTAAATTTACGGTACCCTGGTCGGTGGACAGGACGTGGTGGACCAATTCAGTGGCCTCCACGTTCACCAGACCTAACACCTCCTGATATTTTCTTGTGGGGTTATTTAAAAAATATTGTTTTGACAGACAGCCCACAAACCGAAACGATGTAGAGCAACGCATTTGAAGAGCGTGTTTAGCCATACCACGAGATGTGCTGCTGAAAACTGGACAACTTTCGCAGACGATTGACTTTATGCATTGAAGGAAATGGGGCTAATTTTAAACCATTTCTTCGTGGCTAATTTCATTTATTAAGCATCCCAAAATGTAAGAGGCAAGAGGACTCACACTAATGAAGCATCCGAACATGTGAGAGGCAAGGGGACTCACACTAATGAAGCACCTCATGGGAACATGACTCTACTACGCCCATGTCGTTATTTCTGGGTAACGCTAAAAGTAGGATACAGTACATTTTGTACAGAAATAGCTTAATTTGGCGTTATCGAAAGAATTAGTGCACATTTTTTATCGATTTGCTGCGTCTTTCTCGGATAATTCTAAATAAATCAGAGTTCTTCACCAATTTTACGTATTTCTCGATTTCAGCGCCATCTGTCAATGATTTAAGAAAATGTTTCAGACAAAACTTGATTACTTTTTTATGGAGAATCCGAATCTGCAATAAAAAAGGGCGTTTGCACTTAAGAGTTAAAGTTTGCTCCCCGCCACAACCAAGGGGGTGGGGGCTGGAGTTCACGTGTAGTATCATTTGATGTCCCCCTCTGAGCTTAAGATCTTGTCTTACCCTCTATTTTCAGCCGATGTATAGTTTTCGAGATAATATCATCGGACACTTCAGATGGACCACCCTGTATATTACTTTGAAAATTATTTAACGATAAATTTCTTTTGAGTTTAGTCATTTGAATTACAGAAAGCGATTGAGAAATCAGGGAAAGGGCTTATGTAGGACAGGTGGAAACAATAACACCTCGCACACGCCAGTTCAGCAGAAGATTCTTACATTTATTAATTACACCTTTATTCACACAGATTATGAGAGGAGAGAGTTTCCGATGAAGAGTTTCTGAAAATGGCGTGTCGTTATTCCACTTTGGCTGCCAGTAAACTTCGTGCAATGGTTTTCGACTGACATGCTGCCCCATGCACATTCTTCAGTCTCTAATAGTTGTCTGCCAGTGTTTTTCTTCGTCAGACGATGCGTTTGATAATAACTTTGCAACAGTTCACACCAGAAAGATATTAATGACACACAAATTCCATACCTGCATGCCAGAGCCTGTATAACCGCTTGCAGATCGCGGTGAGCTGCATATACACTTCGGCAGCGCCCTCAAGGGGAAACTTTTTGATTGATCGTTTTACAAGGACTTTTATAATTCGTTTTAGAGCGTTCTATAGGTTGTAGAGAGGACTTACTGGATAAGGTTTCGATAAGGAACCCTTGCACACATGTGCTGCCTGGATGTAAAATGAGTTCGAGGATAGGATCACTTTCAAATTTCCCACTTCATGGCACGGTACTTAATGATACAGATACACATCTAGTGCATCGAAAAAGTTTCCCCGGGGGCCTCATCCAACACGGACCATTTTCATCCCACTAAAACAACGTCTCCGAGAAACTGGTACGTTCGGTACTAGGAGAGCTGCCTGTTGTATTTCACGGACGCGAACCAGGTTCGTGGACCGTGTCTGTGGAAGCATGCGTCACAGATACGCCTTGTGCAACGAGCAGCAGGGTCGCTACATGGAGCAACTCCAGTAGACTGTACAAGTCAAGGCCCACTGTCATGTCCGTGTGTGTACCGTGAAGCGAGAGATTTGGAAGTGATCCGGTCTTCAAACTTACTTCACATCCAGAAGGTACATCACCAGACACGAATTGCATATCAAAACGTTATCTACTGGGTCCTCTCTAAAGCCCCTAATAGGAACTGTAAAACGCCTGGTATGAAGGTTTCCGAAAAAGCAGAAAAGATACTGCGAACAAATATTAATACAAAACAAGGCACAAAATGGTAGGCTTATTGTTTTATCTCAGCAGCCTCTTGTTTTAATGTTCACAACAGATAAAAGTCCTGGTGTGTTATGGCAAACTAGCAAGCCATTTTGTGTTTTCTGAACAACTGATCCAATGCTCTCCAATTTTTTTTTTTTGCTAAAGTCTGTAATTATCCGTGGGACACCCGCCATATTAGTGTCAGAGCACTCGAATGCAACCGATGTAACACTACAATAGTTACCGATGGAAAAGGGATTTGTTACTTTCGAATATTATCAAAGGGGACATTAGTATCAGCTAAAATACTGCTCTCAAAAAGATTTATCTTCGTAACATGGTTCGTTAATAGTAAACAGTCTGTTAGCACTTGCTTGTCCCATGTCTGCATAACTTGTAATTACGCTTGCTTCTTTATTATGTTTTTTAGTACGAAGTAAAAAGTGAGTGCTTGAAAATGACAAACATATTTATACGTATAGAAAAGGCACGAAAAGTAATCCCAATTGCGCAAATACGGTTCGGTTGTTGGTAAGCGAAGGCCAGTTAATCAATGTACTTTTAGTCGAAACGAGAGTGTTTCGGCACCGGTGGAAAGAAAGGCCACCTGTAAGGCGCTGGTACTGTCGACTAAAGGTTTGTTCAGTTTCCATACTAAAATACAATTTGAAACTTTAAGCACCCTTTTTTTATCAAAATGACTTTTTTCAACATGGTGAGAGCAATAACTCATGAAATATGCATGCAGTTACATATATCTCTTTGCAGTGTACGAAATTTTGCTCTCCCACAGTATGACTCTATAGTGTCGTTTGATACTCTAAATATACCCATGTATCCGGAATCACTCCGCAATTTCTCATCTGTGCTGCCTTTCAACATTTTTATTTTCTCCCCACAAGGAATCTTCTTCTCTTTTACAGAGCATTTCTTTCTTTTTTTTTTAAATCTTGACACTAGCTACAGTTGGCTGTAATTACTGATGATATGTCTGAAAGTCTTTTCTTGAATCTCGTAATAGGGTCCACTCCCAGCTTTTCACTACTAGATGCCTAGGTTACACGTACCTGCGTCGCTTCTGGAGTTACCTTGCCTTCCAGAATATCAGCTAACTCCTTTGACCTTTCTCCGATCTCTGTACCTGCTTTAAGAGTTACGTCTTCACCTGTTTCCTCGGTCAAAGCCATTCTTTGCCAGTTTTTGATCTAACGAGCATTGCGTGACGTAGACATCGTGTCTGTAGATTGCAATTCCACGTCGTAAGCAACCAGTTCCGGATCGACTGCCGCCAATTATAACAACTTTGACTCTTATAATACGATCTGCTACAATTATGAATTAAAAGCCCAATACTGTGGACGTTATACACTGTTATACACTGTCATAAAAGACTATCATGAGACTTAAACTGTGTACCCAGGATAACAAAATAAAGTAACACTACATAAGATACACAATATGATGGAGCAGTCGGGTAAAATGATCAGGCGAAGACTTTTTAGAGAGGTTAGGTACGGTTAGCAGCTACAGTGGGGTCGTACCAACACTGACTGTGATGCTGTCTAGTTCTGACTTACAGCTTAGGTATATTCCATACTGATTTGCGTGCTATACATTTACTGAACACCATTACCTTCTATTTTTGATTAATTCGTGTAGGAGTGTGTTTGAAATATTTCGAACTGGAAAATGTTGTATCAGTTGTGAATGCAATCGAAGCCACGAAGAAAAATCGTACATATGACATAATATAATATGTATACATGAATTTAGTCATGCACGTTAGGGGACCGATGACCTCGCTGTTTCATTTCCTCCCCAAAACCACCCAACCAATCATGCACGTAAGTACAGCGCAATTTAGTCATCGAGTGACTGCGATTAGTAGATAAAATGTTCAGAACATTGAGCTGAATGTTTTTTATTACCTGTCAGTTGTCTCCTTATGGGAAGAACAATACATTTACTCTCTTACATAAAGATTTTAATATGTTCAAAAGTATGAAAATTGGAATTTCGACGGCATTATTCTCACAAGACATGGATTTTATTCTGAAGAACTCCAATAATTACTTGAAATGGAGCTATATTGACTTATTAGCAACAGAATAAACTTTGCTCAGTCAGTTTAGAAATGCATAGAGCTGTGTCTGCAGCTGAAAATATGAATGCTATCTTTTTGATGTTGCAAAGAATCCAAAATGTTGCCGGAAAATCAGCTTCATTTTTCTGTTTTCTGTAAGGTGGCTACAACGCGCTTGATATTGAAAATCCTGTCATCGATACATTAATATAGAGAACAACTGCAAAGCGTTAGCAATAATATTTTCAGTCCTGTTTTACTTGTAAATGTCCACCATTAAATTTTTTCAAATCTACCAGCCATTTTTAAATTCAGATTAATCAGATACTGGGGAGATAACTTCAGCCATGTTGCAGGTTAAATACAACTGCACAATTGAAAACATCAAGCAGTAGAACACTGTTGACGACAGCGCAGTTCGCACTCATCTTAAAAGGCTTTATTCTATGGACGCGCGAAACTTCTGCGGAAGTTGGATATGAAAATATTTAGGGTAATATATTGTCATCCTTTTATTCCCCAAATATCAAATAAAGTTTGGAAATTTACAACGCCAATGCTTTTCTTTAATTTCTTCGGTGAAACAGCACCACGTCTTCCAAAAAAGTGTGGTCAGAAAAATTTGTAATATCACTGTCTAATGTTTTTAGTGGTACATTGACAAATTAGGCAATATTCGCTAATTACTTTAATAGCGTTCAAAAATATATGGTGACAGCACAATCAGTAGTATTTATACTCTAGCTCAGACACCATTTAATTGCTTCTTTCGTATTTCCCAACATTCTGTTGTTTCGTGAATGTATTGGTGACTACCTCAAAGAAATCAGCTTTCGACCCTGCAACATTGGTTTTTTCTACATATGTACACTCCCTTGCGACACGATTTTCCCAGTAATCGATGATTTGCTGGAGACCCTGGTTGTTCAACTATCTCGTCCTCCTTCGGAAAATGACCAACAAACAGTGGTTCCTGTCTTCATTAGAGGTAAGAGGAAAACGTGACTGGCTGTCATGTGAAGGGAATGCGTCTTTGTGTGAGGTGTCTGTGTGGGGTTGGGGAGGGGGAGACAGTGAGAGTCAGGCAAAACACTTACAGCTCACAGAAGCAGCAAGAGTGACAGTTTCATGTGCAGAATGAACTGGGACGTGGAAACTGTGGGCGGCGACTTCTGTCGTCGTGTTAGCAAACCGATCCATTAGTGACCATTTCTTCCAAAATTTCCTCTATTGGAATACGTCGGGATTGGAGCACCTTGCCCTCGACTTTCCTTGCTAATCTCGGTTCTTCACAGACGAATGGTTTCTCACTACGTTGTTCGTAATTTACACTTGTTTGCTCACATCTGGCAGTGTCTTCGCCAGCTAGCCACTGCGTCATATGACGTCACACTGTTGCCGTACACTTCCAGTAATTGAGCATCAATTGCTTCAGGTTTTTGTACCTTCATCTGTTATTGCCTTTGTTTTCTTCAGTCCGAAGGCTGGTTTGATGCAGCTCTCCATGCTACTCCAACCTGTGCTAGCCTCTTCGTCTAAGAATGACTGCAACTTGCGTCCTTCTGAATCCGCTTGCTGTATTCATCTCTTGGTCTCCCTCTACGAATTTTACGCTCTACACTTCTCTCCAATACTGAGCTGATGATCCATTGATGTCTCAGAATGTGTTCTCAACCGATCCGTTCTTCTAAAAGGGTTGTGCCACAAATTTCTTTTTGTCCCCAATTCTATTCATTGCCTCCTCATTAGTTATGTGATCTACCCGTCTTCACCATTCGTCTGTAGAACCACATTTCAAAGGTTTCTACTCTTCCTTCTTCAGTAGAAAACCAAGTTTCATGCGATAGTACACACTATCAATGGAATACATCATTTGGTTTCTGCCCCTTTAGTGGCTTTCTACGGTACCGCAATACTGGCATTTTTGTGTGTACTAGGACTGCAGACATGTACCGGTACTTGGCGACACACGGTGTAATTATCACCGGCAGATAATTTTATACTTTTGTAGATGGCAAAACTATACGACTGCCCCACAGAAGATTTTCGGATGTGGCTTTTAGAGCTCATGGAGCAGCTCCTAATCAAATATCTTTCAACCACAGAACATGTTCCGCTATATGATCGTTTATGTTACATATGGCAAGTGCGTAGTCAACCACACTCCTGCTCTACGCGCTTCTTCCGTTTCCCTATGACGAGCGCTCTGTTGGTCCGTCTGGGGTTGATGTTCATCCTGTGTCTGTCCTCCCAGATGTTGTCTCTCCACCTCATTCTAGCGCATCTTCTTCTTCTCGTTCTGCATATCAGCCTGCAGAATTTTACTGCAGGTAGTCTAGTGTGTAACGTTCTTCCCCAGCCCAGCTCAGCCTTCTCTTCTTTAGCACTCCAACAATGTTATGGTATTTGTACAGCTACGGCAGTTTTTCACTTTTTTACTATCCAGCATTCCACACTATTTTCATCAATTACGGGTCCAAAAATATTCCCAAGTGTTTTCCTTTCGAATTTTAACAGTTTTTCTTAATATTTCTTACTAAATATTAAGGTACAAATGGTTCAAAACACTATAGGACTTAACATATGAGGTCATCAGCCCCTAGACTTAGAACTACTTTAGCTAAGGACATCACACACATCCATGACGAGGCGGGATTCGAACCTACGACCGTAGCAGCATCGCGGTTCCGGACTGAAGCGCCTAGAACCGCTCGGCCACAGCGGACGGCGTAAATATTAAGGTCTCATGTCTGTATATTATCACTAGTGCCGTAGATGACTGACAGAAACGTATTTTGAAGTTAATGGTTCAAATGGTTCAAATGTCTCTGAGCACTATGGGACTTAACATCTGTGGTCATCAGTCCCCTGGAACTTAGAACTACTTAAACCTAACTAACCTAAGGACATCACACACATCCATGCCCGAGGCAGGATTCGAACCTGCGACCGTAGCAGTCGCGCAGTTCCGGACTGAGCGCCTAGAACCGCTAGACCACCGCGGCCGGCGAAGTTAATGGTTCAAATGGCTCTGAGCGCTATGGGACTTAACATCTGTGGTCATCAGTCCCCTAGAACTTAGAACTACTTAAACCTAACTAACCTAAGGACATCACACACATCCATGCCCGAGACAGGATTCAAACCTGCTACCGTAGCGGTCTCGCGGTTCCAGACTGAAGCGCCTAGAACCGCATGGCCACACCGGCCGGCTGAATTTAATGCCAAGTGAGATTTGCGTCAGATATTGATACAACCAACAACTTTATTTTTGGCTGCTGCGAGAAGGGCATGTATTTCTGTATTTGTTTCGTTGTCTATTACTAAGACGACTCACTAACTGCCGCATTGTTAGAGTTACGGTGAAGCTACTCCTGGAGATCCAATGTGGGCTGTAACTATCGTACGGCAACGAAACTTGGTCGATATTCTAATGTGTTAATGCTAACCGATTCATGCTGGAAAAACATTAGTTCTAATTTTGACCACCAGGTGGAAATCTGGTGCTGTATGGCATGTCTTCGACGTCTTTGATGCTCATATTGAAAAAAAAAAAGAAAATGTGTAAGTGGTGGTTAGTAATGAACTCAACCCTATGCCTTTCTCACTTGTTTGCCATGTCATGTTCCTAATCGATCATGTATGGAAATATTTCTGTACATGTTTCTTATATTCACAGCGCCAGATTTGCACCTGGTGGCCAAAATTGCGACTAACTTTTTTCCATTGTAAATTGGATCCACTTTAATGTATCTGAATATATACCACGTTTCGCTGCCATACGATAATTATAGCACACACTCGACCTTTATGAGCAGCTGTATTTTCATTAGAACCATCTGGTTCTTGTGCCAGTCAACTGTAAATCCATCTATTGACTAACGTATGTATATGTTAACGGAAATCTGTTTTACGTATGATATGATGTTTCACAGTGCCGTTTCCACTGCGCCATTTCGTTCGGTGAGCTTTTGGGTATTTCCTGTTTTTTCTCCCCAAAGCTAAAGCTCAGCTGCAACTGCCCTGATCGTGTTCCGCCGAGCCGTCTTTCACAGAAACGCCCTTCTCTCCTGAGCAGGGCACTCATCTATTCTCCGAGCGTCCAGGAGCACTAGGGGGCTATCGGATGGCAGCTTTGGCGTGGTGTTAACGGCTGATCGATGCGGCCGCTGAGACCCGGAAATTCCCTGTTACCGGCCGGGACCCGCCGGCGCCGGCAGTAGCCGAGCAGCTCCGCTGCATTCTCGGAATCACTGCCCCCACTACCTCCCCCTCCGACTGCCCTCTCCCACGGATCGCCAGCACGAAGAACTTAACCCTGAACTAGACGCGGAACACGACTGGGTGAACGTTTGCGCTGCACTGCCAACTGTTACTTCACTTCAGCAGTATGCACTGACAAGCTGATTTAGGTTCTCATACTGTTTCTGAAGAGATAAAGACAAAACTTGAGTGGGTCCTTCTCGATCTTTTCCGTTCCTCACCTTGAGCTCAGCATTTAATAGCCTCTGCTGTGTCACACTCCACGAAACAGGAAAACGGTAACAAGGAGTTTATTTGACAATAACGTCTACTTCGATAGTAGTAAACAAAGGCCAAGCATAAATAACAGGAGTAGCCTAATAGGAGTAAAGCTACTGGCACAGATACTCAAAAAAACTTCGGAACACAATAAGGCCAGAGTGACACTAAGTGCAAGGGCCACTTGATGACGACGATTTTAACAGAGAAAACACTGGTGGAATGCTCTGTTTGGAAATAAACAATGGCTGGAACTTGTTTGGGGGTGAGCACTTGCTGGATGCTAACTTCATGGTCTGCAGTCTGAGTCTGACGACTGCTATACGGCCGGCCGAAGTGGCCGTGCGGTTAAAGGTGCTGCAGTCTGGAACCGCAAGACCGCTACGGTCGCAGGTTCGAATCCTGCTTCGGGCATGGATGTTTGTGACGTCCTTAGGTTACTTAGGTTTAACTAGTTCTAAGTTCTAGGGGACTAATGACCTCAGTAGTTGAGTCCCATAGTGCTCAGAGCCATTTGAACCATTTGAACTGCTATACGTTAGGTTTAATAACATGACAATAAGAGTTTGGGCGGAAAAGGTGGACGTCCGGTTCAGAATAACGTCACTAATGATTTTTCTTGTTTTGTTTTAGGGTTTAAAAACAACTAGCGTCATACGCACCCATGTCAAAACTGTAAAGCACGAATACAAAAAGAGGAGTAAAACGTTACATGTGAATCCCAACTGACGGAAGAGAAGACAGCTAAAAACAGGGACGTGGAGAAAGGTCTATAAAATACGCCATAGAAAATCGGAGGTCGTGATCGAAAAATTGAATGGCCTTCACCATATTGCTACTACGGATAAAAAGTAAAACGAGGTCGACAGCCCGCACGTCATTCGCTAAAACGGACGATATCTCAGACGAATGTAAATGTAAATGTCGCATGACAAGGCCCTCCCGTCGGGTAGATCGTTCGTCGGATACAAGTCTTTCGATTTGGCGCCACTTCGGCGACTTGCACGTCAATGGGGATGAAATGATGATGATTAGGACAACAGAACACCCAGTCCCTGAGCGGAGAAAATCTCCGACCCAGCCGGGAATCGAATCCGGGCTCTTAGGATTGACATTCTGTCGCGGTGGCCACTCAGCTACCGGGGGCGAACACTCAGACTAATGATGAACACATTATTCGGCTGCAGAGGCTAACATTCTAAGATAACAACCAGCGTCAGAGTCGGGAAGAAGTACTGCCGATGACTTGTGACTGTGGCTTTTGTCCCTAACGATAGACTTCTAGAGACAACCTGTTTGATGGGATAGCATGGGAGAGCACCCGTTGTCTGGACCAGGAGAGGCTCTCGAAGCCAGAGTGACTCGTCCTGTCCAAGCGCCGGCTTATAGTGTATGTAATGGCTGTAAATGCAGATTTTTCTATTGGTGACTGAGAACGGTGTACTGAACAACGTTACATCGGTATTTACGTGATTTACAGAGTCACTGGAGTCATGACAAGATGTGAATGGGTGTCATGTGAAAAGAATGTGTCTGTGTGTGACGTGTGCGTGTGTGTGTGTGGGGGGGGGGGGGTCATGGAATCTTTGGCAAAACACTAACGGCCCACAGAAGCAGCATGTGTGACTGTGTCATGTGCAAGAACGGTTGTTGACTGGGTGTTGTGTGATGTCCTTAGGTTGGTTAGGTTTAAGTAGTTCTAAGTTCTAGGGGACTGATGACCATAGATGTTAAGTCCCATAGTGCTCAGAGCCATTTGAAATTTTTTTTTAATTTTTTTTTTATTGTTGTATTTTTTTTTGCAAGAACAGGCTGGGCAATTGAAACCAGTGGGCAGTGACACTACTCGTTGGGTTAGGAAACTGATCCCTGGGTAATTTCCACTTCTCCCACTATTTGCTCGATTGGGATACACCGGACACCAAGCACCAGGGCTTTCACTTCTGTTGTGATGGTTCAAATGGCTCTGAGCACTATGGGACTTAACATCTGTGGTCATCAGTCCCCTAGAACTTAGAACTACTTAAAGCTAACTAACCTAAGGACATCACATACATCCATGCCCGAGGCAGGATTCGAACCTGCGACCGTAGCAGTCGCGCGGTTCCGGACTGCGCGCCTAGAACCGCTAGACCACCGCGGCCGGCCAACTTCTGTTGTGAATCCCAGTTCTTCTTAGACAGATGTATGTCACTTTGTTCTTCGCCATTTATAAACTATGTGAACAAAAGTATCTAGACACCCCCAGAAACATACGTTTTTCCTGTTAGGTGCTTTGTGCTGCCATCTACTGCCAGGTACTCCGTATCAGCAACCTCAGTAGCCATTAGACATCGTGAGAGAGCAGAATGGTGCGCTCCGCGGAACTCACGGACTTCGAACGTGGTCAGGTGATTGGGTGTCACTTGTACCTTAAGTCTGTACGCGGGATTTCCACACTCCTAATCATCCCTAGGCCCACTATTTCCGATGTGATAGTGAAGTGAAAACGTGAAGGGACACGTACAGCACAAAAGCGTACAGGCCGACAGAGACCGCCGACAGTTGAAGAGGGTCGTCATCTGTAATAGGCAGACATCTATCCAGACCATCACACAGGAATCCCACACTGCATCAGGAGCAACTACAAGTACCATGAAAGGTAGGCGGGAGGAGAGAAAACATAGATTTCATGGTCGAGCGGCTGCTCATAAGCCACAAATCACGCCGATAAATGCCGAACGACGCTTCGCTTGGTGTAAGGCGCGTAAACATTCGATGATTGAACAGTGGAAAAACGTTGTGTGGAGTGTCGAATCACGGTACACAAAATGGCTATCCGATGGCATGGTGTGGGTATGGCGGATGCCCGGTGAACGAGTTTAGTGCCAACAGTAAAATTCGAAGGCGTACGTGTTATGGTGTGGTCGTGTTTTTCACAGAGGCGACTTGCATCCCTTGTTGTTTTGCGTGGCACTATCACAGCAAAGGCCTAGATTAATCTTTTAAGCAACTTCTTGCTTCCCATAGTTGAAGAGCAATTTGGGGTTCGCGATTGCATCTTTCAAGACGATCGAGCACATGTTCATAATGCACGTCTTGTGGTGGAGTGGTTACGCGCCAATAACATCCATTGTAATGGACTGGCCTGCACAGAGTCATGACCTGAATCCTATAGAACACCTCTGGGATGTTTTGGAACGCCGCCTTCCTACCAGCCTCGCCTGCCGGCATCGATACCTCTCCTCAGTGCTGCACTCCGTGATGAATTGGCTGCCATTTCCCAAAAAACCTTCCGGCACCTGATTCGTCCTATGCCTGCGAGAGTGGAAGCTGTCATCAAGGCTAAGGGTGGGCCAAAACCATACTGAATTCGAGCGTTACCGATGTAGGGTGCCACGGACTTCAAGTAATTTTCAGGCAGGTGTCCGCATACTTTTGTTCACATAGTGTACTTGTTTTACCACACAGAGAGTGTCTGAGGGCCGTAAACACTGTGTCTTATGATGCCACACTGTTCCCGAACACTTTCACTAATTAGACATGGACTTTTGAAGCGTTGGTTTCTTTCAACAGTAGAAAACCAGTTACCACGCGATACGAAACGTTATCAATGGTATGCGTAATCTGCTTTCGGTTCCTCTAGAGGCGTGCTACGGTACTGCATTGCTGAGATTTCATTGCATACGAGGACTGTGGATGTGCACTTGGCAGGTAGGTAACTTCATGTTTTTTAGTTGACAAAACTATATGACTGTCCGACATCAGACTCAGGAATGGGCCTTTCCGATTTCGGGGATCAGCTTCTTAATAAACATCTTTGAGGCACAGAACACATTCTCCTTTATGTGTGTTTACGTTACATATGGCTACTGTCTAATGAACCACGCGCTCGTTCTGCGGACCTCGTCCGTTTCTTAATGTCGAACGCACTGTTGGTCCATTTGGAGCTGATGTTCATCCTATCTACGTCCTCCCGGATAATAACACTGTACATAATTCTTGGCCTTCCTCTCGTTTCGGTTATTGTCCTGCAGAATACTATTATAGGTTCGGTGTTCACCAACGTTCATCCTATGTGATCAGCACATCTCAGACTTCTCTTTTTTACCACTTCAATAATATCAAAATTTCTTACATCTATCTCAGTTCTTCGAATGCAGGAGAATGCCTTTGCCTCACTTAAGTATGAAGTATGAAGTATGAAGACCCTGTCGGACACTGAGAAGTGTGCCGAAAACTGATGGACCCCGGAATCGAATGGCATGGTGCATGGACACAAACTCGGCAAGAATGCACACGTGAAGGCTTGTGAATTACTCTAGCTGAGAGCAGCCGTTTTTATCTGCCTTAAAAAGCGAGAACCTGTCGAGAACTCAAGCACCCGACAGGCTCTGGTAGAGAGCGTGGACACAAAGCACCAAGAAATCGCACAGGTATTTGTGTGACACTAAGGCAGCACACAAGAAGTCAAGCTACTTAAAAGGATGTGATATGAAAGGGAAGGACATTGCTCATAAGTGACGAATGCCAGCAGATGAACATTCAAACAATATGCGCAGAATGCTGTGACAGTGAAATCGCGAGAAAGACGCGAATTCCAGAATCACACACCAGCCCAAGCAAGGTAGAGAATTTCCACCTTGCACTGGGAGGCGTGGTCATGAAATGGCTACCCCGATGAACAATGAAAATGTTTCGAGCTCAAAAATAGTTCATTCGTATGTGTTTTCATTTGCCGAATTAAAAACTCACCATAAAAATGACAGATTAGATCCTGCTATGGAGATAAAGTGATATTTCATTTTTATAGTCAACATTTTCAATTTGGGGGAAACTTTGTTTTCGGAGTTGGCACACATGTCCAATAACAAAACCACATAAACTCTTAAGCTGTTTGTAAGTCATAAACATGGATACTGTTGCTGTGACTGTGAGTTTAATTTAGTCTCTGCTGTAATTAAAGCAGACTTTCTGGTTTGTGGGTACTTTAGTAATGTAAAATTCGTAAAAAAGTGCCATGACAATGTAACTAAGATGAATAATTTTTGTTACATTTATAGTGGAATAACATTTTCCTCCCAGAAACGCAACCTGACGTTTATTGTGAAGACTGCCTATCAGCATTATTCCGGTATGAAGGTAGGGGACCAGGATAAGTCTTGGGATCCACATACATGCTGCAACGCATGTTCACTTACACTGCGAGAATGGCTGAAGGAAAGAAACGATCTATGGCTTTTGTTGTTCCTATGGTTGGTGGAAGTCTACAAATCATACAGATTACTGCTATTTGTTCTTGACTCCACCTATAAAGGCAGAATTCTCTACGAAGAAAAAAGAAATGTTCAGCACCCGAATCTTCGATCTGCTAATAGACCCATTCTGCATTCACGTACTTTACCAGTTCTTATTCCACCCGAAAATTGTGTGTTTGGAGTAGAAAATGAAGACAGTGTGGAAGAAGAAAAGGAGGAAGAAGAACCAAATAAGCGTTCTACATCCATTGACTCGGACTTTGAGGGAAAAGATGATAAACCACACAGACTGAGTCAAGCGGAGTCGAGCGATCTCATGAGAGACCTTGGCCTGTGAAAGGAGAAGGCAGAAATTCTCGGATCTCGACTACAGCAATAGCCGAGCGGTTCTAGGAGCTTCAGTCCGGAACCGCGCGACTGCTACGGTCGCAGGTTCGAATCCTGCCTCGGGCATGGTTGTATGTGATGTCCTTAAGTTAGTTAGGATTTAGTAGTTCAAAGTTGTAGAGGACTGATGACCTCAGATGTTAAGTCCCATAGTGCTCAGAGCCATTTGAACCATCTGACTACAGCATTGGTATCTTCTCGAAAGTGATGTCAGTCTCACAGTGCAGAAAACGTCACATGAAACTGTTTTCCTTTATGCAGAAGAAAAACGACCTTGTTGTTTGCTGCGACATTAATGGCCTTATGAAATCTTTGAGTTTAACCAATGTCGAACTAAATGGAGGCTATTTACAGACTCATCTAAGCTTTGTTTGAAAGCAACAACGGCAGCTGTTTACCTGGTCCTGCAGGTCACATGAAGGAGACATATGCAAATATGACAGCCCTCTTGGACTCAATCAAATATCATGAACACAAATCGAAAATCTGTGGTAATTTGAAAGTCATTGACATACTCTTAGGAATGCTACTGGTGTCCACAAAACATTCCTGCTTCTTATGTATGTTGGACAGTAGGGATAGTAAATCGCATTACATTGAAGCAGATGGCCTGCAAGAAATCTTAACCCTAGTGAGAAAAATGTCGTTGCCAAACCTCTCGTGGACCGAAAAGATGTTCCTTTTCCTCCTCTGTATATCAAACTGAGTTAATTGAAAAGTTTTGTCGACGATATGAACCAAGAAGGACTGGCCTTTAAAAACATAAAAGAGAAATTTCCAGAATGAAGTGATGCAGAAGTTAAGGAATGTGCTTTTATTGGGCCACAAATTCAAGAACTTGTAAGGGATCCTGCGTATGGCCAAATTTTGGACGGGAAAGAAACGGAAGCTTGGAAGCCTTCAAGGGAGTTGTTCGTGGATATTTAGGCAACAAAAGAGATTCAAAATGAAATGTTCACTCTGCAGCGGAGTGTGCGCTGACATGAAACTTCCTGGCAGATTAAAACTGTTTGCCGGACCGAGACTCTAACTCGGGACCTTTACCTTCCGCGGGCAAGTGCTCTACCACTGAGCTACCAAAATACGACTCACGACCCACCCTCACAGTTATACTTCCGCTTGTACCTCGTCTACCACCTTCCAAACTTCATAGAAGCTCTCCTGCGAACTTTGCAGAACTAGCATTCCTGGAAGAAGGGATGTAGCGGAGACATGGCTTAGCCACAGCCTGGAGAATGTTTCCTGGTATAAGAGATATGGCGGAGACATGGTTTAGCCACAGCCTGGAGAATGTTTCCAGAATGAAATTTTCACTCTGCAGCGGAGTGTACCCTGATATGAAACTTCCCGGCTGATTAAAACTGTGTGCCGGACAGAGACACGAACTCTGGGAACATCCCCCAGGCTGTGGCTAAGTCATGTCTCCGCTATAACCTTTCTTCCAGAAGTGCTAGTTCTGCAAGGTTCACAGGAGAGCTTCTATGAAGTTTGAAAGGTAGGAGACGAAGTACTGGCGGAAGCAGAACTGTGAGGATGGGTTCTGAGTCATGCTTTCGTAGCTCAGTGGTAGAGAACATACAAGCGGAAGGCAAAGGTCCTGAGTTCGAGTCTCGGTCCGGCGCACAGTTTTCATCTGCCAGGAAGTTTCAACAAAAGAGATGATTACTACACTCAGTTGGTGATAATGCTCCTGCAAAAATGCCATGCACTTGGATGCAACGTGTCACTTAAAATCCATTTTCTCCACTCCCACCTAGACTTTTTTCCCCATAAATGTGGAGCTGTTAGTGATGAACACAGAGAAGGATTCCATGCGGAAATTTCTGCTATGGAACAAGATATCAGGGCCATTGGAATGAAGAAATGGTTGCAGATTACTGTCGGTCTTTGTGTAGGGATGGGTTGTTGGGTTGTTTTTGGGGAAGGAGACCAGACAGCGAGGTCATCGGTCTCATTGGATTAGGGAAGGACGGGGATGGAAATCGGCCGTGCCCTTTCAAAGGAACCATCCCGGCAGTTGCCTGGAGCGATTTAGGGAAATCACGGAAAATCTAAATCAGGATGGTCGGACGCGGGATTGAACCGTCGTCCTCCCGAATGCGAGTCCAGTGTCGAACCACTGCGCCACCTCGCTCGGTGTGTAGGGATGCTCGGGAACTCCGTTACAAGAGGCAAGCTAAAAGACGACGATGTCATGTAGTGGCCACATGATTCTTTTCAGACCAAACCATCTGCGAGATATTCTTCCAGCAATGTAGGACTCTTAAAATGTAACTACCATTTAGAAAATTCAAATACACTCTCAATGATGTTAGCATATGTAATTAAAATGTATCTTTTTCTCTTAATCCGTTAGTATGAAATACTTCCACGTCGTATGTGTCACAATGAAAAATTTTCATTGCCATATTCGTTTTTCTCGATCCAAAATTAGTATCAATTGGCTCATGAAGTCAGGAAATATTCAAAAATTGTTTTTCTGTTGGGTAGTGGAATCAGTCATTTGGCGGCGTTGCAAATCTAGTTCACCAATAACAACGTCGAGAGGAGGAAAATTTCGAAGAGTCGTTGAGCTTATAGATGGAAGACGTGACTATGTCAAGTAGGACGCTACTAATGCTGTATCCGAACATCACAGTTTTGCTTTTCATACTCAAAACCTAAATTTTTGTACATTTAGAGTTAGCTGCCATTCATCACGCCAAATAGAAATTTTGTGTAAGTGATTTTATTACCTTCTAGAGTTACCCAACTTCGACAGCTTCCCGCACACCAAAGCATCATCAGCAAACAGCCGCCGACTGCTGCCCAACCTGTCGCCAGATCATTAATGTATATAGAAAATAATAGCGGTCCGGCGACACATCCTTGGGCCAATTTCGTAATTACAGTGTTAAGCAAGGTAGCAGCTGTTCAGTGTGGTGCTTTGCGCTTACTGTTTTTACAGTTCACTTAAGTCGTACGATGACAACTACTAGCCCTGGAAAGATTTAGGCTGATGGAAAACAAAATGTATTAAATTTTCAGTCGTTCCTGTTGGTTAACTGATTTGATTCTGTTGTTTTGAATTTCATAAAAGCTTACACGAGGAGCTGCTACGAGGATTTTATCTTTCACGCAAAATTAATATTCGGTGCCATAGATAAATCGCTGGAATGCTCTCTTGTCTCTACTGGTATTCTCGCTGTCGCAGATGAACTCTGCCATCGTTCTGTCGCAGATGGGATTCACAGGAAGAGAACAGGACGATGGATGCTATTTTGTCAATGAAAATTCATTTCGCACAGTCACTTGGATGCGTCGTCCAGCTAAGGAAATCTCACTGTTAAACTTCCGAATTTTGTTAGAGCAAAGTGGGGGATTGTATTATGCTGGGATATTACACAGACACATTTTTACGTACATTCAACAACGGAAGTCCAAGGAATAGTTGGTGTATCGTCGCTTTATTAGCTACCACGGTCAATCAGGCAATCCTTAGTTCCTCAGAGGAAATAGATTAATTTTGACAAATACGTTCACATTTCGGTCTTCTCATTCATGAAACAAATGATACCAGTCACTGCTCAAATCAAACTAATAACTGTTCAGTGCGTAGCCACAGCGAAACCACGGTACACTCTTCCACATTCTTCAGTTCTTGTTGATCTATTAGTTTCGATCTCTGCTGATTCTTGGAAAATCTTTTACTTTGAAAATCTTGCTGCTTGCTTTTCTTCTTTCTTCCAAATTTTCTTCGCTTAATTTTTAGAATCATATATGTTGTGGAAAATTTAATTTTTTATTGCAACAGTGCTGATGGAATAGTTTTCTGAAAAGTTCCAATTCACGACCGACTCCTCACGCTTTTGCTGCGTCCTGTGTCTCAGAACAACACTGGTTTTTCCTTCTTAAAGTCTTCCAACTTCCACCGGAAGGTAAATCTGTTACCCTTCGGTGAAATTATTACTTTTCGAAAAATTAAGGCCACGTTCGTGTCCGTCCGCTGTTGCGTCACCCAGTCCAAGCACTAATTTCTGTTCCCTGTTACTATCCTGGTAACAAAGTTTTAGCGCAGATGAATTTTTTTCTTTCGGACCAAAATGTAAAAAGGGTGTAAATGATATAAGTGCAGATATTTTTTATATCTGGTATCTTAATATGTACACACTTCAGCGTGTTGGCTGTTTCTTCTCTAGGTCAAACATTCTTCCCACAAACACGTCACAAACATTGTGCACTGATGTTTTCTGCATGATCGTAACTGCACCACTAAGTGAATTACGCCTGTCTGTATAGACTAAATATTTTGCCTCTACGCATCGTAACTTCAAAACTTACATTCTGCCACGGAAAAATAATCATTAATGGCTTGCTGTTGTCACATGTGCTTGGAGCTGCTGTTCAACCTACAAACATACGATTTACAGCAGCTGTAATTGTTGATCTGCAAATAACGTAAATAATGATGTAATATTGTTCAGTACTCTGTACTCGGTTGACAATAGATGTATCTCCATTTCTACCCGTTACACATTGTATACTTTACAAGTAAATTAGGTGCAGCTAAATTTACAACATATTCGACCGGTATATACGTTTAATGCATAGTGCAATATCAAACAAACAAATAGGAACTAAAAAGAAATTACGATAACTATTAAACTTTTATCCAAAATGGTGTTCCGTTACTTTGTGATAAAAAAAAAATATGGCCATTACACACTGCTTAACGCGACATTGAATGCCACCTGGTAGTGTTGTAGACACGTGGTGTGGTAAGGAAAGTAGTTGCAGAGGCGGATGAGGAACCCTTCTAGCAACGTTATGGGTGACAAAAGGAGAAGTCCACTGGCATCAGCGATTTTGTCAAACGTCAGATGCTCATGGCCTCGCAGTTTGGAATGAGCATCTCCGTAATAGCGGAAATGGTAACCCGTTCACTAGCTGTTGTCTTGAGCATCTATGGAAAGTGGTTGCACGCTCCGTGGAACAGGACCGGCGGCGATCTGAGGCAGCTCTGACATCAAAGCACAGTGCTGGTGTTTAGGAGCACACAGTCCAGTGCACATTCTTGACAACGGTGCTCAAAAAATGGTTCAAATGGTTCTGAGCGCTATAGGACATAACGTCTAAGGTCATCAGTCCCCTAGAACTTAGAACTACTTAAACTTAAGGACATCACACACATCCATGCCCGAGGCAGGATTCGAAGCTACGACCGCAGCGGTCGCGCGGTTCCAGACTGTAGCGCCTAGAACCGCTCGGCCACCCCGGCCGGCACCAGTCCTCAGCAGCAGGAGAGCACTCGTTCCCATCTCGGCGCAACGACGTTATCAGTGGCGACTGCAGTCGGCCCAGGATCATAGAGATTGGATCAAAGATCCAAACAACTTTAAAGGGGAACCACAGCTGAGAGCCGTTGTGAATAAAAATGAAGAAACACTCAACACTCAATAACCATATAAATCATCGCATAAATTCATAACAACCGAAAAAGTCAGGTAGGTATTTCCTAAAGCTGCATAGCGGTGTGAAGGTGCTTTATTTCCAGCTGCCAGTTCCGCGTCAGTGTAGACGCATCTTCAAGGTTTACTGTCAAGGATACAATACACTGTGGCAAATTTGATGAAATGACGGGAAATACAGAACCATAGATAGTATCAGCGTTCTACAAAGAAACAATAACAAATATTCACAGTGGTTATATTTTCATGATGCACAGTTACAAAGTCGTAGAGTTAGAGAAGTTATAGACGTTAAAAGACAAATCATACTTCTGGGCTGTCATAAAACAAATGAGTACAAACGTAAGACGTTTGTCAAAAGTATGACTACTAAATGAGGCAGGCCTGCCAAAAAATTGGGAAAAAAATAATGAATGGGATACTAATGCGTAAAAATTAACTAACGTCTAGATAAACTACTACGTGTGGACGGGAAAAGAGCGTCAAAGATTAATATTGTAGTATGGAGCTACAACGTCGAGAATGGAAGAAATGTGAAAAATAGCGTGCTGCCTAACACCCTGTAGGGTATATTACAGGAGTCGGTAGACAGCAGCTGTATGTAACCGAAGTAAGTAAAACTTAAGATTTTATACAGGGTGAAAAGTATTTAAACCGACAAACTCTGGGAGGTTGTAGGAGACATGAAAACAAATATTTTTCCCTGATGTCATTTTTTCCTATGAGGAGTATTTAAACCGGTAGAGGAAGATTTCTCTGGCGACAAATTAATTAAACCAACAAACACTTTTCCATTTTTTATGTCTAAGAGACAACACATTAACACAACGGAATTTCAATTACAGTAGATTTTCAAAAATGCCTCCATTGACACGTAAACAAAGGTTACACCGTCGGATCATGTTCTGTCTGACACGGGCAGAAACGCCAGGAGTACCCTGAATTGTACCTGCTGCTGCTACTATCCGGTCAACCAGATCCTCTTCTGATGCAACAGGAGTTGCGTAAAGAAGGTTGCGCATCTCTCCCCACACAAAAAAGTCCAGGGGGGTCATATCTGGGGATCTAACAGGCCATGGTACAGGACCATCTCTGCCAATCCACGTTTCTGGGAACCGTCGGTCCAGGAATCGACGCACACGACGACTGAAATGTGCCGGCGCCCCGTCATGTTGGAACCACATGCGGTGTCTTGTAGGGGGTGATACATCTTCCAGCAATTCTGGCAATGCTCTGGCGAGGAAATTGTAATAGTGCCTGCCATTTAATGGCCTAGGTAGCAGATACGCTCAATTAAATAGTCCCCAACAACACCGACCCACACATTAACGAAGAACCGCACTTGATGAGCGCTAGTGACTGTGGCATGTTGGTTATCCTCACTCCAAACATGCGTATTGTGCATGTTGAAGACTCTATCACGCTCGAACGTTGTTTCATCAGTAAACAACACAGAGGATGGAAATGTAGGATGCATTTCATACTGTTCCATGTACCACTGCGAAAACTGTGCACTGGCTGGATAATCAACTGGTTCCAGGTTGCGGACACGCTGTAAGTGAAATGGACGCAACAATTGCTCTCGAAGGACTGTTCTTACATTCGTCTGATTCGTCCCCATGTTACCTGCTATCGCAAGAGTGTTTATTGAAGGATCCCGCTCCACATGCTGCAAGACAGCACTACTACACTGGTGGACAGCAGTTGCCTACAACTGAAGAGCGTAATACGCCCTCTGACAACTCAAGATCTTAATACGGCCTCTAACAACTGAAGAGCGTAATACGGCATCCACCAGTTTAAATAATCCTCATAGGGAAAAATGACATTACGGAAAAATATTTGTTTTGATGTCCCCTACAACCTTCCAGAGTTTGTCGGTTTAACTACTTTCCACCCTGTAGATATACGTACACCCGCCGTATTGCTTACAGGCCAATGTGGTGAAAGCAGTCTCTGGAAGACAGCAATACAATCGAAGGCGCAAGGCCACGGATCCGAAGAGAAGAAAAAAGTAAACACATGAACAGCTGAAAGGAGGAAGTCATAACAAGGAATATAATCGAAGGCTGGGAACTGCATTACGTAATTTTAAAAGAAAAGTATAATTTACTTTAGCTATAAAAGAAAAGATAAAACATAAATTGGATTACATTGGTACATAATATTATAAAATTACCAAAGGAGTAATATTTGAGTATTGTATAGATTCTAGATTGACGTGCAAACCATACTAGTAACTACTGGCGGGAATTCAGATAATCAAAATTCGCTACGATATGAGAATGACTTAATTCAGTCTGATTATTCAGAGTTGAACATGGGGCTCGTTTTAATGCCTACAAGGCATGTGTTTCCTACAAAAAATTTTAAACACTACCTTTCGGTTTCTTGAATACAATCGGCAGATTCTTTTCAGGACTGGAAACAGAATGGTATGTTTCTTTTAGATGAACTGAGATAGCTGATTTGGAGCAGGGGAGATATACATGTGCTTTAGGTAGTATATTAAAGTTGAGTCCAGTCTGACCTACAAATTTCTGGAGGCAGTCATTGCATTCGGCCTTTTCATTATACTTGTATCTATTGCCAACGTTCCTTGAAACAAAGAATGAAGAATGGATATTTTTCTTCTTTAAATACACTCCTGGAAATGGAAAAAAGAACACATTGACACCGGTGTGTCAGACCCACCATACTTGCTCCGGACACTGCGAGAGGGCTGTACAAGCAATGATCACACGCACGGCACAGCGGACACACCAGGAACCGCGGTGTTGGCCGTCGAATGGCGCTAGCTGCGCAGCATTTGTGCACCGCCGCCGTCAGTGTCAGCCAGTTTGCCGTGGCATACGGAGCTCCATCGCAGTCTTTAACACTGGTAGCATGCCGCGACAGCGTGGACGTGAACCGTATGTGCAGTTGACGGACTTTGAGCGAGGGCGTATAGTGGGCATGCGGGAGGCCGGGTGGACGTACCGCCGAATTGCTCAACACGTGGGGCGTGAGGTCTCCACAGTACATCGATGTTGTCGCCAGTGGTCGGCGGAAGGTGCACGTGCCCGTCGACCTGGGACCGGACCGCAGCGACGCACGGATGCACGCCAAGACCGTAGGATCCTACGCAGTGCCGTAGGGACCGCACCGCCACTTCCCAGCAAATTAGGGACACTGTTGCTCCTGGGGTATCGGCGAGGACCATTCGCAACCGTCTCCATGAAGCTGGGCTACGGTCCCGCACACCGTTAGGCCGTCTTCCGCTCACGCCCCAACATCGTGCAGCCCGCCTCCAGTGGTGTCGCGACAGGCGTGAATGGAGGGACGAATGGAGACGTATCGTCTTCAGCGATGAGAGTCGCTTCTGCCTTGGTGCCAATGATGGTCGTATGCGTGTTTGGCGCCGTGCAGGTGAGCGCCACAATCAGGACTGCATACGATCGAGGCACACAGGGCCAACACCCGGCATCATGGTGTGGGGAGCGATCTCCTACACTGGCCGTACACCACTGGTGATCGTCGAGGGGACACTGAATAGTGCACGGTACATCCAAACCGTCATCGAACCCATCGTTCTACCATTCCTAGACCGACAAGGGAACTTGCTGTTCCAACAGGACAATGCACGTCCGCATGTATCCCGTGCCACCCAACGTGCTCTAGAAGGTGTAAGTCAACTACCCTGGCCAGCAAGATCTCCGGATCTGTCCCCCATTGAGCATGTTTGGGACTGGAAGAAGCGTCGTCTCACGCGGTCTGCACGTCCAGCACGAACGCTGGTCCAACTGAGGCGCCAGGTGGAAATGGCATGCCAAGCCGTTCCACAGGACTACATCCAGCATCTCTACGATCGTCTCCATGGGAGAATAGCAGCCTGCATTGCTGCGAAAGGTGGATATACACTGTACTAGTGCCGACATTGTGCATGCTCTATTGCCTGTGTCTATGTGCCTGTGGTTCTGTCAGTGTGATCATGTGATGTATCTGACCCCAGGAAGGTGTCAATAAAGTTTCCCCTTCCTGGGACAATGAATTCACGGTGTTCTTATTTCAATTTCTAGGAGTGTATATGCCAACGTACTCCGACACACTACCGAAATACGGCACTCTGTAATAACTTTGCTTGACACTATTTTGATAGCATGGTAGCATAGCTATGGCCGAACCAACTGTGCTTACCGAATGGGTGGAACGAGTGTGCCTTCTCTTACTGAGAACTGATGTTCTCCACAAAAATACCACCGTAATCATGTGATGCACCTATAATGTGAATAGCGCGGTGTTTTCTGTGAAAGACATATTTTTTAGGCGGTATGCTATGTAAACGGCGCAACATTGTCCTGTAAGTTGCCTTTTCTTATTTCTTGGAATGATTTCTAGATCAATGGATAGACGTGCCAGTAATAGCAAGCTTATGAAAAACATCAATTCAGAATGTAGCTACTTCCACAGTTACGCGTAGGTCCAAAATTGGTAAGGAGTTACCCACACTGTGTTCGACTGAAACCACAGATCAATGGGAACTTGTCGCCTACTCAGATGAATCAAGTTCCGGAAGACTTCTTGTATGCATACCGGTGTGGGAAGTGTTATGCTGTGGAGGACTTGCACCTGTGCTTCCGTGCGACCTATGGCAGTAACTGAAGGAAAGCTGACACGTGTAGACTACATGAACATTAATGCTGACCATCTGCATGCCTTTATGCTTGTTGCCTTCCCCGACAGCCACCGTGTCCTCCTGCAGACACATTGCCCAGAACAGCGCTTACAGGGGTTTAGGGAGAACGATAGTGAACTCCCGTTGACATCTTTGTCACTAAATTCCTTACGATATTAGCAGCATATGTGCATCACAGCATAATTTAATTATTTAGTCACAATTACCTGTAACCACTTAAAAGACCAAGCATGCAAGACATGTTGCTAAAGTCTTAACTAATATGAAAGACAGAATTAATCTCACAATGAGGCATGTACCTAACAAACAAGTACAATATTGTACTTTTCTGATACCTACCAGTTTCCGACCCTGTTATAGTCAATGAAGTAAAATTAACTAACAAGGGAACCTCCCCATCGCACCCCCCTCAGATTTAGTTATAAGTTGGCACACTGGATAGACCTTGAAAAACTGAACACAGATCAATCCAGTAAACAGGAAGAAGTTGTGTGGAACCGTGAAAAAAATTAGTAAAATATACAAACTGAGTAGTCCATATGCAAGATAAAAAACATCAAGGAAGATGGGAGCTCAGCAGCGCCGTGGTCCCGTGGTTAGCGTGGGTAGCTGTAGAACGAGAGGTCCTGGGTTCAAGTCTCCCCTCGACTGAAAATTTTACTTTCTTTGTTTTCGCAAAGTTATGATCTGTCCGTTCGTTCATTGACGTTTCTGTTCACTGCAATAAGTTTAGTGTCTGTGTTTTGCGACCGCACCGCAAAACCGTGCTGTTAGGAGACGAAAGGACGTGCCTCTCCAATGGGAACCGAAAACATTTGATCGCAAGGTCATAGGTCAACCGATTCCTCCACGGGAAAACACGTCTGATATATTCTATACGACACTGGTGACGGCATGTGCGTCACATGACAGGAATATGTTGTCGACCCACCTATCTTGTACGCTTAGCGAATGGGTAAAAAGATTCTTCTACCTCGCCCGATTTAGGTTTTCTTGTAGATGTGATAATCACTCCCAAAATAGTGATGAAAACATAAGAGTTTGTCACATGAACTGAAAATAAAAAATTAAATTTTTCACTTAAAGGAAGACTTGAACCTAGGACCTCTCATTCCGTACCTGCTCTCGCTAACCACGGGACCATGACGCCTCTAGGTTCATCTGTCCTTGATGTTGCCTATCTTCGCATGCATTACTCAGTTTGTATATTTTACTAATTTTTTTCATAGTTCCACATAACTTCTTCCTGTTTTCTCGATTGATCTGTGTTCAGTTTTTCAGGGTCTATCCACTGTGCCAACTTATAACTAAATCTGAGGGGGGTGCGATGGGGAGGTTCCCTTGTAAGTACAGGTCAGTGGGAAGTTTTTATCTACCCACAGTACTGGGCTCGATGCAGGCGGGGCAGTCTGCTGGAAATCAGAAGTTCTGTTCTCAGAGACCGGAGATAAGCATCGAGTTCATATAGAGATCGAACGTTTCGTCTGCAATTCGCCGCTCATTAAGGGCTGCGACTGATTATGGTATCCGTTCAATAACTAATGCAATACATTTCATTTCTTGGCCAATTTCGGTTGAATAATTACGGAATTTTCTGTAGGACATCGTGGAATACTAGCGCTTCAGCCCCTACAGTTTCATGACGTTCCGATATGTGGTGCCGCTATACGCAGCCTTTAAAATGACATCTGTGACGGAGGTTCGTTCCAAGTAGAGAGCTGGCATTGAGTTTGTTTTGGATGAAAACCACAGCATTGCAGATATTCATAGGCGCCTGCAGAATGTCTACGGGGACCTGGCAGTGAACAAAAGCACGGTGAGCCGTCAGGCGAGGGGTCTGTCATCGTCACAACAAGGTCAAGCAAATCTTTCCGATCTCTCGCGCGCCGTCTGGCCGCACACAGCTGTCAGTCACGCAGTGTTCGAACGTGCGGACACTAGACGTCTCTAGTGGTAGCGCTGGGGTATTCAAATGTATGTCCCCGCCGGGTTCATCGCCACATCAGAAGACCGTGAAAAGCAACGAAGGAACATCCGTGCGGAATCGCTTGCGCTAACGAAGCTGATCGTGACATTTTTTTTGTCGAACGTCGACACAGGCGGTGAAACATGCGTTCATCACTTCGAACCGAAAACAAAACGGCAATCCATGGTTTTGCGCCACACTACCCCTACTCAGAAGAAAAAGGTCAAAACCGAGCCATCAGCCGGTAATGTCTCGGTGACGGTCTTCTGGGACTCTGATGGGGTTATTCAGTTTCATGTCCTCCCTCATGACGCAGCGATCAACTCAAGTACATTGAACTACCCACAGGAAATTGGAGAAATGACTTCGACGTCACAAAAATGGAAACGACCTTCTCGTTCTGCATCACAACGCAGGGGCTCACACGAGTCTGCGCACTGTACAGCAGCTCTGCTCTTCCTCGTCCACCCTGCACCTGCCTACATCCACCGCTTTGACACAGTGAAGGATGCGCTCCGTTGGAAGTTGTGCGTGGCTGATGGGGAGGTTATTGATGCAGCAAGACGTTGGCTCTGACGTTAAACAGTAGAGTGGTACCACGCTGGCACATAGGACCACAGAACAGGGCAGCGTAAGATCATCGCATTGAGAGGACATTATGTTGGAAAATACGGTTTTGTAGCCAAACGAGTAGGGAATAAAACACTACCGGCCATTAAAATTGGTACACCACGAAAATGACGTGCTAAAGACCCGAAATGTAACCGACGGGAAAGAAATGCTGTGATATGCAAATGCTTAGCTTTTTAGAGCATTCACACAAGGTTGGCGCCGGTGGCGACACCTACAAAGGGCTGACAAGAGAAAAGTTTCCAACCGATTTCTCGTGCACAAACAGCAGTTGACCGGCGTTGCCTGGTGAAACGTTGTTGTGATGCCTCGTGTAAGGAGGAGAAATGCGTACCATCACGTTTTCAACTTTGATAAAGGTCGGATTGTAGCCTATCGCGATTTCGGTTTATCGTATCGCGACAATGCTGCTCGCGTTGGTCGAGATCCTATGGCTGTTAGCACAATATGAAATCGGTGGGTTCAGGAGGGTAATACGGAACGCCGTGCTGGATCCCAACGGCCTCGTATCACTAGCAGTCGAGATGAAAGGCATCTTATCCGCATGGCTGTAACGGATCGTGCAGCCACGTCTCGGTCCCTGAGTCAACAGATGGGGACGTTTGCAAGACAACAACCATCTGCACGAACAGTTCGACGACGTTTGCAGCAGCATGGACTCTCAGCTCGCAGACCATGGCTGCGGTTACCATTGACGCGGCATCACAGACAGGAGCACCTGCGATGGTGTGCTCAACGACGAACCTGGGTGCACGAATGGCAAAAGTCATTTATTCGGATGAATCCAGGTTCTGTTTACAGCATCATGATGGTCTCACCAGTGTTTGGCGACATCGCGGTGAACGCACATTGGAGGCGTGTATTCGTCATCGCCATACTGGCGTAGCACCAGGCGTGATGGTATGGGGTGCCATTGGTTACAAGTCTCGGTCACCTTTTGTTCGCATTGACGGCACTTTGAACAGTGAACGTTACATTTCAGATACGACCCGTGGCTCTACCCTTCTCTGGATACAGAAAATGTTCGACTGCTGCCCTGGCCAGCACATTCTCCAGATCTCTCACGAATTCAAACGTCTGGTCAATGGTGGCCGAGCAACTGGCTCGTCACAATACGCCAGTCACTACTTTTGATGAACTGTGGTATCGTGTTGAAGCTGCATGGGCAGCTGTACCTGTACACGCCATCTAAGCTCTGTTTGACTCAATGCCCATGCGTATCACGGCCATAATCACGGCCAGAGGTGTTAGTTCGGGGTACTGATTTCTCAGGATCTATGCACAGAAACTGCTTGAAAATGTAATCACATGTCAGTTCTAGTATAATATATTTGTCCAATGAATACCCGTTTATCATCTGCATTTCTTCTTGGTGAAGCAATTTTAATGGCCAGTAGTGTATGATGTAGTGGAATCGTAAATATGCTTTCAGAGAAAAAAATGTTGCAATAATTATTGAACTTCCATGTAGAGACAAAAAAGTTATTGGTACACTGCTTCCATCACTTCATGAATGAAGCAGTCTACCAATAAATTTTTGTATGTAATCCATCATGAGCCCTAGCAACAGTTACAAATGTAGTAATGTATTAAGTGAGGTTATTGAAAGAGGTTGCGAAACAGAAGAACTTTAAGCTGAAAGTATTTAAGAATACTGCAAGCTTTAATTGCAAGAAATAATGCACTGAAACCCAGTTATAGCAATATGTTCTACCTAGAGGATTGTGTACAAAGTAACACACGATGGTTTTTGGTCGGTACTACAGTCTAGCGACTAATTTAAGAATCACGTGAAATAATAATAACTAGAAACAGCCATAGGCAGTTCTGGACATTTACTGCAGTTTTTGGGGGGTGTTAGACGTAAGGTTGCGTTTTGCGCATCATTTGTAAATACTTCGCGTTCTAGACATCTCAGTGCTGCAGAATATATTAAAGCTTTTTGGAATATACTGTTAATTCTTGATGTAAAGAATTTTGTGGTGAAGGAGGTACCATGCACATTTAGAACTATTTAAACAACATGAGTTGAGCTATAGTTCGTCCGTCGTTCTCCATCTCGTACTTCGAAGCAGAAGATCTTTTATTGTGGAACACATGATACTTGCAAATGAACTGATATTTTTCACTGTCTTAGCAATTTTACCGTCTTCTTTTAGTTTCGAATAATTTCTACTTCGAAATATCCTTAACTGGTTTTTGACAATACTTCTGCTTGATGTCATTTCATTTACTGATTTCTGTTGTGTAGTAGAAATGTCAAAGATAGAAGACTAAATGCCGAACGTCTGTTTCTATGTACAATACATGACCATGTAGTACTCTGGAACATGCTTTCACATTTGGAAAAACCATAATTTTCCGAAGTAATTTTTCTAATCTCAGAAAAGACTGCAGCGCGGAAAAGGTGAATGTCATTACTTCAAAATATAGTAAACTTAAACTACATGGAGGTATAGCGGCAATAATCTCAAAAGCAAACGAAGGTACAACATTCTCTCTACATCAAAACTAAAATTCTTCACACAAGGACGACATTATGCCCTCGGACTACGGAGGTTGAGTGGGTCCTGAAACTTGAAAGAAAGATACGAAAAAAAATTTTAAACTAAAACTAAAAAATTTGTAAAATCTATCACTCACGTCAAATGTTACCCTGTATTGAAAGAATGAAAGTTATTTTATCAAATTATTTTGAAAAAGGAATTACAAATCATGTAGTCAGCTTTAGCTAAGAGACGACATAGTTTTCAGTACGTCTATGTACTCGAAAGCGGAAGCAGACGCAACACGCTCAATCAATGATCAGAGAAACTTTATATGTCATTGAATTTAAAATGGTTTAAATTAATGAGACGTTTAGTGGGGATACTCTTTACAGTCAGTATTGAAAGCTACAATTGGCAGCAACCAGAAACAACTGGATATCCGTCCCAAGTGATACACAGCCTTTCATCTTGTATCGAAAAAGCTACTCCCGCCTGCCACTGCTCCGAGGGTGGCATCAGAGTGCACAAATAATTCTTGTTTCGTCTGATCGGTGGTATTCGGAGGCGAAGAGGTCATCAGAAGATGGTACCCACTGGTACCAATTACTTATCACCGAAATGGAACACAGCATATACTCGATTTCAGCTAGCACATGAAACTGCGTTCAGTGCGTCGATGTACTTGCCATGGATATAAAACGAAGCATTAAAAAATGACGGCTCATAGTCATTTTCCACACAACATGATTTGATAGCCGAAATTGTCAAAGAGGACAATCAATGTACTAGCAGCTCGAATTCCCGCGGTTTCTCTCGGTTCAGTACTATGGAGACGAGAATCCAAGACAATTTGGGAGCAAAGACGAAAGCTACCTCAATCACTGCATTATACGTAAACAGAAAAAGTAATTTAAAATCACATTTCATTCCGTTGATACGACACTTGACATAGTAGGCAAGTTATAATTGCCGTCCGGAGTGGCCGAGCGGTTCTAGGCGCCACAGTTTGGAACCGCGCGACCGCTACGGTCGCAAGTTCGAATCCTGCCTCGGGCATGGACGTGTGTGATGTCCATAGGTTAGTTAGGTTTAAGTAGTTCTAAGTTCTAGGGGATTGATGACCTCAGAAGTCAAGTCCCATAGTGCTCAGAGCCATTTGAAAAAGGAAAATACACCTTAATGTTTGAATTTAGTCTCCAATCTTCATAATTACTTATACAACGTACTTTTTCTTACGATATGTCGTTGGAAAGCAGGTGTTTTAAGGCACCACAGTTACGGACTCCACTTGTCGAACATTAAGTATATGAGCGAATGCAGAAGTGAAATTGTTGGAGAATTTTCGGTGTAGAAGGAGTTAATTGTTGTATTCCGACTTTCCTGTTATTACCAGATTTATAAATTCCAGGCCTCTCTTACAGAAACTGCGTCAGATAAGCTGTAATAAACAGTATGAATGGAAAAAAAAAATTGGAAATTTGTGGTAAGGTCTTATGGGACCAAACTGCTGAGGTCATCGATCGCTAAGCTTACGCACTACTTAATCTAACTGAAACTAACTGATGCAAAGGACAACACACACACCCATGCCCGAGGGAGGACTCGAACCTCCAACGGGGGCAGCCGCGCGGGCCGTGACAAAGTGCTTGAGACCACGCGGCTATACCGTGCGGCCAGTATGAATGACTTGTGTCCAAAATCAGATTAGCCTGATCAAAACTACGGTGTATTACATCATATTTATTACATTTAAATGTGTGTGTGTACTTACGTTGCGCCTGCGCAGAAAGTGCTGTTGACTGGACGCCTGTGTTCAGGGTGCTACAGATTGGCGAATCTCTGGCCTTCATTAATGGCATACCTTCTGACGACTGCCGTTGGTCCGTGTTTTCACTCCGTTATGCAGTTTCCTTGAGATTCCGCTCGCTTCGGACGATGACGTTCTTTTTCCTCGTTTGCCGCCTCGTCACAGACTGCTGCTAAGCAACGATGTGGCTGCTGCACAGACCCCTTGCATTGTTGACGACTGCGTGACGTGGCAATATGTTTCTTACTCCATGACAGGGGTGTCCATCCTTTTCGCTTGCATGTGCCACATTCGAAGAAGAGGAGTGTTTTTCAGCGCATAATATACTTAAAACTAACAGTACCTACCGCTGCCAATGAGCGAATAGCGTCGCCTGCCGGAAGTCTCAGACTGACAGTATTCTGTTTCGGGATGTGCAGAAAATAATCACTGCACGTTTATGGCAACTATGTGTGGATAGTAGCACAGCCGGTACTACGGTGGAACGACCAACGCAATGATCCATAAGGTAAGGTGGCTCCCCAGTTTAAATAAATAAATAAAATCATAAAAGTACGCGCGAGAAGGAATCACACACAGAGGGTTCCGTACAGACTCAGCTATGTATATGACGAGTTCATCCATTCCTGTAATCGATAATCTCCACAATTTTGGCTATTATCAACATTGGTACTAACAAGGAATCGGTCCCGAGAAATCCGACGTTTTCGAAATTGTTTTAATTTTTACTTTGAAGTCGGATAACAAATAAAAAAGTATTTTTGCACGTGATATGATCACAGATTAACAATTTTCGGATCTTTTCCTTTGCAGGTACTGTGAATCCTTGTTTCGTGCCAAATTACATGATTCTTGGTCAGCGAGACATTCCGTATGAGTTTTTATGAGTGAGTTTGCAATTATCAAAATATGTGACAAATGTCTGTATCTTTCGTGTGACTTAGAAGGTTATGTTTTTTTTACATCGCTAAGGAAACATAGACCTCTGTATGTGATATACATTTCAACTTGACATATCTACATGTTCCTGAGATGAAAACGTCTTAATAAATTGTCTGACAGACAGACAGTCGAACAACATATGAAAAGAAAAGACTTTCGACAATGTTTTAATCTTGAGCTTGAAACAGGATACAAATGATGAAAGAAATATTTATACGCATGATATAATTACAAATTAACAAGTTTCGGATTTTTTTTTATTATCTTTACTGTGAATCCTTTGCTCCTTGCAAATGTGATGTGTCTAGGCCAGCGTGAAGAACCATTTAGCTTTTGAGACTGACTCAGCGAATATCAAATTATGGAACGTATGTGGCCGTATCTTTTAATTCATTGACTTAGAGGCTTCCATTTATCACACTGTTATGATAATTAATTTAGTGAGACCCGCCTCGACTGTACTAATTATTTATTAAAACCAAGACCGGTTTCGAGATTTTAAAATTCCATCTTCAGGTTTATGAAATTATTGTATTTCGTAATATATAATGTCCGGTCGAGCCAGTCGGTGCAAGAGCTCCAGTCATTGCAAGTTCGCGGAAATAGAAAAAAATGGGAGAGTCGAATAATCAAACTGACCTAAAAGTGTAACGTCCGGGCGGGTGGGACGAAGGAAACTGAAACAGAGATGTAGTACTGCCAGGTGACCTTAGATCTTAGTATGGGCCACAAATATCAATTTGATTCGTCTTCCCCCTTCGGAAAAATATCTGGCAGTACCGAGAATCAAAACCGAGTATCACGCATGTCAGTCAGCGACGCTGACCGCAGAGCTACGGAGAAGGACAAAGTCAGACGGAAAAGTGGAAAATTTACTAAAATCGACGAGTCCATGACAGACATTTGCTATGTTAAAATAAGGAATGTTTTAGTTGTTTAGGAAATCAGTCTAACGTTTGAGATATGTGAATCAGTTGACATACTTACTGAGGTCAAAAATGAATCTATGTCAGGATATGAACGTAAGTTACCTGAATATACAGGGTGGACCAACCATCGTGACCGGGCCAAATATCTCACGAAATAAACGTCAAACGAAAAAACTGTAAAGAACTTAACTTGTCTAGCTTGAAGAGGGAAACCAGATGGCGCTGTGGTTGGCCCGCTAGATGACGCTGCCATAGGTCAAACGGATATCAACTGCGTTTTTTTTAAATAGGAACCCCCATTTTTATTACATGTTCGTTTAGTACGTAAAGAAATATGAATGTTTTACTTGGACCACTTTTTTCGCTTTGTCGTAGATGGGGCTGTAATAGTCACAAACACATGGCTCACAATTTTAGACGACCAGTTGGTAACAGGTAGGTTTTTAAATTAAAATACAGATCATAAGTACGTTTGAACATTTTATTTCGGTTGTTTGAATGTGATACAGGTACCTTTGTGAACTTATCATTTCTGAGAACGCATGCTGTTACAGCGTGATTACTTGTAAATTCCACATTAACGCAATAAATGCTCAAAATGATGTCCGTCAACCTCAATAAATTTGGCAATACGTGTAACGACATTCCTCTTAACAGCGAGTAGTTCACCTTCCGTAACGTTCGCACATGCATTGACAATGCGCTGACGCATGTTGTCAGGTGTTGTCGGTGGATCACGATAGCAAAATCCTTCAATTCTCCCCACAGAAAGAAATCGGGGACGTCAGATCCGGTAAACGTGCGGGCCATGGTCTGGTTCCTCGGCCACCAATCCACCTGTCATGAAATATGCTATTCAGTACCGCTTCAACCGCACGCGAGCTATGTGCCGGACCTCCATCATGTTGGAAGTACATCGCCATTCTGTCATGCAGTGAAACATCTTGTAGTAACATCGGTAGAACATTACTTAAGAAATCAGCATACACTGCACCATTTAGATTGCCATCGATAAAATGGGGTCCAATTATCCTTCCTCCGATAATGCCGCAGCATACATTAATTCGCCAAAGTCGCTGATGTTCCACTTGTCACAGCCATCGTGGATTTTCCGTTGCCTCATAGTGCATATTATGCCGGTTTACGTTACCACTGTTGGTGAATGACGCTTCGTCTCTAAATAGAACGCGTGCAAAAAATCTGTCATCGTGCAGTAATTTCTCTTGTGCTCAGTGGAAGAACTGTCCACGACGTTGCAGGTCGTGGTTGACGTTTCACATGTGGCTGAACACTTCCTGTTTCCTTAAATAACTTAACTATCCGGCGAACGGTCCGGACACTTGGATGATGCCGTCCAGGATACCGAGCAGCATACGTAGCACACGGCCGTTGGACATTTTGATCACAATACCCATACATCAACACGATATCGACCTTTCCCGCAATTTGTAAACGGTCCATTTTGACACGGTTAATGTATCACGAAGCAAATACCGTCCTCACTGGCGGAATGTTACGTGACACCACTTACTTATACGTTTGTGACTATTAAAGCGCCATGTATCACAAAGCGAAAAAAGTGGTCAACTAACACATTCATATTTCTTTACGTACTAAACGAACATGTAATAAAAATGGGGGTTCCTATTTTTAAAAAAGAAACGCAGTTGATGTCCGTTTGACCTATGGCAGCGCCACCTAGCGGGCCAACCATAGCGCCACCAGGATTCTCCCTCCAATCTAGACAAGTTTCGTTCTTTGTAGTTTTTTCGTTTGATGCTTATTTCGTGAGGTATTTGGCCCGGTCACTATCAATGGACCACCCTCTATAAGACGGGAATTCAATAAGTTACGTGACACATTTCATTCCTCGGCCAATTTCGGTTGAAAAAATGGGGAATTTCTAGTGGAAATCGTGAATACTACGTTTTCAGCGGCTACAGTTTCGTGAAGTGCAGATGTGTGCTGACGCAATACCCAGCCTTCAAAATGACGTCTGTAATGGAGGTGCTTTTCAGTCACAGAGCTGTCTTTGAGTTTCTTTTGGCGTAAAACCAGAGCCTCACAGATATTCGTAAGTAAATGTCGAATGTCTCCGGCGTCCTGGCAGTAAACAAAATCACGGTGAGTCGCTGGGCGAAACGTCTGTCATCATCGTAACAAGGTCGCGCATATCTGACCGATCTGACGCGTGCTGTTGTCCGGCCGCGCACATCTGTGACTCTTCCGGCGTGGGAACGTGCGGACTCTCTCATTCGAGGTAATACACTCCTGGAAATGGAAAAAAGAACACATTGACACCGGTGTGTCAGACCCACCATACTTGCTCCGGACACTGCGAGAGGGCTGTACAAGCAATGATCACACGCGCGGCACAGCGGACACACCAGGAACCGCGGTGTTGGCCGTCGAATGGCGCTAGCTGCGCAGCATTTGTGCACCGCCGCCGTCAGTGTCAGCCAGTTTGCCGTGGCATACGGAGCTCCATCGCAGTCTTTAACACTGGTAGCATGCCGCGACAGCGTGGACGTGAACCGTATGTGCAGTTGACGGACTTTGAGCGAGGCCGTATAGTGGGCATGCGGGAGGCCGGGTGGACGTACCGCCGAATTGCTCAACACGTGGGGCGTGAGGTCTCCACAGTACATCGATGTTGTCGCCAGTGGTCGGCGGAAGGTGCACGTGCCCGTCGAACTGGGACCGGACCGCAGCGACGCACGGATGCACGCCAAGACCGTAGGATCCTACGCAGTGCCGTAGGGGACCGCACCGCCACTTCCCAGCAAATTAGGGACACTGTTGCTCCTGGGGTATCGGCGAGGACCATTCACAACCGTCTCCATGAAGCTGGGCTACGGTCCCGCACACCGTTAGGCCGTCTTCCGCTCACGCCCCAACATCGTAAAGCCCGCCTCCAGTGGTGTCACGACAGGCGTGAATGGAGGGACGAATGGAGGCGTGTCGTCTTCAGCGATGAGAGTCGCTTCTTCCTTGGTGCCAATGATGGTCATATGCGTGTTTGGCGCCGTGCAGGTGAGCGCCACAATCAGGACTGCATACGACAGAGGCACACAGGGCCAACACCTGGCATCATGGTGTGGGGAGCGATCTCCTCCACTGGCCGTACACCACTGGTGATCGTCGAGGGGACACTGAATAGTGCACGGTACATCCAAACCGTCATCGAACCCATCGTTCTACCATTCCTAGACCGGCAAGGGAACTTGCTGTTCCAACAGGACAATGCACGTCCGCATGTATCCCGTGCCACCCAACGTGCTCTAGAAGGTGTAAGTCAACTACCCTGGCCAGCAAGATCTCCGGATCTGTCCCCCATTGAGCATGTTTGGGACTGGATGAAGCGTCGTCTCACGCGGTCTGCACGTCCAGCACGAACGCTGGTCCAACTGAGGCGCCAGGTGGAAATGGCATGGCAAGCCGTTCCACAGGACTACATCCAGCATCTCTACGATCGTCTCCATGGGAGAATAGCAGCCTGCATTGCTGCGAAAGGTGGATATACACTGTACTAGTGCCGACATTGTGCATGCTCTGTTGCCTGTGTCTATGTGCCTGTGGTTCTGTCAGTGTGATCATGTGATGTATCTGACCCCAGGAATGTGTCAATAAAGTTTCCCCTTCCTGGGACAATGAATTCACGGTGTTCTTATTTCAATTTCCAGGAGTGTAGAAAGATCACAATCAAACACCTCGGTGCACAAATGGGCGACTCTCTTGGTAGCGCTTACACACTCGTCCACCAGTTGAGTACACAAAGGTGCGTGCCCACCGTGTTTTTTGTCGCATAAGCGAAGACCATAAAGAGCAACGAAGGACCACATGTGCCGAGTTCCTTTCGCGTTACGAAGCTGATCGTGACACTATTTTGTTGAGCATCGTCACTTCAAACCCAAACAAAATGACAGGAGTAGTACCACGCCACCTACACTACTGGCCATTAAAATTGCTACACTAAGAAGAAATACAGATGATAAATGGGTACTCATTAGACAAACATTTTATGCTAGAACTGACATGTGATTACATTTTAAAGCAATTTTGGTGCATAGATCATGAGAAATAAGTACCCAGAACGACAACCTCTGTCCGTAATAACAGCCTTGATACGCCTGGGCATTGAGTCAAACAGAGGTCTGATGGCGTGTACAGATGCTGCCCATGCAGCTTCAACACGATAACACAGTTCATCAAGAGTATTGACTGGCGTATTATGACGAGTCAGTTGCTCGGCCACAATTCACCAGACATTTTCATTTGGTGAGAGATCTGGAGAATGTGCTGGCCAGGCCAGCAGTCGAACATTTTCTGTATCCAGAAAGGCCCGTACAGGACCTGCAACATACGGTCGTGCATTATCGTGTTGAAATGTAGGGTTTCGCAAGGATCGAATGAAGGGTAGAGCCACGGGTCGTAACACATCTGAATGTAACGTCCACTGTTCAAAGTGCCGTCAATGGTGACCGAGACGTGCAACCAATGGCACCTCATACCATCACACCGGGTGATACGCCAGTATGGCGATGACGAATACAAGCTTCCAATGTGCGTTCCCCGCGATAACGCTAAACACGGAAGCAACCATCATGATGCTGTAAACAGAACCTGGATTCCCGCGAAAAAATGACGTTTGGCCATTCATGCACCCAGGTTCGTCGTTGAGTACACAATCGCAGGCGCTCCTGTCTGTGATGCAGCGTCAAGGGTAACCGCAGCCATGGTCTCCGACCTGATAGTCCATGCTGCTGCAAACGTCGTCGAACTGTTCGTGCAGATGGTTGTTGTCTTGCAAACGTCCCCATCTGTTGACTAAGGGACCGAGACGCCGCTGTACGATCCGTTACAGCTATGCAGGTAAGATGCCTGTCATCTCGATTGCTAGTGATACGAGGCCGTTGGGATCCAGCACGGCGTTCCGTATTACCCTCCAGAATCCACCGATTCCATATTCTGCTAGCAGTCATTGGATCTCGACCAACGCGAGCAGCAATGTCGCGATACAATAAACTGCAATCGCGATAGGCTACAATCCGACCTTTGTCAAAATCGTAAACGTGATGGTACGCATTTCTCATCCTTACACGATGCATCACAACAACGTTTTACTAGTCAACGGCTGTCAACTGCTGTTTGTGTATGAGAAATTGGTTGGAACCTAGCCTCATGTCAGCACGTTGTAGGCGTGGCCACCGGGGCCAACCTTGTGTGAATGCTCTGAAAAGCTAATCATTTGCATATCACAGCATCTTCTTCCTGTCGGTTAAATTTCGCGTCTGTAGCACGTCATCTAGCAATTTTAATGGCCAGTCGTGTATAATCCGATGTAACAGTTGAAAGCCGGAGCTTCAGCCGGTAAAGTAATGGCGACTGCCTTCTGGGACACTGAAGGAATTATTTCATTTGATGTCCTCCCACATGGTGCAACGATCACCTCTAAAGTCTAATGCGCTACCCTCAGGAATTTGAAGAAACGGTGTGTTCGTCCCCACAAAAATGCAAAGGAATTTCTACTTGTCCACGACAACGCAAGACATCGCACGAGAGGAGCTTTCAGAACTTCGTTAGGAAGCAGTATGTGGGTGAGAGGATGGTGGTTGATGCAGCAAGACGTTGGCTCCGACCTCGCCCAGTAGCATGGTACCATGCGGGCATACAGGCCGTCCCAGTAACGTGGCGTAAAGTCGTCGCACCAAAGGGAGGTGATTTGGAAAACTGGGTTTTCTCGCCAAAAGAGTGGAGAATTATTCGATGTTTAGGAATCCCAGAGAGAAACCAACCCGCCTTCAGAAGAAAGCGTTCATTACTTATTGAACTCCCCTCGTAGAATGAAAGGAGCTAGGTGTGAGCACGTGTTTTGGCTAAATCATCAGTCATCCGTGGCGTAACAACGATCAGAAGCTTGGGTCAAGTCAAGATTTCAATTTATTCTTCAAAGCCTCTGTAGAGGCGAAGACGCTGATCAGGAAACAGGCTGTCACCGCTTGCAGTTAGCACACCTGATCCATTCCCCTTTCTTGAAAGTTATAGTGAATCATTAGGGATGTTTTATTCTTCCAACTCAGCTTCAAGTAAGATGAATATGAATTCTCTTCTGTATTTGCTCTGGAACATCCAGCGCATTTCTGCAAACCTTGACCTTCTCTCTTTGGAAGTTTTCAAGTGCGATTTTCTCTTTCCTCTTGTGAGACAGAGATGAACTAGTGAAGTCAGATGTAAACCTCATTGTTTTCCCTCTTCACACGTGTCGTACCTGTTGTTTCCGTAGAAGTTGGCGAAACAGCAGGAAATGATAATGGTGATGATGATGATGATGATCATCTATGATTTTCCGAATTTCTTGGAGGATTACGAGGAGTTGCGCGGTGTGGGATTTGGCGATCATGTGGAACGTCCTGTGACGTAAGCTCGGCTATAAGGAATCAGTTACTGCCTTACAGTGTATTTATTTATTTTTTAGTCTCTTAATCTAATACATGTAATTCTTTTTACGTCACGTAATCATCATGCTTATCGGTGGAGAAAACGAAATTTTTTCCATTATCTTTCTTTTAATCTTCCATGCGCTATACATTAAGGCCAGTGTTGTCATGGAAGGGAAAAACCTTTTAACTCAGTATTCACGAAACAAAAAGATTTTAATTTCCTTTACGGGAAAGTACCACTACGAAAGAAGAAGAATTTTAGGTTTAATTAGAATGAGACATTCTTAAATAGTCCCGCCAAGTAGCGTTCATTTGTTTATCAAAAAATCATAAAAAGATATAGACGTTAAAAAGCTGAAAAAACAGTAAGTATTAAATGATCTTAACAGGAAAAAAATTACTGCGGGTAAGCTTGCTGACAAAGAAACAACTGGAGGACTGGATGACAGGGGAGGCAAGGAGATCCAGTTTAAAAAAGTATAAAACTAAAAAAAAAATTATTAATGCCTCTGCCTTTAGATCGTGGAGTTTAGGGTTCGATTACCAGCTGGGATGGAGATTTTCTTTGCTCACGGATTGTGTGTTCGTGTTGTGTTAATAATTTCACCTTATCTTCATCACAAAGGCGTGCAAGTTGCTGAATTGGCGTGAAATAGACTTGAACGTGGCTCTATGATCATTTCATAAAATCAAAAACAGCTGCCATCGATGTGTAAGACCGTAGGTTCCGTCCCGGTAGCTTCTCGAATTTTTCCGAGGAAGGTCTGGAACGTTACGCATTCAGCCTCAGGAGTCAAAATGAGGGGCTGGCTGAATAAAGGTGTAGCGGCATTACCCGGCCTCACCTACTGGCAATAACTTTTGGAGGGATCAGTGAGGTGTGGACCCAGTTCTCACGATCATAGATCACTCCTCGTATTGAAATGCCATTCGAGATTGTATTTCCAAGGACAAAGAGGAGTTCAATTCCAAGAACATACACTCCTGGAAATGGAAAAAAGAACACATTGACACCGGTGTGTCAGACCCACCATACTTGCTCCGGACACTGCGAGAGGGCTGTACAGGCAATGATCACACGCACGGCACAGCGGACACACCAGGAACCGCGGTGTTGGCCGTCGAATGGCGCTAGCTGCGCAGCATTTGTGCACCGCCGCCGTCAGTGTCAGCCAGTTTGCCGTGGCATACGGAGCTCCATCGCAGTCTTTAACACTGGTAGCATGCCGCGACAGCGTGGACGTGAACCGTATGTGCAGTTGACGGACTTTGAGCGAGGGCGTATAGTGGGCATGCGGGAGGCCGGTTGGACGTACCGCCGAATTGCTCAACACGTGGGGCGTGAGGTCTCCACAGTACATCGATGTTGTCGACAGTGGTCGGCGGAAGGTGCACGTGCCCGTCGACCTGGGACCGGACCGCAGCGACGCACGGATGCACGCCAAGACTGTAGGACCCTACGCAGTGCTGTAGGGGACCGCACCGCCACTTCCCAGCAAATTAGGGACACTGTTGCTCCTGGGGTATCGGCGAGGACCATTCGCAACCGTCTCCATGAAGCTGGGCTACGGTCCCGCACACTGTTAGGCCGTCTTCCGCTCACGCCCCAACATCGTGCAGCCCGCCTCCAGTGGTGTCGCGACAGGCGTGAATGGAGGGACGAATGGAGACGTGTCGTCTTCAACGATGAGAGTCGCTTCTGCCTAGGTGCCAATGATGGTCGTATGCGTGTTTGGCACCGTGCAGGTGAGCGCCACAATCAGGACTGCATACGACCGAGGCACACAGGGCCAACACCCGGCATCATGGTGTGGGGAGCGATCTCTTACACTGGCCGTACACCACTGGTGATCGTCGAGGGGACACTGAATAGTGTACGGTACATCCAAACCGTCATCGAACCCATCGTTCTACCATTCCTAGACCGGCAAGGGAACTTGCTGTTCCAACAGGACAATGCACGTCCGCATGTATCCCGTGCCACCCAACGTGCTCTAGAAGGTGTAAGTCAACTACCCTGGCCAGCAAGATCTCCGGATCTGTCCCCCATTGAGCATGTTTGGGACTGGATGAAGCGTCGTCTCACGCGGTCTGCACGTCCAGCACGAACGCTGGTCCAACTGAGGCGCCAGGTGGAAATGGCATGGCAAGCCGTTCCACAGGGCTACATCCAGCATCTCTACGATCGTCTCCATGGGAGAATAGCAGCCTGCATTGCTGCGAAAAGTGGATATACACTGTACTAGTGCCGACATTGTGCATGCTCTGTTGCCTGTGTCTATGTGCCTGTGGTTCTGTCAGTGTGATCATGTGATGTATCTGTCCCCAGGAATGTGTCAATAAAGTTTCCCCTTCCTGGGACAATGAATTCACGGTGTTCTTATTTCAATTTCCAGGAGTGTATTTTAGTTTCAGAATCTGTCGTATCAGTTTGAATTATTCTGATGTATATTAACTGCGATGAATACGCTGTTCAAGGTTGCTCGTAGTCGTCGCAAACTGGTATCAGTCTGCAGTCTTACTGCGGGTGCGTTTTACAACGGAATTGCACTGGTGCCAGTTTCTCCGTATATTAGCCCATTTTAGTTTGCTGGTAATCTATTAGCATCGACACATCCGCTCCATTTTTGCTCTTAGATGGAGTTAGTCCGGAATGTTCAAATTTTTCCAAACGGTGTTGTCAGGATGCGATTCTACGCATTTTCAAATTACTTCCCTGATATCTGAGTTCAATTAAAAAAATATATAATTTCAGCCAACAGCACGCGAGTAGTTTTTAGTTTGGAAACTCTGACCAGTTTCTCACTGGGACAGTGTAATGACAGGACGACGTAACTTTCACGAACACTGATTAAAAGCAGTAGTAAGAAAGCTTATCTTCTCTACTGTCCATGTTGTAGCCGTAGATCAATAAAAAAAAATGCCGCAACAAAAATGTAAAGTTTTTCATCAATATTGCAAGCACCACTCTCCAAATGATGAATTTAACCAAGTCCTTAAGTTCGCAAAGTAAATAAATTTGCAACATAACTCTTGGAATTATTACAAGTCTAACTCAGAACAAGAGGAATACGGCTGATTTAGGCAGCTCACTAATAATAAGCAGTGTCTAGCAGTCATCAGCTGGAAAACTTGTCAGTTCAATTTCTGAACGACACGGAAACGTAACTGAATCGGAGCTAAGTGAGCAGTCTTACTGCCACAAGGTGTGGCGCACTTGCGCGGCTGCGTACCGCCGAAACCGGCCTCTCCTCCATTTGCCGTGTTGCGTGTTGCCTGCCTTCTGGACGATCAACGTCGCTCGCCTCATAACCGCCACTTCAGGTAACATAGAACAGTTGCAAAATCTAAATTATTGAAGTTATCAATAATGCGAATGCAGTGTTACGCACCGATCTCCTTAATTAATGTTGTATTACTTAATGGGAACGTTATTAAAGAGTAATAAGTGAAATTTATACACAATTGTGGCACATCACTTTACAATCTCAGTATGTTTCCTTTAATGTGATGACACGCGCCATTTATGTGAAATTACCTTAGATAAACCAACACTAAAGCGAGGATTTAGTACTTCGCTTCTTAAAACATACAGCGTAACACTTACATGTATTTTCACGTCTGAACCATAATCACGTCGAAATAGGAAGGCAGGGCATTAATCAGGATCACCACAATACAAGTCAAAGCACATTCATTATTGAAACCATCGAACAGCCACAGTCACGTCTCGATCCCTGATTCAACAGATGGGGACGTTTGGAAGACAACAACCACCTGCATCACAGAGAGGAGCACCTGCGATGGTGTGCTCAACGACGAACCTGGGTGCACAAATGGAAAAACGTCTTTTTTTCGGGGGAATCCAGGTTCTATTTACAGCATCATGATGATCGCATCCGTGTTTGGCGACATCGCGGTGAACGCACATTGGAAGCGTGTATTCGTCATCGCCATACTGGCGTATCACCCAGCGTGATGGAATGGGGTGTCATTGGTTACACGTCTTGGTCACCTCTTGTTCGCATTGACGACACTTTGAACAGTGGACGTTACATTTCATATGTGTTACGACCCGTGGCCCTACCTTTCATTCGATCCCTGCGAAATCCTACATTTCAGCAGGATAATGCACGACCGGATGTTGATGGTCCTGTACGGACCTTTCTACATACAGAAAATGTTCGACTGCTGCCCTGGCCAGCACATTCTCCAGATCTCTCAGCAATTGCTAACGTCTGGTCAATGGTGGCCGAGCAACTGGCTCGTAACAATATGTCAGTCACTACTGTTGATGAACTGCGGTATCGTGTTGAAGCTGCATGGCCAGCTGTACCTGTACACGCCATCCAAGCTCTGTTTGACTCAATGCCCAGGCGTATCAAGGCCGTTATTACGGCCATAGGTGGTTGTTCTGGGTTCTGATTTCTCAGAATCTATGCACCAAAATTGCGTGAAAATGTAATCACATGTCAGTTCTAGTATAATTTATGTGTCCAATGAATACGCGTTTACCATCTGCATTTCTTCTTGGTGAAGAAATTGTAGTGGCCAGAAGTGTATTAGAGACCGTGTATATGTTGTAACACGTCTGTAGCTCACCACTTTGGGATTTTGTTTCAGCTTTCTTCAGATTATAATTTATTCTTTGAGTTTGGCACATTTTGTGGGCATGGAAGGTATTCATTTCCGGTAACTGGGAGAGTGTCTGGAGGGTTCGGCAGCCCCGTAGGGTCGAACAGAAGACGTTCCACGGCGTCTCGAAAGCAGAAAACGAGCATCTCCAGTGTGGCAGTCACTCTTCACAGAATTGTCCACGCCCGTTAGCTGAGTGGTCAGCGCGGCGGAATGCCACGCCAAGGGCCCGGGGTTCGATTCCCCGCTGGTGAAGGAGATTTTCTCCGCTCAGAGAGTAGGTGCTGTGTTGTCCTCATCATCATTTCATCCTCATCTCCGACGTGCAAGTCGCCCAATGTGGCATCGAATGTAATAAGTACTTGTCCTCGGCGGCCGAAGTTCCCCGAATGGGGGACTTCGGGCCCACAATGCCGTACGCACCATTCCCGGAAATAGTCCATTTCCCGGAAATGCTTATTGTGGACGGTTTCTAGCGCTAATCCGTTCGCCACAGCATAGATGCTGCTGGGCGACACATATTTCCCCTGAGAATTCTTGAGGGTGAAATTTGCGTTTCTGTCCACACATGGAACATGAACCACATACTGCTTGAGCCATGGTAAAAATTTCTGTTTTTGAAGAGCGCGCCGCAGCGCGTAGTGTGAAGCAGTCGTCCTCCGTTTCTTGCGGTGGCGCCGCTGTGGCAATCGCAGCTTTGGTGTCTCCCTCTGGTGTGAAAGGGGAAAGGTCGCCTGTTCACGTGCATTTAATGGGCGCTATGAGCTCGCCAGTCAGTCAGTCTGTCAGTCTCCCGTCCCCAGCTTGCTAGTCTGTCTCTCGTCCGCATTTGTTAGGCGGTTAATGTCTGTCTGTCGTTCGGAGTGCTAGTATGTCTGTCGTTCGAATCAACCTTTAAAGCCGACGAAGTGAGAGTCTTTCCACTCCTCCAGTAAGAGAACTCAGCGACTGGACGCCCGGTCGGGCTTAGTTCCTTCTTCTGAGTCTGCGCGTTAGGCCGCCAGTCTGCTCGATTTTGCTCAGGCAAAGGTCATTGGCGGTTGGATCGATCGGTTGGTCGGTCGCGCACTGAGACACAAGATGACTTGTCCGTCCTGAGCGTCGGCGCATGTGAGGTCCCCACGTGAGTCCAGTGGGCCGTGCCGTGTAGCGACGGGTAGTGGCTTCGCGACCGACACGACAGCAACGGGAGTCAACACACGACATCGGTCTGGCCTCTGCGACGCCATGAGACGGGAGATCGGCGCGCCTTCCTGCGTCCGTTGAAGCGGCTGGCAGCGGACGGTTCGGGAGAGCGATTTGGGGGTGCTGCGCCAGGTCTTCTCGAGAAATCGCTTTTTATTAGAAGTTAAGTGATTGGTGATATGTCGTTTGATTTACTCTTGTTAGATTCTACTTGTTTTCCTGGTGAGGTCACCAGCCGTTTTGCTTTGGGGTCGTCCCACCATTCATCTCCGTTTGCCCACCCTCGGGAGGTGGTTGTTATAAATTGTGTGGTCCGTCTTTCCCTTGTGGAGTAGGGGCGGGTTAGAGCGACCTGCGGTTCGGGTAGTTCGGTAATCTCCCTATCAATCTACAGTACGTTAGTAGCTGCCTCTGTCATGTTTGTCGGATTTGGTATGTTAACGAATTTATTGCTTGGAGTGTAACGGCCTTATACCTGAAGTATGTTTTGATCTTCGGGAACTTTGATATTATTGCCTATGATCTTAAGACGCAGTATCTGTGTACTGTAGAGCATCTTAACTATTGTTTGGCCAAACTTGTAGAATTCTATATAAGATTGCATTTCATGGGCTTTTATATAAATGATCATTTTAGTATATAAAGTTGCCACCCTTTCACCATAAGACTTTTCTTAGGAGTTAAAATCAAGTTGCACCTTCGGTGGCAAGGTTAATATTTTAATTGTTAGTGTCTTGCACCATTTACACCCCTCCTACGGGGGATGCATAGTTTGTGTGCTTGTGTAAATTGTTAAAACTCTTAGTTTAATGTTATCTGGTGTGTTGCAGATTTGCACCAGTGTAGTCTTTCAGAGGCTGTTGTGAGCGGTCGTAACTACGGCCGTGTCAAAAGGGAGCGGCAAGGTTCTCTGCCCAAAAGCTCATATTGTCAAAACTTGTTTCTCTCTGCCTCTGAATAAATTGTAACTTTGATATTTAGAGGGTGCTTTCTGATTATAATTTTGAATCTATTTCTTTTAAAAATCCTTTTAGGCACTATTAAAGTGAATAAAATTCCCAATTGTTAAAAGGAATTTGGTTATGATTTCATCAGTTACTCCCTGGCAACTACTTCCATGCTTACATAGTCTGATTAAATGTGTTAATGTTCTTGATGAATCGCTAGTAAATAAAGTAAATTCTTAAGAATACTCTTTGAAAATATACCACGGTTCACTGCTCTCTTTGTGGTATGGGAAAGTTCATTGCTTCCATCCAGAATTACAGACTGTCCAATCCAAAGTAACGGCCGCTGCCACCAGACGAGATGCTGATCAATGCAGAGAGATTGTTAGACACCAGTACCAACTTCATGAATCTTGAAGATGCTACTTGCGAGGACTGAATAGAAAGTTCCCCTTCTTTTACGTAGAAAAGGATATGCATTCTTTCCGTTCATTCGCACCAACATCCGATGTCCCCTCCTAGTGGAATATGAGAACCGCAGATAATTCAGAAGACTTACACTGCAGAGGATTCGCTTACTGACACTCTTATGGCGCCAACTGTAAATTTCGCTTAGGCGGTAGCACACCCCATCTTCTGAGTGGCTGACACCTAATTCACCTGGTTAAGCATCTTAATACTCAAAACCTGTATTACATATTTGTCTCATTTATCTTGCTTTTGTGAACAGCCCAGATGTTGAAGTCTCATTCACGCCTAGTTCCATGGAGCTTAGTGACATTTTATTTCAGTTTGCTACAATTATGAGAACATTGTAAATAAAAGTTTAGTATTCTCGAATTCGATATTTAGGTGCCTAACATCCTACAGTTACCCCATAGTAACGCGATGCTTAAGCAACAAATACGAGGCTTGTGCAGAAAACAGAAAGTAAGGTCCGATCGGTCGCAAAACAGAAACCACCGTGAAAATCAAAACCGTTTTATTTGCAACAGTTAGCTACATCCTACAGCTACTTCTCTGCTTAGTCGCCGCTTTGATTTAGACATTTTGGCGTTGCGTGTACCAACTTCCCAATGCCCTCGTCATAGAATCAAGCCGCCTGTGCTTCCTGTCAATTTTCTACGCTGGACTACAGCTCCTTGTCTTAGCCAGAACGTTGTCTTCACATCTCGTGGTTGATGTGAGCAGAGATGAAACTCAGGGAGACTCAACTACGGGCTCTATTGTGGGTGATCAAACGCTTCCCACTGAAAACGCTGTTGGAGCATCTTCATTCCCCTTCAGAGCGCGGCCGAGAATTGTCATGCAGAAGGAAGCATATAACAGTTATGAAACTCCCTGACAGATTAAAACTGTGTGCCAAACCTCGACTCGAACTCGGGAACTTTGCCTTTCGCGGGCAAGTGCTCTACCAACTGAGCTACCCAAGCACGACTCACGACCCGTCCTCACAGCTTCAGTTCTGCCTGTACCTCGTTCAAAATGGTTCAAATCGCTCTGAGCACTGTGGGACTTAACTTATGAGGTCATCAGTGCCCTAGAACTTAGAACTACTTAAACCTAACTAACCTAAGGACATCACACACATCCATGCCCGAGGCAGGATTCGAACCTGCGAGCGTAGCAGTCGCGCGGCCGACCAGTACCTCGTCTCCTACCTTCCAAACTTCACAGAAGCTCTCCTGCGAACCTTGCAGAACTAGCATTCCTGGAAGAAAGGATATTGCTGAGATATGGCATGGTAGAACACTTGCCCGCGAAAGGCAAAGTTGCCGAGTTCGAGTCTCGGTCTGGCACATAGTTTTAATCTGTCAGGAAGTTTGATATCAGCGCACACTCTGCTGCAGAGTGAAAATCTCATTATGGATATGACAGTTATGCCGGCTGCATGACATCAGGTGAGATCTCACACCAGGCCCTCATACTTGGAAGGACACACTATTGTTCTAAGCATCTTTACGTGCTTGCTGTGAGCTCAGAGTTGAAAAGAGGGACGTGACGCGATCGACGGGAATACTAGAGACACTGCCCAACATATATGTGAGAAGCGTGATCGGATTTTCACTGTGGTTTCCATGTCGCACCCCATCGGGCCTTACTATCCGAGGAACTCCCGTATAACCAGCTGTATTTCTAGGTTATTCCTTCATTGTGACAAGTTATCGTTGTGTGCAGTGACCAAGCACTATTTCTGAATATATAAGAAAACGCTCACATGCTTTATAGCCGGAGTATTGGTGCACAAGCTACTGAGCCTTATTTTAACGTCTTCCACTTTTGTTAGAAGTGTATGTTTCATTCTGCTAAAAGACGTGATCTAACTACTCTGGTGTCGTCTCCATTTTTCATTAAGAAGGAGACAAAAGAAAACAAAGTGAAGAATATAAATCTTAGTCCTGCTGCATCGTAGATGATGGCACCTATTTGAGATTACATATCAATATGAATCTCGCTACGTCGGAGGCACAAAATAAAGCTTCGTGGCTGTTGACATTGTCCTCTATGAGGAGAAATTTGAAAGTGCCAAGCAGCAGCGTGACTGCTTTATAACGGAATTTGTCGATTATTAGATGTTAATTTGAGATGTGTTTCAGAAGATATCGGCGGGGCTTATTTGCCTCCAAGGAATTTATGAGCAGAAGATCTTTCGCAGTGTCTCTGTTAACGATACATCTGAGAAATACACTTCACATAACCTTTTGAAGTGCCTGGTTAAGAAGTTCGAAACGTGAGATTCTTCCAGATAGCTCTTAACTGACTGGTGAAGACTGAACCATCTAATGTAGTAGCACCCACTGTGCACACATATGGAAAATGAGAATATGTGTTAACAGCTTATAAGTCACACGTAATTCAAAGACCGTTGTGTGAACTCCAAATCCATGCACTGTCACATTTCAGCAGTTGTGGGCCAAAGAGAAAACTTTCACAGTTGCCAGATACTCAGGGATAAACAAACTGTTTGAGATGTGAATCAATGTCTGGTCCGTAGAAATCACAGCGAGTCAACGTTGTTAAGTTAGCAACTGACGAGTGTAAACTGCTGCAACAGGTAGAAGATTCAGCGACGTAGTGTACGAGGCACTACTACTAATCGACCACATTCGTAGTACACGGAAAGCAGAACCATTCCTTGCTTGAGAGACCTATGATGTCATGAGGAAGCTAGTCTCGTGTTGACAGAGATATTTTGTTACTCAGCAAGATATTTCCACAGTATCAGATCTTGACCAATTTCATGGGTGACTAAAACCGAAAGCATTTGAAGCAGTCAGTTGTACAACAAATGTATTTGTCTAAACAAAAACTGATCAAGGATACGTTTTGAATCCAGAGGGTCTCGAGAGAGAAAATCGATATCGAGGTGGTGAGCGGAAAATCTGTAGGGTGACAGATACTGATATTTGGGGATGAAAGCAGTCAAACGTTTCAGATGTTGTGTCGTTTTGTACGAAAAATACTTAGCGAGGGCCTAAAAATGTCTACATAGGTTCACGGTTAGTTACAAATTGAAGAATGCAAGAATTGACTGAATAATTTGTTTAAATAGCGCAGAATGGCAGCGACCTGCCGGGGTAGCCGAGAGCGCTAACACGCTGCTTCCTGAACTCGGGTAGGCGCGCCGGCCCAGGATCGCATCTGCCCAGCGGACTAACAACGAGAGCTACTGTGCCGGCGAGCCTGGGTGTGGTTTTTAGGCAGTTTTCCACATCCCACTAGGTTAATACTGGGCTGGTCCCCACGCTCAGCCTCAGTTACACGAGTCGCAGACATCTGAAACACGTTTGCACTACACCATGGCTTGCACTAGATGCAGACAGGTGGTGTACAAACATTCTGTCCCGGGGGGTACGGGGTGGCGAGAAGAAGGGAATGCAGCGACCCCTTAAAAAGTAACACTCCAAATCCGGTTAACCATAACAGTAGACCCCACAAGTCAGGATAAATGCTTTGAAAGAGAGAGAGCACAGAATGGCAGCGGAAGCCCTCGTAACTCAGAAAGGAAGGCACTGATTCAGCAGCGGACACAGAGGAGTGTTGACTACAAGAAGCCATCGTGACTCTGCATGAATCAGAATCTAGAGGTATGTGTCTGAGGATTCTGTTTCAGTACAAAATTCATATCTTTTTAAGACCCAAAACTTGATATTCAGTGCTTGTGATTAGGCTCGAGTCAAAGGTAGATTCAACTTCACATTGAAATAAAGCCTTCTTGCTTGCGTAGTATGCTAGACCACCACAAAAGCACACGTAACTGCCAACCCTTAAATGCGTTGATTGGTGACTTTGGAGGCCTGCAGCTGGTGTAAGACTGGTACCAGGATGTCATCTCACCTTCCGTGTCTGACATAAACCATAGAAGTGAATGGGTCACTGTAGGCCACTCGGTTGTATGGAATCAGTGTAATAAGAGGGGTCGACCTAGATATGTAACAGTTTGGCATATTCAGGCTGTAATGTTTGGATGTGCCCGTGGATACAAAGTGAACCATATTGACCGATTTGTTTTCCTACACACAGCTACCACAGATTCCGTAAATTCTGTGCCCGTGGTTCGTGAGGGCTGATTACGTCCCAGATGTCTTCCATTGTATACAGACCTGGCGAATTTGTGGCAAAAGAGTATCAACATCATCATGCTGGCCCTCTGACGAGGACCATTCCCTGCTGGAGGATCCCATCATTGTTTAGGAAGACATCAACCACGAAGGGATATGCGTGGTCCTTAATAATGATCGTGGAGCCCACAGCTGTCACGGTGCCTTTAATTATTAACACGCCTTTTTGTAAGCACGAAGTAATGTCCCTAAGGTATAATGCTGCCTCCACCGGATCTGCAACCCGCAACAACAGACCATAGAATGGTTCCATTCAAAAGCAATTACCACAGGCATTAAGACATTTATCCCACTGGGAGACGAAACGATCAATTCCTGTTCGGTATATCACGGTCGTCTGCTGACAGATCCACAACTGCACGCACTCTTGCATTTCCTCGTCCGACTGAAATCAACGTTCACTCATGTCTTTCTTCAGGTCAACAGAGATGTGTAAATCACACGGCGAAAGATGCGGGCTGTACGTGCTTCAGGCAAATACCGGGATGGTTCCTTTGAAAGGGGACAGCCGACTTCCTTCTCCGTCCTTCCCTAATTCGATGGGACCGATGACCTCGTAGTTTGGTCCCGTCCCCCTAATCAACGAACCAGCTAACCAACGGATGACGCTGCAGTGTTTAAGAAGCAAATCGATGAAGCGTAGCCTTCGTCCGATTTGTAGTGCAAGGGCGGGCGTTATCGTGCGACAGGATGATTCTGTGTGATGCACTCCAGCAACCGGAGGGTTAACGAAATGCCAATAGTGGCACATCTGCTCCGCTAAAGAAATCCAAAGTTTTTCACACAAATTCCAGTAAGGTCATGATGACCTTCTTCAATTGTGGGGGTCCTTTTCTCGTCCAGTTCCTCGATAGTGAAACGATAATCAATGCACAGAGTTATGAAGACACTGCAGAAACTACGACACGCCTTAAAGTCAAAACAGCCATGAATGCGGGTGTTCGGTTTTCATTTTACTGCCCCTCATACTTGCGCCACCAATCTTCTCTGTCGTCTGTTGCGTCTGATCTGCTATTGATCGCAGGCTCTCCCACTTTACGGAGCAGGGATGAGCAATGGACATCCAACACCTTTCGAATTCGCGTCGTTCTACCATTCTCCAACCACTTTCTATCGATAATCATGACATTAGCTGGCGAACAAACGTCCAGCTTCGCCCTTTCCGATATGCAAGAACCGGACCATAAAATTTACCCATTGTGAAGCTCGTTTATGTCTATGGATTTCCCTATTTCCGCCACGTAGACTCATTGGAATGATTCGAACCTCCTCTCTGCTTGTCAGGTCATACTTGGTCCAGAAATATGTAGCTGTTTTTCTTCACATCTTTTTTTTTCAGCTTATCATTAAGGCTCGCACCGCCCCCATTCGTCTCTGCTGAATTTATGTACTGTTGTACAACAGTGTGTTCTTTACTTGCTCCGGGAGCACACCGAGTGTATACTACAACACATAAAGTATTAGTTCACTTTATTACAACATAGATAAGAAGAATTATTTAACTTTGTACAATCCAGTTCCACACGAATGTCATGGGTATTTACAACTATGTCCCAACAATAGCGTATCACTCTATACAGACAAGAATACAAATTTCACATTCAGAGTACATTTAACAACTTTCACTTACAGTTCTGCCTAATGCATTGATCACACAGCTGGCCTACTAGAGGACGATGCTGTCGTCTTAGTCAATGATCTCAGGCTGGGCAGAGCTAGGCTGTGCTCGGCCGTAAGTAGAACATCGGTTGCGGCCGCATAGCGAAACGTTTCGGAGGGTAGTTACGCCGGTGTCGCTCATTCGTCGATGTGGTTTGCAGCGACTGTCTTTTTTTTTTGTGGTTGCGTTGCGAGATACCAAGTTTGCTGTGACACCTCGCTCTTCGTACGACACCACATATACTTTCTTCATCAAGTCACTTGCCTGGAAAGTCACTAGATGGCACTCAGTGTCGCGGGGATCGTGGTCACACGGTTTTGGCTCCTTAGTCTATGTTGCCTTGTAAAATGTACGGTGCTCATCCTGATGATGATACAACTTTCTACACTTTTAATTGCGAATTTTGTGTAATCAGTTGTGTGTTTTCCCTACGATTTCGTTTGTTGGTCCAGTGTTCGATAACCTTTCATCTGATTCATCTGCAAGAGACTCACCGCACATTGTAATTCAACATCCCATTTGTAAACTGCTAAATCTGAGGGTACACTATCCACAATGTAATCTTGCATGAATTTCTGCAAACGTAAATACGCCCTAAATAAAAAGATTTATGACAACAAGGTATTCTTATTGGTTACTACTGAACGCACATACACACACACACACACACACACACACACACACACACACACACGCACACACACACACACACACACACACACACACACACACACACACACACACACACACACACTACTAATAGAAATACTATATTCAAAAACGTATGAAGAAACCTTTTCCGGTGCTGAAGGTAACATTATACTGGCAAAATTGCAGCAACATATCAAAAAAATCTGTTATGTTAGTATCACCTCTGTGCACACATCGTCGTGTCCCACTGACGAGTCCTGAGAGGGAGTGAAGGACCGCAAGGATGCGCGTCAAAAAGCTTACTCGACAGGACGTCTCGAGGTCGTGGGCTGCCTTCTATGCTGTGCACCTGCTCCACTGAAAAGAGGGCTGTAGGGTGAGTTAGAATACGGAACTTGGCTGGGATCACAGGGTACACTGGATGCAATCATAAATCAGTGCATATATACACTGCAAGCACCCCTGGCACATCCGTTTTATAAACAATTATATGTACAAAGTCTACTAACTGCCTTCTTTATAGTGTAGCTCCTCATCCCTAAGTCCCAATATAGCAGAGGCGAGCGCGCTAGACTAAGTATTGACTACATGGAAATAAGTCTAAATCTTCTCGTAGTTACGCAGCACTGCACTGCGATATCACAGCATCAGAACTCCAGCTAAACCATATCTGACCGACTGACCTGCTACTCCATCACAGCCATCACTCCCATCACTCTCCTAACAATGTGGCAACTAGCCTTTTTATAGCGGTAATGCACCCAGCACGACTTGTTCTAGAAGTTTCCAGTACTCTTGAGCATTGCTGTGTGTCACGCGGTAGCAGGCCGTATGCCGCTGTCCAAGGGTTGCAGGGTTGCGTCTTGCGACGGCTTTCGAGCCTCGTGATGCGGCATAGTCCGCTCTTGTTGGAAGAGTCAACATTACACATCAGCTACGTCCGGTCATCTACATCTACATTTATACTCCGCAAGCCACCCAACGGTGTGTGGCGGAGGGCACTTTACGTGCCACTGCCATTACCATCCTTTCCTGTCCCAGTCGCGTATGGTTCGCGGGAAGAACGACTGCCGGAAAGCCTCAGTGCGCGCTCGAATCTCTCTAATTTTACATTCGTGATCTCCTCGGGAGCTATAAGAAGGGGGAAGCAATATATTCGATACCTCATCCAGGAACGCACCCTCTCGAAACCTGGAGAGCAAGCTACACCGCGATGCACAGCGCCTCTGTTGCAGAGTCTGCCACTTGAGTTTGCTAAACATCTCCGTAACGCTATCACGTTTACCAAATAACCCTGTGATGAGACGCGCCGCTCTTCTTTGGATCTTCTCTATCTCCTCTGTCATCCCTACCTGGTACGGATCCCACACTGATGAGCAATACTCAAAAATAGGTCGAACGAGTGTTTTGTAAGCCACCTCCTTTGTTGATGGACTACATTTTCTAAGGACTCTCCCAATGAATCTCAACCTGGCACCCGCCTCACCAACAGTTAATTTTATATGATCATTCCACTTGAAATCGTTCCGTACGCATACTCCCAGATGTTTTACAGAAGTACCTGCTACCAGTGTTTGTTCCGCTATCATATAATCACACATTAAAGGATCCTTCTTTCTATGGTTCAAATTGCTCTGAGCACTATGGGACTTAACATCTGAGGTCATCAGTCCCCTAGAACTTAGAACTACTTAAACCTAACTAACCTAAGGACATCACACACATCCATGCCCGAGACAGGATTCGAACCTGCGACCGTAGCGGTCGCGCAGTTCCAGACTGTAGCGCCTAGAACCGCTCGGCCACTTTGGCCGGCCTTCTTTCTATGTATTCGCAATAAATTACATTTGTCTATGTTAAGGGTCAGCTGCCACTCCCTGCACCAAGTGCCAATCCTCTACAGATCTTCCTGCATTTCGCTGCAATTTTCTAATGCTGCAGCTTCTCTGTATACTACAACATCATCCGCGAAAAGCCGCATGGAACATCCGACACTGTCTACTAGACAATTTATATGTATTGTGAAAAGCAATGATCCCATAACACTCCCCTGTGGCACGCCAGAGGTTACTTTAACGTCTGTAGACGTCTCTCCATTGAGAACAACATGCTGTGTTCTGTTTGTTAAAAACTCTTCAATCCAGCCACACTGCTCGTGTGATATGCCGTCGGCTCTTACTTTGTTTATCAGCGACAGTGCGGAACTGTATCAAACGCCTTCCGGAAGTCAAAGAAAACGGCATCTACCTGGGAGCCTGTATCTAATATTTTCTGGGTCTCATGAACAAATGAAGCAAGTTGGGTCTCACACGATCGCTGTTTCCGGAATCCATGTTGATTCCTACAGAGTAGATTCTGGATTTCCAGAAATGACATAACACGCGCTGGTAGCAAGAATTTCCAAGCCTACATGATACTTGATTTTTACCTCTATTTTCTGCCATTCGCAACAACATGACACATTCGTATTGTCCTTCAGAATGTAGCCTTTCTGTCTTTCACTACACCTCGACAGTAAAAGTATTTCCTTAGTTGTGGTTGCTGTGAAGACCGCCTGCTCGTTGTAATGTACGTGATTCCTCTTTGCAGGAATGGCAGGACCACAAGTTCCGGTGGGATCCGGCGGAGTACGGTGGCGTGACGGAGCTGTACGTTCCATCGGAGCACATCTGGCTGCCCGACATCGTCCTGTACAACAAGTAAGTGCTCAGTGATCTGCTCGCGCCTGCCTCCCTGCCAGCGATCCGCCCTGCTCACTGAGCTGACAGCTTAGCACTGTTTCCTCCTATAGTGTGTCCAGAACTAAAGTTCCAGTTTCATAACGCTACTAAAAGAGAATTACTGCTAAAAATTACGTCAAATCTGAACACCCTGTCACTACCGCAGGGAGAAACGTCATGTAACAAAAATTTGACGAGTGGCTGACGGATGTAAACGTCAGAATACGCACACCTACAGACTTGCGGCTCACTGCTGTTCGCCTGTTTAGAACCGTGACGTCCAGCATGGCTGTCTCCATGAAGGATGGCGCGCTGCTGATGGAGCTGTCTTACGAGAAAGGTGACTGCGCAAATAGCCTTGCAGAATTTCCTGACAAGTATAAGAAATAATGTTTTGGTCCAACGTCTGCTTAAGGTCCGGAGAAAATTATTAAAAAATTCGAAAAGACAGGTTCCTTCGAAGTGTAGTGTGGCAGTGGAAGGAATGTACACTGAAGCCCCAAAGAAACTGGTGTAGGCATGCGTATTCAATTATAGAGATATGTAAACAAGTAGAATACGGCGCTGCGGTCGGAAACCACTAAGTAAGACAACAAGTGTCTGGCGCAGCTATTAGATCGGTTACTGTTGCTGTGCTATCAATAGCTATCATGCCACGACATAGGTGCAAGTTCTTAGGTTGGCACTACGACAGACACCGACGACAGCGCCCTCTAGACGGCGCTGTGCAGCTCTACGAGCGCCACTGCAGATTCAGCCCATTTGATTCCGAGTAGACGACCAAGCAACATTGTTTCTATTTCATAGTGGGCGAGCCACTACAGGTTTTGCCTTTGCAACTTCTAGCCGCTGTTAGAGTTGATTGATGAACGGCTTCGCACCTACGTGCTCGTCTGTACGCAAAGTTAAGTAAAAGAGCTATAACCCGTACGCGATACCGAAGCATTTCACCTTTTCCTGCTCCTACTCATTTCCTACATTCGGCCTACCCTTCAGTTTACAGGAGCAGACCCACGCGCCGCCTTCCAGGCGGGATACAAAAGTTGCTACAATGCGAGATTGTCAAGATTTAAGTGAGTTTGAACGTGTTATGCTCGGCACGCGAGCGATGGGACATAGACTCTCCGAATCAGCGATGAAGTGGGGATTTTCCCGTGCGACCATTTCACGAGTGTACCGTGAATATCAGGAATCTGGTCAAACATCAAATTGCCGACATAGCTGCGGCCGGAAAAAGATCTTACAAGAACGGGACCAACGACGACTGAAGAGAATCGTTCAAAGTGACAGAAGTGCAACCCTTCCACAAATTGCTGCATATTTCAACGCTGGGCCATCAGCAAGTGTCAGCATGCGAACCATTCAATGAAACATCATCGATATGGGCATTCTGAGCCAAAAGCCCACTCATGTGCTGTTGATGATTGCGCGACACAAAGCTTTACGCGTCGCCTGGGCCCGTCAACGCTGACATAGGACTGTTGATGCGTGGAAATATGTTGCCCGATCAGATGAGTCTCGTTTCAGATTGTATCGAGCAGATGGACGCGTCCAGGTATGGAGACAATTTCATGAACCCATTGACCCTGCATGTCAGCAGACGACTGTTCAAAGTGGTTGAGTCTCTATAATGGTGTGGTGAGTGTGCAATTGGAGAGATATGAGGCCCCTGATACTTCTAGATACGACTCTGATAGGTGACACGTACGTAAGAACTTTCTCTGGTCACCTACATCCATTTATGCCCTTGTGCATTCCGACGGACTTGGGCAATTCCAACAAGACAACGCGACATCCCACACGTCCAGCACTGCTACAGAGTGGCTCCAGGAACACTCTTCTGCTTTTAAACACCTCCGCTGGCCTCCTAACTCACCAGACATGAACACTATTGAGCATATCTGGGTTGCCTTGCAATGTGCTGTTTAGAAGAGATCACCACCTTGTAGTATTCTTTCGGATCTGTGGACAGCCCTGCAGCATTCACGGTGACATTTCCCTCCAGCACTACTCCAGACATTAGTTGAGCCCATGCCACGTCGTGTTGCGGCACTTCAGCGTGCTCGCGGTTGCCCTACACGATGTTAGGCAGGCATAACAGTTTCTTTGGCTCTTCGGTTTGCTGACCCAACGTCTGCCGAAGATGTGGCCACACATCTGCCTGCAGAAGGGGTTGGGCGGTGGTGTGCAGACATGCTGAGCACGCGGAATTGTCCGAACGTTGGACTTGTCCGGGAGCACGGTGCATAAAATCCTCCGGAACATTCTGCACTGCTATACGTACAAAATCACCCATGTTCAGGAGATGTTTCCTGCTGAACGACCAGCAATACAAACCTTCGCTCTGGAATTTCTTGCTCTCGTGGAAGTGGACAGGGAATGGTGACGGAACGTTCTGTGAGCAGACGAAACTCGTTTGCATCCAAAATAACGTGACAATGCGCAGGACTGCAGAATATGGATAACGGATAATCCGCACGCACATCAGCCGGTAGCACATCATTTTGTGAAGGTGACTGAGTGGTACAGATTAACGGAATTCTATATCATAGGGCCGTATTTTATTGAGGGACTCACCTATTGCCTCTACCATTACTGTGACCGCTATGAGAGTGTTTTCGCACCAACGTCATTCCAGCAGTTCACTGATGTCGACGTGTGCCAGATGGCGCTCCTCCGAACATTGCACAGCGAGTGAAGCTGCTGCTGCATAGGCATTTCTGAAATGCTAGAATTATCGGCCATCATGGCCCTACAGTCTGGCCGTCCACATCGTCTGATCTTAAAGCGTGTGATTTCAGGCTGTGGATTATCTGAAAGTGTTGTGGACTGGCAAGACAGGCAATCCACAAGGACGGGAGGCCGAAGGGCACACGTTAAGCTCACGCAGGATGGCGTGAGGTCTGGAACAGGTAAAGTAATTATACTAGCAAGAAAAGTACGTAGCTGCTGGAATACTTAACTTTAATCCATAATTGGTGAACATCGGTCTGACGGTACATGCATCACAAGATAAATAGCAATTGATAATGGCGCCTTACTAGGTCGTAGCAAATGACGTAGCTGAAGGCTATGCTAACTATCGTCTCGGCAAATGAGAGCGTAATTTGTCAGTGAACCATCGCTAGCAAAGTCGGCTGTACAACTGGGGCGAGTGCTAGGATGTCTCTCTAGACCTGCCGTGTGGCGGTGCTCGGTCTGCAATCACTGACCGTGGCGACACTAGGGTCCGACGTATACTACCTATCAAGTGTGGTGTCTGGCGGTGACACCACATAAAGATGTGTTCAATGCTCCAGTTACGAACATAGCTGTATTGAACGCTCGCATTACGCAAACCATTCTGAACATGACACACGAGACACTCCGATCTATTGTGGAATATGCTGTTTTTCTATTTCAGCTGGTAGCTGAAACCGATGGACAGCGTACTGAACAGGTCCTGCGTCATTTTTACGACGGTTGGAAGCCTATATCACTTTGCTTTTCATGCAGTAGACGACAGGACGATTAAAAATGATGTCATTTTGCTTTTTATGCGAGTTTTGGCCTCAGGACAGTTACAAAAGTATTCTTCCCATCCGATGTGGTACGATATTATCGTGGTGGATGGGCTTACCAAACTAACAGCGTCACTAGTGCTGACTGCCGAACTTGTGAACTCATTCACATTGAACAGTAGAATGGTGTAATGTGCAGCTCAAACCATAGCCGTCGTATTGCGATTCATCTGTCATTTGTAGCTGACTCCGTTTACGTTAAGACTGTTACAGGTGCCATCAACTGCTAAAATGACTACTGTTTTTTCCTTCCATGGCGTTTCCCCCCGCGTTCAAATTTGGTGTCATTCTGAGCAGTAGTTCTGTTTCTACAGCGTTTTGAAACTTTATTTTTAAGTATGGACACCTTGTGTTTCCATCAGCTGGTTCCAATGTCCCGAGAGAGTGGTGTACCTTTCGATAATACTTGTGTTATCTGAAGAATACAGCAACCAGTACCCCTTTATACTGGGTGAGAAAAATGTTTCATGCAACTTAAGCGTCGGTTAGACCAACATTGAGACAACACATTGTGTTCCTGTTACAGATAACGGTGACTACACCGTTCGATTACGACCTATATTCACGAGCTTCAAACAGGGCGATTCATTTTCAGTTATTTGTGTGGATACTAGTTTAGTTCTTTAATTCCTTGCGTGTCCGTGTGATTACTAGGCACAGTCATCCATTCTTATAACCGTGTAGTGCACTGTTCTCCTTACTTTGGTACGGAAATAGAGTGTGAGCGCTGTATTCAGATTCGAGCTGAGTTGGTGACACTTACCACACAGGTCCAGGCAGTGTAGGCTTTGGTTACGCAATTTGGGGCTGTTACCAATTGGCGTCATGTGGGGGACCGGACGTTACCACGGCAGGTACTTCCCACAATGAAGGTGATCCATCAACTGCGGTCGCATGAAAGGCCTCTCCAAGGCAGGGAAAGACTTTCTGTGAGGCCGATCGGAGGCTCCCCCTGCCCCCCTCCCCCTTCCCCCTGCCTACCCAGAGTTCGTCTGACGAACAGGTTTGGGGCAAAGTTCGTGGCTATCAGAATCCATGAGCCAGATGCAGCCCCTGTTCCAGAGGAGTCCTCTCGGCCCATAAGGTCTGGGCATTAAAGGTAGTTCGGAGCTCCAGCAATATGAACGTAATGGTTCTCTTTCGTGATGTAGCTGCCGACGAGGAGAAGGAATCCAGTGTGCACTTTGTGTGCAGACCGGAAGTCGTTACCAGATGCTACGTAGAGCACATGGCGCGGCCATCGGCAGGTGGGGGCTCATGTCCGCACTGACGATGCGTGGCTTTGGATCAGAAGAGATTCTCTCTGGTTTTGGGCAACTGGATTAATTAGCGAAGTCTGCCAGTCTTGCTTGCGAGACGAAGGCTGAGCTCACCATATGCAGCATTGTTGATAGAACCGCTTGTGGTCCTTTGGTGCAGATCCGAGTGGAGGGTCTGAATCAGAGGCTCAGACGTTTCTAGACTACGTCAGCTGCAGATTCCTATATTTGCTCCATAGAGTGATAGGTTACCAGGTGCTGCTTGACAGACAGGGGTCTACACGAAGCAGCTACATGAGTAGCAGGAGCCGTGTGGAGGAAACTGGGCGGTTATTAGAAGGTCACTACAAACTATAGATAGGGCTTCAGTCTAAGAGGGTGCAGGAGAAACACAGACTTAGAAACAATTGGTATTGTAGTCGTAGATTGCCACATATGTTTTGGAAAAGTACCAGAGCTCCAAGCACTGATAGAAAGCACTGAAGCTCAAATCGTTAAAGATATGGAAAATTGGCTAAAGCTGGAAAGAAGTTCAGCCGAAATTTTTACACAGGACCAAACCTTATTCTGGAAGGATAGATTAAATACAGTTGGTGGTGGAGTTTTCGTTGCTGTCAGAAGTAGTTGACCTTGTAGTGAAACTGAAGTAGATAGTTCTTGTGGGTATAGATTGAAAACCATAGTAAATTAATTGCTGGTTCATCCTAGCGACCCTCGACACAGATGATACAATTGTTGAGCAGTTCAAAGAACACTTGAGTCCCGTTTCAAATAGGTACCCCCAATCATACAATGACAGTTGACGGTGACTTCAATCTACCCTCGGTATGTTGGTTAAAAAATGTGATTAATGCCAGTCGTCCGAAATCGTTTTGATTGTTTTCTTAGAAAATTACTTTGAACAATTAGTTCAGGAGCTCACTCTAAAGGGTAAATGGTTGCGAAAACGTACTTCATCTCTTTGCAACAAATATTCCGAGCAAATAGGGAGCATCATGATGGATACAGGGATTAGCAACCCCGAGGCTGTTGTACAGAGAATAGATACCGTGACATCAGAATACTCCAAAAATAAACGCAAAATACTTCTGTTTAAATAAGCACATAAAAAATCTCTTGACGCCTTCCTAAGAGACAGTCTCCACTCCTTCCAACGCGATTATGTGAGTGTAGACCAGATGGTTTGAATTCAAAGAAATAGTATCGTCGCCAGTTAAGAGATACATACCAACTAAACTAATAAGATATGGTGCTGATTCCACATGGTATACAAAAGAACTCGGAACACTGTTGCAGGAGCAATGAAAAAAGCATGCCAAATTTCAAAAAACGCAAGACCCCCAAGTCTTACAGACGCTCCAAACTTATCGCGAACTTTAGTGCTAGATGCTATTAATAGATTTTACAACGAAAGACTGTCTCGTAAACTGGCACAATAATACAGAAAGATTCTTGTCATATATAAAGTATACCAGCTAGGAGACATCCTCACTGTTCGATAACAATGGTGATGTTACAGCTGACAGTGACACTAAAGCAGAGTTATTAAACACAGTTTACCGAAATTCCTCCATCAAAGAAGATGGAGCAAATATTCCTGAACTCGAATCAGCCAACATGAGTAACTTAGAACTAGGTGCCGTCGGTGTAGCGAAACAATTTAAATCACTTAACAAAGGCAAAGCTTCCGGTCCAGATTGTATACTAGTCAAGTTCCTTTCAGAGTATGGTGATACAATAACGCCGGCCGCTGTGGCCGAGCGGTTCTAGGCGCTTCAGTCCGGAACCGAGCTGCTGCTACGGTCGCAGGTTCGAATTCTGCCTCGGGCATGGATGTGTGTGATGTCCGTAGGTTAGCTAGGTTTAAGTAGTTCTAAGTCTAGGAGACTGATGACCTCAGATGTTAAGTCCCATAGTGCTTAGAGCCATTTGAACCATTTGATACAATAGCCCCATAATTAGCAGTCATATACAACCACTCGCTCGTAGATAGATCCGAACCTAAAGATGGGAAAGTTGCACAGGTCACACCAACACCGAAGAAGAAAGTAGGAGTATTGCACTGATTTAGAGATCTATATCCTTAACGTCGACCTGCAGTAGGATTTTGAAACATATACTGCATTGAACGTTATTAGTTACCTCAAAGTGAACGATTTATTGACAAAAAGCCAACATACATCCAGAAAATATCGTTACTGAGAAACGCAACTAGTTATTTATTTCCACGAAGTAATGAGTGCTATGGACAGGGAATATCAAATTAATTCCACATTTTTATGTCCAAAAGGCTGTTGATACCGTTCTTCACAAGCAACTTCTAATCATATTGCGTGCCTATGGAGTATCGTCTCAGGTTTTGCGAGTGATGTTGTGATTTCCTGTCAGGTAGGTCACAGTTCGTAGTAATTGACAGAAAGTCATCGAGTAAAACAGAAATAGCATCTGGCGTTCCCCAATGAAGTGTTGTAGGCCCTTTGCTGTTCCTGACCTACATAAACGTTTTAGGAGACAATGTGAGCAGCCATCATAGTTTTCTAATGATACTGTAGTTTACCGTCTTACAAAATCATCAGATGATCAAAGCAAATCGCAAAGGACAGGAAGGGCACTCAGCGAATCGGCTGGTCCCGCTACCTAACCTAGGGGCCACAACACCTTCATTAGCAGAGACCAGGTACATCACCGTAAGATCGTTCGCCGACTGGAGTCTGAACACATCATTTCCGAGACACACTGTTGGATCCTGCATGCTGCTACTGGTCTGGACTTTGGATTGCTCTAAACACTTGCAGTTGCTGTACCGATCAGGACTTAGCAAAGACTCGCTGATTTTCTGCTATCATTCATCCACTGTCAAGTTTCCTCGCTCACACCGACCAAGTTCCTTCAGGTTTCCTATGAACTGTGAATTGTGCTGTGGCTGTCACACTGCGTATTGATAAACGCTGTGCGTGTTGGTCGCAGGAAACCAAACAAGCATTTACAAAAGTGGTGACTATGATACCTGCCACAGTTGAGAAGCATATGTCTCGAAATCAATTCACATTCAATGAAATCAAACACGCACCCAGAGTTTCTAAAAGTTCGACAGCAGCAGTCGACTTTTGTAACAGCAAGTAAGGCTGAGAAATGCCACAGCAGTAAGCAACGTCTCTGTCAAACCTAGTCTTGTCAGTCGGTATACATGGGGCATACACATAGGAATGTTAAAGCAACATATTCAGAACACCTCAGAGTTCTAAAATGGAATAGCTCCCCTAACACATATGCTGGCCGGTAAAAAGCCCACAACCATCACGCAACTAGAATAGAAACAGATTTTAAAATACTAAACTTCAACCACAGGCTGTGACATAAAATTACTATGGAAGAAGACATTAGCTGAAGGAAAACAGATTGTAAGCGACTACACTACACTGTGAAGTGACAAACTGTGTGACACATTAACGGAGCTGTATAGAAAAGACGACATGAACAACTGAACCACACACACAGGCAGAGTGGGAGGGATAAAGTAAACAAAATACATATTTTGCGCCCAGCTGATGCGAGGACAAGTGACCATCTACAGGAACCGGACACACAGCACTGTGGTTTATAAAGAGGAAAAGTGTTATTTTACGAGTGAAGTTTCACAAAATACATGTTGTGTTTGTGTGTGCGTCTCAACAAGGTGGAAACGAATTTTCGAAACCGAACTGTAAGTAATCGCAAAATACAGTCACTCCGTATTTTTGGACAACAAAATAACGTTTAGGGAGAAAGTCATTTGTTAATTCGCCAACCAAACTCACAGTAACATTATATAGTTGCAGATGACGAGCTATCTGTGTCGAATAATGTGTAGAGGATCATATATAACACAGTCATGTAGAAAAATGTAGTTGACCATAACGACAGAGAAACATTGTTTTATGCATAATTTGCGTTAGAATGACTATCACTTTGCCGGCCGCGGTGGTCTAGTGGTTCTAGGCGCGCAGTCCGGAACCGCGGGACTGCTACGGTCGCAGGTTCGAATACTGCCTCGGGCATGGATGTGTGTGATGTCCTTAGGTTAGTTAGGTTTAAGTAGTTCTAAGTTCTAGGGGACTGATGACCACAGAAGTTAAGTCCCAGAGTGTTCAGAGCCAGCCACTGTCACTTTAAACATGTTTACATGTTACAGAACTGAATAAAGAGCACTGAGTGACGACGTCACAAAGCTACTGAAACGTGTTTGAGGACGTAGAGGAGGCTGACATTTAAGCCATCAATTTTCCCTGCTAACATGGCTACTACAACAGCTGCAAAAGCAACTGAATAACTTGCACGTACTATATAATAAGCATTCTTACATATAGTGTACAGCTATTTTTGTAAGAAATTTTGAACATCTTGCACCATTTTAGACTCTCCAGCGCCTTCTCTACACCGACAAAATCAATGAAGTGATTTTTCTTAAATCTTCCTTCGATTATCAGTCACTGATGATTTTTTTTTTCCGAAAGCCAAAGTGATCACTTTCTCATTTTTGTTTTTTTTTTTACCTCTGATCGATCGCGGAACTAAGCCCGCAGTGAAAATATGATGAAGCTTTGCACAGATGTGTTCCACAGTGTCTCTAGTACGCTCGTCAATCGCCTCACGTCGCAGTTTTCGTTTCTGAGCCCACAGTGACGACGTGAGAATCCCCTGCCAAGTGTGCCTGCTGAGGGGTTCCGCATAGTTTATGCAGCCCTCACACGTTCCTAAAATGCTCCCAATAAACCGAAGACACCATTCGTCTTCCTCCCAATGTCCTAGCATGCTCGTTCCATTTCGTATCACTCTGCAACGTTACTCTTCGATATTTAATGGACGGGACTTTGTCAAGCAGCAAACCACTAATAACTCTGTTGTAACATCACGAGATTGTTTCTCCCAGTCTTCATAAACCTAAGGTAACTCGCTTCCCCCTCCCCCCCACCCACCCCCCCTACCCCTACCCCCCATTCAATCCATAACTTACCGTTTTCTACATTTAGAACATCACGCCAAATCGTTCAATCTAAGTCATCTTTTTCCACGGTCACTGGACGACGTTACTTTACCGTATACTACAGCAAACACCCGCAGACTGCTGCTCACCCAGTCCATCAGATCATTTATGTGTATTAGTCACATAACACTATTTTGGAACACTGCTCTTGGTACCATTGCCTCTGATGAACACTTGTCGTTGAAGGCAATGTACTGTGTTTTATTACTTAGCACGTCTTCATGTCACTCACATATCTGGAAATCTATTCTGTACACTCGGACATACATTAAGGCGTCCTGTCAAAAGTTTTCCGAAAATGTAGGAATATGGAATCTGCCTGTGACCCATCATCCATGGTTCGCAGGATATAGTGGAGGAAAGGGTAAGCAGCGTTTCGCACTTGCGTTGATTTCCAAATCCGCGCTGATTTCGGGGCAGAAGCTTTTCTGTCTCAGGGAAATTTATTAAATTCAAACATTGAAGAATTCTGCGGATACGATTGTTAAGGATAGACATCTGTACTTTTGCGGGTGCATTGTTGTATCTTACTTAAATAAAGGAGTCATCTGCGCTTTTTTCCCTATCGCTGGGCGAGGCATTCGCCATATACACTCCTGGAAATTGAAATAAGAACACCGTGAATTCATTGTCCCAGGAAGGGGAAACTTTATTGACACATTCCTGGGGTCCGATACATCACATGATCACACTGACAGAACCACAGGCACATAGACACAGGCAACAGAGCATGCACAATGTCGGCACTAGTACAGTGTATATCCACATTTTGCAGCATTGCAGGCTGCTATTCTCCCATGGAGACGATCGTAGAGATGCTGGATGTAGTCCTGTGGAACGGCTTGCCATGCCATTTACACCTGGCGCCTCAGTTGGACCAGCGTTCGTGCTGGACGTGCGGACCGCGTGAGACGACGCTTCATCCAGTCCCAAACATGCTCAATGGGGGACAGATCCGGAGATCTTGCTGGCCAGGGTAGTTGACTTACACCTTCTAGAGCACGTTGGGTGGCACGGGATACATGCGGACGTGCATTGTCCTGTTGGAACAGCAAGTTCCCTTGCCAGTCTAGGAATGGTAGAACGATGGGTTCGATGACGGTTTGGATGTACTGTGCACTATTCAGTGTCCCCTCGACGATCACCAGTGGTGTACGGCCAGTGTAGGAGATCGCTCCCCACACCATGATGCCGGGTGTTGGCCCTGTGTGCCTCGGTCGTATGCAGTCCTGATTGTGGGGCTCACCTGCACGGCGCCAAACACGCATACGACCATCATTGGCACCAAGGCAGAAGCGACTCTCATCGCTGAAGACGACACGTCTCCATTCGTCCCTCCATTCACGCCTGTCGCGACACCACTGGAGGCGGGCTGCACGATGTTGGGGCGTGAGCGGAAGACGGCCTAACGGTGTGCGGGACCGTAGCCCAGCTTCATGGAGACGGTTGCGAATGGTCCTCGCCGATACCCCAAGAGCAACAGTGTCCCTAATTTGCTGGGAAGTGGCGGTGCGGTCCCCTACGGCACTGCGTAGGATCCTACGGTCTTGGCGTGCATCCGTGCGTCGCTGCGGTCCGGTCCCAGGTCGACGGGCACGTGCACCTTCCGCCGACCACTGGCGACAACATCGATGTACTGTGGAGACCTCACGCCCCACGTGTTGAGCAATTCGGCGGTACGTCCACCCGGCCTCCCGCATGCCCACTATACGCCCTCGCTCAAAGTCCGTAAACTGCACATACGGTTCACGTCCACGCTGTCGCGGCATGCTACCAGTGTTAAAGACTGCGATGGAGATCCGTATGCCACGGCAAACTGGCTGACACTGACGGCGGCGGTGCACAAATGCTGCGCAGCTAGCGCCATTCGACGGCCAACACCGCGGTTCCTGGTGTGTCCGCTGTGCCGTGCGTGTGATCATTGCTTGTACAGCCCTCTCGCAGTGTCCGGAGCAAGTATGGTGGGTCTGACACACCGGTGTCAATGTGTTCTTTTTTCCATTTCCAGGAGTGTATGTAAACTAAATAAGGGACAAATGCCGTAGAGTACACATAGTAAATCCGAAGAGGGATTCCGTCTGGACCTGGTGACAGTGCTCCGAGCCATTTGAACAAAGCTGGTGACTTCTTTGTTCAAATGGCTCGGAGCACTGTGGGACTTAACTTCTGAGGTCATCAGGCCACTAGAACTTAGAACTACTTGAACCTAACTAACCTAAGGACAGCACACACATCCATGCCCGAGGCAAGATTCGAACCTGCGACCGTAGAAGTCGCGCGGTTCCACACTGTAGCGCCTAGAACCGCTCGGCCGCAACGGCCGGCTGACTTCTTTGTTTTCAACTATTTCAGTTGTTATGAAAGCCAGTAATGTTCCTTTCTATGTCCTCCATATAGGAGTCTGTGAAACGGTCAAACGATAGTACAGGAATTGGAAATAGGCCTAGCTATTTTGTTTGACCAAGAACGGCACTTACGAAATGCCTTCAGGGCACTGCAAAAGTCAGTGCCGATCAGAACAGTGTTCTGTATAATCCTGAGTGCGTTGTGTCGGACCTAAGTGAAGTCGAACTTTGTCAGTCTGTTAGAGCTCGAATTTTATATGCCGAAATCATCCGCTAAATCACTACTGCTGAAAAAGTCACTGCAGAATCGAGTGTCGCACTCTCGAGCCCTTTCAGCTCCAAAGCAACATAAATGGGCCTCCATAAGTAGGGAACTGCAGAGCGAGCTGGAGTTTCCGTAACAGGAGAAGGCTGTGTCGAAGCCAAATAACGCTGACTACGGAGCAACTTGAAGGTGGTAGTACAACCAATGACTCTGTGGCCATTTTGCGTGATCAGGCACTTTCCATTGTACAATGTTTCTTCCCCTACAGCTGATTCTGTGTCCCAGGATGACAGAACCCCTGTTCACACATCTCGCATCGTCCAGGACTGGTTTTGCGAGCACTAGGAGGTATTCTCGCATCTCGCATGACGTTAACCGTCGTTCCTTCAGACAGTTTTTAAATTTCTTTTGGTCTTGACACATTTGATGTATATTGCTTCCAAGCTGATTTTATTCCTCTCTTTCTGTTTTATCCGTGAACATTCTCCTTTTCAACTGTTTCTCCCAGTTATCTCGGATGAACGCCCTTTCTATAACCTACAGGCTATTTTCTCGGGTCCTCCACGACTCTCATCTATCCACCTGGTTATCAGTTGACCCTTTCCTCTTGACACCCTGTATTTCCCTCTAATATCCTCCATATTTCCATCTAATATCAATACATATCACTATATATATATATATATATATATATATATATATATATATATATATATATATATATATATAAGCTGCTGAATTTGGGATATAAAGTATTTCCCAACATAGGGTTTGAACGTCTCCTGACAGTTGTTCAGAGAGAGAGATTGGGTCACACAAACGTCGATTTCTCCAGGGGAATCTACAATAGATTAAATGTTCACCGTAAAGCAAATTTGAGAAAAGACTGTTTAATTTGGGACACACGCCTCGCCACTTTCTTTACTACAAATCAGCATATGATGGCATAGGAGAAAGTTTACCGTGCTGTTACTGTACTAGGAATTACTGCAATCCTTTTAAGGCTCTTGAAAATGCCAACGAACCAGTTACAGATTATTACAAGAACTGGAGGCATGTTTTCTAACCCACCAGATATGCGAGATGGTGTAACGCAACGAGGGGTACTGGTGTGCCCCCATTCTAACGTTTCCTTGGCCAGCGTCATCAGTGACGCAGAGCAGCTGAGCTAGGGAATAACCTTTATAAATCAGTGCAAATACTCGACTATGCAAGTTGCAAGAATCCGGAAGGAATTCGTAGCGACTTTCATGACATTTGAGCAGGCCAGAAGGAACATGGTACTACAGATTAACCAACAGCAAAGAAATTATGTGACGGCTGGGGAAGCACTTTCGGAGAACTTCCCACATCAGTAACATTGGGTGATAGTGCTTCCGACAGAGTTGAGCAGTTTAAAGAACTTAGATCGACAGTCATCAAATGAACTGACACCTCTTACAAAATTGCGAGATAAATAGCAGCTAACAGAGCCTATTTTCATTAAGGAAAAGTTTTTACTGCAATGCTCTCAAAACTTCATCGTCAAATTAACACTTTATTAAACACTTACAGGACATGTGACTACACATACCGCGTGAACTTGATCACTGATATCAGAAGATATTGGAATGCTAAATGTCATCGAGGGAAAAGAAATTCGAAGAGATGTAGACCATACGAATGAAAGAGGACGATGAGGGAGGAAGTACAGTCATGAAATATACACTGTGTACAGTGTTCCACCTATTAGGTCAGTGAAATCAGCATGACTGAGAAAGGCGGGGCACGCGCATATATATATATCCGCTGCTGGGGCAATCCTTTCTCATCCGATACTGAAATGGCCCGCTTTTGGAGAATTTCTTCTGTTTTCCACCTTGTTTGAAAAGTTCCAATTTGAATATTATCTCTTTCCGGAAATGAATGACGTTTCAGTAAATATGATTTCCCCTATGGCTTCTACGATAACGTTGGAGGCTGAAGAAGTGAATAAATATTTGTGCTACGGCCGGGACTCGAGCCCGGGTCTTCTTGCTTACTAGGCAGATACACGTAGGGTTCGAGTCCCGGCTGCAGCACAGATATTAATTCACTTCTTCAGCTTCCAGCGTTATCGTAGATAAATTAGAGAGTTAAGTGTCCCAGTGGAAATTTAATTTAAGACCCTGTGGTTTCTTTCGACAATCCGGTGTGTGTGAAGTGTTATTATCTCTCTTCAATACCGGTCATAATTGCGTCACTAATTGTGTGGTGCACCCTGAAATGGATCTAACGACCTTCGACCTTCCTTTCGCTCCATTGTAATAGCTGTTGCACTTCGCGAAACGTTCAGCGCCGAAAGGATCGCCTACCGCCTCAAAGCGTTAGGCATACTGTCTCCAGTCACTACAAGTCTGTGGGCTGATTCGCAAGTGTTTCTCCAAAAGCCTGAAGGGAGAATTCGCGTTTGTGCAGATTTTAAACCAACTGTACATGATCAGTCGTGGAGACTTAAGCCATTCCTCGTCCAGATTAACCTGTGTATAAAGTAATACTTTTCTAACTCTTATTTAGCAGAGTCATGTCTACAGTTAGCAGTTCATGGTGTTAATTTTCCCTTCAGCCTGTATCGCTACATTCGCCTCCTTTTCAGCACGACTGCTGCCCCTGCAATCTTTCAGCGTTACTAGAACATTCTATCAGTCATATTCCCAGCTGCACTAACCTGGATGACATTCTCGATGCTTGTGAATCGAGGGGAAGACTTCTCAGCAACCTTCCCCTTCTTTTCAAACTTTGCAATAATATGGATTTCGCTCCATATTGCATTAATGTGATTTCTTCAAGCCAGAGATTGATTATCTGGTTCAAATCCTTAGTATTCATGGCTTGCGCCCAACAAATACCAGCAACAGATCCATCATCATATTCCGCCCCCCCCCCCCCCCCCCCAACCGATCTTAAATAACTGTAATTCTTTTTAGCCAAAGTTAAACATTAAGGGAAATTTATCCCCCAGGCATCAGATATACCCAAACGTCTCACCTTCCTGAGGCAAAAAGTTGACAAATTTCACAGGCTACTGTTTGCTGTTGATTGTTTATATCACGTCTTCGGCATGACGCTTGCCTATCCGCATTTGACCCTAGCAGATAACTGGTCCTTGCCATACATGCCTTCACACACAATATCGATGTAGTTTCATTAAAAAAAATGTGGGTGGCACAGAACATCCTCTTGTACATGCCTCTAAAACAGTAAACACCACTCAACTAAACAAAAGCCAGATAGAGAAGTTTTCTCTATGAAGCAAAATTTCACTTGATTATAGACAACAAACTTCAGGTAGCCCTCTTCGTACCTCACAGCCATACATAAGAGTAAACAGCTCAGCAACTACTAAAAAAAAAAAAAAAAAAAAAAAAAGAAATGGCTCTGAGCACTATGGGACTTAACATCTATGGTTATCAGTCCCCTAGAACTTAGAACTACTTAAACCTAACTAACCTAAGGACATCACACAACACCCAGTCATCACGAGGCAGAGAGAATCGCTGACCCCGCCGGGAATCGAACCCGGGAACCCGGGCGCGGGAAGCGAGAATGCTGCCGCGTGACCACGAGCTCAGAAACTACAAATGTGGCTTCTATTTCTAAGAAAAATACTACTACCAGACCCAATATATATCACCGATCAGTCCTGTTGGTCTAGTGGTAAACAGCGTGCCTGGAATCTGGAAGGTCACAGGATCGATCCCCAGTTGTGTTTGTGCCGTCTCATGTAGCGTCTCTTACAGAGCGTGTTATGCGGAATAGGGACGTAGTTTATACACATTCAAATGTTCAAATGTGTGTGAAATCTTATAGGACTTAACTGCTAAGGTCACCAGTCCCTAAGCTTACACACTACTTAACCTAAATTATCCTAAAGACAAACACACACACCATTGCCCGAGGGAGGACTCGAACCTCCGTCAGTTATACACTTTCTTAAAGTGTAAAAAAGTATAAACAACAGTGTGGTGTCACCGCCAGACACCACACTTGCTAGGTGGTAGCCTTTAAATCGGCCGCGGTACGTTAGTATACGTCGGACCCGCGTGTCGCCACTATCAGTGATTGCAGACCGAGCGCCGCCACACGGCAGGTCTAGAGAGACTTCCTAGCACTCGCCCTAGTTGTACAGCCGACTTTGCTAGCGATGGTTCACCGACAAAATACGCTCTCATTTGCCGAGACGATAGTTAGCATAGCCTTCAGCTACGTCATTTGCTACGACCTAGCAAGGCGCCATTACCAGTTACTATTGATGCTGTAAAACATGTACCGTCAAGAGCGATGTTCATCAATTATGGATTAAAGTTAAGTATTCCAAAAGATACGTACTATTTTTGCTAGTCTCATATCCCTGACCTGTTCCAGACCTCACGCCAGCCTGCGTGAGCTTAAGCGCGTGCCTTTCGGCTTCCTGTCATAGTGGATTGGCTGTCTTGCCAGTCCACAACAAACAGTGCAAACGTTACGTTGAAAGTATAAGGAGAAACTGTAATTCGCCAAGGACAAACCTGCGTTTGATCAATAATGCCATAGAAGTTCCAAGCGAAGCAATAAAATTCCGACTGCAGAATTGAGAAAATGTTCACACAGTTCTGAACGAGCTCTAGGTGGATTTATATTTCCTCATCGCAAATGGAACAAAGCCTAAAAAATTGAAAATTAAGAAACAGGTCCAGGCCGCAGTGAGTACTGGGGACTCTCAAGCTTCTTGGGTCACTATCATCATGTTTAATATGTAATGAAAGAGATCATATCAAACACTAGTTAGTGTTATGAAAACGTTTTGAAGGCAGTCGAGCTAAACATAAACCATTACTTTCTGACCTCGTAGTATTGAAAAGTAGTAAACCAGTAGCAAATGGAGCTACTTCAGTTGATAGTAATTCAGCTATACTTAGTGATGCACCGACTGTAAACATTAAGTTTTTCAGAGTACTGTTATTCGAAATGTTTTACGAGCATCTTCACCCTCGGGCACGGTCGGTGAAGTCATGACACTTCAGAAACTGGGAAAACTGATCTATTACCTAAGTGAGGACTCAGCGCAACAGATTGAAAGAATATACGTTTAGCAGATCTACATTTAAAATGGAGTTCGTGAAAGTGTTCTTAGAGATCCTTTCTGGAAGTCGTATTAGAGGTTGCGTAGATGTGAGCGTTAATACACTTTTGCATAGAGAGGAACAGTATGGACAGGGTAAGCTCCACCCTCTAATGCAGAGCACCCATAGGAAAAGTTAGCCTTAAAATTCGGACTTCCTACTTTACATAGCTAAGGCAAAAGGGAATAGTGAATGCTTCAATATCTCATAAAAACAGCTGTCAGTCAATAAATATACATAGTCCTTCATACAGTTTCATCAAAAACAGTTTATTTTCCAGTGGTTGCAGTACATTTATGAACTTGAGATGACATCACTGAACCGTTTCGTACGTTCCTTAGTGCCATTCTTCTGCTGAAATTGGCTAGTGTTTCAAAAATGTGAATAAATATGCAGCACAATACTCACATTACCTATCACCTTCAATAACGTTCCGCACTTCAGCTACACAGTCGCAAACGTTTTAAAATAAATGCTAAGAGGAGCAACAGATACTTATAAATATAAAAATTATCATTCTACAATGTGGACGTTCAAACAGATAGCACAAAGATACGAGGGGTATTCGCAGAGTTAGAAACGATAGGTCGCGAAATGGAAACCACAGTGAAAATCAAAACTGTTTTATTTGCAACGGTTAGCTACACCTTCCAGCTACTTCACTACACAGTCTCCGCTCAGACTTAGACAGCTGTCGTAGCGTTGTACCAACTTTTCAATTCTCTCTTTACAGAAGACAGCCGCCAGTACTTTTCGACAATTTTCTACTCTGCACTGCAGCTCGTTGTCTCTGTCAAAATATTGTCTTCATAGCCAGCGGTTCATTTGAGCACAGATGAACCTAGGGGTAGCCAATCACGGGCTGTATTGTGGGTGATCAGACACTCTCCATGGAAAACGCTGCAGGAGCATCTTCATTGCCCCTGCAGAGAGCGGCCGATAATTGTCGTGCAGAACAAACCGCATGACAGTTATGTGGATTGCATAGCTTCAGGCGAAGTCTTTCGCCAGGCCCTCACACTTGGCAGGAGACGCTAATTTCTAGCCATCTTTACCTTCTCACTGTGAGCTCAGAACTGAATAGAGCAACATGATGCGATCGACGGGCGTACTAGAAGCAGTGCCCAACGCATCTGTGCAAAGCTTCATCAGATTTTCACTGTATTTTCCATTCCTTACTTTCCGAATAACCCTCATACTTCTACTTGAATATTTTATGTATCTATGAGTCCTTGCCACTGGGCTGTAGACGTGTTGTATCTGTTCAAATCTTGTCAGAAGTATATTTTTCTTATATGGCACTAAGACTCTTACTTTCATCAGAAGATTTGTGTAATGCATGCATTGAATAGGTGTCAGAGTTTCATTATCAGACTCTACCTATAGGGTTGAAGATAACCGCTAAATAAATCATGCGTAAGGACATTTTTATAGCATTAGTGCTATGCGAATGTCTCACTACGTTTCGGTTTTCCTCCGTTGTTGTCATCGCCATCACAATTTTACGGCAATATTTGCTGATGCCAGGTTTCGTGAAAATGTAGACGACGGTATTTGTAGTAGCAACAATAGTGAACAAAAGTTTAGAAGTCTGTGCATTCTTTTCCCAGCAACTTTAAAATATCTAACACTGTATTCCGGGAAGTTTTCTCTAGAGCAACGAAACATATCGGCTGTATTCACTGAAACTCATTTTTCATCTCCATCTACATGTTAACTCGTCACGAATGGCACTCGGAAACAACAGCTCTCGTTAAACTTCAGTAAGAGTTCTAATTTCTCTGGAGATACTCTCGTCGCGGTCGTTTGGACAGGCCTAATTTGGAGGAAGATTTATGTTGCTCGGTTCACCTGAGAGCTCTCTGAGTTTTAGTCGTTTACCACTAAACTTCTCCATCAAGCTTAAAGCCTGTGTTATAGCGTCTGCCACTCGAGTTTATGAAAGCATTTCCATAACGATTTTTGGCATAGTTAACGACGCCGTCATGAAACGCACCACTTTTCACTGGATCTTGTTTGTCGTTTCTATTACTATAACCTGATAACGGTTCTAATGTCATGAGCAACATAGAATAATCGGTCTTACAAGTTCTTTTGCAATCAACTTCTCTTATGGATGAATTAAATTTCCTTTTCATCCTATGTATCTCTACCTGGCGTTTTCTTTTCATATTTTGGGAGCACTCCACCTAACACAGCACCGAACGATTAGTAGTAGGTGTTTTACTGTTGGTACTGTTTTCAATGATTTAACGTTGAAAGCAAAATGAACAATAGTGGACTTCTTCTCCTACCCTGTTCATGCTCAGCTGACAGTCATCTCCGAGTAATCAAAATGTTCTAGGTCTTCCTACTTTACACTATACTCTCCCGTCGCTGCTACCTTTCTACAGCAAAATCACCGTCCATAAACAGCCCCATGGCGCTTCTAATCATTAGGTCAATATACATCGCAGACTAGAGTTGAGAAAGACCGACCCGTTAGAAACGATACCGTTACTTTAGCTAGGAGTAATGGGTATTTTTCGCTATTTGTTTGGTCTTGGTTATAGTAGGTGTCTTATTTTTTACTAATAAGCGAGTAAGAAAACGAAACATCTATTAGCCATAGCAACAGTGCTGAAATTTTTCTACATCTGCTTAGATACTCCGCAAGCCACAATACGGTGCGCGGCGCAGGGTAACCTGTACGACTACTTGTCCTTTCCTTTCCTGTTCCACTCGCAAATACAGCGAAGGGAAAAGCGGCAGTACAGTTGTTTGGCAATCAGCTTCATATGCCGGTTCTCGAAATTTTCTCAGTTTTGTTTCTCGAAAAGAATGTCGCCTTCCCTCCAGGTATTTCCATTTGAGTTCCCGAAGCACCTACGTAACGCTTAAGTGTTGTATGAATCAACCAGTAACAAGTCTAGCAGCCCTCCTCTGCACTGCTTCGATGTATTCCTTCAATCCGACCTGGTACGGATCCCAAACACTCGAGCAGTACTCAAGAATAGATCGCATAAGCGTCCCATATACACCCTCCTTCATGCAAGAACCTCTCTTTCGTAAAATTCTCCCAATAAATCGAAGTCGACGATTTCTCTTCCCTAACACAGTTCTCACTTGCTCGTTCCATCTCATATCGCTTTGGAACTTTATGCTCAGGTACTTAAACGACCTGACTGTGTCATGAAGGACAGTAGTAGTACTCTATCCGACCATTACACGCTTCATCTTCCTACTCATCCACATTAACTTACATTTTTCCACATTTAGGGCTAGCTGCAATTCATCACACCAACTGGAAATTTTGTCTAAGTCGTCTTGTATCTTCCTACAGTGCTCAACTTCGACACCTTACCGTACACCACGGCATCATCAGCAAAGAACCGCAGATTACTGCCCACCCTGTCAACCAAATCATTTATGTACAATCAGGCTCATAAATTAAGTATAATTGCAGAATGTGGTTCCACACTACGTGGTACTACAAAAAACTGGCGCTAATAGTATAGGCACATAGAGAGCACAAACGACACAGATCTGTAAGTCCACGGTATTGGTGATGAGGAAACTGTCCCGAAACACATCTACAAAACGTCACTGTTTCCTGCGCATGTACCCCGATATGGGATTTGACCACCATGCACACGTACAAAGGACGAACAACGGGTTGGCATAATCAGGTGGTCGAGCAGCTGCTGGGGTACAGCCTCCCATTCTTACACCAGTGCCTATCGGTGTTAGTGTCCTTGGAGTTTGAAGATGTGCAGCGATACGTCGATCGAGAGCATCCCAGACGTGCTCGATGAGGTTTAGGTCTGGAGAACAGGCAGGCCACTCCATTCCTCTGATATCTTCTGTTTCAAGGTACTTGTCCACAATGGCAGCTCGGTGAGGCCGTGCGTTACCATTCATCAGGAGGAAGGTGGGACCCACTGCACCCCTGAAAAGGCGGACATAAAATGACGTCCCGATACACCTGACCTGTTACAGTTCCTCTGTCGAAGACATGCAGGGGTGTACATGCACCATTCATAATCCCACCTGACACCATCAAACCACGACCTCCATACAGGTCCCTTTCAAGGGCGTTAAGGGGTTGGTATCTGGTTCCTGGATTACGCCAGATGAAAACCCGGCGAGAATCACTGTTCATACTATACCTGGACTCTTCAGCGAACATAACCTGGGACCACTGTTCCAATGACCATGTACTGTGTTCTTGACACCAGGCTTTACGGGCTCTCCTGTGACCCGGGGTCGGTGGAATGCACCTTGCAGGTCTCCGGGCGAATACACCATGTCTGCTCAATCATCTGTAGACTGTGTGTCTGGATACAACTGTTCCAGTGGCTGTGGTAAGGCCCTGAGAAAGGCTATCTGCAGTACTCCGTGGCCGTCTGCGAGCACTGATGGTGAGATATCGGTCTTCTTGTGGTGTTGTACACTGTGGACGTCCCGTACTGTAGCGCCTGGACACGTTTCCTGTCTGCTGGATTCGTTGCCATAACCTTGAGGTCACACTTTGTGGCACACGGAGAGCCCGTGCTACGACCTGCCGTGTTTTGGTTCAAATTGCTGTTAGCACTATGGGACTTAACATTTGAGGTCATCAGTCCCCTATAACTTAGAACTACTCAATCTAACTAACCTAAGGACATCACACACATCTATTCCAGAGGCAGGATTCGAACCTGCGACCGTAGCGGTCGCGCGGTTCCAGACTGTAGCGCCTAGAACCGCTCGGCCACCCCGGCCGGCTGCTGTGTCTTACCAGCCTCTAGTCGCTCTAGTATTCTACCACTCATAACGTCATCAATATCTGTTCTTCGAGCCATTTTCAACACACAGACAGTTACCATTAGCACGTCTGAAAATGTTTGCACACTTACTCGCTGCACCGTACACTGACACGCACCAAATCACCTCTATGTATGTGGACTGCTGCCAGCGCCACCGAGCGACGACCGCAGGTCAAACACACCGAGGTGATTCAAACCCGCAAACCTCCCACCAGAGCGTTGTTTCACGATGTTTCAGCATTATCCTTAATTTATGAGAATGAGTGTATATACAGAACAACAGAGTTCCTATTACACTTCCTTGGAGCACTCCTGACGATACCCTCGTCTCTGATGAACACTCGCCGTCGAGGACAACATACTGGATTCTATTATTTAAGAAGTCTTCGAGCCATTCACATATCTGAAATTATTCCATATGCTAGTACCCTAGTTCACTGCGTGCAATGGAACACCGTGTCAAATACTTTCCGGAAATCTAGAAATATGGAACCTGTCAGTTGCCCTTCTTCCATAGTTCTCAGTATATCATGTGAGAAAAGGGCTAGCTGAGTTTCCCACGAGCAATTCTATCTAAAACCGTGCTGATTCGTGCTAATACGCTTCTCAGTCTCAACAAAGTTTGTTGTATTGGAACTAAGCATACGTTCAAGGATTTTGTAGAAACAGAAGTTAGGGATATTGGTCTGTAATTTTTCGTTTGCACATAAATCTTTTTCAAAAAAGGAGTAATTTTTGATCGCGAAATTTGGATTGGTCTGAAATATTGCGTTATTATAGGAAGTGGGAGAAGTGTTCGGTGCTATTTTCATGAGAATGCCGACAGCAACAAATGGTTCAAATGGCTCTGAGCACTATGGGACTTAAGTTCTGAGGTCATCAGTCCCCTAGAACTTAGAACTACTTAAACCTAACTAACCTAAGGACATCACAAACATCCATGCCCGAGGGAGGATTCGAACCTGTGACCGCAGCTGTCGCGCGGTTCGAGACTGTAGCGCCTAGAACCGCTTGGCCACCCCAGCCGGCGTCAGCAACAGAAACAAAACACGTGACATAAGAATTGGTATAACATTGCCGAGACAATAATGTCCCTGTTGCCGTGTGTCGCCTCTCCAGGCACGCGTGTACGTGCAGCGTGCAACACCTGCCCCACTTGTTCCGTACGGTAGTTTCTCGCTGACGTCGCCGTAGATCCGTTCTATTGCAGAATGGCACCACACCTAGTTTCGAAATATTTTTGTGAAGTGACATAGCAAAGTAGTACTGTGCTTCATTTGATTTCAAAGATTAATCTGCCATTTTTATGAAATAATGAAAGTAGAAAGAAATTATGGTAACGTTAATAAATTAAAAACTTAACGATTCGTTCGTACGTAATACACAGAAAAATAGAAAGCATCAGATTTGTTGTAGTGTCTTCATATACTTCTTTTTCCTCTTGTAGTCCTTGAAAACCGACAAACTAACGTGAAAAAACTTCCTCATCTTCAGTTTTCCCGCTGTAGCACTGACTATTCGTAATTCCCAAATAGAGGTATGACCTCTGATTACAATACGACTTTTGAGGAGCTTTTCAAAAAATTAGACTCAATAGTAGAATATTCCTGACTTTTTGTAGTATTCAGTCATTTATCACTTTTCGAGAGAAGAAGCGAATGGTGGGCGGACTGAGATTTATATAAGCCTATTTAATTTAATATCTTTATTCTATGTATCTTGATACCGAGTGAGCCAAAATTTTTCAGTCTTTATTGGATTTTTGCGTTTATTACAGGAAAATAAAAAAAATTGTTATTTTACACAACCGGTTATTCTGAACGGTTTTAATAGTCAGGTTAAACTGGCATGAAAAAACGTAATATAACCGAAAACCGGCTGTTTCAGAAATAACCGCCGGTCCTATTGTAAACAGTTACGTTCCTTAAGACTATCTTAGGACTTAGCCTACACATCTTTAGTCACCCCTACAGCATAGAACGCGAAACACAAGTCAAGTAACTTCCAGATAAAAGGTAAAATGACGACTTATTTGGTAAGCGTGATAGCGTTACGGAGTTGTTTAGCAAACTCAGACTCTGCAAGAGAGGCGCTCTGCATCGCGTTGTAGCTTGCTGTCCAGGTTTCGAGAGGGTGCGTTTCTGGATGTATCGAATATATTGCTTCCCCCTTCTTATGCCTCCCGAGGAGATCACGAATGTAAAATTAGAGAGATTCGAGCGCGCACGGAGGCTTTCCGGCAGTCGTTCTTCCCGCGAACCATACGCGACTGGAACAGGAAAGGGTGGTAATGACAGTGGCACGTAAAGTGCCCTCCGCCACACACCGTTGGGTGGCTTGCGGAGTATAAATGTAAATGTAGATGTACACTTCTTTCTAAAATTCTCCGGAAAACAAGTTTATCCACCTGCGGTAAATGATTTACTGTATCCGTGTAGTATTTAACACAAACTGTGTTAAAACAGTGAAATATAGAACCATGTTTGATACACTTCATTGATGGAATTAGAGCTACGGACATGCTTAAAATTTTGAGAATGTGAATGAAACTAATAAATCTGTTGTAACAGTCTTTGCTAGACTTAAACTTTTTTTCAGATATGTATTTACCACATAAGACCCATGCAAATGAAATAAAAATTAGAGAATCTCTGCTATGCCACAAGAAGTTCCAAATACTCTTGGTGGTTTCTGTTTGTCTTGAAATCCCGGGTAGAACGGTGAACAGTACTGTAGCACAAAAATTACCAAAATATGCGACATTATTTATGGACCCAAGTAATACCTCAAAGAACCCAGAAAACACATTTTAGCATGGAGTGCTCTAGCTTGCAAGATAGGAAACTGAGCCGCAACAGATCCGTCCGTCGCACCAATCAGCGTAAGCGTTAAATTTTAACCGTCTTCTACACTAATCTGGATTAATGCAAGTCTGATTTCTCATCTTCGAGTCAGAAAAGTTACACAAAGAGTTAAACCTCAAATGCGTACACAATAATTTTCTTATGCATTACGCACATGGGGTGCACAAAAATATGGAAATTCCAAGACGCAACACATTACCATCCCGAAATACGTTTTAGATATACCGTAGGCATTCAGAGCATATTCCAACCGTCTCGGAATAGCTAAATACTAGTCCTGTATCATTTCTGGAGGGAACCCTATACCACTCTTCTTAGAACGTAGTGGCAAGTTGAGAAAAGGATGATACAGGGGGATAGCGAGCACGCTCCCTTCGATGCAAAGTTGACTACCAACGCACAAAAATATTCCAGCATGATGAATATGATGGTCAGGGGAGATGCGATAATTCATTCCCATTCCTGGACGATGAGAGCCGTGTGAACATGGGCCCTGTCATCTTGGAGCACTACATCACAATTTGGGACGAACCGCATCAACCTAATTGGTCACATAATTCTTAGCAGTGATCTTGCAGAGTACCCATAGTGCGCATATACCGCCCGGCTAGCCGCGCGGTCTAACGCACTGCTTCCCCTCGAGCGGGAAGGCGTGCCGGTCCCTGGGTAGAATCCGCCCGGCGGATTAGTGTCGAGACGCGCTGTGCCAGTCTGTGGATGGGTTTTAAGTCGGTTTTCCATCTGCCTCGGCGAACGTGGACTGGCTCCCCTTATTCTGCCTCAGTTACACAATGTCGGCAACTGCTGCGCAAACACTATCTCCACGTACGCCTACACCATTACTACTCTACCACTCAAACACTGGGGCTACACTCGTCTGGAGTGAGACGTTCCCGGGAGGGTTCACTGGGCACAATAACCTTGGGTTCGGTGTGGGGCGGCAGTTGAGTGAGTGGATTGCTGTAGCCTGTTGTAGGGTTGTAAACGACTGAGGGCTATGGTGGAGACGAAGCCTCTTCGTCGTTTCTAGGTCCCTGGTTCCATACAATACAATACAATACAAGGGACTTCATCAAATAGTCTCATGATAATAGCGCCACAAATTACTCTCTCGCCGCTAGGAGAAGAGGTTCCACAAACGTCTGCCCTATTATACCAAATGTTAGCAGACACATAACTCAGGTAAGGTTCCTGTATTCACCTTCCTGGAGCCCATCAGTCTGTGTTCTGCTGTTGTAACAATTAGACAACCTGCTGCTAAAGCTATTGAGACACTCAAAATGTGTACCACAGGCGAAAGAGTGGCTATGGTTTATGGCGAATGTCGCCAAACGACTAGACTAGCAGTGCTGTTGTGTACTAAACAGTATTCAAATCGTGCCAAGCACTCATGATCTGTCTTTGCAGACATCATAAAAAAATGTTCTAGAATCTGGAAGTGTATAGAGTAAAATACGCCAAGGAAAAAGAACAACCTATGAAGCAAATGAAATTAACATTTAGCAACTGTAACACACAATGGAAAAGTCACTAAGAGGTATCACGGAAGTACGAGAAAAACCAAGTAAACGAGTATTTTACGAGCACTGCATTCCATCTTATTCCATGCTTTTCACATTTCGCTGCATCTATAAACTCATGACATTGACTTCCGGAATAATTTACTATTTTCCATACTTTATCTACGAAAAGTGCAAAGTAATGCTGTGTATCTACTCAAAACTGTGTTGGAAACCTCGTTTACAAATCATGGGGAGTAAGTCAATCTTCGCAGTGTGCACTAATCGTCAGTTGAAAATCCACACTGTCTCAAAGAAATTGATACAGACAATGATCTTGGTCAATTAAGGTTTGGTGCCCCTGTTTAATTGATGCGAATGAAAGTAAACTCAGATATCAGAAGCTCCTCAAAAATGCTGCTACCGCAGTTGTTGCCCACTGGACGTAGGCCCATCAGCCTCATACCAACAAGACGGATGGTGCCCCCCCCCCCCCCCTCGCATTCCGGACTGCGATGACAGAACCTCTTAAGAGAAAATTTGGACATCATGGGAACGGCCTTCCAGGAAACGCAAAATTGTCAACACGCTCACCAAACTTAACACTTTTATGCTTTTACGGGTGGCGAAATTTAAAACAAGATGTCCATTAGCAATCAGGTAAAATTCAGCGTGGAGTACTGTTTCTCCTGAGTCGTTTTCTGGCATCTAGCAATGTCGAAGGTAAATATCTTGAGCATTTGATATGACAGCCATAATAATTAACAAGAAAAGTGTACCTGAGCTACAGGTTTGCTTACATTTCGTATAACAGGGCAGACGTTTGTGAAATCTCACCTCCTGACGGCGGAACAGAGGTTTGTGGCGCTGTTTTGTTGATACTATTTGATCACTTCCCATACATTTTAATGACATGATTATTAAGAATATCATCCACCTACACTGCTCTTTAAATGGTTTTTATTTTATGAATTATTCACGATGAGCCCATTTCGGCAACGATGCTTTGTTAATACGTAAGTAAACGATGGTCTTGATATAATAGCCTGTAACAAAATCAGAAAAATTATAATATATCGTTAGATGCTTTTGCCTTACATGTAATATCGTTGCCGCCATGTCTTGTCTTTTTTAGAAGCTTCTTTCAAATATCACAGAAATAGATTATATAGTTTCGTTAAAGAAAACAAAATCGGTGCCGTAATTTGGCTAGTTCAAATGGTGCAAATGGCTCTGAGCACTATGGGACTTAACATCTGAGGCCATCAGTCCCATAGAACTTAGAACTGCTTAAACGTAGCTAACCTAAGGACATGACACACATCCATGCGCGAGGCGGGATTCGAACCTGCGACAGTAACGGTTGCGCGGTTCCAGACTGACGCGCCTAGAACCGCTCTGCCACACCGGCCGGCTATTTGGCTAGTATAAACGATAAAATTTACTTCCTAGCTTCAGGGAATTCGCCTTATTGTGCGCTATAACTTGGCGAAAACCGCGTATCGATATATTTATTCGCTCTGTGTACATGTGTGAGGGTGGGGGGGGGGTGGGGGCAGTCTTAGTTCGCACGTACTGTTTACGTACACAATGTATTTACAGGTTAATGTCTACATTTGACAACCAGATCGGAGTGTCAATGTCACATAATACAAATCTTCGAGGCCGCCTTTGAAACCATAGAGCAGGTATTTAGCCAGAAATTGTTTTATTGTCTATTCCCCAGCACCACGGTTGCACGCAGCACTCTGACGAGGACCAAACCTCCACAAGACGTTGTCACATCCGTCGTGTCCCGTTTGAATGTGGCTGAATCTGAACCATTCGCGACGGTGAAGAGCGGACAGTCCAGCTTTCGTTCAAATGGCTCTGAGCACTATGGGACTTAACATCTGACGTCATCAATCCCCTAGAACTTAGAACTACTTAAACCTAACTAACCTAAGGACGTCATACACATCCATGCCCGAGGCAGGATTCGAACGTGCGACCGTAGCGGTCACGCGGTTACAGACTGAACCACCTAGAACCGCCCGGCCACACCGGCCGGCCCAGCATTCGTCTCCAAAAATGGTTCAAATGGCTCTGAGCACTATGTGACTTAACAACTGTGGTCATCAGTCTCCTAGAACTTAGAACTACTTAAACCTAACTAACCTAAGGACATCACACACAATCATGCCCGAGGCAGGATTCGAACCTGCGACCGTAACAGTCTCGCGGTTCCGGACTGCGCGCCTAGAACCACTAGACCACCGCGGCCGGCATTCGTCTTCGAGTGTTAAATTAGGTGGTTATTCTAGGGTAGATGTTAATTGCAGCATACTTTCCACTTCTCGGTGACATCTGAAACGTCTCTGATCCGAATATCGACCAATGTTGCCTTGCTTGCCTAAGAACACATTTCTGGTGAAATCTGGAAAGAGCTACTTACAAGCTATTTCTTATCAGACTGTTGCGTTGTTAAGAGCTTGCCCCAGGGCAGGTTTTATTCTCAGATTCGGAGAAACAGTACCGCAAGGAGAAGGCAACGACTGAACGAGAGTGCATCTGACAGTGCCAAAAATGGTCCCTCATTCTCATTCAGATAAACATCTACCATACTTACATGTGCGCTGATTTACTATCCAGGGGTACTATATTCTGTAGCTAAGTACTCAAGTGAACCCAGCCGCATATTAAATCGCTCCTTTGTTTACAGGCTCTCGAAATTCGCCCTTCGTGTACCGGAACAGAGTCCTCCGGAGCCACGTTGTGGTAATTTTGCAATTATTCAAATTCGGACCGCACATAGGTTAATAATAATGGATAGATTTAAGAGCAGTGCGCGCGCTGAAAAGGTAGGGAGAAAAGAGGCGAAAAGGGACTAAAAAGGGCGCTAGTTTTTCAGGAGACGGGCGCGCTGCGCTGCATAAAGAGGGCCCCCAGGCACCATAATAGACCATGTTAAACATCCCGGCCCGCTGTGCACACTCCACAGCTAATTGGATTTTGCGCTCACGAGCGCATCGTCCGGCCGGGCAGCGAACTATGGCGCGCTGCAGAGCTTACAGATGGCTGCGGCCCTTAATACCCCGTGTGCTATACCGCTTTACAATGTGCCCGACAAAAAAAAAAACACCTGTCTAGTGAGAGGAGGGTACATCTCACAACACGTGTCGTCCCATCCATTCTGAAAGGACACCTCCGCATTCAACAAATATTCGTCTCCTTTGTCTGAACTGCAGCGCGAATAAACTTCTTTTTCCTGTTAATATTTTCTTTGCTGATGATGGAAGCATTGTTATAAAGCACAGAGAAATAAGTAAATGATGCTTTTTGTGAAAGTTAGTGACTGGTTTTGCATAAACTACCTAGCTTTAAACTCTGAAACAGCACACTAAAACAGCTAATACCTCTTTGAACTGTCAGAATGTCTCACATACTATTAATCAAGTATACCAACAAGAGAGATTAAACAGCACATAACCTTCTATGTTCTTAGGTGTGCGTTTTAATGAAAGTCGCGCGGGGTAGCCGCGCGGTCTAGGGCGTCTTGTCACGGCCCGCGCGGTTCCCCCCCCCCCCCCCCCCCCCTCCTGTCGGAGGTTCATCCTCCCTCGGGCATGGGTGTCCGTGACGTCCTTAGCGTGAGTCAGTTTAAGTGAGATTAAGTATTGTGTAAGCTTAGGGACCGATGATCTCAGCAGTTTGGTCGCACAAGACCTTGCCACAAATTTCCGAAGTTTTAATCAAAACTTAACCTGGAGAGCTATAAAGTAGAACCGCTAAAGCGCTTCGCTTGGACTATTTTTTCCATAAGAATAATTTCAAGCGTTTTGTTTATAGAAGTAATGTAGAAAAAAAGTTGTAGCATTTGTTCATTTACTGATGTCTTACAGGATCCCATTCTTGGGCAACAACTATTCATTGTACAAAACACGTGTGGAGTTTACATAAGTACTTCTTTCTGCCATATAAGTTGTTGTGTACAGTCATTTATACATGAAATTCGCCGTTAAGAATCAAGCTGATATAATGCTCTGAATTATCCTTTAGTGAATCTAAGGATATAAACAATAGAACCATAGTCAAATGAAATACACGTTTTAATTAATTATATCAAAATAGGGCTCTTAAAATGCAAGGCACTTCTACGAAACAATGTGCAAACACGTGTGCGCGTAAAACCCGAACGATGTGAGATAACGCTTGTTATAACCATCGTAAGAATACCATTTCTTTACTATCACCCGTGTCAGTATAGACCGTCTCAGCACGTGTGATTCTCGTAAAAACGGATTTTACGAACGTTTTATGAGCAGCTTTAGACAGCAGCATTCTCGCAGTGGATAAAACTTCCACAAACAGCTGGACGACAATTGATTACACATATTTGCCTACATTCTTGCAAAATTTGATACGATTCGCACGAATCTGAAACTTGAAATGGCAAAAAAAAAAAAAAGAAAACAGAACATCCTCACAAAACGTGTTTTTGCTAGTAAAATCCGAATTAAGTTAGATTTCTGAGAGCGAGTTTTCAATTTTATCGAAGGAATGCGTTTGTTATTGATCTGATTCAGTTCTGGAAAGAAAGAATTTTACGTGGTATGTTTAGCACGAATTTAAACCATATTATCTCAACAACAGATTTAGTTTACTGGATCAAAAGAAATCTCGTTTTTAGTTCATCCATTTACCTACCATCGCGCAAGATGCGAACATATTCGTACAAATTTAAAGTATTGAAGTGGTGGATTTCAAAAATCAGCCAGAAAAACGAGCTTCTTGCTCGTAAAATCCAAACGCACCAATATTTCTTTTTAACGCTTAAAACTTTTCTTAGACCAAGGTCCGATAAGGCGGTGGATCAAATTTGAACAATCTGTCTCTCTCCACTGCGGAGCTATTTAAGGGTGACTGTTTATGCATGCAAAATCCGAACAACAGTGACTGTTTTTGTACGTAATATACGAGCTGTGCACATACAAAATGTGCCACTAGCTGAGCATTTATTTCGGCCCAATTAATATTATTTTGCAAAGGAATTAATCGATGTGCATAATTTGTCCGGGTGTCACCTCCGGTTCGTCGATCCAAGCTTCCTTAACATATTGTGACTTAGCTACGGTAAGACAGATGTTCGAATAGCTGTACAAATAGCCTCCAGTCAAGGCTAAACCAAAAGCTTTTCACCGCGTGTTCCTCGCACAAACCGGAGCTCAGCACCAAAACCCGAAAACCGCGATTATGCACTCAAACTTTTCATACAAATTTGTTTCAGCGGTTCCATTTTGTAACAATTAAAAGAGACTTCCGTTGATTTGGCAAAGCCCTCAAGGAACAAGTGAGAGAGGAGTGAGCGACATCTCAACAGGACATTATCGAAAAAGCGCAGTGGCAGATAAGCATGAACCGATTGCTCCGATCAGAAGGATGCATGAAATGCACTTGCAAATGACAAAGCTAGTTCGACCGTAGATGAGCTCTGAATACCTGACCAGAAGCTACATCACGTGAACTAATCAAATTTAAATGCAACGCACCGAAAAATGCCTTCCTCCTTCCAAAGGAAGCCTGTTCTGCCAACTGCTGATCGTCACTCTGTGTGCGGTGGCCTGTACGTCATATATGCAAGTCTACAGTCTATTGCGTCTCTGAAGTCTAAGTGTCCTCTTCCTTGTCTCTGTCCCAGAGCATCTGGTTCTCCACATCTGTGTCAACTTCCGTGCCTTTATCCAATATCATCTTCCACGTCTGTATCCAGAACGTCTGAGAAATTCTGTTTTACCTCTTTGCTCTGCACAAAACCCTCACAAAAGATACCTCACCTTGAGAAGACTCCGCCTAACACTGGCCAACGATGTTATTTTTTCTTTTAAAACACCAATCCAACGCCCCACTAATCAAACGTTTTATTAGTTATCCAGTGAACTGCCTTCCCACATATACAGCTCTTACAACTCTATAATTATTATTTTGTCAAATCTTTGTATATTCATTTATGGCTGCAAATCAATACTCCGAAAGAGGGCTTAGTGGTCCATTTCCACGTTGGCGGGGTACGGGCAACGACACTCGGAGTATGGTCGTATCGCTCTGTGTGTCAGCCCATAGGCTAGAGAGGACCCGTCTTACGTTTAAAGATGGCGGTTTATTACAAAGACTAACAGCAGTGAGAAAAGGAATATATATATATTCCTTTTTATATATGTACGTGGTTTATGGTGTGGGTTCCTGTAGTCATGTCCTAGTTCATGAACCACGGGCAACGTATGAGTGGCCAAGTAAGTGGTCCCGACAGTCGCGATACCAGTTACTTTGGAATAAGGCTGGGCATCTCGGACATATTCTGAGTCGAGGTCACCTTTGTGCTCATACGGCAAAGACTACCAAATCCACCGGTTAGTCCCTCAGCTGTTAGGAGAAAACCCAATGGGACTCGGGGCAAGTAAGGCTAGCAACCTGCTTCCCTGGTACTTTAAATATGATGCTGGCAACAATCAGAGCAAAATGCCTCGGACCTTTGGAGGTGACGGAGATCCACCTCTAACTGACAAACCAGGGACTCCTAAGATACGACTTGGCAAACAAATGGTAATGTGATGCGGAGCTATTAATATCAATGGGGGCTACTCTGGGAAGAAGGTAGAGCTGGCAGAGGCTGCAAGTAAGATGGGGCTGGACGTTTTAGCTGTTAGTGACATTCGGGTAAGGGGTGAGAAAGAAGAGGAAGTGGGAGAATACAAGGTCTACCTGTCAGGAGTCAAAGCAGGAATAGCACAATGGGGTGTAGGGCTTTACATCAGGAAAGAAATGGAACCCAGAGGAGTTGCAATAAGGTATGTAAACGAACGACTGATGTGGATAGATTTGACAGTGTCTGGCAAGAAAATTAGGATTGTGTCAGTATATTCGCATTGTGAAGGGACAGATCAAGATAAGATGGATAGTTTTTGCGAGGCACTCAGTGATGTAGTTGTTAGAGTGAAGGACGAGGACAGTGTTCTGCTCATGGGTGATTTTAACGCCAGGATTGGAAATCGAACAGAAGGGTATGAAAAGGTTATGGGTAAATTTGGAGAGGATAAGGAGGCCAACAGGAACAGGAAACAACTCTTGGATTTCTGTGCCGGTATAGGCTTAGTAATCACAAACTCCTTTTTTAAACATAAGAACATTCACCGGTATACTTGGGAAGGCAGGGGAACCAGATCTGTCATTGACTATATAATAACAGATCAGGAATTCAGGAAGGCTGTGAGGGACACACGTGTATTCAGGGGACTCTTTGATGACACTGATCATTATTTAATCTGCAGTGAAATTGCGATTGTGAGGCCGAAAGTGCAGGAGGTCAGGTCCATATGTAGGAGGATAAGAGTGGAGAAACTTCAGGATAAGGAAATCAGGCACAGGTACATAACAGCGATCTCAGAAAGGTACCAGTTAGTTGAATGTAGTCAATTACAGTCATTGGAAAAGAAATGGACAAGGTACACAGACACAGTACTAGAAGTGGCTAAAGAATGTCTTGGAACAGTAGTGTGTAAAAGTAGGATGAAGCAAAGAGCTTGGTGGAATGATACAGTCAAGGCAGCCTGTAAAAGGAAAAAGAAGGCGTATCAAAAATGGCTACATACCAGAACCCAGGTAGACAGAGAAAGTTATTTTGAAGAAAGAAACAAAGCCAGACAGATAATTGCAGCATCCAAGAAGAAATCGTGGGAAGACTTTGGAAACAGGTTGGAGACTATGGGTCAAGCTGCTGGAAAACCATTCTGGAGTGTAATTAGCAGTCTTCGAAAGGAAGGTAAGAAGGAAATGACAAGTATTTTGGACAGGTCAGGAAAACTGCTGGTGAATCCTGTGGATGCCTTGGGCAGATGGAGGGAATATTTTGAAGAGTTGCTCAATGTAGGTGAAAATACGATCAGTAATGTTTCAGATTTCGAGGTAGAATGGGATAGGAATGGTGATGGAAATAGGATCACATTTGAGGAAGTGGAAAAAATGGTCAATAGATTGCAGTGCAATAAAGCGGCTGGGGTGGATGAAATTAAGTCGGAACTCATCAAATACAGTGGAATGTCAGGTCTTAAATGGCTACACAGGATAATTGAAATGGCCTGGGAGTCGGGACAGGTTCCATCAGACTGGACAAAAGCAGTAATCACACCAATCTTTAAACATGGTAACAGAAAAGATTGTAACAACTACAGAGGTATCTCTTTAATCGGCATTGTGGGTAAAATCTTCTCAGGTATTGTTGAAAGAAAGGTGCGAGTATTAGTTGAGGACCAATTGGATGAACATCAGCGTGGGTTTAGGCCTCTTAGAGGTTGTCAGGACCAGATCTTTAGCTTACGGCAAATAATGGAGAAGTGTTATGAGTGGAACAGGGAATTGTATCTATGCTTTATAGATCTAGAAAAGGCATATGACCGGGTTCCTAGGAGGAAGTTATTGTCTGTTCTATAAGATTATGGAATAGGAGGCAAACTTTTGCAAGCAATTAAAGGTCTTTGCATGGATAGTCAGGCAGCAGTTAGAGTTGACGGTAAATTGAGTTCATGGTTCAGAGTAGTTTCAGGGGTAAGACAAGGCTGCAACCTGTCTCCACTGTTGTTCATATTATTTATGGATCATATGTTGAAAACAATAGACTGGCTGGGTGAGATTAAGATATGTGAACACAAAATAAGCAGTCTTGCATATGCGGATGACTTAGTTGTCATGGCAGATTCGATTGAAAGTTTGCAAAGTAATATTTCAGAGCTGGATCAGAAATGTAAGGACTATGGTATAAAGATTAGCATCTCCAAAACGAAAGTAATGTCAGTGGGAAAGAAATATAAACGGATTGAGTGCCAAATAGGAGGAACAAAGTTAGAACAGGTGGACGGTTTCAAGTACTTAGGATGCATATTCTCACAGGATGGCAACATAGTGAAAGAACTGGAAGCGAGGTGTAGCAAAGCTAATGCAGTGAGCGCTCAGCTACGATCTACTCTCTTCTGCAAGAAGGAAGTCAGTACCAAGACTAAGTTATCTGTGCACCGTTCAATATTTCGACCAACTTTGTTGTATGGGAGCGAAAGCTTGGTGGATTCAGGTTACCTTATCAACAAGGTTGACGTTACGGATATGAAAGTAGCTAGGATGATTGCAGGTACTAGTAGATGGGAACAATAGCAGGAGGGTGTCCACAATGAGGAAATCAAAGAAAAACTGGGAATGAATTCTATAGATGTAGCAGTCAGGGCGAACAGGCTTAGATGGTGGGGTCATGTTACACGAATGGGAGAAGCAAGGTTACCCAAGAGACTCATGGATTCAGCAGTAGAGGGTAGGAGGAGTCGGGGCAGACCGAGGAGAAGGTACCTGGATTCGGTTAAGAATGATTTTGAAGTAATCGGTTTAACATCAGAAGAGGCACCAATGTTAGCACTGATTAGGGGACCATGGAGGAACTGTATAAGCGGGGCAATGCTCCAGACTGAACGCTGAAAGGCATAATCAGTCTCAAATGATGATGATGATGATATATATATATATATATATATATATATATATATATATATATATATATATATACATATATATATGTATATATATATATATATACACTTCTGGAAATTGAAATAAGAACACCGTGAATTCATTGTCCCAGGGAGGGGAAACCTTATTGACACAATCCTGGGGTCAGATACATCACATGATCACACTGACAGAACCACAGGCACATAGACACAGGCAACAGAGCATGCACAATGTCGGCACTAGTACAGTGTATATCCACCTTTCGCAGCAATGCAGGCTGCTATTCTCCCATGGAGACGATCGTAGAGATGCTGGATGTAGTCCTGTGGAACGGCTTGCCATGCCATTTCCACCTGGCGCCTCAGTTGGACCAGCGTTCGTGCTGGACGTGCAGACCGCGTGAGACGACGCTTCATCCAGTCCCAAACATACTCAATGGGGGACAGATCCGGAGATCTTGCTGGCCAGGGTAGTTGACTTACACCTTCTAGAGCACGTTGGGTGGCACGGGATACATGCGGACGTGCATTGTCCTGTTGGAACAGCAAGTTCCCTTGCCGGTCTAGGAATGGTAGAACGATGGGTTCGATGACGGTTTGGATGTACCGTGCACTATTCAGTGTCCCCTCGACGATCACCAGTGGTGTACGGCCAGTGTAGGAGATCGCTCCCCACACCATGATGCCGGGTGTTGGCCCTGTGTGCCTCGGTCGTATGCAGTCCTGATTGTGGGGCTCACCTGCACGGCGCCAAACACGCATACGACCATCATTGGCACCAAGGCAGAAGCGACTCTCATCGCTGAAGACGACACGTCTCCATTCGTCCCTCCATTCACGCCTGTCGCGACACCACTGGAGGCGGGCTGCACGATGTTGGGGCGTGAGCGGAAGACGGCCTAACGGTATGCGGGACCGTAGCCCAGCTCCATGGAGACGGTTGCGAATGGTCCTCGCCGATACCCCAGGAGCAACAGTGTCCCTAATTTGCTGGGAAGTGGCGGTGCGGTCCCCTACGGCACTGCGTAGGATCCTACGGTCTTGACGTGCATCCGTGCGTCGCTGCGGTCTGGTCCCAGGTCGACGGGCACGTGCACCTTCCGCCGACCACTGGCGACAACATCGATGTACTGTGGAGACCTCACGCCCCACGTGTTGAGCAATTCGGCGGTACGTCCACCCGGCCTCCCGCATGCCCACTATGCGCCCTCGCTCAAAGTCCCTCAACTGCACATACGGTTCACGTCCACGCTGTCGCGGCATGCTACCAGTGTTAAAGACTGCGATGGAGCTCCGTATGCCACGGCAAACTGGCTGACACTGACGGCGGCGGTGCACAAATGCTGCGCAGCTAGCGCCATTCGACGGCCAACACCGCGATTCCTGGTGTGTCCGCTGTGCCGTGCGGGTGATCATTGCTTGTACAGCCCTCTCGCAGTGTCCGGAGCGAGTATGGTGGGTCTGACACACCGGTGTCAATGTGTTCTTTTTTCCATTTCCAGGAGTGTATATATATGTACTGCTGGAAATTGAAATAAGAACACCGTGAATTCATTGTCCCAGGAAGGGGAAACTTTATTGACACATTCCTGGGGTCAGATACATCACATGATCACACTGACAGAACCACAGGCACATAGACACAGGGAACAGAGCATGCACAATGTCGGCACTAGTACAGTGTATATCCACCTTTCGCAGCAATGCAGGCTGCTATTCTCCCATGGAGACGATCGTAGAGATGCTGGATGTAGTCCTGTGGAACGGCTTGCCATGCCATTTACACCTGGCGCCTCAGTTGGACCAGCGTTCGTGCTGGACGTGCAGACCGCGTGAGACGACACTTCATCCAGTCCCAAACATGCTCAATGAGGGGCAGATCCGGAGATCTTGCTGGCCAGGGTAGTTGACTTACACCTTCTAGAGCACGTTGGGTGGCACGGGATACATGCGGACGTGCATTGTCCTGTTGGAACAGCAAGTTCCCTTGCCGGTCTAGGAATGGTAGAACGATGGGTTCGATGACGGTTTGGATGTACCGTGCACTATTCAGTGTCCCCTCGACGATCACCAGTGGTGTACGGCCAGTGTAGGAGTTCGCTCCCCACACCATGATGCCGGGTGTTGGCCCTGTGTGCCTCGGTCGTATGCAGTCCTGATTGTGGCGCTCACCTGCACGGCGCCAAACACGCATACGACCATCATTGGCACCAAGGCAGAAGCGACTCTCATCGCTGAAGACGACACGACTCCATTCGTCCCTCCATTCACGCCTGTCGCGACACCACTGGAGGCGGGCTGCACGATGTTGGGGCGTGAGCGGAAGACGGCCTAACGGTGTGCGGGACCGTAGCCCAGCTCCATGGAGACGGTTGCGAATGGTCCTCGCCGATACCCCAGGAGCAACAGTGTCCCTAATTTGCTGGGAAGTGGCGGTGCGGTTCCCTACGGCACTGCGTAGGATCCTACGGTCTTGGCGTGCATCCGTGCGTCGCTGCGGTCCGGTCCCAGGTCGACGGGCACGTGCACCTTCCGCCGACCACTGGCGACAACATCGATGTACTGTGGAGACCTCACGCCCCACGTGTTGAGCAATTCGGCGGTACGTCCACCCGGCCTCCCGCATGCCCACTATACGCCCTCGCTCAAAGTCCGTCAACTGCACATACAGTTCACGTTCACGCTGTCGCGGCATGCTACCAGTGTTAAAGACTGCGATGGAGCTCCGTATGCCACGGCAAACTGGCTGACACTGACGGCGGCGGTGCACAAATGCTGCGCAGCTAGCGCCATTCGACGGCCAACACCGCGGTTCCTGGTGTGTCCGCTGTGCCGTGCGTGTGATCATTGCTTGTACAGCCCTCTCGCAGTGTCCGGAGCAAGTATGGTGGGTCTGACACACCGGTGTCAATGTGTTCTTTTTTCCATTTCCAGGAGTGTATATATATATATATATATATATATATATATATATATATATATATATATATATATGTCAGAAGACCAGTGCCTACATGTCTTTTTACGTCACACAGTGAGCTGGTTCTTCACGTATGAATTTTCTAGAAAACGATGTCCTGAAATTCCACTTACAGATATTTTTTTAGCTGACCCAGTTAGTTACCTTGCTACCTTGCAAGAAAGAGAAACTCTCTCTCCATGCGGAGAAGAGAAAAGTGCTTCGAGTTTGCAGCGAAACAGTAGAGATGAATATACCTCGAATAGCCCGGCAACCTCCACTTTTGTAGAAAAAGCTTTACTGTCGAAAACAACATCTCACCTTGCTGTTCTTTGGGTAGAGAGTCCGACTTGTAAAAAGTAATTTGTTCTTCACTGGCCCAACGTGTGACACTGTTCATCATAATCGGCTTTCTTACCAGAGTCCCCGATTGCACAGCAAGTGCCGCAGTTTGTAGAATCTTGGCCGTATGCCTCTCACTGACACAGAAGCTGAGAATACAGGACCTGTACACACATACCTGTTGGCCAGTGCCCTGGTCGCTGTTCCCTGTTCTAAGCGGGCTATTCCCTACAAGGGAAACTCTTCATCGCAGCCCCCTCAGATTTAGGGGTAAATTTAAACATTGTGTGACTAGGGACTCCGGTCGGGTAGACTGTTCGCCGGGTGCAAGTCTTTCGATTTGACAACATTTCGGCGAATTGCGCGTCGATGGGGATGAAATGATGCTGATTAGGACAACAGAACACCCAGACCCTGAGTGGAGTTAATCTCCGACCCAGCCGGGAATCGAACTCGGGCGCTTAGGATTGACATTCTGTCCTGCTGACCGCTCAGCTACCCGGGCGGACAGATTTAGGGGTAAGATGGACCAGTGGATAGCCCATCAAAAATTGGACATAGATCGAGCATGATAATAGGAAGAAGGTGTGCTGGACTTTGAAAAAAGAAGCAAAATTAAAACAGTGAACTGTCCAAACTCAAGATGTGTAATTTCGAGAATATTTGGCTAGCCACTGTGTCGTGGTTGTGTGGTCACGGCGCTGGATTCCGTAGGGGGAAATCCAGGTTCAAGTCTCACTCGTGTCACATTTTTTTTTATTTTTTCGCAAAATTTTGAAATGTCCGTCCGGTCATTAACGTGTCTGTTCGCCGTATTCAAATTTGTGTCTGTGGCTTGGTGCAATGTCCGTTTGCAACAACGAGGTGTGCGGAAGGGACCTCCAGACGTACGTCCCTCCTACTTGTTCTACATATGTACCACTTTTTATGACTCGCGTACTGTTTTGAAACTTTTGATTCTTGAATTTCTTTGTTCTATCATAGTTCACACCCGTTTAATTGTTGTTTCCATTTGTGTGAGACGTCTATGCGGGATCTTGCCTGCTTTCACTATACGTCACAGTTTCTTGCGACGGTAATACACTCCTGGAAATTGAAATAAGAACACCGTGAATTCATTGTCCCAGGAAGGGGAAACTTTATTGATACATTCCTGGGGTCAGATACATCACATGATCACACTGACAGAACCACAGGCACATAGACACAGGCAACAGAGCATGCACAATGTCGGCACTAGTACAGTGTATATCCACCTTTCGCAGCAATGCAGGCTGCTATTCTCCCATGGAGACGATCGTAGAGATGCTGGATGTAGTCCTGTGGAACGGCTTGCCATGCCATTTCCACCTGGCGCCTCAGTTGGACCAGCGTTCGTGCTGGACGTGCAGACCGCGTGAGACGACGCTTCATCCAGTCCCAAACATGCTCAATGGGGGACAGATCCGGAGATCTTGCTGGCCAGGGTAGTTGACTTACACCTTCTAGAGCACGTTGGGTGGCAAGGGATACATGCGGACGTGCATTGTCCTGTTGGAACAGCAAGTTCCCTTGCCGGTCTAGGAATGGTAGAACGATGGGTTCGATGACGGTTTGGATGTACCGTGCACTATTCAGTGTCCCCTCGACGATCACCAGTGGTGTACGTCCAGTGTAGGAGATCGCTCCCCACACCATGATGCCGGATGTTGGCCCTGTGTGCCTCGGTCGTATGCAGTCCTGATTGTGGCGCTCACCTGCACGGCGCCAAACACGCATACGACCATCATTGGCACCAAGGCAGAAGCGACTCTCATCGCTGAAGACGACACGTCTCCATTCGTCCCTCCATTCACGCCTGTCGCGACACCACTGGAGGCGGGCTGCACGATGTTGGGGCGTGAGCGGAAGACGGCCTAACGGTGTGCGGGACTGTAGCCCAGCTTGATGGAGACGGTTGCGAATGGTCCTCGCCGATACCCCAGGAGCAACAGTGTCCCTAATTTGCTGGGAAGTGGCGGTGCGGTCCCCTACGGCACTGCGTAGGATCCTACGGTCTTGGCGTGCATCCGTGCGTCGCTGCGGTCCGGTCCCAGGTCGACGGGCACGTGCACCTTCCGCCGACCACTGGCGACAACATCGATGTACTGTGGAGACCTCACGCCCCACGTGTTGAGCAATTCGGCGGTACTTCCACCCGGCCTCCCGCATGCCCACTATACGCCCTCGCTCAGTCCGTCAACTGCACATACGGTTCACGTCCACGCTGTCGCGGCATGCTACCAGTGTTAAAGACTGCGATGGAGCTCCGTATGCCACGGCAAACTGGCTGACACTGACGGCGGCGGTGCACAAATGCTGCGCAGCTAGCGCCGTTCGACGGCCAACACCGCGGTTCCTGGTGTGTCCGCTGTGCCGTGCGTGTGATCATTGCTTGTACAGCCCTCTCGCAGTGTCCGGAGCAAGTATGGTGGGTCTGACACACCGGTGTCAATGTGTTCTTTTTTCCATTTCCAGGAGTGTATATTCTTACCACATGACTCATATTCTACAACCAGAGTGTAGTATGATATTTGCCAAGACTATAGAAGGAGAACAGACACATCAATGACGGGACGGAAAGTTCATAATTTCGTGAAAAAAGGAATTGGATTTGAGGAAGATTTGAACACGGATCTCCCGCTTTATACTCCAACAATACGACGACACAACCACGACGATGAGATTCTTGCGGTTCGCTCGATGTCGTTTATTTAAGCTTGGAGCGTTCTATTTTCTTTCATTTTTAAAAGCTCAGTACACCTTTTTCCTGTTTTCATGCTTTATCTATGTTCAGTTTTTGACAGTCTATCCATTGGGCCATTTTTATCACAAAATCTGGGCTGTTACGATGGCGTGTTTCCCACGTTAGAACTCGACTATTCTCAAAATGGACAGACGGGGGTTGGTTGGTTGTTTTGGGGAAGACCAGACAGCGAGGTCATCGGTCTCACCGGATTAGGGAAGCACAGGGAAGGAAGTCGGCCGTGCCCTTTGAAAGGAACCATCCCGGCATTTGCCTGGAGCGATTTAGGGAAATCACAGAAAACCTAAATCAGGATGGCCGGACGCGGGATTGAACCGTCGTCCTCCCGAATGCGAGTCCAGTGTCGAACCACTGCGCCACCTCGATTGGTACAGACGGGGGGGTATGGTCGCCAAAGACTATGTGCTGTCTCCTACTGTGCAGGTTCGTGCAACACAACAACCACGGGACACGCAACGAGCTGCACAGATGGAGAGAAATTAAGATACGTGTTATCGGACTGATCTTTGCCATCTCCGATAGCACCCATATTTTCACCGTCAGATATTCATCAATTAATCGCAACATGATTCACATGATGATTAACTTAAATAATTGCGATCATATGAATTCATGGTCCGCAGCTCGTGGTCTCGTAGCGTTCTCGCTTCCCTAGCACGGGTCCCGGATTCGATTGCTGGCGGGGTCAGGGATTTTCACCTGCCTCTAGATGACTGGGCTTGACTGAAGTGTGACAGAAATCCTCCTTGGATCCTTGGAAGAAAAACAAAAGTATATTGCGTGGGTATATTTGGTAAAGCTATTTTCGAAGATGACCATACGACTATCACGACGGTGCCAACACACGGCGACGTGCTGAAAAGTACTGCCCCCGGTCTTACTATGTGAAAACTCTTAAAACTTTCAACGTTTTCGACATTCTATATCTTTTTCCTTCATGCCTTCATATTTGCAACCCTTCGCCGCTAGAGAGATCATCATTGTAGCGTGCAACACGGCGACGTGTAACTATGTCGTTGCGTGACAAACAGCACGTTCTAATCGAGTTTCGAATTCAAAGAGTTGCTCCGCACGTGGAGCACCGTCAGACTACGCGCGAGCGCTGCTATATCTGCGACAAGCCGAAACGTTGGGTTCATTGCCATCGATTATCCTCCAAACAGTCCTGACTTGGCCACATATTTCCATAAACTTAATGAACACTTCCGAGGACTTCATTCTGTAATGGTGAAACGGTGCTTGCAGAGGTGAGGTTCCGGCTCCTTCAACAAAGACAAACGTTCTACAGTATCAACAAACTGATCGCTAGTTGGGAGAAATGTGTCCATCTCCTGGGTGACTATGCTGAGTCATAAATATATAGACTTGAACAATAAAGTTTGTTTTATTTAAAAAGCTTTGATAGTTTTCACATAGAAGTTAGGAGGAATTACTTTTCAGTACACCCTTGTGTATCTCGCGTGGGGAACATGAGATTAATGCACATCCAGAAGCATGTAGGCAGTAATTTTTCTATCGTTTAATGCGCGAGGGGATCAGAAATTGGCAGTAAAATGATGACACTGGTACGATATAACCTACGTCATGCACATTAACGACTCTGCGTCGAGAGTTAAAAATCTTGTATTTTAAAAAATCACTGTGTTTCACTGACGAAACCAAATACGTTTTAAATGGTATCCCACGTCCGATCTACATCTACATCTACATCTATAGTCCGCAAGACACCTGAAGGTGTGTGGCGGAGGGTACCTTGAGTACCTCTATCGGTTCTCCCTTCTATTCCAGTCTCGTATTGTTTGTGGAAAGAAAGATTGTCGGTATGCCTCTGTGTGGGCTCTAATCTCTCTGATTTTATCCTCTTGGTCTCTTCGCGAGATATACATAGGAGGGAGCAATATACTGCTTGACTCCTCGGTGAAGGTATGTTCTCGAAACTTCAATAAAAGCCCGTACCGAGCTACTGAGCGTCTTACTTGCAGAGTCTTCCACTGGAGTTTATCTATCATTTCCGTAACGCTTTCGCGATCACTAAATGATCCTGTAACGAAGCGCGCTACTCTCCGTTGGATCTTCTCTATCTCTTCTATCAACCCTATCAGGTAAGGATCCCACACCGATGAGCAGTATTCAACCAGTAGGCGAACAAATGTTGTGTAAGCTACTTCCTTTGTTTTCGGACTGCATTTCCTTAGGATTCTTCCAATGAATCTCAGTCCGGCATCTGCTTTACCGACGATTAATTTTATATGGTCATTGCATTTTAAATCACTCCTAATGCGTACTCCCAGATAATTTATGGAATTAACTGCTTCCAGTTGCTGACCTGCTATTTTGTAGCTAAATGATAAAGGATCTTTCGTTCTATGTATTCGCAGCACATTATACTTATCTACATTGATATTCAATTGCCCATCCCTGCATCATGCGTCAATTCGTTGCCGATCCTCCTGCATTTCAGTACAATTTTCCATTGTTACAACCTCGCGATGGACTGCAGCATCATCCGCGAAAAGCCTCAGTGAACTTCCGATGTTATCCACAAGGTCATTTATATATACTGTGAATAGCAACGGTCCTACGTCACTCCCCTGCGGAACACCAGGAATCACTCTTACTTTGGAAGACTTCTCTCCATTGAGAATGACATGCTCTTCAATCCAATTACACAATTGGTCTGATAATCCATATGCTCTTACTTTGTTCGTTAAACGACTGTGTGGAACTGTATCAAAAGCCGTGCGGAAGTCAAGAAACACGGCATCTACCTGGGAACCCGTGTCTATGGCCCTCTGAGTCTCGTGGACGAATAGCTCGAGCTGGGTTTCGCACGATCGTCTTTTTCGAAACCCATGCTGATTCCTAGAGAGTAGATTTCTAGTCTCCAGAAAAGTTATTATACTCGAACATAATACGTGTTCCAAAATTCTACAAATGATCGACGTTAGAGATATAGGTCTATAGTTCTGCACATCTGTTCGACGTCCATTCTTGAAACGGGGATGACCTGTGTTCTTTCACAATCTTTTGGAACGCTACGCTCGTCTAGAGATGCAAGAAGGGGGCAAGTTCTTTTTCGCACTGTGTAAAACCTAACTGGTATCCTATCAGGTCCAGGGGCCTTTCCTCTTTTGAGCGGTTTTAATTTTTTTTCTATCCCTCTGTCATGTATTTCGATATCTACCATTTTGTCATCTGCGCGACAATCTAGAGAAGGAAATACAATGCAGTCTTCCTCTGTGAAACAGCTTTGGAAAAAGACATTTAGTATTTCGGCCTTTAGTCTGTCATCCTCTATTTCAGTACCATTTTGGTCACAGAGTGTCTGGACATTTTGTTTTGATCCACCTACCGCTTTGACATAAGACCAAAATTTCTTAGGATTTTTTGCCAAGTCAGTACATCGAACTTTACTTTCGAATTCATTGAACGCCTTTCGCATAGCCCTCCTCACACTACATTTCGCTTCGTGTAATTTTTGTTTGTCTGCTAGGCTTTGCTGTGTTTATGTTTGCTGTTAAGTTCCCTTTGCTTCCGCAGCAGTTTTCTAACTCGTTTGTTGTAGCACGGTGGCTCTTTTCCATCTCTTATGATCTTGCTTTGCACATACTCATCTAATGCGTATTGTACGATGGTTTTGAACTTTGTCCAGTGATCCTCAACACTATCTGTACTTTGGATAAAACTTTTGTGTTGAGCCGCCAAATACTCTGAAACCTGCTTTTTGTCACTATTGATAATCAGAAAAATCTTCCTACCTTTTTTAATATTTCTAATTACGGCTGAAATCATCGATGCGGTAACCACTTTATGATCGCTGATTCCCTCTTCTACGTTAACTGTTTCAAATATTTCGGGTCTGTTTCTCACCAGAAGGTCTAATATGTTATTGCCACGAGTCGGTTCTCTGTTTAACTGCTCAAGGTAGTTTTCAGATAATGCACTTAAAAAAATTTCACTGGATTCTTTGTCCCTGCCACACGTTATGAACGTTTGAGTCTCCCAGTCTATATTTGTCAAATTATAATCTCCACCCAGAACTATAACATGGTCTGGAAATCTACTCGAAATATTTTCCAAATTTTCCTTCAGGTGCTCTGCCACAACAGCTGCTGAGCTAGGAAGCCTATACATACACCCGATTACCATGTTTGATCCTGCTTTAACCGTGACCTTCACCCAAAATTATTTCACATGTCGGATCTCCGCCAATTTCCTTCGACACTATTGCACTTTTTATCGCTATAAGCCCGCCTCCCCCTCATTGCCCAGCCTGTCTCTGCGGTATACATTCCAATCTGAGTTTAGACTTCTGCGTGTGTACCACGTCCAGACTTGAAACACGGAAACACGGGAAAGAAAAGAACTAAGCGCGAACAGGAGGCTTCTTTCCTCTCCTTTGTTACGTTTGTCGCTGCTAGCCCCAGTAGCGTATTTTTGATGATTCAGATGTAGATGCAGAAATGGTTTCAAATGGTTCAAATGGCTCTGAGCACTATGAGACTTAACTTCTGAGGTCATCAGTCCCCTATAACTTAGAACTACTTAAACCTAACTTACCTAAGAACATCACACACATCCATGCCCGAGGCGGGATTCGAACCTGCGACCGTAGCGGTCGCGCGGTTCCAGACTGAAGCGCATAGAACCGCTGGGCTACTCAGGCCGGCTATAAATGGTTTAAACAGAACTAACTCGTAATGTGATTGAGTAAGGAACCGAAGTGTGAGTACTCATTATCCTTAAATGAGCTCTGCAAAATGCCGGATGCAGCTAGGAGGCCGCCATCCGATTCTGTTACCTCTCTACATCAGAGAAATTTCCTGCTTTCGAAAGATGATCTACGCACACTGCGGTACTCAGCACTCTAATCAGTAGGTTCATCAACTTCCTATCCAACATCATCATAAGACGAAACTCCGATTGACTGTGTGTGGGACATGACGAAATGGTGTCTGATATTACCTCCAAGCGACATACTTAGACCAGTTGCAATAGCAAGTGAAAGCAAGTGAAAGCAATGTGTTAATCTGTTTTCCGAGACGACGTCCTAAAACTATCGGAGTACCTCTCCAGGGAAGGTCTCACTCCTAAGAACTGAAGATACTTCTCTTCTGCAGTGCGTCAACGACGAACTACGTACAGCACTATATATAACTTCCTTGTCTTCAGTGTGTCGCTCGCATTAGTTGATGTCACGATAGCCAAATTTTTAAAGGTATGTAACGTGTTAAAATCACGTGGATCACAGTTTCAAGCGAACGGAATTCGTCCCGTGGAAAAGCAAAGACCTTGGTTCTATCCGTCTAGATTTTATATTTTAGATCTCTTGAAGTTTCGTGTAGCAGGTAAATGGATTGCTCTCTTGGTGATTCTGAAATGTTTATCGGCAAAAGAACGAGACAGGGCCGTGTCTCTTATTCTTTTGACGAATAAAGTGGTTGGACGTATCACTTGGCTAGGATGCCATCGATAATTGTACGGAGCGCAGGATCTGCTAGACGCGCTGTATGGACGGATTTGATCGCAACTGTAACGTGGCTGGCAGGCGCTGTTGTAAGTATCACATCAAATGTGCATGTTACATATTCTAAATAATAATGATATACAGAAGGGAAAAAAAGCGGTAGAGTGCCTCCAGTACCTCGTAGTGATGCACGGCGTCCAACTTCCAGACACAATTTAGTTTCATAGCAAGTTGGCCCTTAGTCCAACAAACTTTACACCGAACACTGCACTGTGCGTTTGTTACAACACGTGGTATTTTATAAACTGAGTTCCATTTATATTAATGTGACGTAATTGTGTGAAACGTAGTTGGTTCAGATGGCTCTGAGCACTATGGGACTTAACTTCTGAGGTCATCATTCGCCTACAACGTAGAACTACTTAAACGTAACTAACCTAATGACATCACACTCATCCATGCCCAAGGCAGGATTCGAACTTGCGGCCGTAGCAGTCGCGCGGTCCCAGACTGTAGCGCCTTGAACCGCTCGGCCACCCCGGCCGGCTGTGAAACGTAGTCTTTCATACAAATTTTAAAAGGAAAAAGAGAGAGAGAGAGAGAATGCACGTGACGTGACATATCGTCTCTGAATACGTGCTATCACCGAAGCTTCCACATACGACTCTGGAGTGTATCGTGGTTACGTATATTTGGGTTACATTCATGTCGAATGCAAGAAGCATCAGCGTGTTAATGAGAAGAGACATTCGTCCGCTATTGTGGATTTTACCAGCGGCTAGATGGACCACATTGTAGTAAATCAATCATCAGTTCAAGGCTGCGCCACAGTAATATCATTCAGAACCACCTCGGTTCTGTGACGTTTCACAATGGCGGCCGAAGAGTGTACTTCTGTTCTTCACTCGTCGCAGGACGCTGAAATTAATGTGGGAGCCGAAATATGGGCTTTGGGCTCTCCAAGCATCGAAGAACCGCCGGAACTGACAAATCTCAATTTAAGTTGGTATATTCAAGTGGTGGATAGTAATACATCGTAATCCGCATGGGGCAATATATCCCTCTTGCTAGTAGGAGGGTTGGGTTGTTTGGGGGAGGAGACCAGACAGCGAGGTCATCGGTCTCGTCGGATTAGGGAAGGATGGGGAAGGATGTCGGCCGTGCCCTTTCAAAGGAACCATCCCGGCATTTGCCTGGAGCGATTTTAGGGAAATCACAGAAAACCTAAATCAGGATGGCCGAACACAGGATTGAACCGTCGTCCTCCCGAATGCGAATCCAGTGTGCTAACCACTGCGCCACCTTGCTCGGTTGCTAGTAGGACAAAGCTGTTTTGATAGTTGGACGTATGCTACTGTTGGTGATGTTTACATTGGCGTGAAACAGAGTCGTGTTACAGTACAGGAACTTATTGTCCGACCTTCTGTAGAAACCAGTAACAAATCTCCATCACCAGGAAATCAACACAACACTCCATCGCTACCGAATTGTGTCAGAAACAGCCATAAGACAAAACGCTATGACCGTCAGCATGGTTGGCTACGCAAGCTCAAAACAGAAGAGATTCTGCATGGAAGTTTCTGAAGGTTTGAGACCGCCGGTCACCAAATACGCGTAAACTACTTGCCAGTGGTTTGTGTGAGCAACTGGCTCCCTATGCCGTCCTAGATGTGTACAACTGGAGCCAGGTGGAGCGAATTTGGTGACCAAGAAACCATCGTGAATTCACTCTCATGCTTCTCAAACCACTGTAGAACTACTCTGTCTTTGTGACACGGGCAGTTGTTCTGCTGGATGATGCCATCACCGATGAAAAACATTTAGCATGAACTGATGTAGGTGGTCCACAAAAATCTTCACCAAGTCCACATATGTCATGGTGCCTTCCATCACCATAAAAGATTCCATGTAACGCTAGGTGGCTATCCCACCATAGCATAATACTGTCCCAACCGATTTGTTTCCGTATAGGGTGCATGTTTCAGACAGCCATTACCATGCGTGACGGCCTATCCGTGCGCGACCATCGACCTGGTATATTACCGACCGTAGTTCATCCTACCATAAGACGCGTTTACGTCGGTCAACGGTGCAAACTTGGTCATCCTATTCCGATAGCAGTTCTTTTTGTAGACGTCGTTGGCTCTACATGAGATTATCTGCTTGTCGTCTACTGTGAAGCCCCTCTGAACGATGTGCTCCGAAACACTTGCACTTACTCCAGCATTGTAGTCTGTCGATAGATCTAACACAGATCGCAGCCTATCCTTCTTTTTACAGCCTACAAACCTCCGAACTTCAAGTGAGTCACCGACATCTGACACATTGTCACCTACTCGTGGTTTCACCTTCGTTCTACATCTACATCTGCATCATTCTCCACAATCAACCTAACTGTGTGTGGCGGAAGGTACTTCTGGTACCATTAACTGATTCCCCCTGCCCTGTTCCACTCGCGAATGGCGCGTGGGAAGAACAATTGTCGGCATACCTCTGTATTAGCTCTAATTTCTCGAATTTTCTTCTCGTGGACATTTCATGAGATGCATGTGGGAGGAAGTAATGAGCTGTCAAACTCTCCATGCGAAGTACTCTCTCTCTCTGGCTAGAGCAGATTTTATCAGATACACATAAGAGTGACAGTGATTACGAATCAGTTTTTGGAAATGGAGAAGAGAGGTATCTCACTTCTTGCCGTACAGGAAAAATAACTTTATCTTGTGGTCTGTCTTCCGTAGGACATGAGCGAAATAAGAACTGTAAAATTAAATATTATTCTTAATGTTATCCATGAAAAGTTACTTAAAATCACTTGTACTATGTACGGTGACGAACATGGTTTAGATTATTTAAATTTCTGTCAGTAGTACCGGCCAAAGCAGCTGTTCGTAACTCGGATATGAAAAATTAAGAAGACTGAGGAAACCAGAAATATATGTTGATGGCCTGGTAAACACCCTTAATTGAAATAATTTTAGACATTTTCCTGCTGTTACTGAAAAAGACGAATAGCAATATTTGAGTAAATTTGAATTTGCTGCTTAATGGAGACGTATTGTCCTCCACATGCGATGCTGTGTTAACTGACAGCGCTGCAGTTAGAAAATGCTAGAAATGCTGAAATAATTAAAATCGTGACATACGGATCCAACTTTTCTATAAATGATAACTGAATTAACGTATGGCACACATATTAAGCTTTAAGCATAGAATCTCACTCTTAATCGCACTTCTTCAAATACGGCCACTGCACTCGATACGAAACAAAACATAAGATAGAAAATGCGGCTAATGGCAAAAAAAGATAATATTACACAGTACGCTTTCCAGGGATAGTAGTTCATACACATAGTTATAACATCCAGTGCGTAAATCTGTTACTCAAATTAGGTTGTTATTCGGTTTTCTATTCAGATTTTACATGGCCACGAAATGTTTCTCACAAGAACAAACAATCGTGAAAAATTATTAATAAGTTATCCCTCTGGGATTCATACTCACATATCCTGACCTTTGGTTTGAGAACGTTATAGAGTGATGCTGATGTACATATGATAGGACGGTATACAGGTCGGAGATAACGTGGATGTTGATGAATGTTAAGAAGCTGATAATAGTATTCAGGATACTAGCGTACCTTCTCTTATATATAGAAGTGGACAGATATCATATGACATAATTGCACCTGTCAAGTGCAGACAGGCTTCCAGGAGCATAATACGTGAAACTACGCATATTCCATGTCATCTTAGACCACAAATACAGATAAGGGCAGATTGTCTCAGACTTTTTATCACCAATAACATGAAAAGTGTAACACTAATGCGTAACAATAATCTTACAGAAGACAGTAAAGTTCTACATCTGTATCTAGAACGCTGGATTGAACTTGACTCTACAAATCTACAGGCATTCTTTGGTCTACTAATAATAACTAGTTTACACAACGCACATGGGTAACGTTGCGTGAATTTCGATCAGATGAATATGGCATAATCATTTTTCGAGTCACAGTGAGCTTTTCAAAATCTCGTGATATTCTGATATGTCTTCGGTTCGGTGGTAAACGCCCAAGAGTAGAAAGAAAGCAGTTTCCTGATCAAAAGCTGAACCTTTACGGGCTGTGTTTGAAATATTCATTTATACAGGCACTTCGTCTTATATCTCTGGGCCTAATATTACATTTGATGAGCACCTGTGTACTTACGCGGGACGGTGTCCGTTAAACGTGTACATTCCCTCGAAACCTGGACATTAAAGGATATAAGAGTGCGCCTCTGTAGATTTGAGACCATTTATCTCGTAAATACACAACTGTGAACAGGGAAGTCTGCTCAGTGAGGGCAAATAAATCAATGATACATGATTTAGTTGATCTTCTCAGGGGAAACGGTAGGAAAAATTCCACATATAATTTTTCTACAAGTTTGCAACTTAATTTACAGCATGCAACAATGGAGCTGTAATTTCAACAATGTGCTTGGGTCTGGCAATACGTCATTATTGTTAATGTGGAAACGTTCTACGTTTTATCGCCGTATAGACGCTATAATCACTTTGGGGTCGTGAAGACCCTACACATATAATACGTTTTTCCAGAACTGATACCATGCAAGATTCAAACGTCTATGTAGTGCTCTCGTGCCGTATAAATGATTCCGTGACGAAACACGCCACTCTGCTTGAGAACTAACATCCCCATAGATGTGCGGGCTCACATGCGGTTCCTCTTCATGGTAATGTCTTGACTCAAACTCGTCTAAGGGTTGAACCGCACGTGTCGCCTTACACGCCCTAAATTAGATACATGTGACCCTTTGGTTAAATTGTCTGGCTCATGGCAAGTTTTCGAAATACAAAGTTAATATAAAATATAGTAACAGTACTAATAATATATGGAACTAAATCAACGACCCATAAATGATGTAGGCCACACAGTTGCTATTTTGTTAGAATAATGTTTGTTCAGAAAGCAAACTAATAGCGAAAGTGGACGTATGTAGAGTTACTGTTACACTACAGCACATATCCATTTGACACAGTTCGATCATTCACAATCACATGGCGACATACAAGGCCGATATTCCACCTCGTTATCTTCACGAAAAGTTAGAGTTCACACCAGGCACGCGGCTGCTCACCGCTCAGAGATTAAGTCCCGCTATACAGCACAACGCGAAATTTTCTAAGTCGTTTCACTTCCTAGCTAACTAAAGACCGACTGTCGCCTTTCGCGTCTCAATCCCAACTGTGACCTTTTTAGTGTCCAGCCGAACTGTACTCTCTGATGTCTAGACCAAAACTATCCCTCTCTGCCCGTCTCCGGCCGCGCTTTGCCGCGCGTCGAACATCGTCACTCAACTGACTAGGGCAGTTCCCTTTCCTGAAGCCGTCCATCTGATTGGCTACAGCTTGTTCTACATTATTTTATATTTCAACATATTTGAATAATCCAAGATTGACCACTTTCACATTCCAGATAAAGTAACAATAATATCCATTGTTAAGTTATTTTACATAAAGCCAATACAATTTCCTTCTTGACTTTGAATGTCACAGCCAGTAACCTTGCACCATTGTGCTTTCTGATAAATAAATAAAGAACAAAAGTAACTATTATGCACTAAACTTTAAGACAAATATTCTGTTACTTAATGATTCAATACGGTGTCATGCTGCCATCGTTAAATGTGTTTTGTGTGGAGCAAATTATGATCTGATTCCTAACTGAAAATACTGATAATTTAAATTTACATCTACATCTACATCTATACTCCGCGAGCCACCTTACGGTGTGTGGCGGAGGGTACTTATTGTACCACTATCTGATCCCCCATTCCCTGTTCCATTCACGAATTGTGCGTGGGAAGAACGACTGCTTGTAAGGCTCCGTACTTGCTCTAATTTCTCGGATCTTTTCGTTGTGATCATTACGCGAGATATATGTGGGCGGTAGTAATATGTTGCCCATCTCTTCTCGGAATGTGCTCTCTCGTAATTTCGATAATAAACCTCTCCGTATTGCGTAACGCCTTTCTTGAAGTGTCAGCCACTGGAGCTTGTTCAGCATCTCCGTAACGCTCTCGCGCTGACTAAATGTCCCCATGACGAATCGCGCTGCTTTTCGCTGGATCATGTCTATCTCTTCTATTAATCCAATCTGGTAAGGGTCCCATACTGATGAGCAATACTCAAGAATCGGACGAACAAGCGTTTTGTAAGCTACTTCTTTCGTCGATGAGTCACATTTTCTTAGAATTCTTCCTATGAATCTCAACCTGGCGCCTGCTTTTCCCACTATTTGTTTTATGTGATCATTCCACTTCAGATCGCTCCGGATAGTAACTCCTAAGTATTTTACGGTCGTTACCGCTTCCCCGTACGAGTCTTCTGATGTTGCTACTTTCTTGTAGACAACCGTCTCATCTGCAAATAGCCTCACGGAGCTACCGATGTTGTCAACTAAGTCATTTATGTATATTGTAAACAATAAAGGTCCTATCACGCTTCCCTGCGGTACTCCCGAAATTACCTCTACATCTGCAGATTTTGAACCGTTAAGAGTGACATGTTGTGTTCTTTCTTCTAGGAAATCCTGAATCCAATCACAAACCTGGTCCGATATTCCGTAAGCTCGTATTTTTTTCACTAAACGTAAGTGCGGAACCGTATCAAATGCCTTCCTGAAGTCCAGGAATACGGCATCAATCTGCTCGCCAGTGTCTACGGCACTGTGAATTTCTTGGGAAATAGGGCGAGCTGAGTTTCACATGATCTCTGTTTGCGGAATCCATGTTTGTTATGATGAAGGAGATTTGTATTATCTAAGAACGTCATAATACGAGAACACAAAACATGTTCCATTATTCTACAACAGATTGACGTAAGCGAAATAGGCCTATAATTATTCGCATCTGATTTATGACCCTTCTTGAAAATGGGAACGACCTGCGCTTTCTTCCAGTCGCTAGGTACTTTACGTTCTTCCAGCGATCTACGATAAATTGCTGATAGAAAGGGGGCAAGTTCTTTAGCATAATCACTGTAGAATCTTAAGGGTATCTCGTCTGGTCCGGATGCTTTTCCGCTACTAAGTGATAGCAGTTGTTTTTCAATTCCGATATCGTTTATTTCAATATTTTCCATTTTGGCGTCCGTGCGACGGCTGAAGTCAGGGACCGTGTTACGATTTTCCGCAGTGAAACAGTTTCGGAACACTGAATTCAGTATTTCTGCCTTTCTTCGGTCGTCCTCTGTTTTGGTGCCATCGTGGTCAACGAGTGACTGAATAGGGGATTTAGATCCGCTTACCGATTTTACATATGACCAAAACTTTTTAGGGTTCTTGGTTAGATTGTTTGCCAATGTTTTATGTTCGAATTCGTTGAATGCTTCTCTCATTGCTCTCTTTACGCTCTTTTTCGCTTCGTTCAGCTTTTCCTTATCAGCTATGATTCGACTACTCTTAAACCTATGATGAAGCTTTCTTTGTTTCCGTAGTACCTTTCGTACATGATTGTTATACCACGGTGGATCTTTCCCCTCGCTTTGGACCTTAGTCGGTACGAACTTATCTAAGGCGTACTGGACGATGTTTCTGAATTTTTTCCATTTTTGTTCCACATCCTCTTCCTCAGAAATGAACGTTTGATGGTGGTCACTCAGATATTCTGCGATTTGTGCCCTATCACTCTTGTTAAGCAAATATATTTTCCTTCCTTTCTTGGCATTTCTTATTACACTTGTAGTCATTGATGCAACCACTGACTTATGATCACTGATACCCTCTTCTACATTCACGGAGTCGAAAAGTTCCGGTCTATTTGTTGCTATGAGGTCTAAAACGTTAGCTTTTAAACAGATGAAGTTACAGAGTTAATATTTACAACATTTGTCATTTTAATGATGCGCTTCTATATAAAAGGTCATCGTTAAGATCGAATAAAGCGTTCAGATTTTAGCAGTCAGGTATTTATTAGAAAACTTGTTAATTTCACTTTAACACTAAATCCTAAATTTTTACAGATATGATCAATATTCGTTTTATTGGGATCACCATGAAAATTTAAGGAGATTGGCAGATTAAAATTACTGTGAGTTGATTCCCTGCATTACTACAGAATTGAATAGTTTTCATAAATGTTTCCCTTTATGGCCGATCTTAGGTCCGCCATATTTAACACTGCTACGTCTCCTCGGCCACAAGCGGGTTCTATTGGGTTTCCCTATGACATAGGTTCTTGTCTGTCTCACTCGCACACGACAGCGCTTAGGCCTCAATAGACAATCGACGCCTGTGAATTTCCCCATCTCGTGGTGAATCTGTGCCCTATGTGGTTCACGGCCTCGACGACAGGGTTCGTTTCACAATTCCTGTAGGGTGACTCTTTCCGTTATATAATTAAATGAGAGGGCAATGCTCGTTAACTCACATTCTTTGTATCTTCTGTATATCTTCCCTGAATCTTCTACGAGTATTAAACTTACCTGGTAAGGATGTCAAACTGATGAAAAATACTGAAAAATTTGCCGAACAAGTGCCTTGTTATCCACTTTCTTCGTGGATGAGTTAATTTGCTTAACATTCTTTCTATGAATCTCAGCCTGACATCTGCTTCTCCTGCTGTTTGTTTTATATGGCGATTACAGTTCAGCGTTCTCTGGCTATTTACTCGTAGAAATTTTATGGTAGATGCTGTTTCCAGCAATTTAACATCAATAGTGTAGCGCTACAGTAGTGGACTTCTTTTTCCTATTTATGTGCAATATTTATCTACGTTCGGAGTGAAATGCCAGAGCCTGCATGTTGATCAACCTTTTGCTGGTTATTATGCAGATCGACACTGTCTTCTAGCATTCCCATTTTCATATAGACAATCGTATCATCGACGAAAAAAGTCTTAAAGAGTTTTTTGAATGAATAAACCGCCAATCGACTGCGTATTACTGTATTTATCTTGTGTACTATCTATATTTCGGCTTTTATGCCTATATCGAGTACAATCCTAAAAGTTCTTAGACCATTAACAAGTCATATCTCTTAAGGCAGTCCAAAGCAGATCAGGAATTAGTTTTATATATCGACCCCATCTCTCTGCCTGAACGTTTTATTGTAGTAATCTAATTAAATTTTCAAACAAAGGTGACTAATCATACCAACATATATTTAAGTAAATTGTGATGCAGTGTCATGGCCAGTAGAGTGGTTATGACGAAATACATGGTCCAGTCACATTAACGTGACCACTGCCAATGTTCGACGTCAACATGCAAGAACCTCTTTGTTTCTTTTGCTTGCGCCTTTTCCAGCAATGGCGCAGGGTCGGCATGGTTATTCGGATTTGGTAAGGTTAATTTAAGGGGTGGCCGGATGCCCTTCTTGCCGCCACCCCGTACCCACCAGGACAGAGTTAGTGTACCCCAAGTGTCTGTGGCCAGTGTAATCCATGGAAAAGTGCGAAAGTGTTCAGATGTTTGCGAGCCATTTAACTGAGGTGGGACGTGGAGACCAGCCCGGTATTCACCTAGTGGGATGTGGAAAACCGCCTAAAAGCTACATCCAGGCTGGCCGGCACACCGGCCTCCGTCGTTAAGCCGCCGGGCGGATTCGATCCGGGGTCGGTGCGCCTACCCGAGTCCAGGAAGTAGCGCGGTAGCGTTCTCGGCTAATCTGGCTTGTAACATTCAAGAACCTCTCACAGAAGAAAAGTGGCAGCACTACCAGCGGAAGGTATACAGGGTGAAGAAAAATTCGCGCACTCGGACTCTGGAGTGCGATTCCTCACGTCCTAGCAATACAAAAATGTCTCACAAAATTTCGTCCAGCGCATATTTCGGACGGTAAATGGACACTGAAGACTGGCAATCTGGCAATAATATAATCATTTGTGCGTTAATTAATTCTATCAGCCTATAACAATAGTTCTGTGCAGTTGGTGCAGTGGATAGTCTTTTGGGTTACCATGCAGGAGGTCTATGTTTCGATTACGGCTGCGGCTCATTTGTTTTTATTTTCTACATGTAGTCTGCACGGTACGGTATCTGCCATTTTAATCGTCATACAGCGATTACAGATGGTCTACAAAACGTTTGCTGTTACGTACTATAAACACAAAACTGGAAGTACAGTCGTATTTATTCGTAAGCTTTTAAAGAAACCTTTTGTATGTCGTGGACGCGACCTGTTTCGCGCCACTGCCTCTACTACATTCCAAACTTGTTTTGTGTGTATCCTCCGCTAGTGGTCCCAATGGTTAACACCAACTATTATTCTTGCCACGTTCAGATCCATTCCATTCCATAAAGGACTTGAGTCACCAGTAGGACTAGCAACGTGCTTTGCAAATAAGCTCGATTTACGTAAATGGAAATGATTTCTAGAATATCCACTGTAATCGCCACATGACGATTAAGACGCACGATACCGTACCACGTACCGAGCGAGGTGGCCCAGCGACTAGCACACTGGACTCGCATTCGGGAGGACGACGGTTCAATCCCGCGTCCGGCCATCCTGATTTAGGTTTTCCGTGATTTCCCTAAATCGCTCCAGGCAAATGCCGGGATGCTTCCTTTGAAAGGGCACGGCCGACTTCCTTCTCCGTCCTTCCCTAAAACGATGAGACCGATGACCTCGCTGTCTGGTCTCCTTCCCCAAACAACCCAACCCCAACCCCAGCCCGTACCACGTAGATACATTTAGAAAATAGAAACAATTAAGCCTCAACCAGAATCGAACGCTTGACCTCCTACATGCTGACCCAAAAGGCTATCCACTGTACCAACTGCACAGCACTGCAGTACATGATGAAAGAGGTAGTTACCTCACATCTTACATTTAATTACAGTGGTGCCAGCTGCCAATCATTAACGTCCATTTATTGCCTGAAATATGCGCAGTACGAATTCATGTGACAGATATTTTTGTATTGCTAGTATGTTAGGAACGGAGCTGCGAAGTCCGAGTGCGCGAATTTTTCTTCACCCTGTATAAAGCATGTCGCGGAGAGGGGGAGGGGGGGGGTATAGTAGTGCAAAACAGTGCAGTCGTAGTCGTCATGTGGAAACGGGGCTATTTATCTGACATCCAAGCGTGCATGATCGTTGACTTTCGGGCCAAGGTGGAAGCTCGTCCGAAGTGGCTATGTTTGTAAACATTTTTTCGTGCCGCCGTGGTTCATGTATACCATGCCTGGAAAAATGGCGTTGTCCACGAACGGTGCCGAGGCCACTGTGGCACCACGTACCATAGATGACAGCGCGAATGACTGCTGCAGAGACATCTATGAAGCAATAAACGAGCAAATATTGAGTAACTGACCGCTCAGATGAACCAATGGGGTGCAAATGAGATACTTCGCTGTGTATGGGCCTCTCTGCCGCAGCACCTGTTTCAAATGGTTCAAATGGCTCTGAGCACTATGGTACTTAAATTCTGAGGTCATCAGTCCCCTAGAACTTAGAACTACTTAAATCTAACTAACCTAAGGACATCACACACATCCATGCCCGAGGCAGGATTCGAACCTGCGACCGTAGCGGTCGCGCGGTTCCAGACTGTAGCGCCAAGAACCGCTCGGCCACCCCGGCCGGGGCACCTGTTTCATGCACTCATGCTGAATGCTGGAATTTACACGCCATTACCGCAACTAGACGTCCAGTGAATAGTGACAGGTGGCCTTTTCAGATGAATTACAGTTTATGCTACACCAGAGAGATGACAGTTGGCTTGACGTATCAAAGCAGGTATCCTGCAACAATCGTCAGAGTGTTACGGTCTCGGGAATATTTTCGTGGCATACGTTGGTTGATTTCGTCATTCTGGAAGGCACAATGGATCATATCGAGACCATGTTCACACTCATATGAGCCTTGTTTTTCCTCGATACTGTGACACCTACCAAAAGGACAATGCAATGTGTCAGCTCTCGTAGTGTGCATGGGCGGTTCGAAGAGCACCAGGATTAGTTTACCATACTCTCATGGCCATTAGACTTCATGGATTTAAACTGAATCGAGACTCTGTGGAAGCACATCGATCGGGCCCCCGCCCCATGGATCCTCAACAGAGAAACCTGGGCAGTTTTCTACGGCACTGTTGTCGTTATGTTGTTTTCTATTAATGATTGTATTGCAATTCATTTTGGTAGGAATCCAAGAAATGGTGGTAAACCACCTACATGACTCCACATCCTTGTCAGTAGCTTCCAGAACGTCACTGTCTCCCTGCACACCTCGCATCGGTTCGTACTGCAAAAGGTCGACTTCCAGGCTTTTGACAGGTGTTAACAGCCGGCCGGGGTGGCCGAGAGGTTCTAGGCGCTACATTCTGGAACCGCTTGACCGCTACGGTCGCAAGTTCAAATCCTGCCTCGGGCATGGATGTTTGTGATGTCCTTAGGTTATTTAGGTTTAAGTAGTTCTAAGTTCTAGGGGACTGATGATCTCAGAAGTTAAAACCCATAGTGCTCAGAGCCATTTGAGCCATTTTTTGAACAGGTGTTTACATTAATGTGACTGGACATTGTTTAAGCGGCTTATGGACACGACAGTACAACAGTACACCCAGGTTACTGGCTCTCGATCTTCCACCATAATCGAGTCCATCAACATGAGGTGTCAAATATGAGGTAGCCAAGGAGGTGGAAATGTGGGTTGTACTATGCCAGGACTGCTTGGTAGCTGTAACAGGAAAACACAATTAATTAGCATGAGTACAAAATAAGAAGGTATTTATTACTTTGCTGTAGTCCACGATCAGTTGGTTGACAGTTATAGAAGACGCGACTAGACTAAGCGTTTGTAGAATGACCTAATTTACAAGTCACAAATCTTGCAGTGACGAATTAATCTCTCGTAGTCTTGAATGTCGAATCCGGTGAAGACTAACTTGGAACGGAGCTACAAAGACTTGATGGCAGCAATGACTGAGCTGCAGACGATGACTGACTATCATCGGCGCTGGCTGACCACTGAGCGCGGCTACGAACTGTAGACTAACTGCACTACTCTCCTGCTGCAAATAAAGTGGCCTAGCGGCTCCTCGCGGAGAGCCTAGCCTCTTTTACAAGATGGACTTTCTTGTCTCAGTTGGCTACTTGAGACAAGCGTGTCTAGTGCAGCGCCCCTCGCGTTGTATTCCCGTACTCCCATACTCACTCTGTTTTGAGTGGTCATTTTCGTTTACACGTTAGTACCAAAATTGCCGATGACGTGAAAGCTGTCTGCTGTGCAGTTTGACATTTGAATGGTGAAAGTGGGGTTATGAGGTGCTATTCTTTTTACAAATAAATCGAAATATAGTAACAAATTGTAGGAACAAACAATGACAAAAGAGTTTCATTAGGTTACCTTCCATTCGGAAGTGGGTGCACTCAGCGACTGTTGTGTGATCTATAAATTATATAGTGCAGGAATCAGTCGTCATTCTTTTAAATTTTATTACGCAAATCCAGATTTAGACTAGTAGCTAGCCATTGGCAATGCACTATTATCTATTCTCAACTTACTGTGACTGACGCCTGAACAACAGGGACTTAACTTGCATTGAGAATAGAAAATAGTACATTGAGAATGGCTCACTACTGTCCTAAATTTGGATTTGCGTAATAAAATTAAAAATAAAGGACGACTAATTGCTGCACTCTATAATTTATAAAACAACAGAGTTTATAATGACCAAAGCAGAATTAATAGTGGATGTTCTTGGGAAAAGTCCTGCGGTAAATTCTCTACACTCCTGAGAACTTAAAGAATAGCAAAAGTGTCATCCAAACATTTCAGAACATATACATGAGAAAATAAATACTTGCAAACACATCAGACAATATGTAGAACGCAGTAAATAGCGCACTTTTGCTTTATCCTTTGTATCTTGTTTTCTTGCTAAGTGCCAAATAACAACGAAAATTATTTTTCTCATCCAATAACTCTGACTTTTTTACAGTTGAAATAGTTTTCGTTAAAACACGTATCTACTTACATTCTTATTCATCAATAGTTGAGCTTTATCTCTGTAAAATGTAAATGCCTTTTAACGACCTGATTATTAGAGTAGATGCACCAAATATCTGCTTATAATAAGTAATCTTTATTTGCGACAGACTGTTTCGGTTTTATCGGTATTTTGAAGTACCTGCATTTGTAATTTTGGTAACAGGTATGGATGCAACTGTCATTTATATTAAAGTAGCTGTATTGTATTCACATGTAGATTGATGTGGCGTCCATATTACGTCGTTATTAGACTGTTTTACAACTTTCATTGCTTAAATAAGATGGTAAATGATGTCAAGATGTTGAAAATAAAATGCTTTTTGCTTCCACGTATTTCGTCTCTCTTGTAGGAGAACACTAGCAGGTAGGAAATGCTATCGGGATCTTGTGTAGCTTTTTAGTGTCCCACAAAAACAAAACAAACAATAAACAACAAATATTAAGTAGAAACGAAAGCACATAATCCGTTTCTATAATAGGAGTGAGCTCGACGAGAATAGGTCATAACTCCGGATGTTAGCAGGTGCCGCCATAGTCCTTCGTCTCTGCGCATGCGCAGCGTGCAGCAGACTCGGAAATTTAGAACTCCGCACTCGGCACAATCTACAGATCATTGACGTCATAGACATAATCGCGTCGCGTTTGGTTGCTGATTTACACATAGGCACGAAAGGCTCACACACTTCGAGTAGTCGATTTTGACCAGAAAGTCGCTCGTGTAAAACGAGCTTAAAGTACTGCGACTGGCTGTGTACTCTTTGGCTAGCACACCCGTTCTTCTGTTCCGTTTATCGAGAGAATCGCATCCGGCGGATCGATCTCTCAGGCGGCGGTGTGGTCGTATGACTGACGACATCACACAGACGCATCGTGGGCGAGACATTATCACAATTAGTTTGGGAACATTACGCGGCTCTATATACTGCAACATTTATGTCCAATATCCAATCTAATTTCTCCGTTGCTACGCAAGCTGGCTGATGGTAAGGAAGACTGACACCGTTTGCAAATAAATGTTCCTTTGTCAGCGTATGGAAGTGGTGCACAGAACTTTTTAAAAATATTGGCAAGTTATGTGGCACCACATAGGTAAATTATATTGAATAGGAAGCAGAAGTAACATATATTCAATCTGATGCCTGAGCCTTCTAAGTTCGGATCATGGATGTGTGTGTGTGTGTGTGTGTGTGTGTGTGTGTGTGTGTGTGTAAATCGAATAAAACTTAATAGACTACAACCCAAACTGACTATAATTATTTCGTAAACGGAAAAACCTCCGCGAGGCTGTTCCAGTGTGAGCTGTCGTCACTGACACAGATGAAGATGCCCCGCTGACATACGTGTGTGTCCGCAGTGCTGACGGCGAGTACGTGGTCACGACCATGACGAAGGCGGTGCTGCACCACACGGGCAAGGTCGTCTGGACGCCGCCCGCCATCTTCAAGTCGTCCTGCGAGATCGACGTCCGCTACTTCCCGTTCGACCAGCAGACGTGCTTCATGAAGTTCGGCTCCTGGACTTACGACGGAGACCAGGTGAGGCAGCACATCACATGTTGATACTCCGCTGCAGAGTGAAAATCTCATTCTGGAGACATCCCCCAGGCTGTGGCTCCGCAGTATCCTTTCTTTCAGGAGTGCCAGTTGTGCAAGGTTCGCGGGAAAGCTTCTGTGCAGTTTGGAAGGTGGGAGAAGAGGTACTGGCAGAAGTGAAGCTGTGAGGACCGGGCGTGAGTCGTGATTGGGTAGCTCATATGGTACAGCACTTGCCCGCTAAAGGCAAAGGTCCCGACTTCGAGTCTTCGTCCTACACACAATTTTAATCTGCGAGAAAGTTTAATATCAGCGCACACTCCGCTGTAGAGTGAAAATTTCATTCTAGAAACATCCCCAGGCTGTGGCTAAGCCATGTCTCCGCAATATCCTTTCTTCCAGAAGTGCTAGTTCTGCAAAGTTCGCAGGAGAGCTTCTGTAAAGTTTGGAAGGTAGGAGACGACGTAGTGGCAGAAGTAAAGCTGTGAGAACGGGGTGTGAGTCGTGCTTGGGTAGCTCGGATGGTAGAGCACTTGGCCGCGAAAGGCAAAGGTCCCGAGTTTGAGTCTCGGTCCGGCACACAGTTTTAATCTGCCAGGTAGTTTCATATTAGCGCACACTCAGCTGCAGAGTGGAAATCTCATTCTGGAAACATCACATGTTGATAGTAACTTCAAACTTTTTCACAGCCTACACAGTTATCTATCAAAAATAAGCTGCTCAAGTATTCAGTCGAACCTGGATAAGATTTCAAAGTACTGCAAAGATTGGCAACTTGGTTTGAATGTTCAAAAATGTAAAAAACTGTAAAGATTTAAAACGCTAGTATTCTGTGATCATTGTTCCAAGGAATAACAACTGGAGTCTGTGAACTCACAGCCTGATGTAACACTTTGTACGTTTATGATGTGGAACGGTCACATTGTCTCAGTCGTAGATGAAGCCGGTAAAATAGGCAGTTTAGCAGGAAAATGTAGTGAATCTACAAAGCAGAGTGCATACAAAACACTCATGCGATCCATCTTAGAATGCTGTTTATGTGTGTGTTACCCATACCAAATGTGACTAATCTGCATTCACACCATACTCCGCAAGCCACCTAATAGTGCGTGGCGGAGAGTACTTTTTGTACCACTAACTGAGCCCTCCAGCACTGTTCCACTCACCAATACCGCGCGGGAAGAATGATTGGCGGCAATCCTGTGTATTGGCTCTAATTTCTTGAATTTTCTCGTCGTTGTCATTACGCGAGACATATGTAGGGCGAAGTAGCATGTTGTCCCACGTTTCCTGGAAAGTGTTCTCTCGAAATTTCCATAGTAAATCTCTCCGTGATACATAAAGCCTCTCTTGTAACGTCTGACAATGGAGGTTGATGAGCATCTCCGTAACGCCTGGTGTCAAATAAACGATCCCGTGATGAAACGTCTCGCTCTTCGTTGGATATTCAATAACTCTTATATCAGTGCTATCTGCTAGTGATCTCAGATAAATGAACAGTACTCAAAAATGGGACGAACAAGTGCCTTATAAGCCACATGCGGCAGGGTGGGTTAAAAATTTCGTCGTACTGTTCAAAATAAACGTCCACCTACCTCAGTACGGCTTCTGCTCGACGCCCCTTCACTCTGCAAGCGTAGATACTTATAGACGGCGAAAAAGCAGCGTTGAAGAAAACGCCGCCTAATATCTGTCCTGCAAAGTCCACGTAAACTCTAGTACTATTTCAGTTCCTGCAATCTCACATATATTAATATTTCGGGTAGTGATATGGTGCATTTTTTCTCACAGCAAATGTTCAAAAAATTTATAGATAAGCCTTTTTATTGCTTCTAGCACACATGAAAACGGGCTGTCAAGTCCGCATTTACCTAACTAACATATCTATAGTTCTCTGTTCACAGTTCATACAACCAATTTCACACGCAAAGCAGCCAGAAATTTACACTAATCCGACCCGATTGATGACGCGATCTCACAGTCACACATCCGCTACTATAAATGTATTTCACATTCGGTCCTTTTCAGTGGGTTTCTTTAAAAGAAACTGCTCGCCAAATACTCCATGACTGAATACAGAAAAAGCCACACGGAATTTTCATAAACGCCGAAAGTTCACACGCGACTAACTTTCCAACAAAACACCCGCGGAACTCCAAACTTCCGTCAAACTGCTCGTAAATACATCAGCGTTAGTCACGACTCGTACTAAACGCGAGGAACTCAATACTCTTTCATTTTACACATAATGAGAATCATCAAGTTTAACATGTCCTTCCGCGTCCGAAGCTGGGGATCCTTCGAGATCATTCTCGCGGCAAAACTCGCCTAAGCCAATCACTGTTCAGAAAGTAATTTACGTCATCCGAAAATGCAAATACTAACACAGCGTTTAATAAAACAAAACGAAACAAAATTAATCTTGAAAATTATTTAGAAAACGTTTGCTCTTTAAACTGATATTCTGGCTGCCTTCTTACAGAAGCAATCACCCCAAGACTTATGTCATCAGCAATGTGGGTAAATTACATCTTTCCCATGTTCCAATTACGTAATGTTGTACATAACATAATACTGAATTTTTACGTGTGCCCCACATACACCCTCTCACTCATTCTCATTTGTTCACACAACATCATAATAAACAGATACTATTTTTCTGAATTTTTATTCTACAAAATCAAGAATAATTAAAGTTTTGAAAATAGAAATCCAAACTAATTGATTTGATATACCGACAATTTTGTGAATGACTTCAAATGATAACAAAAGACAAACTGTAATCGTTCCTAACTGAATTTTTCACCCAGAGTGTCGGTTTGGTGGGTCTTACGTAATTTTCTGATCTCCGAAACTATTATATGTACAGCTTTGAAATTTGGAGGAGATTGTCTTCTGAATAACAAGAAACAGTATCCAAGTCTGAAAATAATCGGTTAATATTTAATATGTTTTATTTCGATTCGTAGGGGGTATAAATGTACGGTCGTTTTAAGTGACACAGAAGCCCGTTCTCACGCTCGCTAAATAGTAGCGACAGATTTGCTATGAGTCATGGCTACGACACAAGTTTGCAGCCTCCTGTACGTTCACCGGGCTTCACGTCTAGGTATCATACTGCAATAAGTGTTATCCCGTAATAACTTGCGACGTCACACACTTCTTTGTTGGATGAGCAACATTTCCTTAAGATTCTTCCCATGAATCTGGGTCTGGTATCTGCATTTCCCACTAACTGTTTTATGTCGTCATTCCACTGAAGGTCGTTCTGGATAGTTTCGCCTAGATATTTTACGGCAATCGCTGTCTCCAGCTGTTCGCCATCAATAGTGTAATTTTACAGTAGTGGATTTCTTTTGCTATGTATGCGCAGTATGTTACATTTATTTACTTTCAGTGTCAACTGCCACAGCCTCCACCGTTCTTCAATTCTCTGGAGGTCATTCTGCAAATCGTTACTATCTTCTGCCGTTGATACTTTGTTAAAGAGAACTACATCATCTGCGAACAGCCTAAGAGAGCATTTGACGTTTTTTACTAGCTCATTTATATATATTGTAAACAGCAACGGTACCATAACACTTCCTTGATTTACACCGGAAGTAACCTTTATATCTGTCGATTTCGCTCCGTTAAGAACGACGTGTTGAGTTCTGACTGCAAGGAATCCAGTCGCAAATTTGCTCTGATACTCAAAGCTCGTATTGTTTTTTCGGTAAACGGAAGTGTTGGACAGCGTCAAATGCCTTCTTAAAGTCAAGCAACAAGGCATCAACCTGAGCGCCAGTGTCAGCGGCACTTTAGATCTCATGGAGGAACAGAGCGAGCTGAGTTTCGCAGGATCTCTGTTCGCGAATCTCATTTTGATTTTTATAATGGATATTTTCCTTCTATAAGAACGTCATAATTCTTGAGCACGAAACATGTTCCACAATTCTACAACAGACTGACGTCAACGACATATTTGTGTAAGTGTCCTACGGTCCTTCTTAAAATCGTGTACGACCTTCGCTTTCTTGCAGTCGCTAGGTATCCTTCGTTGATCAAGCGATCTGCAATAAATTACTGCTAGAAGGGGAACAAGTTCTTTCGCATAATCTTTGTAGAATCTCATATGTATGTCATCGAGTCATGATACATTTCGACTACTAAGCGACTGTAGTTGTTTTTCTGTTCCGCGGTCGGTTATCTGAATACCTGCCATTTTGACGTTCGTACGACGATTAAAAGGAGGGACCGTGTTACGATCTTCCGCAATGAAACACTGGAAGACCGAATTCAGTATTTCAGCCTTTTCTCTTTCATCTTCCGTTTCGGTGCCAATATGGTCACTGAGTGAACGAACAGATTATTTTGACCCACTTACTGATTTTGCATACTATCAAAGTCTCTTAGGGCTTTTACTCAGATCGGTTGACAAAGTTTTACTTTCAAATTCATTGATTCCTTTGAATTTTTACTCTTTGTTTTCCACATCTTTGTCCCCATCACTAACGATGGATACTGAACCTGTACTCAGAAGGACGGTACGAAAGGTCACTGGCTTGTTTGACCTGTTGGACAGTGTCACAGAGGTGCTGAAGAAACTGCGAATATAATATCTTCCAGTGTCTGCCACTTCAAACTATCCCGAGAAAGCCTATTTACATAGTTTAAACAACCAGCTTTAAATCATGAACCTAGGAGTATACTGCAACCTAGTAAGTATTTATCCCACCATCGATCGTTGGAACTAGCTAACTTCCATCTCGCACAGTGCCATGTAAACATCCTTATCGCACTCCGTGTGTGAATGTAATGGGAAGAAGCCCTAATAACTGGTACAATGGAAAGCAGCCTTTGCCATACACTTCATACAGTATGGATGTAGATGTAAATGTAGCTATAGATAGGTTAACGTTGTATTAACTGTACTTGCACTTCATGCCATTTCATTTTTGCCTTCATAGACTTTCTGCAGAATTGTATTGAGTTTTGTTTACAAAATTGCTTGTATAAAGTGATAACTAATCCCTCTTCATGGCGTTTCCTTTTTTCTGTTATAAGAATAAAATCATTCTATTGGAAGTACACATGACGATCCCAGCCTTCATGAACACAGACAGCCGTTGAAAGGAAACACTGAAAGTGGCTATTTCCGCATTTTATTCTTCGACTGTAATGATTTCTGTAGGTTGATCAATCACAGTTCAAGGGTAATTAGAGGCACGAAGTGCGTGAGAGGTGAAGTCACAATTATTTCTCCTCTGAGAAGCAACAACAGATGACGTATCGTACAGAAGGGGAAGCGTAATGTCTTTAGCTGGTGCAGAGACGGCACCACATCTCTCTCGCTCTCCGTCTCTCTCCCACTCTCTCTCTCTCTCTCTCTCTCTCTCTCTCTCTCTCTCTGTTGCTTGAGTGGTAGAACAAATAATGGTTACAGTTTTATTAATTTTCGATTTTCTTTTAATACCAAAGAACTTCAGTCACAGTTGTTGTAAGAACTTAATTTTTTATAGCAGGAAATGATGGAAATTTTTACGTGATTTGAGGTCTGTATGCTCCGTTTTGCTGATATGGTAAGCTGGATACAGTTACAGGAAGTACGTCTAACGTAGGTTAAAAAAAAAAGAAGCTCAGAAATCTAAACTAGGAATGGAAGATATACGTTTGCAATTAACGCTACACCAGTAAGTTGAACAAAATGCAACAGAAAACCGAATTCAGTTCATCATGAGGCGTTCATAGCCATTAAAATAGTTGTTTATGTGTAGCAGTACTGACACGCAGATGTTTACATTTTAGTTCGCCGTTCTGTATCGTTCTATTATTACTATTCGTGCTGTTCTAAAATGGAGAACGAATTTTCTTCTTCTTTCACCCTAAGTGAACAGATTGTGGGTATTGTATCCACAGATATTATAAGAATGATGTTCCACATCTCATCGTAAACCACTAGACAGATTTTAGCTACAATTGGTACACATGTCACTTACTGACTGTAAATCGTTGTTGTGGGGGTAAGAACAACCTATCTATCATAGGGGTGGGGGTGAGTGTGATCAAGTAGTGTAGCCCACGACGTGCGAGTACGCTTACATTAATCATTAAGCATTTAAGAATGAGAGCACGGGTAGACTTGCAACGAATTTCACATATAATTACAAAACATTACGAAACTTTTTCTCGAAGACAACCACCACAAAATGATGAAAGAAAAAAAGCTTATGGCTTACTATATTTTTGCTGTTGATGCAGTAAAATGCATGAAGCATAACTTTTTAATTTTTTAGTTCTCTATTACGAACTTTATCAGGAGATATGACGTCAAACAGTGATATGCGTGAAAAACTGTTGCATCACGAATGACATTTTAATTTGTTTCTTCTCTACTCCAAACACTATTCTCAACACATTTCGCAGACAGCAGCCACATTTACCATTGGATATATCTGCAAAATTATATCACTCAACAGCCCATAATTCAGGAAATACAACGTCATAAACTGAGATGCGTAAAAATGAAATTACAGGTCAGAATTCGCTAGACATACAGATGGAATTTGTGAACAAATACAGGTGAAATATTTAAATATACCGTATGTGAAATACACTGATGATCCAAAATATTATGACCGCCTGCTTAACGCTTGTTTGTCCGTCTTTGGTACGAAATACATCACTGATTCTATCAGGGATCCGATAGTTTGATGGTAGGTTTGTGGAGGTATGTGACATTACATGTCTTTGCACGGGTCATGTAATTCGCGTAAATAACGGGCATCTGATTTGTGTATGCAATGATGGCGCCCGATAGTGACCACGATGAGGTCCATAGGATTTACATCAGGGGAATTTTGAGGCCGAGACATCAATCTGAGTTCACCATAATGCTCCTCAAACCACAGTAGCATGGTTCTGGCTTCGAGGCAATGACAACTAAACTGCTGAAAGATGACATCACTGATGGGGAAGACGTCGAGCATGAAAGGATGCAGGTGGTTTGCAGCTGACAGCTTGTCTTCGATTACTACCACAGATGCTATTCAAGCGCAGGAGAATGTCTCCCATTGCATGATACTGCTGGCAACAGCACGCGTACGTGGCACGCTGCATTTTTCGAGCCGCAGTTCACACCGATGGCGGCGTTTGTGGAGACGAACATCGACATAGTGCAGCAAAAATGTGATTCCCCGAAGAGCCGATACGTTTCCATTGACTGACCATCGGATCTCGATGTTCTCGTGCACACTGCAATCTTTAGCAACGATGTCGTTTTGTCAGTTTGTGAACACGTAGGGGTGGTATACTGTGGAGCTTCATGTCAACAATGTAAGATGAACGGTGTTGTCCGAAACACTTGTCCGTGCACCAGCATTGTCCTCTCTCGGCATAGATGCCACGAATCATCGTCTGTCTTACTTTACAGAGCAGAGAAGCCTCTGAACTCCACGTTCTGTGAAGAATCGTGGACGTCCAAGCATTTAGCGCCTAGTAGTAGTTTGACTGTCCTTCCAAATCTTTCTGTTGATGCACACAAAAGTAGCATGTGGACGGTCGACCAGCTTCGTCGTTTTCGAGGTACTTGGTCACAGAGTGTGCCCTTTGTCAATCAACGAGATGGATATAAGCAGGGGGCGGAGGAGATAGAGGGAGGAGGAAAGGTGTGAAGGTAGATGGAGTAGGTGGACAGGGTGGGGGGGGGGGGGGAGGGGGGAGCAGTTTGACAGAGAAATGGTGAGTAGGAGATGGATAGGGAGAGGGGCAGGAGGAGATGGGCAGAGACTGGTGGTGGATGAGGTGGACAGAGAGAGGGTATGGAAGAGATGAACGGAGAGGGGATGAAGGAAGAAAATGACAGACAGAGGGGGAAGGGGTAGAGGGACTAATAGAAGACTGGACTAAATACATAACCGAGTAATTCCGGGTACTCGATTTGTTATAAAATAAAATCTTGTGGATAGTTGGGGGACGTTTGAGGCCTAGCAAATGGTTGCGAAACAGTATCGTTGATTCCCACTTGGGTTTTACAGAGTCAAAGACGTATGCGTAAGAGTTACAGGAGGGAATTTTCCACGTCGAAGTATTAAAATAAAAATGACGACAGCTTTGTGTGTCATATTTGTACATCCATAACAGTCCGCGGCTCTGCTACTCTACCGTGTTCCGATAATGACTGCGTAACCAGACTAGCTTTCCCTTTAGAGTTCACAGAAGAAGCAAAATACCGATAAAACCGAACTATTACGTAGCACTGTTGCGCCAAAGAGTTTTATGCTCCAGGAACATATTTGGCAGAAGTTCAGAGAGGAAGAAACTGAGCAAGCTGATTTTAGTGGTTGATGAAAAGATGTGAGGGATCATCAAAGGAGAAAGGATGAAATAACCTTCTTTCGGAACAGAGATAGTTTTGTAATTAATGAAAAAATTCAAGCTAAATAACTTTCACATGGACATCAGTTTTTCGCACTTGCACAGGAAAAATGTGCATTGTCAATGATGTGAAAAACTTACGTGATAGTTGGAAGCCGCTGACAGCCTAGAACTTTTAGGAACAATAACATCAGGCAGTAATTAGCCGTCTCAGTGCGAACTTCCTAAAAGCGCTTTTCTTTGTTGCTTCAAATGGCTCTGAGCACTATGGGACTTAACTGCTGTGGTCATCAGTCCTCTAGAACTTAGAACTACTTAAACCTAACTAACCTAAGGACATCACACACATCCGTGCCCGAGGAAGGATTCGAACCTGCGACCGTAGCGGTCACGCGGCTCCAGACTGTAGCGCCTAGAACCGCACGGCCACTCCGGCCGGCGCTTTTCTTTGTTGTACTTGGTGACTAAGTTTTTATTTCGATCACACGAGATCCATCGGCAGCTATGGGGAAAGAGAGGGCAGGTTTGAAGGAGGAGTCTCTCTCTGTTCTCGCCTCTGCAATTAACGAAGCTCGATGCTTTTAAAAGGGCTCCATCAGCGATTCGCGAGCAATTTAGCACTCCAGCCGCGTATAATTCAGCTCGCCCAGCGTCCCCGTCTGATGACTCACCAAGTACCGCCATCTATCGACTGGCAGCCAAGGGGCGCAGCTTGCGACGCAGTGGTGCTGCACCAACGATCCGGTCACGTGACACCGTCCCATCTCTCATCTTATGGACATATTTGGGATGTGGGATCTAAAACCTTGAATGACGGTTGGGGAAAGAGCGTATGACATCACTTGGTGCTTGGTGGGGCAAGATTTCATTGCTAATATAGGGTGGCGTACGAAATGTGTTACCATTTTGTTTTTGAATATAAACTATACTGTCACTACAATCTGAAAAGAACATATACTAAAATTAAGGGCCGTCCATGGAGATTTGTTCTTACTCAGCACGTGCTCAGTATGTCCACCATTTCGTTTCTTAATTTCCTTCAAACAAACACTGAAGTTAGTGATTACCCTACGGCACATGCCTTCTGTAACTTCACTGCAAGGTTGAAGAATAAGTCTTCTGAGCTCCATTAAATCACGTGCACGTTTCGGGGAAATTTTTTCCTTTAGGTACACCCAAAGAAAAAAGTCACATGGATTGAGGTCTGGACTGTTGGGGGGCCAATTTTGTCCGTCATTGAAGCGACCTGGAGACCTGAGTGAAATGATCCGCATGTCTAAATGCTCGTGTAAAAATTCCAATACAGTGTTTACAGTATGTTGTCTTGCTCCATCTTGTATGAACCACTGCATGTTGAAGGGCAGGGCAGTAGCAAGAAGCTGTGGAATTTAATGGAGGTCAGAAGACTTATTCTTCAAGTTTGCAGTGAAATTACGGAAGACGTGTGCCGTAGGGTAATCACTAACTACAGTGTTCGATTGAAGGAAGTTATGAAACGAAATGGTGGACATATTGAGGGTGTACTGACTTAGAACAAATCTACATGGACGACTCTTCACTGTAGTATACGTTCCTTTCAGATTGTATTGACAATAAAGTTTATATTCAAAAACAAAATGGTAACACATTTCGTGTCCCACACTGTAAACTGGTGAACATTGACGGTTAGTATCCTTCACTTGCTACAACATCCATGACTGCGCCGCCATTTCAGTGAGTGTGCCTCTGAATCTCCGTATAGTAATAATGAGTGAATTTTTGTACCTGATATTATTATACGGATAACTTCATTATAACTCTATTTTTATTCACTATAACTATCTGCATGTGCCTCTATAGACTGCATACCACCTCATGTCTGTTGATCATAAAATTCCTGACCCAGTAATTCGACCAACGGCGCATCTCTTTCGAAGCACGTGGAGTAGAAACAATTCACTTTGTAACCTTTTAACGCATGATCACGTAAGAACTCAATGAAAATGACGAACTCGTCTGGATAAGAACTTGCAGTTTCAACAGTAAAGAAAGCAACCATGTTCCCAGGGAAGTCAAATATACCGAGTAAATTAGAAGAAGTTTCGCAGTTGCTCATAATAACAGAAACTTTCAAACGAAACTCGAGCAACTTCAGACAAAACGGAGTGGCAGTAACTGATTCGACAGGAACCAGATGTAGAGCATCAATGAGGGAAGACGTCAAGAAACTGTCACAAATGCTCAATTACATTTAATCCACTTACTTATCACAGCCTTGCCTATACTGCTAAAGCAACATACAAAGACAGCGTTGTTTTGCGTCGTTTAGCACTGTTACGCCTCTTAGTTTGTGCCATGGAAAAACTGTGTAAGTAAGTGTAAAAATTCTTATAACAGATAGTGTTGTGTTAAGTGGCAATGTGATATCGAATTTATGGAGTGGTGTACTCATTGAATATTCTGTACAACTTAATATATCAATACACTCATGCTCATAAATTAAGGATAATGCTGATATATGGTGAAACAACGGTGTAGTGGGCGGTTTGCGGGCTTAAATCAACTCGGGAAATGATCATGCGGTGTGTCTGACCTGCGGTCGTCGCACGGTGGCGCTGGCAGCAATCCACATACACAGAGGTGTTTTGGTGCATGTCAGAGTACGGTGCAGCGAGTAAGTGTCAAGACATTTTGAGACGTGCTAATGGCGACTGTGTGTTAGAAATGGCCCAAAGAACACATATTGATGACTTTATCACGGGTAGAATACTAGGGCGACTGGAGGGTGGTCAAACACAGCAGGTCGAAGCATGGGACCTCCGTGTGCCACAAAGTGTGATCTCAAGATTATGGCAACGATTCCAGCAGACAGGAAACGTGTCCAGGCGCTACACTACGGGACGTCCACAGTGTACAACACCACAAGAAGACCGATATCTCACTATCACTGCCCACAGACGGCCACGGAGTATTCAGGCAGCCTTGCTCGGGACCTTACCGCAGACAATGGAACAGTTGTCTCTAGACACAAAGTCTACAGACGACTGAACAGACATGGTTAATTCGCCGGTAGACCCGTAAGGTGCATTTCACTGACCTCTGGTCACAGGAGAGCCCGTAAAGCCTGATGTCAAGAACACAGTACATGGTCATTGGAACAGTGGTCCCAGGTTATGTTCACGGACGAGTCAAGGTATAGTCTGAACAGTAATTCTCGCCGGGTTTTCATCTGGCGTGAACCAAGAACCAAATACCAACCCCTTAATGTCCTTGGAAGGGACCTGTATGGAGGTCGTGGTTTTTTGGTGTGAGGTGGGATTGTGATTGGTGCACGTACACTCCTGCATGTCTTTGGCAGAGGAACTGTAACAGGTCAGGTGTATCGGGACGTCATTTTGCACCAGTATGTCCGCTTTTCAGGGGTGCAGTGGGTCCCACCTTCCTCCTGATGGATGATAAAGCACGGCCCCACCGAACTGCCATCGTGGAGGAGTACCTTGGAACAGAAGATATCAGGCGAATGGAGTGGCCTGCCTGTTCTCCAGACCTAAATCCCATCGAGCACGTCTGGGATGCTCTCGGTCGACGTATCGCTGCACGTCTTCAATCCCCTAAGACACGTCAGGAGCTCCGACAGCCACTGGTGCCAGAATGGGAGGCTATACCCCAGCAGCTGGTGGACCACCTGATCCAGAGTATGCCAACCCGTTGTGCTGCCTGTGTACGTGTGCACAGTGATCATAGCAATTAATGGTGTCGGGATGCATGCGCAGGAAACAGTGGCGTTTTGTAGCACATGTGTTTAGGAATGGTTTTCTCTACTTATCACCATTACCGTGGTCTTACAGATCTGTGTTGTGTGTGTTCGTTATATGCCTATGCTATTAGCGCCAGTTTTGTGTACTGCAACTTGTGTGGCACCACATTCTTCTATTATCCTTAATTTATCAGCATGAGTGTATTCCATGCATCACCTGTAAACGTTACCTAAAAGGACATGCAATTAAAATATCGCTCAACAGGGAAAAAATTAAGGATGGGAAAACCATGTCTGCAAACGTCGTCCACCGATGCTACTGAACGTTGAAGTTGTATGCTTCGGCAGCTGCCACTAGCCATCCCTTCCGGAAGCTAACGTGATCGGTAGTGATTGCCTCGGTCACCAGTGGAGACTATGGCGCTTGTTGCTGCTGGAGTGTTGGCAGAAGAGCCAACACTGTGTTGCTAGAGGAGGCCGAAATGCACGCGTTTAATTACACGCTGACTGGCGCGAGGTCTGGAACAGTTAAGGGAATTAATAGTAGCAAGTAAAGTACGTAGTTGATATAATACTTAACTTTAATCCACAATTGGTGTACATCGCTCTTGATGATACATGCTTCACATAATAAATATCAATTGAATACGGCACCTTGCTAGGTCATAGCAAATGACGTAGCTGAAGGCTATGCTAACTATCGTCTCGGCAAATGAGAGCGTATTTGTCAGTGTAGCTTCGCTAGCAAAGTCGGCTGTACACATGGGCGAGTGCTAGTAAGTCTCTCTAGACCTGCCGTGTGGCGGCGCTCGGTCTGCAATCACTGACAGTGGCGACACGCGGGTCCGACGTATACTAATGGACCGCGGCCGATTTAAAGGCTACCACCTAGCAAGTGTGGTGTCTGGCGGTGACACCACAGCTGCATTCATCGGAGACGCTGCACCTAGTTCCATCTCTACTGGCGATCGTGGTAACCAGTCGCAATCACTGAATAACAAAGAATCCTACGGGTCGTTCCACCTACGGTCTGTCGTACGAAGTCACGTTTGCAGCTGGAAGGGAGGGCTAGTGGCAGCTGACGACGTCTGCAACTTCGATGCTCTGTAGCGTCAGTGGATGAAGCTTCCGACACAGACTCCTGTCCTCGATTTGTTCCTCAAGACACCCTCTACAACCCCTCGAAGTTCGTCGCAACATTTCCGAGACACCCTTTATAGCTAACTAATATAAACTGAATAACTGATGCTTTGGTACAGAATTGACAGTTTCATACACACAGGGACGCATATGTTTTAGTAGCTAATAGCTGGAAATGTAACGTATTTCATATTCCCATCTTACTCCCCTGAACAGAAATGAATAGATATACACCTGTTTATGTATTATTAAAAGACTTTCTAGTGGAAAAATGGAAGATTAGTGGATAATGGTTTAGAAACGCGTTAGCATAGATGACGTTAAAGACTGTAGAGTGATGGAAAGGATGTCCGTCTTCGTGTATTCGCCTAAAGTGATTTTTGGAAAGGGCAGAAAATCTAAATATGAATCAGTGGGCGTGTGTTGAGCCCATGTTTACCCCAATAAGAGTCCAATGCCTTAAACACACATCAATAGATACTTTGAGTGGTAATTTGCTCTTGTTCTAAAAGTATTACTTTTATTTTCTTAACCGGTTTTCGGCGTACAAGGCAACATTGGATGAGAAGTTACACGTCTAGATTGAAGCAGAAACGTACAGTTAATAATACTTTTGACAGTGCGGTGGTAATGCAATGTAAAGAGTAAACAGTTGAACAGTCAACAAATAAAAAATGGGTAATCAGGAAGAAACTTTAACACAAAACAGGAACAAATGGTTCAAATTGCTCTGAGCATTATGGGACTTAACTGCTGAGGTCATCAGTCCCCTTGGACTTAGAACTACTTAAACCTAACTAACCTAAGGACGTCACACACATCCATGCCCGAGGCAGGATTCAACCTGCGACGGCAGCGGCCGCGCGGTTCCAGACTGTAGCGCCTAGAAACGCTCGGCCACCAAAACAGGAACAGCAAGCCTGGTTATATGAATAAACAAAACCAATAAAATAAAATAAAATAAGTACTTGACAAGGGTACTTCAGGAGGTATGAAACATGGAGAGTGATACGCAAACCGTATGTAACTTCTCTTCCAACGTTGCTTACAAGCAATGTAACTTCTTTGGTGACAATACTCAGTAAATGTCTGCAGATGGCTTGTCAGCCGAAAACCGGTTCACACAATAAAAGTAACACTGTAGAACAAAAGAAAACTAGCGCTTTTCATTTATTATAATGTTGTTCTACCAATATTCAGTTAACAATATACTTTGAGCATAATTCGAGGATGAACGGCAGATTGAACATATTTAGATGGTACATCGAAAACAATAAAGAAAATAAACAAATATCGAAAAAAAGAAATTCCTAATAATTCCTTCCAATACCTGAAATACAATGAGACGTAAACGCATGGAATCATTAACTGTCTGCTAAAAGAAAAGAAAGCCTATATATAAAATATTCAGAAGAGGTACATGAAGTGTACCAAAACTGTCGAAGAACAGTTATGTCTTGAAATGGATCCAAGTGGAAAATAAAAACCCAACAAGTAAGTTAACGCCAGCTCCTGTGGTGACAGAACTGCTTCCTGTGTCAGGATAAGATCTGCCGTACATTACATTCCGAGGTTCAGTATTTTCGCCCTTTCACGCTACAGTACGTAAATATGTTGCAAAAATTTTTGTATAATAAAGTTACTGCCTCTAACAGTTTGTGATGAGCAGCTACAATCGGCTTTTTATTTTTCTACTATTGACGACGGTGTCTAATAGTAAAGTATCTTTTCCATGAATAAATCAAGAACAATCCTATAGACATTATCACGGCGTGTTTCTCTGCCCAAAGTTCTGGTGCCCATGTTTCAAAGCATTGCAGTGCAAAAAGAAGTTCCTGGAGATACTATTCATGCAGATGCTGCATTTATAATGGTTCTCTTACTTATTAACGTCCGGATCTTGTGTAAATGTGGTCTCGAAAAATATGTATTTTAGCTGTTTCCTTTTCATTTCACATTTTGTTGAATTTAAGTACATGTCTTACCTAATCTAAAATATGCCACTCGTCTTTAATGCATTGAATATTACACAGTTTAACTGTTTACCTGATTGATAGTTGTCATCTCACCAAATGAAGAAGTTAAGACACTGAAGAAATTCGTAACTGGGATTGTGGCTATGATAGATCAATGAAATCAGCGGCACTCACTCCGAGAAAATGGTATTCGCAAGCGTAGTTTACAGTTTAAAAATACGCTTTTTTTATATCATATTTTTCTGCGTTGTTTTCGGGAATACACGCGCCACATTATTCTCATCTTTTTGTTGATTCACACCCTACCTTTCATAGTAGACTGCTGCATAATTTCGTAGCGTTTTTGTTTTGTATGTTATTTATCCTTTATTTGTAATTCACTCTTGGTACTCTAGAAAATAGAGTGTTGTTGTTGTTGTGGTCTTCAGTCCTGAGACTGGTTTGATGCAGCTCTCCATGCTACTCTATCCTGTGCAAGCTTCTTCATCTCCCAGTACCTACTGCAACCTACATCCTTCTGAATCTGCTTAGTGTATTCATCTCTTGGTCTCCCCCTATGATTTTTACCCTCCACGCTGCCCTCCAATACTAAATTGGTGATCCCTTGATGCCTCAGAACATGTCCTACCAACCGATCCCTTCTTCTGGTCAAGTTGTGCCACAAACTTCTCTTCTCCCCAATCCTATTCAATACTTCATCATTAGTTATGTGATCTACCCATCTAATCTTCAGCATTCTTCTGTAGCACCACATTTCAAAAGCTTCTATTCTCTTCTTGTCCAAACTATTTACCGTCCAAGTTTCACTTCCATACATGGCTACACTCCATACAAATACTTTCAGAAATAACTTCCTGACACTTAAATCTATACTCGATGTTAACAAATTTGTATTCTTCAGAAACGCTTTCCTTGCCATTGCCAGTCTACATTTTATATCCTCTCTACTTCGTCCATCATCAGTTATTTTGATCCCCAAATAGCAAAACTCCTTTATTACTTTAAGTGTCTCATTTCCTAATCTAATACCCTCAGCATCACCCGACTTAACTCGACTACATTCCATTATCCTCGTTTTGCTTTTGTTGATGTTGATCTTATATCCTCCCTTCAAGAGTGGCCAGTGGAGAAATCGGAACATTTCCGACATGTTCTTCTGTTTGAGTTCAATAGAGAGTTGACAGCAAAGCAGGCAGCCGGAAACATTCTCGCCGTGAATGAAGCTAGTGACATTGGACAAAGCACGGCAATAAAATGCTATTTTCGTTTTAAGGAGGACCGTTTTGAAGTTAGTGACGTTCAGGAAGAACTGCGGGATTTAATGAAGACCGTTTAAACGCATTAATCCACATCGGTGTACTCGAGTACTGGAAAATGTGATGAACTGTGGTCATTCCACCATCGTCCGATATTTGCTTACACTGAGAAAGGTGTCAAAAATTGGGAGTATTGGTGCCACATGCTCTAAGCCAAAATTACAAAAATCTTCAAATTGCCATATGTGCATCTCTGCTTGTTCTTCATAAGTATCTTGTGAACAACAACGACCATTCGTATCCTGTGTCGTTACTGGTGACGAGAAATTGTGTCTTTATACTAACACAAGGAAAAGAAAGAAATGGTTAAGCACAAACAAAGAGGCAACCTCCCGTCCCTCCCTACCCCTCCCTACAGAGACCTGCGCGCTTCCACGAAAGGAAATGTTATGTATCTGGTGGAAGAGTGACGGTATGACATACTAATTGCTTCAACGAGGTGTCACCATCACTGCTAAAATTTATTGTCAACAACAGAGACTTCGTGCAGAATTCAGTCCAAGAACAATTACCAGAAAACTGCGTGAAGTGATGCCATTGTAAGGTAACACCCACCTGCATTATGCTAGCCTGACCAAAAAGCTCTATGCGGGAGTTGTATTTGGAAGTCATTCCAGATCCACCTTGCTCATCTGATCTTGTGCCCTCAGATTTTCACCTTTTTCTCTCTCTATCGAATAACCTTTCCGGATTAAACGCCTGCCTAGCTGGGTAGTAACTTGCTTGCCTGCCATATAAACGCGACCGGGTTCGATTCCCGGCCGGGTTGGAGATTTTCTCCGCTCGTGGACTGGGTGTTGTGTTGTCCCCATCATCACTTCATCCTCATCACCGGCACGCAAGTCGCTCAATGTGGCATCGACAGAAATAAGACTTACTTGGCGGCCGAACTTCCCCGGATGAGGCCTACCGGCCGACAATGCTATACACTCATTTCTATTTTTTTTCTGGATGAAAATGCTCTCTTAACATGGGTAAGTAAGCTTCCCGGCTCAAAATCGCGTGATTTCTGCAGTCGCAGAATTTAAAACTTACCCTCGCTTCGGCAAACTTTTGTGAACAGCAAAGGAGAATATACTATTGATGACTGAAAGCTCTGTTACGTGCATGTGTTGTGTTCGTTAAACTTATGGAAAAACGCTACGAACTTATACACCAGCCCAATATATTGTTTCACGGTATTCTGTTGTATTCATTGTCTTTTAACTACCGCAAGTACGGTACAACTGTAAACGTTTCTTTGCTCACAACGCACACAGCTGCGATGTTAACAGTACTTGTGACGCTGGGTGCCTCGTGTGTCAGCGCTACGCATTAGGTAACCGGTGGCGATCGCCGATATCTGCAGTTATCGGAAGCGACAATTACACCTGGGTCCGTGGAGGCTGCGAAGCTACCCGGCGCAGACGGGCAACCATGGCAACAGACACGTACTATGCGGTATCCGGAGATGATATGTCGCCGGTATTACGCCCCCTAACGCCGGCTACAGTTAGCATAGATTTCCTCGACGGCTACTACGATTAGCACCGCTGGTCGTGATAGCGTGTAGCGTGCGGCTCCCCCGTGCATTGATTCTAATCGGCGCCGCCCGCGCGACCCGGCATCTACATCAGCAGCGCTCAACGTCGGATCCCATAAGACGACTGTACCTGACGGACGGAAAATTCCGCACGCTGTGTCAGTTATGACGACGTGGATTTGATATACGGGTCAGGGGGGAACTGAGAACTGGGGAAAAAGAAATGAACGTGGACATTATACCGAAGTACTATTCAAAATGCTGTTGTAATATTGGTCCTACGGTGATTTCAGGAGATAGTCATTTCAGGTGAATGTGGCTGTATACGGAAACTGTAATGTTGCGCAAATTGGGATAAACCCACTTAGGCAACACATACTACGTCGGAGTTACATCGATCACGTGAAACGGCTGAAAAATACCTTTCCCATATCCCATTAGCTGTCCAGAGCCAATCCTTATTAGGATCTCTGGCCCGTGATTGCCTAGGATTCCAGGACAGAGATCTAGGACTTTTTGATACGAAAGAGCTGCGCCATTCTGAGGATGAACGTGCATGGAGAGAAACATGCATAGTGTGAGAGTGTGTTTGAATTTCAGTTGCATCTCATTTCTTTGCTCACTGCTTACGATAAAATGTGTTACAGGAGCAAAAATACAGCTCTTCTGTTTAGTAAAAATATTACGGAACGTCTGAGTAAAATGATAAGTGTATCAGATAAAGAACGAAAGAATACAATGAGTGGGCCATGTAGCCCGTATGCCACATGGAAGACAGGCGAAGATGGCACTAGCAGGGAAACCAAACACCAAAATCCCCAGTGGATGACCAAGGCAGCGCTGGATGGACGACCTGGCGAAGGACCTAGCAGCCCTGGGAACTGAAGACACCTGCAGGAACCGGGCACAAAACAGGAAGAAATGGAGGCAGTTTGTGGAAGCAGCGCGTGGTCTGCAGGGCCTATGATGGCTGAATATCTATCTATCTATCTATTTATCTGAATAAAATGAATTGTTATTGAAATTAGCTCAGCAGTAAAATCATAATTACCCTCACTGAAGTCAATGTGAGTAGTTTATGAATGCCAGTTCCGGAACATTTCATTCTTATCACATCTAGTGACATATTAAACATCTGGCACCAGGCTACACACTTGATAGACTTACATCCAAGGTCACCTCCGACTCCTTCCACCTGGCCAACCACCAGGAATTGATCAAGGTAACAAGGGAACCCCAACACTCTCTTCTCCTTCCCCTCATCCCCTGTCACCCACACTTCTGCTAGTGAGAATCAGGGAACTTCTCTTATTTCCCCGTATCATCATCTTTTATAACTGGGTGGGATCCACTCTGGAGGTGGACAGAATAGGAAGATCAGTCCGTGTCTATTTGATAACAATAAATTATGTTAAGTGACGTCACTTGAGGCCCATTTCTTAATAACAGATTAATATTTCGTCATTCGTCGCACCAGCATATATCACACCCAGAACGATAAGTCAGCCCTCCCATTTTAAGTATTTCAATACTAAGTTAAATATCTTGCCCATATTTTTCCAAAATTTTGTCCAATTACTTGAGTTCCACTCCACTGCTCCTGATTTTGTGTCGACATTATCAAGCTATCAACAAATCACAGTGTAGCATTACCCCGACTTCATCATTGCTAAGCCATCATTTCATTTACTAGTGTATGTGATGCCACAGTATGTGTTTTAGAAGCGAACTCACTAGCAGAAATAATGACCTCATGCCATGTTAATGACGTCATAGCAAATTACTGTAGCCAAGTTCAACCAAAGATATTGTGCATGTAAGAGATACCACACAGCTGAAGATATCAGCCTACTAAACCACGGCTATATTACTAGGTCGTGTGACATCATACCAAAATTCTGATGTCTTCAATCAAAGATACTGTGTGTGTAACAGAGCACTACAAAATATGCAGCTAGAGAGTTGACCAGTAGCTGAAACATCATCCACAAAAAGCATGTCATCTGCAGGACAACCAACACATCGAATTCTGACTTGTGGGGCACAGCCGTGAGCACCACACTAGCAATGGTCGAGAGAAGATGCACAATCATAAGTGTAATCATCTCCAGCATGGTGGCTGATGCGAAAGGCAGTGCTGTGCAGATATGGTATTCTGGGAGGGAGCTTTCCACCAGAGTAAACCCGTTGTAACTCGTTGACGCCCTTGCATATAAGCGTTGCTAACAGTTTAAGTGCCAATCAGTCCCCTCCCCTTCAGTGCTCTTCAACACTACAAACTCCCTCTCCTCCCACAAGCATCATGGTTCTAATACTAGCAATTACAAAGCAAAATTAAAGCAATAACAGCCCTCGGTCACAAAAAGAGTCTTTTGACCTAGGTTTAGGCACTACTATGAGTGCCTTCACCAGAAGTAAAACACTCAAAATGGCCTATAACATAAATACAAAACTATAGAGCATAAAACCTTTTGATTGTAAGTGCTGACTTCTTTTTTGCGACCGAGGGCTGTTATTCCTTTAATTTTACTTTGTAAATGGTCGCTGACCACGCAGCCATGTTCAAACCTTTAAAAAACTAGAACTTACGCTTGGGCGACCCCTTTTTCAACCAGACAGCACTACCATGTGGAACGAAGACACGTAATTACTATTTCGATATCCAAACAAAATAAACCCTGTAATATTCTTAGCATACCCAACACTACTATAAGTCTCATATATTGAGTACAGGAAACTCTATGTCTATCGTTATTAACGTACTCGTAATTTCGACTGACACGTAGAATCCTAGCACTCCACTGTACTTAAAAAGAATTATTGCGATAAAAATAATATATGTGAATTAATAATGAGTAAGATTTCATAAATGCATATGGCTTTAATAGTGGAAAGCCAGTGCATTACCACTAACATGCCACAAAATATTTTTGTTATGGTACCCATCTCTCTGTCCATATCTCTCTGCATACACATTACAGAAAATGCATTGTTATTGCCAAGATTGTCCTAAAGGATGTCATCTGGACTCTGTTTATGTATCAATGCCTAACTAAAATGATGTTATTAGTAACAAAAATAACGAAATATAACGAAATCTGTTTATTTTTTGATTTTTTTGTAGTGAACACAATGAACCCCTCCCCTCCCCATTGGTCTGTAAGTAGTAGACTTACGTGTTAATGCTCTCTGCCCTTCCGCAGATCGACCTGAAGCACATAAACCAGAAGTACGACGACAACAAGGTGAAGGTGGGCATCGACCTGCGCGAGTACTACCCCAGCGTCGAATGGGACATCCTGGGCGTGCCCGCAGAACGCCACGAGAAGTACTACCCCTGCTGCGCCGAACCCTACCCAGGTGAGTAAATTGAAAGCAATACTGTGCAAAAGCCTGTGCTGTTCGGGGATGAGGAACTTCTGATGGAAGGAACTGAAGTAGGTTTCCTGATCTTTAGTGCACTAAGACAGAATGCGTTGATTAGCTGTGGGGTTAAACTGATGACTGTGATCAACAAACATACACTGTAGCATAACTCTGTTGCATCCTCCGCCCTTCTCGTAATTCAAGGGTCGTTTGCAACCAGTCGATCTATTCCTGATGGGTTACTTCACAAAAGAGACTCTCTGTTCGTCATATCCAAAAATTTCACGTAATAACTGTTGGCCCTGATGTAACACTACCGACATTTTCGGCTACTATATACAATTGTTTGAAATTATTCTCTTTCCATATCGCACATTTTGCTTGGTTTACTTTGGCAGCTTTGTTGGTCTGATTCATGGTTTTCTTAGTTGATTTCTCTTTTAGAAATCATCCACAGAATACTAATCTGTAATGGTAGCTAGAACTACGACTTACTCCCAGTGACCTAACAGCTCTTGTGGGTGATAGCTTCCACACACCACTGCTGCAAAGCCTGATGTGGGAGCTCTGGGGCCTGTCCGGTAGCCGAGCGGTTCTAGGCGCTTCAGTCTGGAGCCGCGCGGCCGCTGCGGTCGTAGGTTCGAGTCCTGCCTGAGACATGGATGTGTGTGATGTATTTAGGTTAGTTAGGTTTAAGTAGTTAAGTAGTTCTAAGTCCTAGGGGACTGATGACCTCAGATCTTAAGTTCTGTAGTGCTCATGAGAGCCATTTGAATCATGTCAGTAAGCTCAGTTTATTCACTGGCTCTCGGCAACTTCTTTTTCAACACATTCTCTGAAAAGAACTCTGAAGTAAATCAAGTACGTACAAGGTCGAAACACCTCGACAAAGGTAAATTGTTGCTTCAAAAAGAAGATTAATTACTTTAAGCATTATGTTCAAAAAATGTTCAAATGTGTGTGAAATCTTGTGGGATTTAACTTCTAAGGTCATCAGTCCCTAAGCTTACACACTACTTAACCTAAATTACTCTAAGAACAAACACACATACCCATGCCCGAGGGAGGACTCGAACCTCCGCCGGGATCAGCCGCACAGTCCATGACTGCAGCGCCCTAGACCGCTCGGCTAATCCCGCGCGGCTAAGCACTATGTGACTGGGTAGAAAAAAAATCTACTCATGACGAGTGGTTCTCGCATCAGTCTTCCTTAGACATAATTACCCCACTATCCTAGCTCAAAAGCAGATTACACAGACAATCACATCCAATGCTGGTACTGCTGGTCACTACAAAAACAACTTATGAGTACACTATTGTCACTCAGTATTATTCCGGTGTTGAATGAACAAGTATTAATCAGGGACAATGCTGTGAGATGCTAGATTCATGCCCTGAGATCAGTTTTCTTCGACAGATTCATGCCCTGAGATTTGTTCGGCATTTTGCCCACCATACCTAGAACAGCTTTCCGTCGCCCTCGCTATCTCTGCAATATCCTTGTCAGATCCTGTGTCCTTTTTGCACCCGTTTCCCGACCCTGTCGCTCATACCCCGTGGGGCCGTCCTCTCCTGTGAGCCGGCCGGTGTGGCCGTGCGGTTAAAAGCGCTTCAGTCTGGAACCGCGTGACCGCTACGGTCACAGGTTCGAATCCTGCCTCGGGCATGGATGTGTGTGATGTCCTTAGGTTAGTTAGGTTTAATTAGTTCTACGTTCTAGGCGACTGATGACCTCAGAAGTTAAGTCGCATAGTGCTCAGAGCCATTTGAACCATTTGAACCTCTCCTGTGCCACTTGCCCTATGCACCTTCCTACCACGACCTATACCAGCCATGTAACTGGCAAAAAATACACTATCAATAGCGGAGACCTCACTGAAACGATACACGTCGTGTACCAGTCGTTCAGCTTTCTACATTGGTATGCCTACCATCCTGTTCTCAGTTAGGACGAATGGGCACAGTCAGAGGGCGTATACTGGCAACACAGAGTACCCCATCGCAGAAAATGCTCTATAACGTGTCAGTCGTGACCTCAGTGGCTGTTTAACCACACGTGCCATCTGGATTCTGTCCCAAGACACCAGTTCTTCAGAACTCAGTAGATGGACACCAGTTCTTCAGAACTCAGCAGATGGAAACTTGCGTTACAACATTTCCTTGCTTCATGGTACCCATCTGCCCTTAATTTACGTTAATTTTTCGGTCTCAGCACTTTATCGCAGTAACTACTCCATTTTCGTTGCCTTTTTTGTTTTCTGTGGCCATTATTTTTCGATCTTTCTATTTTTTTTCCGCCTTTCCCTACCACTCCCCCCCCCCCTCCCGCCTCTATCACATGCAGTGCACTTACCTCTCCGCATCCGCACTTATTAACTGGTGCACGATTCGAATCCCGTCCATTGCAGTCTCCAACGATCAGTCATTCGTTCTCATCTTCTCCGGAAAGTCTGCCCTAACACGGTGTTCTGGACGAATTGTCCGAACTCTCACCATTTTCCAAACCTCGCCAGTCCTCTTCCTTCGTCCCTCTTCGTTCCCCTTCAACGCTGCTGTCATAGGAAGGAGCCACTGGCTCCGGAAGCTTGCGAACTTCTGTACGTTTATATGTATTTTCTCCTGCCGCCAATTCGTTAATATATTTTCTAACCAGTTACAGTATATTATCAAACATTGACATGAAACGATGAAAAAAACGAAGGCGGATGTAACCTGCTACTAATATGCAATACACCTTTTTTCTGGGGAGACTGCTCAAAGACGTTGTCAGCAAGGACTTACCAACTGCACTCGGTGATACGCAAGACCCATTACTTCAGCCTGCTCGAATATCTCCGGTGAAATGCCAGCACGTGTGAGCAGTCGTTCCGTACCAGACAGGAAGCGTGTCTTGCTGCTGCCTGTGGTCATTCTGAACACAGCTTGTGATGGTCAGTTGTCTAGTCACTGGTCAGAATCCACGAAATAACAAGTGTGAGCACTGTTTTTGTCCTTTTCTGTGTGCTACCACAAATATTTTACAAGTGTCGCTGTGGGAACTATCCAAAATACATCTCGTTAACGACTCGCAGTAGAATCTTGCAACAATCACCGCTGACATACTAATTTACAGTACTTTTAGTTTGTCAGTGTCAGTAGCGTCTCTCCACTTAGAAAATATATGTTTACACAAAAGCTACACTTTCTAAGTATTATGACAATTAATTGAGTGGTTAACAATACGAGCCCCTCACTATCAGTCTATTCCGTGAGAACCTCACATCAAGAGCACTTTCCATTCCCGCAGTATTTAGGGTGCACAGTTTAGGTAATTCACCCTATATATTTGTATAGATACATTTTTGATTCATAAAGACTATGTAGTTCTGACACTGAACTTGTCTGACGCTATAAGAATCACGCCACACGGTCACATAATAAGAGACAGTTCTAGAGGGCGTTTGGTTAGTTCTGCCAGTTACTGGCAATACGAAGATTCAGTGCTATTAAACCGCATCGCAGCATCGCTACCTCAGATGGAAGAGGAGTAATGTATTTTGTTTTTGTGGTGTACAATAAAAAATAACCAATTTGAAAATCTTTGCTCCTCCTTTCGACCACGTAGAATCGCTTCAAACATTATTTGAACAAATCAAACTCCAAAATTTGTGGCACCTTTCATTATTGAAAGTGTAGCTTGAATTGACTTAAAAGTGATTCAGTCACGAGTGCTAAGGTCAGTAATAATTTATTTCTTCCAGTTCTAAAGGTCACAGGTGAAAAACTGCGGTAACGAGCCTAAGATAAGAATCCTCAGGAAACTATTAAGAGATTTTTCGTTTACTTGTGTTTATGTGTGTGTGTGTGTGTGTGTGTGTGTGTGTGTGTGTGTGTGTGTGCGCGCGCGCGCGCGCGCTTGATCCGTCTAATGACTGGTTTGATCCAGCCCGCCACGAATTCCTCTCTCGCACTGACACCTTCATTTCAAATTAGCACTAGCAACCGACGACCTCAGTTATTTGCCGAATCACTGATTTCCCCTACAGTTTTTACCATCTTCACTTACTTCTAGTACTATGGAGCTTAATCCCTGATACTTTAGCATGTGTCCTATAATCCCGTCTTTACCTCTTGCCAAAGTTTTCCGATACTTAAGACAACTTTCTCATTCCTTATCTTATTAGCCCCTGCGATTTTCAACGTTCTTCTATAGGACTACATCTCTAACGCTTTGATTCTCCTCTGATCAGATTTTCCAATCGTCCGTGATTCTTACATTTTAAGACATTTTTGTTGTAAACTAACGCCTATGTTGGGCACTAGCTGACTTCCCTTGGCCAGGAACGTCCTTTTTGCCTGTGCTAGTTTGCTTTTACGTCCCACTTGCTTCGTTCGTCATGGGTTATTTTGCTCCCAAGATAGCAGAATTCCATAGCTTCGTCCACTTCGTGACCAGCAATTCTAAGTCTCTCGCTATTCTCATGTCTCCTTCTTCTCATTACTTTCGTCTTTCTTCGATTTACTCTCAATCCATATCGTGTACTCATTAGAATTTTCGTTCCATCCAACAGATCCTGTAATTGCTCTTCATTTCCCATTTTTATGCCTTTCCTTATTAAATAAGGTCCCAGTATAAGAATGATAACTGGGACTTTAGATTTAGACTCTGACTGTTTTGAAAATGTTCTACCACGGACCGTCAGTGGGTAGGTAGCTCTCAGAGATACACATTGAAACAATTCTGTCCTCTGAATATACAGGGAGACACAGGACTCCAATCGACGAGTTACCAGAAATTGTTCAGGGACACCTTCTGAGTATTTCAATGTGAGGGGCCCACAGTCTCCGGCTACTCGTTACATTTTTGTGTTGGTTGCCCCAGTTAGCTTTCTGTCTGTACTGCACTTAAAATAATGCAGAAAGTGGAGGTGTCGACGGTATGTGCTGTGCATCTTTTTCAGGAAAAAAACTTCTTCGATACGAGTACGTCCTGTTGCCAACGGTAGCGACCACTTTACTTTTTGCCGTTAAGCTTGCATTTTGTCCTGATCGATTTTCTCTTGGGCTTGTTTTCCAGAAGTATCAATTTTTCATTAACAGTGGTACACAGAAGTTCTATGGATAGGTTTGATGAGGAAGATTTGGCCGATATGCACGTCGTGTCCAGGTTCACTGAGTGCACGGGAACGGCGGTGCAATAACGCTACGCTGCACTTTACCTTCGGCGATGAGAACAACATCGCAGCACGTTTGTATCGGACGACTGTTTACATCACTCTGTCTTTATTGTTGTATGTTTTGATTATTGCATATTATACGGTTTTCCACTGTTGCGAAGGTATTTCCACAGAAGCAGAGATAATTGTTGTAACAAACGGAGTAATTCACAGCTGCCGTAATACTCTGTAACCAGCCGTCGGAGGTCACACGTCACTTGTGCGGATGTACACAGAACACATCTGTGAAGAGCCACTGAAAGTTTGTCACTGGAGTTCTGGGTCACTCTATGTACGAGGGTTGCCCAGTAAATAATGCCCCATATTTTTTTTCTCCAGAAGTATTTATTCCACAACAATCAAATTTACATATGTGAAAGACTGATGTTTTGTCTACTTGCTTTATTTTTCCACATAATCTCCTTCAAGTTCGACGGCCTTTTTCCAGCGAGACACAAGAGCGTGTATTCCCTGCCGGTAAAAATCTGTACTCTGCCTACGGAGCCAGGTTGTCACTTCGTGAATCACTTCTTCGTCATCGGCAAAACGTCTTCCACGAATGAAATTCTTCATTGGCCCAAACAAGTGAAAGTCTGAAGGAGCCAAATCGGGGCTGTAGGGTGGATGGGCTAACACTATCCAACCCAGTTTCGCGATGTGTTCACAAGTCCTCAAACTTGTGTGAGGACGAGCGTTATCATGCTGAATCAAAACATCCTGTCGGTTAACATGACGCCCAAGGCGCCGGAAGCGCTGCTTAAGTTTGTCTAATGTTTTGACATAAGCCTCTGTCGAGTCGTAATGCGTCGATCCCGTCGAATGAGAACATCAGCCCGCTGCAACATGTCAGGCGTGACAGCCGTGGGAGGCCTTCCCGACCGCGGCAAATCTCGGAGCTCCGCAGCACCGCCCTCTGATGCTTTCACCCTCTGTGCCCAGCGACCAACAGTACTCCTATCGACTGCAGATGTTCCGTAGACTTTGCACAAGCGTTTATGAATATTGTCCACGGTTTCTTCCTCTGCAACGAGAAATTCAATCACTGCACGTTGTTTATGACGGATGTCACCTGCAGACGCCATTTTAGAACATTCCTACACCACCGCTCTCTGTCGGAGGAAATTGAAACTTCGCGTACACACGCGGGAAACTTCAAATAACTCGCACCTAAAGTGTCACATTTCTAATATTTTTTATTTCGGAGAAAAAAAATATGGGGCATTATTTACTGGGCAACCCTCGTATATATATTGGCCCTTATTTTTAATTAGTACGAGGCCTATTCGGAAAGTAAGGTCCGATCGGTCGCAGATTGGAAACCACTGTGAAAATCAAAAAATGTTTTATTTGGAACACTTAGCTACACCTGCCAGCTACTTTTCTACAAAGTCGCCGCTTCGATTTGGACATTTGTCGTAGCGCTGTACCAACTTTCCAATACCTTCATCATAGAAGCAAGCCGCCTGTGCTTCCTGCCAGTTCTCTACGCTGGTCTACAGCTCGTTGTCTGTGCAGAATGCTGTCTTCATAGCTAGCTGTTCATGTGAGCACATATGAAACTCAGAGAGAGTCAATTACGGGCTCTATTGCGGATCAACAAACACTTCCCATCGACAACGGTGCAGGAGCATCTTCAGAGGGCGGCCGAGAATTATCATGCAGAAAGAAACGGATGACAGTAATGTTATGTGGGATTAATGACGCCAGGCAAAATCTCTCACTGGGCCCTCGTACTTAGCGGGAGACACGATTGTTCTAAGCATCTTTACGTGCTCACTGTGCACTCAGAATTGAAAAGAGCGACGTGAAGACATCGAGGGGCGTACTAGAGACACTGCCCAACATACCTGTGCAATATTTCATCGCCGGCTGCGGTGGTCTAGCGGTTCTAGGCGCGCAGTCCGGAACCGCGCGACTGCTACGGTCGCAGGTTCGAATCCTGCCTCGGGCATGGATGTGTGTGATGTCCTTAGGTTAGTTAGGTTTAAGTAGTTCTAAGTTCAAGGGCACTGATGACCACAGATGTTAAGTCCCATAGTGCTCAGAGCCATTTGAACCATTTGAATATTTCATCGGTTTTTCATTGTGGTTTCCATTTCGCACCCCACCGATCTTCCTTTCCGAACAGCCCTCGTAAAAAACAGTATTGCCGCTTGGAATAATTTTACTTTCTCTTGTAGTTAAAGTAGTGGTACATAGCAGAGTTATACATAACATTAAAGTAATGCGTTACGCAAGTTATAAAATTCGGTTTCTTAGTCTAATGGCGAACGTAGGCACGTGCAGACGGACAGATTTCTGCTACTTAATTAACCACTTCCAGGCCCTTCACCTTTATCCTTTACCCTAACTGATAACCATTTCTAATTGAACGTTTCTTCCATACTCAACAGCTCTTTAAGGGGCTCCGGAACGCCCTATACTTGCAATGTTAAAATAACGCTTATAAATTACATCTTTCCTCACAAAGTATTTGAGGTAGGAAGTTGAACTTTTTACAGATTATTTATTGGTATATGGGCTACAACTTAATACAGGGATTTTACAAAATTTTATTTCAGTTATTAAAGATGATTTTTTTTCAATTGTAATGAAAATTCACAACATTTTCTTGCAATTTTTTATTTATATATTCAAAAATATACAGTTTTTTTCGAAAAACGCTGTGTTAAATTATGCAGAAGGCACTGTGTAACATTTACTGAAAGTTTGAAACAAATATGTTTGGAAGATCCTTAGAAAACGTAATTAGTATGAGAAAATAAAAGTTTTGGGAATCGAGCGACAAAGATTGGATTAACTTTTTAGTGCATTCCAGGTCCATAGGATGGATTATCTTCATCCTCTGCAAACTCCTCCTCCAGCGTCCTCTTGTTCCTCCTCCTGTTTACTCTTGCTTGTATTTCTAGACTCTTTACAGCCCTGTCTGCAGCCCGAAGGCGTTCCTTGTCTAAAGCAAGCATCGCTCGTTGTTGTGTTCGTAGATTTTGCTGCCATTTTCTTCAGTTGCAGTTACTGAAACACTGTTCCAAAAGGTGGTCATGTATGAACACTTATCACATTTCAGTTGTATTTCACTAGCAAGTCCTACGTGCTTTATTATGGAGAGTTCCAGACCAACTTCACTACAATGAATACATCTTATACAGTTTGAAAAAATTCCTTTGAGAACCGACATATCAAATATTTCATTCACATCCGATTCGCCCATAAAACATTCATAGTTTTCACTCATTGAACCAAGCTTCTTCTGTGAAGTATTTTCTTTCCCACTTTGACTGCTATGGGCAGGTGTACTTGAGAGGTTAGGTTCACTCACTAGGTTATCGTCTCTACTGTTTACAGTAATTGTTGTGTCTAGACAAGACAGCCTAGACACAATGAGAGGAAGCCGACAGGCACGCGCTAAGCTAAAGCAGGATGGCATGAGGTCTGAAACAGGATACGTAATGAATGCTATAAAGAAAAGTACGTAGCTTCTGGAATACTTAACTTTAATCCATCCTTTTGGTACATCTGGAGATTGTGGCGATACAAGTGAGACTCTTTAGATACATGCAATGTTACTAATGGCGCCTTGCTAGGTCGTAGCCATTGACTTAGCTGAAGGCTATTCTAACTATCTGCTCTGCAAATGAGCGAGGCTTCGTCAGTGTGCATCGCTAGCTACGTCCTCCGTACAACTGGGGCGAGTGCTAGTCCGTATCTCGAGACCTGCCTTGTGGTGGCGCTCGGTCTGCGATCACACAGTGGCGACACGCGGGTCCGACATGTACTAATGGACCGCGGCCGATTTAAAACTACCACCTAGCAAGTGTGGTGTCTGGCGGTGACACCACAGTAATAACACATACCTTTGGCTTTCCAACATTTCTCCTTTTCTTAAAAGCCTTCAGAGGATTTCTAATAACTTTACTTTTACTCATTATTATACTTCAACAAAACAGAGACTCAAGAAACAGAATTAATTACGAATATTTTCGAGATAACGACAGAGTAAATAAACATGAAACAATCGACAATCACACCAGCGATATATATTGAACCATCACAGGTTAGCCACAACACATACTTTATCTCACATCACTAAAATGTACCTGATGAACACGGACGTTAATAATAACACCATTTGACAGCAGTTTAACAGCGCCACAGTGGGTCACGCCCATGTAGAACACATTTCAAAAAAAATTTAAAAATAGTTGTAGACTTCGGAATTGAATAAATTATATATCTATTAAATGGTAATAGTCTGCAGATTCAGAAAACGCAAAAAAGTAAAAATTGAACTTTTCATGATTTTGAGCCTTTCCGGAGCCCCTTAAAGAACTAAAAACAGTTTACGCCAATATCATATACAATACCACATACAAGCAGACAACCAGTAAGCAAAAGATCTTAAAGAGAAAAAGACTTACAGGAGTGAATGCTGAAATGACATTTCAACCAGCGTGCATAACTAAAGAACAAGCAGAAATTTTCACCGAACTAACGTTGAAATGTGCAGATCTGTACTGTGCCTGACATGGTTTTTGAGTCACAAGCAAGGAGGTAAGCTGTTCCCTTTATCGCAGGACGTTTTCACGCGTTCGCACGGCTTAGGAGTTCCATTTTTATCTTGAGGTACCAGTCAGTATAGTTTATGTTTGCAATCAGTTATGGATGACTACCTGAAAAATGGGCGCCTTTCGTTATCAGTATCTTTCGGGTTTTAAAATTTTGGCATCTTACAGTGTTTACAAGATCACTTTAGTTGCCGTTTGCACACTGGATAAATTGATTTTGTCATAGACCTTGGGGCAATGAACGGTACTTAGCAACTGAAACCATAAAAGAACGCAGGTCATTCCCGTTTCCAACAAGGGCCGTAGGACTCGTGCAGAAAGTTATAGGCCTACACCGCTAATGTCAGTCTTTTGGGGATTTATAGAACACGAATTACCCTCACATTAGTATGACGTTTTTGGAGAAATCTTGCAAAAATAATCACGTCTTCTCTTCCATGAGATCCGCAGTACCATAGACAAAGGCGCACAGGTTGACGCCATGTGCCTTGACTTCAGGAAAGCGATCGATTAGGTTCCAAATTTTCATTTTGCTTATGAAACGAGCGCCTACCGAGCATCTAACTAGTTTGTGATAGGTTTCGGACTGCCTTGCATGTGGAACCCAACAGGTCACTCGTAACAAAATCAAAAAATGTAAAGGTAACTTGAGGTGCACAACAAGGAAGCGTATTGTGACGGCTACAGATAGTAAAACTTATGATATGAGGTCATAGGGAGGTACTATTTTTCGCAGATGGACACATTGTTTTGTGCCAGTACATGACAACAAGCTGTAACTTGGGTTGTTATTTAGTGGACCAACTTCACGCAAACTTTAATTTTCATTACCGTAATCCCTGTGTCTATATCTCGAAACAGTTAACTGATGTATCTTCTACTTTTAAGAAGTGTTCTTCTGCACATGAGTAAAATTTCTCTATGTTACCTCGAAGATGATGGTGACATCTGTTTGAGTGGGTCGATATTTTCTTGGCATTGGTTCATCGGTAAGAGACAAAATAAAATAATTGACACAAAATAATTCCTATTGAGAAATTATTTATTATTCCCAAATCGTTTCCAGGAACAGTTTTTGTCATAGAACGTTACCGTTGGTAGCACCACATTACTTTAGTCTTTGCATCGCTTTGATAAAATCAAAACCTGTTCGAGAATTCTCTTAGTCGACAGCCATCAGTATTCAGTTTAAATTGTTAAATATCCCAGTACCTCTAGAGCACGCCCATATCTTTCTCCTTCATTTAATGACATATCCACCACTATCGACAGACTAAGATTTTCGCCACTGTGTTGTGGCGCTAATTTGGCGTCCCATCTAGCATTTTAGCGTTCCTGCGTCGATGCTATTATTTTCACCGATTACACCGCATGGCAGCGCATGATTGCGGTATTCTTATAAGCAACCTTCCTTTCTTAGGTGTGTTTATGTTCTTGACAAATAAGGTAAAATTGCGGCTCACTTCAAGGTGAATTTTACTACTCATTTACCAATCCCAAAATTTAAATAGTTTTTCAGTTTAAAAAAAAAGTGAGGTGGCATCGAAGATTGGTCACCTTAATGCAGATGTTGGTGAACTACTGTTGACGTGCTGCATGTACGTGATTTGATATGCAGAAGGTGAAATAATTTACTTGCTCTGCAACCTATATGCTATGGAATTACTTGCTGAAACGGCAAACAAATCGTTAGTCATCCTGTTGAAGAAGCCTCCATCCTGGACCGCTTCAGGGTGTTCCTGAATAATGTAGAGGGTCATCCATACCTGTATCATAATTGTGAAGTTTCAATGATTCGTCCGTCCTTGTGTCGAGCAATTTTCAGAGATGATCAGTTACATCTACCCACTAATGTATAAGCAAGGATGTGCGGGAGGAGCTGAACATTAAAATAATCGGCAGGTCTACGTGGTAATGAGATCTGTATCATTTAAAATTCACGTATTTTCCTGCACTTATCTGTAGGCGAAAGCTGAGACGTCGCCAGAATTGTGCACGAGTCAATTCCTGAAAGCGCGTCGTCACGTACAATACATACTGTGCAACAGAATGAAACGATCAGTTTTTCGAAACCTCATAATTGCCTTCCATTGCAACGCACAAGTTGTAAATTCGGCTCGAAGTTGCCTACAACCTCTATCTGCAACGGTGCAAAAGCGTGGCCCACTGCGACGTCACCCTCGGGTTCGGCGACTTTTCGAACAGTATGGAGGCGACACAAGCTTAAAAAGGCGACAGCTTGAAAGCTAATGTGAGGTTAATGACGTCAAATTGGCATCAAATTACACCACAATTCCGACAATCGTCACCGTGGATGTGTCACACGATGGGGAGGTGGTCGCTAACCCCCCCCCCCCCCCCCTGTTGCCCACCTTTAACCCTCTTTTGATTCGCCTGCTGTCGAGGTCAGAACCGCATCACCCAGCGTTCGAGTCACCTGCTTTCCTTATGGGTGCCTTAGGAAGACATTTCAGACACACCGCCGCTCCGAATAGACACAAAAAGGCCTCAGGGGGTAACATAAAGAGCGTCAAAGAAACCACCCCTCCCCCTATGGTGTTGAATCGCACATATTTAACGGCTGAAAAGAAAGTGCACAGAGCTATGAGCAACACATAGATGTTCTTCACGACTTTCGACACTGCTGATACCGTCAGACATTTAAACCATTCCCTAAGAGCATTGTGGGGCTGCATCCTCATTGAACGCGATCGCATGCCTTTGTAGTGCAGTGCGACCGCGATATTTGCTGACATGTACACGATGGAACCACTAGGGACCTTAAAACCATTCGACAAATATGGGCACGATTCTCCTATGACGTGATAAGGCGGGAGTACAGTATTAACACTTGCGTGAATAAGAGGACAAACGGACAATCCCAATCTAAGACCTCCCCCCCTCCCTCCCTCAGCTCAGCTACACCCTCAGTGCCACTCACGCACGTTTGTGAAGTACGTTAGAAACGCATCTTCATAAAGTCCGACACAAAATCTGCATCGCTGCTGTTCTAACGCCTGAGGGTTAGCCAGGTCCTTCGACATCGCTTTTGTGTGGTTTGCCTACCTTCAGATGGTAGAGCAGCCGCCAGTCTGAATTAGTGTCGAAGTTTCTGACATATATGTTCGTAACGTGTCAGACAAAATAGCATGGGCAGCACCGAAGATATTGCCGAGCTGTGGGAGGCTTAGAGAGACCTTTTGCCGTGTTATTCACACAGATGTTAATGTTGAACTCCAGCGTGATAACGCCACACGAAGGCAGAAAACACGAGGGCTAAAAGAGCATAACTATACTCTGCTGTTTCGGATGATGATCATATTCGTTAAATGATTTTGACCTGTCGCTTTTGGTTGCAACGTGTACACGAGAAACTGCGGTCAGACTGCTCTCCAAAGGAATGCGATAATGTTCAGTGGGAATGCAGCCCAATAATGTCCATGGAGAATGGGTGAAACGTCCGAGGCTGTTATCAGTGTCAAAGGTTTTCAAGAACATCTTCTTGTTGCTCATAGCACAGCGAACAGTCGTTTCCAGCCGCGCATTGCGTGGAAATTAACGTCCCAGGGGAAGTAGTGGTTTCATTCCCGCCATTTATGCACTCACTGAGACCTTTTCGTGTCGGTTCCGAGCGTCGGTGTGATTGAAATGTTTCCCCAGGCCTCCTGTAAGAAAACCGAGGGATTGCAACGCTGGGTGTTGCGGTTTTGACGTCCATCGCATAGACATGTAAACAGGATGTGAAATGTGGGTAAGAGAGACAGTGACGGCCTTCCCACAGTGTGACACATTTACGGTGCCGTTGGGCAGAGTTTTGGCGAAATTCGGTGCTAATGTGACATCATTAACACACCTTACTGTTCACTTGAAACTCTGAACTCCGCTCTTTTTTCGCATGTGTCGACGCCTTGCTGTTTGAAGCATCGCTGAACTCGAGGAAGATTTCATAGGGCGCCACACGTTTGCACCGTTACAGCGGAAGGTTATCGGCATCTTTGAGCCAAATTCCGAACTTATGCGTCGCAATGGAAGACAGTTATGAGGTTTTGAAGCAGGTGATGCTTCAACTTTGTTGTGCAGTGCAGTTATCGCTTTAGCAGCTTGAAAGCCTCCATGAGCAAACGTCAAAGCAATGTAATGCTACAAAGAAAAGGTAAAAATGAAACAGTGGAAAATCCAGGATGGAATGTAACAATATTAGAGAAGGAAAACTGCTACTCACCATGTAGCAGAGATGCTGAGTCGTGACAGACACAACGAAAAGATTCACAGAATTATAGCTTTCGGTCATTAAGACCTTTGTCAGCAATAGACACACATACACACACGTGCACACACACACACACACACACACACACACACACACACACACACACGCAAACGCAACTTGCACACACGTCTGCAGTCTCAGACAAGTGAAACCACTCTGCGAGCAGCAGTACCAGTACATGATGTCAGTGGCGACTGGGTAAGGTAAGGAGGAGGGTGGGGCGGGCAGAGGAAGGGATAGTATGGTGGGGGTGGCGGACAGTGAAGTGCTGCAGTTTAGACGGTGGCTAGTAGAGAATATGGGGAGGGGGGCGGGGGGTATGTAGCGGAAAAGAGAGAAATAAAAAGAAATGGCGATGAAATGCCGGCTGTGTAGTGCTGGAATGGGAACAGGGAAGGGGCTAGATGAGTGAGGACAGTGACTAACGAAGGTTGAGGCCGGGAGGGATCCCACCTGCGCAATTCAGAAAAGCTGGTACTGATGGGAATGATCCATATCCCACAGGCTGTGAAGCAGTCATTGAAATGAGGGATATCATGTTTGGCAGCGTGCTCAGCAACAGGGTGGTCCACTTGTGTTTTGGCCACAGTTTCTCGGTGGCCATTCATGCGGACAGACAGCTTGTTGGCTGTCATGTCTACATAGAATGCAGCACAGTGGTTGCAGCTTAGCTTGTAAATCACATGACTGTTTTCACAGGTAGCCCTGCCTTTGATGGGATAGGTGATGTTAGTGACTGGACTGGAGTAGGTGGTGGTAGGAGGATGAATGGGACAGGTCTTGCATCTTGATCTATTACAGGGGTATGAGCCATGAGGTAAGGGATTGGGAGCAGGGGTTGTGTAAGGATGGACGAGTATATTGTGTAGGTTCGGTGTACGGCGGAATACCACTGTAGGAGGGGTGGGAAGGATAGTGGGCAGGAAATTTCTCGTTTCAGGGCACGGCGAGAGGTAATCGAAACCCTGGCGGAGAATGTAATTCAGTTGCTCCAGCCCCGGATGATACTGAGTTACGAGGGGAATGCTCCTCTGTGGCCGGACTGTGGGACTTTGGGAGGTGGTGGGAGAGTGGAAATATAAGGCACGGGAGATTTGTTTTGGTACAAGGGGGAGGACAATTACTGTCAGTGACGGCTTCAATGAGACCCTCCGTATATTTTGAGAGGGACTGCTCGTCACTGCAGATGCGACGACCACGGCTTAAGTTATTGTAAATGTATCTGTTTCCTGAATGATACTTTCCTTTTGCGTGGGAGTGATCCATGCGACGACATTTCCAGGCATTTCAACCATTTCACTACCAACGGGACATTTAATCCCCATCATACGCTATCGGGAAACCAGTGAAAACTCGCTGCATGATACTAAAGTTATGTGTCAGTGTTCCATGGGTAAAGAGAAGTCTAATAATGGCTGGCAGAGTTCCTACAATTACAGCCTGCGCCTGTAGGTTGAGCGGCCTTCAAGTTTCGATGTTTAGCCTCCACACACTATTGTCACTCGAATTGCTTCACGACTTCAGATATAAAATGCGTACTGCATCGCGCCTCATAGGACAACTCTTGCTAATGAATTGCACGTATTTATTGACGTTTCCCGTGCCTCAAAAGGTACCCATACTGTACACCTATAATGTGAGTTAAAGTTTGAAGAAGTGATGTATCCACTGATGAGCGTTTTTTTATTGAATGTGTTTTAGTCATTAAGCAGTCGTCTTCTGAATCTCCAGGAATACGTATTGACAGCTTTGTTATGTCGCAAATTTCGTCGCTTTTGAAAATGGTGCATGAAATATTTTCTAGGCCAGTTTTACACGATTTGACAGTTGCTAAGGAACAACTGAAACTTGTTATGGAACAACTGAAAACAGCCGACGATGGTTACGGAACACCGGATCACTAATAGTAAAAGCAAGTATTGAGGGCGGGACGTATTACTTGCAATTCTGTGTGCTTTCGACAGTTCATGTAGTACGGTGTTTGACGAAGGTTATTGCGGAACAGATTAGTGCGACATTCTGTGTCGTACGGCAACATGTCAGCAAGACATCATTTCTGGGCTTACCATCGTGCACAAGCAGTTGGCCGGTTCGAAGCCGGTCGAAATGTCACGGCTCTGGCCACAATAATGGATGCATCCGAAAGTCCGCTGAAGATGGAAATGCTACCCTAAAGCATGCCGGTGGTTGTAGATGGACTACAGCGTCGCAAGAGGATCGATATGTACCCCTATTGGTGAAAAGGAACACATGTGTCTCTGCAGACCTTGTAACCGCTACCGGTATACGACTCTCTTACAGAACCATTTCGCGGCGATTACATCAGGCTAGTTTGTATGCTCCAAAGCCTATTAAATACTTCGCACTTCACACCATCGTCAAGAAAGAGTACATTGGTAAAGGAAGCATGTTGTTTTGAGTCACCAACGGAGTCCAGAGTGATGTTCTTCGACGACTCCCGTTTTACTGTGGCAAGTGGTTCTGACCACCCGAGGGGAAGACGCTACACACCACAGAATGTTCATGAACATCACCGGTATGGTTTAGGTGTTATGGTGTGGGCAAACATTATGCACCGTGTCTGAACATCGCTGTATATCTTTGTGTCAGGTGCCTTTAGAGCACAGAGGTATTGCAGGGAGATTATTCTTGATCATGTTTTTCTGTTTAGGGGTGCGGTACTCCGACTTTCTGTTAATGCTAACCCACACAAGATCACCGACGTGCAAGATGCACTAGAAAGTGAAGATATTGATAGTACGAAATGGCCGGCGTACTCCCCAGAACTAAAACCTATACAGCACAGCTGGGATGCCTGTGACATACGTGTTTCTCAATGAACACCTGGCCCCCAAAACGTGGAAGAACTGGAAACCGCCTTGGGAGAAGACTCCGGCAGCCATCATGAAACACAGGTGCAGAACGTGCATTAGTGCCCGAGGAGGGCATGTTCCTTACTGCGAATCGGATGTCGACATTTATGTTGGAAGTATGACCTGTGTCAACCATGTTCGTTGTGAACCGTGATTTTACTTTTCTTAAGAATTTACTTTATTTTAGTAGTCATTCATCAACAACATTAACACATTTAATCACACTATGTCAGAATGGAAGTATTTGCCAGTTGGTAACCGACGAATTTTCTTTCAACAAATTGAAAGTTTATTCCTAGAAGCCTTTTTTTTTTTTTAAACAGACTTAAAATTATAATCAGAAAGCACCCTCTGAATATCAAGTTACAATTTATTCAGAGGCAGAAAGAACAAATTTTTGACAGTATGAGCTTTCACGCTGAGAACCTTGCCGCTCCTTTTTGACACGTCCGTAGTCACGACCACTCACAACAACCTCTGAAAAACTACACTGGTGCAAATCTGCAACACACCAGATTACCTTAGACTAAAAATTTTAGCAACTCACACAAGCACATAACCTATGCACCCTGTAGGAGGGATGGAAATGGTACAAAACACTAACATTAAAAGATTAGCTTGCCACCGAAGGTGCAACTTAAAAAAAAGTACTCTTATGGTGGAAGGGTCGCAATTTCATATACTAAAATAACTATTCAAATAAAAACCCATGAAATGCAGTCTTACACAAAATATACAAAGTTAGCCAAGCATGCTCCACATTACACATATACCGCCTCTCAAGATGATAGGCAAGATAAAAACATATTTCAGGAATTCGGCCGTTACACTTCAAGCAATAAATTCGTTAACACCGAATCCGACAAATATGGCAGAAGCAGCTCCTAACGTGTGGCAGATTGACAGGGAGACTACTGAACAACCCGAACCTCTGGTTGCTCTAGCCCGCCCCTACTCCACAAGGGAAAAACGGACCACACAATTCATAAATAACCACCTTCCCGCGGGTGGGCGAACGGAGAAGAATGGTGGGACGACCACAAAACTAAGCAGCTGGTGACTTCACCAAGAAAACAAGTAGAATTTAATAGATAATGGAACAACATATCTGCAATCACTTGACTTCGAATAAACTGCGATTTCTGGCGAAGACCTGGCGCAGCACCCCCAACGCTCTCCCGAACCGTCCGCTGTCAGCCGCTTCAACGGACGCAGGAAGGCGCGCCGATCTCCCGTCTCACGGCGTCGCAGCTCGCACCGTCCAGACCGATGTCGTGGGTTGACTCCTGTTCAAAAAATGGTTCAAATGGCTCTGAGCACTATGGGACTTAACATCTATGGTCATCAGTCCCCTAGAACGTAGAACTACTTAAACCTAACTAACATAAGGACATCACACAACACCCAGCCATCACGAGGCAGAGAAAATCCCTGACCCCGCCGGGAATCGAACCCGGGAACCCGGGCGTGGGAAGCGAGAACGCTACCGCACGACCACGAGATGCGGGCATTGACTCCTGTTACTCTCGTGTCGGCCGAGAAGCCAGTATCCATCCAATGGGCCGCGCCCACTGGACTCACGTGGCGACCTCACATGCGCCGACGCTCAAGGCGGACAAGTCATCTTTTGTCTCAATGCCCGACCGACCAACCGATAGATCCAACCGCCAATGACCGTTGGCGGCCTAACGCGCAGACTCAGATGCAGGAACTCAGCCCCGACCGGGCGACCACTAACTGTTCCGTTACTGGCGGAGTGGCAAGACTCCGATTTTGCCGGCTTTAAAGTTTGATCCAAACGACAGACATACTAGCACTCCGAACGACAGACAGACACTAACTACCGCACAAATGCGAACGAGAGACCGACCAGCAACTGGTGACGAGTGACTGACCCAGACTCACTCCGACTGACCGACTGGCGAGCTCATAGCGCCCCTTAAATGCACGTGAACAGGCAACCTTTCCCCTTTACCACCAGAGGGAGACACCAAAGCTGCGATTGCCGCAGCGGCGACAGCGCCAGAAACGGAGGGCGACTGCTTCACACAACGCGCTGCGGCGCGCTTTTCAAAAGAGCAATTTTCTACACGGCTCACGTTGTATATCTCTGGTATCCTGTTCCTCTTAATTTCCAGTCCGTACCACTGTTCGTTACAAATATACAGCTCCACCTGTATTAGGTATGCTCCGTGTTTCATATTGTCCATAACTGCCTGTGATTATTCCTAACAATGGCAGTTCTCCTTACCAGTTGTCGAGCGGTGTATTTTGGCCACCCTGTGCATGGGACGCACAGTTCCGTGATTTGGTCGCCGCCGTTCGTAAAGCCAGATGGAGCCTCTCCAGCAGCCGTGTACCGCGCGCGGCGCTGGGGGGCGGCGCTGGAGCCGACACCTGCGGCCCGCCCCCGGCTTCGGCCCCCACACGGCGCCGCTTGTTATCGACTGCGGCGCTGCTGCCGACAGGTGTCTCGCCCAGTTAACAAGCCCGCCCCTCCCCCCACCGCCTCCCGCAGCGCCCCAGCTCCTCCCTTCTGGTTCCCACACGTGCACACCACCCGCAGCTGCGCCACTGCCGCTTCTTTCAAACTAACTCAAACTAACACTGCGCGCTACAGCATTTAGTTTCTCTCTGGAGCGACGCTAACTCAACGAGAATGTCTCGTTCCGTGCTGTGCCTGACACAATAGCCTGGTCCGTAGGAAACGCAATAGAAGCGAAAAGACTTTTTTTCCAGTCTCTTTCGGTTTACTTCCACAAATATTTCCTCGTTTATTTTTCTTTCCAGATTCGTCCCGCATTGCGACGTTCTGAATATCACATATTTTGTGCGCACTCAGATAGTATTTAAATTCATTCACAAGTTTCTGAAAACGTGTTTCGCCACGAGGAGCAACGTAGAGTGATTTTTCTTTTCGTATTTTACGTATAGCCAGCAAATCTGTTCATGCATGTATAGCTTCAAATGTGTCTCCTCAAATGCATCGTTATCGCTGTCTGGCTTACTCAAAACTTATTCTTCCAGATGAAACATATGTGTGCGACAGACGGCATGTTTCACACATACTTCACAGCTGTCTATGGAGGATTCGTGTATTTAATTCTGAAACCCAGTTCACATAATCACCGTCAGAGTGATAAAGAGGACAAAACGGAACACGTACGTGAGCTGTCAGGTGACTAAATGTTAACCCTCGTTCAACTGACCTGTATATTTGTATAGGAGAAACACCTGCAACTGTTTTTCAATCTGGTAACTTGTTATATCACTAAAGCTGTAATACGTGGTGTAATTATGCATTAATGATTGTGTAAATGACGATTGTAAGGAAAAACACAGTACTACTACATGACCAGAGCTCCGTGAAGGTGTGTCATTTCTGCAAGTGTGTCTCCTAAATCAGTTTCTTTTGGTCAGTCTTTCGCAAAAATGGCCTTCTTTAAAGGTGGGAATACTGCAAAGCAAAAACAGCTTAGAAATAAAACGTTGAAATATTTCATCATATTCGTCAACAATTTAAAAACTACGGGATAGGGGAGGATAATAGTCCCCTCCTGATATATGCTGATTGTCAGTGAAAGAATGAGTATCTAGAACCTTGTCTAACTTTTGAACCTGGTCAGGGTATTGGTTGCAATAGCAATATAATATAGGTGTATTATGTAGGCTTAAGCTTAGTAACAACTTCCGTGACCGATACCTAATCCTCGCAATTACTCTCAGTCAATCCAACATGCCGGCCGAAGTGGCCGTAAGGTTCTAGGCGCTGCAGTCTGGAACCGCGAGACCGCTACGGTCGCAGATTCGAATCCTGCCTCGGGCATGGATGTGTGTGATGTCTTTAGGTTAGTTAGGTTTAACTAGTTCTAAGTTCTAGTGGACTAATGACCTCAGAAGTTGAGTCCCATAGTGCTCAGAGCCATTTGAACCATTTTTCAATCCAACATCAGTTTTTGAATGTAAAGCCAGAAAACGTGCCATCTTTCCGTGTGTCGAGGAACCATCTCTTAGACATACTTAAAAAACAAACTTCCGTATTTAAGTGAAATAAAATTCTACCCATAGAATTTAATATGTAGAGATAGTTCAAAAATGATTCAAATGGCTCTGAGCACTATGGGACTTAACTTCTGTGGTCATCAGTCCCGTAGAACTTAGAACTAACCTAAAGACATCACACACATCCATGCCCGCGGCAGGATTCGAACCTGCGACCGTAGCGGTCGCGCGTTTCCAGACTGTAGTGCCTAGAACCGCTCGACCACTCCGGCCAACTTCAAATCTCACGTTTTATACAAAGTGCCCCAGAAATGTTGCGACAACGAATGGGCTGTGGATATTGTCTTGAGGAACAAGTCGACAATAGGAAACCGTGTCCGGCAACATCATCCAACGATGCGACAGAGCGTCGAAGTTACAGGCGCGAACGGTCTGCGACTAGGTCAACATTTGAGCACCAAACGTGACCTTCTACGCTGACGGACCATAGGCGGAATGTCTGACAAAGTTTTTTGTTATTGAGTGATCGCGACCGATCACCATGGTCGCCAGTGAATTAGATTGAATTAGGCGCTGTATAGACAGGCTTTGTCTCCTATCAATGCGATGCTCTGTTGCCTTGGTGGATGACGGTTTCAGATACGGGTTTCCTTCTCCAGTTTATTTTTCTCCTGTATACCGAAAAATATCGAAGATTTTAAAGGGTTCCAGGAGAAAAATAAACTGTGGGTAGAAAACCGTGTCCGAAACTGTCATCCACTGGGACAACATGCCATCGCATTCATAGGCGACGCCGGCCGAAGTGGCCGAGCGGTTCTAGGCGCTTCGGTCCGGAACCGCGCTGCTGCTACGGTCGCGGATTCGAATCCTGCCTCGGGCGTGGATGTGTGTGATGTCCTTAGGTTAGTTAGGTTTAAGTAGTTCTAAGACTAGGGGACTGATGACCTCAGATGTTAAGTCCCATAGTGTCAGAGCCATTTGAACCAATCATAGGCGACAAGGTGTTTCAACGCAGCTGCTAGGTCCACCTTCTCCACTGGCGATCGTGGCAATCAGTCGCGATCATTGAACAACAAACATCATTGCGGAAATTTGCACCAATGGTTTTTCAGGGTACAAAGTTGCGTATGCTGCGGAAGGCGTGACCTTGTGGCAAGGAGTGGGTGCCTATAACTTCTACGTTCCGTAGCGTCGAAGGATGATGTTTCCGGACACGGTTTCCTGTCCTAGATTTGTTTCTCAACGGTCGTCTGCAATCTCTAGAGGTTTGTCGCAACATTTCTAGGACAGCCGATACATCTGATAGGAATAGACTGCATGCAAACAGATTGTAGATTTTAACACTTGTAAAGATATCATTACAGTCAGGCGACCATCTGATGAACCATTCAACCGCTTCCCAGTCCCCATACCAGAAATACATCACCTTCCTGGAATTATTCCTTAAATGAATATCACGTGCTTTCTTCTCAGTCCAACGTCTGTTTTTAAATATACACATGCAGGAATTTTTCTAACTTGTTTTGCGAACTTTATGATACCCTACGCCTGGTGTAATCAGTGTGGAAGTTCTCATTCTTTGCACAACTGTCTTACACAATGATACTAATTCCTTACTATCATTTCTTGTTAACAATATTATCTTACTCCCAAGAATAAGCAGCATTCTCTCGGTTAATACTCGGCAGAAATCAAACCTGCATTTGGATCGGACTTCCTTAACTCTTGTGAGAAAGGTGTGCAGTATACTGCTGCATCCATTTTCAATAAGCTACCACTCAGATTTAAAAATCTTAGCAGCAATTCGCGCGCTTTGAAATCTAAACTGAAGTGTTTCCTCATGGGTCACTCCTTCTATTCTGTCGAGGAGTTCCTTGAAAAATTAAGCTGATTCTTATTGTATTGTTGAGTGCGTTTACTTAAACTTATGGGCTGACTTTTCTCGGGTACATAAACATTTATTTAATCTGTTATTACTTTTATGTTGTAATGTCATGTACTGACACGTTCCATGACTTTGCAGATTTGCTCCTCAGTTTGGTCCTACAGAACCTGACGTGTAAATAAATGAAAAAAATAATAACTTTGACCCCCTACCGTAACTGATGATAGATAATCTGCAATGAAATGGAAACGGAAACTGAAAAATTACTGCTTCGTTCAGAAAACGGTGCCGACCCAGTGAATACGACGTCTAAACTTGGCCCTCGTATCGAATTTTGTTTGCGGCTTGAAACTAGTGGATCGCAATTTCGGTCCAATTTCAATAAAGCACTATTAACTCCAAAAATATTGCTCACAGAACATGAAACTCCTTATTGTCAGCTGTTTAGAACCTTTCATACAGCCCCGTAGTCAAAATAATAGGGAATGTTACAATACAGTTTAAATTACAGGAAAATATTTTAACAAGTGATATCGGTGCTTGGCAACGTCGGTCGGTAACTCACTGAGAGTACTAATGTCCAAAAAGACTTCGTATCCCTACAGCACTTCCAGGAGTGTAACAGGCCGGTGTAGCCTACACGTAACTGCAACAGCAATGCTCGTGGAAGTTGAGTAGCATCCTTGGAAGAAAGACGACGCAGTCCTCGGTGAACCCTGTATTCGAAGAAAACAACAATAAGATAACAGAGATCAGGCCGCACGCAGAGGCATACAGAGAGTTATTCCTCTCTCACTCAACATCGGTTGTATCATGAACAAAATCGATGATTTTAGTACGAAGTACCCTCCGCCTAGCACGTATAGTGGGTTGTGGGGTATATGGGTAGGCAAATTCAGATATTTGCGCAATAAAAACGCTGCAGTTCACTGGATTACAATGGAAATGGTATATGAAACACAAAATAGGAGCGACACTTCCTTTGTTCCTTTCTTCCATTAGTTGTCTGAGTTGGAAAAAAGTGTTAGTAATCATCTCATTTATATCTTCCGTAAGGAAAAACCTATTGTTTGTCAGGAAAAAAACGGAGGAGCTTGTGAGGCGTCGACAGGCACAGTAAAACAGGATTAAATATTGCCTCATTTATTTATCTGAATACACTATGTGATAAAAAATATCCGGACACCCCCAAAACATACGTTTTTCATATTAGGCGCATTGTGCTGCCAGGTACTTTTTATCAGCCATCTCAGTAGTCATTAGACATCTTGAGAGAGCAGAATGGTTCGGTCCACGGAACTCACGGACTTCGAACGGTCAGGTAATTGGGTGTCACTTGTGTCATACGTCTGTACGTGAGATTTACACACTCCTAAACATCCCTAGTTCCATTGTTTCCGATGTGATAGTGAAGTGGAAACGTGAAGGGACAGATACAGTACAAAAGCGTACATGCCGACGTCGTCTGTTGATTGACAGAGACCGACGACAGTTGAAGAGGGTCGTAATGTGTAATAGACAGGCATATATCCAGACCATCACACAGAAATTCCAAACTGCATCAGGATCCACTGCAAGTACTATGACAATTAGGCGGAAGGTGAAAAAACTTGGATTACATGGTCGAGCGGCTGCTCATAAGCCACACGTCACGCCGGTAAATGTCAAACGACGCCTCGATTGGTATAACAAGCGTAAACATTGGACGATTGAACAGTGGAAAAACCTTGTGTGGAGTGACGAATCACGGTACACAATGTGGCGATCCGATGGCAGGGTGGGTATGGCGAATTCCCGGTGAACGTCATCTGCCAGCGTTTGTAGTGCCAACAGTAAAATTCGGAGGCGGCGGTGTTATGGTGTGATCGTGTTTTCCATGTGGGAGGATGCACCCCTTGTTGTTTTGCGTGGCATTATCACAGCACATTGATGTTTTAAGGACCTTATTGCTTCCCAGTGTTAAAGAGCAATTCGGGGATGGCGATTGCATCTTACAACACCATCGAGCATCTGTTCATAATGCACGGTGTGTGGCGGAGTTGTTACACGGCAATAACATCGCTGTAATGGACTGACCTGCATAGAGGCCTGGCCTGTATCCTACTGAACACCTTCGGGATGTTTCTGAACGCCGACTTCGTGCTAGGCCTCACCGACCGACATCGGTACCTCACCCCAGTGCAGCACTCGGTGAAGATTAGGCTCGAATTCCCCAAGAAACCTTCGAGGACCTGATTGAACGTATTCCTGCGAGAGTGGAAGCTGACAGATACCAATGGTTGTCCAACACCATATTGAATTCCAGCATTACCGATGCGGGGGCACCATGAACTTGGAAATCATTTTCAGCCTGATGTCCGAATACTTTTGATTAAATAGCGTACATCTCTGGTGGCTTAGGAAGCAGTCGAGGCATCTGCTGATTCCAGTGGCCGACTCATGCTGCCATATGTCGTTGCATCAACCCTGTGTCGAGGTGACGTCTAATCAGCAGGGTTGGACCCCGGTGAGGAAGGCGCACCTCGTCGGAAACTCTGCTCGGGAAAGGAGTGACCACGCCACAGGTGTGCCGTCTGTCAAACGTCATTCTGGGCGTATACTATCCCTCCAAGGTCACTGCCCGTGTTTTCCCATCATATGGATGGCGATGTTTGATGGCGTGAGGTCATGCTGAATGCCGATCCTGGCCTGCCGATATGGTAGGCCGACTGACGCAAGCGATGCTGGAGTTTAGAGCAGTTTGTGCCCCAGGCTGACACAGTGTTTGTGGGCTTCTCGGTTATCCGTCAGTGGCGGCTGGTACTGGAGGCTGTCTTCTGTCATCCATGGCTACGAATCGGTGGTCATCTCCTAAGGCGGCAGGAGTATGACCGGTATTGGAACAATCTGATACACAAGGTGTGCAATACAATAATCAGAGAAATAAATGTGAACTTCTTGAACGCTATTGATCCTACTGATCGACTGTCTGTAGCCTAGCGAGGTTGAGCGCTTTTGCCATCAAGGAGTGCGCTTCTTGACGTCATTTTTCGAGACTGAATCGCTTCTGCTCTTTATCCTCTTTACAAGATTTCTTTTGGGTGTGGGGGATGAGGGTAGGGACGGATTCTCTTCCTGCAGAATTTCAAAGCGGCTGTTGAGTTGGACCAAAAATTCGTCTCTTTTTTAGCAATTTTGAACACATTGGCGTGTTAGCATGCCACTTTCTTAAGATTGTTTCTAGCTCTGGCTGTGGGTTGTACTTGTAGCCAGCTTTTTACTAGAAACTGGTCGCTCTCACACTCTACACCCCATGCTATCTTTACATCCGTCTGCCAGTTCTTTGCTTTGATGTCAACTGCAATGCGATTTATCTGATTAACTGTTTTACCATCTGGCAGCACCCAAGCTGCTGTCGATGAACATCCCTTTCGATGTTGCAAAGGTTATGAACCCGATGTAGTTGTCATTGCTGATTTCATGTGAACTGTGTCTTTTAGTTGTTGAATGGAATACATCTTCTCTTCTCACTTAAGCATTCCTATCGGCCAGTAAGACTTTACAATTGCTGTTGCAAATGGCATCCATGACAACCTGAGATCTCGCATAGAATTCATCCTTCAGTCGACATGTGCTTTCTTCTATGAGTACATGGCAATTTGCAAATGACACTTTACATATCGTGGTGCTTATTTTAATACTGTTATTCTAGACGTCAGTGGCGAAATCCCACATGAGTTAGCAAGTACAACCTTACTCACAGAATATCCTACATCTAATTTTTGTCCTGCCTCGCAGCTTTCATAAAAGATGGTATACTTTTCCACACCGAGGGTACCAGTAACCTCTCAGAAAATCTCTTCTAAAGCATTTACATCCATGTTATATCATTCGATGTCCTTGACTAGGCTGCAGTGAGGCAACTGTTTTGTAAAAACTGCGAATTTTCTACTTTCCACATCGTATACGTCGTTCACACATTTTCTTCATTTCGTGTTATCAAATTCGAGGTTTTGTTGTAGTAAGCTTACCGTTAACAAGTTTTCTGTCTTGGAGTGGTAACCCATCGCCAACCCCAAATCTAGATGCCCTGAAAGGATAAGTTTTCACTATTGACAGCAGTGGCGACGGCATGTCGGAACTCAAGCGTCAGACATTTCAACGACCCGTAACGAGGAAACGCTGGCCTGTGACGTTTGTGATATGTACTGAGGTGTCAAAGTCATGGGATGCCTACCAATATCGCGTCTAACCTCCTTTTGCCCGGCGTAGTTCAGCAGCTCAACGTGTCATGGACTCAAGTGAATGCCGAATATAGATACCGATGTTGCGCTATTTTAGGAAAAGTACCTGTGAGGTCTGGTAGAAAGCAAAGTGGAAATGAACATATAACTTCGTGTAGGTAATTCTGTTACGCTGACTACAGTACTTTGCCAGTGAGAAATACGTAAAAGGAATTAAAGCTCTGAGAGAAGGAATAAAAACCTTTAAGGACGTCTATGTCATTCATATTTCGCCAAAGACGTAAAAGGACTCAGAAAAGCACTTCAGGGAAATGGATAGCAGCTAGAAGAAAAGGAGAATATGGGATAGAGATTAAGAAAAGTAAAGAAAAGTGATGAATTGTAGTCGAATTAATTTAGGAAGTGGTGACGGAATTAGATTAGGAAATGGGACACTAAAAGGAGTAGCTGTCTTTTGTTATTTTGGCAGCAAAATAACTCATGATTGTCGAAGTAGGGAGTGTACGTCGAGGTGACAAAAGTTATACGATATCTCCTAATATCGTATTGGACATCCTTTTGCGATGCAACAATTTGACATTCAATGGACTCAACAAGTGGTTGGCAGTTCCCTGCAGAAATATTGAGCTATTCTGCCTCTATAGACGTCCATAACTGAGAAAGTGCGGCCGGTAATGAATTTTGTGCACGAGATGACCTCTCGATTATGCCCCATAAAAGTTTCGATGGGATTAATGTAGGGCGATCTGGGTCACCAAAGCATTCGCTCGAGCTGTCCAGAATGTTCTTCAAGACCGGTGACATGGTACCTTGTTATCCACAGAATTCCACCGTTATTTGGGAACTGAAGTCCAATAACGCCTGAAAATGGTGTCCAGGTAGTCAAGCATCGGCAGCAAGTATCGGTTCAGTTGGACCACAGGACCCAGCCTGTTCCATGTAAACGGCACCCAAGCCATTGTGGAACCACCATCAGCTTGCACAGCACCTTGTTGACAAATTGGTTCCACGTCTTCGTGGGGTTTGCACCACACTCGAATCTTAACATTAGCTCTTGCAAACTGACATCGGCACACATCTGTCCAGGCCACAGTTTCGCAGTCGTCTAGGGTCCAACCGATGTGGTCACGAGCCCGGGACAGGCGCTGCAGGCGTTGTCGTGCTGTTAGCAAAGGCACTTGCTTCGGTCATCTGCTGCCAAAGACCGTTAATACCAAATTTCGCTGCACTGTGCTAACAGATACATTAGTCATACATCCCACATTGAGTTCTGTGGTTTTTCTGGTATTGTTCCTTGTCTGTTAGCACTGACAACTCAACGCAGATACCACTGTTCTCGGTCGCTGAGTGAAGGCCGCCGCTCGCTGGGTTGTCCAGGGTGATAGGTAATCCCTGAAAGTTGGTATTCTCGACACAATCTTGACACTGCTGATCTGGGGACTTTGAATTCCGTAACGAGTTCCAAAATGGAATTACCAATGCGCCTAGATCGAACTACCATTTTGCGTTCAAAGTCCGTCGGGCGGCCATGATCACGTCGGCAACGTTTTCACACGAATCACCTGAGTACAAATGAAAGCTCCGCCTAAGCAGTGCCACTTTATACCTTCTGTACGTGGTGCTACCGTCATCTGTATATGTATACGTATATTTATACACTCCTGGAAATTGAAATAAGAACACCGTGAATTCATTGTCCCAGGAAGGGGAAACTTTATTGACACATTCCTGGGGTCAGATACATCACATGATCACACTGACAGAACCACAGGCACATAGACACAGGCAACAGAGCATGCACAATGTCGGCACTAGTACAGTGTATATCCACCTTTCGCAGCAATGCAGGCTGCTATTCTCCCATGGAGACGATCGCAGAGATGCTGGATGTAGTCCTGTGGAACGGCTTGCCATGCCATTTCCACCTGGCGCCTCAGTTGGACCAGCGTTCGTGCTGGACGTGCAGACCGCGTGAGACGACGCTTCATCCAGTCCCAAACATGCTCAATGGGGGACAGATCCGGAGATCTTGCTGGCCAGGGTAGTTGACTTACACCTTCTAGAGCACGTTGGGTGGCACGGGATACATACGGACGTGCATTGTCCTGTTGGAACAGCAAGTTCCCTTGCCGGTCTAGGAATGGTAGAACGATGGGTTCGATGACGGTTTGGATGTACCGTGCACTATTCAGTGTCCCCTCGACGATCACCAGTGGTGTACGGCCAGTGTAGGAGATCGCTCCCCACACCATGATGCCCGGTGTTGGCCCTGTGTGCCTCGGTCGTATGCTGTCCTGATTGTGGCGCTCACCTGCACGGCGCCAAACACGCATACGACCATCATTGGCACCAAGGCAGAAGCGACTCTCATCGCTGAAGACGACACGTCTCCATTCGTCCCTCCATTCACGCCAGTCGCGACACCACTGGAGGTGGGCTGCACGATGTTGGGGCGTGAGCGGAAGACGGCCTAACGGTGTGCGGGACCGTAGCCCAGCTTCATGGAGACGGTTGCGAATGGTCCTCGCCGATACCCCAGGAGCAACAGTGTCCCTAATTTGCTGGGAAGTGGCGGTGCGGTCCCCTACGGCACTGCGTAGGATCCTACGGTCTTGGCGTGCATCCGTGCGTCGCTGCGGTCCGGTCCCAGGTCGACGGGCACGTGCACCTTCCGCCGACCACTGGCGACAATATCGATGTACTGTGGAGACCTCACCCCCCACGTGTTGAGCAATTCGGCGGTACGTCCACCCGGCCTCCCGCATGCCCACTATACGCCCTCGCTCAAAGTCCGTCAACTGCACATACGGTTCACGTCCACGCTGTCGCGGCATGCTACCAGTGTTAAAGACTGCGATGGAGCTCCGAATGCCACGGCAAACTGGCTGACACTGACGGCGGCGGTGCACAAATGCTGCGCAGCTAGCGCCATTCGACGGCCAACACCGCGGTTCCTGGTGTGTCCGTTGTGCCGTGCGTGTGATCATTGCTTGTACAGCCCTCTCGCAGTGTCCGGAGCAAGTATGGTGGGTCTGACACACCGGTGTCAATGTGTTCTTTTTTCCATTTCCAGGAGTGTATATTAAACAGGCCGGCCGAAGTGGCCGTGCGGTTAAAGGCGCTGCAGTCTGGAACCGCAAGACCGCTACGGTCGCAGGTTCGAATCCTGCCTCGGGCATGGATGTTTGTGATGTCCTTAGGTTAGTTAGGTTTAACTAGTTCTAAGTTATAGGGGACTAATGACCTCAGCAGTTGAGTCCCATAGTGCTCAGAGCCATTTGATATATTAAACAAAAGTATTAGTTTTTATCTGCTCTAATAACTATAAATCTGTACACGGAATTTAATTTGTATACGAACATTAGTTTCAGATAAAGTTCTCCCAAGTGTTGGATGGCTAAGGCTGGGTCAGTACCGTGGTCACGGCGTCCTCCAGACCTATGGACTTCTTCTTGTGATGGGAAATGAGGTGGTTGGTATACGAGACGTATTCGTGAGACACCTGGCTATTTTGAGCTCAGTACTCCGACGCCAGTTGTACATTAATGTAAATGTGGGACATTTTTAGCAACATCTCTAAAACAATATTCATTACAAAACAGTATGACCGCGGCGGGCAGAACAAGGGAGGCCACCAGGTTTTATAAGCAACAGTACCATTCCGTTCTTGAACACTGACTGTAACTCTATTATTCCTAAATGCATTAGTAACCAGTGGCGCATACTCCATCAATATGTAGATATTATCACATTTCCTGTCACCTAGTATTAAGAACAAATAATTACATCATAGGTTATCCTAAATATGAAATAGGTTATATTTCACCAATCCCAACATTAGAAACCAAAACGCTGGAATAAGTTAATAGTTACTTATAATTAAGTCATGTTATCATTAGTAAATACTAGGCTTATAAGAAAATTTACTTGGAATGCAGATAACAATTTTGTCGATACACTACTTAGTTTTATTGCAGCCTCCATATGGAGTTTGTTTGATTCCGGCTGCTTCTGTTTAATTACACTTATATACGTATGTATTTTTTAATTTCTTTTTTTTTCATTTTTGACATTCATCGCTGTCGTGCTGCTTGAACAATCAGAGAAGCTTCTATCACGAACCCGAAACAGCGTGCTTCCCGCGATTCATAAAATTCGCATGTCAATGACATTCTGTAGCGGTAAAATGGTCTGTGATTCACGGAGTTTCAAAACCAAAGTAAATATATATGATCTCTTCACGGCCATTTCACAAAGCACAGATAATCGACTTCTACAGTTAATGAAGAATCTACCCTTCAACTTGTATTTTCTGACGGAAAATAGAATTGTCAAAATGAGTGATTCGGGAGGGTTTTAAAACTAACCGATTTCAGTTCGTTTCGGGGCAGCTAACTGTGCGAGTGATGGTACAGCGCAACAAGAGGTGGAAAGTTAGTGCTGTTAGTGGAGACTGCTACAGATGGGGCTCGTGTGTCGCCGCTGTTGCAGACATCTTCTTCAACATCACGCTGCGGCGCAAGACGCTGTTCTACACGGTCAACCTGATCGTGCCGTGCGTCGGCATCTCGTACCTCTCGGTGCTCGTCTTCTACCTGCCGGCCGACTCGGGCGAGAAGATCGCGCTCTGCATCTCGATCCTGCTGTCGCAGACCATGTTCTTCCTGCTCATCTCCGAGATCATCCCGTCCACGTCGCTGGCGCTGCCGCTGCTCGGCAAGTACCTGCTCTTCACCATGGTGCTCGTCGGGCTGTCCGTCGTCATCACCATCATGGTGCTCAACGTGCACTACCGCAAGCCCAGCACGCACAAGATGGCGCCCTGGGTCAGAAAGGTGAGCCCCTGTCTGCTCTCCGTTTGATACGGTACCGACGTACTCACTATTTCGGACATTTCTTTCGAACCTGTCACACTTTCCGAATTATGAACAATCTCTTTAAGTTCAGAAATTAATTTATAGCATGAGTCAGTAATAGTCATGACACGTCACATTCACTGAATTGAATATGCAATCAGAATACCTATGGGTATTGGTTGCTTAACTGAATTTTCTGTGTGGCAGAATTTCGCATACAAACCTCTTATTTTGTAGGTCGGTAAGCTCTTGTATTTTCGTAAATGTTTTCAACTTTGTTTCCCCTGATAGATCATTGGTTAGAACGCTGCATACTGAGCGTAAAGTTACGTACGTTTACCCAAGGATAATATGATGCCTCAGATGTTCTGTACGTGTGTACCAATCATCCTTGAAAGGTAAAAACGTGATGCTCGTAACTTTCTAAAGGAAGATAAATTTAAATTGAAAAGCAATATATAGAAAGTAATGTTATTATGGGCTGTCATTATCCCTAACTATCCTTACAATGCTTCCTCCATGAAGCCCACCCCAATTGCTGATATTCTATTCAAATTCGCGTAGATCCTCTGTATAAAGAATAAATGTGGCGCTTACTTACTCTCAGACCCCTGAATGTTTCGAAAATAATGACAGCAATTTTTTTCAAACAGAAAGAAAAAGAGCACAATTAAGGAACGAATGGAACGAACGCTGCTATGTTCAAGAGTAAATCAGTGTCGCCATTCCCGTACTTGGCGAAATTTGCGTCGTTCTTCGTTTTAGTTTCCTTTGAAGTACTTCCTGGATATGAAAATTAACAAAATTTTACACCTACATGACATAGGACTTTTTTTGTTATTAAAAGATTATATTATATCTAGTTATAAGGCTGTAGGGATAAAACTGTACATTTTATTTGAATTAAGCTAAAATAATGTAGACTGACAGTACGTTAGCACTACTACTTTGCCGCATTATTGGTATATTACGAATAACGGTACTATTGTAAGAGTGATGAATGCAGTCATCAGAACGTGGGCCTATTATGATGTGCAACGAAACTAAATCGCTCATTCAATGCTCCTCCATCCACTGCCGTTTATCCATGTCACACTCTTTGTGAGTAGTAATCGTTTTTTGTAAACGGCTTTATTCGACTGTGGCCTGCTTTACTTGTCGCATTTTTATATTATCTCCTTTCATCAGTTGTATTCAATACTCCATTCTTCTACGGAACTTCGTTCTTTTGCCTGTTTGATCCTCTGCTACCTTCACTATTTCTCATGTAACTCGTCTTCTATTGTACCAGAGGCTCTTCGCCCTCACCTGTATAGAACAGCATGTCAAAAGTTTAACAGAAATCGATAAATTCTGTCTTTATGAAACAGTATGCAACTGTGTATAAGTATAGTCTGAGGAATTAGCACTCCATTATAAGAAATGCTACTTTTTACATACTTCAATTGAAATCTGAAGATACGGCGTCTTATTTTCGCTAGGAAGAAAACGAGGAAAGGATAGACCAATGGGGACTTGGCACAGTTCATTCATTCGCAGAACGTACAAATTTATTTTACACAGGCTGAATTACATTAAACCAAATTAAGAATTTAATTAAACAACGATTAATATTAATACTGAACAATAATCAGTAAAGGCAGAAAATGCCAATTATAACTGCCAGGCAATAACTGTTTGTCAGACCATAAGAATTAAGACCAATGATACCATCTTCGAGCCAAATTTAAAGAGCCATAAAAATTACCAAAACTTCATGAGGCGAAGACATCAATAAAAAATCTAATAAAACTGAACAGGCCACTTAAAAGACCACAGCCAAAAAATTCTTAAACTATATTACAAAATGACCAAAGAAGGAGAACAAAAGATTTAAAACCTCACACAACAGGCTTGATAGCAATGCTTATAGCATTTGAGAATAATGTTCAAATAATTAAAATTAACATTAAATAAGAATGACGTTTCAGATCTCAGCCGCTAGTAAAATGTTTAAATAACTTACGCAATAAGATTATAAAAAGGAAGCACCTTTAATTAACAAACAGAATACCTCAGAATTGCTCTAAAATTTCAACTTAACTTTAAACAGCAGCGTTAGAAATCACGGCTGCCCTTGGAAGAAATAACACTGCGATAGACTTACAGCGCGAGCTCTAGTTGCCCAAGGCTTGCGCATAGAATCGCATGAACAGGTGGCTGTGCAAGCCTGTTGGACTGAGAATGAGTTGACCTGACAAGGTTCTGTGAACAGCACCGACGCCAGAGCAGAAACACACTCAACAAAATTCTTTACAGCTCAAATTAATTCCAATAACTGTAAGCTCAAATCACAGCCAATATTATAGTAAATAATGATTACGTTCTGAGTAGTTAATGCAATTTCCTACGGAGCGATACTCGAAATTTAACAATCTTCTAAGAAGTTAGTAGAAAATTTAAGACACCACTTACAGTTGACGTAAGGAATCTTCAGAATGAAATGGTTGTAACAAATCCTGCTGGAACAATGACTGAGCCAACTCTTAACCAATTTCCCTAAATTCTGCGGCTCCTGAGCACATAGACAGTCCAGGCCAAGCTGACACAATGTGTCCTAAAAAAACTAAAATTTTCATATAAACCACCTAAATACAATAAACACACGATATGCATAACCTGAAGCAGAATACGCAATACGTTAACCTCAACGAATAAGACATATTAGAGCACAGTATTTATCCAAAATGTTTAAATTAATCATAAGTCACACGATTCTTAATACTAATCCTGATAACATTCGCGCAACACGAATGTCCACTTTCACTCCACGGAACAGACAGTCTGTGATAATATTAAACATCTACCAATACCGTGATCCACAACTAATATCAGCTTATAGTTATTAATAACAGTCAGATAGAAGCACTTAACTTACAATGCTTACTAACCTGCTAACGAACTTCACAACAGACTTCTTTGTAGAGGCGGAAGCTAACATTAACCCAAATTAAAGGTGCCAAGTACATTTACGTTTCACAGATGAAACTTCCAGTATAATGAAATATACAAACATCTAACTAAAATATTAAACGGATTTTTTTAACGCACAAATCCTCGCTTATATAGTTTAGCCTGTAAATTCTACGCGGGCGCGGACTTCAGTAGCAATAAGCAGAATGTGAGAATTGAACAATTTCGGTAAACACGTTCTGACAGCTCGGCGGGATTTCAGTGATCCACTCCACTCTGCACTCCAGACAGAGGCGAACGCGCCCCCTGTTTAACCTTCCCAGGTTACGCCAACCTAGTGACAGGTGGGGTAGCGACAGGAGGCCTCATTTCCGCTTGGTTCCTCCACAGATACTCCTTTCACCATACTCGATGTCATATTGCCAGAGGGAGCTGCGATCGCTGTGCAACATCTCAGAGCCAAAGATAAGAGCTAGATTTACTAGAAAAGATGCAATAGATTAAAAAACAGTGCCTGTTGCTGAGGTTTTGCTGCATCAACGGCGAACATGTAGTAAGATATATATATTTTCTTCCTATTTCGTTATTTTGTGGGGGTCACATGGAGAAGAGGTTTGAAATTACATGTACAGTTTACCGGAAATCGGTAAGTGGTCTCATTCTCAAATGCTGGATGAAAAATAGTCGGGAAAATTTGAATGCTGTGAGTTCCGCTGTCTCAGCACATGTATACAGTTTCTAACTTCAATATTTGAATTATGGTGTTAAACCTTTAACATTATATGAGGGGTGGTCAAATAAAAACTAGACAGGTGGTAAAAAAAGTGAACAAACCGTTCATAACTTGATAATTAATGCCCATAACTGTTAACACTTTTATTCTATGGAGACAAGACGGTCACTGCCTTCATGGGAAAATGTTGTGGACGGAACCGTTAAAGTACCCAGTTGTACACCTCGTCGTCGAAGTAAATCGACCGACGCAAATGTTATGTTTTTTTTCTTTTTTTCCGGGCTCCAACAATATGGAAATCACATAGTGAGGTATCTAAACTGAATAGAGAATATATAAGGTCTTCTAAGCCTACATAAAATAACCTTGAAAACGTGTGGATGGGCCCACGTGGTAAATTTATTAACTGCTATGGCGATTACTTTTGAAATAATAAACAGTTTACGTACTTTATCCCATGTGTCTCGTTTTTATTTGACTGCCCTTTGTACGTCGGAATGTGCAGATTATGACAGCATTTTAAATTTTTAAATTTTCAATAACTATGCGAAGTAGGGGAGACTGTTGTACGTAGCAGATAGCATACCCAGGAACGCATGATATTTCTGGGTGTGTACTTCTGTCCAGTGGCTGATTTTAGAATCTAATGAAGGATTGCGCCGCTAGTGACTGGCATAAGGATTTTCTCATATTTCCTACAATTTTTGTTGTTGCTAGACGTGGGATTATATTTTAGCCAGCATTTGTAAATTTTTGGATTTGCACATATTTAAGAGCTATATAATATATTAAAATTATTTGGAATGTATTATTAGTTCCCTAGTTATAGAACTTTGTGACGTAAAATTCTATGTATTTTTAAAACTGTTTATGCAGGGTGCGATCATTCGAGGAAAATAAGTCTAGTAAACATGGGCTACAAAATACATAATATAAGAGCTATGTGTTAATGTTCAGTGGAAGAGACGTGTTTCACAGTTGTGAAGATGGACAACTGCTCACACCTCTTCAGGTATACATTTTAGAACCCACGTTTACTATACTTAATTGCTTTGAACGATTATTCCTTTCGTATCCCCGAATATTGCCCAAACCTTATGGGACAGCTTGTATAACGCCAAGTCATATTTCCTCATTCAAGCGCCATCCCGCACCTTGAAACAGAAGAAGGTTTTTCTTACCATGAAACATTTGATATTAGAAAATTAACTGAGTTTTGTTAATATCTTAACAATTTTACCTACATAAAAATGGGAATTTCAGTCAGTTTTACATAGCTTCAACTTCAAAATGTATTTAACTTATAACTGATTTTAATAACATGTCTGCGTAATTTGATTTCACTTAGAGAGTACTGGTGTTTGGCAGAGTGATAAAGTAACAGAGTCTTTATTAAATACATTAGTGACAAGATTTTCTGCATTGCAACGGTTTTAAAATAAATGAAATATTGTTTTCACATTTGGAAAAAATCTTAATTTTCCAGAGGAATTTATTTAATTTCGGAAATGGACTGCAGCACATAAAATTAACAGGCTACCATCATTTAACAACGGAATAAGAGAATATTCTACATTTCAACTATTATTGGTTTCTCTGCCTAAAGCTTACTGCAGTTAATTAAAGAGAGTTTTACACTGAACACATTTCACTTTTATTACAAAGCATCTTCTGAGGTCATTCTGGAAGTATGGACATATTTGTTTCTACATTACTGTTTTGATAGATTAGAAAGAGTGTCTCTTTATGAAGTTGGTGTGGAATTTACTTATGGTGTACCTCCCACTTGTTTACATATTCTGCAAGCTACTGCTTTTTCCTTCTTTTTTAGCTTGGGATGAGATCGAAAGAAATGTGATAACACTACATGGGGATCCGGGAGTGGTGGTGACTGAGACAAAAATGCAATAACAGCTAAAAATCTTTATTATTTTCACAACAACGAGTGTGTGCTTGCAGGAAATAAGTACACTTGCCAAACATATATATTAAATCAGTGAGCAAGAACAATTATTTTACATACGAACTTCCAGCATATTGGAGTAGCTTGGATCAGCAACTTGTGTTAATCAATAGAACGATAAACTAGTGCGAATTTTTACTTCTTATTCATTCGAAGACCGGGCCGAGACCCATTTTCAAATCATGATAACAAAGTCGAAAATTGCATTTTCGCTGATGTCAGAAATGTGCAGTGAAAGTTTACAGTTCATACAGATAATTATTTTGTAAATAGAGATTTAGCAATTTTTGAAACAATCTTCTTTTTAATTTTAAACCAAAGCTTGGAATCACAGTGTACTCAAGTGGGACACATAAGAAAAGTCCGAATATACATAAGACAATACAGATTTAGAAATAAAAATGTAATTCTTCAAAAATTTAGAAAACTTAAGCGATAAACAAAAAATCAACTATAGCCCGTAATCGTGAAATATTATACGGAACACATGGAGTCATATGACCTTTGTATTTTCTTTTGAAGTCCTTCAATAAATAACCAAATCGATATAATCTCAAACACTTGACAATCAGTGAAGAAGACTACTAAAGAGTGACTATGTAAACAAATACCAAAGACTTTTTCTTAAAAAAACACAGTACCTTTCATGTACAGGTCTTCAAGAGGACACACACAAGCGGGTGCAGGTGACCCCTAGGCGTCCGCTATATATACAGCCAAACCTCTCCCGGTGCAGGACGCGTAACAAGAGCAAACACACTTTGTAAGACAGAGAAAGAATCATTAGCCTTGAACTCGTGGAGTTATTAATGGGTACAAGACCCCATCACGAACACTTTACTGAATTTTTCTTAATAAAACAAGACCCAGAGTGGTCGGGTAGGTGGTGTTGATCAATAAATTTTATGAACGTTCTCAAGCACAAATAAACGTATATCATAACTGTAGAAATCTAAGAGACTGGAAGAAAAATCTGTTGTTGTGTTCATTTAACCCTTGGCGAAAACAAAAATTAATTTAAGCATGGACCAAATAACATAGGGCCCATGTATTGAGAAATCGCTGTCAGCGCTAATACACAACGTGATGATGTAATGCCAAAGAGATCTCAAAGACAAGATGGCACAAGGGGACTCACCATTTTCAACCGACATCTATATGAAAGTAGTCAGAAAGTCGACGAGCAGCAACAGGTGAGCCTGTCGACAAGGAAGCACGAAGGCCGTATGTGGCACCCTCGTGTGAACCTCTGTCACACGTTGCCCGCTTCACACTTTCGTCTGACATCCGCCAGTGCTCCCGTAACCGACTGTCCATCCGATTCCTCGTGCATCCCACCACTGCCCCACGGTGCTCCTAAGCTGGCACTTAACATCTCTCGAGCACCGAAGACCCTTCTCGTCCTGATAGTTGGAACTCACACGCCCGTAAGGCATATTCTGGACGCGAGTCTTTTTTGCCTTTTTGCACTTTCTCTTACGCAGCATTGCGGTCATTTGCATTTCACCTCACTTCAGAAATAGAAGTGCAGTTACATCTGTTCGCACTCAGCAGGGTATTGATGTATTTATGGTTGTTCATTTGATTTTCGTGTAGGCTGTGATCGTTGCCTGCCTTTTAATCTTTTAGAAAAGTTTATATTTAATGTGTGTGTGTGTGTGTGTGTGTGTGTGTGTGTGTGTGTGTGTGTAGCGAAGAGAAAGAAAGAGAGAGAGAGAGACAGAGAGAGAGACAGTGTATTATTGAAGATGTCTTACATGATCAGCGGAGATTACACACGTGTATTAAGCAAGGAGATGCTAGAAGTGCCCCACTGCATTATTCAAGTATTTCTGACACCTATTTTGGAAATTGTTCTTTACACTCTGTAGTTCCCTTTGAGAAGTGACAGCAGTTTCTTGACGAATGCTGGTTTTAAGTTCCTCTAAATCCTGTGGAATTCACTTGTACACGTTCTATTCTAACGTCCACAGAAATAAAAATCGCAATAGGTTAAGTCGGGGGAACAGGGGGTCTCATGTGGTAAATGTGTCTTGAAACAGGTCATGAATCTCATTTAATGACAAGCTGGCTCTGTGTGCCACCGCAGAGACCTGCTGAAGGGCCGCGAAGCACGTTCTCTCTCACTTAATTGGTCAACAAAAGGCAGCAAAATATTATCTACATATCTCGCCCCGTTAAATGTTTAAGGGAAAAGAATGGGGCCTATTATTTTCTCACCACTAACATCATCACATCACACTCCTACTTTCTAAACATTTACAGAACTGCAACCTTTTGAAGGGTCATCCGGTTTAAGTTATGGCACTTAACCTGGATGCAGATATTTTATAGGCTTGTAACTTGGTAGCCAACCCTCCGGCTCATGGGATTGTATGGTTCATACAAAATTCCCATTTGCTGAAAAATATACCGAACGGATTTCCAGAAGGCCTTTCACCAGCATGTCCAGAGTCATGTGGAGATGCTTCTGTAAGCACTGTATGTGGCTGAAACTTCCTGGCAGATTAAAACTGTGTGCCGGACCGACACACGAACTCGGGACCTTAGCCTTTCTTGTCAGAAACACCGTTTTACGAAATTTATTGAAAAATCGATAAATCTTGTTTGGGTTAGGAAATTTAGTATTAGGAAATTGCTGTTGAAATATCTCCATATTGCACGTGTTGATGCTGTACGCAAGCATAAATCACACATGAATACTCTTTGATTAATAATATACTTGTATTACCTACCCCGTGTCACTTGAAACTTTTTCACTCAGTGCAGTATATTGTGTCGCCTAACAAACACGTAATTTCTACACCCACAGAGGCCTCGCCAGCAGAGACCAAAGAGACGCGCGCGTTTGTGTCAGCAAGGTGGGACTATGAACGATATTTTCTTTCAGTGCGGATGCACACTATTCCCTCTCTCTTACGGTGATCAGGAACTGCGAATAAGGGGTTTAAGTGTGTCACGATGTCAGTAGTGCGTAACAAGCTGGGAACTTGAGTTAGAACGGGAGCAAGTTCAGATGGCTGAGGTAATAAAGCGATGGCCCGCGTCAAGTGGGAAAGGCAAATTAAAGCCCTGATCCGACATCAATTTTCATCTGTTACCACCGACACATTTTAGTGCCCACTTACATCTAGCGTCATTAAAAACTTTGAATGGTAAGGAGTAAAAGTATTGGTTTGCGGAATCTGCGAGCAAAAGATAGTAAGTAAATGGCACATCAACTTTACAAACAAATACCGTTTCTAACCAGTAACTGCCAAAATGTGCAAAAATATGTATGCCTACTTCCAGAATGTCCAAAGAAGATGCAGTAAGCTTACGATAGGGGAGCCAATAATAATTGACTCTACCATCTGATGTGAAAGATGGCCATGCAAATAAATTCAGAAAAAAACAGAACACCTTGAATGACTAGAGATAGGCCATTCATTTTCACGCAACATATCCTGCAGAAAGATTAGCATTTAGGTCACTCTGCTCAGCATGTGTCCAGTTGCCTCGTAGCCACACGGTCCGCCATGGGCTCTGATAACTTGTGCTATGCATGATGGAATCAACGTGTATAAGGCGCGGCTGGCGTCCTGTGGCAAATCCATCAATGCTGCGTTCACCTGGTTCCGAAGTTCGTCTGTGGTAGTTGGCATTGGGTCACAGTGCTGCAACCACCTTTTCACCGTATCCCACACGTTTTCGGTTGGTGGCAAGTCTGGTTATCTGGCGGGCCAGGGCAAAAGCTCACATCCTGTGACATCAAGAAGGCACGTTTTCGTGGAGCAACATGTGATCGTGCATGTCTTGGTGAAAGGCGTCTGGGATGTTGTGCGGAACGGGCATTGCTACGGGTCACAGGATGTCGTTCACGTAGCTCACACTGGACATAGTACCCTGGACACACACCAGCTGTGATGATGATGTTTGGTTTGTGGGGCGCTCAACTGCGCGGTCATCACCGCCCGTACAAAGTCGTAATTTTTTCACACTCCAATGTTTTACGCACTCCAGTCTAGCCACAATCACGAATGATGATGGTGATGATGGAAGGATGATGACAACACAAACACCCAGTGCCTGAGCAAGGAAAAATCCCCAACCCGGCTGGGAATCGAATCCAGGACCCCGTGATGCAGAGGCAGCAACGCTAGCCACTAGACCACGAGCTGCGGGCAAAACCAGCTGTGATTTGTCGTTGTACCCAATAGCATCCCACACCATAAGGCTATGAGTTGGTCCTGTGCAAACGTAGTCAGAGTGATGCCACTCCCCCTGTCTGAGGCGAACCGAAATACGGCCATAATTTTGAAACAAACAGAACCGGCATTTGACCGAAAACACTATCTGTCTCCAGCAGTGACGTCGTTCTATACGCCATTTCCATCTGATGTGTATCGGCACATTCGTTAGTAGTAGGCGGAGAAGTGGATGACGCGTACGTAACCCATGCAGTAATATTCGGGGACGTACTGACGCTCCCTGATACTGTATGATGTGTTACACTTTCCCATTGTTGCACCTGAGCCGAGGAGGACGCAGATTTGTCCTGCAATGCCATTGGTTGAGATGTCGGTCTTCTCAGGGGGTGGTGTGGGTAGTACGACACGACCCATTTTGTAGTGTTACGTGGCCTTCGGTGAACCATTCGGCACACACCCTACACCGTCCTGAAGGATTTTGTCCTACACGAGCAGCAGTTTGGCGGGTAGATGAGCGAGGTGGTGCAGTGGTAAGCAAACTGAACACGCAATCGGGAGGACGGCGGTTCAAACCCGCGTCTGGCCATCCTCATTTAGGTTTTTCCGTGATTTCCCTAAATCGCTCAGACAAATTCCAGGATAATTCGTGTGAAAGGGCACGGTCGACTTCCTTCCCCATCCTTCCCTAATCCGATGGGAGCCATGGCCTCCCTGTTTGGTCCCATTCCCCAAAATCAACCAGCTAACCAACTGAATGGATGCATCACATCCTCTCATGACAATAATGTGCCTCTCTGATTTGACGATACATTTGCACATACGTCTGCGATGTATCTTGCTCGTTTGTTCAAATCTCACTGGTCGATTACCTTCGGTTTACGACGATAGCGAGAGCTGGAGGCATTTTTAACCGGTAGGTGTTGTTGCACGGCGATATAGATGTCGGCCTTGAAAACGCAGACCAACATTGTTCAAATGCTAATAATTTTTGCAGAACATACTAATGTGCTTGTTATTTGAATTATCTCTAGTCGTTCAAGGTGCTTTTTTTTTTAAGTCAGTGTAATTTAATATTTCCACTATGGTGCTCGCTATAGTCTGAAAAGCATTCCATGATACAACATAGAACACTTCCGTTTTCCCTGGAATCAGTTGTGTAGGCAACCTGCAAACGGGATTAGGGATCAGGGTGACCAATTTTTTTTTTTTAATTGAACTTTCAGTTCCCCACCTGGTGCGGGCAGGCATCAGCATAGGTGCTGCTCTCAGCGTAGAGATGTTACAGTTCTACAGGAGGACATTTAAAACAATAAAAGGGAGAAACATGGTTGAACATAGATATAAACAAGGTGGAACATTTCAAATGGCTCTAAGCATTATGGGACTTAACATTTGAGGTCATCAGTCCCCTAGACTTAGAACTACTTAAACCTAACCAACCTAAGAACATCACACACATCCATGCCTGAGGCAGGATTCGAACCTGCAACCATAGCAGCAGCGCAGTTCCAGACTGAAGCCCCTAGAACATCTCGGCCACAGCGGCTGGCAGGAACATAATGGAAGAAAGTATTCAAAAAAGGGGGTGACTGTAAAATGGAGATAAAAATCAGAAATGTATTTTACATACAAAATCCACACATTGTGAGAATTAACAGACACACGTCTGAGTATGGCAGGAGCATAAAAAGTTGCAGAACGATTGAAACACCACGTGATGGGGGCGTAGCTTGGAAAAATCACGGACAGCAAAACTATAAACAAGTAGAGCATACAATTAAAAACCACACCACATGACGTCACTGTAGATCTGCACCGAACAGAACACTGACACAGCACACTCGATGATGAATAAAAGGCTGGGGGGATCAGCCAGGGGTGGGGATAGGAGGGAGGAGGGACTGGGGGGGGGGAAGGGTTGGTATTAGAAGGGCAGAGGGAAGGGGGATGGGGGATGGTGATGCACTGTATGGGTTGGGGAGGAAAAGGATGGGATAGGAAAACAGCTGAGGGGGGAGTGCAGTGACTCGGGGGGGGGGGGGGGACCGCTTATGGGGAAAGAGGGGATAGGAAATGGGGTCTGTAGACTGTAGGGAGGGGTGGGGGGAACAAGGCCAGGCTACAGTTGGTAAAAAGGGTAGACGTCATGGTGAACTTTATTGAATTTCGATTCCCCCGAAGGGGGCGGGCTGGCATCAGCTTAGTATGCCGCTCTTCAGCCTACAGACTTTGTTTTAAAAAGGTGAAGATAATATATAATAAAAATAGGCGATGAAATCGGAGACTTAAATGGTAACATGGCAAAAAAATTGTGGAACTTGTTGTGACTTGGCAAGACAGCCAAGTCACTATGAGAGGAAGCCAAAAGGCACGCGTTTAAGCTCACGCAGGCTGGCGTGAGGTCTGGAACAGGTAAAGTAATTGTGACTAGCAAATAAAGTATGAAGCTGCTGGAATACTTAACTTTAATCCATAAGTGGTGAACATAGCTCTTGACAGTACATGCATCACAAGATAAATAGCAAATGATAATGGCGCCTTGCTAGGTCATAGCTAATGACGTAGCTGAAGGCTATGCTAACTATCGTCTCGGCAAATGAGAGCGTAATTTGTCAGTGAACCATCGCTAGCAAAGTCGGCTATACAACTGGGGCGAGTGCTAGGGAGTCTCTCTAGACCTGCCATGTGGCGGCGCTCGGTCTGCAATCACTGACAGTGGCGACACGCGGGTCCGACGTATACTACCGGACCGCGGCCGATTTAAAGGCTACCACCTAGCAAGTGTGGTGTCTGGCGGTGACACCACAGAACTTAAAACATAGAACAAAGGGATGATGATGCTAATAAAATACATATGAAGCAGACTGGTAAAATAATAGACAGACAATTAAAAAACACGGCGACCGCCTGGTTTCTGTTGGCAAAAGACATAAAATTGACACCCAGTGACAACATAGTTTCTATTCGCACCACTTGGAAAGACGAAACAACACTGAATATTCACTGGAACACTGCACTAAAAGGTTGGCAGATATGACATACCACACCCGATAGCAGGTGGGGCGAAACTTGACAGATGATGGAAACATAAAAAAAGGGGGGAAGGAGAGGAAAAGTGAAGGGGGTAGGGGAGAAAGGAGCAAATGGGGGATGAGGACCCATAAGAGGGGTGGATGGTGCTGGGCAGATGTGACATGGATTGGAGGCAGAGGAGGGGTATACAAAAAGACTTGGAGTGGGAGGGTAGGGAGAGGTTAGGTGGGGAGAAACACAGGATGGAAAGGGGGAAGAGGGAACCCAGGAAAAGGACAGAGGAAAGGAGGGGGGGTGAGGATCAGAGTTGATAGGAGGGATAAATGGAGGGAGAGAGGGCATCATCCGGGAGGGGAAGTTGATGGGAACCACCATGGGGAAGGAGATGAAGGATGTAGAGATGGAGGGTAGGGGGGCACAACAGTGAAGGCGTGGCAGGGGGTTGGGACAGGAGAGGAGAGGAGCAACCAGGGGGTGAGGGGGATCAAGGAGGCGGGAGGTGTAGGGTATGCGGAGATGTTCGAGGAATAGGAGTAGATGGGGGAAAGGAGTGAGATCATAGAGGATCCGCGTGGGGCACAGGAGGTGTATACGGAAGGCGAGGTGGAATGCATGACGCTCAAGGATCTGGAGGGACTTATAGACATAGAGTTTTTTTTGGGGGGGGGGGGGAGGGGGTGACCCATGCAGACGTTCAGTAATAAAGATTCGTTTACCCCGTTTCCTCACGAGCGCACTGTTTGACGTGAACGTCGAGTGAGTGCTGATGCTGACCGCTTGCGCGTGGCCGGCCGCAGGTGTTCATCCGGCGGCTGCCGAAGCTGCTGCTGATGCGCGTGCCCGAGCAGCTGCTGGCCGACCTGGCGAGCAAGCGGCTGCTGCGGCACGCGCACAACTCCAAGCTGAGCGCGGCGGCGGCGGCGGCGGTGGCGGCGGCGGCCGCCTCCTCCTCGGCCGCCTCGTCGCCCGACTCGCTGCGCCACCACCACCTGCACCAGCACCAGCACCACCTGCAGCTGCACCACCTGCAGCGGCCCGGCGGCTGCAACGGCCTGCACAGCGCCACCAACCGCTTCGGCGGCAGCGCCGGCGCCTTCGGCGGCCTGCCCTCCGTTGTCGGGCTCGACGGCTCGCTCAGCGACGTCGCCACGCGCAAGAAGTACCCCTTCGAGCTCGAGAAGGCCATCCACAACGTCCTCTTCATCCAGAACCACATGCAGCGCCAGGACGAGTTCGACGCGGTGAGTCACTGTGCGGCCGCGTTCTCACAGTGTTTTACAGCACAGCAAAGTGACCCCCTTGCACTTTCGAAATTTAAAACGACATTTTTTGCAAAAACAGACATGATGTCTTATGGGATAACAGCAATCAGTGATTTTATAATGTTACTTAAAATCCGCCCCGATTGCAAATTTCTTCCTCATCACTCACACGACCGGCTTCGGCCCATTCAGAACCATTCCCAGATCTGTAAAAATAATCATTACGTATGTGCAAATCGTATCGTCAAATCAGAGAGGCACATTATTGTCATGAGAGAATGTGATGCATCCATTCAGTTGGTTAGCTGGTTGATTTGGGGAATGGGACCAAACAGGGAGGCCATGGGTCCCATCGGATTAGGGAAGGATGGGGAAGGAAGTCGACCGTCTCCAGATCTGTAAAAATAATCATTATTTTTACAGATCTTGGGATGGTTCTGAATGGGCGGAAGCCGGTCGTGTGAGTGATGAGGAAGAAATCTGCAATCAGGGCGGATTTTAAGTATCATTATAAAACGACATTGGCAAGAAAAAAACCACATAGACAGCGCCTCACGTGTTTTCTCAATCTCCGACTTCTCGACAGTTTTTGCGGGTAAAAGGTAATTATTTATGAGGAAACTGTCGCGATCATAAAATATCATTTATTTAAAATGACCGGTTTCGGCACATGGTAGGCCATCTTCAGATTGGCTGCACCAATTGCTGGAGCTGGCGACGTGCTCAGCAGCTGCATGTTCTCATTATAATAGCTTATAGTCTTGACAACGCGCAGCTGCTCAACACTTCCGCAGCTCCAGCAAATCGTGCAGTCAATCTGAACGTGGCATACTGTGTGTGTGCCGAAGCCGGTCATTTTAAATAAATGATATTTTGTAATGCTGGCGTTTTCTTCATAAGTAATTATCTTCAGTAAGTTCACTGACACTCCCAACCATGTTGGTTAAAATCGGGATTAAGAGATACTACATAGCATTTGTTTCAATTTAAACACCTTCTAGCTGTCTAGTTTCCATTCTTTACTTACTTGGCAACCCGTTTTAGAGTTCTATCATCTTCAGGCCTCTGAACGACGTGTAGGGAGATTCTTTCTCGATTGCGATCAAATCAGGGGTCAGCAATACTGGTTTCAGTCGATTTTTGCTGTTTTGATCACTTTAACATCATCTGCCGATATGCTAGAAAACTAGATGTCTGGAACGTGTTTAGTTTGACATCCTGTAGCGAACAGCCGCGTCCCGCAACCGTCTCTAGAAGATGGACATGCGATGACTGTTCCTGTTTGAGTCGGTTTATTCTCCAGTCACAAAAACTAACTTCACGTCGCTGTACTCCAGAGTAAGGTTGTTTACTCTTTCTCTTTTCTCAACTAGTTACAGCGCTTCTAATTTAACATCTGAAGTCACAAGTTTCCATTCCGTTGTTACAGCACTCAGTTTTAGTTGTATAACCAAAAACATTCGACAAATAAAATGGAACAGAGCAATGGACTTCACTGACAGACAATAACAGACATAAAACATCACTTTGAACATAACTTTTGCTTCTGTCAACATATTAAAAACCGGGAGAAGCCTATGTTTTGGCTCACTGGCTCTGTCACAACAAAGAAGAGTGAGTGGTTTGATAGGAACTATGCTATGAGCCAGTCGAGAAAACGGATCAGGGAACGATACACTATATACTACTTAATTTTTATTTTGTATGAGGCTCGGATTTAAGAGAAACGCGTAAGTCCCCGCTCGAAATATCCAGACTCTATTGTAGCAGCGAATCTAGAAATGCTTCGTAGTTGCTAAATATAGGATCCAACACGTGTAAGTGCAGATATTTCTTTTGTAAACAGAATGGGTTACTGAGCACTATTACATAAATTTTTACGTCATTTGGGGAGTAATAGTTACAACTGTTATTAGTAGCATGTTTTTAGGTTGGTTAGTACGTCCAAGCACAAACAGCAAGAGCAAGCCTGTGATGCCTATTTTCCGGCAGGCAGGAGGTCAGGTGTTAAAGTGTGGACACAAGGATGCAAAACGATTAAATGGAGAGAAAGAAACAAACAACACACTGATGTGTGCATATGTTGAGGTACCACACATAAAATGTCTGTATCATACCCGTTATACCCTGTATGTGTGGGATTTGATTTACATCCTAAACTCCTTCCCCCTCCAGTCTGACCATCTTTTTTCCCCCATCTCTTTGTCCATCCCCTCCTCCTGCAATGTTTATCTATGCATCACTACCCTCCCCTATATTTGTCCATCTCCTCATCCCCTGTGCCTCTCAATTTCTGCCTTCTCCCTCTCAGTTCATCTCCTCTGTCCCCTTCTCTATGTCCATTGCCTCCTCCATCAGTCTATCTCCTCCTAACCCACATCCTCCGTCCCTCTCTGACCTTGAGCAATGTTTATTGAAATAAAAATAGCAGACCTAGAATGGGAATTGAAGTCGCATGAAACCAGTGGGTATAACGGTTAGTACCATTTTTTAGAATGTATGACTGAGACGTCCCGAGGTGCTGTATCTGTAACGTTAGTAGCTTCAGTGCCGATGTTTTGCACAGTTTTAGTTTCCGAATGAGCAGGACTACATAGATTGAGATTACATAGCTACAACTTTATTGGTTTCTGCAAAAGCGATGACGAGGAAGAAAACGGAAGAGCAAGTTATTGTGCATACAATTTTTTTCAAATAATGTAGAAAGAGAAAGAATATACAGGGTAAAGAAAAATTCGCGCACTCGGACTTCCCAGTGCGATTCATCACTGAAGCAACACAAAAGTGTCTCTCACAAAATTTCATCCTGCGCATATTTGCGGCTTTGAATGGATGTTAAAGATAGGCAATCTCTAAACACTGTAATCACATGTACGGTAACTACCTCTGTCGGCATACAGGACTAGTGCTGTGCAGTTGATGCAGTGGCTACCGTTTTGGTTTAGCATGCGTTGGGTCGAAGGTACGATTCTGGGAGGATGCTTGTTTATTTTTGTTTGCCAATTTAATTCTGCGATATAATACTGTAGTATACACTGTTTCTTAAGCCACACGTTTTCCACATTATTTACGTAGTAAAGCGTTTTGTAATGGCGAAGTTAACAAAAACGTGGTGAGGCAAGTCAGTAATAGACAGTTGGATGAAATGACCTGTTGTAGGACAGAATAATTACAAAAACGATATCAATTTCGAGATGCTGAAGATAAAATGTAAATGTGGTGTGACTAGGACCTCACGTCGGGTATACCGTTCGTCGGGTGCAAGTCTTTCGATTTGACGCCATTTCGGCGACTTGTGCGTCGATGGGGATGAAATGATGATGATTAGGACAACACAACATCCAGCCCCTTAGCGGAGAAAATCTCCACCCGAGCCAGGAATCGAACCCAGGCCCTTAGGATTGACATTCTGTGGCGCTGACCACTCAGCTACCGGGGGCGGACGATGCTGAAGATGATTGCACAGGTAAATAACTGAACATCTACTACTCGTCTGTACTACATGCAGTACGCCTGTCAGATGTAACACGTTAGCAAACAGTGACAGTAACACTTTCCAAATGAATGATTGCTCGACTTGCTGGATCATACTGCTCTGGACTCTTCTCAACGTGGCTGCATCAACAGATACAAGAGCAGCATGAACACGTGCTATCACTTCTTCCACATGTGTCGGCGGTGTAGAATACACCTGCTCCTTCAAGTGTCCCCATAGAAAGACATCCACGGGATTCAGGTCAGGTGAACTTGGAGGCCATATAACTGTACCCCCCGTCCGTGCCATTTCCCTGGAAATGTTCTGTCTAAATACCGTCGCACATTAATTCCAGTGTTACACCATAACCTCTGCCGAACATGAAGCGGAACGCCTTCAAGTGCGTCAGACAAATAGCTGGAGAGGGGAGCATGATACCTCAGTGCAGTCAGCCGTTCAAACAACAACTAGGGATCCAAACTCCTGTCTCCCAACATTCCAGCCCAGACAATGTTGCGAAAGCAAACCTGATATCCGCGGGGGACGTGCGGGTTAACGTCACACCTATGGTGGGCATTGCGCATATTGAAGACACCCTCACAAGTAAATGTTGCTTTATCCGATCATATTACAGTGTTTATGAAATTGGCTTCCTGTTGTTGCTGGAACCAGTAACAAACTGCATCCGCAGACGGGGGTCTGCGGGAGGTACGTGTTACGTTAAAGAATAATGATAGGGGTGCATCCCAAGTCCATGCAGCACGTCGACGACCGTGCGTTGCGAAACACGCAGGTGGCTTTCTACGTTACGAGTACTTTGCTCGGGTTCTTGGTATATGATCTCCAGAATAATAGCTCCCTCAGTTTCTGGAGTCCGGTGGGTCCCCGACGACCTCTGTCACCCGATAGTGGAAGAAGAGAACCCGTCTCCCAAAGGCGAGGCTCCAGATGATGAAACACATTTTTATCTGTCTGATGTCGACCAGGATTATCACGAGCAGCGACACAAGTCCATTGTCAGATGCACCAAGGATTAGAAGCATATTCACATACTCATCGTTTGTGTATACCATGTCATGCCACTCTGTTCTACAATAACACAAGAAGCAAATGTGATATGACGTGTTTACGAATGTACATGAGTCTGTCACGGGGCCTTACTCCGCCAGCAACTAGTCCCTTATGATGAGCAGCGCATACGGTACAAACACGTCATCAATAGCAGCGTGCTGTTTCATCTAATGCGCATCAGCTCTCACTTTTTTTCTGCATGACTCATCCCAACACAGCTAATTATGGTTCAAATGGCTCTGAGCACTATGGGACTCAACTGCTGAGGTCATTAGTCCCCTAGAACTTAGAACTAGGTAAACCTAACTAACCTAAGGACATCACAAACATCCATGCCCGAGGCAGGATTCGAACCTGCTACCGTAGCGGTCTTGCGGTTCCGGACTGCAGCGCCTTTAACCGCACGGCCACTTCGGCCGGCAGCTAATTATGGAACGATCGTTTTCGAATCACACTCTTTCCCTAACGGTAATGGACGTGATGTTTCCATATTTCCATTGACAATAATAATACACTCACGCGCCAAAGAAACTCGTATAGGCATGCGCATTCAGATACAGAGATAAGTAAATAGGCAGAATATGGTGGTGCTTTCGGCAACGCTTATGTAAGACTGCAAGTGTCTGGCGCAGTTGTTAGATAGGTTACTGCTGCTACAATGTCAAGTTATCAAGATTTAAGTGTGTTTGAACGTAGTGTTATATTCGGCGCACGAGCGATGGGACACAGCATTTCCGTGGTAGTGACGAAGCGGGTATTTTCCCGTTTGACCTTTTCACAAGTGTACCGTGAATATAGAGGAATCCCGTAAAACATCAAATCTCCCAAATCGCTGCGGCCGGAAAAAAGTCCTGCAAGAAAGGGACCAACGACGACTGAAGAGAATCGTTCAACGTGAGGGAAGTGCAATCCTTCCGCAAATTGCTGGAGATGCTGGGCATCAACCATTGTCAGTGTGCGAAACATTCAACGAAACATCATCGATATGGGCTTTCGGAGCCGAAGGTCCACTCGTAGACCCTTGATGACTGCATGACACAAAGCTTTACGCCTCACCTGGGCTCGTCAACACCGACTAAGGACTGTTGATGAGTGGAAAAATGTTGCCTGGTTAGACGAGTCTCGTTTCAGATTGTGTCGAGCAGATGGACGCGTCCAGTTATGGAGACAATTTCATGAACCCAAGGATCCTGCATGTCAGCAGGGGACTGTTCAAGCTGGTGGAGGCTCTGTAATTATGTGGGTCGTGTGCAGCTGGAGTGATATGGAGCTCCTGATACGTCTATATACGATTCTAACAGGTGACACGTACGTAAGCATCCTGTCTGATCACCTGCATCCATTATTGTTCATCCCGACAGACTTGTGCAGTTCCAGCAGGACAATGTGACACTCTGCACGTCCAGAATTCCTACATAGTGGCTCCAGGAACACTCTTCTGAGTTTGAACTCTTCCACTGGCTACCAAACTCTACAGACACTAACATTAATGAGGATATCTGTTATGCCTTGCAACGTACTGTTCAGAAGAGATCTCCACCACCTCGTTCTCTTACTGATTTATGGACAACCCTGCAGGATTCATGGTGTCAGTTCCCACTAGCACAACTTCAGACATTAGTCGAGTCCATGCCACTTCTTGTTGCGGCACTTCCGCTTACTCGCGGGAGCACTATAAGATATTAGGCAGGTGTACCATTTTCTTTCACTTTTCAGTGTAATAATAATAATAATAATAATAATAACCATAATAATAATAATACAGTTCCTAAACATGGTAATGAAAAATTGGAAAACCACACTTAATATCCAAACAAATTCAAATAACATCACATCACAGCCAATACAGATTAAGCGTGGAATATACCAAGGAGACTCATTAAGTCCTTTCTGGTTCTGCCTTGCTCTGAACCCACTATCCAACATGCTAGATAATACAAATTATGGATACAATATTACTGGAACATACCCACACAAAATCACACATCTGCTATACATGGATGATCTAAAACTACTGACAGCAACAAATCAACAACTCAACCAATTACTAAAGATAACAGAAGTATTCAGCAATGATATAAATATGGCTTTTGGAACAGACAAATGTAAGAAAAATAGCATAGTCAAGGGAAAACACACTAAGCAAGAAGATTACATATTGGATAACCACAGCGACTGCATGGAAGCGATGGAAAAAACAGGTGCCTATAAATATCTAGGATACAGACAAAAAATAGAAATAGATAATACAAATATTAAAGAACTAAAAGAAAAATATAGACAAAGACTAAAAAAAATACTGAAAACAGAATTGACAGCAAAAAACAAGACAAAAGCAATAAATACTTATGCTATACCAATACTGACCTACTAATTTGGAGTAGTGAAATGGAGTAACACAGACCTAGAAGCACTCAATACACTTACACGATCGCTATGCCACAAATATAGAATACATCACATACATTCAGCAACTGAAAGATTCACATTAAGCAGAAAGGAAGGAGGAAGAGGATTTATCGACATAAAAAACCTACATTATGGACAGGTAGACAATTTAAGAAAATTCTTTATAGAACGAGCAGAAACTAGCAAAATACACAAAGCAATCACTCATATAAATACATCGGCTACACCACTGCAATTTCATAACCACCTCTACAACCCTTTAGATCACATAACATCAACAGATACGAAGAAAGTAAATTGGAAAAAGAAAACACTACATGGCAAGCACCCGTATCATCTAACACAGCCACCCATCGATCAAGACGCATCCAACACATGGCTAAGAAAAGGCAATATATACAGTGAGACGGAAGGATTCATGATTGCAATACAGGATCAAACAATAAACACCAGATATTACAGCAAGCATATTATTAAAGATCCCAATACCACAACAGATAAATGCAGACTTTCCAAACAACAAATGGAAACAGTAGATGACATCACAAGCGGATGTACAATACTAGCAAATACAGAATACCCCAGGAGACATGACAATTTAGCAAAAATAATACATCAACAGCTTGCCTTACAACATAAACTTGTAAAGCAACATGTTCCCACATACAAGTATGCACCGCAAAATGTACCGGAGAACTATGAATACAAATTATACTTGAACAGAACCATTATAACAGATAAAACAACACCACATAACAAACCTGACATTATACTCACCAATAAAAAGAAGAAATTAACACAACTAATCGAAATATCCATACCCAATACAACAAATATACAAAAGAAAACAGGAGAAAAAATTGGAAAATTCATCCAACTGGCTGAGGAAGTCAAGGACATGTGGCATCAGAATAAAGTTGACATTATACCAATTATACTATCAACTACAGGAGTCATACCACACAATATCCACCGGTACATCAATGCAATACAGCTACATCCAAACTTCTATATACAACTACAGAAATCTGTAATTATTGACACTTGTTCAATTTCCCGAAAGTTACTAAATGCAATGTAACGTATACCGTACAGTTAAAAGGAAGTCACGATTGATCAAGGTCCGCGTCACCTTCCATTTTTAACCAGACATAACGTCTGAGACAAGAAAGAAATAATAATAATAATAATAATAATAATGCGTGGACATAGTAAACAGCATGCACTTTTCAGACTCAGTGTTAAAAGGCATTATTAGTGGTTCGATGCTGATAATACGTGCAAATGGAGACCGGGTTTGAAAATTATTTGCAAACCACATTGCTAGCCCACTGGTCACGTAAGGCCCTAACGAAATCTAATGGACCTGAAAGATGGAGGATTAATAGTTGGTACTAATCGATGGGACCACTAGGGGAGGGTATACAGAATCTAATAGATGCAGTGGTGCGAGACAATTCTCAGCCACGACATACAAAAGACCTCTTTAAAAGCTGACAGTGATAACGGTTGTACTTCCATTTCAGGGGTCTGGAAGATGTAGTTACCGTACATGAGGTTACAGTGTTGCCAGACTGCCAACCTTGAACGTCCATTTACTGCCGGAAATATGTACAGTACGAAATTTTTTTAAGAGCATTTTGGTATTTTTAGTACGTGAGGAATAGCGCTGAGAAGTTCGAATGTACATATTTATCTTTCCCTGTTTGTGGGAGAAACAAATTGTCTTATGGGTTTACATGCCCTGCTACCGTAGTTAAAACTGATTAGAAGAAAGAAATAATACCGCATATTTTCACAGCACAATCATTTGCTTCCCTGCATTCGTTTTTAAGAGAAAACCTGCACATTGTTGTTGAAAACACTATTTAGTCTATTTCTATCTGAACGTTCGGTAGAGTACCTAGTAAAAATTTCGCTCAAGAACTCAACTACGTCCCCCTCCCCCCTCCCCCCCCCACACACACTAACGTATTTACCATATATGTGTATTAAAATATCGAGAAAAAAGTACGGCGTCTACTCATCCGAATATTTATTGGAGCATTCTGTAAAATACTGAAATAAATAGGTGAATTACTTTTGAGGGAATGCTTAAAGACGTTTCGTCTTTATATTTTAGTATAGACAGATACATATATTTCTGCATATGTAAAAAAATATGTAGCCTATATGTGTATAAATGTTTATTAGAATAACATGCAAAAATCTGAATTAAGTGGATCAACAACTTTTCGAGATTATTGAAACAACGAGGTTTTGGTAACAACGTTAAAAAACAGATCGGCTTTAGCGCCGTTTATTAATAGGATAATAATTGTATAGCACATCGACACTTAAGATGCTTGAAAATAGCCTGTGAGACCAAAACTGGCCGGTCATGTAAGGTAGAAAGAACTGAATAGTTCGGAAAAAATAGTCGAGGTGGAGTGCTTCAAAACGTCCTATAACAAATACAGTATACAGTTGTGGTGCGAAACATGAAGAAAATCAGCGACACAGGGTGAACATTAATAAAACCGACATACTGCAGAGACGAATTTCTGACTGGAATGGAGGAAAACGGTCCTATGAACATGTGTCCAGAAATGGACGGTGTACGTACAACGACAACAAATCGAGTCGGAACACAGTACACATAATCGTACTTTGGCGTACACTAAGATGGTGGGCCACTTGCCTGGAGCTTATACTAGGGTTCGTTTCAATATCCCGTAGAACCTGGTCCTTCGAGTCTGGTGTACGCACAGTCCGCCGCCTCTCTGCACGTTCGTCTGTCTGAAAGGATCCATGACCACACAAACGCCCAGAAAGGGCTTGAAATATTGTGGTGTCTGTCAGGGTACTGGTTTTGTGCTTGCTGTCTTTCGACCGTTTCCATGTGATTGGTTCAAACGGTTCAAATGGCTCTGAGCGATATGGGACTTAACTGCTGAGGTCATCAGTCCCCTAGAACTTAGAACTACTTAAACCTAACCAACCTAAGGACATCACATACATCCATGCCCGAGGCAGGATTCGAACCTGCGATCGTAGCGGTCGCGCAGTTCAAGACCGTAGCGACTAGAACCGCTCAGCCACTCCTGCCGGCCCATGTGATTGGCGTGCACAAACACCATCTGGGCTCGTTGCCGACTTGAAAACCGGACCATTCTGCTGCTTACAGTACGATGCATCATTTACATAGTCTGAAACACACAAGGAGGATGTGGTCAGAGGAAGTGTCATTCGTCAGCGGCATCTACCATGACAACGATGCATTTGCGGACACGTGTTCATTGGACCATTTTCCCTACATTCCCAGCCAGGAATCCGTCCATACAGTTTGTCGGCTTTATTAATGTTTTCCGTGTGTAGTATAATTCGACGTCTCAGTAGGACTCTTGAGGACATATAAGACATATAGGTTTAAATATCAGGGCCCTGCAGTAAATAATTCCGTAATTTTTATATAGCCATTAATATACATAACGGACAAAATAAAGCGACCAGGAAAAATGTTTCACGGACCTTAAGATAAGCAACCCAACTTACATCGTCTGCCACGGTCACATATGATATAATTTGGGTTGAAACTTCCTGGCAGATTAAAACTGTGTGCCCGACCGAGACTCGAACTCGGGACCTTTGCCTTTCGCGGGGAACTGCTCTACCATCTGAGTTACCGAAGCACGACTCACGGCCGGTCCTCACAGCTGTACTTCTGCCAGTATCTCGTCTCCTACCTTCCAAACTTTACAGATGCTCTCCAGCGAACCTGCAAGAGTGAAAATCTCATTCTGGAAACATCCCCAGGCTGTGGCTAAGCCATGTCTCCGCAGTATCCTTTCTTTCAGGAGTGCTAGTTCTGCAAGGTTCGCAGGAGAGCCTCTGTAAAGTTTGGAAGGTAGGAGACGAGATACTGGCAGAAGTACAGCTGTGAGGAGGGGGTGTGAGTCGTGCTTCGGTAGCTCAGATGGTAGAGCAGTTGCCCGCGAAAGGCAAAGGTCCAGAGTTCGAGTCTCGGTCCGGCACACAGTTTTAATCTGCCAGGAAGTTTCATATCAGCGGACACTCCGCTCCAGAGTGAAAATCTAATTCTAATTTGGGTTGGACTGTCTTGCAGTTTTGTTTTGCCAACACTCATAATAGCAAAACACCAGTTTAGGCGCTTCAAATTTGATGTTTGTTCTGCCCGTGTGCGAAGTTTCGAACAAATCCAACAGATGGCAGAGCCGTAGTGAACACACAATTTGGGGTCTACGTACGAGGTGAGACAATAAAGTAATGAGACTAATGTGAAAAAAAATGTTGCTTGCCGTTTTAGTCAAGTTTAGTGTTGTCTCCTTCAACGTAGTTCCCTTCTGATTATACACACTTTTTCCAGCGCTTCTGCCATTGATGGGAACATTTCTGGAACTCATCTTCTGTAATATCCTCCAAGACCCTTGTCACAGCTTTTGGACATCTTGTGTTGTTTGAAAAAGGTGTCCCTTGACCGCCGTTTTGACTCTTGGAAATAGAAAAAAGTCGCACCGAGTGATATCTGGTGAATAAGGTGGCTGCGGTAGTACTGAAATTTGTTTTGAGGTTAAAAATTGCTGTACTGACAGAGCAGTGTGGGATGGCGCATTATCGTGATGCAGAATCCAGTTATCAGCAATGTTGGCATGGACACGAAGATCTCTTTTACGAAGTCCGTCTAAAAGTTCTTTGTAGTAATATTGGCTAACTGTTTGTCCCGCAGGCACCCACACTTTATGAACAATTCCCTTGGAATCAAAGAAGCACACAAGCATGCATTTCACTTTTGACTTTGACATACGAGCTTTTTTTGGTCTTGGCGATCCCTTTTAGCACCATTGCGAACGGATCGGACAGAAAAAAACAACTTTCATCACCACTGATAACATGGCTCAACAATTCTTGATTCATTTCCGTTTCCTCTAACAGATCGGCTGCCACATTTTTCCGTGTTTCTCTCTGTTGTGGTGTGAGATTTTTTGGGACAATTTTTGCACAAATCTTTCTCATACCACGAGCTTCAGTTATTATTAGCTGAACCGTTTCTCGATTGATGTTCAGTTCTTCTGCAATCATTTTCACGTATAATCTACGATAGGATCGTACGACTTCACGCTCGCTGGCCAAGTTGACATCCGTCCGTGAGGTTGATGGTCGTCCACCGTGGTCTTCATCTTCAACATTTGTTCTGCCTTCACTAAACATTTTATGCCCACGAAAAACTTGAGCTCTAGACATAACCTCCTTTCCAAAAGCCTTCTGAAGCTTACCCTAAGTTGTCGTCACGTTTCCACCCAATTTAACGCAAAAAGAAATGGCATACCGTTGCGCAATATTATGCGGATCCATTTCCGTGACAAGAGACACAAACACGTGTTAACTTATTACAGCACAACTTACGACTCAGCAGTTGCATCAATGTGCCACTTAGACTGGTAGCAGCTTATGGGCCAAGGTCAAAGATATTGTGCCTACGCAAGCCTGCAGGGTTGCCACATCTTGCAAAGAAAATCACTCTCATTACTTTATTGTCGCACCTCGTAAAACACCCATTACAAGCAAGGTGTTGTAACTCAGTTCTCTGCTATGGAGGTGGGAACCTTCGTGAACATCCATAAAGTTTGTCTGCTGTGTATGCTGTTGGCGCAGCTGATAGGGGTGCTGTTGCTCTGTCCTTGCAAATCGTGCGGATGCTATTATTGGCGTAACTTAATACATTAGAATTAGGCAGTTGACTTGATACCTATACAGTTACTGGTGACCATTGGAAGTGCAATGACTGAGATATCTATATATGCGCTCAAGATAGGTCCCATGAATGCTGACTTCAGACAAAGAACTGACATTTCATCTCCACTGTCTGAGCAGTTTGATGGAGAAACGTTTTTGCTATGAATCATATGCGTAGATGCAGCTGACAAAATCTGAGCTGGAAACGAAATGGTAGTCGCAGGAGTGAAACCACTTGCAATCTCCAAAGCGGAAGAAATTCCATCTCCATCTGCTAACGAAGTCGTGATGTCAGTCTTTGGTTGTTTTGCTAGAGTCGTCAGGCATTATGTCATGACTCTAAAGAAAATCAGCAACAGTTTCTTAGAAGTCTGACAAGAATCCAAAACAGACTTCCCACTATACGACAAAATACGCCCATACAAAAGCGTCAAAACTCGAAAACACATTACCAAATTGGTTTGTACATCATTTGCTCACACGCCATATAGGCCATATGACCCACTTAAGTATCTCTGCGTGTATTACACTTTAAAGCCGATGACAGCGCAATTAATGCAATGAAAACTTGGCTACAAACGCAGGACACCAGTTTTTACTAACAGTGAATACATGCTTTTAGATAACGTTGACTCAGGGTCATAGAACGAAATGGAGATTAAGTTAGGAAATAGACGCTCATATACGTAGGGTCCAGTACATTGTAAATCAATAACAATAATAATAATAATAATAATAATAATAATAATGGCGAGTGACGAGGGCCTCCCGTCGCGTAGACCGCCAGCCTGGTGCAAGTCTTTCGATTTGACGCCACTTCGGCGACTTGCGCGTCGAATATCAATATAATATTACAGTTTTCTCATAGTAAAATTTGACGTGTTCTTCTAAGAGAAACGTATATAAAAGCTATATCTTATCTAGGCTTTAAACGATAGCGTTACAGTTACACATGTCGGCAACAGGAACAGATGGTTGACCAGACGTAGGAGCGCCTGACTTACGTCGTTCCATCCAAAAAAATTGTAATGGGTTTCGTGGCCACTTGTTAACAAACTGTTGGCTTCTGTCTTGGGTTCTTGGTTCAAATGGCTCTGAGCACTATGGGACTTAACTTCTGAGGTCATCAGTCCCCTAGAACTTAGAACTACTTAAACCTAACTAACCTAAGGACGTCACACACATCCATGCCCGAGGCAGGATTCGAACCTGCGACCGTAGCGGTCGCGCGGTTCCAGAGTGTAGCGCTTAGAACCGCTCGGCCACCCCGACCGGCTTGGGTTCTTCAGCCGATGCTTGTTGATGATTTTTCTGACGTTTCTTCAGCACGAACGACTGGAATTGTCAAAGTCTCAGCCACCTCCAGTAATGGACAGTGAAGTTTTGCGTATGCCAGCCGCTCGTGCTGGCGAAATGTCAGAAAAATCTTCAAACAAACGTCAGCCGAAGAACCCGGGGCAAATGCCAAAATGCCGTGTGTCATCGCTGCATCTATTCGGAGAGCCGAAAAATATTTTCATTTACAACTTCTCCTTTAAAGCCGACGCAGAGTGGGGATGCGTGCAGACGAATATTCTGTAGATGATTCCGGTAACAGCCGCGGTTGAAGCTAAAACGGCTGATAGTGCTCTTGACTCTTATGGAGTATTTATGTTTCTCGTGACAGAAGTTAGAAATCAGCACCAGGTACACTTTAACATAATCCTTGACTTTCCCTTTTGAGAACTCTTGCCATTCAGTGTTCCGCTTCTGTCTGATTGTAAATTTGATAACTTCTAAAACGTCTGTAGCTGGTAATTCCACATTCTCCCCATCCCCGTCATAGAAGACTGCCTTGGCTAGCTTGTCTACCATTCTGTCGCCAGCAATATCACAGTGTCGTTTTATACGGCACATTGTAACCTCCTGATTCCCAGTTGTAATCTGTAACACCAAATACTTTCTGTCGTTTCTCATTTGTAGTTTGCCAGCATTTCTTCACCTCTCGTGGCCGCATTCTTACAGCTGTGCAGCTGTAGTCGGATAGTCGGTCTTTATGACCTTCTAATCTGGTTGATTTTCTTGTATGAGTGTATGGGTTGACGGAGGTCAAGGCTCGAGTAAAGTAAGCACGTTCAGTTGCATGTAGGTTGGAGTAGCTACGTGGAGATGCTTGCACAGGATAGATTAGCATCGAGAGTTGCATCAGACCAGTTACAGGACTGAAGCCTAGAAAAGCGACGTACATAGTTTGTAAATATAACATTGTTATAATCTCAGAACTCATAACCATGCAGATGAAGCCGTCCCTTAATCCTCTGGTGCTTTTTCGTCTATTTTAACCCTCCGGTCCGACTGCACGATTGTCTTTAGCGTGTAATATTTCGTCAGACGTTAATCCATAGTTGTTAAACTGGAGAAAGCAATTGGAATGCATTTAATGAAATCCTCACGGCTGATACTCCATGCATGTGTTTTATGCCGACGACGAATGAACATGGCGCCCATCGATTGAAAGGTTTCGCATACCCAAAAGTTTATGTAAAATATATTCACAAAACCCCTACGTTTGCTTAAGTTTCGGGACGTCATACGCACTCGTTATCTTCAAACGACGCACAGTGATGGTGATATTCAGAAAGCAACACCGTCACCACTGTGTGAAGAACATAAGTCATCTATTAACTAAACTAGCTAGTAGCTCTACGCCCATAACAAGGACGATATTCAACGGACCATGTTCATGATCAAGTGTCATACGCGATGAGATATGCTGTAACAACGTTGTGTGTTTTGATTTCTGCTTCTTTCTTACTTCACGTCGGTGCTGTGCGATCATTCTTTGAAAGCATACATGACTTCAATTTGTCCCGAACTATGGTGCATCATTTTGCAGATGATAGCTGAAGATGAGAACGAAATTCAGATGAAGAAAATGTTTCTAGGAAATAGAGTGTAATTTAAGACGCTGTCGTTTTCGTCAGCCTTTCTTAAGACTTCTTCATTCTTAGTTCGTCCTGTTTAGCTTCTCTTCTCCGTCCTTCTGCATACCAGCATTTCGAATTTCTTCGCATCGCATTTTACTCATCTTCCTTCCTTAACACCCATGTTTCTGCACCATGCAGAGCCACACTCTACAGAAAACATATAAACAATTCCTCAGTAGCTCCTGCTTCCCTTTGAATGCTTGCTTAGGCATTGGAATTCTGATATTAATTTCTTGAGCTCATATCATTTCCTCCTACATTAAGGTGCGCAGTATTTGTAGTTATTTACTTGTTCATCTGTGTGCTGTTCTAATCTTACGACTAAGTTCTTTTCCACTGTTCCAATGAACACAATCCTGATTATTTTACCAGTCAACAGGAACGCACTAACAAGTATGACGCGAGTGTGAGGATTGACGTGTTTAGCACTCTCACATTGAGAAATGCAGAGAGACATGAAAACAGGAGTGGTGAAATACCAGCATTGGATCGCATGATACCCAGAGACAACTCTTACATCCACGAAATGTGTTAGCCGTTGAAAATATGTACAATCATCAACTGTATAATGGAATGACGACAGCGAAAATACATGCCGGACCCGCTGATGACAGATGGAAGTTTGGGTGTGGTGGTGGAGCGTGTTCGAGTAGCATAATGGTAAGGCGCCGTTCCCCATAAGCAGGAAATCCGGCTTCAAGTCCCGGTGCCGCACAAATATTCATTATCGTCATTCCAGTATACAGCCGATGGTTGCCTATATTCGCAACAGCGAATTCATTTCGTGTATTTCATAACAACTGTAATCGGCCCATTCCCTGTTCCTTCGGAAATGCATGCGTGCATCGTAGTTCTAAACAACACGGGCACAACAAAATCGTATAACTCTTAAATAGTTGATAGTATCTTGTTTAGGGGATAAAGTATGTAATGACTCGGCAATAGTGTGTGTAAGTGGGCTGTGTCTTCTTGAATGAGTAGTGGATGATGGATGGGAGCACAGAGCTACGGAAGTAATTCTATATATTTTGGTCAGAACTGAAATCTCATACCGAAGCGCATCTTTGTTGAGTATCTCTGTGGCGGACCATCCATCACCTTGCTGTCGTTAAACGATAATGCGTAGGTTAAACTTGAAACTTGATGATATTTGCTGTTATATATCGGATGATTCGAAATCTTACGAAGCCCCAGAAGGTAATGTCTCAATAGAATTTTCCAGGCAGATGTATTTAGATTGGTAATATATGAGGGTATCTTTTGTAGAAGACCACTGCGTTATTCTCTGTTGTTGATGGAATATTGACAGGCAATCTCTCCTGTCCTGTTCAGTTGACTACATACAGGGTGTCCAGAAAAGGGCTCCCTAATTTCAAAATTAAATATCTCGAAAACAAAGATCGATAGAGGAATGCAGTAAACGGTATGTTTATTGTGAAAGCTGTAAGAAGTTTATACAGCAGTTTGAAATAATAGTCACAACAGCTGCTAACAGATGGCGCTGTACGCTGTACAGCTCATATCAGCATACATAAGTGAAATAATTGTATGAAAACAATCTTTGCAAACAATCACATCACAATGTTTTCTAAATGCTCACCATTGGCACTATAGAGGTGGCGCAAACGAAGAATGAAATTCGCCATTTCGTAGTGTCTCAACCGAAATGGATTCACATGCCACAGAGATTGCCGATTCAAGCTCGTCCAGCGTGGTGGGATGCTTCGGGTAGACCTTGTCTTTCACTGTGCCCCACAAAAAAAGACACAGGGAGTCAAATCCGGCGAATATGGAGGCCAATCCACACCTGCACCAGTAAATTTGGGATATTCTAAAGCAATGACTCGATTCCCGAAGTATTCCTTAAGAAAGTGAAACACTTGTTCGGTCCGATGTGGTCGGGCTCCATCTAGCATAAACCATTCAGTACCTGGTCGATCCTCTAACGCTTGCTGTGTGGCGACAAATTGTTCCAAAACTGCAACGTAACGTGCACCAGCGACCGTTTCTCGAATTAAAAAAGGACCAATAATGCCTCTGCTGCATACTGCAGCCCACACAGTAACTTTAGGAGAATACAGGGGTTTCGCTTCACACCAATATGGCTTTTCGGAACCCCAAAATCGCCAGTTCAGCTTATTCACGCATCCATTCAGGTGGAAGTGTGCTTCATCTGTAAACCAGATGCAGCCAACATCAAATCCTTCACTATCAATCATTGTGAGCATCTGATTAGCAAAGGCAACCATATGTTGCACAGCTCGTACGGGTATGGCCTGGTGCGTTTGAATTTTGAATGGAAACATGTGTAGGCTCTTTCTCAGTATTTTCTGCGTGCTGGAACGCTTCAAACCAGTCTCAGATGCAATTCTACGGACGGATGACTTTGGATTTCGCTGAATAATTCCAGAAACTGTGGCGATATTTTCAGGCGTAACTGCGGTTTGCTTGCGGCCAACATGCCCCACTACATCATCAGTTACGCTGCCTGTTCGTTGAAATTTTGCGAAGAGCGTACGAATGGTTTTCGCATCGGGTCCTTTTGGAACATTAAATCGTGCTTGAAAACTTTGCCTTGTTGCCGTAGGACTCTCTTCTAACCTGTGGTACTCTAGCATAAGAAAAACACGTTGTTCAATGGAGTACATGGTTTTAATCTCTTCCTTCAATACGCTAACCTCCTTTCACGTTTCAATAGTGGAACTGATCGCTCTGGACTTCGGATCAATATTTACACTAGGCATTACGTACGGCGATTACAGCGCCATCTGTTAGCAGCTTTTCTAACTATTATTTGAAAGTGCTGCATAAACTTCTTACAGCTTTCACAATAAACATACCGTTTACTGCGTTCCTCTATCGATCTATGTTTTCGAAATATTTAATTTTGAAATCAGGGAGTCCTTTTCTGGACACCCTGTAACAGATTCAGATCATCTAATAATGACTTACTAAGAGGTTGAAACTCCTCATGGTGCTGTGTGAGAATTCCGAGGCCCTTAAACACAATGGAAGAATTTCATTAACTGGCGATATCTCGGATCTACCTCAGGCATTATGGCCACTTCGTGTATTTATAATTTATTTCTGGGATACTCGATCCCATACAGGTAAAGGGTATTTTTTAAAATCATTAATATATTTGACATGTTTTAATTACTGATAAGGTAAACAACTCTCGTAAAGCTATCTCTCAAATATTTATTAGCTTTCGAGTTAGCCGGCCGGAGTGGCTGAGCGGTTCTAGGCGCTACAGTCTGGAACCCCGCGACCGCTACGGTTGCAGGTTCGAATCCTGCCTCGGGCATGGATGTGTGTGATGTCCTTAGGTTAGTTAGGTTTAAGTAGTTCTGAGTTCTAGGGGACTGATGACCAGAGCAGTTAAGTCCCATAGTGCTCAGAGCCATTTGAACCATTTGAAACTTTCGAGTTAAAAGTCGGTAAATTTTTTTTATTTTCCGGCAGCAACAATTTATTTTCCGTGTAACTCAAGAATGCTATATTTGATGTCAATGAACTACGATTCATTTTGAAGCTGACTGTCTATTATTGTTCAACGTGTATAACAATAACTTTTTTCAAGCACTAAGCATAGACACAGTATTCACAAAGAACATAATTAGATAGATTTGAATCTCTTTTTATTACAAATTGATTTCAATGTTCAGTTTTATGTAGGGCATTGTCCTGAACGTGAAAGAAAATAATTATGTAATACATGTTTGAGTACACGCTGTACTGAGTTTGTGTTGGACCGCCGTGAAACATAAACATCAGGCGATCAACAACAGCCTCGTCAAGATTCGTGGGTTCTGACGCTGCATCTGCTCGTACTTAATTTTTATTTCTTCTACAGCTCTGCACTGATAGTACACATAGAAAGGGTTACAAATATTGGTTTTAATTCCAATGCTAAATAGTATGGAATAATTTTTATTCCGCTTAAAATTATGTTTCTCGTAAAAAATATGAAACATGATGAAAATTACATTAAATTTAACTTCTATAACCATTACGAAGATACCACTTCAAACTACACACTATTACCTTCATTCCGAATTTTATTTGACAACTTTACATGGAACAACTTCTGAGTTATGAGTTTCAGAATCGTGTCATTTCTTTAAACTAAGGTAACTTCAACTTTTAGCACTTGCTTATCACCACTGCGAGTTTGCAAATGGTATTATCTGAACGCCTACTTTAGATGACAGAAAACTGAACCGCTACAAAAAATGCAGTGTTTGGTTGATATGGCGGAGGGGACGAAACAACGAGGTCATCGGTCCCATTCGATTATGGAAGTATGGGAAAGAAAGTCGGCCGTGCTGTTTCAAAGAAACCATCACAGCATCTGTGGCTCTGAGCACTATGGGACTTAACATCTATGGCCATTAGTCCCCTAGAACTTAGAACTACTTAAACCTAACTAACCTAAGGATATCACACAACACCCAGTCATCACGAGGCAGAGAAAGTCCCTGACCCCGCCGGGAATCGAACCCGGGAACCCGGGCGCGGGAAGCGAGAACGCTACCGCACGACCACGAGCTGCGGACAGCATCTGTCTGAAGCGATTTACGGAAATCGAGGTAAGCTTAAATCATGGTGGCCGAACGCGTGTTTTGAACCGTCGTCCTCCCGAATGCTAGTCCAGTGTGGTAACCACTGCGTCACCTCTCTCGGATCCAAGGTTTACTGCTTTCCGAAGAGGAATGGACTAGCCCGTATATGAAGAATGTGTGTTATCTGCATAATAGTCTGTAGCCGATGACAACCTCGAAATATGTAGCGCACTGACCCGTTGCTGACAGTCTTCTTAAAATTTCTAAATGTACAAAAGCAGATAAAAAGTACACGGACATCTGTACGTAATGTGGAATTGTTCAACAGACAGTTGACAGGAGAATTGTATCATCAGTAAGGAATTAGTTAGTGCTACTGACAAGGGATTTCAGATCGATTCCGCATTTCTGGATTACCGGAAGGCTTTTGACACTGTACCACACAAGCGGCTCTTAGTGAAATTGCGTGCTTATGGAATATCGTCTCAGTTATGTGACTGGATTTGTGATTTCCTGCCAGAGAGATCACAGTTCGTAGTAACTGATGGAAAGTCATCGAGTAAAACAGCAGTGATTCCTGGCGTTCCCAAATTTGGTGTTATAGGCTCTTTGCTGTTCCTTATCTATATAAACGATTTGGGAGACAATCTGAGCAGCCGTCTTCGGTTGTTTGCAGACGACGCTGTCTTTTATCGACTAATAAAATCATCAGAAGATCAAAACAAACTACAAAACGATTTAGAAAAAATACCTGAATGGTGCGAAAAGTGACATTTGACCCTGAATAACGAAAGGTGTGAGGTCATCCACATGAGTGCTAAAAGGAACTCGTCAAACTTCGATTACACGATAAATCAGTCTAATCTAAAAGCCGTAAATTCAACTAAATACCTAGGTATTACAATTACGAACAACTTAAATTGGAAGGAACACATAGAAAATGTTGTGGGGAAGGGTAACCAAAGACTGCGTTTTGTTGGCAGGACACTTAGAAAATGTAACTGACCTACTAAGGAGACTACCTACACTACGCTTGTCCGTCCTCTTTTAGAATACCGGGTGATCAAAAAGTCAGTATAAATTTGAAAACTGAATAAATCGTGGAATAATGTAGATAGAGAGGTACAAATTGACAGACATGCTTGGAATGACATGGGGGTTTATTAGAACCTAAAAGATACAAACGTTCAAAAAATGTCTGACATATGGCGCTTCATCTGATCAGAATAGCAATAATTAGCATAATAAAGTAAGACAAAGCAAAGATGGTGTTCTTTACAGGAAATTCTCAATATGTCCACCATCATTCCTCAACAATAGCTGTAGTCGAGGAATAATGTTGTGAACAGTACTGTAAAGCTGTTATGGTGAGGCATTGGCGTCGGATGTTGCCTTTTAGCATCCCTAGAGATGTCGGTCGATCACGATACACTTGCGATTTCAGGTAACCCCGAAGCCAATAATCGCATGTACTGAGGTCTGGGGACCTGGGAGGCCAAGTATGATAAAAGTGGCGGCTGAGCACACGATCATCATCAAACGACGCTCGCAAGAGATCTTTCACGCGTCTAGCAATATGGGGTGGAGCGCCATCCTGTATAAACATCGTACGTTCCAGCAGTTGTTTATCAGCCAGGCTGGGGATGATGCGATTCTGTAACATATCGGTGCGCCTCTCACCCGTCACGGTAGCAGTTTTGCTGTCCAGCGCCATCTGTCGAACATTTTGTAAACTTTATTTTTTTTGTTCTAGTAAAACGCCATGTCATTCCAAGCATGTGTGTCAATTTTTACCTCTCTATCTACATTATTTCATGGCTTATTAAGTTTTCAAATTTATACTGACTTTCTGATCACCCAGTACTGCTGCGTGGTGTTGGATCCTTACCAGATAGGACTGACGGAGTACATCGAAAAAGTTCAGCACGTTTTGTATTATCTCGAAATATGGGAGAGAGTGTCACAGAAATGAAACAGGATTTGGGCTGGAAATCATTAAAAGAAAGGCGTTTTTCGTTGCAGACGGAATCTTCTTACGTAATTCCAATCACCAACTTTCTCCTCCGAATGCGAAAATATTTTGTTGACGCCGACCTACATAGGGAGGAAAGATCACTACGATAAAATAAGGGAAATCAGAGCTCGTACGGAAAGATATAGGTGTTCATTCTTTCCGCGCGCTACACGAGATTGGAATAATAGAGAATTGTGAAGGTGGTTCTATGAATCATCTGCCAGGCACTTAAATGTGATTTGCAGAGTATCCATGTAGATGTAGAATATCAGGACGAGTCTTTCAGCAGAGCACGGACTCGTCGGTGGGTGACACCTCAATAACAAATCCATCCGCGACATGTTAACACTTCCAAAGCTGCCCAAGTCGACTGTTGGTGAGGTGATTGTGAAGAGGAAACACGAAGGAATAACCACAGTTAAACCAAGACTGGCGAAGCTGATGTACTGCCGAACAGAGGCCGTTTACCATCGTATAGTTCAGTTAGCACAATGACTGTGAGTAGGGGAGTGAAAAAGAATTGGTTACAATGGTCGAGCAGCCCCTCGTAAGTCATTTATTTCAGCAGCCAACGCAAAACTACGCTGGTGGCAGTTTAACGAGCAACATCACTGGGAAATGGATGATAGGAAATGTGTGATTTGGAGCGATGAATCACGCTATACCCTGCGTCAGTTTGAGGGAAATTTTAGGTCTCGTGAGTGCCTGGAGAACGTTGCTTCCCACCACTTGTAGTGCCAACAGTGAAGCACGGAAGAGCTGATGTTATGGTAAGCAGGTGTCCCCCGTGATTAAAGTGTGATCCCCCGCTAAATTCCGAAGGATCTGAACACATTTTACAGCAATCTGTACTGCATACAGTTCGAAAACGATGACTGTATCAGCACAATTCACTCTGCCACATATATGAAGATGTTAGTCTGAAACTGCGAATATTAGCGCCCACTGTTCTTCATCAAATACCCTGAGCTCGGTCGCCACGTGATCGTTTGATCTTACGCGGATGGGATTACTATTGGAAAATGATTTTAAGCGGCGACGCTACGTGAAGGGTATGAGTTGTATTTTAAGATGACTACTACAGTATTAGCAATTAAAGCATTTGAACGTAGCTGCCAGATAAATGGATTAATTTCCGGGCAAGTACAGGTGAGTACGCACGTCTCTGATTATATGCCACGTGCACTGCCTAGCATGCTTTCATTACACACTGAATGATAGCGCGACGGACGTGCACAACGGATAATCCAAAATTAAGCAAGCATGTGAGTAAAGGTAAAGTACTGAGCTACATCGCACCCACATCTTTCATTTCGCTTATTTGTTACTTCAGATCTGTTCTCTTACTTCTTGCACAATAATCATTCGGAAAAAAGTGCACGTGAAAGGATGGAAAGCGAAATTGATGGTGACATGTTATTGACGGACTCAGTGAGACTATTTCATCATGAACGGTGATGATTTATTTAGATTAAAATTGGAGCTATCGCCAGTAACAATCTGATGTACATTAATTAACTAAAATCCTTGTTGGAAATAAGAGAACATGCTCATAAATGAGAACTAGGTATGTAACGCCAAGTTGTGGTCCTACACCTGCAAGGGTCATTGAGGTGTCATTCAGATTCGCTTCAGAAATACCAAAGTTCGAAAATTTGACGCCAGCCGCTGTGGTCGAGAGGTTCTATGCGCTTCAGCCCGGAACCGCGCGAATGCTACGGTCGCGGGTTCGAATCCTGCTTCGGGCATGGATGTGTGCGATGTCCTTAGGTTAGTTAGGTTTAAGTAGTTCTAAGTTCTAGGTGACTGATGACCTCAGATGTTAAGTCCCATAATGCTCAGAGCCATTTGAACTTTTTTGAACATTCTGACGTGGGTAACGATTTATTCTACGCGCCACTACTGCTACTACTACTACTACTACTACTACTATTACTACGAACCCAAGCAGAGAGTGAATGGAGAAATCCGCAACTGCCGTTATACAAAGTAGGAAATGTGTAAAGCATTATATTAAATATCAGAAAAATTGTTAACAGTAATACTTCTCCCTGGATGTAGGGATTGATGCGGGAGAGAATCTCACGAAGTACAAAGTCGATAGTAGCAGTTTGCAAAAGCCGCGAGATCGCAAAATGTGCATAAATGGTCAAAGGCCTGATGTTAAACACAAACAATGACCGATTAAAAATGGTATTAACTTCACACACGATGGATCATTCAGCAAATACATTTAATCAAAGATCGAGTCCATAGTGCTTAAGGAGCAACTCTGACAACGCGACGTGATAATTCACGTGTGAACAAAGCAACGACCATCAAATTACTCTCATCCATAAAATTAAATGACAGGACCAACCATGATATGGAACATCGAACATAAATAATATTGAAACAAAACACATTAAACACTACTGCAAGTTAATTAGTACATTCAAACACATGCGTCCGCAATTGAACGAGCTAGGTCAGAAGAGCAGCATAGCTAAATAACCCTGGCGCTATCAGAGTGGCGAGAGAATGAGGTCTAACTGTACAAAGGCAGAGGGGAGAGAGGTCCATTACATCTGAGCAATTACCACACGCCAAAGTTTGAACCTAATGTTCATCTTTCGCTCTGCGCTTAATTTTCCTTCTGTGCTAAAGTAACCCAACAGATCAAGTTGGCAATAACTCCACGACGTCCATTGCACCTATGGTTGGTGTCGGAATAACTGGGATTGGAGGCATACGTATATTCATTCATTCACGATCAGCTTTGGTACACGTGAGGACACGTAGGGATTTTTATCGAGAGTAATAACTGAACATATTGCTTCATCCTTCTTACAGACCCTGCTGGCAAACTGAATCAAGTCATGTGCATCGTGAAAACCAGCACAGCAAGTACGGGAGATGTGTCAAGAATGCGAGTCCTATGAAACGAATCTGACTGAGCCGTAGCAAAGCAGCATCCCGTGGGCAATGGTTTGTGGACAGTAACATTCCTGAAATGGACTGCCTGCCCACATTCCCGACATCTTTGGGATGACTTCAGTCCAGATGCCGCAAAGCAACATCATTATCGTCTCTGGTTTCGGCTCTTGAGGGAGAATAGGCTGCCATTCTTCCATAGTCACTCGAGGACTCCATTACAAGTGCTCCCAGCAGAGCTCATGCCGACACAAAGGTGAAAGGTGGAGACATCCTATATTAATATCCAGTAATAGGAGTCCAGTTTTGACCAGATAAATATTTTTTTTTAATTCCACTACTGATGAAAACTGGTCGAGCTAATGTACAACTTTGTTCTTTTCAGGCGAACACCCAATCGCGAACACCCAGTCGGTCGAGAATAAGTCTGAGAGATCCTCTCTGGGAATATTTTGACATAGGAATTCCAGTTCAGGCATTCGACTGAAAACCTAGGACACTGTCTGGGAAAACTAAGTCGGTGTTGGGGATTGGGACGACATAAATTTATGTTGCAGGCCTTCCAAGATTGTGTTTTTAGTTCTTCTCATTCTCTGTCCCAGAGGGTACAGTGAGCCGTTGGGAGGCGATTTCCCATTCCTTCCAACAGTTCTAAGTCAAAACCTTGGAGGGGGGGGGGGGAGGGGGGATAGGGTAGGGAAGATAGATAGAGTGCGATATTTTAGTTTTGACTGACTGGACACTATGACTTTGGAACCAAATACCAGGCGAGATTGTAATGGGCAGACTGTGTCCACGTTTGGAATCTCCGGTTCAGGCATTTACCTTCAAACCGAGAGTAGCCTCCCGATAGTCCTTGATAGAGATTCGTCGGGTAGGGGTGGGGGGGGGGGGGGGCAGAAGACAAAATATGCTATTAGCAAATAAATGAATACCTACTGCAAGTATAGGTATATTTCTTTCGGTACATACGAGTCAATGACTTGTTTGACATGTTAAGCGTACCTATTGTGATGTGACCATCTTTCGCTGAAACTGTCTACTAGCGTGTTTCAGAGGATGATATGCAAATTCCCTTGGTCAAGTAGTCGTTCAGTTACCCTGGTCTGCAATTGAAGATATGGATTAGCTAATCAGTGGCTATTTTCGTTTAAATTTTTGTTTTCCTGCGCTTCTTACCTAGCTGGAGAAAGTTTCGAAGACTTGAAACGTTGCAAGTTAGATGCGCGAAATAAGAGCCCTTTTAAGAGGGATTTGCCTCCATAAAACTGACCGCAGGTAGCCATTCTCGTTCCCATAGCTCGCTATCCGGAAGGTTTTCGGGATACGCTTTTGTTGTCAAAAGAACGGGAAATTCTTCACAGAATTCTTTTGGCTAGAAAGAGACACCTATGCAGGTGTGCCTTCCATCAGGACGTGTGAAAGTTCGTTACAGCGCCTCGGTATAACGTTCGGCTAAAACTTTCAGAACCCAGCTTTCTGATTGGGTCGGGAGAGCCCGCGCGTTTTTGGTGTGTCTACGCGAAAAGCATCCGATAGGCGCTGTCAGAATTGTACTGTGGAGTGGGACAGATTTTTGTTTTGCCTTCCTCCACGACTAAGAACCGTACTTCTCAACATACAGAAAATTTATGATAGTGGAGAACGTTTAACATCTGCAGGTTAACTTTATTGGTCAGCACTCAGGATTGGTGCCAGCAATGGCCAGTGAGTTTCTGCTGTGACGAAGAACAGCAAATTTCCTGAGCAGAAAGAGGGAGAACACTTCGTAAACTACACACTTGTCGTTAGGCTTTTGTTTAGCAAACACTTGGGTTTTGGCTCTTGAAGACAAAAAGACTTCAGGTTAGTACAGAAGAGATGCTGACAAGATGAGGCTTGCTGCCACTGGGTGGATTTCTGAAGTGAGGCACTAACTACAAAGAGAGGGCAAAAGTCATATTCTCCAGCAGATGGTGCTGCCTGATTTCGTATTCGCGCTTCGCGTGGTTTGGAAAGATGGGCCATAATTACACGTGTGGTCGTCGTCCAATTGCAGTGCTAATTGTCTCCATTGCGGTGCCGAGTATGTGATCATAAAGTCACATATTCAACTTGCTGCTCTCAATAGGAATTTTGGCGGTGTTATGGTGTTTGCTGTTACCTTTCCGCGTACGTTCTACTCTTACTACCTTTAACTAAGAACTTAACCACTCATTGCCCATGTCCGCGGTTTATTAACCTTACTGAGTTTCATTCTCGCCATTGGCCTGTGATAATGTTACATCGTTCGTCCGTTGGTCAGTGGTCCTTTATGAAAATCTGGGAGTTAACGTTTACATATAATAAATCTAGTTGTTATAGTGGCAATTTGCTTCCATTCGTAGCCAGAAGCTCCCTCCTCCCAATATATGTCTACGTGAGTGCTGCGGTAGCCATAAATTTCATGCTTAACCAGGCCGCTCGTATTAATATTCATTTAAATATTTTTTCCATTGTGTGGCAGTATCCTTGTTTTAGATTAATTTTCGTGATCATATCTGTTGGATTCTCGCTCTTTTAGTCACCACAGTTTGATCCTGTGCGGTATATGGGTATGATCCGACAACAGTTAGCACCCTACACTATGCCCAATGCATCGGTCATCGGCGGTGCCTCTTCCTAGAAGATCCACACCTAATATAAACCTCAGACTGCGTAAATGGAATGCAAAAACTGTTACTATCTCGAACAAAATACGGACTTCACTTTGTTAATTTTTTTTTATTTATCCACAATGCACAATGAAATGAAAGTTAACATGTGATGTTTCCTCTTGAGTGTTTCATTTCAATTACTCTTATTTCATTTATTTATTTATTTCTTTTCATTTCCTACTCATCAGGGCTAGATGACCTTTTCCTGCGTCTTTCATTTTTACTCATCAGAACTGACTCTTCTATTACGGAAGGTCGGTCTTTTCAACCCAATTTCCTTATAGGTTGTGAGCAGGACAGGGCAGAGGGTGAGAGATTCACAGCTGAGAGTATTTAGGAAGTAACTTCCCGCTTCAGCACTCATTTGATAATCAAGGGAAACCTCCCCAAAACATTGGTTAGAACTGCAGATTGGAAGTATTTTAATTTATTTCTGTGGCAATATTATCAAATGCCGAAAACAAAAATGAAAAATTAATTTGTGCGTGTGTGTGTGTGTGTGTGTGTGTGTGTGTGTGAGTGTGTGTGTGTGTGTGTGTGTGTGTGTGTGTGTGTGTGTGTGTGTGTATGTGTGTGGTGATGATTAGTATTTCATTTAGTATTGCCACACATAAGTAGAAATACTTTCACTATATGACTATAGAAGCGAGCAACTGACGACAGAAACTGCACTCAAAGCTACCATTTACACTCCTGGAAATGGAAAAAAGAACACATTGACACCGGTGTGTCAGACCCACCATACTTGCTCCGGACACTGCGAGAGGGCTGTACAAGCAATGATCACACGCACGGCACAGCGGACACACCAGGAACCGCGGTGTTAGCCGTCGAATGGCGCTAGCTGCGCAGCATTTGTGCACCGCCGCCGTCAGTGTCAGCCAGTTTGCCGTGGCATACGGAGCTCCATCGCAGTCTTTAACACTGTTAGCATGCCGCGACAGCGTGGACGTGAACCGTATGTGCAGTTGACGGACATTGAGCGAGGGCGTATAGTGGGCATGCGGGAGGCCGGGTGGACGTACCGCCGAATTGCTCAACACGTGGAGCGTGAGGTCTCCACAGTACATCGATGTTGTCGCCAGTGGTCGGCGGAAGGTGCACGTGCCCGTCGACCTGGGATAGGACCGCAGCGACGCACGGATGCACGCCAACACCGTAGGATCCTACGCAGTGCCGTAGGGGACCGCACCGCCACTTCGCAGCAAATTAGGGACACTGTTGCTTCTGGGGTATCGGCGAGGACCATTCGCAACCGTCTCCATGAAGCTGGGCTACGGTCCCGCACACCGTTAGGCCGTCTTCCGCTCACGCCCCAACATCGTGCAGCCCGCCTCCAGTGGTGTCGCGACAGGCGTGAATGGAGGGACGAATGGAGACGTGTCGTCTTCAGCGATGAGAGTCGCTTCTGCCTTGGTGCCAATGATGGTCGTATGCGTGTTTGGCGCCGTGCAGGTGAGCGCCACAATCAGGACTGCATACGACCGAGGCACACAGGGCCAACACCCGGCATCATGGTGTGGGGAGCGATCTCCTACGCTGGCCGTACACCACTGGTGATCGTCGAGGAGACACTGAATAGTGCACGGTACATCCAAACCGTCATCGAAACCATCGTTCTACCATTCCTAGACCGGCAAGGGAACTTGCTGTTCCAACAGGACAATGCACGTCCGCATGTATCCCGTGCCACCCAACATGCTCTAGAAGGTGTAAGTCAACTACCCTGGCCAGCAAGATCTCCGGATCTGTCCCCCATTGAGCATGTTTGGGACTGTATGAAGCGTCGTCTCACGCGGTCTGCACGTCCAGCACGAACGCTGGTCCAACTGAGGCGCCAGGTGGAAATGGCATGGCAAGCCGTTCCACAGGACTACATCCAGCATCTCTACGATCGTCTCCATGGGAGTATAGCAGCCTGCATTGCTGCGAAAGGTAGATATACACTGTACTAGTGCCGACATTGTGCATGCTCTGTTGCCTGTGTCTATGTGCCTGTGGTTCTGTCAGTGTGATCATGTGATGTATCTGACCCCAGGAATGTGTCAATAAAGTTTCCCCTTCCTGGGACAATGAATTCACGGTGTTCTTATTTCAATTTCCAGGAGTGTACATGATAGTATTATTGTTAAAAATATGAGTTTATTGCGGTCGAATTAAAATGTAATTAATGTGCAAAATTGTCTGCTTTCTTCAATAAGGTCGTAATACAATTACGTCAACATTGTCAAACCAAAGCGTAGTTCATATTTAGCTTAATTATGTGATACCCGTTTCTTTGAATTTAATCCCATTTCGAGGAATTATCGTTTTCAAGTTATTATGAACGAGGAAGTTGGAATGATTCTGGACAAGAGCAACATCGATTACAGCTCACCTGTCTTCTGCAGAAAACAAACCTGTTCACGTAATTGACGCAAATTCGTCTGCGTTCACTGTAGAACGTAGCGCTGCAAAAACATTAAACACCAACGTGAGTGTATTGCTTTTGTGCCAAGTACACGATTCGGAAATACGGCGGTGTGGCAGCTGGGTTTGCGGAACAACACAATTAGCTGAACGCCGTATGGACTCGGTAATTAACGAAAATATTTCGATAATAACTCTCGATAATTAACGTCCCTGAGGCTAAATATTACATCGAAGCGAGACACTACGCTGATATAAATTGGTAATTTAGGTGACGGTCGCCAATATTTCCCATTTAACTGCTGCAGATTGCGGCTCTACATGAATACCGATGCAGCGCTAGTCCTAGGAATAACACCTGCGAGATGTGGTGGAATGCGTAGTGGAAATGAACACAGAATTTCGTGTAGGTAATTCTGTTTCGCTTACTATAGTACTTGGCCTGGGTGAAATAAGGAAAAGGAATTAAAGCTCTGAGAGACAAAATAAAAACCTTGAAATTCGATCATGGCATTCAGATTCCGCCAGATACGTAAAAGGTCCCACAAAAGCTCTTGTACGGAATGAGTAGTGGCTAGAAAAAAGGAGAGTATGAGATAGAGATCGACAAAAGTAAAGGAGATTAACGGATTTTAGTCGAAGTAATTGAGGCGGTGCTAACAGAATTACATTAGGAAATGGGACTATACGTGGGGGAGTTGGAAAATAAGTTTCCCCTGTCGACTGTGCTCAGTGTTGTGTGCGAAAGGAAAAAAAAAAGAGAATGAGACATTAAAGATAACACATATCTTTATTTTTCTACATAATTTCCAACTACATTGAGACATTTGTCATACCGCTTTATAAGCTTCAAAAAGTCTTACATGAAAAAATCAGGGCGCTGCATACGGAAGAAGCGTTGAACGGCTTGTTTGACGTCAGCACTGCTGCCAAAGCGCCTTCCGCCGAGAGTCTTCTTCAAAGCAGGAAACAGATGGAAGTCACTTATTGCGAGATCCGGACTGTAAGGCGGATGGTCTAGCCGCTCCCAACCAGGAGCTGCAACATGGTTTTGCGTTGCCGTCGCCGTGTGTGGTCTCGCATTGTCATCCAACAGCAGAACGCCAGTTCTGAGAAGGCCAGGCCGCTTTTTCCAAATCACCTCTTACAATTTCGACAGTGTGGCACAGAACCGCGCAGCACTGATGGTTGCATCCTCCAGAAAGTCCAGCAGCAAAACTCCTCTGGCGTCCCAAAAAACGGTGAGTAGCACTTTACCTGCAGACGGAGTGCTTTTGAATTTCTTTCGGACAGGTGATGACGGATGTTTCCATTCCATGAATGGGCCTTCGATTCCGGCGTGTAATGGTGGATCCACGTTTCATCCCCCGTCACAATACGAAACAGAAGATCATTGCCAGATTCATGGTAACGCACGAGCTGTTCCAGGCTGAACGCCATGCGTTGTTCCATGTGTGTCGGAGACAGTTGGCGGGGCACCCATCGTGCTGACACCTTCCTGTATCGAAGAATGTCATGGATGACATTGCGAGGTCGCTCATGTCCAGTTCCAAGTTCTGCCGCTACTACATCGATGGTGATACGCCGGTTCGCTTTAATTATGTCATCCACCTCCCTGACATTCGCATCTGCAGTGGCCGTGCGCGTCCGTCCAGGTCTTGGTATGTCCTGCACTTGCTGACGTCCATCACTGCATTGCTGGCACCATCTCCGCACCATTTGCCTCGACATTACACTTGACCCATACACCTCAACAAAGCGGTTATGAATTTCTGTGCCTGATGCTCCACGTGCCAAATTCATAGCGGATAACAGCTCTCACTTTCGCCTTTGACCACGACTCCAAAACGCACATTCTCTCCATAGCTCCGGGAAAAGACTGAGAGGCTGGCCTCCGCTTTGCGCAGGCACTGCGACGGCGTCCTCTGCTTGATCGCGGTCGACCTCTACCCAATGATGTATCGCTGTCTTCCATGTGCGCGTTCACCAGCAGTGTTGTCTTTCGCCCATATCACACAACTCTGCCCACAGTCGACAGGGGAATGTTATTAACAACTCCACTTCGTAAAAGGAGTAGATAAGTTTTGTTATTTTGGCAGCAATATAGCTATGATCTTCGAAGTGGGAAGAATATACGTCGAGGTCACAAAACCCATGGGATACCGCCTAATATCGTGCTGGACCTCCTTTTGGGCGGCATAGTGCAGCAACTCGACGTGGCATGGACTCAACAAGTCGTCTGAAGTCCCATGCAGAAATAATGAGCCCTGCCATCCATAATTGAGAAAGTGCTGCCGGTGCCGGATTTTTGTGCACGAAACCATCTCTCAGTTATGTCCCATACATTTTCGATGGAATTCATATCGAGCTATAGGGGTAGCCAAACTATTCGCTCGAATTGTCCACAGTGTTCTCCAGTCACAAACAACTGCAGCCAGGTGACATGTTTGGGAACATGAAGTCCATGAGTGCTTGGAGACGATCCCCAAACAGACAAGCATAACCATTTCCAGATCTTGATCGGTTTAGTTTGACCACAGGACCCCTCCAGTTCCATGTAAACACAGCCGACACGATTATCGAGCCACCACCAACTTGCACAATGCTTTGGTGACAGCCTGAGTCCACGGTTTCGTGGGGTCTGTGCCACTCTCGATTCCTACCAACAGCTCTTACCAACTGAAGTCGCGAATCATCTGTCGAGGCCACAGTTTCCCAGTCGTCTAGGATCCAACCGTGGTCTAGGGGTAGCGTCTTTGATTCATAATCAAAACGTCTTCGATCCCGGCCACTGCCTAATTTTTGATAAATAATCAGCATTGGCGGCCGAAGACTTCCGGCATAAGAAGTCAGCCTCATTCTGCCAACGACCTTGTCAATGAGGGCGGAGGAGCGGATAGAGGTTCAGGGCACTCTCTTGTCCTGGGGGTGGGAAATTGCCCCTAAAGGCGGAAGAATCAGCAATGATCAATGACATGAGGATGCAGAAGGCAATGGAAACCACTGCATTAAAGACACGTAACGTGTATCTACAGGACATGTGGCCTGTAACTGAAGAAGTGTCATGATGATCTCTCCATTGGCAAAAGATTCCGGAATAGTCCCCCATTCGGATCTCCGGGAGGGGACTGCCAAGGGGGAGGTTACCATGAGAAAAAGATTGAATATTCAACGAAAGGATAACGTTCTACGAGTCGGGGCGTGGAATGTCAGAAGCTTGAACGTGGTAGGGAAACTAGAAAATCTGAAAAAGGAAATGCAAAGGCTCAATCTAGATATAGTAGGGGTCAGTGAAGTGAAGTGGAAGGAAGACAAGGATTTCTGGTCAGATGAGTATCGGGTAATATCAACAGCAGCAGAAAATGGTATAACAGGTGTAGGATTCGTTATGAATAGGAAGGTAGGGCAGAGGGTGTGTTACTGTGAACAGTTCAGTGACCGGGTTGTTCTAATCAGAATCGACAGCAGACCAACACCGACAACAATAGTTCAGGTATACATGCCGACGTCGCAAGCTGAAGATGAACAGATAGAGAAAGTGTATGAGGATATTGAAAGGGTAATGCAGTATGTAAAGGGGGACGAAAATCTAATAGTCATGGGCGACTGGAATGAAGTTGTAGGGGAAGGAGTAGAAGAAATGGTTACCGGAGAATATGGGCTTGGGACAAGGAATGAAAGAGGAGAAAGACTAATTGAGTTCTGTAACAAGTTTCAGCTAGTAATAGCGAATACCCTGTTCAAGAATCACAAGAGGAGGAGGTATACTTGGAAAAGGCCGGGAGATACGGGAAGATTTTAATTAGATTACATCATGGTCAGACACAGATTCCGAAATCAGATACTGGATTGTAAGGCGTACCCAGGAGCAGATATAGACTCAGATCACAATATAGTAGTGATGAAGAGTAGGCTGAAGTTCAAGACATTAGTCAGGAAGAATCAATACGCAAAGAAGTGGGATACGGAAGTACTAAGGAATGACGAGATACGTTTGAAGTTCTCTAACGCTATAGATACAGCAATAAGGAATAGCGCAGTGGGCAGCACAGTTGAAGAGGAATGGACATCACTAAAAAGGGCCATCACAGAAGTTGGGAAGGAAAACATAGGTACAAAGAAGGTAGCTGCGACGAAACCATGGGTAACAGAAGAAATACTTCAGTTGATTGATGAAAGGAGGAAGTACAAACATGTTCCGGGAAAATCAGGAATACAGAAATACAAGTCGCTGAGGAATGAAATAAATAGGAAGTGCAGAGAAGCTAAGACGAAATGGCTGCAGGAAAAATGTGAAGACATCGAGAAAGATATGATTATCGGAAAGACAGACTCAGCATACAGGAAAGTCAAAACAACCTTTGGTGACGTTAAAAGCAACGGTGGTAACATTAAGAGTGCAAAGGGAATTCCACTGTTAAATGCAGAGGAGAGAGCAGATAAGTGTAAAGAATACATTGAAAGCCTCTATGAGGGTGAAGAGTTGTCTGATGTGATAGAAGAAGAGACAGGAGTCGATTTAGAAGAGATAGGGGATCCAGTATTAGAATCGGAATTTAAAAGAGCTTTGGAGGACTTACGGTCAAATAAGGCAGAAGGGATAGATAACATTCCATCAGAATTTCTAAAATCATTGGGGGAGGTGGCAACAAAACGACTTTTCACGTTGGTATGTAGAATATATGAGTCTGGCGACATACCATCTGACTTTCGGAAAAACATTATCCACACAATTCCGAAGACGGCAAGAGCTGACAAGTGCGAGAATTATCGCACAATCAGCTTAACAGCTCATGCTGCTTACAAGAATAATATACAGAAGAATGGAAAAGAAAATTCAGAATGCGCTAGGTGACGATCAGTTTGGCTTTAGGAAAAGTAAAGGGACGAGAGAGGCAATTCTGACGTTACGGCTAATAATGGAAGCAAGGCTAAAGAAAAATCAGGACACTTTCATAGGATTTGTCGACCTGGAAAAAGCGTTCTACAATATAAAATGGTGCAAGCTGTTCGAGATTCTGAAAAAAGTAGGGGTAAGCTATAGGGAGATAAAGGTCATATACAATATGTACAACAACCAAGAGGGAATAATAAGAGTGGACGATCAAGAACGAAGTGCTCGTATTAAGAAGGGTGTAAGACAAGGCTGTAGCCTTTCGCCCCTGCCGGCCGCGGTGGTCTAGCGGTTCTAGGCACTCAGTCTGGAACCGCGCGACTGCTACGGTCGCAGGTTCGAATCCTGCCTCGGGCATGGATGTATGTGATGTCCTTAGGTTAGTTAGGTTTAACTAGTTCTAAGTTCTAGGGGACTGATGACCACAGATGTTAAGTCCCATAGTGCTCAGAGCCATTTGAACCTTTCGCCCCTACTCTTCAATCTGTACATCGAGGAAGCAAAGATGGAAATGAAAGAAAGGTTCAGGAGCGGAATTGAAATACAAGGTGAAAGGATATCAATGATACGATTCGCGGATGACATTGCTGTCCTGAGTGAAAGTGAAGAAGAATTAAATGATCTGCTGAACGGAATGAACAGTCTAATGAGTACACAGTATGGTTTGAGAGTAAATCGGAGAAAGACGAAGGTAATGAGAAGTAGTAGAAATGAGAACAGCGAGAAACTTAACATCAGGATTGATGGTCACGAAGTCAATGAAGTTAAGGAATTCTGCTACCTAGGCAGTAAAATAACCAATGACGGACGGAGCAAGGAGGACATCAAAAGCAGACTCGCTATGGCAAAAAAGGCATTTCTGGCCAAGAGAAATCTACTAATATCAAATACCGGCCTTAATTTGAGGAAGAAATTTCTGAGGATGTACGTCTGGAGCACAGCATTGTACGGTAGTGAAACATGGACTGTGGGAAACCGGAACAGAAGAGAATCGAAGCATTTGAGATGTGGTGCTATAGACGAATGTTGAAAATTAGGTGGACTGATAAGGTAAGGAATGAGGAGGTTCTACGCAGAATCGGAGAGGAAAATAATATGTGGAAAACACTGATAAGGAGAAGGGACAGGATGATAGGACATCTGCTAAGTCATGAGGGAATGACTTCCATGGTACTAGAGAGAGCTGTAGAGGGCAAAAACTGTAGAGGAAGACAGAGATTGGAATACGTCAAGTAAATAATTGAGGACGTAGGTTGCAAGTGCTACTCTGAGATGAAGAGGTTAGCACAGGAAAGGAATTTGTGGCGAGCCGCATCAAACCAGTCAGTAGACTGATGACCAAAAAAAAAAAAAAGGATCCAACCTATTTAGTCACGAGCCAAGGAGAGGCCCTGCATGCGATGTCGTTCTGTTAGCAAAGTCACTCGCGTCGGACGTCTGCTGCCACAGCCCATTAACTCCAAATTTCGCCGCACTGTCGTAACGAATACGTTCTTCGCGCATCCCACATTGATTTCTGACGTTATTTCAGGCAATGTTACTCGTGTGATAGCACTGACAATTCAACGTAAACTCCACTGCTCTAGCTCGTTAAGTGAAGGCCGTGGGCCGTTGCGTTGTACGTGGTGAGAGGTAATGCCTGAAATTTGACATTTTTGGCACACTCTTGACACTGTGGATCTCGAAATACTGAATTCGCTAACGATTTCCGAAATGAAATGTTCCACGAGTCTAGCTCCAATTACAATTCGGCATTCGAAGACTGTTAATTCCCGTCCTGAGGCCATAATCTCGTCGGAAACCCTTGCAGATGAATCACATTAGTAGAAACAGTGGTTCCGCCAATGCAGTGCCCTTTTATATCCTGTGCACGCGATGCTAACGCCATCTGCATATGTGCACATCCCTGTCTCGTGACCTTTGTCACCTTAGCCTAAAGCAATACATTTCTGAGGAAGAGGAGATATTACTTTTAATACAAATTTAGGTGTTGGAAAGTCTTTTCTAAAGACATTTGTCCAGGGCTGAGCCCTATACGAAAATGAAACGTGTGTGATAAGCAGTTCAGACAAGAAGACAGCAAGAAGCTTCTATAGTGTCGTGCTTTATACGAATGTTGGAGATTATATAGATAAATTAAATAACTAACGAGGAGATAATAAATTGTAGGGGGAAACAGACATTTATTGCACAAATTGTCAAGGAAAGCGATCGATTGGTAAGACACATGATGGGCAGTACAGAAATAGTAACTTTTGCAATTTAGGGAAGTGTATGAGGTAAAAACTCTAGAGTGAATCCTAGGCACGTATACTGTAAGAAGCTTCAAGGGGATGAAGAGGCATGTACAGTGCAGACTAGCCTACAGAGCTATATTTTTTAGCGTGGGCAATGAGACCAGAAAAAGTCGATTTCGGGAAAAGATTAGTGACGTGGGAATTTTTTGTATTAGTGGTGGGAGGGAGTGCCATGAGCAGCACACTTAATATCCTGACAGGTTGAATGAGACCCTGTGGTGTATGGGGGGGGGGGGAGGGACTATAAAGCATACTTCTTAGTTTTTGTCTTGAATAACAAGGAAAACGAGACTTCGAGAGGAAATGTTTCCCAGAACAAAATTAAACTACATTAAATTTCCTATAAAAAATTTTCTATTATTTTTTTCTCTTGAACTAAGAGTTCTTGTGTTCCACAGGCTGGAATAATCGCTAATTATTAAAAGTATTTGACATAACAGTCTTCTGAATATCGTACCACGTCATAGTGTAAAAAATACTGTACTGGAGGAAGCAACTTTCTGTCATGGCATTCTTCTAGGTCTACTGAAGGATTATTCTCAATTAATTTACCTTTTCTCTGTCATCCAGTGTTTAGTCTATATTTTTTAACATATTCCTTACCTTGGCCTGAAATCTGTTTGTTGGGTCTGATTTCAATTTTTTAATACACTCCTGGAAATTGAAATAAGAACACCGTGAATTCATTGTCCCAGGAAGGGGAAACTTTATTGACACATTCCTGGGGTCAGATACATCACATGATCACACTGACAGAACCACAGGCACATAGACACAGGCAACAGAGCATGCACAATGGCGGCACTAGTACAGTTATATCCACCTTTCGCAGCAATGCAGGCTGCTATTCTCCCATGGAGACGATCGTAGAGATGCTGGATGTAGTCCTGTGGAACGGCTTGCCATGCCATTTCCACCTGGCGCCTCAGTTGGACCAGCGTTCGTGCTGGACGTGCAGACCGCGTGAGACGACGCTTCATCCAGTCCCAAACATGCTCAATGGGGGACAGATCCGGAAATCTTGCTGGCCAGGGTAGTTGAGTTACACCTTCTAGAGGACGTTGGGTGGCACGGGATACATGCGGACGTGCATTGTCCTGTTGGAACAGCAAGTTCCCTTGCCGGTCTAGGAATGGTAGAACGATGGGTTCGATGACGGTTTGGATGTACCGTGCACTATTCAGTGTCCCCTCGACGATCACCAGTGGTGTACGGCCAGTGTAGGAGATCGCTCCCCACACCATGATGCCGGGTGTTGGCCCTGTATGCCTCGGTCGTATGCAGTCCTGATTGTGGCGCTCACCTGCACGGCGCCAAACACGCATACGGCCATCATTGGCACCAAGGCAGAAGCGACTCTCATCGCTGAAGACGACACGTCTCCATTCGTCCCTCCATTCACGCCTTTCGCGACACCACTGGAGGCGGGCTGCACGATGTTGGGGCGTGTGCGGAAGACGGCCTAACGGTGTGCGGGACCGTAGCCCAGCTTCATGGAGACGGTTGCGAATGGTCCTCGCCAATACCCCAGGAGCAACAGTGTCCCTAATTTGCTGGGAAGTGGCGGTGCGGTCCCCTACGGCACTGCGTAGGATCCTACGGTCTTGGCGTGCATCCGTGCGTCGCTGCGGTCCGGTCCCTGGTCGACGGGCACGTGCACCTTCCGCCGACCACTGGCGACAACATCGATGTACTGTGGAGACCTCACGCCCCACGTGTTGAGCAATTCGGCGGTACGTCCACCCGGCCTCCCGCATGCCCACTATACGCCCTCCCTCAAAGTCCGTCAACTGCACATACGGTTCACGTCCACGCTGTTGCGGCATGCTACCAGTGTTAAAGACTGCGATGGAGCTCCGTATGCCACGGCAAACTGGCTGACACTGATGGCGGCGGTGCACAAATGCTGCGCAGCTAGCGCCATTCGACAGCCAACACCGCGGTTCCTGGTGTGTCCGCTGTGCCGTGCGTGTGATCATTGCTTGTACAGCCCTCTCGCAGTGTCCGGAGCAAGTATGGTGGGTCTGACACACCGGTGTCAATGTGTTCTTTTTTCCATTTCCAGGAGTGTATTATTTTGTGAATGAACTCCTGTGTTTAGTCAATGTAACTTATAAAATGTAAATTAAAAAACAAAAACAGTCCTAGAACGCAGTACATAAACACCCACAAACAACAGTACAACAAAACACTACACGAACAGGCACAAACAGTGACAGAAGACTGCAGGAGAGACGCTCAGTTGCTCGGTACGGGCTTTTGTTAAAGTTTCGAGAACATACCTACACCGAAGAGTCAAGCAGTATATTGCTCCCTCCTACGTATATCTCGTGAAGAGACCATGAGGATAAAATCAGAGAGATTAGAGCCCACACAGAAGCATACCGACAATCCTTCTTTCCACGAGCAATACGAGACTGGAATAGAAGGGAGAACCGATAGAGGTACTCAGGGTACCCTCCGCCACACACCGTCAGGTGGCTTGCGGAGTATGGATGTAGATGCAGATGTAGAACAATAACGACGCAAAGAATACAGGAAATCAAAAAACAATATTCAAGATGGTTCGCAATGACATACAAGCACAAACTCACACATAAAATAACAAACATTTTCAAAATACAAGGGATAAACATAGCATTCAAAGCAGACAATTCAGTCCAAAGGCACATTCCAAAAATAACAAAAAACCACAGATATCTACCAAAAAGCAGGAATATACCAACTACAGTGCAACACGTGTGATGGAAAGTATATAGGACAAACCAGCAGAACGTTTGACAGCCGGTACAAAGAACATATCAGTGCATGGAAATATGGAACGAGCCACTCAACTATTGCAGAACTTTTGAGAGAAAACAACCACAAACCTACTTCAAGAGAAAAGAATATGAAAATAATTAGAATAAATAATGAAAGATATCTCCTAACTTTACAGGAAAATTATCATATATACAAAACAAAGGCTGAAAAGAAAAACTACTAAATGACCAAGTAAATATGACCAACAACTCAGTGTTTACTCTGATTGATCATATAATAGCCAGAAATCCCAACAAATTATTACGCATCTGATTCCTCTCATAATTATTATTAAAAAATATCTCTCCTTCTCTAGTACACACACACACACACACACACACACACACACACACACACATTCACAAAACAGTTGGTAACACGTAGAGAAACAAATGAATCTCTGTATTAAAAATATGACAGCTACAGTGATGTGTAATGAAAACAGTGAACTGAAAGTGAAGTGTAAGATGTGCACCTGGTTGCAAGATGAAAAAAAGCAAGCAGTTTGCTTGGATGCAGTGAATTAAAAGTTACCTGTAAGTACCTTCACATTTCTTAAAAAACGTTAAGGATTTGTTTTTAAATCTATAACCTAGATGTGAAAGCATGACCTATTTGTAAAAAGGACAAATCATGTAATATCTCAGGATACCCACTGAAGCTGCCTTGTAAAAAAGGCGAAACGCGTGTGGGTGAACAACTTAAAATACAAATTTTATGTGTAGCATACAAAAGGCATTTTCTTTGAAAAAACTGCAACTTATTTTAATAATTTCCAGGTCAGACAGGATATTTAGCTACTGCTGTACGAAAATTTGCTACTACACGAATTCCTCACCCTGACTTTATTTCTTTTTTATTGGACTATTTAGACTGATGACCGAAGCAATGTCATTACTTGACAGGACTAAAACGATATTTGACTAGCCTAAATTTTCTGATATTAAAGCTGTGCGACAGTCCGTGACTGGTGCCAGGACCCTTGCATATTGTGGGCAACACTATTACTTGCTGAGTTATCCAGACACGTCCCACGACCAACCACGTAGATTATGTCTCTCCTGCTTCACTAACTTCACAGAAGCTATCGCACTTATCTTGCTCTTCTAGCAATAATGGATGATAGCTTTTTGGATGTTAACGGCTGGACATTAACGGTAGAGGCAGGTATTGGCAAACTAGTAGTTTGAGTTTTGCCGGAAGCTGCAAGCGGATGGCTCATCAGGAAATAGCTTTGTTGGCGAACGGAATGGGCCGAGAGTCGAGTAGATGTTCAGTATGCAGGCTTAATGCTTCACTGTGGTTTGTTACAACAAGCAACGCAACTGGGAATATCTGCTGTGTGACTGTGTATTTTTCCATCTTAGTCTCTGAGGTCCGTAGGAGAGTATAGTCCCTTTCATCGAGTATAGTCAAGCCTCGATATATTGAACCTCTAGGGAAGGCAAGATTCATTCGATGCATCGGAGATTCAATGTAACGATGTTTCCGAAATAAAATGGTTTACAACCCACGATTTTTACATTGCTGTACTGTGGTTTTTTTCACGTTTGTGTGCGATATAGGCCTACCTTTAGTTCTGGTAATATAAAATACACTGAAGAGCTAAAAAAACTGGTACACTGGCCTAATATCGTGTAGCGTACCCGCGAGGACGCCGAAGTGCCGCAATACGACTTGAATGGACTCGGCTGAAGTAGTACTGGAGGGAACTGACACCACGAATCCTGCATGTCTGTCCGTAAATCCATAAGAGTACGAGGTGGTGGAGATCTCTTCTGAACAGCACGTTGCAAGGCACCCCCAGATACGGAAAATAATGTTTATGTCTGGAGCGTTTGGTGGCCAGCGGAAGTGTTTAAACTCAGAAAAGTCTTCCTGAAGCCACTCTGTAGCAATTCCGGACGTGTGGGGTGTTGCATTGTCCTTATGCAATCACCCAAATCCGTCGGAATGCACAATGAACATGAGTGGATGCAGGTGATCAGACAGGATGCTTACGTACGTGTCAACTGTCAAGAGTCGTATCCAGACGTATCAGGGGTCCCATATCACCCCAACTGCACGCGCTCCACACCATCAAAGAGCCTCCACCAGCATGAATAGTCCCTTCCTGACATGCAGGGTCCATTGATTCATGAGGTTGACTCCATATCCGTACACGTCCATGAGTTCGATACAATTTGAAACGAACTCGTGTGAGCAGGCAACAAGTTTCCAGTCATCAAGAGTGCAATGTCGGTGTTGACAGACCCAAGTCAGGCGTAAAGCTTTGTATCGTGCAAGCATCGAGTGTACACGAGTGGGCCTTCAGCTCCGAAAGCCCATATCGATGATTTTTTATTGAATGGTTCGCACGCTGACACTTGTTAATAGCCCAGCATTGAAATCAGCAGAAATTTGGATAAACGTTGCACTTCTGCCACGCTGAACGGTTCTCTTCAGTCGTCATTGGTCCCTTGCAGGATCTTTTTCCGGTCGCAGCGATGTCGGAGGCTTGATGTTTTATCGGATTCCTGATATTCTCGGTAGACTAGTGTAATGGTTGTAAGCGAAAATCCCCACTTCATCGCTACCTCGAAGATGCTGTGGCCCGTAGCTCATGCCCCGACTACAACACCACGTTCAAACTCCCTTAAATATTGATAACGTACCACTGTAGCAGCAGTAACCTATGTAACAACTGCCCCAGACACTTATTGCCTTATATAGGCATAGCCGACCGCAGCGCCGTATTCTGCCTGTTCAAATATCTCTGTATTTGAATACGCATCGGTGCACCAGTTTCTTTGGCGCTCCAGTGTTAAATTCATGGGAGATTTTTATGCTTATCGTCTCATTTCTTCTGAAATAGACAACAGTTAATTAGTTGAAAATAAAATACTTCTATAGCAAAAATTAAATCCAGCAAAAGTGCACGTAATACATACATAAAAATTTTCAGAAATCATTGGGTATAAATGTAATTCGTAATTTTGGGTGGCTTCAAATTTTTCATCAGCTGTGCGTCATCCCCTACCTCCTCACACTTATCCGCGTTCGCTCTGACTGTGTCGACAGCCGCTTTGGCCTGCCTGGCCTTCTCTGGCGGTGCTTCCTCGACCTCCCCCTACCCATCTTCCCCTCTCTCTTCGTCATAGTTGCTGCCTTCCTTTACGTTCGCTGCCTTCACAGGGTCAACAATATCGGCTTCTGCTAGTCAGTCTGCTACTCCGACATCGATGACCACATCCAAGAAACTTCTAAACGCACGTTAGCGGTGTTAAAGTGAGTCACCACTTTCGTTCATTCAGACTCGAGGGTACTGGTAGGCGGTGTCTCCTGTAAGCATTAAATAAATAAAAACTACCGCCAGAATTACCACTAACCAGAGTCAGAATCAGACTAAGATTTTACATGCTTATCTATTAAACCCGTAAACGCAGCAGCTGCTCATTTTAACCTGTTGTCGGAAATCGACATGCTCGAAAGCAATTGACTAGTTTGCTCCTTGACTCCTTGACGTTTCTCCACGTTTTACCCAGAATACTCTTACAGCTTACACTCGATCAAATAAATAAAAACACTGCCTCAAATAAAATCGCACCCGCACAGAGTGCGAGGGAACTGTAACGCTACACACAACTCGATGACGCATCTCATCGACGCAGGGAGGGGTTGGGCTGGGATTCCCCCATTTGAGCACACTTCGATATACATAGAGGTAACTTCGATATAGAGCTTTTATCCACTGAACTTCGATATGTAGAGAAAAAAATGTGCCCTTCTCGAACCTTCCAAAAGCTTCGATATTAACGACGAGTTTTCTTCGAATTATGCAAAGGTTTTGGGCTTACAGAGGGAAGGGAGGAAAAACGAAATTCGATTTAGACAAGCCGTTGATATATTGAGGTTCGATATATCGAGATTTGACTGTACTTGTAGTCTTTTCTCTTGTGACACAATTTATTTAGAGTAATTGGACGCTTATTTAATTTTGTAAGATTTTTTGTTAGAGGTGAATCGATAGATGGCAGGATGATGTTATCTTTTTTTTATTCTAAATTCTGCCACTTCTCTAATATGTAAATGTCGTGTGACTACGGTTTCCCGTCGAGTAGACCGTTCGCCGGGTGCAAGTCTTTCAATTTGACGCCACTTCGGCGACTTGCGCGTAGGATGGGTATTTGCCTTACGGCTGAGGGAAAAAACTCCCGGTCGGATAAACCTCAGCAGTAATTGTCTGCCTGTTGTTCTGGCTTATGTATCTTATTATTACCTTAGTAGCCTTGATACTGTAACATTCTGATCTTGAAGAATTTTGTCCACGCAAATAATTTTTGTCCCATTCTGCGAAAGCTTAAATCTTGGAAAATATTGCCGATCTAGAGAACTTCGTCTCCTTCTGCAGAAACTGATTAGAAGTTCCTTCTGCAGAAACTGATTACAGTACTATCGCTCATCCAGTAGTTTTTTTTTCTGTATCAGGCTACTATACCATCCCAAATCCTTGCAGGTGATTTTTTGTCTGTTGACAATCTCACTGACTTTTCGTTTTCCAGAGGACTGTTTTGGTGTGAGTCCGATACTACTTCGGGAATTATGTAAGGAGGCAATGCCCGCCGGCCGTTGTGGCCGAGCGGTTCTAGGCGCTTCAGTCTGGAATCGCGCTGCAGCTACGGTCGCAGGTTCGAATCCTGCCTCAGGCATGGATGTGTGTGATGTCCTTAGGTTGGTGAGGTTTAAGTAGCTCTAAATCTAGGGGACTGATGACCTCAGATGTTAAGTCCTATAGCGCTCAGAGCCAGGCAATGCATACTTGAATTTCTTCAAGTTAAACATTGCAGGATTGTGCTGCAGGAGTTATTTTGTAAGTCCGTTGTGACGCAGTCTTTTGCGTCCGAGTCGTGATTTGTTCGTGTATTCTAATTGGCAAGTTTCTGGTGTTAGGTGTTTCGTAAAAGGAATTTGTTGGCGAGTCATCGCATAGATCTCCAGCAATTCTGCAAGGAGATGAAGTGTTACGCTAATATTTATAAAGTGCTGTGAATACTTGTTGGGGTTCACAACAGTGTAACTGTGGCGAGAAAAATTTCCATAGTCCTAATACGAGGAACGTACACTAATATGACAACATATTAAATACGGCCTAAATACAAGCTTATTGCAGTTGTCATATCTCGTACTATGTAGTCAGTTCAGTGGTAAATGGGTCCAGTTTTATTTCCTCATTAACTTAGTACCATTATTCCTTGAATCATGTTTCACTAAAATTGTTACATTGTGTTATAATCCAAGCTTTTCGGAGCAGTTTAGACGCAACATTCTGCTTGTAGACCTAGCTGAATTAGTCGACACTGAAAGGAAATGTTAGTAAGGTGGTGAGTGAATACTTAGGTAAACACGCAGTCATTGGCACAAATTAAAAGTATATCACGACAAGTCAGTGCTTGGTTTGAATTTTCTTTTGTTGGCTATTTGTCTTTTAATTAGTGTGGCTTTTTTAGCTTTATTAGAGCGAAAGATTACATAGTCCATACACACACTCCACAACATAAACACTCAAATACTTATATACATGCACATGTATGTACATAATTTCTAACTATTTTTTTGACAATGTGTAATACAGCCCCAGAAACATGAAAACTAGTGAACTGCACTAGCTTCGCACATGTAGCAGTATGTAACTACGCGCACACCACTTGCCTTGGACAGCTTTAAAAAGTCATGAACAAAAACATTCTTCGGAATTAGTCTGTATTTGTCCATGAAAACCTTGTCAACGTCACTATGTTAGTTGCTGAGACTGATCTTCATACACAGGCAGAAAAACGCGACGAGGGACTTTATTTCAGCTAGTTTGCACGAAATAGCTATAAATTATAAACACAAATCATCCGCGTGACCATTCTGAGTACACATATCATTTACTGCCTGGAAATCATGGCTGTGGGGCTAAGAACTACCTACGTACTAAAGGGGTGGGGATGGGGGTGAGAAAACAGTGTAGCCAACGATGCGGGAAAACTCAACTTTTAGTCATCCAGCATTTGAGAATGTGAAAACTTAGTGACTTGTTACAAACTTTACACATCATTTCAAGCCTTTACTATACTTTTTCTCGCTGCCAACCCCCACAAACTGACGGGAGGAAATATTTTTCTTTGCGTGCCATTCTTTCGTACTTGACTTAGTAGAGCAAGATGTTTTAATTTTCTACTTCTTTGCTGCTAACCGTATTCGCCATACAATTTCTGTCATTGTACGAGGCGAAGTTCAGGAGAAATGACGTCAAAAACACTTCAGTGCGTGAGCAACTGCTGCAACATACACGTCTTTTTAACTTATTACTTCTTAGTACTAACACTATTCGCAACACATTTCATGGATGGTAGCCACATGTACAACTGGATGTATGTGAAAGATTATATGACTGCACAGCGCAAAGTTCAGGAGATATGACATAATAAACATTGAGCTGCGTGAAAATGAAACTGCAGAGGGAAATTGGCTAGAGATACAGGTGTAACACGTGGACAAATACATTTGAAATGTGTTAAATATGTGTGAAATATATTTGTCATGTGCTTACGTGGGCAAATCCATGGGTAAAACGCTCATCCTAAACCTCTGGAATGACTTCAACCAAATTTGTCATATTGATAGCTATATGGAGAGAAATGCTGTGTGGGTGAGAATCAGCAGCATCTTATTGTGATGATTGTGATAACGTGGAGAGCGAAGGGGGAACGAGGAGATGGACAGACAGTGAGGGGAAGGAGGTGATAGATGCAGACAGGGGAGGAGGAGATTTGCAGAGAGAGGGGAAGGGAGAAGGGGAAATGAAATGGACAGAGAGAGAGGAGAAGAGAAGGAGATAAACAGATAAATGAAGGGAGAGGAGATGGGCAAAGAGGAGGGAGGAGATGAACAAAGAGAAGAGGAAGAGGAGGTGGAGTTAGAGGGGGGACGCGAACAAAAGCGGAAGGAGCAGATGGGAAGGAATTTGGGAGAAAATGGATTGAGACATGAAGAGTGGGAGATGGACAGAGAAGAGGTGAAGCAGGAGATGGTGTAACGGCTAGATAGAAAATGTACTCGGGCGACATTGGGTATTCCGCTAGTTCCGCTAGTTGAATGAAATATACAGTACTGGCCATTAAAATTGCTACACCAAGAAGAAATGCAGATGATAAATGGGTGTTCATTGGACTAATATATTACACCAGAACTGACATATGATGACATTTTCACGCAATTTGGGTGCACAGATCCTGAGAAATCAGTCCCCAGAACTACCACCTCTCGCCGTAATAACGGCCTTGGTACGCCTGGGCACTGAGTCAAACAGAGCTTGGATGGCGTGTACAGGTACAGCTGCCCATGCAGCTTCAACACGATACCGCAGTTCATCAAGAGTAGTGACTGGCGTATTGTGACGAGCCAGTTGCTCGGCCACCATTGACTAGACGTTTTCATTTGGTGAGAGATCTGGAGAATGTGCTGGACTGGGCAGCAGTCGAACATTTTCTGTATGACCTGCAACATGCGGTCGTGCATTATCCTGCTGAAATGTAGGGTTTCGCAGGGATCGAATGAAGGGCAGAGCCACGGTTGTAACACATCTGAAATATAACGTCCACTGTTCAAAGTGCCATCAATGCGAACAAGAGGTGACCGAGACGTGTAACCAATGGCACCCCGTACTATCACGCCGGGTGATACGCCAGTATGGCTTCCAATGTGCGTTCACCGCGACGTCGCCAGACACGGATGCGACCATCGTGATGCTGTAAACAGAACTGGAGTCATCCGAAAAAATGGAGTTTTGCCATTCGTGCACCCAGGTTCGTCGTTGAGTACACCATCGCAGGCGCTCCAGTCTGTGATGCAGCGCCAAGGGTAAGCGCAGCCATGGTCTCCGAGCTGATAGTCCATGCTGCTGCAATATCGTCGAACTGTTCGTGCAGATGGTTATTGTCTTGGAAACGTCCCCATCTGTTGACCCAGGAATCGAGACGTGGCTGCACGATCCGTTACAGCCATGCGGATAAGATGCTAGTGATACGAGGCCGCTGGGATCCAGCACGGCGTTCCGTATTACGCTCCAGAATACACCGATTCCATATTCTGCTAAAAGTCATAGCATCTCGACCAACGGAAGCAGCAATGTCGCGATACGATAAACCGCAATAGCGATAGGCTACAATCCGACCTTTATCAAAGTTGGAAATGTGATGGTAAGCATTTCTCCTCCTTACACGAGGCATCACAACAACGTCACTAGGCAACGCCGGTCAACTGCCGTTTGTGTATGAGAAATCGGTTGGAAACTTTCGCCACCGGCGACAAACTTGTGTGAATGCTCTGAAAATCTAATCATTTGCATGTCACAGCATCTTCATCCTGTCGGTTAAATTTCGCGTCTGTAGCACGTCATCTTCGTGTTGTAGCAATTTAATGGCCAGTAGTGTATATCCAGGTGACTCAGCTAGTTCCGTTAACATATGTAAAATGTCGTCTTCGTTGAGAAAGGACTCACAATTAGGAGCGGTTATTTATTCTAACTAATATGATTTGGTCTCAGCTTGTTTTATAGTTCAAATGGTTCAAATGGCTCTAAGCACTATGGGACTTAACACCTGAGGTCATCAGTGCCCTAGACTTAGAACTACTGAAACCTAACTAACCTAGGGACATCACACACATCCATGACCGAGGCAGGATTCGAACCGGTGACCATAGCAGCAGCGCGGTTCGAGACTGAGCCGCCAGCTGTTTTATAGTTTTTAGCGTCCCCTCTGTCGTATCTTGCCACCCTATCGGAATGGCACCAGTTGAGAGCACGACGAAAGACGATATCTCAGTGAAACGTTGTCGTTGCAGGAGGACCAGGACTGGGGCTTCGTGGCGATGGTGCTGGACCGGCTGTTCCTGTGGATCTTCACCATCGCCTCCATCGTGGGCACCTTCGCCATCCTGTGTGAGGCTCCAGCTCTCTACGACGACACGAAGCCCATCGACATGGAGCTCTCGTCGGTGGCCCAGCAGCAGTTCCTGCCGGACATCGACTTCTAGTGGACGACCGGCGACCCCCGACCGTCTTAAGGTGCCGGCTCAATGAGACGGGTGTCTGTGACGAGCTGATACCGCCGAGATTTGGGAACCTAGATCGAATAATAAAAGCCGTCTGCTTTTGTGCTGAATCTATCTACATCAGCGAATCGTAGTAATGTTAGTGGACTCCGCTGCCAATTTACGCTGTCGTGTTTACCAGTATTTCAGTGAGTGAAGCGTCGAGTTGACTGACAGTCTGGAGCTTAATCCAGTTACCTCCAACGGAAACCAAAGATATTTCATTAATGCGAGATGCTGTGTCCCAAACCATTCCGTAATTCACAATATACGGAGAATCACACCACTGCTGTGTCGCAAGATAGAACAGTAACTTCAAAAATTGTTTACTGGTTGAATATGAAAACCATGCGGGTAAAAGGTCCTTAGACTTTCGACATCAGTGAAGTTTCCCTCCACTGGGAGTGTGTTAGATCTCTTCTGTATCTTATAACAGCTCAAAAGAATATTTTACAATAGCTACAGTTATAGACGTCGTAAATAGGTACCAGTTTTCAAACTGTAACCTCGCGCTAGACATACCCCTATTCAGATCTTGCTACTGAATTTTCATATCAGAAGTACATTGAGACATGCGTTTTTTATTGCAAGTATGGAGTGAATGAGCTTTATACCTGGGCTTCTGAATTAATGGACCCGTATGTGACACAGGATTGGTTAAAAGGTATTCGAATGGTACATAAATAATTTAATACTTTCGCATACATCATCGTCATCGCCCATGAAACAGCTGTTTATGGACTGAGACGGATAAAAGGTGTTATGCACATTCAAATCTTGCCTACCCGGATATCTACATGAAAATCCAGTGCGACCTTACGCACTGATCAGGAGGAAATATTCTAAAAAAAACTGTATTTTACATTTATGAACAACAAGTACTTCAATTTTTTAAAAGTAGTTAGTAATCTTGACGTTAAGAGTGTATTCTTCAAATATTCGCAGATATGAAGTATAAACGCACACACGAATACGCCACAAAACATCGAAAGATCCGGAAGCAGATGCAGGAGGGTAACTGTAACACATTACGATAATGTTAGTGTTCGTTAATGGATCTACATACACAGAGGCTGCGCTGTAACTAATGCGCTTAATGATGGTATTAAAAAGAGATATGTATTGAGACTGAAGGCATGTCGACTGCAGTATTTATCATTCGTCCAAATTACGCAAAGCTGATGCCTTACTTGGCAAATGTAATGTGAGATGAGCACGTAAGTTACTGAATGAATCTGATCACAACATTCCGCTATAGATCTACATTTTTCCCTTGTAAGGGCAGCTCGTCGCACACTTCCTGCCAAAACCACCGCAAAAATGCCTGAAAGCAGTGTAACATAAAATTTTAGTCAAGTATAAAACGTATATCATGCGGCTCTTTTGTTTTTCGATTGAAACGGATTTTCTTTTATTTGCATTTAACTTGCAACTGAGGAAAGCCTCATTCTCTTTCTTCACACTTTTCCACGAATAACAGAACTGAAACTTGTAGTAGATACAAAGTTCGTCATTGAAATATGGCGTAGTAGTACTACCGAACCGCACGTGTTGCAGGATATAACATTAGGTTCGTAAATGTGGCCCACGAATCACGAGGTATTGAATCATAATTCCAAAGTATTTAATCATGTTTAATATTTGTCAAAAATTATGGACAATTCACGTGGTAGAAAATAAAATCAGGAGTGTTGAAGATAATAGCTCAGTTAAACAATTTCACTAAACTAAGTAACTAAAGTTTGTAAAAAAAATCATTGTCCGGCGGAGTGATTAGATAAACTGACATTTTAAAATTCTTATGCCGTTCTATTGATGGGGTGTCGATTATATCAGCTTTTACAATGTCTGTGGTTTTTTGTTTCTGTAGTGTGATAAAATGAAAGAAAACGGTTGTTTCTCCTCTCTTTACATTTATTCATCACAGCTACATTTCATATTTAGGCGTTATCCATTTCAGTTAGACATAACAGTTAATGAGCTTGATGTCAAATCGATATCCCATCTCCCGAGGCGTAATTTAACAATAAACGCGTTACTAAAAGAAGATCAAATAAATAGATATACTGTTCATTATAGCGCTAGCGAAACAATTGGAGATGGGTGTATGCGTGTAGGGGAACGTAATTACCAAGTTTAAGTAGTACAATTCCTAGTCATCTGGACAACAATTAATTCACTACTTAATGATTTTTTATTGCTCTTTATCTAACTAAAGGTGAGTTGTGAATTAAATTTCAGGTATCTGAATTTTTTATTATTGTCACACTTCACGAAAATAGTATGACTTATAACTCATCCTGTTTGCTCAGTGAGTACGCCTGAGTTCTACACACATTCATTTTTCAGGGAAAAAGAAAAAAAAAAGGTTTTTCGTAGCGCCACAGATATAAAATGCTTTGGTGGTCCAAATTAAACAATTTCATTTGAAATACGATTATTTGTTGTTACATGAAAGTCTCTTTACCACTGTGGAGCTGCCATATACAGTAGAGTTGAAAGATGTAAAGTTTATTACTCACGCTTTATGGAAAGTTGTATTTTCTACTTTAGTTCCTGTTTGGTCTTTCTTGCCAGTAAACAATACTCCATATACGGTCTAAGTTGTACTCTTGTATAAAATAAGAGTTTTTTCAAGACTGATACAGCTCTGGTTTCCTCTACGAAACGTTTGTAGCCGGGGCTAGAATGTCTTACATGTTCCAGTTCATCAATTATTAACGAAAAATATAATTTTAACAGTATTTATGTATAATTATTCTGTTTGATGTTCTCGGCATTCTGATTACTGTACAACTGGTTTCTTTAGTAGGTATTCATGATTAACAAGCTAAAATATTGTCAACATGTTAGTAAATTTTTGCATTTTCCCATGGTGTCGTGCCAAAGAGACCGGTATGGAATGTCGATTTTTTCGACGTCATTTACATATAGGTGTGTGTGTGCACTATACTACATATTTTTGTAATGTACTGTGTAATATTCTTGGTGGATAAACTATTACATATGAGGAAACTTTCAGTGTTGTTCTCTGCTTTCTGTTGGCTGTACGCAATATGATTTTCCATAAATTTACTACATATCTGTAGAAGCAATCATAATGTACTTTGCTACTATAATGTTCTGTTCATTTATTTAGAGGTCAACTTATTACAAAATTTTCAGTAAGAAGGGTAAGTTACAGAAGAAATACAAAATCGAGAAACACAGCATCGAAAACAAAATCTGAAAACGCCAGCAGATCTGTGTAAGTTGTGGTAGTTCACAAAACTAGGAAAGAAATTCCTAGCAAGTGTTTTAACCCACTAAATGTAAGTACGATGACGTATACAATTGAAAGTTGCTCCGTTAGTGCAAGAAGAAATTTTCAGGCACATAATTACAAGTCACATTCGCTATACACAGGGGAGACAACTTACGCGCACGTTTACTCTGGAGGATAAAACAGAAAATGTAAACTCCAGTGAGGAGAGTGCACTAAACGATTGGGCTGCCGCAGAGTAATGGAAAGGACTCTGTAAAAGAGACCATAGGACTGCTGACCAAATGGCCGAGCAGGACTTCAGTTGCGTGAACTGACTCACATTCAGATCAGGGGGGACAGCCTATAAAAACAAAGGGAGGAAAGTACTGTTAGGGAAACATACATGTGTATTGGCTCAAGAGCATCAGTTCCCTAGTCGCAGTATAGTAAAACGATCGTGAAAATTTAAAAAAAAAGGTCGTATGTGAGTAAGGAGTAATTTGAATGTGACTTACAGGTGTATAACATGGCAATAGACACCACATCCACTATTGCATCCAACGCGTCTTAACATAGGTCTGATTATAGTATGTTCACGGATATCTTCTGGGTATTTTGGTGTAAGGGACCCCACAACCTCAAGTGGCTCGTTACATTTTTCGTCTGGTTCCTTGCTCCAATTAGCTCTTTATCTGTATTACACTGAAAATAGTGCACAGCATGGCTAATATCGACGGCATGCTCTGGGTATCTCTTACACAGGCTCTGACGGTACCTGCCTTTGACAACAGAAGTAGACGTTATACCATGGCTTCACAGTAAACGTGTCCCGTGAGCAGAATCTGAGCTCTTGCCTGCGAGCAGCGAGTACTTTACCTCCTCCGTATCACAGAGAATATGGTGGGGTGCCGTGTGGAAACTTGTGGAAACGAGGTGATCGATCCTTATAAAACGCTTAAATAACTCTGGACTGTTTTTATATTGGCTGTTCGCACTGTAGATCAGTTATTTGAAGTTGCAGACCAGCTTCTTTTCGTTTTCACATTCAGCTGTGCTACGACTCCCGACTTATTTCCCAACGTGACTGGCGCTGATCCGTTTAGACACATAAACTAACATATCTCATGACATGACAAAATTTTCAGCGTATTTCTGCAGCGCTGCTATGGATGTCACATGCATGAAACCTAGACATCCATAAAGCGCTAAAGAATATGTAAAAAATCTTTACAAAGGCTTAGCAAACTGGCTCAGGACGTTGTCTGACATAAATGGGCGGGACGCATAATTGTCGTGTTTGATAACACCACACACAAAACTGTTTTACCTGAAATGAACATAAATGTTCAACAGTAAACCACCATGTTTTCATTTATTACCTTACCGTCCACGAAAGAGCGCAAAGACTTTACTAAAAGCAGTGCAATTTTGTAGCTCATTCGTTCGAATTTTCTTTTCTTTTCATCAGAGAGCTTCTTTTACGTTTTACGAGGGACGTTTGAAAAGTCCGTGCACAGTCCGAGAGATGGCACCACTGGCGTGTATCGAGATCATGTTTAGTTAGTAGTATCTTTGGAAAGAACACACGCCACGTTTCAGCCATATTGGTCTATTTCTTTGTGTTTGGCATTCGTGTGAATCAAGGAAGTCGAGTGATTGTCAAAAAACGGAAGAAAAAGAGTTTCGTGTGGTGATTGAACATTACTTCATGAAAGGCAAAAACCGTCAGGAGACTAAAGAGAAGCTTGATAAACATTACGGTGACTCTGCACCTTCGATTAAAACAGGTTATAAGTGGTTTCAAAATTTTCGGAGTGGCGATATGGGCACAAGTGACCCTGAACGTTCTGGAGGCCCTGTGGAGGTTACGAGTCCAGAAACCATCGATAAATTCCATGATATGGTGACGGATGACAGAAGAGGTAAGGTGCTTGAGATTGCTAGTGCTGTGGGCATCTGGAATGAACGGGTTCATAATATTTTGTATAAACATTTGGACATGAGAAAGCTATCCGCAAGATGGGTTCCGCGATTGCTCACGCTTGACCAAAAACGGAATCGTGTGAAGTGTTGGAAGGATGGTTTTCAGCTGTTCAGGAAGAATCCGCAGGACTTTAAGCGTCGTTTCGTCACGGTGGATGATACATGGATACATAACTATATTCCTGAGACCAAAGAACAATCTAAGCAATGGGTTACCAAGGGCGAATCTGCACCTAAAAAGGAAGACCATTCCTTCGGCCGGAAAGGTTATGGCTACTGTCTTTTGGTGTTCGCAGTGGATAATGCTCATCGACTATCTGGAAAATGGTAAAGCTATTACAGGTGCATATTATTCATCGTTATTGGACCGTTTGGAAACAGAGCTGCAAGAAAAACTCCGGCGATTAGATCGCAAAAAAGTCCTTTTCCATCACGAAAATGCACCAGCACACACCTCAGCATTTGTGGTCGCTAAATTAATGGAAATAGGATTCCAACTCGTTTCACATCCCCCATATTCTCCAGACTTATCTCCCTCGGACTACTATTTGTTCCCCAATTTAAAGAAATGGCTTGTGGGACAAAGATTTTTTTAAACGAGGAGGTGATTGCAGCAACTAATAGCTATTTTGCAGACTTGGATAATTCCTATTATTCGGAAGGAATCAACAAATTAGAACAGCGTTGGAGGAAGTGTATAAGTCTAAAAGGAGACTGCATCGAAAAATAAAAAAGGTTTACCCCAAACACGTAAGCAGTTTTTATTTTTGCACGGACTTTTCAAACGCCTCTTAAAATCTCTTTTACACGCTAAGATCCTTCAGATATTCCGCATCCGTATTCTTTGATGTGGCAAGAGATGTGCTTTCGTAAACAGAACTTCTTGTAGGTATTCAGGGTAATACGATATACTAAATACAGTATTTTTGTGTAAAATTACTCCTCTCACGGCGGATTGTATGAAATATTGTCCGTGTTGCATAATGCCGACTGGACATTGCTGCTATCAGAGGGCACTGCTGTGAAAACTGAGCATCCCCAATTTCACAGTAATTTGCGCTCCGCCTGTATTATCGCGACTACATGGTGCGCTCGAATTTCCCTCAGTTCCCAACACGCCGCAGTTGCTCTGCTCGCGGGCAAGAGCGTAAGCAGACGCCAAAGCACCTCCTGTAGGGACTCACTGACTGCAACGGAACAGTGACCCAACGACGCTATGCTTTGTTGCTCCCGCAACGACGCATCCACATCACGGCACAGTGTTTTGTCTGACGGTGTTTGCATTACTCTGGATAGTCCCTTGCAGCAAAATATTCGAAAATTCGTCAAGTAGGTTTCTTAGACCCCCTGACAAAGGGAGAGGAAGTGAAATGTATTACTGAGCGATAACATATTCCACAACTGGGGAAACAGTGTATCACTTTGGATGAACGGCTCAATACTGCCGCGCTGGATTAGCCGGGCGGTCTAGGGCGCTGCAGTCATGAACTGTGCAGCTGGTCCCGGCGGAGTTTCGAGTTCTCCTTCTGGCATGGGTGTGTGTGTTTCTTCTTAGGATAATTTAGGTTAAGTAGTGTGTAAGCTTAGGGACTGATGACCTTAGCAGTTAAATCCCATAAGATTTAACACACGTTTGAACATTTGGCTCAATATTGACGAGAAGTGGAAACAACAGAGTCGACAAGTTACAAAAATTTGTTTATGTGACTCACCGCTGTTCTGTGGAATTTGCATCGCCTAATTTTCTGAGATGCCTACATTCATATTCGGCAAGCGACGGACCTTCACAACGCTATGACATACTGGAATTATAATGACCCACTGTCCACTAACTTATGGTAATGAGGACGAAACTTCTTTACTGTGCCAGTGGGGCAGTTCCCTGTACATCGGCGCTATATCGAGGGCGAAATCATATTTCAAAACCTTGACGTATCGTTCGTTAGTCACCGTATCATCAAGAAATAGCGCACTGATTACTCCATGACTGGACATTGAACACCACACGGTTACCTGTTGTGGGTGAGGAAACGTTGATTGTCAGTCCCACAAATGCACCTCCTCTGCTTATTGACGAACCCATACAAATGGAAGAGGGCTTCGTTACTTAACCAAACAATAAATCGCATGGGTGTGTGTGTTCCTTCATAGGATAATTTAGGTTAAGTAATGTGTAAGCTTAGGGACTGATGGCCTTAGCAGTTAAGTCCCATAAGATTTCACACACGTTTGAACATTTGGCTCAATATTGACGAGAACTGGAAACAACAGAGTCGATAAGTTACAAATATTTGTTTATGTGACTCACCGCTGTTCTTTGGAATTTGCATCGCCTAATTTTCTGAGATGCCTAGATTCATATTCGGCAAGCGACGGACCTTCACAACGCTGGAATTATAATGACCCACTGTCCACTAACTTATGGTAATGAGTACGAAACTTCTTTACTGTGCCATTGGGGCAGTTCCCTGTCCACCGTGAACGATGTGTTCTGTGGGGACCACGGTAATCTCAACAATGTTCACAACTTGCTCATCTGCCCACTACCTCTTCAAGATGCATCACGCGACTGCATTCATTATCTCATGCGGGATAGTTGACTTACAATTTACAACCCATTGAGGCAAATCAATTCCCAGAATTACTTTTCAGTTGTTTAATTTCCTCGTTATTTGGGCAGCACAGCCGGCCGGTGTGGCCGTGCGGTTCTAAGCGCGTCAGTATGGAACCGCGTGACCGCTACGGTCGCAGGTTCGAATCCTGCCTCGGGCATGCATGTGTGTGATGTTCTTAGGTTAGTTAGGTTTAAGTAGTTCTAAGTTCTAGGGGACTGATGACCTCAGTAGTTAAGTCCTATAGTGCTCAGAGCCATTTTTTTTTGGGCAGCACAATAAATAATTAGTGTGTTTTCCACCATGTCGTTCCCTATTGGCCTCTTTTCCTTCTTATGATCTATTCCAACTTCTCTTAATCTCATCATTGTTGGATTCACTTCAGCAGTCTGGTGCCCGGCAACAATTTAAATAGCTGGCAAGTTCAAAATGGTTCAAATGGCTCTGAGCACTATGGGACTTAACTGCTGAGGTCATTAGTCCCCTAGAACTTAGAACTACTTAAACCTAACTAACCTAAGGACATCACACACATCCATGCCCGAGGCAGGATTCGAACCTGCGACCGTAGCGGTCACGCGTTTCCAAACTGACGCGCTTAGAACCGCACGGCCACATCGGCCGGCGATTGAGAAGTAATTTGGAGCCAAATGTGAGTCCAGTGCAGTAATCGTTACAGTATGAATTAATACTTTAACTGTAAGAGCGAAATCAAGCAAGATAAGAAGCTGCCTCTTATTATACTGTACTATTTCTGGCAGATGCGCTGGCATACGTGTGGTCGCTAACACACGACTGTAATGTGGAACACGGAAGTAGCCGTTTCGAATAGAGGTCGTGGAAGACATTGTTACCGACGGTATTTCGCCAGAAAAGGGAGGAGAGTTTGTGGAACAGAGATACTGAGCACCGGATAGTATGCCAATGTCGTGCATTAATTTTCAAACCTGTCTTCAGAGTATCACGGAGAGAGGGCAAATAGTAGACCTGAAGGTACTGCCGCGAACTGTATGCTTGGCAGCCCTCTTTGTGCTGTTCGAGAGGTGCGTACTTTGCCACCTCACGATAGTCACACCCATCCATATACAGCCACCTAGACGTAACACAAACATTCAATAGACAGCCCTTACTCATCGCTAAGATAGAGACTACCGTAGGCACTTTCTCATCAAGTGGCCGAACGTTCTTTTCGTGGTCTCCCAGCGCACAGTGCCACACGTCTGTATATTTTCTTTTAATTAGCTAAGAAAGCTTCAATGTAACGATACGTGAACTGCTGTCAAGGATTTGCACCTAACATTTTGGTAAGAACGTTTAGCTAAAAATATCTGTACCATAGATTTTATTTTTGACATACTTGTAACACGAAGAGGTACTGTTTGAGCCGGCCAGTGTGGCCGAGCGGTTCTAGGCGCTTTAGTCTGGAACCGCGATACCGCTGCGGTCGCAGGTTCGAATCCTGCCTTGGGCATGGATGTGTGTGATGTCCTTAGGTTAGTTAGGTATAAGTAGTTCTAAGTTCTAGTCTAGGGGACTGATGACCTCAGATGGTAAGTCCCATAGTGCTCAGAGCCATTTGAGCCATTTGAGGTACTGTTTGCCTGAATAGACAGGATCGACTGAAGATAAAAGTATATCCCAGTCATGATCCTATTGGTTTTGGTGCCTCCGTTCCGTTTTTGCTATGCGAAATGGTGTACTTGCGCGTTACGAGGGGAGTTCATTAAGTAATGCTAAATGTTTCTTTCTCTGACAGTTTCGGTTGAAAAAATACGGAATTTGTTGTGGGACATTGTGGAATATACCTGCGTTAGCCCCTATAGTTTCACGAAGTTCAGATAGGTGGCGGTGCTATATGTAGCCTTCAAAATGGCGTCTGCGTTTCAACCAGACAGCACTCATTGAGTTCCTTTTGGCAGAAAACCAGAGCTTCGAGTATATTCATGGGTGCTTGCAGAATGTCTACGGACGCTTGGCAGTGAACAGAAGCACGATGAGTCGTTGGGGAGGCGTCTGTCGACATCGCACCATGGTCGCGCAAACCCGTCATTTCACCCGAGTGATAACCGGCCGCACACAGCTGTGACCCATGCAATGTTGGAACGTGCGGACACTCTCATTCGAGGTGATCGACGGATCACAATCAAACACCTCGCTGCTCAACTGCACGTCTCTGTTGGTAGTGCTGACACACTGTTTCACCAACTAGTGTACCCGAAGTTGCGTGTGCACCAGATTCCTCGCCGCCTAGCAGAAAAACATGAAGAGCAACTGTATTCTAGCCCGTGTGGCGTGGAAAGTAACTATTATTCGTCACTTGCTGTGGTTGGTACACCGAACTATACGGAAACTAACATACATTCTGTAGTATATCGGGGGAAAATACCATACTTCTTCCTTCTACATACGAGGGTCACTCCAAAAGAAATGCACACTATTTTTTTTAAAAAAATCCATCTCTTATTCTACATGTTTGAAAGTTTTACAGTGTGTAAAAAAAAATGTTCAGATGTGTGTGAAATCTTATGGGACCTAACAACTAAGGTCATCAGCACCTAAGCTTAGCCGAGCGGTTCTAGGCGCTTCAGTCCGGAACCACGCGGCTGCTACGGCCGCGGGTTCGAATCCTGCCTCGGGCATGGATGTGTGTGATGTCCTTAGGTTTAAGTAGTTCTAAGTCTAGGGGACTGATGACCTCCGATGTTAAGTCCCATAGTGCCTAGAGCCATTTGATTTGAAGTACCTAAGCTTACACACCACTTAAACCAAATTATCCTGAGGACAAACACACACACCCATGCCCGAAGGAAGACTCGAACCTACGGCGGGACCAGCTCCACAGTCCATGACTGCAGCGCCTGAGACTACTCGGCTAAACCCGCGCGGCTACTGACATGTGGCCGTGCGTTGTCGTGCAACAGCGAAACAACCTGCTTTTGCCGATGTGGTCGAACACGACTCAGTCGAGCTTGAAGTTTCTTCAGTGTCGCTACATATGCATCAGAATTTATGGTTGTTCCACTTGGCATGATGTCCACAAGCAAGAGTCCTTCGGAATCGAAAAACACCGTAGCCATAACTTTTCCAGCAGAAGGTGTGGTTTTGAATTTTTTTCTTGGATGAATTTGTATGATGCCACTCCATTGATTGTCTCTTCGTCTCTGGCGAAAAATGATGGAGCCATGTTTCATCAACTGTCACAATTCTTCCAAGAAATTCATCTCCACCATTCTCGTACTGTTCCAAAAGTTCGCTGCATACCGTTTTTCTTGTTTCTTTGTGAGTCACTATCAACATCGTGGGAACCCACCTGGCACAAACCTTTTAACGCCAACACTTTCAGTATTATGCAAACATTTCCCTCCCCTATCCCACCGTAGCGTGACAATTCGTTCACTGCGATGCGCCTGTCAGCAGTCACCAATTCGTTAACTCTCTGAACATTGTATGGAGTGTGTGCGGTACGAGGCCTGCCGCTGCGTGGACAATCCTCAATATTCCCGTACCCGCTTTCATCACGTAACCTGCTTGCCCACCGACTAACCGTACTGCGATCGACAGCAGCATCTCCATACACCTTTTTCAACCTCTTGTGGATGTTTCCCACTGTCTCGTTTTCACAGCACAGGAATTCTATGACAGCACGTTGCTGCTGACGAACGTCAACTGTAGCAGCCATCTTGAAGACATGCTGTGACGGCGCCACTTACGGGAACACATTGAACTAAGTTTGAAAACGAAAGGGGATGGATGAATCTACACATTGTAAAACTTTCACAAATGCAGAATGAAAACTGTATTTTTACAAGAATAGTGTGCAATTCTTTTGGAGTGACCATCGTAAAATTATAAGGAGACGTCGAGATTTTCAAAACAAATTGATAAAACATGTTTTGTAAGGTTTCTTCAAATTGAAAACCGATATATATGATAAAATCACAACTTTCTTGTCAGGTCGCAATCTTTTTTACGTGATGGACTACTAGAATCTCACACTGAAGTTCGTGGTGGCAAAATAAATTTGAAACCAACAACAATTTTGCTATATATTTTGCTACCAAATAATACAAAATAAAAATTTGTAGTGCAGTTACCTACCTTCCTACGGTTGACATCTACTGCTTTAGGGCACAGTCATTATAAGGGTGACAATTTTTGAATTATATGAAAAGAATGTAAATTAGTTACAAATTGCAGGGTCCACACACTTTATTCATCGTGTAGACGTCGCTACAGAGATTTGGATTTAGGTTATGACATGGTCGATATGCCTGTTATCATTGGCGATGACGTGGCAAACAGAGATTTATCCATCAGGCATTTTTCTTTTATTTTTTTAACCCGAGATTTATTCACAGAGACACCAAACCATGCTTTGTGAAACAGATTATGGGCAAAGGCAGCAAAACATATTCCTAACCCAATGGGTATATCGACAAGCTCTGCATGCCAATCATACGTCCTTTTGTCTTTTACGAAAATATAATGTCAGGTGACTTATCATTTACACAGCGTGTAACCGGTATACTGTATGAACGGTTTGCGTGATGCTGCGACACTACCATGGCCACAAAGATCATCATACCTGTTCACGATGAAACAAATGTGGGACCAGGCTAGGCGTCAACTCAGTCCCAGCGCCAGCTATCAAGGATCAGTGACAACAGCTGAGAGTCAACCTGCGTCCTTACGACGTCCTTACAGCCGAGTCACTGCGTGCACCCACACCAGATGGCGTGTAACGCCGTACTGATCAATGACCTAATACTGCAAAGTTCTCTGTAAATTTGACTTGATACTGTAATCACTGAAATATCATCACCTACCCCCTCAACCCATGGAAATTCATTTCCTTTCTTCCTCCCCATTCGATGATCCATTTTTCTTCAGTATTAGTAACTTCCAGTGTCCAACTCACCACCATTCAACATACAGCCTTCATGTTCATTTCCTTTACATGGCCCTTGCAAAAATACGTTCCAGTTTTCAACTTTCCCTTTTCTGACTTGTATGCGCTTGCCAAATGAGCCACTAATATCCATAAAGTTGATTCTATACTGGTCAAACTGCTTTCTCACCCACAGTGAGTAATGCTTCTCTTGAAGCAAATGTTTTTATTTATTAAAGTATGCAATGTCAAAAATTTTGCCAGGCGACTTCCCAATTATTTTCTTCCCCCCTGCCCCCATCCCCCGCCGCCCAATCCATGTTCTTCCAGCATTTTTCGATTCTGGGTGTTTCCGTTGTGTCTATATTTTCTAGAATTATAATTGCATTTGATACGAATTAATATTTTCTTATTCACAATTAAACTTTCTCTTATATTACCGCTATCTGATTTTGTGTTGTAGGCCCTGTACTCATTTGAACAAACATATAGTTCTTCCTGCCATCGTACTTCATTAATGTCCCGCCAAATCTTGCTCAAATCTGTACACAGTCACACTGCAGGCTCTCAAAGCTCCCTTTGTGACTGAAGTGTCTGACAATCCATGCTCGTCTCCTACTGTATCTTTCTCAAGACAGAATCTTCCCTAGATTAGAATAGGGGACCACTTTGAATCCGGAATATTTTACTGAAGAGGTTTACATCATTAAACCATACAGCAGATCAGAATGTCTTCGGGAAATATAGTGGCTGCAATGTTCCTTTGCTTCCATTCATACCTATTTGTACAACCAGCATACCGTTGCCACGTTGCCTGCTGTAACAAGACCAAATCAGTCAATCATTCAGACTGTTTCCCATTCAGAGACTGAAAGCTCTACCTCTTCTGGAACCATACGTTAGTCTGCTCTCTTCATAGATAACCCTCCATTACCATTGCATCCGTTCTACGGCCATCTGTACCAGTGGGGCACACAGGTCACCCCACCATGGCGAGATCCATGGGTGGAGGTGACATTATTTTTGTTAGAATGCTGAAGTTTCCTTACAGCTAAGTTTCAGTTTCAATGTGTATGATTAGACTGGCAACAGCTGCCGTTCCCGTTAGTCTCGTAGCGAAGTTAAAGTTTATAGCAACTCTCCCCAAGTGAAGCATGCAGGTCTAAACTTAAATGTAATTCCCTATATCTGTTCAACAGGGCTTTACATTGCTTTTTTTTGACAATAAGTATTACGTACGTTGTAATGAAATTAAATGGGCATATGGCGTCGTTCGCCGGGAGGCCCCATCCGGGGAAGTTCAGCCGCCGAGTGCAAGTCTTATTTCAGTCGAAGCCACATTGGGCGACTGGTGTGCTGGTAATGAGGATGAAATGACGATGAGGACAACACAACACAAAGTCCACGGGCGGACGAAATCTCCATCACGGCCGGGAATCGAATCTGGGCCCGCTTGCCTGGGAGGCGAACACGTTACCACCCAGTTAAGCAGGCGGACGTATGTTATAGTGAGGGTATATACTGGGTTATAATTACAAAATCGAGTAGGGGTGATGCAGGAGTAGGTTTAACAATGAATAAAGAGATGGGAGCGTTGGTAAGCTACTACGAACAGCATCATGATGATGAGGTCCGATACTCCGAGGGGCGTAGGGGACGCTGCGAGAGACCCGCACCGCTGTACAGTGAACGTATTATTGTAGCCAAGATAGATACGAAGCCCACGCCTACCACAGTAGTACAAGTTTATATGCCAACTAGCTCCGCAGATGAAGAGGCTGAAGAATCAATAGTGAAGGGAGACGAAAATTTAACAGCCATGGGGAACTGGAAATCGATAGTAAGAAAAGGAAGGAAAGGAAAAGTAGTATGTGAATATGGAATGGGGGTAAGGAATGAAAAAGCAAGCCGTATGGTAGAATTTTGCACAGGGCATAACATAGTCATAGCTAACAATTGGTTTAAGAATCATGACAGAAGGTCGTATACGTGGAAGAGGCCTGGAGACACTGGAAGAGTTCAGACAGATCATATAATGGTTAGACAGAGATTTAGAAGCCAGGTTTTAAATTGTAAGACATATCCCGTGGCAGATGTGGACTCTGACCACAATTTTGTTGGTTATGAACTGTAGATTAAAACTGAGGAAACTGCAAAAAGGTGGCGTTTTAAGAAGATGGGACATGGATAAACTAAATGAACCAGGGGTTGTAGAGAATTTCAGAGAGAGCGTTAGGGAACGACTGACAATAACGGAGGAAAGAAATAAAGAAATACAGTAGAAGAAAAATGTGTAGTTTTGAGAGATGAAATGGTGACGGCATCAGAGGATCAAGTAGGTAAAAAGATGAGGGCTAGTAGAAATCCTTGGGTAACAGAAGAGATACTGGATTTAACTGATGAAAGGAGAAAATATAAAAATGTATTAAATGAAGAAGACGCAAAGGAATAAAAAAGTCTCAAAAATGAGATCGACAGGAAGCGCAAAATGGCTAAGCAACGACGGCTAGAGGATACATGTAAGGATATAGAGGTATACATCACTAGGGGTAAGATAGATACAGCCTACAGGGAAATTAAAGAGACATTTGGAGGAAATAGAACTACCTGTATGAATATAAAGAGCTCATCTGGAAAACCGGTTCTAAGCAAAGAAGGGAAAGCAGAAAGGTGGAACGAATATATAGAGGGTCTATAAAGGGCGATCTACTTGAGGACAGTATTACGGAAATGGAAGAGGATGAAGATGAAGATGAAATGGGCGATACGATACGCGTGAGGAGTTGGACAGAGCACTGACAGACCTCAGTCGAAACAAGGCCCAGGGAGTAGACAACATTCCATTAGAACTACTGACAGCCTTTGGAGAGTCATCCATGACAAAACTCACTCATCTGGCGAGCGAGATGTATGAGACAGGCGAAATACCCTCAGACTTCAAGAAGAATATAATAATTCCAATCCCAAAGAAAGCAGGTGCTGAAAGGTGTGAAAATTACCGAACTATGAGTTTAATAACTCACGGCTGCGAAATACTGACACGAATTCTGTATTGACGAATGGAAAAACTGGTAGAAGCTGACCTCGGGGAAAATCAGTTTGGATTCCGTCGAAATATTGGAATACGCGAGGCAATACTGACAATACGACTTATCTTAAAAGATAGATTCAGGAAAGGCAAACGTACTTTTCTAGCATTTGTAGACTTAGAGAAAGCTTTTGACAATGTTGACTGGAATACTCTCTTTCAAAGTCTGAAGGTGGCAGGGGTCAGATACAGGAAGCGAAAGGCTATTTAGCTGGCCGAGATGGCCGCGCGGTTCTAGGCGCTACAGTCTGGAACCGCGCGAACGCTACGGTCGCAGATTCGAATCCTGCCTCGGGCATGGATGTTTGTGATGTCTTTAAGTTAGTTAGGTTTAAGTAGTTCTAAGTTCTAGGGGACTGATGACCTCAGAAGTTAAGTCCCATAGTGCTCAGAGCCATTTAAAAGGCTATTTACAATTTGTATAGAAACCAGATGGCAGTTGTAAAAGACGAGGAGTTGTAAGAGAAGCAGTGGTTGGAAAGGGACTGAGACAGGGTTGTAGCCTATCCACGATGTTATTCAATCTGTAAATTGAGCAAGCAGTGAAGGAATCAAAAGAAAAATCCGAAGGAAGAATTAAAATGCAAGGAGAAGAAAAAAAAACTTCGAGGTTTGCCGATGAAATCTTAATTCTGTCAGAGACATCAAAAGACCTGGAAGAGCAGTTGAACGGAATGGGCAGTGTCTTGAAAGGAGAATATAAGATGAACATCAACAAAAACAAAACGAAGATAATGGAATTTAGTCGCATTGTCATGTGATGCTGAGGGAATTAGATTAGGTAATGAGACACTTAAAGGAGTAAATGAGTTTTGCTACTTGGAGAGCACAGTAATTGATGATGGTCGAAGTAGAGAGGATGTAAAAGGTAGACTGGCAAGAGCAAGGAATGCGTTTCTGAAGAAGAGAAATTTGTTAACGTCGAGTATAGATTTGTGTGTCCGGAAGTCGTTTCTGATAGTATTTGTATGGAGTGTAGCCATGTATGGAAGTGAAACATGGACAATAAGAGAATGGAAGCTTTCAAAATGTGGTGCTACAGAAGAATGCTGAAGATTAGATGGGTAGATCATACAACTAATGAGGAGGTACTGAACAGAACTGAGGAGAAGAGGAATTTGTGGCACAACTTCACTAAAAGAAGGTCTCGGTTCATAAGACACGTTCTGAGGGATCACCAATTTAGTATTGGGGGGAGGCGTGGAGGGTAAAAATCGTGGAGGGAGACTAAGGGATAAATACACTAAGTAGATTCAGAAGGATGTAGGCTGCAGAAGTTACTCAGAGATGAAGAAACTTGCACAGGACAGGGTAGCATGGAGAGCTGCATCAAACCAGTCTCTGAATACACACATAGGCAAAAAAAGAAATAAAGACGCACTACAAAGGAATTGTCCCAATGGGACGGGAATCTGTAGATGTGATGTAATGTACAGACGAACAAATGATTACAATTTCATAAAAATGAAGCATTTATTCAAGACAATGCACTTCACTATTTGAGCAAGACAGTAACGGGCTGGTCCGCCTCTGACCCTTATGCAATGAGTTACTCGGATTTCCATTAATTGATAGATTTTTTGGATGCCCTTCTGGGGGATATCGTGCCAAATTTTGTTCAACTGGCTCGTTAGGCTGTCAAAATCACGAGCTTGTTGGAGGGTCCAACCAATAATCCTCCTCCAGACTGTAGCGCCCAGAACCGCTCGGGCACCTCGGCCGGCCGTAGAATATCGGCTAAAGACGAAACAACGAGTTATTGACTTGATCAGCTCGTGAAGTTCTTTCTCTTTAACATATCATCCAATTTTCTGAAATTATAATCATTTGTTTGTCTGTAGTCGTTCATCATATCTACCGATTTCGTACCCAATGGGATAATTTCGTGGTTTTTCTATCTTGGTGTGTATAGCAGGAAGCGAGCTATCGCAGTTGTGAGAATGTTTGCAAGATGATTTTCGCGACCGAATGACCTCGACAATCATAGTCTTAAAAGTAATTGCCCTGCAGCAATAAACGTACATCCTTGGTGGAGATCGACTAGGTCAAAAGTTGTTGCCGGTATGAACCCTGCCAAAAGAAAAAACTGCCACCACTTGTATTTTCCCGGCAAGAGCAGGAAACGTGGTGGCTCAAAGTCCCTGATCGCGATACCTTGCGAAAATGTACTATATTAATTTCAAAACCCATCAGCTGTGCTTCAAGGGGCTAGAGCAAAAGACAATACTGATGGTGATCCTTCGCTTGAATGGGACAACGGTGCTTGAACCCGCTCTTCGGGATGTCTCAGCCAACAACGCCGTATGACTCATTTTACTTTCGTTTCCAATAATAAGTGAACAGTAAAATAGAAGACTGTCATCATTCCAATTCTAAAGAAGGCAAGAGCCGGTTGTGTAAATAATACCAAGGAATTAATTTAAGAAGTAATGGTTTTCAAAAGTCTGTCACGAATTATTTACAGATTAATGGAAAAACTGGTAGAAATTGACCTCTACGAAGGTCAGTTTCGATTCTGAAGAAACGAAGCAACAAGCGACGAATTGTCTTAGAAGACAGACTGAAAAAGTTTAAACCTATACGTATAATTTGTGTAGGTCAAGGCAAAGTTTACGGTGGAAGAACTGAATGATGCATTGATAGAGAAGGGTTTCCCGGTCATCAACGTCCACCAGTTTAAAAATCGAGACCACAACACCAAGGAATTACCACCTCAAGCTGCTTACTGTGTCACGTTGCCAGCCCACAAGGAAAACTACAAGATTTATGACATGAAATACCTTCTATACACTAAAGTCGTTATTGAAACCTACAACAGACAAGAAGGACCTGTTCAATGTCGCCATTGCCAGCGATTCGAAAATACAGATAATTACTGCAGCTTGCCTGCCAGAAGTACCAGGAACTTCTCAGGAAATATAGACAACGCTCTCCGCCGCAGCCCTCTCAACGGAGGACTCGTGTAATACGGAACTTCAACCTGACGCCACACCCACCGCCACACCGTCCGCAAACATCACAAGAACAGCCGGCGACGACACGGGAGCCAGTAGTACAGACTCCTCCTGAAGCACGCCCACCACAACTAGTGGGGATACTTTCTTTAACCCAAACTGTACTGAAGGCCTTTGGGACACCTTGAGATGGATCGAGAGACCTGAAAATCTGTATATGGAACGCCAACTGACTGAAACACAAGAAAACAAAATTCACTGAATTCTTCCAAAGTCACAAAATCGACATCGCACTTCTATCGGAAACGCACCTTCGTCCAAAAGCTGAGCTCAGATTTCGTAACACGTACGTCTATAGAACGGACAGACAAGGCCAACGAGGATGATGGACAACGGTTCTGCTCAGAAGGGAGCTGCGCCACCATCATGAAACACTACCACACCTCCCCTCCAACATCTGGAGGTAGCAGCAGTAACGGTTCGGCTGGCAACATCACTCTCATCGCGGCGTACAACAGTCCCGGTACTCAACTGGTGCCAGACGACCTACGCAGTATCTTCACCAATTTTGACAAACTCTTCCTAGGAGATGACATTAATAGCAAGCACGTCACGTGGAATTTCCGGCGTACGAACCCTCGTGGACGAACTTTGTTTGCCATGGAAGAAGAACTGGGTATTACAATCCATGGTCCACGAGAGCTCGCACGGATTCCTTACTTCGATTGGCAAGAAGCGGACGTCCTAGATATTGCTCTCATCAAAAACGTGAGACGAACCTTCAGCTCAGCATCGTCGACGATCTCTCGTCGGACCACCGAGCTGTTCTCAGCATAGTGGAACACGCAACGACCAACCTTCCTCCCCACAGTTCACAAACTCTGAACTGGGGTCACTTTCGGACATATCTTGACAACAACATCCGCCCGGCGCAGGACGTTTCAACACCGGAAGCCATCGAAATCACTGTACAAACTTTGACGAAGAAGATAAAGGTAGCCAAACGGAGGGCAGCTACTTACACGGTCTATCATGTAGTAGCTTTCGACGAATTCCCGCCTCTACTCCAAGAACTGAAGACACAGATAAACAGGAGCACGTGACGTTCACTTCGCTATAGAAACCCGGTCGATCGTCGAGAAACACACGTCTTAACACGAGAACTGCACAGCAGAGCGGCCGAGTAGCGACAGCAGGTCTGGGAAGATAAGATGGATGAATTCTTACTTCGAACCAAGAATGGGCAGGTAGTCAAGAACATACGACACCAGTGGCCACCTAAACGAGCCATCAGAGGACTCGATGGCCTCCTCTATGACGAACTCGCCCAGGCGCAGCAGTATGCTACGACTTACCAAGAACAGATGTCTACACCAGCGACCCCCGTTAGCGACGTCTGCCTGCAAGAACAGGAATCTGTCCTTACAGCAGAATGGACTGCGTTTCGTACTACAGCTGTGCAGAGCCGCCCAAAACTCACCACACCAGCAGATATCCGTAAAAGTATCCGGGAGATACGGAATAACGGGTAAGGTAACGATTTCATAAGCAACACCGATTTGAAACAGTTGCCCCGGAAGCCAACTCTGCTACTTACCCGAATCTTCAACAGCTGTCTCCTACAGGGATATTTTCCTACGGCATGGAAGAAGGCTCGAATAGTTCCAATCCCAAAGAAAGGTAAAGATCTAGCAGAACCCAGCAGTTACCGGCCAATTAGCCTCTTGCCCATCCTTGGCAAGGTGCTCGAGAGGGTGCTGCTGAAAAGGCTCCACGACACGCTTACAGTGCGTGTTGTTATACGACCCGAACAATTCGGTTTCAAGGACAAGTTATCTGCCGAACTTCAACTCCTACGGATCACCGAGCGGATACAAGAAGGATACAACAAGCAGCACTTCACAATTGGTGTCTTCCTTGACATCGGGAAAGCATACGATAGGTGTAGCAGCCCAGTCTTATCGTCAAACTACATCGCACTACCCCTATTGCGGATTGTTACATTGGACTCATAGACAACTGTATGTCCGAGTGGACGACAAAAACTTAGAAATGAAACTGATCTCCGCGGGAATTCGGCAGGGCTCTGTCATTTCGCCTTTGCTTTTCAGCTTGGATATAAATGACATCCCAACAGTCCACCTTGTTACGGCGAGTTTTTATGCGAACGATACGGCCTTTCTGGCGACTGGATGACACTTGGACCAGATAATCGCTAGGATGCAACGGTAACTTGATGTAATGGAATGCTGGGCGCTGCAAGATAAGATAACGATCAACCCGACGAAGACGGCAGCCGTTATGTTCACACGGAGGAAACCAGTTCTGAATGATAGACCCCAAATAGCTGATCAATTTATCCCATGGTCGCCAGGAGTGAAGTACCTCGGTGTCCACTTTGACTAAAAACTAGCGGGGAGCTACGCGCGTCTCCAACTACAACAAACTCCAAGCGCTACAAAACATTTGAAAACATTTGCTTCCGATGGATCACAGGAGCTCCATGGCGGACAAGAAACGTCGACATCCGCACCGCACTCCACGAGACCACTATACAAGAGAAGGTCCATGACAAGGCTCTACGAGTTTTTGACGAAATCGATGCCCTTAGGGACGAAGTTCGACAATTAGAATCGGTAGGAACGGTACACCCAGCAAGGTGGCACAAGTATCGAGTACCGAAGTCAATACCGTTTCACCCTCCCCCCCCCCCCCCCCATAGGCGATCTGTCATAACACGAGGAAGCAGTCACTCATAACATCCTAGACATATCTCACCTTCCACAGGAGACAGACATCAACAAAGACAGCAGGCTGAAGGACCCATTGAGTGCCCAAGCCTAACTGAATGTGTAATAAATAAAGTGTCTCCCTTTTATCCTTACAGTGCATCCTAGAAGAATAAGTCATCAACGATGATCTCTTCAGCGCACACTGCACAAAAAAAACAGCTCATATTAGACCGCAGTCTCTGTAACAAAGTGTGACTGAGTGGATGGCCTCTAGCTTGGAAACCATGCATTTTCGTTAGACCTTTCCTGTTCCCTGACCTCTCATCGATCAATCACAAGAGTTTGTACACGGTGGAAAAAAATCACGCTGTAATGTACAGGGTGGAGAAAAATTGTGTCACGAAATTTTAACCCTGGTTAGCTGATGCCAGTAGGAACCAAAATTACTGATCTTGTGTAGGTCGACAACGCACCATTTTGAACTCCGATTGGCCGTGGGATTGCCCTGTTGCCGCTGGTCGGTTGACGGGCAGCGCTATGGTTGTCGGTTCACACACACGAGCGTCCCTCGCCCCGTCACTCCCCCAACTTGATACGCACACGTGTCGAATAGGTTTTGCTGTTTGTCCCCACCTCACGTCAAATGCATACATACGTAAGCTTCGCTTCGGAGCGCACAAAAGTCATCTGCGGTTTAGTCATACGGTAAGAATGGCGGCACAGTATTGTTTTGAAGAACAACGAGATATCGGTTTTATTTAGGGGCTAGACGAAGGCAATGCGCATGTAGCTCGACGGTTGTATGAGGAACGGTACCCAGCAAGACGCCACCCACACCCGGAAACGTTTACAGCAATTCACCGGCGACTTGGCGAAACAGGCTCGTTAGCGCTATATCATGGTGATGCTGGAAGACCTCGAACACGACGGGATGCTGCATTTGAAGAGACCGTTCTCGAGCACTTCGAGGAAGCTCCTGCGACAAGTATTCGAACGACTGGACACGACATGGGGGCGGGGGGGAGGGGATCTCTCATCGGTTAGTCTGAGAGGTTTTGAGAGATGACGGCCAGCATCCATTTAGTTTCCACTCTGTCCAAGACCTAAATCTCAGAGGGTCGCCAGTTCGAGCACCTACTTTAAGTACACAATGTCCTAGCTACAAAAAATGGCCCATTTCAGGGCCGACACAACTTGTAAAAAACTCTGTACGCGAACTAACAGCTGTTAATGGGTTTGTTCTAGATACTTCTTATCATGAAACTGCAATGGATGTGTCAGGACCCCGGCGGATTCGCCGCCAAGCCGCCCGTGGCCAATCGGAGCGCGTGGCGCCAAGTTTCCGTAGTTTAGAAATTGTGCGCTGTCGGCCTACACAACATTAGTAATTTTGATTCCTATTGACATCAGACATCCAGGATAAAAGTTTCGTGACATAATTTTTCTCCAGCCCGTGTATTACAAGTGTACGCTAGTGAAAGTTTCTCTTCCGATAGCAGTTCGCCGTACTCAACACTCAGTAACAGAAATCATCTCCCGCCTATGTTGGAATTGCACTTTGTGTTACGTTATCTCATTTTATTTTACTTAATAGGCAGTTGTTCATTCACACGATATACATTTCAGTATTAATCACTTCTTAAAACAGTGAATGACAGTGTTGTTTCTTTTACCTTTGTCACTGAGAGAGAGAGACTTGATAAGATTCCGCACATTTTTATAAGATTTTTCTAAAATATTCACCTGCGTTACATCTACTCTTCCCGTTAATCATCAAAAATTTGGAATGATTAATCAGTCACATGCTCTAACTCAAACCAGAAGTGGTAAGCCGTTTTAAATTCAACGAATTATGTATGACGAGTAACAATGTTAGGCAAGATAGGCCCTCGCGTGTCTGTGACCACCACTGCCATCGGAAGAATTGATTTTCTGTTCAAACATTAATGCAGTCCGAGAGAGTGAGTGATTGCTGGCAACAACAGTCTATTGATCTCCCGCAACTCGGCTCAATAGCAGTGGAGAATTTCAGTCCACAGATAGATATCTAAACAGTGAAAGTAGTCTCACCAAGTCGCCTAAATCTCTGAAATCTAGATTCTGTTCGCCCAGAGACACAAACCGTGTAAGTAATGGCATGCGGAACCTACTATCGTCAAATGCAATCTTTAAGGCAGACTGATGCTCTTATAGCTGTAAATGAGTTACTAGACACAGCTGTCTTCATTGTGAAAGAAAATGTCCTTAAATTTTTGGAAACAGACACTCAAAACTGGTAGTACCCACAGTCTGAAAAGACCGAAAGGTACATGAGATGTTCTGAGGTCTTCTCTCTGATTTACAACTGTGATAAATACACTCCTGGAAATGGAAAAAAGAACACATTGACACCGGTGTGTCAGACCCACCATACTTGCTCCGGACACTGCGACAGGGCTGTACAAGCAATGATCACACGCACGGCACAGCGGACACACCAGGAACCGCGGTGTTGGCCGTCGAATGGCGCTAGCTGCGCAGCATTTGTGCACCGCCGCCGTCTGTGTCAGCCAGTTTGCCGTGGCATACGGAGCTCCATCGCAGTCTTTAACACTGGTAGCACGCCGCGACAGCGTGGACGTGAACCGTATGTGCAGTTGACGGACTTTGAGCGAGGGCGTATAGTGGGCACGCGGGAGGCCGGGTGGACGTACCGCCGAATTGCTCAACACGTGGGGCGTGAGGTCTCCACAGTACATCGATGTTGTCGGCAGTGGTCGGCGGAAGGTGCACGTGCCCGTCGACCTGGGACCGGACCGCAGCGACGCACGGATGCACGCCAAGACCGTAGGATCCTACGCAGTGCCGTAGGGGACCGCACCGCCACTTCCCAGCAAATTAGGGACACTGTTGCTCCTGGGGTATCGGCGAGGACCATTCGCAACCGTCTCCATGAAGCTGGGCTACGGTCCCGCACACCGTTAGGCCGTCTTCCGCTCACGCCCCAACATCGTGCAGCCCGCCTCTAGTGGTGTCACGACAGGCGTGAATGGAGGGACGAATGGAGACGTGTCGTCTTCAGCGATGAGAGTCGCTTCTGCCTTGGTGCCAATGATGGTCGTATGCGTGTTTGGCGCCGTGCAGGTGAGCGCCACAATCAGGACTGCATACGACTGAGGCACACAGGGCCAACACCCGGCATCATGGTGTGGGGAGCGATCTCCTACACTGGCCGTACACCACTGGTGATCGTCGAGGGGACACTGAATAGTGCACGGTACATCCAAACCATCATCGAACCCATCGTTCTACCATTCCTAGACCGGCAAGGGAACTTGCTGTTCCAACAGGACAATGCACGTCCGACTGGATGAAGCGTCGTCTCACGCGGTCTGCACGCCCAGCACGAACGCTGGTCCAACTGAGGCGCCAGGTGGAAATGGCATAGCAAGCCGTTCCACAGGACTACATCCAGCATCTGTACGATCGTCTCCATGGGAGAATAGCAGCCTGCATTGCTGCGAAAGGTGGATATACACTGTACTAGTGCCGACATTGTGCATGCTCTGTTGCCTGTGTCTATGTGCCTGTGGTTCTGTCAGTGTGATCATGTGATGTATCTGACCCCAGGAATGTGTCAATAAAGTTTCCCCTTCCTGGGACAATGAATTCACGGTGTTCTTATTTCAATTTCCAGGAGTGTAGTATGTGTTCCGAATAGGTAAGACGTGAAATTGATACGATGTGTCAGAGACGACGGTATATGATATATTCATAGGAGTATAAAGTGTCACACGAACCACTGGTGTTCACTACTGTTCAAATCGGGTAACTGACATTGCTATGGATAGAAGACTTCTTGCTGCTTTGGAGAATCCGTTTTCTCAAGCAGCTGCCTAAGACAAAAATGCACCCTCATGGATCATGGGAACAAGTACACAGCACTCCCCAGAGTAGGGTACAACTTTGTTCGTCTCTGAGGCTGTCACCTGTTAACCGTCGAAACGACAAGCTTCGTGCCTCATTCTTTTTTCACAAGCGAAAACCTGTAAATGTGAACTACTCATTATACAGTAACTTATCGCAGACAATCCAACATCTTCCATTAATTGTTAGTATTATAGTTGGCAATGATGTACTGATTAATTATGAAACAGAGATGCTGACGGAAAGGTATGGAAGTTCCTTTCTCCCAAAATAATGAACTACGTTTCATGTGCAGTAGCTCGTCATCAGAATTCTGGTATTGTGAGATGATGGCGTACACAGGATATATTACCCTGTAGACAAGTTGTAGCAGTCCTAGTTCTTGAAAATTATCTGTCTAATGTCTTTAGGTCACCAAGCAAGCCGGCCGCTGGTGCCGAGCGGTTCTGGCGCTACAGTCTGGAACCGCGCGACCACTACGGTCGCAGGTTCGAATCCTGCCTCGGGCATGGATGTGTGTGTTGTCCTTAGGTTAGTTAGGTTTAAGTAGTTCTAAGTTCTAGGGGACTTATGACCTTAGCAGTTGAGTCCCATAGTGCTCAGAGCCATTTTCACCAAGCAATTTTAGGAAATCTTTAACGACGATTGAAATGTGTGCCTTGCATTCCTTGGAATATTTTACAAAATGACTGAAACGAACTCAATTTTGAAATTTAAAAAGGGGGACCGCAGTTTTGAGGCATGGCGTGTCCTCATGTATTGATTCGTTATCACGCCACACTGTCAACGCCCTCACGTAATGACCCGTTATCACACCACACTGTCAACGTCTGCAGCAGTTCGGAGGCCTCCCTACAAAAGAGCTGAAATGCCAGAAATAATTTAAGTATAAACAGTCTTTAAAGAAAAACATTTCTGCTTGTTTCGGTAGGAATTAAAAAAATCAGGAAAATGGTAGTAGACTACAATCTTCTTACTTCTAATAACGAAGTGATTGTTGTTGTTGTGGTCTTCAGTCCTGAGACTGGTTTGATGCAGCTCTCCATGCTACTCTATCCTGTGCAAGCTTTTTCATCTCCCAGTACCTACTGCAACCTACATCCTTCTGAATCTGCTTAGTGTATTCATCTCTTGGTCTCCCTCTACGATTTTTACCCTCCACGCTGCCCTCCAACACTAAATTGGTGATCCCTTGATGCCTCAGGACATGTCCTACCAACCGATCCCTTCTTCTGGTCAAGTTGTGCCACAAACTTCTCTTCTCCCCAATCCTATTCAAAACTTCCTCATTAGTTATGTGATCTACCCATCTAATCTTCAGCATTCTTCTGTAGCACCACATTTCGAAAGCTTCTATTCTCTTCTTGTCCAAACTATTTATCGTCCATGTTTCACTTCCATACATGGCTACACTCCATACAAATACTTTCAGATATGACTTCCCGACACTTAAAACAATACTGGATGTTAACAAATTTCTCTTCTTCAGAAACGCTTTCCTTGCCATTGCCAGTCTACATTTTATATCCTCTCTACTTCGATCAGCATCAGTTATTTTGCTCCCGAAATAGCAAAACTCCTTTACTACTTTAAGTGCCTCATTTCCTAATCTAATTCCCTCAGCATCACCCGACTTAATTACACTACATTCCATTATCCTTGTTTTACTTTTGTTGATGTTCATCTTATATCCTTCTTTCAAGACACTGTCCATTTCATTCAACTGCTCTTCCAAGTCCTTTGCTGTCTCTGACCGAATTACAATGTCATCGGCGTACCTCAAAGTTTTTATTTCTTCTCCATGAATTTTAATACCTACTCCGAATTTTTCTTTTGTTTCCTTTACTGCTTGCTCAATATACAGATTGAACAACATGGGGGAGAGGCTACAACCCTGTCTTACTCCCTTCCCAACCACTGCTTCCCTTTAATGTCCCTCGACTCTTATAACTGTCATCTGGTTTCTGTACAAATTGTAAATAGCCATTCGCTACCTGTATTTTACCCTGCCACCTTTAGAATTTGAAAGAGAGTATTCCAGTCAACATTGTCAAAAGCTTTCCCTAAGTCTACAAATGTTAGAAACGTAGGTTTGCCTTTCCTTAATCTTTCTTCTAAGATGTCGTAAGGTTAGTATTGCCTCACGTGTCCCAGTGTTTCTACGGAATCCAAAGTGATCTTCCCCGAGGTTTACTTCGACTAGTTTTTCCATTCGTCTGTAAAGAATTTGTGTTAGTATTTTGCAGCTGTGACTTATTAAACTGATACTTCGGTAATTTTCACATCTGTCAACAGCTGCTTTCTTTGGGATTTGAATTATTATATTCTTCTTGAAGTCTGAAGGTATTTCGCCTGTTTCATACATCTTACTCACCAGATGGTAGAGTTTTGTCAAGACTGGCTCTCCCAAAGCCGTCAGTAGTTCCAATGGAATGTTGTCTACTCCGGGGGCCTTGTTTCGACTCAGGTCTTTCAGTGCTCTGTCAAACTCTTCACGCAGTATCATATCTCCCATTTCATCTTCATCTACATCCTGTTCCATTTCCATAATATTGTCCTCAAGTACATCGCCCTTGTATAGACCCTCTATATACTCCTTCCACCTTTCTGCTCTCCCTTCTTTGCTCAGAACTGGGTTGCCATCTGAGCTCTTGATATTCATACAAGTCGTTCTCTTATCTCCAAAGGTCTCTTTAATTTTCCTGTAGGCAGTATCTATCTTACCCCTAGTGAGATAGGCCTCTACATCCTTACATTTGTCCTCCAGCCATCCCTGCTTAGCCATTTTGCACTTCCTGTCGATCTCATTTTTGAGACGTTTGTATTCCTTCTTGCCTGCTTCATTTACTGCATTTTTGTATTTTCTCCTTTCATCAATTAAATTCAATATTTCTTCTGTTACCCAAGGATTTCTACTAGCCCTCGTCTTTTTACCTACTTGATCCTCTGCTGCCTTCGCTACTTCGTCCCTCAAAGCTACCCATTCTTCTTCTACTGTATTTCTTTCCCTCATTCCTGTCAATTGTTCCCTTATGCTCTCCCTGAAACTCTCTACAACCTCTGGTTCTTTCAGTTTATCCAGGTCCCATCTCCTTAAATTCCCACCTTCTTGCAGTTTCTTCAGTTTTAATCTACAGGTCATAACCAATAGATTGTGGTCAGAGTCCACATCTGCCCCTGGAAATGTCTTACAATTTAAAACCTGGTTCCTAAATCTCTGGGATACCATTATATAACCTATCTGATATCTTCCAGTATCTCCAGGCTTCTTCCATGTATACAACCTTCTTTCATGATTCTTAAACCAAGTGTTAGTTATGATTATGTTGTGCTCTGTGCAAAATTCTACCAGGCGGCTTCCTCATTCATTTCTTACTCCCAATCCATATTCACCTACTATGTTTCCTTCTCTACCTTTTCCTACTCTCTAATTCCAGTCACCCATGACTATTAAATTTTCGTCTCCCTTCACAATCTTAATAATTTCTTTTATTTCATCATACATTTCTTCAATTTCTTCGTCATCTGCAGAGCTAGTTGGCATATAAACTTGTACTACTGTAGTAGGTGTGGGCTTCGTATCTATCTTGGCCACAATAATGCGTTCACTATGCTGTTTGTAGTAGCTTACCCGCATTCCTATTTTCCTATTCATTATTAAACCTACTCCTGCAATACCCCTATTTGATTTTGTGTTTACAACTCTGTAGTCACCTGACCAGAAGTCTTGTTCCTCCTGCCACCGAACTTCACTAAATCCCACTATATCTAACTTCAACCTATCCATTTCCCTTTTTAAATTTTCTAATCTACCTGCCCGATTAAGGGATCTGACATTCCACGCTCCGATCCGTAGAACGCCAGTTTTCTTTCTCCTGATAACGACATCCTCTTGAGTAGTCCCCGCCCGGAGATCCGAATGGGGGACTATTTTACGTCCGGAATATTTTACCCAAGAGGACGCCATCATCATTTAATCATACAGTAAAGCTGCATGCCCTCGGGAAAAATTACGGCTGTAGTTTCCCCTTGCTTTCAGCCGTTCGCAGTACCAGCACAGCAAGGCCGTTTTGGTTATTGTTACAAGCCCAGATCAGTCAATCATCCAGACTGTTGCCCTTGCAACTACTGAAAAGGCTGCTGCCCCTCTTCAGGAACCACACGTTTGTCTGGCCTCTCAACAGATACCCCTCCGTTGTGGTTGCACCTACGGTACGGCTATCTGTATCGCTGTGGCACGCAAGCCTCCCCACCAACGGCAAGGTCCATGGTTCACGTGGGGTGATTACCAATATTGAATTACAGTTATTTAAGTTATGTAACACTCAATTTCCATCAAGTAATATTGTTATAAGCACAATTGTCACCTTGCATATGTCCAACAGTAGCATAATATATGCAGATTTATGACGCAATATCTTGTAGCAGTTAGAATCTTGTCGTTGGGTGTATTATATTCTATTTACCGCTCGATTGCCGACGTCGTGACAATATTTGGATTTACATAATCACACATTTAGTAGCAGCGTTACATATACTTTCACCCTGCATCATTTGTTGTTAAAAAACTACGCCTTTCTGAAAGACAAATTTATAGGCATCTGCACAAAACACTTTAAGAAGCATAAAAACGATAACTGGGTACACTCTTGTTATTTCTTCTAACGAAGTGGTTACCACTACTGTCCGACACTTATTTAAGTTATGGAACATTCAATTTACAACAAACAATATTGTTAAAAGCACCACAGTAGCACAGCATATGTACAACCGTAGCATAATATGTACGGATTTATGACGAAATGTCTTGTATTAGTTATAATGACGTCAAAATGGTCCAGATGGCTCTGAACACTATGGGAGCTAAATTCTTAGGTCATCAGTCCCCTAGAACTTAGAACTACTTAAACCTAACCAACCTAAGGACATCACACACATCCATGCCCGTGGCAGGATTCGAACCTGCGACCGTAGCGGTCGCGCGGTTCCTGACTGTAGCGACTGGAACCTCTCGGCCACCCCGGCCCGCCATAATGACGTCATCGCGTGTATTTCGTTCTGTTTACTGCTCCTTTACCAACGTCGAATTATTTACATAATCATCCGTTTACTAACAGCTTTACACATACGTTCACCCTACATCACTTGTTAATATTCTACGCCTTCCTGAAAGACAAATTTATAGGGAGCTGTAATCTCACATATCTAGTAATTTAGTCAAATGCAGACATAGGCATACAAAAATGGTGAAATCTTATATTATTCAGTGTCAAAAATTGTAAACTCTGCTTACCTGAAGTTACAGGAACGTAAAGCGGCGATGTTAAATAAAAACGTGAAAGTGATTATAGCACAGCATCCAGTTCGCCTAGGGGTTGTGTGTGTTGCACACACGATAAGCATTCTGTACACACCCCGTGAAAACATTATGTAGTGAGGTAATGGTATAACTACAATGAAATACCCAAAACGTGGATTACAAAACAAATGTTACCAAAAATGCGTTACAGAAATAAGTAAGAGTGGCGTTTAACGTAACGTAAATGCGTTTATGACCTGTTGAGGAAAGGTGTTTTCAGATGTCAATACGGTGCGTTTTCTTGCTGGTATATGGAATGAATGACACAAGATAAAGCGGGTGCGCAAAAATGTCACTTGGAATTCCAGATCTTGAGACCAAATCGAAATAAATGTTTCGGCTCCTTGGTAAAAGGATAAATTCATCCCCGTCTGTTTGTATAGAGATTCTTATTGTATTTGCCACCACACTTTCGAAAATTCACAGGAAAATGTGGGATTTGGTGACCTTTGTCGGTTTTTGATACTTTGCGTACTGCTATGTGAATAATGAGTAAATGAGCAGTTTGAAGTAGAAATTCAGCAGTGGGCTGAAAGTTGTGATATAAAATCGGTAATCTGAGACAGAATTTGGACAGAATTTTCAAGACAGAAGACTAGGTCAACAAGAGATATAACTGCGAGGGAGTACTTCGAGAATGTTCTGCTCTCCATTACAGGAAAGTCCAAGCAGTAACAGTGAAAAGATGAGTAATTATTTTTAATAAATATCGCAGCTGAACGTTCCCTCGTCAGCAATGAGCTTCGCAGCATCCATGAGGGATAATCTACTTAGCGACACTCACTTTTCAGTTGGAGACTACCTTCAGTTGCATAAACGTGTTTACTAAGAGTTATGCAGATGAAGCATCGCAATGAATGAAGACTATTTTATTTAATAATAATAATAATAATAAATCGGGCTCATACGTTCTCATGTTGGTAATAATTTCTCGTTGATCTGGTTTGATGATTTCATAGTGCCTGTGTTTACCAGAATATTCACAATTTAAAGATCAGTCGAAGTTGTTTTATAACATAGATTAATTAACACACAGAAACAAGTGAAGCTTTGTTTAAAAGTAATCGTGTGGCTCTCAGAAGATTACTTATTACTTATTTTGTTGTATTGGGTGTTGATGAGTAGATCCTCAGGAATTTAAGTGTTGTTCCTTAAGACAATACAAGTGAAAACAACAAAATAAATTTATGAGTGGAAAAGCTTCATGTATGCCTATTTATTTGACTTTTGAATGAGATGGGTATAAAGATGAAATGCGGTGAATCATTATTTCATGGTAATTTTACGAAATATTAAAGATAATAAACTTACCTAATGCTAGAAATCACAGTGCGATAAGCAGTCTGTCTTTAACAGTAATGGACTTAGGCATAATAGGGCCTTGCTTGGCAGTTTCAGGTTCAGTTGTAAGGAGTGTTTCTTCTATTTCCATCGCTGTGATTCTCGAAAAATTTCGATATTGCTGTGGATCTTCTATCGCAATGCTCTACGGTGAGATTCCTGTACGCTCCAAAATCATTCCCGCCACCTAATTCACTCTGTCATGCAAAACTAACACGGTGCTCTACGTTTTTTTTATTTCCCACTAAAAGTATGAAAAGTTCAGCTGCAGCCCGACAGTCTTTCATCGCACCTCTTCAATCATGCATACAATTACGACAGATAAATGTTGCAGAGAGCGATCGTTCATCTCTCACATCCTCTCACACACTGCTGCATGTAAACGCTTCCGACACCTGCTCTGACAACACTCTCAGACACTTGTAGAAAATACTCACAAGTAACTATCAGGCAGTAACTATTAGGGAAATTTCACTTCTAGTCAAACGACTCTGCGAGTACTATCTGAGAGTACCACAGGACTGAAGACCATAACAATAATCAAATGAACGGTACACCAAACTCCCGCCCGAGGTTCGAGTCCTCCCTCGAGCATGGATGTGAGTGTTAGCGTTAAGTTAGTTTAAGTAGTGTGTAAGTCTAGGGACTGATGACCTCAGCAGTTTGGTCCCTTAGGAGTCCACACACATTTGAACATTTTTAATATCTCCTTCCAAACAAAAAACTAGAAGAATAAAAGGCAAACTTAAGAATGACATCATAGTATTATCTGGATGTACTTTGCTCATCCTCGATTGCTCCCTGTGAACACGGAATGAAACAGTTCTGCAGTTTTACAAATGAAGAATTTAGTGAGTTACCTTTCAGCTGTAACTATAACAAGGAAATCTATGGTTTGGTTATCAGATGTTTTCTACAAAAGAGTTAGGAAACAAAATTGGTCATTGGGAGTTTGGGAAATAGAAGACATCGTAAATCGCCAGTTCTTGCTTCTTTTTTTGGATAACTGATTTGAGTTTCAATTCTACTTAGTGCGAACATTTATTTTTCTTCATCATACACGTATTTTTATGAAAAATACGTACAGCTTACGTTGCATGTCAGTTCACGGACGTAGAGGAGGCGCCGATCAGAAACGAACGTGCGCGCCGGATTACCGACATTTGGCGTGGTAAACGGAACACTACACACAACCAGTTAAACATGATGACACCCAGGATATAGCTCACACGATTCACAGATGCTAACCGTTAACTGACGATTGTTGCTCTAGGAAAGTCATTCAGCTACAATGTAACAAAAATAAATAATTACCACATCATGAAATAAAATAGATCTCGTGACCACTGGAAACGATAAATGTCTTTAGGTGAGTAACGTTCCCATATTTCACTAATGTATTATTAATGCGGCTGTGTAGAGGAAGGAAACAAATGCATTCACACAACGCTATCGAACAGCAGCGCTTGTGACCTTGATTCCAGTTGTGATATGAGGCATGACCCTTAAGCCTGAATGAAATGTGTGTCATAGTCAGACACTGCCTATGGCATGCTCCTTTGTCGTACGTATTGAAATTGCCCGTATGTATACATTTATACGTTCGTACAACGAAAGTAATTATGAGTAGCAACAAACGTAACACCAAAACAGAGGCCGTCGAAGTAGATGAAGTTAAGGAATCGTGCTACCATGGAAAGAAATACCAACTCACGCACATACAAGATGAGTCAGCTGCCCCTACCGATTCTTTTTATGTAACCCGTACAATATTTCGGGTACTGTATCCAGACATGCGACAGCCACGTGATCGATATAAGTTCTTTCTCATAACTTTGGCCAAGGGGTAACACGGTATTTTTGGAACAAGATGTACTTTACTACTGCCTAACTTACGGAAGAGTCTCCAAACTGTAATTAGCGGTGTAGTCATACAGATTTTCGATGTCTCTGTAAGTCCATTCCGTTTATGTTACTTTTTCTTTCGTAAGTGGTTCAGAAATTTTACCTAATAAAGTGTATTTCGCCATCGGAAACAGCGAAACTAACAACAGGACATAACCTCCGAACAATTTACGAATGTTTAAGTACTATAAACGGAATAAACACACAGAGACATCATGAATCCGTATGACTGTAACGCTAATTATGCAAAGACTGGAGAAACCTAGATAAGTGTGGCAGAAGTAAAGTATGTCTCAGTCCAAAAATACCGTGTATCCCATGACCAGTCCTCATCTGCATTTTTTACAGTGTCATTCCGTTCGCTACAGCCGCCTGCCTGGGTACGGTTCGTGGTAAAGACATAATGCGGATTGCATAAAACCCATCTGCAGGGGCAACTGAATCACCCCACCCACTCACACACACATACACACACATGGAGCGTTTCAACTAAAAGTAATCAGGGGCACTTTTCTGGTAATTCGGCAGATACTTCACATTTCGGTTTGGCACAGTGTAGCCGGCGTCAGTTCAAAAAATTACTGGTCGTCACATCTTTCATGTGACACCCAGCGTCAACTGAAAGCGTTGATTTGTTTCCCGTTACAAAGAAAGTGACTTTTAAATCTGAATTTTACATGTTCATTCGATAGAGCTCCCCGAATTACTATAGTCCCAAGTTTTTTGTTTTATCGATAGTTATCAGGGACAGTAAAACACGAAGAATCAACAACATTCCAGCAGCGACTCAGTTTATTGCTGCGTGCTCGGCGGTAGCAGTCAGCTCTGGCCAGAACATTACTGTCGTTGCTGGACTGTGGCTCTTCGAGAGGAGCTCGACTACAGTGGCCAGTATGTTCTATAGACTTAACCCTCTCGTACATGCCTGGGATAGATTGAAAAGGGCTGTTTATGGACGACGTGACCCACCAACTACTCTGAGGGATCTACGCCGAATCGCCGCTGAGGAGTGGGACAATCTGGACCAGCTGTGCCTTGATAAACTTGTGGACGGTATGCCACTACGAATACAGGCATGCATCAATGCAAGAGGACGTGCTACTGGGTATTAGAGGTACCGGCGTGTACAGCAGTCTGGACTACCACCTCTGAAGGTCTCACTGTATGGCGGTACAACACGAAATGTGTGCTTTTCATGAGCAATAAAAAGGGCGGAAATGATGTTTATGTTGGGTGATCTCTATTCCAATTTTCTGTACAAGTTCAGGATCTTTCGGAACCGAGGTGATGCAAAGTTTACTCTGATGTGTGTGTTTCGTCGCGAGATACACTTCTTGTTCCTAGTGTTTTTTTTCTTTTTTGAAAAAAAAAGGTCTTTACGACACAACTGTCGCTGGGACGTCACAAGGCCACCCGAAATGTTCGTGGCACACCAATTTTTTTCAATTGTTTGTCACTATCATTTCCTTGCGTGCGCGCACAGCACTCGCACACTTTGTAAATTCCCTGCTGTTCACTCTTAAGTAACAGTTTCAACATGCTGTCGAGATTACAAGTTCTTTTCGTTTTCATTTTCATCTGTAGTTATTTACACGAAACATGAAGTTACACAGAATTTAAATAAGATAAACACTACGTACACTGGTAATGATATTACAGTGAATAAATCTTCTCTGACTTGGTTTTGTAAAACGAAGTAACTCTATTGCTATACAGAGGTCTTATCTTACTTTCGTTGCTTTGAATTTGGCTGTTGCAGCTCAGATTGTGCTCACAGACACTCATACGAGGTGCGACAATAAAGTAATGAAACTGATTAGGTTTGCGTAGGCACAATATCTTTCACCTAGGTGTATAAGCTGCTTCTAGTCCTAGCAGCTCATCGATGCAATTGCTCAGTCGTGAGTTGTGCTGTAATAAGTTAACACGTATTTGTGTCTCTCATCACGGAAATGGAACCGCATAATATTGCGCAATGGTATGCCATTTCTTTTTGCGTAAAAGTGGGTGAAAACGCGACATCTTACGGTAAGCTTCAAAAGGCTTTTGGAGAGGAGGTTATGTCAAGAGCTCAATTTTTTCGTTGTCATAAAATGTTTAGTGAAGGCAGAGCGAATGTTGAAGATGAAGACCGCAGTAGACAACCATCAAACTCATGGATGGATGTCAACTTGGCCAGGGTACGTGAACTCGTAAGATCTGATCGCAGGTTACCTATGAAAATGATTGCAGAAGAACTGAACATCAATCGAGAAACGGTAAAAGAGTTCTTCGTGTCCATGCCAAAACTGCTGATAATTGGATTCTGCATCACGATAATGCGCTATCCCATACTGATCTGTCATAAAAGCAATTTTTAACCTCAAAGCAAATTTCAGTACTACCACAGCCAGCTTATTAACCAGATATCGCTCCGCGCGGCTTTTTTTCTATTTCCAAGAGTCAAAACGGCGATCAAGGGACACCATTTTCAGACAACACAATATGTACAAAAAGCTGTGACGAGGGTCTTGGAGGATATTACAGAAGATGGCACAAGCGCTGGAAAAAGTGTGGCCAATAAGAAGGGAACTACTTTGAAGATGACAACACTAAACTTGACTAAAACGGTAAGCAACATTTTTTTTCACATCAGTCTCATTACTTTATTGTCGCACCTCGTATATGGGATAGTCTAATATTTTGCAAATTCCCATTGATCGCGCCCCATTTGGCAAGGCCTGAGGGAAACCCTAGGTTAAAACCTAAGGCGGAGCGATAAGCTGACCCATTTTTATAGTTATGGAACTATTACTTATTGCAAGATTTCCGTAATACCATAGGACGTGCTTCATTTTTGCAATGATGTAGGTGAATGTGAAGTTATGTATGACAAATAGTTCATTCGTTGCGGAGAAAGCTGTTCTGCGCCATGTTTTTGAGGCTAGTTCCTAGCGGTTCTGGTAGGCGCTGGCCGGTAACCGTTGGAGGCGGAGAGTCGACGGCCGGTTCGTGGGGGCTCAGTAGACCATGGCGCGCCGGTTGTGGCCAGCTGATGCAGCGCCTCGCCCCCATCATCTGTCGGCGAGTCGGAGTGGAGTGAGGTACGCCGCCCCGCTCGCCGACAAGACTACGCACCGCAACTCGTCTCCGTCAGTGTACATGAAAAATATACACACTACGTAACACTCCCTTCCCACTACAGACGTTACAACTAGTGGGAAAAGGACGAACCTGGCAGCTAATGGGAAGCTTTCGCCGGTCTTGAAGTCACAAGCCAGCACGTTGTGGCAGAACTCATGACATGTTTTGTTTTGACACGCAGTTCACACGTTAAATTATTTTCGTGCAGACGGCTCACTCTAGTTTTGTGAATGACACTTTATTCACATGTCGCACTCAAAGACACATTTTAGCGTCCAATCACGAGTACGCTACTATTTACCAAGCATTCGTTGCGCCTCTGCGTTCGCTGTATTTCTAGCCGTCCGCGCATAGCAGAGCAAATGCGTATTGTTAGTCTAAATGAAAGTATAGTCTCAAAGGCATTAGCCTTGAGTTACAGTTTCCACACTTTTAGAGAACACACACACGATATTGTCATCTTTTGTGTCTTTTCACCATATGACGTTCAATACCTGCACTTCACTGCCTACAATAAAATGTTTAACTTTCACAGTTTCACATCAAGGTTAATTATCTGGGCTGGCAAATTCGGCACTGACATTTTTAAATTCAAGTCTGTTTCCAGTTCACTCAGGGCTCTACAGTTCTTTCCTTTACAAATTACAGTTCATAATTGTGTTTGCACATATACAGAATGTATCGAACAGATTTTAGACAACACTATTGTATTTTCGTCCTATCTGTGGTGAGTCCCATGTCATGCCTGCACTTTTTGCCCACTTGTCCGTGTTTTCTTCATTTATTTTTTTACGTCTAAGACATTCATAAAAGCTCAAAGTGCAAGCTTCTATGTTTATGACTGCCTAACAAAATGCATATCAATCATAAGTAATTTAAAAAAAAAATGTTAGTATTTTCAATCAAGGTTGCGTTTTACAAGGGCCTATATTTAGACGCCCCCCACCCCCCATGAGCCATGGACCTTGCCGTTGGTGGGGAGGCTTGCGTGCCTCAGCCACACAGATAGCCGTACCGTAGGTGCAACCACAATGGCGAATTGAGAAGCCAGACAAACGTGTAGTTCCTGAAGAGGGACAGCAGCCTTTTCAGTAGTTGCAGGGGCAACAGTCTGGATGATTGACTGATATGGCTTTGTAACACTAACCAAAACGGCCTTGCTGTGCTGGAACTGTGAACGGCTGAAAGCAAGGGGAAATTACAGCCGTAATTTATCCCGAGGGAATGCAGCTTTACTGTATCGTTAAATAATGATGGCGTCCTCTTGGGTAAAATATTTCGGAGGTAAAATAGTCCCCCATTCGGATCTCCGGGCAGGGATTGCTCAGGAAGACGTTATCAGGAGAAAGAAAACTGGCGTTCTGCGGGTCTGAGGGTGGAATGTCAGATCCCTTAATCGGGTAGGTAGGTTAGAAAACTTAAAAAGGGAAATGAATAGGTTAAAGTTAGATATAGTGGGAATTATTGAAGTTCGATGGCAGCAGGAACAAGACATCTGGTCAGATGAATACGGGGTTATAAATACAAAATCAAACAGGGATAATGCAGGAGTAAGTTTAATAATAAATAAAAAAATAGGATTTGGGTAAGCTAATACAAACAGCATAGTGAACGCATTATTGTGACCTAGATAGATACGAGACTCACGCCTACCGCAGTAGTACAAGTTTATATGCCAACTAGCTCCGCAGATGACGAAGAGATTGATGAAATGTATGATGAGATAAAAGAAATTATTCAGATAGTAAAGGGAGACGAAAATTTAATAGTCATGCGTCACTGGAATTCGATAGTAGGAAAAGAGAGAGAAGGAAACATAGTAGGTGAATATGGAATGGGGGTAAGGAATGAAAGAGGAAGCTGCCTGGTAGAATTTTGCACAGAGCATAACTTAATCATAGCTAACACTTGGTTCAAGAATCATGAAAGAAGGTTGTATACATGGAAGAAGCCTGGAGATACTGGAAGATATCAGATAGGTTATATAATGGTATCCCAGAGATGTAGGAACCAGGTTTTAAATTGTAAGACATTTCCAGGGGCAGATGTGGACTCTGACCACAATCTATTGGTTATGAACTGTAGATTAAAACTGAAGAAACTGCAAAAAGGTGGGAATTTAAGGAGATGGGACCTGGATAAACTGACTAAACCAGAGGTTGTACAAAGTTTCAGGGAGAACATAATGGAACAATTGTCACGAATTGGGGAAAGAAAAACAGTAGAAGAAGAATGGTTAGCTCTGAGGGATGAAGTAGCGAAGGCAGCAGGGGATCAAGTACGTAAAAAGACGAGGGGTAATAGAAACCCTTGGGTAACAAAAGAGATATTCAATTTAATTGATGAAAGGAGAAAATACAAAAATGCAGTAAATGAAGCAGGCAAAAAGGAATACAAACGTCTCAAAAAAGAGATCGACAGGAAGTGCAAAATGGCGAAGCAGGAATGGCTAGAGGTCAAATGTAAGGATGTAGAGGCGTATATCACTAGGAGTAAGATAGATACTGCCTACAGGAAAATTAGAGACCTTTGGAGAAAAGAGAGCCACTTGCATGAATATCAAGAGCTCAGATGGACGCCCAGTTCTAGGCAAAGAAGGGAAAGCAGAAAGGTGGAAGGAGTATATAGAGGGTCTATACAAGGGTGATGTTCTTGAGGACAATATTATGGAAATGGAAGAGGATGTAGATGAAGATGAAATGGGAAATATGATACTGCGTGAAGAGTTTGACAGAGCACAGAAAGACCTTGGTCGAAAGAAGGCCCCGGGAGTAGACAACATTCCATTAGAACTACTGACGGCCTTGGGAGAGCCAGCCCTGACAGAACTCTACCATCTGGTGAGCAAGATGTACGAGGCAGGCGAAATACCCTCAGACTTCAAGAAGAACATAATTCCAATCCCAAAGAAAGCAGGTGTTGTCAGATGTGAAAATTACCTATCTAGTTGCAAAATACTAACGCGAATTCTTTACAGACGAATAGAGAAACTGGTAGATGCCGACCTCGGGGAAGATCAGTTTCGATTCCGTAGAAATGTTGGAACACGTGAGGCAGTAATAACCCGACGACTTACCTTAGAAAATAGCTTAAGGAAAGGCAAACCTACTTTTCTAGCATTTGTAGACTTAGAGAAAGCTTTTGACAAGGTTGACTGGAATACTCTCTTTCAAATTCTGAAAGTGGCACGGGTCAAATACAGGGAGCAAAAGGCTGTTTACAATTTATACACAAACCAGATGGCAGTTATAAAAGTCGAGGGGTTGGAAGAGAAGCAGTGGTTGGGAAGGGAGTGAGGCTGGGTTGTAGCCTATCCCCGATGTTATTCAATCTGTATATTGACTAAGCAGTAAAGGAAACAAAAGAAACATTCGGAGTAGGAATTAAAAACCATGGAGAAGAAATAAAATCTTTGAGGTTCGCCGATGACATTGTAATTCTGTCAGAGACAGCAAGTGACCTGGAAGAGCAGCTGAACGGAATGGAGAGTGTCTTGAAAGCAAGATATAAGATGAACATCAACAAAAGCAAAACGAGGATAATGGAAAGTAGTCTAATTAAGTCGGGTGATGCTCAGGGATCCAGAATAGGAAATTAGACGCATAAAGCAGTAAACGTGTTCTGCTATTTGGGAAGAAAAATAACAAGAAGGGAATAGAAGCTTTCGAAATGTTGTGCTACAGAAGAATATGAAGATTAGATGGGTAGACCACATAACTAATGAGGAGGTATTGAATAGAATTGGGGAGAAGAGAAATTTGTGGCACAACTTGACTAGTAGAAGAGATCGTTTGGTAGGACAAATTCTGAAGCATCAGGGGATCACCAATTTAGTATTGGAGGGCAGCATCGTGGGTAAAAGTCGTAGATGGAGACCAAGAGATGAATACACTAAACAGAGTCAGAAAGATGTAGATTGCAGTAGGTACTGGGAGATGAAGAAGCTTGCTGAGGAAAGAGTAGCATGGAGAGCTGATTCAAACCAGCCTCTGGACTGAAGACCACAACAGCAACTACACTTTAGATGCGCATGTGAAATGTGTAATTTCCTACACACACGACACATGAGGTGTCTTTGGTGGCAGCGCACCCTACTCTCGTGCCCGCGTTAAAAATCAGTGTTCATACGTCTCCCATTTTTTTCAGCATAAATCCTAAGGGCATAGTACACAACATTTATGTCTACATACTTAATTACTAACAAGAAATAACACTTTTTCTGGACTCTAACGGCAAATTCAAATTAAAATTGCCGACGTACCTGTGCCCACTATCATCTGTATCGGAAAGCCGTAGCTTTATGCTTGTAATACGGCCTGCGCAAAGTCTTTATCAGGTTGTTGACACTTCTGAGGTACGTTCGTTAATCCATCCTCAATGCTATCTCTGTTAATGTACCATAGCATTTTTAGATTTGCTTCTCGCGTGTGGAATGTGCCCTCACTATACCCTCTCACAGGCAGCAATGAGGGACCGATTTTAGTTGGACGCGTTGGTTATAGTTGGTTGACAGTTCATAACTGGCTCTAAGCACTATGGGACTTAACATCTGAGGTCATCATTCCCCTAGACTTAGAACGGCTTAAATCTAACTATCCAAAGGACATCACACACATCCATGCCCGAGGCAGGATTTGAACTTGCGACCATAGCAGCAGCGCGGTTCCGGACTGAAGCGCTTAGAACCGCTCGGCCACATCGTTATGATTTTGATTATTGTTATGATTGTTGGGTCGGCTGTTTTGCCTCCCCTGTGGTGTAATTTGATAAGCCATATTATTTTGATATTGTTGTTTGTTGCTGTAACCAGCTGTCATATTCGGAGGTTGGTTGGAATTGTGTGCTCAATGTGGCGCCGTATTTGGTTGCCACTGCGCTGGTTGTCCAATGTACTCGCGCCCTTGGTTACTGTTACTCCGCCTCTGAGGGCTACCGTTACAATAGTATCCGTTGTACATGCACCCGTCGTGGCATCTTTTCCTACATTGATTCGTATACCATCCCATCATTCTGCCCCCGATTCTGTTGTCTTTATTCGTTACGTTTACCGTTACCATTAGGTATTTGGTTAATAGTGTTGCAGTGTTTCAGATTTTGCTCGCTACAACCTGCGTGATTAAGTTTACCTTCACTTTTCTTGTCTTCGATAAGCAAATCTACGGAGTCAACAACCTCCATAAACTGTTCCCTGTCATATTCCGGTACATTAATAAAGTAATTTTTTATATCACTAGGTAATTTCATTTTAATTAGCCTTATTACGTCCCGATCAGACACTGGTTCATCCCAGAATCTAGTCGTATTAATATACTTCTCAAAATACTTGCGGAGGGTTCCCAGTCTTGGATTGAACATCTCAGAACTGTACAACTCCTTCCTTAGTCTTTCCTGTGTACAACTGGACCAGAACTCTTGTAGAAATGCGTACTCAAACTGCAGCATCTCTCGGACTCGTCCGTTGCCCAGAGTGCCGCGTCCCCTTCTATTACTGATTCAATCAATTGAATTCTTTGCCTTTCCGTCCATCCCCGCGGAAAAACATTACGGAAATTTTGAATGAACACCACGGGGTGTACGGTACGCTTTTCATTGTTGAACGATGGAAACTTCCTATGTTTAATAACATTATCCTCTTTATGGTACAGTGAGTTACCACTGTTCATTTCCATCCTTAGATCCGGCGGTGAACTGTAAATCATTCCGAACTGTGAACTGCTGTTGTCAACCGGTGGTGCATGCGCGTAATCGCTCTGCGCATTATGTTATTTCCCGCGTCCGGCCATCCTGATTTAGGTTTTCCGTGATTTCCCTAAATCGCTCCAGGCAAATGTCGGGATGGTTCCTTTCAAAGGGCACGGCCGACTTCCTTCCCCGTCCTTCCCTAATTCGAATAGACCGATGACCTCGCTGTCTGGTCTCCTTCCCCAACCAACCAACCAACCATTATGTTATTGCTCATTTCCAACCCAGGAATCTGAGTGGCTACCGATCGTCGACTGTCAGCTTGCTATTACAGTTCGGTTTGTCTCCGAGCGACATCTCTTTGCCAAACGCGCAACTCCGCTGGTATACGTGACTCTATCTGAACTAATGCTGCTTGAATTGCGGCAGCGATGGTGTCGGTTTTCGCGCTCAGATCCGCTGTCGCTTGTTCAACAGCTGATTTTATGCTTACTTCGATCTTTGACGAGATGTCGCGATCCTTTACAGATAGCCACTCATCAAACTCTTTTTCGACCTTTAGTGCTCGGACCTATAGATATTTGTCTATGTTCTGAAGTGCCTCAAGCTCCATATTTTCGACACGACTTACCAAGTTTTGAACCTCGTCTTTAAGGCTAGTGTGATCTATTTGTAAATTTTGCATCTCACTATTTAAGATATGGATTATATCCGGTATTTCTTTGCATACACCACGCATTCCCACAAGTTCGGAATGTATGCTACTCAGTTTTTTCTCTAAAATTTATTCTCTTTGTTCCAGTATACTCTCACGCTCTTGTTGCTTTTACTCTAAAATTTGATCTCTTTGTTCCAGTTCCCTATCACGCTCTTGTTCACGCTCATTCAGCATTTGAAATAACCCTTGTTCTCTCTCCCGCTCTTTCTAATCCAGTCGCCGCAAAATTTCTGTGAAGGGGGCGGCAATAGGTGAACACACCGGTGTTCCACCCGCCCTACTACTTGACCCGCCCCCCTGCACATGCAATGGAGTTATAGGTCACACATGTTCATTACTCTGTGGTGCATTAGGTGGTATCCAGAGAGCCTCGCCCCCCCCCCCCCCCACCCTTCCGCTTGGGAAGGTATATTTTCCGATGCGGTGGCATGGGATTCATTTACATTCTGAACATTGTTTTCTACTTCCATATCGAGAAAATGGTGCTCGTCCGATACAGGTGCCTTTGCCTGACCTACTTTACCCATCTTGGATTTAATTTGGCACAATTAAAAGTTCAATCAGTAACACAAATGTACATATACCCCTTCGAAAACAAAACACACAAATACATACACAGATGCACTCATTGCACTGTTAGCACTGCTTACCTCTTTTACCACGGATTCCTCATGTCTGTATGACATTGATATTTCGCACAAGTTTTTCCAGGACTCTTGCACTTTAAGTCTTACCTGTTTGGTATCCAGGTTTTTTCTATTTCAATTCCTTTCGTTTCCTTTCTCAAGAACATATTCCGTCTTTCGTCTCAGGCTGTTGGTTGTGTGCACGAAAAAACTTTTGCATACACATTAATATCACACAATGGTTATGTAAGTACATAAATAAATACATACACATATATAAATTTTCATGAGCCGAAGTTGGGCGTCAAGTGAAGTGGCTCTTCGGGAAACATGCGTGAATGTAATTGTGTTGTCCAATATGCAAAAATTGTTAAATGATTTTTACTTGAAATCTATCATTCAAAGAGATTTAAATGTACGCTTTGATTTTTGACTTTTAAGTTATTTATCTATTTTAGAAAATTATTTCAGAATTGGTTTTACTTTTACGTAACCCGCAACTGAGCAGTAAAATCACCAAACATAATGGACTGACTTGCTTCCAAGAATATTACTTGAGAATGCAAATTCAGCAGAATTGTAATTAGCCTCGGCGTATTTGTACTTTAAGAGCATATTTAAATTATTGTGGACCCACACAATACTCTAAGAATACTCCTCTTACATCATATTCACACTGTAGTAGTCCAATCCTATCTCTCGGCCTAAGCTGAAAAGTGAAAGCTTAAAACTAATTACGCTCTCCGCTGCGGCTCATTGCTGCGAAAAAATGTTTGTCAAATGTTAAAGCCGGCGATCTCTGCGCTTCCGCTATGACGTCGCTTTATTGGTCGACGCGTAATGGTGTCCGCTGAAGCAGCGGCCGCTGTAACCGTCTTAAGAAAAATTAATTCAACGCAAGGAACATGACAGAGGGCTCAGTGTACATTGACATAACTCACATATAAATTTTAAGGTACTATATCAACAAGGTTAACAGTGTAAATGCTTACATTGTTTTTGTGGTACAAGATATCTGCTTCCCAATATCAGGAACAAGCGAAGAGAGAGGAAGAGAAGAATAATCTAGGAGCGTTCTCCTCCCTTATTAATAGTATATAAGTTATTACATTTAAAGAGTTTACTCCTTGAAACTAAGATTAAATTTAATATTTACTATAAAACAGGAAAATTTTACGCCGCCTATGTGGTCGGTGAAACACGCAAGGTTTTTGTACATTTATTTCGTCGCGATATACACTTCTCGTTCCAAGTTTGTTTGTTTTAAATGTCTTTAAGACACAACTGTCACTGGGACCGCACAACAGATATCGCGCTAGACTAATCTGGGACTGCTCTATTGAAGGATTGAAGGGAAGATAATTCAGATAATTTTTTTGTTTTTTTACGGGAAACAAACCAACGCACTGATTCTACACTGGGCATGATGAGAAGTATTTGTTTGGGATGACTCACGCTCCACAATGCAAAAGCTGCTGCAGAGCAGATATCCGCTTAGAACATGCACCTGACGACTCACAGGAGAAACACCATATACGTAGCACCCCATTTATTTCGTGAACGGTTGCACATAGGGAAACGCTGTTTGCCGCAAGTATTGGAGCATGGAGGAGGACGTATACTTTTGTCTGGTTAATGTTTTTAGCACTGGTATCAACTGAAATGTTGAAGTAAGTTCGTTTGGGATGACTCACGCTCCACAATGCAAAAGCTGCTGCAGAGCAGATATCCGCTTAGAACATGCACCTGACGACTCACAGGAGAAACACCATATACGTAGCACCCCATTTATTTCGTGAACGGTTGCACATAGGGAAACGCTGTTTGCCGCAAGTATTGGAGCATGGAGGAGGACGTATACTTTTGTCTGGTTAATGTTTTTAGCACTGGTATCAACTGAAATATTGAAGTAAGTTCGTTTTTCTTAGTTCAACCGTGCACTTTTTATAACTGCATTCGATATCTCTTGAGAAGAAAATTGAAGTGACATAACGTTTGTTAATGTTACCTTGAAACCTGTCGTCAAAAGTTACGAGAAATGTTTTAGAATGTGAGAGCATGGTGGCCGAGAAAGGCACTTGCGGTGCAGACAATGTCAAGCTGACGCGTCGGACTAGGCTGTGTACTTATATACCGTAAGGCAGGCTTGTGCTACGAGAATAAAGCTATCTCTCCCCTGGAACCAACTTACGAAGTAGATACAGGTTCACCTACGAATTTTGTGTTTGGAAATACGACATAGGCTAGATTCTGGCTTATCACAAAAGGCTCAGGAAAACTGTTTCACATTTGTGCTCTCAGATTAACGTTGCTGAAACAGAGAAATCAACTGTTGCAAAAAGTAACTACTGTATTAAATATCTAAATGTAAGAAGGAAGATTTGACCTATCTTTTGCTTACGTGGCTGTGTGCTTCTTTGAGGTGAAATACATGCAGTCAGGCAACTGTCTTTGCCTATACTACTTTAAATTCTGTTATATGTGAGACATTCTCCGAACTAAACATTTGATTAAAACACTTTGATGACCTCCTGTACACCGCAAAACAAATATTCTTCTTAACGAAACATCGTTTCATGCTGAGTGTAAGCGAGTAATGACAGTGTTACCAGCTACGTGCAGTACACGCTGTCGACTTTGTGAGCGTGTGGGTGCTATTCTGTCATTCTGTGCCACGGATTAATCTGAGATGTACCCTTTACCCTGTGACTCCTGCAACATGCAATTTCTACCCTCATACTACTACAGAAATCAGACAGACGCTCCTAACGTTCTAAAGAGAAATGCCTGAAAAACTTTCAGCAATAAATATCTTCTAGAGTCGTTCGCTGTAAGGAAATGACACAAAAAATCACAAAATTTCTTACGTAACTAGTGGGATACTTGGGTACTGGAGTAGTGCTAGTTACTGTAATAAAAACATGAAAACTATTATTATTATTATTATGTTTTTGCAAAAATTCTGAGAAATCACAATGGCACTTTTAGTTATGAGCTGAACAAGTTATTTCTGGGTTCTTTTCGGAATGTGAAGTTACCTCTAAAGGATAGTATTCGCTAATGACATTTCTATACAAAGTTTAAGATTGTTATTGACTTGGCAGAATGACTGAGAGCCGCGCCTACTCAACTTAAATAATTATCCATTAGAATGTTGCTAGGTACGGTTGGGGCTGTCATGTGTGAAATGCAGTGAAGTGTACTGTTGTGGAGGAAATATGGGGCTCGCAAGAGCTGTAGCGCACAATACCGTAAGCTGCAATGACTGCTGTCTGCGCCACTCGCTGCTGACAAATAAGATAACTCTCGTTCTATCTGGATTGACCTTCGCCAACCAAGCTCTCCCTACACCTTGATGAAGTCGAGGACTCCTATTCGCCCCTAGTCTAATTATTGGCGTGGTACACCGGTCAGATAACCAGTCCACTGCGATGCCAGTCAAAATTCGCTCACAGGCGTTTAACTATAACTCTGTCCGTTCACACCACACAATAAGTGTGGCGGCCAACACAGCGAACAACGCTTAACCGCAAGGACTCAATACAGAGTCGCACTCTGATTCACTCTGGACATAGGTGCTCTCCCAGTAAAGTACTGAGGAGAGACTTGTTCCTCACTCTTTGAGTACACATACGAGCGCACACACTCTCGTTATGTGTTCTCGCTCCAAGAGTGACAATGGAACGGCCCCTCTGCACGCCAGACATGAAGGGGTATATCTTTTGGTCTCTTCCATTACTTCTTCAGCTCAACGAGTCAGGAATATCGTCTGCCAATCAGCGTTGCGACCAATCCGGAAATCTGCTGCATCGGCGTTTGGCGTTTGCTGTCTCCCTGTGAAAACCTCTGAAACTGCATGCTATGTTTGTAAAGAATGCGTAGGCTAGGCGCTCCCACACAATGTAGCGGAATTTGCTATTAAGTTGAACAAGGCGTCGTTCTCCCTTTCACTCGGACAAATGCTGTCTGCTCTACGGGCAGTCGCCGGCTGACGTAGATAGGTTGACTCGTCCTCTGAAGGGACCAGCCTCCTGGCGTGCGGTTTGCTCTCCCAAACTAAAAGCTTTTGTGACCATCGTGTCTTGAGTGTGTGTGTGTGTATGCCAGCCTCGAATATTTCAACCACGGTGCGCACTTGTGATTTATTTGTTATTTGCATATCGTTTACATGAATTCATACAACATTGACTTTATCTTTTCGAGTTGGGTTCGAATGAAGTGTCTTGATGTGCGGAATATATGAGGGTGGGATATGTAAGCAACGAAGGTCAGGAGACCATGATGTCTTACAACTTATTTGACATGGCAGTGCAGTTTCGTAGACACGGAAATGAAATAAACAATTTACTAAGAAGGATTTGGTAACCACCTAAATCATGTTACATTTTTCTTCCAGTCGCCGGCTGACGTAGATAGGTTGACTCGTCCTCTGAAGGGACCAGCCTCCTGGCGTGCGGTTTGCTCTCCCAAACTAAAAGCTTTTGTGACCATCGTGTCTTGAGTGTGTGTGTGTGTATGCCAGCCTCGAATATTTCAACCACGGTGCGCACTTGTGATTTATTTGTTATTTGCATATCGTTTACATGAATTCATACAACATTGACTTTATCTTTTCGAGTTGGGTTCGAATGAAGTGTCTTGATGTGCGGAATATATGAGGGTGGGATATGTAAGCAACGAAGGTCAGGAGACCATGATGTCTTACAACTTATTTGACATGGCAGTGCAGTTTCGTAGACACGGAAATGAAATAAACAATTTACTAAGAAGGATTTGGTAACCACCTAAATCATGTTACATTTTTCTTCCAAAAAATAACTTTATCTTTTATTTAAGCATGTTTTCAAACTGTTGACCTTGAACAGAAAGGCATATTTGCAATCTCAGTTCGAAAGAAAGATAAACAGATGTAATTCCGGTGCATGATACGTTAGAGCATGCACCGGCGATTCGACGATACATATTGTCTGCCATAGTTGGGGCATGGTCATAGATTGCATCTTCGAGTGTTCCCCATAGAAAGAAATTAAAAGGAGTCAAATCGGCGGACTTCGCAGGCTATTTGATAACACAATTTCTTCGTATCCTATTCTCAAGGAAGTTCTCATTTAGTCATTTGCGTTGCAGCATGGGACGAGAGAGCTGGACAACCGTCGTATTGCAGCCACGTACACTGTCGCATATCCAGGTGCACCTCTTCTAAGAGAAATAGCAAAATGTTCGTCAGAAACTGTGCATAGGAATATCAGTTTAGAGCGTCTGAGATGAAGTAAAGTCCCACAATGTAATGTCATACGATGCCGCCCCATATGTTTATGTTTCACGGCCGTTAATGTTGCACTTGACGAAGCCAGTGTGGATTATCGACTGCCCGGTACTGCATGTTATGTAAACTTACATTAGCTTTGATAGTAAACGTTACTTCATCGGTAAAAAGCACACGTTGGAGAGACGTAGGGTCGCGTCTCAGTTGCTGAAGGGCGGACCGACAAAATGTAATAACGGTCCTTGAGTACGTGATGTAGTGACCGATGATGGGGATGAAAATTCTGTCGATGCAGGTTGCGAATAACACTCGTCTGGCTGATTCCACATCCCTTGGAGATATATCTCGTACCACCGTGCGGGTTCATTAGCATCACAGCCAGAGCATCTTCTTCGTATTCTCTGTCAGCTGCAGTCTTCTTTGCTGTCCTTTTGACGTTCAAGCAGCCTGTGCGCTCTAGCGTCTTAATAATTCGTGTAATTGCCTGGCGCACCGGACACTGGTGATTGGCATAGAAACCCTTGTGGCGCTGTACTGCTTTTACGGCATTTTTTTTAAATTCGTTATATAAAAGCAGTATATCCAATTTCTCCTCATTGGTGTACATGTCAGCACGCAAGGAGTGTACAAGTAGAAATGAACTGCCCGCACTGCAGACAAGTAAACAGGCAAATATGTTGAGATTCCGACACAGCGTAGCACGACAGTATTGTATGGCGGTGTTTGGACCGCTAATGCCAATACTGGCCACCGTGCTCTCAAATCCTAGAAGATTTCTCAATTTTTTTACGACAGGTGTCAACGTCTACATTAACAGACACTATGTCACTGTAACTATCTTCTCAAGAGCTATCGAATGAAGTTATAAAAAGTAAACGTTTCCATTTCAAAAACGTACTTTCTTCAATATGTTCGTTGATACCAGCGCTAAAAACATTAACAAAAAGACAAAAAATAGGTGCCCCTTCACGCTCTAACAGTTGCATTTCGATATGTGCGAACGTTCACGAAATATTAGGGGTGTTACGTGGCTCATTCTATATACAGGCTGCTTCAGAAGTGATGGTCAATCTTCACAAATATGACAGGAATGATCATTCGAAACAGAAAAGTCAAGTAAACATGGGCTATAAAACGCGTACTTTAAGAGCTATGAGCAATTCCTGATTTTCTATACTGTGAAACAAGTCTCTTCTACTGCAAGCTTTTTGCTTTCCATATTTTGGGAAGAGGTAGGATGGACGAAACAAGAAAATATTTCCAGTAAACATGTGCTCTACAATGCATATCTTAAAAGTTTTGAGCACTTGTTCATTAGAAGAGTCGTGTTTCAAAGTATCGAAGATGAGCTGGTGCTCCTATCATAGCTCTTAAGGTATGCATTTTAGTGCCCATGTTTCCCGGACATATTTTCTTATTTTTCCATATTACCATTTCCAGAAAATATGGAAAACAAAGAGCTTGCAGTAGAAGAGATCTGTTTCACAGAGTCGAAGTTCAGGAATGTGTCATAGTTCTTGAGGTGTGCGTTTTAGAGCCCATCGTTACCTCACTTTTTTGTTTCGAATGATCATTCCTGTCATATCTCTGAATATCGACCATTACTTCTTCAAAACCCTGCATTTTTGTATAGGATGCTGAGAAACAGTCTGAAAAGCTTCTAAGCTTGTTGCATGATAGATGATGCTGAGAAATAATGGTTAAGAAAAAAATCAATACGTTGCTCCGTTTCCGAATTAATTAGCATTGAAGTTAGCCAATCCGGATCTTGCCCACTAACATACAAGCTGCCTGCTCGAGATGTTGTCGCCAAATGTGTTCTTCGTTTGATTTCCTAAGTTCAGACAATAATACAAAACTTGGACGTTGGACGGTAGTAAGGATCGAACCCAATCCAAAGGTTGAACAGTGTCGTGCGCTATCATCTACGCTATTAGAAAAACTGTCAGTAATTGGACGCAGTTGAAACTGAGAGAGCAACGGTCTGATTGGATAACGTCAGTGCTAATTAATTTGGAATCGGCCCAACGTATTGAATTCCATTTTCTTAACAATTATTTCTCATAAAAATCTATAATGCAGCATCATCAAACGTTGTTAGACTGTTTCTGCACCACCCCCTATTCATATGCACTATAAGAAAAACAATGACGCACCATGAAGTAAATATGCGAATGGAAGAGGAATCAATAAATGTGACGCACATGTAATATTTCAAACGTTCTCAGTTGGGAAGAGATCCGGCGATCTTGTTGGCCAAGTTAGAGCTTTACAAGCGCGAACGCAACCTGTAGGAACTCTCACCGAGTGCGGGGGTCATTATCTTGCTGAAATGTCAGCCCAGGATAGCTTGCCATGAAGGGCAACAAAATGGGGCATAGAATATCGTCGACAGATGGCTGTACTCTAAGAGCACATCAGTGCTGGAGCCAACAATCCGGATGGTATCCAAACACTGTCTGGGACGTCTCCTGACAAGTCTTCGAGGTGGAATTCATTGAATGAAGAAGAATTGTCTACAGTCATATGTACCGCTTAAAACTGAGTCCCGATGAGCAACGAAGACGTATCTGGGGACTCTCCGGACAGCCGTGTGATACCAACTTGGCTGTCGCCCACAATACAGCCTGACAGCCAGGTGTGATTGTCTGGGATGACCCAGCTCGGGTTTTCATCTGGGTCACCCTTACAGCACAGTCGACGGTATTCCACGCTCCGTTGTATTGCAAGCCATGCTGGGCTTACATTTCAGCAGTATAATGACCACCCGCACTCGGTAAGAGTTTCTTGTGCTTGTCGTCGTGTTGGCCAAACCCTTCCTTGTCTAACAAAGTCTTCAGATCTTTCCCCCGTTCAGAACGTTTAGAATATTAAGGGCGTCTTTCCAACCAACTCGGGATTTCGATGATCTGAGACGGCAGTCGTACAGAATTTGGCACGATATCCTTCAGGAGGAGATCCAAAAACTTTACCAACCAGCGCCAAGCCGAGTAACTGCTTGCATAAGGGCCAGAGGAAGTCAACACGGTATGGACTTGCTCAATTTGTGAAGTTCTTTCTCTTGAATCAATAATCCAGTTTTTCTAAAATTGTAATCATTTCTTGCCTGACTGTACGTCAGATTTATCGATTTCCTTCCCATTCTTATAACTGCTTCGTGGTGCGATGGTGGCTTTCTTTTTTGTTCTGCAAAATTGTATTTATATGGTATATTTTCCAGGTGATATCATGTCATAAACCTTGCTATATGTGTAAATCTGGCTACCTCAAAAACGAGTGTTTTGATCCATTAAGGCTTTACACGCTTACCGTTAAATACTTAGCACACTTACTCCTTTGTAAATTAATCACCCGAATAAATCGGTTTTATACATGGGAGGTCTATGCTTTAAAGAGTCAGGGGTGGAATGTTAGTGGTGAGTATGTTTTTACACATGTTTGCCTCTTGAAGTCAATATCAAGAAAACTGTGTTGAATACATCAGGAACAAAATGCTGTAAGAAAATTTTAACCAGTACCGGAAGATACCTCATAGAGACAGAAGCTGGCAGCAAATATACAGAGTGATTTCAAATAACGTTTACAAACTGACACGGTACATCTGGCGTACAACAAGGATCAGTAATCGCATAAGAACTGGCGGTCACAAAGACCATCCGGGTGTACCAAATGGCGTTGCAGTTATTTCGTCACTTGCTACAAATGGACGACCAGTACAGCAGATGCTCAAAGTTTTGTCCAGACGTATCGAGTTACACCAGAAATTGACGCTGCATTGAACGGCGCACCATCTCAAAGGTACCTGCTGTATCTCGAAAATATCTTTATGCTGCAACAATGCTGTCCACTAGGTCCTCCACCGATTTAACAGGTATTTCATACACAAGACGCTTCAGATACAGAACAGGAAAAACAATCGATTGGGGACAGATCGGGTGATCGTGGTGGGCATGCGACTGGCCCACCGCAACCAATCCAGCGATCGAGAAAGGTTGCCTGCAGATGCAGCACGACTTGTCTACTTAACTGCCCGGGGCCTCTGTAGTGCTGAAAGCGAATGCGGCGACGAACAGGCACGGGAACACCATCCAACATGTCCGGCAGGACCTCTCGCAGGATTGTGTGATACGTACTAAGATCATCTCGACCCTGGAGAATGTACGACTCAATTAAGCGCAACGCCCTGTTATAACCCTAGTGCCCTCTCGTAGTGTTTGCGACCTCGGTTCCTATGTGATTACTGAACCTTCTTGTAGACCCGATGTGCCTCGTCGGTTTGCAAACGATTATTGAATCAGCCAGTGTAAAGAATTTGCACCAGCTGATTGCGTAGCTACAGAATTGAGAGGAAAGCCTTCTTGTAAAAGTACCCATATTTCACCCCTCCTTTATCCCTATTCTTAAGGAGTATTGTGCACAATGTCAAGACCTACCCGTATGTAAGCGTTACCATAAAGTAACGAATGGATGCGGTGCTGTCTGTGAGAGTAGGAGAAGTGTCGGCCTGCTGTTTGCTGGGAGGGACGCTGCAGCATCGGTCACGGCCCTGTTGAACCGCCGAACCTCGCGAGGCGTGGAACACGGGGCCGCAGCCGTCCCCCATCGCTCAGTGGCGCCTCCCGGCGGCGAATACCGAACACCAAACAACCAGCACCGCGGCAGCTGGCCTCCGCTGCACCGCGCCTCGTGCAGGGGCGCGTCCGCCAATAAATCCGCTGTCCCCGTGCGTTACTGTCCACACGCATTAGTGCACCTCTGCTGTTACGTGCTCTTCTGGTACCCTGGGAAATTCTCAGCCAGTCCTCTTGCCATCTCCTAGTAGAACATCAGGCTGAAGCTATACATCAGCACCGCAGCGGGGACCTATATATTTGTATTTACTTCTTCTTTAACAATGCTGGCCGTTAAAATTACAATAAGCCCAAAACCACAAATTGTCTTACACGTTAGGATACGTGACTCAATAGCACATAACGTAAACAGCTCAAAGTAAGAAGAAGTAACACATTGTTGATGGGTTATACTAGGGGGAAAAAGAAAATGGAAACAGGGAAAGAAGAAACGACGCACCAAAAAGGAATTATATTTGAAGCATACGGAAATCGGTATATGTGGTGTTACGGCAAGAAAAAGGAATAAAAGTGAGATAGTGTTAATACTTTCATCCTTCTTTACCTCCTCTGCATTACTGCAGATGACGTGTCACTGAACACATTTGTACTGTGCATGCAGTACACGTGAGGTGCCTTGTTGTTTCCACTGCCCTACGTGGAATACATAAGTTCTTGTACACTTCACTAACCTGCTGTCTTCATAATGATGATGTCCTCAGCGCAGAAAAACAGCACGCAGGTCGTGGATTCTTTTTCTTGACGCTGAAATTAACTTCGCAAGGAACTATAACTCATTTGGGATGCCACTCGCGTTTTTATTGATATAGACACGAGAAAGTATTCTTGATCATGACGTATTGGACATATCTTTCCACAGTCATTATAACTGGCTAAAATAACATGAAATACATCCTGCCACAGACAACATGTCTGTCAACTGGAACCGTCAGAACTGGAGAATAAAATTACATGCATCAAATATTACTATTACAGACAACATTTCTGTACCTAGCGACGGTCGGAACTGTAGTAAATAAAATTGCATGAAACAAATACTGCTATAACAGACAACATGTCTGTCTACTGGAACGGTCAGAACTGGAGAGCCGGACTGCCCGAGACACTTCGCGCGCCTAACCAGCAAGGCGTGACCCGAACGCCACCGAAGTGCATCGGCAGTGATATCGTCAGTCTTTTGTTTTAGTAATACTTTGATTTTAATAATTTTGAAATGACTGATTGATAGCTGGCTGTTGAGAGATGTTTATTTAAAAAAAGTGAAGCAATTTGGATGACAGTTTAATTAATAACAGCAACTAAAGTTTAACATTTTGGCGCCCTACCACCGAACACAGCATCCAATCACAGAGCAGCAGCATGCAGGCGGTCTTTCTCACGGGAATGGTACCGAATCTAACATCCGTCACCGGTACCTCATCCCACATTGTGTCATCTCTATGCTTCTTGCATCTCCACTGACCTGGGAATAGCTTGCTGGACCCTAATATGATGGCGGAATAAGCCAGAAATATTACAGTGTACATGTACAGACACACAAAATTCAGATCGATAATTTATTCAAGAGAAAAAGCTTCACAAACTGAGTAAATCAATAACGCGCCGTCCGCAGCTCGTGGTCGTCCGGTAGCGTTCTCGCTTCCCGCGCCCGGATTCCCGGCTTCGATTCCCGGCGGGGTCAGGGATTTTCTCTGCCTCGTGATGACTGGGTGTTGTGTGATGTCCTTAGGTTAGTTAGGTTTAAGTAGTTCTAAGTTCTAGGGGACTGATGACCATAGATGTTAAGTCCCATAGTGCTCAGAGCCATTTGAACCAATAACGCGTCGTTCCAAAAAATGCTTGAAATGGCTCTAAGCACTATGAGACTTAACATCTGAGGTCACCAGTCAGACTTAGAACTGCTTAAACCTAACTAATCTAAGGACATCACATACATCCATGCCCGAGGCAGGATTTGAACCTGTGACCGTTGCTTCAGCGCGGTTCCGGGCTTAAGCACCTAGAACCGATCGGCCACAGCGTCCGGCCGTGTCGTTCCACCTCTGGTCCTTATGCAAGCAGTTCTTCGACTTGCCATTGATTGACAGAGTTGTTGGACGTCCTCATGACCAATATCGTGCCAAATGCTATCCAATTTGCGCTTTGGATCGTCAAAATCTCGAAATTATTGGAGGGCACTGCCATAATGTTCCAGACGTTCTCAACTATCAAGAAATCTGGCGTCCATGCTGGCCAAGGTGGGATTTGACAAGCACGAAGACAATCAGTAGAAGCTTTTGCCCTGGGCGTTCGGGCAGTATCTTCCTCAAATGTAAGCCCAGGATGGCTTCCCATGAAGGGCATCACAGCGTGGCGTAAAATATCGTCGACGCACCGCTGTGCTTTAAGACCGCCGCGGATGACAACCAAAGGAATGGCACCCCAGAACATCACTGCTGCTTGTCGAGCCGTATCCCACCACTGTCTGGGGTCAATCCAGACACGTCTTCGTCGTGGAGTCTCATTGACTGGAACAGAACTGTCTTCAGTAACGAGTCCCTTTTCGAACTGAACCCCCATGACCAGCGAGGAAGCGGTGACGCCCTGGACGGCAGTGGAAAACCAACATGACCTTCGCTCGCCATAGTGATTCTGTACATAGCAGAACTCTTCTGGTTGTTATTCTTACAGCAGCATCCTTAAGCACAGCGGTATGTCGACGATATTCCACGCCAAGTTTTATTGTCCTTCATGATAAGCCATCTTGGGCTTAAATTTAAGCAAGGTAACACCTGCCTTCAAAAGGCGACAGTCTCTACTGATCGTCTTCCTGTTTGCCAATCCCTACCTTGGGCAGCAGGGTTGCCGAATCTCTGGATAGTTGAGAGCAGGAACCTTCAACCAGCTCTGGATTTTGACGGTCTAACGTACCAACTGGCCAGAATTTTGCACGATATCCCAAAGATGGCATCCAACCACTCTCTCAGTCAATGCTAAGCCGAATAACTGCTTGCATAAGGGCCAGAGGTGGACCAGCGTGCTATTGGCTTGGCCAATTTGTGAAGTTCTTTTCGAATAAATGTTTGTTTGTCTGTACATGTACATCAAGTCCACCGATTTCCGTCCCATTCGGATAATTCTTTCCTGATGTATTTTTTTTTGTCTCGAAGTATAGTTTATTTATCATGAAGCTGAAACGTCTGACAGCAAGTATGGCAAATCGACAGTGGCAGAATAGCGACTTGTTGCTTATGTAGATCTCAATCCCATGAGTGTCATGCGAATATCCAGTCTATGGATTTAAGAGGGGGATTATGCAACGCTCCATGTGCGACTTCGAAGGCCCCATGAGACTGGAAATAGTATTGATACTTTGGCTATATAGAACCTCCACAATTGCCTAGATTCACGAATTTTGCAGAAAAGCTGGTATACACACAGAGGACTGCAATCAGTCGTCACGCCAACTATTGTTGCGACTGCCATTTGAACTGCTCTGTCCAAAACAGAAGAGGGTATTTATGAGGATGTAAAGGAAAATGCGGTATTAGGAGAGGAATTTAACAGCGGACTGAAAGACGTAAATCGAAACAGTTGTACTCGACCTTCCCTCAGCTTTCCTGAAATCCTTCGGAGATCCAAAGTTCACAAAGCTATTCTTCCTGGAGTTCAAGCTATATGGGGCACGCGATGTACCCTCAGACGCCTAAAAGAATATGATAATTTTTACTACAGGTAGCATGAGGTGCACTACCTCATGACATATACCTGACGATTATAATTAAACTTTTCATGTTTAGCACATTACAACAAGGAAACTAACTATCGTATTAGGGCCAAACTTGGAAGTATTAATTTCAAGGACACGGAGAAGAGAAATAATGCAGGATCAACTGAACTGAAAGACTTTTAATGGGCTGCTACAGTACATCATACCATTACATACAGGTACCATTACTGCTAGAAAAGGGGTAAATATGACGCCCATCAGTGTTCGGAAGAGTCTGAGAGTGCAGAATTGCATTCTGCACGGCAGAATGATGCATAACCATAGGTATGCAGGGTACCCCCTCTTGATATGCTGCGCTTCAGATCAGCAAATGTGAGAATGTTCGCCTGGTAAACCCTGTCCTTCAGGCAGCTCCAGACCCAGAAATCACAGGCAGTGAGATCAGGTGATCGTGCCGACCAAGCATTTGGAAACGATCGGCTGATAATTCGATCGTTTCCAAATTTATTTCGGAGAAGCAGGTAAACTTCACGAGCGATGTGCGGTGGAGATCCTCTTGCATGGAAACTGTTGAGTTCAGTTTGTCTCTCTCCTGTTGGGCGAGTGTGACATGCAGACGAAACATATCGCAGTAACGCTGGCCAGTCAACCTGTTCAAAAAAGAATGGGCCAATGATGAACGTAGCAGTGAAGCCACAGCATACGGTGATAAGTTCACCATACAGAGGAAATTCATGCACAGTGACTGGAGGTGAAGATTCGCACACTCGGCAATTTTTTGTGTTCACCTCACCCGTGAGAGGAAAATGGACTTCCTCTGTCCATAGGATGGTCCAGGACTAGTCCTAATCCACTTCAATACTTGCGACAAAGTGGACAGCGAAATCAACACCTCGTTGTACGTCTTGTCGTGCAAGCTGCAGTACGATACGGATCTTGTACGGATACCATTTGAGAATGGTTCGAAGACAGGGTTTTACAGATTTAATATGTTGTTGTTGTTGTGGTCTACAGTCCTGAGACTGGTTTGATGCAGCTCTCTATGCTACTCTATCCTGTGCAAGCTTCTTCATCTCCCAGTACCTACTGCAATCTACATCCTTCTGAATCAGCTTAGTGTATTCATCTCTTGGTCTCCCTCTACGATTTTTACCCTCCACGCTGCCCTCCAATACTAAATTGGTGATCCCTTGATGCCTCAGAACATGTCCTACCAACCGATTCCGTCTTATGGTCAAGTTGTGCCACAAACTTCTCTTCTCCCCAATCCTGTTCAATACTTCCTCATTAGTTATGTGATCTACCCACCTAATCTTCAGCATTCTTTTGTAGCACCACATTTCGAATGCTTCTATTCTCGTCTTGTACAAACTATTTATCGTCCATGTTTCACTTCCATACAAATACTTTCAGAAATGACTTCCTGACACTTAAATCTATACTCAATGTTAACAAATTTCTCTTCTTCAGAAACGCTTTCCTTGCCATTGCCAGTCTACATTTTATATCCTCTCTACTTCGACCATCATCAGTTATTTTGCTCCCCAAATAGCAAAACTCCATTACTACTTTAAGTGTCTCATTTTCTAATCTAATTCCCTCAGCATCACCCAATTTAATTCGACTACATTCCATTATCCTCGTTTCGCTTTTGTTGATGTTCATCTTATATCCTCATTTCAAGACACTGTCCATTCCGTTCAACTGCTGTTCCAAGTCCTTTGCTGTCTCTGACAGAATTACAATGTAATCGGCAAGCCTTAAAGTTTTTATTTCTTCTCCATGGATTTTAATACCTACTCCGAATTTTTCTTTTGTTTCCCTTACTGCTTGCTCAATATACGGATTGAACAACATCGGGGAGAGGCTACAACCCTGTCTTACTCCCTTCCCAACGACTGCTTCCCTTTCATGTCCCTCGACTCTTATAACTACCATCTGGTTTCTGTACAAATTGTAAATAGCCTTTCGCTCCCTATATTTTACCCCTGCCACCTTTAGAATTTGAAAGAGAGTATTCCAGTCAACATTGTCAAAAGCTTTCTCTAAGTCTACAAATACTTTCCTTAATCTTTATTCTAAGATAAGTCGTAAGGTCAGTATTGCCTCACGTGTTCCAGTGTTTCTACGGAATCCAAACTGATCTTGCCCGAGGTTGGCTTCTACTAGTTTCTCCATTCGTCTGTATAGAATTCGTGTTAGTATTTTGCAGCTGTGACTTATTAAACTGATAGTTCGGTAATTTCCACATCTGTCAACAGCTGCTTTCTTTGGGATTGGAATTATTATATACTTCTTGAAGTCTGAAGGTATTTCGCCTGTTTCATACATCTTGCTCACCAGATGGTAGAGTTTTGTCAGAGCTGGCTCTCCCAAGGCCGTCAGTAGTTCCAATGGAATGCTGTCTACTCCGGGGGCCTTGTTTCGACTCAGGTCTTTCAGTCCTCTGTCAAACACTTCACGCAGTATCGTATCTCCCATTTCATCTTCATTTACATCCTCTTCCGTTTCCATAATATTGTACTCAAGCACATCGCCGTTGTATAGACCCTCTATATACTCCTTCCACCTTTCTGCTTTCCCTTCTTTGCTTAGAACCGGGTTTCGATCTGAGCTCTTGATCCAAAGGTCTCTTTAATTTTCCTGTAGGCGGTATCTATATTACCCCTAGTGAGATAAGCCTCTACATCCTTACATTTGTCCTCTAGCCATCCCTGCTTAGCCATTTTGCACTTCCTGTCGATCTCATTTTTGAGACCTTTGTATTCCTTTTTGCCTGTTTCATTTGCTGCATTTTATTGTTTATATATATTATAGATATTATATTTATATAGATTTAATATATATACATTAAATCCATAAAATCCTGTCTTAATTACCTCATTAATATACGCTAAAGGTTTATTCCAATTAGACAAATCCAGTTAGAAAGAGTGTACCGGGTGGTTATAATTAAACTTTCTCTATTTAACACGTTATAACATATATAGTGTAAAATACCTACGTGTACACGTTACTAAACGGCCAAAGTTGTCATCTAGTCACCAAATTCAGCTGCAGATTGCCTATCTAACGGCTTTCGGTATCACGAAATACAAGAAATATTTGATTTTCCTGTTATATATATATATATATATATATATATATATATATATATATATATATATATATATAAGACGCCTGCTAAACCCACAGGTAATAGGATTGTGGAAAGGGCCAAGGGTTGAGGTCAGTTTCTGCTTCTAATTATGATTTATTGTTTACAACCAAAGCAGCACATAGTCGAATCTTTACCGAATGCAACTCTTTTATGGCTGAAGGCCTCCAACAAGAAATCTCAACAAGATAAAAATCCAATTAAGATAGCAATAAAAGAATTCAAAAACAACATACACAAAGTGCAATACAAATGGCTGAGGGCCACAATTAGATTTCAAAACTTCAGAATATATTACCAGAGACCTTTAAAGGCAGGAGGACGGCATATTTAACAACAGGAAATCTTAAAAATTAACAAGATAAAAATCCAATTAAGATAGCAATAAAATAATTTAAAGACAACATATGCAAGGTGCAATACCAATGGTTGATGGCCACAATTAAACTTCAAAATTCTAAAATATATTACCATAATCTTTAAAGTCAGAAGGCCGCAGTGTTTAAGCTTGAACGACAAATTTAAAAATTAAATTTTGCAAAACTTTAAGAAAACAAAAGAAATAACCATGAGCCAAAAATTTAAAACGGCTGACAACAGAGAATTAAACACCGGTGGCACTCAGAAAGCCTCCAGGGAGGTCGGTCTGCCTTCGTTCACTTAAGTGAGATAGATGGTGATCCCAACTAAACGTGATCCATCAGAACCCAACCAGGGGAGAGCCACGGACCGACTGACACAACGACTTGCTCCTCGTCAATCAGTAAATGAGAACTCAAATCGGCAATGTTACAAACGTGATAATCCACAATGGAGTACATATTAGCTGTCAAAATTACACACCATGTTGGACAGCGACAACAGGTGGGAAAGGACACTGCCTGAAATTACGTTAGTGGCCAGGCAGGTAACTGGAACACTAACGGCCGCTAGGCAGAAAAATCCGCTGGTACACTTGAATTTGAAACACGATAATAGTTAACTGGCTCAAAAGAACACTGCCTGAATTTACGTCAGTGCCCAAGGCAGATAACCAGAACACTAACAGGCGCAAGACAGAAAATTCCACTGGTGCACTCAAATCGTAGTATACCAAAATAGTTAATTGCACTGCATGGCGGTTAAATCTCAGTAGTAGAACCACTCAGTCCGGAAAACCACCCCAACAGCAAACCACCGAAGCGAACCATCACAACATGTATAGACGTTGCTCGGGTAGTTGAGAAACCACTACTCACTTCGATGTCCTGGGTCGGCGAACCACGAAGCTCGTAGCGATCGGACAGCTCCACACACGCTCCGACACTGCGCAGGGGCTGCCAGAGGCCCCAGCCGACTGCACCGCACGGAGTTAACTTCCCTCGTCAACAACAACCGACCGACTCTCTAAGACCCCCTTGCCGGAAATTATATGGACCAAACCAAAGATATCGATACACATCACTGCTGCCACTCGTGGAAGGAAGAAGAACCAGGATGTAACCACGAAACGGGCGGGAAACCAAACACAGATAGACAGTGAAGTTCACGAAAACGCATAGTTGGTAGAGATCACGGCTCATATATACATATGTTGACAGACTTACTATGATCGCCTGTCTGTGTCATGACTGCATGACAGTAGACCACATTTGGTAATACCTTTGAATGTCGGGGTTTGTGTAAAATCTCAATAGTGAGTCTTAGAGTGAATCCCTAAAAATTAATAAGCTGTCACTTTGCGTGTTTTGTTAAGATTTCACTGTTCTATATACTGTTCTATTAAGGTTTTACTGCTCTGTGTATATATAGAGCTCCCACAACGTTTATGCCCCCGTGGCCGTTTGTCATTGCCTGATACCTACGTGGTATTCTCCGTATAAGTCTATGGAGGTCATCGTATGGCATCCGCTCCCATTCTTCAGTGATAGACCATTAGCTCTCTTGCAGAGTCTGTGGTGGTACACGACGACCAGGAGACGCCTATCAAGCATGTCCTACATATTGAGAATGGGGTCACCTCGAGACGCAGGCTTCGTGAGACATGCCTGCTGACGCCAGCCACATAGGCCCTAGAATTAGAAGGAATTCAGGGCCTCCACCTTATGTAGCAGCCATCACAGGTTACAGCAGAATCTGTTTCGTGTACTGTCTGGCGCTGAGGTGACGATGAGGACGATGGAAAATATGTGATCCAAGATCTGTATGGCTGTCAAGACTGAATCCTCCGCACAACATAATAGAACTTTGTAAATCCTTCATATTCTGACCATGTGTTTCCGCACACGAACACGGCTATCACCATTCGTCAGAGGCTATCTGGACTCGTCTATGGATAACACGTTTCGCCAGTTGAGATGACAATAGCAGAATTGAAGGCGACCTACAAAGCGTTGTCGTGTCCACTGGGGTGCTGTAACAGGACGTCTGAGTAATAATGTCCCGGCGGAGGTTCGAGTCCTCCCTCGGGCATGGGTGTGTGTGTTTGTCCTTAGCATAATGTAGGTTAAGTAGTGTGTAAGCTTAGGGACTGATGACCTTAACAGTTAAGTCCCATAAGATTAAAAAAAAAAAATAAAATAAAATGTCCCTATAACCTGGTTATTGCTGTGTGAGCGAACACAAAGGCTCCTCTGACACCTCGGAGGTCGTCTTGACGTGCTCTGCCGGTATTTTGTACAATGCCGCAGGGCAGAAATGACCAGATAGCGATCATTACATGGGGATGTAATCAGTCTCCTTGTGTACTGACCAGTCTCCTTGTAGCGTGAACAGAACCGATTGACCCCACATGGAGAGACGTTGGTATCTACAGCAACACGTCCATCCTTTTTAGATCAAACTGACCACCTTTGCAATTTGGACTGTATTGAGATGTTGCATTGTAAGGGCTTAGTTATATAAAAAGTCCACAAATGACAACTGCCGTCTGTGTACCTCACTAGAAAATACTGGGACATCGGTACGCACTTCATTCTGAGCGCTCACCTGACTCTAAAATACGTAACACAGCCAATAGATGGCGAATGATAAAAATTGTTGACAGCACTGAAAGCTAAGATCTCAAGACATGCAGTAACGCAACAGGTACGACACTAATTCAAGGGCGTGCTGAAAATTAGTGCTTCCGATTTTTTTTATGTGAAAACTCTTGAAGCTTTCTTTTTAATGAAACCAACATATTAACATTCTGCATCTTTATTTCTCATGTCTGCATATTATTTCTCGAAGTAGTCGAGACGAACACTGGCGATGAACACAATCCTCCCAACGCGAGGCCAGTTTGTTGATACTATCACTGCATTTCATTTGACTTCGCTGTCGGAGACATAAACTTACCAATGCTTGCACCGCTTCGTCACTATCAAAATGAAGAGTCCTTGAAAGTGCTGTTTGAGTTTTGGAAACAGATGAAGTTCGGATGGAGCCAAGTCGGGGCAGTATGGAGTACGATGGTTGAGACCACACCAAAACCAAGGAGTTCGGTTTCATGCGGATGTCGCCGCTCACGTGTGTGGCCTAGAATTGTCAAGCTGAAGGAGAGAGTACTCCACGCATGGATGAACTATTTGAATTCATGCTTACAGTTTTCTAAGAGCGTCGCACTATCTTACAGGATTTACGATTGTGCCTGTAGGCATGAATTCCAAATGCACCACACTTTTATTATTCCAGATTCCAAATGCACCACACTTTTGTTATTCCAGAACACTGTGAGCATGATTTTGCCTGCTGATCGCATGGTATTGTGCTTTTTTGGCATTGATAACCTGTGGCGGATCTCCATTGATGGTCTCTTGTTATCTCGGTCACAATGGTGAACCCACCTTTCAACACTTGTCACAGTGTTGTTAAGAAAATCATCACCCTCACGCTCGAAACGCAAACGAATTCGTTGACTAATGTCCACTCTCCTCTGTTTCACGTCGGGAGTGAGAACTGAAGACATACACCGTGCAGACAGTTTCCAAGATGCTACTCCAGGCGAGTATAAAGATGAATGTGCGGATCGGAAAATAATAAACGCTAAAATGATGATTTGGCCCTGCCTACACCCTGAAGCAGATCTTAGGATCTGTTAATGCTCTTTCTTACAAATAAATTACAATCTAAACATAAACGAATAATGAAGGCAACTAATACTACTAAATGATAAACGTTGTTGTTCAATATATATTTATTATAGATTACAATCAACCCTTTATGTACAATTGTCTACATTCCGTAACTCAAATTATTAATGAATTGCCCAACTCTGCTCCTTATTATGACTGTGCAGTCTAATATCACTAACGCGAAATGACTGACATCGTCTACGTACCAAACACTAGAAGACACTACTTTCAAAGATGATGTACGGTGGTGTGCAACCACAGTGGAAAGAAACTAGCGTAATCACAGCTGTTTAGCCTTATAGCCCTAATAAGCCGAAGCAATTTGCGATATCACCGTATGAACCTTGTCCAGTGCGTCGAAGTGATGGTTCTTGTACTCGTCTGTGACGATGGAAGAACTCAAGTCACAAATAAACTGTTTCAGACACTAGGATGGCAGAAGACGGTCCTCTGGCTCTCCAATACTGCCTTCTCCTCTCTGCGTTCTACGGGCAAGAAACGCGAACTCCCAGCCACAATGAAGAAGCTCAGATAACGTCCCAATGTAAGTGTAGGAAGAAGAAGGGCTCTCAATTACTGAACGCTGCATACTGAACGACGACTTCCAACCCGGGGGTGAAGTCCAGAATCGTATAGGTTCGCAACACTACAGTGCCTGATTGTTCTAACTATAAACTCTCCTGAGAGCAAAGGTATCCGTCTGTACCAATAAAGCTGATACCGAGTGACCGACACACACGGGCGCTCACAACGGAAGACGTCGTCTCTCCACCGCTCACTTCCCAGCAAGGCTCGGCTCCCCACCCTCGTAATTCCGAAAACGAATCGTATTCCCGAAACCACGAAATATTCTCCCTCTCTACAGATTCTTCCGAACACCGACCAACCATATTCTAGTCTTTGGTCGTCCAGCGCGGAAAGATTGCGAGGAAAAACGTATACTTGTACAATGATACGCTTCTGAGTTAAAATCCTTGGAAATAACCCAGCCTGCGTGATTCCCGGGGTGGCACTTCTTCGTTCCTCTCAGTGCTTCCAAGCTTTCCAGAGTTCGGAAGTATTATGAAATGGTTCAAATGGCTCTGAGCACTATGGGACTTAACTTCTAAGGTAATCTGTCCCCTAGAACTTAGAACTAACTAACCCAAGGCCATCACACACATCCATGCCAGAGGCAGGATTCGAACCTGCGACCGTAGCGGCTGCTCGGCCACTCCGGCCGGCGAGGTATTATCCGATTATCCTTCCGTCCCTACTACAATAGCGGCCGGCCGCCCCTGTATTGTGTCTTCGCGCTCAGGTATCCAGACTGTCCGTCTTGGCACTTCCTGTGTGGAGCTGGCCCACCACACCTGTGTGGGCCATCCACCCAGGGCTTGATTTCCGCTTGCCGTTTCATTTCCACTGTTGTTCCAACCTCTAATAGTATAGACAATCATTCATTACACCATTCTGATAGTAAAGACACCCCGTCACCTTTCATGCATTAAGCGTTAACAATTATGTACAAAGCATACGTGACAGTGCTGGTCTCCTTTAGACATTCATATACCACAACGGAGGGGTATCTGTTGAGAGGCCAGACAAACATGTGGTTCCTGAAGAGGAGCAGCAGCCTTTTCAGTAGTTGCAGGGGCAACAGTCTGGATGATCGACTGATCTGGCCTTGTAACATTAACCAAAACGGCCTTGCTGTGTTGGTACTGCGAACGGCTGAAAGCAAGGGGAAACTACAACCGCAATTTTTCCCGAGGACATGCAGCTTTACTGTATGATTAAATGATGATGGCATCCTCTTGGGTAAAATATTCCGGAGGTAAAATAGTCCCCCATTCGGATCTCCGGGCGGGGACTACTCAAGAGGACGTCGTTATCAGGAGAAAGAAAACTGGCGTTCTACAGATCGGAGCGTGGAATGTCAGATCACTTAATCGGGCAGGTAGGTTAGAAAATTTAAAACGGGAAATGGATAGGTTAAAGTTAGATATAGTGGGAATTAGTGAAGTTCGGTGGCAGGAGGAACAAGACTTTTGGTCAGGTGATTACAGGGTTATAAATACAAAATCAAATAGGGGTAATGCAGGAGTAGGTTTAATAATGAATGAAAAAATAGGAGTGCGGGTTAGCTACTACAAACAGCATAGTGAACGCATTATTGTGGCCAAGATAAACACAAAGCCCATGCCTACTACAGTAGTACAAGTTTATATGCCAACTAGCTTTGCAGATGATGAAGAAATAGATGAAATGTATGACGAGATAAAAGAATTTATTCAGGTAGCGAAGGGAGACGAAAATTTAATAGTCATGGGTGACTGGAATTCATCAGTAGGAAAAGGGAGAGAAGGAAACATAGTAGGTGAATATGGATTGGGAGGAAGAAATGAAAGAGGAAGCCACCTTGTAGAATTTTGCACAGAGCATAACTTAATCACAGCTAACACTTGGTTCAAGAATCATAAAAGAAGGTTGTATACCTGGAAGAATCCTGGAGATACTAAAAGGTATCAGATAGATTATATAATGGTAAGACAGAGACTTAGGAACCAGGTTTTAAATTGTAAGACATATCCAGGGGCAGATGTGGATTCTGACCACAATCTATTGGTTATGAACTGCAGATTGAAACTGAAGAAACTGCAAAAAGGTGGGAATCCAAGGAGATGGGACCTGGATAAACTGAAAGAACCAGAGGTTGTAGAGAGTTTCAGGGAGAGCATAAGGGAACAATTGACAGGAATAGGGGAAAGAAAACAATAGAAGAAGAATGGGTAGCTATGAGATATGAAGTAGTGAAGGCAGCAGACGATCAAGTAGGTAAAAAGGCGAGGGCTAATAGAAATCCTTGGGTAATAAAAGAAATATTGAATTTAATTGATGAAAGGAGAAAATATAAAAATGCAGTAAATGAAGCAGGCAAAAAGGAATACAAATGTCTCAAAAATGAGATCGACAGGAAGTGCAAAATGGCTAAGCAGGGATGGCTAGAAGACAAATGTAAGGATGTAGAGACTTGTCTCACTAGGGGTAAGATAGATACTGCCTACAGGAAAATTAAAGAGACCTTTGGAGAGAAGAGAAGCACTTGTATGAATATCAAGAGCTCAGATGGCAACCCAGTTCTAAGCATAGAAGGGAAGGCAGAAAGGTGGAAGGAGTATATAGAGGGTTTATACAAGGGCGATGTACTTAAGGACAATATTATGGAAATGGAAGAGGATGTAGATGAAGACGAAATGGGAGATAAGATACTGCGTGAAGAGTTTGACAGAGCACTGAAAGACCTGAGTTGAAACAAGGCCCGGGAGTAGACAACATTCCATTAGAACTACTGATGGCCTTGGGAGAGCCAGTCCTGACAAAACTCTACCATCTGGTGAGCAAGATGTATGAGACAGGCGAAATACCCTCAGACTTCAAGAAGAATATAATAATTCCAATCTCAAAGAAAGCAGGTGTTGACAGATGTGAAAATTACCGAACTATCAGTTTAATAAGTCACTGCTGCAAAATACTAACGCGAATTCTTTACAGACGAATGGATAAACTGGTAGAAGCAGACCACGGAGAAGATCAGTTCGGATTCCGTAGAAATGTTGGAACACGTGAGGCAATACTAACCTTACGACTTACCTTAGAAGAAAGATTAAGAAAAGACAAACCTACGTTTCTAGCATTTGTAGACTTAGAGAAGACTTTTGACAATGTCAACTGGAATACTCTCTTTCAAATTCTGAAGGTGGCTGGTATAAAATACACGGAGCGAAAGGCTATTTACAATTTGTACAGAAATCAGATGGCAGTTATAAGAGTCGAGGGGCATGAAAAGGAAGCAGTGGTTGGGAAAGGAGTGAGACAGGGTTGTAGCCTCTCCCCGATGTTATTCAATCTGTATATTGAGCAAGCAGTAAAGGAAACAAAAGAAAAATTCGGAGTAGGTATTAAAATTCATGGAGAAAAAGTAAAAACTTTGAGGTTCGCCGATGACTTTGTAATTCTGTCAGAGACAGCAAATGACTTGGAAGAGCAGTTGAACGGAAAGGACAGTGTCTTGAAAGGAGGATATAAGATGAACATCAACAAAAGCAAAACGAGGATAATGGAATGTAGTCAAACTAAATCGGGTGATGCTGAGGGAATTAGATTAGGAAATGAGACACTTAAAGTAGTAAAGGAGTTTTGCTATTTAGGGAGTAAAATAACTGATGATGGTCGAAGTAGATAGGATATAAAACGTAGACTGGCAATGGCAAGGAAAGCGTTACTGAAGAAGAGAAATTTGTTAACATCGAGTATAGATTTAAGTGTCAGGAAGTCGTTTCAGAAAGTATTTGTGTGGAGTGTAGCCATGTATGGAAGTGAAACATGGACGATAACTAGTTTGGACAAGAAGAGAATAGAAGCTTTCGAAATGTGGTGCTACAGAAGAATGCTGAGGATAAGGTGGGTAGATCACGTAACTAATGAGGAAGCATTGAATAGGATTGGGGAGAAGAGGTGTTTGTGGCACAACTTGACTAGAAGAAGGGATCGGTTGGTAGGACATATTCTGAGGCATTAAGGGATCTCCAATTTAGTACTGGAGTGCGGCGTGGGGGGTAAAAATCGTAGAGGGAGACGGAGAGATAAATACACTAAGCAGATTCAGGAGGATGTAGGTTGCAGTAGGTACTGGGAGATGAAGAAGCTTGCACAGGATAGAGTAGCATGGAGAGCTGCATCAAACCAGTCTCAGGACTGAAGACCACAACAACAACAACAACATACAAGATGTACAACCTATCAAATGATACCTAATTGTGGTTGTAGTTCACGGCAAAGTATGTGAATGAGAGCTTGTAAGATGCGAAATTATAGCGACCTTACAAGTTTTCGAAACTGCAGTTCTGCTTTTTTTTAAATTTTTATTTTTAAACCTGTTACAGGCAGGCCATCAGCGACATAGTACGACGCTCTTTGGCCACAGAGAACACAAAAGATACAAATGAAGACAATTAGAGAAAAAATACGGTGGACATGTAAACAGAGACATAGACTTTTAAAATACATAGAGCCGTTCACGGGCGTAGAGTCCAAGATAAAATTTGTTCAGACACTTGGACACACACAGAGACGAAAATTATCACACGCGAACGTAGGAGCACAAAACGAAGAACACTGAACCACTTGAGCACGAACAACGGCACACACAGAAACACGAGGCGTTGATCTCCGGCGTGCGAATGTTCACTAAGCGTGTACGAGTCTGGGGACATGCCAAGAGAAGAGGAGGTGGGGGGGGGGAGGTAGGACAGGAAGAGGGGAGACCAGAGATGCCACGGGCAGGGGAGATAGGGGGCAGGGAGGAAGGGAGGAAGGGAGAGGGGAAGCCCAAGGGAAGAGGAGCGGAGGAAGGGGTGAAGGGGGGAAAAGGATAGAGAGGGGAGGGAGGGTGCCCAAAGGATAACACACAGGAAGTGGGAGGGGAGGATCAAAGTTGATAGGAGGGGTAGATGGAGGGGAGGAGGACATCATCAGGGAGGGGGTGCTGGCGAAAGACACCTTGGGAGACGGTAAGGAGGGTGGAGGGATAGAGACCGGGTGGGATGTGGAAATACAGGCGTGGCAGCGAGCGGGGGTGGGAGAGGATGCGCGAGACAAGCGGGTGAGGAGTTTACGGGAGGTGTACAGGATCCGTATCCTTTCAAGGAAAAGGAGGAGGTGGGGGAACAGAATGAGGTCATACAGGAGCAGCATGGGGGAAGGGAGACGGATGCGATAGTCGAGGCGGAGAGCATGGCGTTCAAGGATCTGAAGGTATTTATAGAAGGTGGGGGGGGGGGGGGGCGGAGATCCAGGCCGGATGGGCGTAACAAAGGATAGGGCGGATGAGGGATTTATAGGTGTGGAGTATGGTGGAGGGGTCCAGACCCCACGTACGGCCAGAAAGGAGCTTGAGGAGACGGAGTCGGGAACGTGCCTTGGTTTGGATTGTCCAGAGATGGGGGGTCCAGGAGAGGCGACGGTCGAGGGTGACGCCAAGGTACTTAAGTGTGGGGGTGAGGGCGATAGGACGGCTATAGATGGTGAGATACAAATCGAGGAGGCGGAAGGAAGGGGTGGTTTTGCCTACAATGTTCACCTGAGTTTTGGAGGGATTGACCTTTAGCAACCAATGGTTGCACCAAGCGGTGAACCGGTCAATATGGGATTGGATAAGGTGTTGGGAACGCTGCAGGGTGGGGGCAAGGGCAAGGAAGGTGGTGTCATTGGCAAACTGGAGAAGGTGGACGGGGGGTGACGGCGGCGGCATGTCCGCCGTATACAAAAGGTACAGAAGTGGGGAGAGGACAGAGCCTTGGGGTACACCGGCAGAGGGAAAAGAGGTGTAGGAATCTGTCTTATGGATGGTGACGTAGGAAGGACGGTGGGAGAGAAAGAAGCCGATCAGACGGACTTCGTTAATGGGAAGGGCGAAGGTTTGGAGCTTGAAGAGGAGACTGGAATGCCATACGCGTTCATAGGCACGATCGAGGTCCACGGAGAGGAAGGTTGTGGAGCGACGGTAATTAAGCTGTTCAGAGATAGAGATATGAGTGAGGTGAAGGAGAAGGTCATCGGAAGAGAAGGACGGCAGAAAGCCACACTGGGTAATGGGAAGGAGGCGGTGCTGATGGAGATGCTGGTGGATGTGTTGGGTGAGAATGGATTCCAGGACCTTGCTGAAGACTGAGGTAAGGCTGATGGGACGGTAGGAGGAGATGGCAGACGGCAGTTTATCGGGTTTAAGGAACATCAGGATACGGGAGGTTTTCCACAGGTCAGGGTAGTAGCCGGTGGACAGGACTACATTATAGAGCCTGGCCAGGATGGAGAGGAAAGAGACAGGAGCTTCACGAAGGTGGCGGTAGGTGACACGATCGTGACCAGGAGCGGTGTTGCATTTTGTGCGGAGTGTAGCAATGAGATCCTGTGTACTGATAGGGGCATTGAGTTCCGTGTGTGCAATGTTGTCCAAGTACTGGAAACCAGGAGCGAGTGGAGGGACAGAGGTGTCAGCCCGATCGCGGACATCCAGGATGAGGGAGTAATGGAACTAGGGATCATTGGGGATAGAAAAGACATCAGAAAGGTAGGAGGCAAAGTGATTGGCCTTACTAAGGGTGTCAGGGTATGGGTGATCATCGTGGAGAAGAGGATAGTAGGGGTAGGGTTTAATTCCAGTAAGGCGATGGAAGGCTGACCAGAACTTGGACGAGTTTATAGGAAGGGTAGCAATTAAACAGGTGCATATCTGTCGCCAGTCCCGGCATTTCTTAGCTGCGAGCAAGTTTCGGATGTGTCACTGAAGTTGCCGGTGGCGTCGTAATGTGTCCGGGTCACGTGTGTGGAGGAACACACGGTAGAGACGATGGGATTCATGGAGGAGGAGGACGGCCTGTGGCAGTAAGGTAGGATGGTGGGGGTGGACAGCGACAGTAGGGACGTGGGCTTCCACGGCCACAGACAAGGTCTTTTGGAGAAAGGAGGCGGCATGGGTAACGTTGTCAGGGTGGTGGTAGGTGAAGGTGTGGCCATCGACCTGGGTGGAGAGGGTATCCCGGTAGGCATTCCAGTCGGCATGGGAATAGCCATGGACGTACTTCTGGGAAGGGTCATTACGAGGGTCAGGTCGGGGGAAGGAGGACGAGGCGGAGCCTTTTTAGGTGCAGAGGAGGCAGGGGTGCCACTGGGGCGTTTGACGGTGGCAGAGGATGTTTGCGGGACGGGACCAAGAGGAAGGTGGCGTGGAGTGGCAGGTCCCAGTGCTGGAGTCGGCGCCGGAGATGGTAAGGGCGAAGGCGATGGCGACAGCCATGATGAAGACGACAAAGGGCAGAGTTGAGCGTGGGCCGTGGCCCTCCGGGCAACCACCCTAGCGGGGGCCGCGGGAACAGAAGGAGCAGAGGGAGGGAGTGGAGGGAAGGGATCAGAGGAGGTGCGGGAGGGAGGAGCTGGGGATGAGGTGACAAAAGTGAGGGAGATTGAGGAGTGGGGAGCTGGACTGAGGGGGAGGGGATTGGGCACACCACCTGATAGTGGTGGCAGTGGCGGGGGGAGACGTGTAGATGATGGCAGTGGTGGTGGCTGTAGTTGTGGTGGTGGGTGTCGACATTGTGAAAAAGAGAAAGACACAGGACAGGACAAACAGGACAGTGGCAAACAAGGGATGGGCAAGATGACGAAAACAGAAGAAATAGGACGGAGAGGCGACAAAGAACACTGGGGCTGAAGCCCCACTCAGCTGCTGCCGGCAGGGGGCGAGCCGGCTGGCTGGCCAGCGAAGACGCCGCTGCTGCTGGCTGCTGGGACTGCTGCTGGCTGCTGGCTGGACCGCTGCTGGCTGCTGGCTGGCTGGCTGGCTGCTGGCTGCTGGCTGGACTGCTGCTGGCTGCTGGCTGGCTGGCTGGCTGCTGGCTGCTGGCTGGCTGGCACTTGAAACCCTAACGCTTCGATTAGTGCTGCAATGGCACAATCGAAGGGCAGTCTCCTTTCGAATTACCGCCGGAGATGGCAGTTCTGCTGTGATGGCCTCTACATATTCCTGTGATACGCCTCACTTACCTGAGAGTTGAGTCTGTGTTGCCCGACGATTCATCAACCAGATTCACAATCATGACCGTACACATCTTTTATTCTTCTACGGATTTCAACTGAAGGCACGTTATCTGCGGTTAGAAACTCGATTACGACACTCTGGTTCTCACGAACGGACGTAGTGCCGTTACACACCGCTACGTTACACGTTGCTACAAATCGGAGCCCCCTAGCGGCAGAGGGTTTCAACTTCCATCAACAAAGCAGCTATGTCGACCGAGTAACATACATGTCACATAATTCCGCAACCGATACTGTGAACAAAACTAAAAATCGGAGGCATTACTTTGCAGTACACCTTCGTAACTATGAAGTGATTGATGAAGATCGATTTTTTTTTTTACATAGCCCTAAATCATCGTGAAAAGACTGCTTTCGTCCATAGGTATGATCCAGCTCATTACTAACGTTGAATATAGCTCTGAAGGATGTTACACTATCTGTTCTATTGTTACAGTTAGCTTTCTGCAATATTTTTGTTTTAAACAAGGAGATTTATTAATTCCTGTGTAGGACTGGTTAATACCTTCTCAAAGAATGCACTGACATAATTTAAAATGGCGTAGATGCTGGATAAACACAACAGTTTCATCTATCATTGCAGGTATACCTCTGTTTGGTGCGAGAAAATACAAAAGATTTTTACACCAAGTTTGTCAGCAAACACCAGGGGTGCTTAAAATTCCTTCCTCTTCTCTGCTACCTCAGCGAACTAAGGACCCAAGCCGGTTCATTAATGTTGCAAAGCCCATTTGCGGAATGACTTAAAAGAGATGCAGACAGAAACAGCCTGCTTTTGCATTATGTTCCTTGTAGAAGACGAACGCTAATGCAGTTCAGCTCTCAAGAGCTGACAGAAACTAATTTCCACTTTAAAAAGTTTAGTTTAACTTTACTTCTTGACAATTTAAACACGGAATAGCTGGTGTACATAGATTACCTCATACGAACAACGTTAATTTTGTAGAAATGGAAATACAGGGAAGGATGTGGCAGACTTCCATGGATCATTATCTGTAGCTTCAGTTTTCCGATAAATCCTCCTTTTCACATAAGAAAAAAATTATGTGACGGGTCCCATTATTTACAGATATATTCACTGTTACAACGATTTTTCGTACGTCCTCATTTTGAACACATTAGGAAAGGGCGTACTATGGTTAACAGTAAAATATCACGGCACCAGGTATTTCGACAGTGTTATAGCTTAAACATTAATGTAAGAGATTTAAACGATAAAGAGAAAATGAATCAGTTTCCGTTTACGGCAAGCCTAGTGAGGTCGTCTAAAACTTCTAGCTACAGTTAGTGTCAGTGCTCTCCGTTCAGATAGGGACGATATACATCAACGTCAGGCGCGGCTGGTCGTTTCCACACTGGGGAAGACTCCGACATTGACGGATCGGACTAACCTTGACCAGCGGGCTACGCTTCAGATCAGGAGGATTGGGGCGGTGGGGTGGTGTGAGAGGGTGGGGGGTGGGGAGTTGGAGCAATATTATAATCTAACCAAACGTGAACGCACTGTACCCTCTTCCCGTTTCTTAGTCAACTATTAAATAACGTCAAAAGCTCACTGCAAGCTAAAGTGTATAGGTAGCTTAATTATCCCGCAAAGTCAAGTTTCCCGACGGTTTACCGCTACAAATCGCACTAAAATACGCGTTTTGGAGAGATCTTTAATGATGTATGTGTTACTTTCTGTGTATGCTTAATGTTTTTGGTATTTTCATTCCTAAACTTGATATGTTTTGTGTTTTGCGTGCTCAACCTCAGCGTTTATGATTTAGCATGACGAAACAGTGATGTTCCCATGATGTCACGGATCTTGTGCTGTGATTGGCTGACATGAGCAAGCAAATCAAACGTAGTGGTAATTCACACATCGTATTTGTCGTATCTATAGTTACGTATCACAAAAAATGCATTTTTAGTGATAAAGCGCTCACAACCAGTCATCTGGATTTTTCACTGCTCTTTTAAAATTGTGTGTATACTGTATATCCTCGCTTGGATTTACACGACGTTTATTCTTTCTTCATATTTACATCGGATCTGGACGCACCAAGTTCCTTTTTCTTTCATCCTAGGGCATGTTCCACACTTTTACCCGATAAATTACACACTGAACTCATATTGTGCTGTTTACGACCTCGTGGAATGCCGTTGTTAATCAGAAAAACGTGAAACTCAACAAACCGATGCGTAATGCACCAACAAAAAGTGATTTTTTTTGTAGCACACATTATCCACAGTCAACAACCAAGGAAGCTAAAGTAACGGAATTTATTTTGCTCACGGGACACCAATCGCCGCCCTTTTCGTCTAATAATTCGAGAAACTCTCACTAGGTGGTGGTATGTATTCTTACTGCACACTCTGGCGAGATATTTGAAGGCTCATTCTAACAATGGATGGGGGAAACAAAAAAAAAACTAAAACTGTACATAAATAATAATATTAAACGGCGATGACGCAATTAAGCGTAGTGGAGGTATACGGAGACAGGGATTCGATATCGAAGATTCAGAAACTCCGTTTTATTCCCTTCTCATGTAAGCACTGGAACATGAATATTGGGTGCAGCTTGGTAGAACGCCCTTAGACTTAAACACCAGAGCCTTTGGGACGCCCATTAAGAACTCTACTTTGTGGAAGCCACGCCTCCAAACCCTCGCTACATAGAGCTAAGCACCATTTCAAGGTACAGCCTTAATATTAGCTACTACCTGTTTGAGAAACATCGCTTGGGATCACATATCAATAGTTTCAAAAACGTTGAGCACCATTAATTGCATCCACGTGAGAAATATGCGAAATGCATTCTGATCATCTAAATATCTGTAATACGTTATTGCAAAATATCTTTCGTGTATGTTTTGTGGCGCCTCCACCTCAGAGCATTTAATTGCGAGGCACGCCCGAACAACGTTGATGGAATTTTTGCTCCTTGCTTGGCAGCAAATGAATAGATAAAATCTTTCTCGATGTTTTGCTGAAGCGTTGAGCTTACACAACAAAAGGTTTTTGACTTCTTATATCATTATAAAGTTACAACTCATACTGCAGACAGTATGAGCAGGTAGAGGTGGCAGATGTTACAAAAATTAGGACATTTAAACTGTTTAACAAAGCTATGGATTCTTTACTTTAATTCTCTCTCTCTGTTCTTTATCCAATACAACAATTGTATTTTCAGGTAAATATTTAGATCTGTAAATAGCCATGCAAACTCTAGCTTAAGTTAAATAACAGAAAGGATAAATATTAGGTATTTTTGGAAGTAGTTTTCTCAGTTCTGAATAACCTCTTCTCAAAAGATCTACATCAGAATTACGGCATTCAACAATTTCTTTCTTCATACTGAACACATACACTCCTGGAAATGGAAAAAAGAACACATTGACACCGGTGTGTCAGACCCACCATACTTGCTCCGGACACTGCGAGAGGGCTGTACAAGCAATGATCACACGCACGGCACAGCGGACACACCAGGAACCGCGGTGTTGGCCGTCGAATGGCGCTAGCTGCGCAGCATTTGTGCACCGCCGCCGTCAGTGTCAGCCAGTTTGCCGTGGCATACGGAGCTCCATCGCAGTCTTTAACACTGGTAGCATGCCGCGACAGCGTGGACGTGAACCGTATGTGCAGTTGACGGACTTTGAGCGAGGGCGTATAGTGGGCATGCGGGAGGCCGGGTGGACGTACCGCCGAATTGCTCAACACGTGGGGCGTGAGGTCTCCACAGTACATCGATGTTCTCGCCAGAGGTCGGCGGAAGGTGCACGTGCCCGTCGACCTGGGACCGGACCGCAGCGACGCACGGATGCACGCCAAGACCGTAGGATACTACGCAGTGCCGTAGGGGACCGCACCGCCACTTCCCAGCAAATTAGGGACACTGTTGCTCCTGGGGTATCGGCGAGGACCATTCGCAACCGTCTCCATGAAGCTGGGCTACGGTCCCGCACACCGTTAGGCCGTCTTCCGCTCACGCCCCAACATCGTGCAGCCCGCCTCCAGTGGTGTCGCGACTGGCGTGAATGGAGGGACGAATGGAGACGTGTCGTCTTCAGCGATGAGAGTCGCTTCTGCCTTGGTGCCAATGATGGTCGTATGCGTGTTTGGCGCCGTGCAGGTGAGCGCCACAATCAGGACTGCATACGACCGAGGCACACAGGGCCAACACCCGGCATCATGGTGTGGGGAGCGATCTCCTACACTGGCCGTACACCACTGGTGATCGTCGAGGGGACACTGAATAGTGCACGGTACATCCAAACCGTCATCGAACCCATCGTTCTACCATTCCTAGACCGGCAAGGGAACTTGCTGTTCCAACAGGACAATGCACGTCCGCATGTATCCCGTGCCACCCAACGTGCTCTAGAAGGTGTAAGTCAACTACCCTGGCCAGCAAGATCTCCGGATCTGTCCGTCATTGAGCATGTTTGGGACTGGATGAAGCGGCGTCTCACGCGGTCTGCACGTCCAGCACGAACGCTGGTCAACTGAGGAGCCAGGTGGAAATGGCATGGCAAGCCGTTCCACAGGACTACATCCAGCATCTCTACGATCGTCTCCATGGGAGAATAGCAGCCTGCATTGCTGCGAAAGGTGGATATACACTGTACTAGTGCCGACATTGTGCATGCTCTGTTGCCTGTGTGTATGTGCCTGTGGTTCTGTCAGTGTGATCATGTGATGTATCTGACCCCAGGAATGTGTCAATAAAGTTTCCCCTTCCTGGGACAGTGAATTCACGGTGTTCTTATTTCAATTTCCAGGAGTGTAATTTTCTTTGACTCTGGAGTTCCTCTATTTTAGAAATGTTTCTCTATCTTTTGGCTTCATAGTGCCAACACTATAATATTGAGTATCTGGAATAGGTTCTATGAAATTTTTATTTTCTTGTGTATTGAGCAAATGAGGGAATTAGCGTTTCTTCAATCCATTCAAACCAAAATTTTTTGGAAAACTACTTAGAGCAACTTATATAAAATTACTGCTACTTATAATTTTTAGACCAAACTTTTTGATCTCCAGTAACATCAGTATAGTTCGTGTGAAGATGGTATATGGCTTTATTGCATTTTCTACACAGTACTTCATAATGAATTGGGAACTGTAAACCTTATGCATAGGGAGCTATGAATGTGTGATAGGTGTTTTTCTTTCAGATACCAGCCGCCTACAGAGTTCTTTATTTGTCTCATATTTATAAAGAGTATCTGCCTTAAAATTGTGAACAATTGTGAGATTCAGAATATGTATACCAGTTTCTTGTTGAGCTTCGTGATCAAACCACATGTATCCTTCTGTGTAGGTACAATACAGTCTCTTAGGGAATCCATCTTCATAGCATTTAATCTGTTTACCAGTAATTATTTTACTGCTTATGAAACATTGGTAAATATAAAAATATTTGAATTCTCCATTAACCAGGCAACCGTATTTGTTACAATTTGAACCACCTTACACTATAAATCCTTCACCAAATTTTCATTCACAAATACCCCCTTTTTGCATATTGTATTGCTTGTAACATTTATGATTCCCGATTTTCACTGCTAGTTTACAATTCCTCGAATTTTCAAAGCCACAATTATGTTCTTTAGTTCTCAAACAAATATATTTACAGTTTTTACATTTATAAGCTGTATTACAAACTTCTTGTTGATTGTTTGAACATTCTTCATTATAACAGTATGTTTTGTACTTTTCACAGTGTATCTTGATTTCCATAATTTCATGTACTGAACCTTTGCACAGTATACAGATTTTCTTTCTATTTTGCAATTATGTTTATTTTAGATGTTATACAGCTTATTATATTTACTACAGAAATATACGAATCCCATGAAAACAGTCATACTGTTAATTACATCGAAATGGTTGTGATTCTTATACAGATATATCCTTATTTCTTTCTCGGAACCACTATAGATAACTGAATTAAAATTCTCTGTAAATACAACATTTATTTGGATATCCAACAATTCTTCAACATTTTTAATGTCATCTAGAGTTAACCTTTCTTCGTTGTATTCTCTCAATTGATTACATAGTACGTCACTTTGCTCTTTTTGTAATTTGTATTTACCTCCTAATCTGATTTTCTTAATCTCATTTGTAGTAAGGTCTCTGCCCAAAAGGTTATTTGTATGCTATGCTGATACCACACTTACTGCTCTAGAACAACACAATTTAACATCTCTATTAATTTTTGTAATAGATTTGTTACTATTTTACGCCGACCACCTTGACCTCTAGAAACTGCAATCATCTGAATATTAAATGAGGTATCTGCTTATCAATAGTCTCATCAGATGTTAATATATCTCTGATTTTATTGTACAAGACTTGAACAGATTCTTGATAGTTTATATTCTGTGGAAATTGGTTAAAACAGTTATGGATTGTTCGTTGTTATATTCACCCTACCGCCTTTCCTGAAATTAGTTCTCTTTTTAGCTACATCTGTCATAGGATTGACGGCTTTCATTATGTACTCTGTTTTCTCACTGACAGTGCTGAGCTTGGAAATGCTGACATCATTAAAAACGATTTGGCAGTCAACAGATCAAGCTTTAAATTTTTCATTAAATCACGACCTAATTTTTTAATATTATATAAATGCTTTTTAGATGGTTCAGTCTTGTTTTCTTGCTCAAATAGATTACTACTGAATGGACACATTTGATCTAGTCTAACTATTTTTTCTTAGATTGGTGGTCGAGTTTTTTCAATAACATCATCATGAAATCTGTAAAAATAATTTATATTAGTTACTCGTTTTGGCCTTGATCTAGTTTTTTTCAATAATTCTTGATGAAACTGAAACTCCTGTAATACAATAGTATTAACTAACTCTCATTTCTTTAATTTATTGTATCCTGTAATACCAAAATTTTTAGTGCTAACTTTGAGTTCACTTACTTTCAAATTTTAGAGGGCTCTTGTAGGAGGAGGTAAATTATTTGAAATTATTAGATTAATTAAATGATCTTTTATGAATCAGCTATAAACTTGTAAATTATTTCTTCTGCAATGATCATGAAGTTGAGTGACTGCAAACTCTCTTAGTAAGAGATTCATTCTATTGTCTTTTACTAGGAAAATTTTTTCATTAGACTTTTGAAAATTCAGGGGAGGTAAATTATATGAAACAGTTAAATGTATTAAGTCATCTGTTTAAATCTGCTATAAACATGTAAATTATTCCTTCTTTAATAATCACAGAGTTGATCGATCGTAAACTCCTCAGAGAGGCTTCCATTTATTAAGGAGAGAAAACATTTACTTTGCAAAAATGTACTGCTTTCACTTTCAGTTATTTTGATGTGTCTATTTGTCTGTAATTCTTTAGTGAGAGCACTTTTAACTGTTTGTTTCCCACATGTATACACTATTTTCTTTTGTCGCATATCTTCTAGCTGAAAAGACTTGCATCTACCTAGGAGCTTGGCCTTAGATGTATGACATAAGAAAAACAACTAAAATCTTTAATTCCTTGACAACCAATAAATTTTTTACGTTATACTTCACTTTGTTGTTCGCTATTTCTGCTGTTGATTGTAAAAACAAAGAAAATGTTTCAGATTCTCATATTTTTCCCAAGGATTCTTACAATTAGATACAAACTGTTTAAAATGTTCTTTTTTATTATTATATGTATTTCTTCTAAGTATTTATAACATCCTTTTCACATATGTGAATGTTTATCCTTTGGATATTAATGTGAATGGAAGTTATCAATTGACTTCTCCACTTTGCATTTTTTATACTTTTTCAACACTTCCATTTATTGAGACAATTTTTTTCATTAGATTAATTAAAATAATTCCTTAATATATGAATCCTCTCTCTTGTTGCTGTGGCATAGAAAGTTGTATAGTTAAAAAATTTACACTTTTAATTTTCTTCATATCACGAGTTTTTTCACTGTGTATTTTTATCGCATTTATAACTTTGCAGTATAATACACACCTCATGAATAAGAAATTGTAATCTATAATGACACAATCTTAAGGAAAATACAGAACTAAATTTGAAATGGAATTCCAGGTGATAAACATTTTGCATCTGAAAAATAATAATGCTATAGAATTTTAATACATTTTTATTATATATAAATGACATTGATTCCAGCAACAGCTAATACATCCACTACAATCATCTATCATGAATATATTTGAATTTATCACCATAAAAATTATCAGTAGAATCTAGCCAGTTGGTTTAAAGATATTTGAGTTCCACTATTTGAAGAGAAAAGTGTGTTGATCACAGAAGAAATTTTGTGTTTTTTTTAAGTATGGAACACTTGTCAATCCTGAAAACATTAAATGAACAAAAGGAGGTTTCATTAAACCTTTAAGTAATTACAATCTCGAATGCAAAGAAATTAAACATGGCAATCCACTTGGTTTAGAATATCAATATATTCAAAATGAAACTAAACAATTAACACCTAATAACTTAGTTAAAATACGTGGATATTACTATCTGTATAAATTTCAAGAAACTTGTAATGAGTTTAAGAAGAAAGGTTGCTAATGAAATTAAAGATTACTATATTGCACTTGAAGAAATATTTCGTATTATGTTAGTTATACAAAGGAATAAAGTGCCATTCAGTCTCAAAACGTTAAAGAACAGCTACCAATAGAAATACAAGTAAGACATCAAGACTTAAAAGAAAAGGAAAAATAATGTCTACAATTAATAGGTATAATATCTGATGTAATAGTGATGAAGAAAGAGCAAATTACGTACATTGCCACATGTAAGAGATATGCCAAGAGAAACTATTTGAAAGAACATGGTGTATGATCTGAAAATCATCTCTCAGGAAGATTAGCAAGTTATAATAGTTGAAGACCTAAAGACAACAAAAAAATTATGTCAGAAAATACAAATGCACAGATTACAAATTAGTAGAGAATATTCTTAACACTTATATCGGTGTACACAGAGAAGACAAAAGAAAAGAGACATACAAAATGCACATTAATAGTCTGTCTTATTTTGCTGAGAAACTATGTGACCAATCCAATAATATTTTTTGATGAAATTAATGAAAAGGGAAAAAATATTTATGACGAATTTTAAATGTCCCTGACATAGAATTTTAATTTATCTACTATATATTCTTCTATATAACTGGAGTCATTTGTAGACCTCATCAACAACAAGCTTATATATAATAATAACCAGGTTCTTATTATTATTGATGAAAATTATGATCTATGGTTAATAGCTAGAATATAAAGACATTGATAAATCAATTACAAATAATGTAGATGTTGAAGACATGACTAAATAGGCAGATATTGGGGGGCTCACTCCCAGTCACATCTAACTTACAACAAGAAACAAACAATATTTATCAATAAATTTGGTTTATTTTCATTCATTTTAAAGCAAAAAAATGAAGAAGCCATACAATCGAGAATATGGGTTACACATGATGTTAACCATCAATTAGAAAATATGTTCAATATAAATAACAAAATACCATTAATTATTTAGACAATAAAGTTGAAAGTATGGGAAGTACCTTAAATGTTGCTAAAGATATAATTCAAGAGAAAAATGAAATTACTGACATTCATACCACTCATCCATCCACTAATCGAGATAAACATAGCGAATTTTTTTAATCTAGGAGAAACATATGTGGAAATATCCATTTTATGTTGTAAGAATTGAAAATTGTTCTGTAAATTCTAGATTGAATGAATTACAAGCAATTATCCATAATGGAAATAACTTTGAGAGTCAGAGATCCAAACTCAATAACCCTGTATAATTTAAAGAAAGAAAGATTACCAACAATTTCTCAAAGAAATCATTTTGATACATGTTTAAATGAATATATTCTTATAAGAGGACTCATCAACATTAAAATACATCATTAAATAATTACGGAATTTCAGAGGTGTGGAGCAGCAGCACTGAAAATTTTAAAAATATCGAACAAGATTTAATTAGATCTTTGAAAAATTATAACATAGAACAATATAATGAGTCTTCATCAGACTGAATTAATGTAAGTCTGTTTTTTAAAGTATTCGCACACAGTACAAATTTTGTCTCCTTTGAGACTGAACAAGTAATTAACAGTTTCATCAATTAATTGATTTATGAATTTAGAGGTCTCTTCATTCAAGTAACATACAGCTAGAAAGAAGGAAATTGCATACTTTTTCATTCTTAGAGTAGCAATTTACTTTTATTAATGGAAATATAATTTCCTGTTAACCCTGGAGTATTACAAGGTCAAAAAATTATATAGAATTAAAGATTAGCCATCAGAATGAATGTTGATAAAGATTAATGTATTTTATTAAAAATGTATTAATCAAGGGGCGCTATTAAATAGCTCATCTTAAAATATGCAACCAAGATCATTAAAAAGTTGTATTACTTTTATTTACCCAACTACTATGTGAATTAACAAAACCTAGCCATTTAACGTACACTTTATCAAAACTTTTTCAACGAGATATACATGTGGATATTTTGTTTCTTGTGCCTCTTGCTCATAAGAATTTCCTTCCCTATCTTTCAATTGATATGTGATTGGATTGGTATGAATAACATCTTCAATTTCAAAAAATTTCTGTTGACCAGTTGACATGGTACCCATTTTCAAAAAACCCTTTAAGTTTACTGATTCTAGCTTTATCTCCTTTTTTAAGTTTTGGAGATACCAGACCCATCTCCCAGATGGGCTCAAATTTTTTTCATTCATTTCTATTGTTTTCATTTTTATAGCTGAATTTTTTGTGTTACTGTATTCATCAACTACATTTTTAACCAAGGCAACTGACTTACAGTTTCTTGAATAGGAAACCTTTTTGACATATTTTCTTTAAGTATTCTGTTAAATCTTTCAACCAAAGATGCTTTTAATTCAGTAAAAGTAGAATAATCTCTAATGTTATATTTCTTTATCAATTGTTTAAATTCTTTATTGTAGAATGATTTGTACTATCTGTTGTAAATTTTTTCGCCTTTTTCAAAAGCCTCAAGTACATTCTTATGTGTTTTATCTTTAACTGAGACAGCCCAAGCAAATTTAGAAAATACGTTGATAATGGTCAATAAATATTTATATACTTGATTTATCTCTGAAAGTCTTTTCAATGTGCCAGGATGTACTTCTACTAGATTGGCTTGCCATAGATCATCAATACCGAGAGAAATTACGTTTCCTCATTTAAAAATCTTTCTCGTTAGTTTATGTAATTTATTAATTATTTCCTCACCAATATTATGGAGTAGGGACTTGCTACCCACTTCACCAACAAAATTTTTATAAGGAATTTAGCCTTTTTAGCTTTATATACTGTACAAAGAGGTCCAAATCTATGTCTTCCATTTTTAGTTGTTAATCTGCATGGATTACGAGTCTTGTTAAATTGTTTGCTCTTGAAACAAATAGTGTGAATTTGATTTTCCGTTTATATAGGATAAAATATCTAAATTATTTCAGCAAATATTATTAACTTTACATCAACTGGAACAGTTCTGAAAGTCCAGAATGAGATTTTCACTCTGCAGTGGAGTGTGTGCTGATATGAAACTTCCTGGCAGATTAAAACTGTGTGCCCGACCGAGACTCGAACTCGGGACCTTTGCCTTTCACGGGCAAGTGGTAGAGATCTTGCCCACGACAGGCAAAGGTCACGAGTTCGAGTCTCGGTTGGGCATACAGTTTTAATCTGCCATTACGTTTCAGTTTTAAAAGTATCTTTTAACTTTATGGTGAGAAAAATTTATTTGTTTACCATTATTTATTGATAACCACTATTTATTTGGTATAGTTTGGAGGCAACACTTACAGTGATGTGAAAGTCATCAGGTTGTAAATCTTTGTTCATACTCTTACCAAAAATAATAATTCTTTTAAGCCTTTAAGCATATTCCAAATTGTGTATTTTTTGTTAACCTCCAGTCATAAATGAAAATTCAGTTATTTGTTTATCATACTCATTTTCTTTAAGATATGTGAATCAATTCAATATGGAGTTAAATTTGTTTTTCAGGAACAATCTGAAAAGGCTTTTTCTATTTTCTTTCTCATACAGTAATTAGTTACATTAGGTTTAGTGACATAATTATTCAACTGTGTTAGATTACTTGTATATTCAGGTTTTGTAATAACATTTAATAACTCATTCAGTAAGTAATGTTTGTTCACTACATTCTTTGCATCAATTGAGTCATTTACATTCACAATTCTTCTACCTTTAATGCCAATATAACCTCTATTTACTTTAAAAATAGGATTCAATTCTTTATGAAATTGTTCAATTAGATTATTTACTTTTGGTTGAAAATCTAAATCATTATTATCTTATTTCCGGAAATGTCCATATATTAAAGTCATATATCATTAAACTGGTAATTATCTGACAGCAATTTTAACATAAATAGACATAAGTGGACACAAATTTCTTCATTAAAATTTTGCATTCTCTCAGCATTGTAATACAGATCTTTTTTCTCACATAATTAACTAGATTAATTGGTATATTGCCACTAAATGAATCAAAAAAATTTATACCTATATTCTTATACTAACAAATCCAATGAGAAACAAAATGATCAAATGTATCAAACAAAGTTAACTATTCCATATCCATATTCTCTAGGATGATTTGCCAATCCATCAATCATTCAAAATCATCAAAGTATTTGATTTTTAATTGCTTAATTACTTCTTCTATATCGAAACTACTTAATGCACTAGGATACAAATCGATTACTTTTTGAAATTTTGTCTAGATCTTGCATCTTTCTTTTCCATTGCTGCATTATGTCTTTTTTGTTCTGCCAATCGTTTATCAGCTTTGCAGTTGCTGCAGATCCACCAGCAAGTGAACCAATAATTGCTAGATATGGTATTTCATCAAAAGTAATAGTAAAAATCTTCATGTTTTGTTAATCCAGTTCATTCCTTCTTTTATGTTAGTTATTCAATAATCTTTTTCACAAGATCAATACCTTGTGTAATGAGTAAATTACTACAAGTTTGTTCCTCTACCTTTCTTTTCTGTGCATTACTTAAAAATGGTAGAATACTATTTAATTTATCATTATTCAGTTTAAATTTAATTGATTTTGGTTTAGTCTCGCCACTGGTAGCAAAGTATAATCGATTGAAAAGTTATTCTTTTATATAGATTAAAAATGTATAATGATTAGTATTTTTTACACACCCCAATCATTGTCATCCAAACCTAAGCCCATATATAATTTTCGTTTTCCATACAAATGCCTCTAACTACAGTGGTGGCAACTTTTCCTTCTAATGATATTTCTTCAGTGATTCACTCCTGCAACTACCATCTATAGCCGACGACATCCAACTGTACATAAGTGCAAGCCCCAAGAACATTGCTGACACAGTAGCGAGTATGAACGCAGATCTTTGCTCTGTTTCTCGATGGGCACAGAACCTAGGTCTGAAACTAAACCCCAAGAAATCCCAGGTCATACTTATATCTCATCCAAAGTTAATCAGTCGGTACTTTCGCGAAACAGTCCCTCAAATACTCCTCAATGGTACCCAACTACCATACCAAAAAACAGTAAAAGACCTTGGAATAATCTTGGATGAACACCTAAACTGGGAAGAAAAAACAGTCACAGCTTGCTGGAAATCGCTCTCCTCCCTACATGCAATTCAAAAATTTAGAAAAATATTTCCAACCCATGTTAAACAAATATTAGTCCAAACACTAGTCTTGCCTAATCTTTACTACTGTGATGTAGTTCAACATGGCACAAATAATGAAAATTCGAGATGCCTCCAGCTAGTGATGAATGCTTGTGTTAGATACGTATGCAACATACGGTTGTATGATCATATCAGTCCTTCATACTCCCAGCTAGGTTGGATACGCCCACATAAGGCACGCGATCTCCATACGATGTGCTTACTTCATCGATTTCTTAGCCACTGGTGCCCCCAATACTTATCTTCTCACATTAAACACCTATCATCATTCCACAACCGCAATACCAGATCGGATACGTCTAGCATCTTGGCTGTACCTTTACATAACACAAAATCTTTCTCCGTGTCATTCTCCATCTCAGCAATACGACTATGGAACGCGCTCCCCTGTGATCTGCGTCTTATCCAAAACCACTCAACATTCAAGAGGGAACTTAAGACTTACATATTAGAGACGGTATAGCCACCATTGTTGTGCCCCCCCTCATCTTTTTCTTTCTCCTCTCCATCATAGCTTCGAATTTTACCATTCTATTTCTCTTCCTCTAACCTATCTACCTCTTCTATATCTCTTTCACCCCATTCCATCGTCTTATGTCTCTGCTTAATGAGAATAACTCACAAGCTGCAAGAATATAACGAGAAAATTCCCAACTAGCAATAGGACTGACACTCATAAAAGAAAAATATGTTTACTTTCATATACATAGTCATTATTATTTTTATTATTATTATTATTATTATTATTATTATTATTACCTTTCCTTTCTCAGACCTTAGGTCTGGTTCGGAATGAAAGTGACGCGGACCTTGATCAAGCGTCACTTCCTTTTAACTGTACGGTATATGTTACATTGCGTTTAAGAACTTTCGGGTAATTGAACATGTATCAATAATTACGGATTTCTGAAGTTGTATATATAAGTTTGGATGTAGCTGTATTGCATTGATGTACTGGTGGATATTGCGTGGTATGACTCCTGTAGTTGAAAGTATAATTGGTATAATGTCAACTTTATCCTGATGCCACATGTCCTTGACTTCCTCAGCCAGTTGGATGTATTTTTCAATTTTTTCTCCTGTTTTCTTCTGTATATTTGCTGTATTGGGTATGGATATTTCAATTAGTTGTGTTAATTTCTTCTTTTTATTGGTGAGTATGATGTCAGGTTTGTTATGTGGTGTTGTTTTATCTGTTATAATGGTTCTGTTCCAGTATAATTTGTATTCATCATTCTCCAGTACATTTTGTGGTGCATACTTGTATGTGCGAACGTGTTGTTTTATTAGTTTATGTTGTATGGCAAGTTGTTGATGTATTATTTTTTCTACATTGTCATGTTTTCTGGGGTGTTCTGTATTTGCTAGTATTGTACATCCGCTTGTGATGTGATCTACTGCTTCTATTTGTTGTTTGCAAAGTCTGCATTTATCTGTTGTGGTATTGGGATCTTTAATAATATGCTTGCTGTAATATCTGGTGTTTATTGTTTGATCCTGTATTGCAATCATGAATCCTTCCGTCTCACTGTATATATTGCCTCTTCTTAGCCATGTGTTGGATGCGTCTTGATCGATGTGTGGCTGTGTTAGATGATACGGGTGCTTGCCATGTAGTGTTTTCTTTTTCCAATTTACTTTCTTTGTATCTGTTGATGTTATGTGATCTAAAGGGTTGTAGAGGTGGTTATGAAATTGTAGTGGTGTAGCTGATGTATTTATGTGGGTGATTGCTTTGTGTATTTTGCTAGTTTCTGCTCGTTCTAGAAAGAATTTTCTTAAATTGTCTACCTGTCCATAATGTAGATTTTTTATGTCGATAAATCCCCTTCCTCCTTCCTTTCTGCTGAATGTGAATCTTTCTGTTGTTGAATGTATGTGATGTATTCTATATTTGTGGCATTGTGATCGTGTAAGTGTATTGAGTGCTTCTAGGTCTGTGTTACTCCATTTCACTACTCCAAATGAGTAGGTCAATATTGGTATGGCGTAAGTATTTACAGCTTTTGTCTTGTTTCTTGCTGTCAATTCTGTTTTCAGTATTTTTGTTAGTCTTTGTCTATATTTTTCTTTTAGTTCTTCTTTAATATTTGTATTATCTATTCCTATTATTATTATTATCATTATTATTATTATTTTTGTTATTCTTGATTGTTATAATTATTTTTTGATTGTTATAATTATCATTGTACTACTTTTATAATCTCTATTTTTTTCTTTAACATTAATACTGTATAACATGTTATATGTCCTAATTTTCTGTAGACACTGAAATTTGTTGAATCTGAGTATGCCTGGTTAGGTGTAAGAGAGGGCCTGAAGGCCCTAATCTTGCCAGGTAAAATAAATGCATAAATAAATAAATAATATTGCATCACTTGCATGTGGCCTGTCTTTTGCAGCTAATTGAAGTTCTTTATTTGCTTCATATCTTTTTCTACATCTTGAGTATCTCTATAGGCGATATCATGTTTTATGCAAGTTTCATCTAATGGATAAACTCCTTGTTCTCCTCTAGCTAATCTTTCTTCAATTTTAGTGAACAGTCCAGAGTAATTAAATCCCAGTACATGCATATAATGCATTGGTACATTGTTTAAAACCCAATTGACTAATCCTTTTCCAAGTTTTTCACTTTTTCAAAATGTGTGAAGGAGATTATTCAAAAGTCTGAACAAATATGGAATTCCTTTTGGATTATAGATGACACAATCACTAAATTTGTTTGTCAATATTTGCATTATTGCTATAATTTTTATTTCCAACTAATTCTTCCCCATATGTTAGAGCTAATCTGTCAATTAATTGATGGACATCATTCATCCAGACATATTCGTTTGGCTCCTCTGAATATTTTTTTACTAAGCATTCACTTTTCAATGAATCATCTAAATCTTTTGTCTCAGTGCTGGAAAATATCATCAACAATTTCCTTTATTAATTGTTTTTATTTATTTCCTCCACTCAATTTTATTTCATTAGGATTATTATCATAATATAATGCTCCTGAATTGTATAATAATTAGATAACACAGTACCAGTAAATAAAGTATTCATGTCTATCATAGTTACCTGTTTTTAGTTAAGAGATTCATTAATTCATCTGTACCTTCAAATGTACTATCACCAAGAGTTAATTTATCTCCATCAAATTTTACTGATAATTTACCAACGAATTTTAATGAATCAACAGACCCCAATCCAAAACCTTATCTTCACTGTGATGAAAATATTGTAACATTCTTTCACTTACATTTATTTGTTTAACATTTTTATTCTTTTTTCTGTCTTCTTCATACTTCAGCAATAAATCTTGAATATCTGATTCACTTGAAGGGTAGTGACACCGTGGACTTCCATATTGTTTAATTGGTGGATGTCATTAAATTCTTCTATCTGATAATGAGAATAAGGAATCATTTGGTTTTCAACTACTCTATTTTCAAAACATTATCACCTAATCCTTCAATACCTTATTTAACTATTTCAATTGCAACGAAAACTGGTAGATCTTCTTTTTTATGTTTCCCATTTTCTGTTCTTCATTGTTCCTTCCATTTTTTAAACTCTTCTTTTAACTGTTCTTTTACTCTTCTATTTCACCTAGCCTCTTCTGGATCACATTTTGCAAACATCCATACAAGATGGAAAAACATTAATTACAATTTTTTTATCATTTATGTTTAATGTTTATGTTGCTATGAAATGTATTTTATTTGTGAACTTTCCTTTATTCGCTTTTCTAGTCATGTCGATCATAAAAAATCAAAACTGATCATTCCAACTTGACTATATATTTCTTCAAAATCATCAAACTTTAAATTACCACTAACAGACTCATGATAAATATGTTTTAAATTCGCATTATCTCGTTCAAGATATTTAAAAAATTAAGATTATCTCTAACTGTTTCAATATTTTTGAGTATTTTCAAGCCACATAAAAGCAATGTTGTCATTTATGTTTCCTCTAGTAAAATATTCTCTATTGGTCCTATGATTGTACATCAAAGAGAATTTGGTAAATGTTTATCATAATTATTTTTTGATTTCTTCTCAGGAATTCTTATTTTTTCTTACCAATCATTGTTCATTTAATGAAATCAATTATTTAATAGTAAATGAGCAGATTATTTCAACTGACTGACATGTCATCTGTTCTCAAAAAAAGATTAATTGTGCGTATACAAGACAGCTTTAATAATGTTGCATTTTTTAACTCCAAGTATTACACTGAAAAAAATTACAATGTGATGGAGAAACAACAGAAATTCCAATTGATCAGAATAATTTGAGACACTTGGAAAAATTTACTCTTTCGAGAAACAGTAATATTCACATTAAAGCAGATGAAACTTTAAATGGATTTACTATTGGGAATGATGTAAAATTGTATATAGATGTAAAGACAGTATTGGAAGTATGCTGTGATTTACTAACCGAATTGTTGAAGGTAATTAAAAGACTGCTGCTAATGATGTTCCTGAAATTATTCTATTTAAATTAATAAATATGAATTTTAATTTGGCTGAAGGATGTTTGTACAGCATACCAATGATTTCCATAAAGAAACTGAAATTTATGCCTCATTCATAACTAATGCAGAATTTAGTGGACCAATAATTAACAAGCCACATTATCCTGTATATATTCCAATTTTAGAACCAGTTAAAATTTGGAAGTAACTGTAACTGATGAAAATAACAATTTGATTGAGTTTAATGGTGCGTGTGTAACAGTTGTTTTAGATATGTCTTAATAAATTTGATTCTTATTAAATCATGAACAAAATCGAGAGTTATTAGTTTTAGTCATTTGCTGTGAATAAGAAGACTAAAAATAATCTAAATGTCCCCAAGAAGAACACAGAGATTAATATTAATATTGGAGATGTATGGGTTCATCCACATGAAGCACAATTACATATGAGTTTTAGCATTATGGTAGCTGGATAAAGAAAAGAAACAATATTTTGTCTAGAAGGGAACAACCAGTCAATTTTTCATGAGTCCTTATGAGATTAACTTCGACTGTAGCCCCTGAGTTAACTACGGAAGGTCATATACTTGATAATGGTAAGATAAAAAGTAAGAAAAATGAAGTAATTTTTCCACCAGATATGTTTGGCGAATTTTTCAAAGATTATAAAGAAGTAATGTGGAAAGGACATTTAACAGTAATTTTTACTTGAAGTTCAAGTGCTTGAGATACTATTCTTAAATAGCTGGATAAAAAAGATGCTGAAATTGAAATAAAAGATACACATCCAAAATAAGGTAAAATTGTAGTCGAATCGACGGAAATTCGTGTTCCTGTAGGAAAGTATGAATCAGAATATTCACTAGAGCAAGAAAAAGGAAGAAACAGTTGAAATAGCCAGATTAGAGGGATAAAGATGTTAGTAATTATTATAATTCTTCAAAATTTGACATCCCTTACTTTCTTTTCGTTGTTTTCCAAACTAAACGAAAAAATAATCAACTAATTGATTCTATTTCATTCAATCATGTTAAATTACAAAATATCTATGTGAAAATGGAATAGATGAAGTTTCCCCTATGGTTTTGGAATCTTGATCGACCAAATAATTATCTGAAAGCACATGATTTTAAGAGAGTCACTGAAATGAATGATCATGTCAGTGCAAATCCTCTCAGTTTAATTGAGAATTATTCTGTTTTTGTTGTAAATATGTGTAGGAGAGTGAATGTGTTAGCCACAGAAAAGTGCAATGATATTTGTTGACACTTTTAATGATAAAATTCCGAAAGATATAGTTTACTACATAGTCATGTATGGTAAGAAAAATTTAACATGTGATTCTCAGAATAGAATTTTTAGATAAATATTTAACAATGTTATTTTTTTATTCTATATAAATGGACTCTCTACTGTAGAGGATAAATAATGCAAGCTATTATAGTTTTTTTATAAAGACTGGTGAACTAGTGGAAAATGCATTGTATTACATTACGGGATATGAATGTTTAAATACTAGTTATTGAAATAAAATTTGTTTGGAACTTGACAGTAAATTTAAAATTTTTTTCTTGACAGGTTTAATAAAGCAATAAGTGAGTCGGACTTTGAATGCTTTGAAGATGGTGATATTAAACTAAAGTATAATCGAATGAGGAGAGAAAAATTATATGATTATGTATTTTATGATCTAGAGTCCTTTTTTGATTAATTTCTTATTGATTTAATTTTTTATATCTTATCTTATTTTTTTAAATTTTATTTTTGTGGGTGGGTTGGGTTTGCTCAGTAAATTATCATCGACTGCACCCAACGTACCCACTTACTACTGGTATTCAGTTTTTGATGGGCCTCTTCAATTGGAATATGATTCCTAAGATGCTAGTGTTCGGTACCAAATTTATATTTAACACTGACTCTACAGTATTAAACAATGATACTACCTCATATGGTCTTAAAGGGATTCACTTTAAACTATAAGAATATCCAACATCTGAATGGCAAATGGCATCTGAATGGCATCTGAATGGCAAATGATGACAATAATTGAGAGTGAAGTGAAGGAAAAGATAACCATGCAGGATTCGCTGAGTGGTCTCGGGCGCTGCAGTCATGGACTGTGCGACTGGTCCCAGTGGAGGTTCAAGTCCTCCCTCGGGCATGGGTGTGTGTTCATTCTTAGGATAATTTAGGTAAGTCATGTGTAGGCTTAGGGACTAGTCATGTGTAGGCTTAGGGACTGATGACCTTAGCAGTAAAGTCCCATAAGATTTCACACACATTTGAACATTTTGAACATTTTGAAGGGAAAGATACAGCTAAAATGCACCCAGAGTACTAGAGATGATGATACTAAAAATGTAGTCAACAAACAGACTAAGAAAGAATTCTCATTTCAGTGTGATAAATGAGTGGTTCCAAAATATTAAGATACAATTATAATTAAATAATTTATCTGTATTTTCTAATGAATAGAAAAAATTCATACCACATTCCATACACAAATAGGATAAATTTATTAGTTGCCTTTTGTTGTATTGTCTGATGTCTAACTTTTTGGTTATAAATAAAAAAATTTAAGAACAATGAGTAGGCTTTAATGTAATTTTGTAATTTTTTTGGTAATTATTTATAGGTAAATTATGATCTGCTATTACTTTTACAGTCATAAAAAAGAAAGAACCTGAGTTTTTTATTTCCTCCCATATTTCTGTATAGCTTAATTTTACATCATAGTTATGTTTTCTCAAATGTTCTATAGTTAAAGATGGTTTAAAATATTCGTTACAGATATTATATTCAACTTGTATCTCTTGCAGTTTATTATTTATATCGACAAATATGTCAAATTTAAATTCATCCCATACATTAGTCATATTTATAAGATTAAAAATTTTAAGAGATTATTAAAATTTTCTTCTATATAAATGGATACTCTACTGAAGAATCTAGATAACACAAGCAGTTATAATTTCCAGAATGAGATTTTCGCTCTGCAGCAGAGTGTGTGCTGATATGAAACTTCCTGGCAGTTATAATTTGTTTAAAAAGATTAGTGAGCTAGATGTAAATAAATGGTATTACATTACAGGTTGTGAACATTTAAAAACTAAGTATGAGGAGAAAATTTCGTTGGAGCTTGATGATAAATTTAAAATTATTTTGTCTGAAAGGTTTAATAAAATAACAAATTACTGGGATTTTCAATTTTTTAAAGATGGTGGTATTAACCTAAACTATAAATGTAAGAAGAGAACTAAAAATAACGAATTTCACGATCTAGAGTTTGTTGTATGATTAATTTTTTAATGATTCAATTTTTTATATCTTATATTATTTTTTGTATTCTAATTTTGTAGGTGGGTTGGGTTTGCTCAGAAATTATCCCCGAGTGCATCCAACTTATCCACTTACTACTGAAACCATGTTTATGATTCACCATGTAACATTTTGAGAGAACAAAGCTAGATAAATTTAATGTATTGTCAGCATACGGCAGAAACAGCAGCCTTAAATGAAACAGTGAACCCTATATTCTGTTGAGAATGTAACAATTAATTTTGTGTAAGATGTGTATTTAGAATCAACATCACAACTCCACACTTTGTTTAATTTTTAGTTTCCTGGAAGTCTACAATTTACCAGCAGTTAAACCCAATTTATTCAAGTAATTTGATTTAAACCCAATTGAAGCATATGTGTTTACAAGACACACAGAAATGGCAGTTGTGGGGAAGGAGGATGGTCGTCTTCGGTTCATTGGTAGAATTTTGGGAGGATGTGGTTCGTCTGTAAAGGAGACGGCTTATAGAACGCTGGTGCGACCTATTCTTGAGTACTGCACGAGCATTTGGGATCCCTATCAGGTCGGATTGAGGGAGACATAGAAGCAATTCAGAGGCGGACTTCTAGATGTGTTACTGGTAGGTTTGATCATCACGCGAGTGTTACGGAAATGCTTCAGGAACTCGGGTGGGAGTCTCTAGAGGAAAGGAGGCGTTCTTTTCGTGAATCGCTACTGAGGAAATTTAGAGAACCAGCATTTCAGGCTGACTGCAGTACAATTTTACTGCCGCCAACTTACATTTCGCCGAAAGACCACAAAGATAAGATAAGAGAGATTAGAGCTCGTACAGAGGCATATAGGCAGTCATTTTTCCCTCGTTCTGTTTGGGAGTAGAATAGGGAGAGAAGATGCTAGTTGTGGTACGAGGTACCCTCCGCCACGCACCGTATGGTGGATTGCGGAGTATGTATGTAGATGTAGATGTATATTCTGATCAAAAACATTTCTATTCGTCTTTCTTGTTCAAAAGTAATAGGACCAGTCAGTAGCTCTTCTTGTGCTACATTATTTGGTGTCATTGCAAAGGTATCGACAGTTTGTAGACGGGCATCGTTGATCTTTTTCTGTATCTGCTCCTCCTGTACGGCATGGCTGTGTGCTCTGTGCGGCTGCTTCAAGTCGAATGAGCGTGCAGCTGCCTGAGAGCGGATGCCGCTACTGATAAAAACTGGGCGCGGCAGGAAGTCGCGCGCTCGAAAACAGCAATGGCGGCCGGAAGAAGGCTTTTCCAGCGGACCGCGCTTAGTTAGAACTATAGCGCGGTCCTGCCCAGGCTCCGTGCTGCGGCTAAGTCCCGTTCAAGGTCACCCACCAATATGGCGGCGCACATTACCAAACTAGAAATGGTATCAGCTTGTCTCAGATTAATGTGAGACGAAATTCTCGTCAGTACCATCTGTCATCAAGTATCGATTTCACACTTTGCCAAGAGGACTTGCTAAGAAATGTCACATCGCAAACTTACACTATTTTCTTGTCACACGTATGGACACACATTTAAATGTTCAAACTCTCTTCTCTGCACTCGAGATACTTGGTGATATACCGATGAGAAATGTTTCCCGTGATGCAGCTTAGCAGGTAACATGGTGGTGTCCTTTACATCTACCCCTCAATTCACATTCGAGTGCCTCACAAAGGATTCATCGAACCACTTTCGTCCTATTTCTCTGCCGTTCCATTTTCGGACAGAGCACGGAAGAAACAAACACTTAAATCTTTCCCTGTGAGCTCTGATATCTCTCTGTAGAGGTCTCTAACAATGAACCGTGATAATGACATGAAAAGCTGTGCGTGGTAGAACGTCATAGAAAAGTAATGCCCTTGTCTAAATTTTTACCTTGACGTGAAGGAGCTCTCATTTTATGTTTTGCGTAATTTCGCAAAAAGTATTTCTTTTTTGTCATATTACAGTATGGGTTTTGTAACATAGGCGTTTCGGTGGTGATGATGTAGGATATAAATTTCATACTCCATAGCGAGTTCTTCATTACGTTCTCATCTCTTAGAACTGAGAGTTTAGTAGGAAGTTTACATTTAATTTGAAACCTATCATATGATTGGTAACAGATGGAAATGCATTGCTTAGCTTTAAATGCGATTTGCATGCGATAATAAGCAGTTCGTATGGCATGACACAGACAGGGAACAGGGGATGGACTTTGATGGAGAGGATCATGCGCCCAATTGAGCGGATTGGCAGGACATTTGGACGGCTGTCGGGAAATGAGCTGTAGATTCGCTCGACATGTGTGACGCGGCGTCCACATTTATTGCTCTCGCGCATAATTCTGGTCCGCAATAGCAGCAGCGGGCAGGAATTGGAGCAATAGGCTGCTGAAGTGGTAAGCACAGACATTCACTGAAAGTCTGTTGCAGTACACTGGCGAGTGTCAGAAAAAGTACGAAGATGGAATAAAAGACATATAGGTATGTGTAAGTATAATGGTGTTACGGGACAGTTATTTCATGTGCCTACATCGACATCATACTCCTCAAAGCCAACAAGTGGTGTGTGGCGCAGGCTACTTCCCCTACCACTACGTGATTCCCCCTGCCCTGTTCAACCTGTGAATGGCGTGTGATTCTCGGTAAGCTCTGATTTTTACGAATTCTCTCATCGTGGTCATTACTTGAGATGTATCTGGGAGGAAGTGATATACTGTCCGACTCTTCCCAGAAATTGTTCTCTCGAAATTTCAATAGTAAACCTATAAGTGATGCACAACTCTTTTCTTGTAGCGTTTGCCACTAGAGTTTGTTGAGCATCTCTGCAATGCTGTTGCGCCGACCAAACGATCCCGTGACGGATCGCAGCGCCCTTCAAAAATGGTTTAGGTGGCTCTGAGCACTATGGGACTTAATTCTGAGGTCATCAGTCCCCTAGAACTTAGAACTACTTAATCCTAACTAACCTAAGGACATCACACACATCCATGCCCGAAGTAGGAATCGAACCTGCGACCGCAGCGGTCGCGCGTTTCCACACTGTACCGCCTAGAATCGCTCGGCCACATTTGCCGGCGCAGCGCCCTTCGTTGGATCATTTTTATCTCTTCTACCAGTCCTACCTGGAAGGGAGCTCATACTCATGAACAATACTCAAGAATCGGTCAAATTAGCCCCTTGTAAGACATTTCCTTGGTGGCTGAGTGATATTTCTTTAAGATTCTTCCTGTGAATTTCAGTCTGACATCTGCTTTTCCCTATTATTCGTTTCGTGTGGTCATTCCACTCAATGTCGATCAGGCTAGTTACTCCTAGATATTTTACGGTTGATAGTGTTTTCAGAAATTTGTCATCAATAGTGTACTTGTACAGTAGTGGATTTATTTCCCTATATATGTGCCTTATGTCATCTCTCCTTACGTTCAGCGTTAACTGCCAGAGCCTGCACTATACACCAAACCTTTGCCGGTAGTTCTGAACATCGATGCTGTCTTCTGGCTTTGCTGATTTCTTGTAGAGAACCGCGCACTCTTAAGGAGTTTTCGACTTTTTCTATTCGATCTTTTATGGAAGTTGTAAACAGTAACTGTTCTATCACACTTCCTTGTAGTACTCCAGAAATTACCTTTACATCTCACGATTTTGTTTCTTTAAGCGGGACGTGTAGGCTTCTGTATCTAAGGACGTCCTGAATGCAATTACAAATCTGGTAGACACTAGGTAAGCTTGTATTTAAACGAACGTGCTGGACGATGTCAAATGCCTTCCTGAAATCAAGGAACTCAGCGTCAACCTGAGCACTATTGTGGTAAAGAAGAAGTTCCTGGAAATTTGTGGACAATAAGCAGTTAACCTGAGTAAATGTGGTGCAATGCGCATGTTGTTGTTGTTGTGGTCTTCAGTCCTGAGACTGGTTTGATGCAGCTCTTTATGCTACTCTATCCTGTGCAAGCTTCTTCATCTCCCAGTACCTACTGCAACCTACATCCTTCTGAATCTGCTTAGTGTATTCATCTCTTGGTCACCCTCTACGATTTTTACCCTCCACGCTGCCCTCCAATGCTAAATTTGTGATCCCTTGATGCCTCAAAACATGTCCTATCAACCGATCCCTTCTTCTAGTCAAGTTGTGCCACAAACTTCTCTTCTCCCCAATCCTATTCAATACCTCCTCATTAGTTACGTGATCTACCCACCTTATCTTCAGCATTCTTCTGTAGCACCACATTTCGAAAGCTTCTATTCTCTTCTTGTCCAAACTGGTTATCGTCCATGTTTCACTTCCATACATGGCTACACTCCGTACAAATACTTTCAGAAACGACTTCCTGACACTTAAATCTATACTCGATGTTGACAAATTTCTCTTCTTCAGAAACGATTTCCTTGCCATTGCCAGTCTACATTTTATATCCTCTCTACTTCGACCATCATCAGTTATTTTGCTCCCCAAATAGCAAAACTCCTTTACTACTTTAAGTGTCTCATTTCCTAATCTAATCCCCTCAGCATCACCCGATTTAATTTGACTACATTCCATTATCCTCGTTTTGCTTTTGTTGATGTTCATCTTATATCCTTTCAAGACAGTGTCCATTCCGTTCAACTCCTCTTCCAAGTTCTTTGCTGTCTCTGACAGAATTACAATGTCATCGGCGAACCTCAAAGTTTTTACTTCTTCTCCATGAATTTTAATACCTACTCCGAATTTTTCTTTTGTTTCCTTTAGTGCTTGCTCAATATACAGATTGAATAACATCGGGGAGAGGCTACAACCCTGTCTCAGTCCTTTCCTAACCACTGCTTCCCTTTCATGCCCCTCGACTCTTATAACTGCCATCTGGTTTCTGTACAAATTGTAAATAGCCTTTCGCTCCCTGTATTTCACCCCTGCCACCTTCAGAATTTGAAAGAGAGTATTCCAGTTAACGTTGTCAAAAGCTTTCTCTAAGTCTACAAATGCTAGAAACGTAGGTTTGCCTTAATCTTTCTTCTAAGATAAGTCGTAAGGTTAGTATTGCCTCACGTGTTCCAACATTTCTACGGAATCCAAAATTGATCTTCCCCGAGGTCCGCTTCTACCAGTTTTTCCATTCGTCTGTAAAGAATTCGCGTTAGTATTTTACAGCTGTGACTTATTAAACTGATAGTTCGGTAATTTTCACATCTGTCAACACCTGCTTTCTTTGGGATTGGAATTATTTTATTCTTCTTGAAGTCTGTGTGTATTTCGCCTGTCTCATACATCTTGCTCACCAGATGGTAGAGTTTTGTCATGACTGGCTCTCCCAAGGCCATCAGTAGTTCTAATGGAATGTTGTCTACTCCCGGGGCCTTGTTTCGACTCAGGTCTTTCAGTGCTCTGTCAAACTCTTCACGCAGTATCTTATCTCCCATTTCATCTTCATCTACATCCTCTTCCATTTCCATAATATTGTCCTCAAGTACATCGCCCTTGTATAAACCCTCTATATACTCCTTCCACCTTTCTGCCTTCCCTTCTTTGCTTAGAACTGGGTTGCCATCTGAGCTCTTGTTATTCATACAAGTGGTTCTCTTCTCTCCAAAGGTCTCTTTAATTTTCCTGTAGGCAGTATCTATCTTACCCCTAGTGAGACAAGCCTCTACATCCTTACATTTGTCCTCTAGCTATCCCTGCTTAGCTATTTTGCACTTCCTGTCGATCTCATTTTTGAGGCGTTTGTATTCCTTTTTGCCTGCTTCATTTAATGCATTTTTATATTTTCTCCTTTCATCAATTAAATTCAGTATTTCTTCTGTTACCCAAGGATTTCTATTAGCCCTCGTCTTTTTACCTACTTGATCCTCTGCTGCCTTCACTACTTCATCCCTCAGAGCTACCCATTCTTCTTCTACTGTATTTATTTCCCCCATTCCTGTCAATTGTTCCCTTATGCTCTCCCTGAAACTCTGTACAACCTCTGGTTCTTTCAGTTTATCCAGGTCCCATCTTCTTAAATTCCCACCTTTTTGCAGTTTCTTCAGTTTCAGTCTGCAGTTCATAACCAATAGATTGTGGTCAGATTCCACATCTGCCCCTGGAAATGTCTTACAATTTAAAACCTGGTTCCTAAATCTCTGTCTTACCATTATATAATCTATCTGATACCTTTTAGTATCTCCAGGATTCTTCCAGGTATACAACCTTCTTTCATGATTCTTGAACCAAGTGTTAGCTATGATTAAGTTATGCTCTGTGCAAAATTCTACAAGGCGGCTTCCTCTTTCATTTCTTCCCCCCAATCCATATTCACCTACTATGTTTCCTTCTCTCCCTTTTCCTACTGACGAATTCCAGTCACCCATGACTATTAAATTTTCGTCTCCCTTCACTACCTGAATAATTTCTTTTATCTCGTCATACATTTCATCAATTTCTTCATCATCTGCAGAGCTAGTTGGCATATAAACTTGTACTACTGTAGTAGGCATGGGCTTTGCGTCTATCTTGGCCACAATAATGCGTTCACTGTGCTGTTTGTAGTAGCTAACCCGCACTCCTATTTTTTTATTCATTATTAAACCAACTCCTGCATTACCCCTATTTGATTTTGTATTTATAACCCTGTAATCACCTGACAAAAGTCTTGTTCCTCCTGCCACCGAACTTCACTAATTCCCACTATATCTAACTTTAACCTATCCATTTCCCTTTTTAAATTTTCTAACCTATCTGCCCGATTAAGGGATCTGACATTCCACGCTCCGATCCGTAGAACGCCAGTTTTCTTTCTCCTGATAACGACGTCCTCTTGAGTAGTCCCCGCCCGGAGATCCGAATGGGGGACTATTTTACCTCCGGAATATTTTACCCAGGAGGATGCCATCATCATTTAATCATACAGTAAAGCTGCATGTCCTCGGGAAAAATTACGGCTGTAGTTTCCCCCTGCTTTCAGCCGTTTGCAGTACCAGCACAGCAGGGCCGTTTTGGTTAATGTTACAAGGCCAGATCAGTCAATCATCCAGACTGTTGCCCCTGCAACTACTGAAAAGGCTGCTGCCCCTCTTCAGGAACCACATGTTTGTCTGGCCTCTCAACAGATACCCCTCCGTTGTGGTTGCACCTACGGTACGACCATCTGTATCGCTGAGGCACGCAAGCCTCCCCACCAACGGCAAGGTCCATGGTTCATGGGGGGGCAATGCGCATATGTAGGTGGAATGCCCTGATATTCTTTAACGACGCCAATAGGCATCAGTCAGCGCAATATATCACAACTTTCGAATACCTATGGTATCTGCATCATTCTCCTCTGTTGCGGCATTATTTAGCAGTCTCTTAAAAATATTTTGATTTTAAGCTGTGGACTCAAGTACAAATGTGTTTTAAAGCGCTGAAACGTAGCGTAACTAGTCTTGCAAGTGGTTACGGTTTACATTTTCGAATCTCGTACGTGTCTTACATTTCTGAGCGATGGTTCTGTGCATACTCGTGTATTACTATCGCAACTGTCTTTGATGTATTCTTATGTATTGTATACAAAGTGTTTTGGATAAGATGTCTTCCTCTGCAACTCACATAATAATACATGTAAGAATTATATACTTCGACATGTAGGCGTATGAAATATTACTCTTTCTCTGGAATTATGAACGTAGTTCATAAAGTTACATTCCGAACAGTTACAGAGATAGGCTTCAATTTTTAAATAAAACACTATTGTTTTCTGTCATGCGTCTGATGTATGGAAACTCACTCTTTACAAAACAATTACTGTCAATTTTCGTTAGGCAGCTAGAAACTTTTAAAGATGTAGGTATGGGTGCAACGCTCAGAACATAATTTTCTGTGTCCAGATGCATATTCTGGTGGCGGTATTTTCATGTAAGTGACATATTCAAAGGAGTTCCGATTTTCGAGACCATCGAACACGATACGCCTTCTAAATGACATGCAGGCGAGATCTGGGGTTCCTGATATCGCGGAGTGCCAAGCTCCTTTGATGCTCTGTTTGAAATCGCGTTCGGTTATATCGTAGAATGTATAGTTGCTCTGTCATATACAAAGCCAGTAGTAGTGTACAAACAGGTACAGTAACTGATGTAAAGTAAGCGAACCCCAGATGACTTCACACAGCACAGCGAGGAAACTTGTCGCCCTGTGAAATCAAAAGCTTTACATCTCATCCGCAAGTCGTTTGCAAGAGCTATACTTTCGGGATAGTGAGCATTTGTTTGAGTACCTCACTTAAATGATAATTACGTACGGCGTTCTGTGTCCACAGCCAGAATTTGAACTTTTCTAACCCCAGAGTCAAAACTGATAGAAGTTTTATTTAAATTTATTTGTACACATTTAGTTTAACTGCATCGGCTACATGATACAAAACACTAATGTTACATTTAAAAAATTGTAAAATGTTGCTCTAAGTCTACGGAAAATATTTATATAAACAATGTTCGTGACTGCACAGGAAGAGGAGAGTTTCTTACGTTTGTCTATCTAGCTTCATATTGCTTTCATTTCATATTGTTAAGTTTTGTAAGTTAGAGTGGGAGAGGGATGGAGAGAGAGGGGGGAGAACAAGAATGGTCCTACGATCCCGTCATAATACATCCTGACGATACTCCACTGTCTGGTAAACACTCGCTTTCAAAAACGTACTGGGAATATAGTACTTTCATTTCTGTGTTATTATTAATTAAATACACGAGTACTATCTGTATTACGAGTAAGAAACTAAAAACTGCATGTTGTAATCAAAAATTAGGAAATTAAAAAAGAAATTGCTTCTCTACCCATAATCTTACTAATGAATTCTGCCCTGTTCACTAACTGGGCATCGGAGATAAACGATACTGAATCAAAACACTCGTCGCACACGTGGTCACAATGTTGCCAAACTGTCTTTATTTGACGTCGATTTTCTGCCGAAAATATGCATGGGATGAAATTTTGTTAGGGGTATTTGTTCACTGTTAGCATATGCTGTGGTGCAATGGGATCGAATTTTGGTTCAACCTGTATACTTGTTCCTAGTTTTACATTAAACGGAAAATGGTACTGTCTCGACACAGGCAGTTGCTTTTCAGAGTGAAACGTTATGTTAGTGGCCAACGACGTCTGGTGTGTTCTTGAATGTATTGTCCATGTTGGTGGTTTTGTGCCTGTTCAACAGATGGTCAGACAACAATTAAGACTTTTGTGCTTCTGCTGTGCATAGTGACAGGTGATATAAACAGTTTTACTACAGAAGACCCATCTGCCAATGAGGAAAATGACGCTTTTGGAACTTGACTATAGAGCACTGATGAGTCAAATCTCCGTAACAGTCACCCCTCGGATCAGGATTTTTACTGGGTGTGGAAACTGAGTTGATAAGGTGGTGATATCACAAGTGCATGAGGCCAAGCTTACGGCTAAGATCGACCTGTTGCGCACATGATGTGTAGTTTCGAACATACTGATCCACACCACGTTTCCTCAGAATGCACCAAAAATTTTTTGCTACCCTTCTGTCCTCCGTTCTCTGATCACAGTGATGCAACAACAAATGGTCATGTGTTTTTTGCAACACTTCGTTCCTCAACAACAATGGGACCATTTAGTGTTTTCTGCATTTTGTTGAGTTACATGGTAAACCCACGTGTAATATGAAGTGCAGCTGCGTCCTAAATTCTTGAGAGTATGTGTCATTTGCCTGCGCTTTATGCGAGTCATTCACGCTCTTCCCAAGCGGCTGTGGCACTGCGACCTTGCGTCTCAAAGTATCCATGTCTGTGTGGTTTTTTCACGGGTTTGTGAATGTAGTCGAAGTCACTCTACTTAAGAGTCCACCTTATGAACCTGCTAGAGGGATCCTTAAAAGCTAAATAGCATTTCAGTTGAGGATAGCCTGACACAACTTCGAATTTCTGTGCGTACAAGTAACATTGGGAATAGATGTTCCCACAGATCACTTACACCATCCGCTTCTCTGTAGTAGAGTAATAGCTTTCTGTTGTGTTTTTGTGTCACAACGCATATGCTTCGGATGCTCCTGATGATCTGCATCCAGAGAGAGAAGCATACAAGAGCACTATTCTGACGTCACAGGAAAGAACGAATTCTTTGTCAAAACCAGGAAACACTAGTACCAGGTCTCCTATTAATGATAGTCCCAATGCATAAAAGGCACACTCAGATTCTGGCAACCATTTAAATTTAACACCTTTTTTCAGCAAAATAATTCATGGTTGAGCAATCTATATGGATCTTTTACAAATTTGAGGTAAACTTACACGGGCCCAGAAAAGAGTACAACTGTTTTCTTGTTTGAGGGGTTGGAAATTCAGAAGCTGTGGACACTAAACGGCGATCAATTCGTAGGCCTTCAGCACTAATAACATAACTTGACTTGAGAATGTGGAAAATTACCTTTTTCGATTTTTTGTGCTACACTTGTTCACCATATCCTACTGAATAGTTCCTCCAACCATTTTACATGTCCATTCATAGCTTCTGAAAAAACTGTAATATCATCAAGACATTCTATGCATTTTATGTGTTTTAGGCCACGCAAAACCTCGTCTAGCAAACTCTGAAATGTGGCTGGTGCATTTTTAAGCCTGAGTGGATACTGCAATATTGTAAATGCCCCCATGGAGTCGTGAAAGCTGTTTAAGGTCCTTCATATGGAGATAATCACTCCACAAATCCATTGTGGAGAAGTATTTGAATCTGCCTAAGTTATCAAGAATCTCCGTGATACTGGGTATCAGAAAGGCATCGGTGCTGGTTCGAGCATTCAGGTATCTATACCCGCTACAAAAGCGATATTTTTTGGTGCCATCTATCGACTGTTTTGGGACCAGGGCCATTGGTGTCACACATGGAGTACCTCCGGGTTCTATGATCCCTTCTACCAGCCAGTCAATGAAATCTTCTATGTGTGGTTGTAATTTGCTTTGGTATATAATATGGATTCCTGTAAAGAGCAGCCTTAGTTTCTGTCAGTATGCAGTGTTACATGACCGGGATCATGGACAATTTACCCCATGAATTAAACAGATTCTTAAATTTCAACGGTAGTTCTTCCATAGCTCTCCGGTCACTGCTCTGCAGATGACTCACTTTGTAATGTAATGCAGAATCATTGATGGAATGCTTGTGGCTGCAGTCATATGTGACCCACCTATATCCTCTTCATCCAAAATATCCAATGCGACTATTATTAAGCCCTTTGATCGACACATATTATCCACTGTCCAGGCTACTTGAAATTATACTTTCACCATTCACATTAGTAATGCATGTTACACTTCTGCATACAAAACAGTGCATAATATCCAAATGCTTGTTATTTTAAAGTGGCTGAACCACATATAACATCTCTTGTGGTAGATATGTACTCACAGAGACCCAACCTACTTTTATGGAATCTTACAGTAAATTATCATGAGATATCCAAGTGTGCTTGCATGCCGTGCAGATAGCGACACAGTCATGATTGTGCACCTTACGAGATTTTCTGAGTTGTGACGGTATCACCCTGTTGGAAAAAATCTACTCCTAGCTCAGCTCTACCCTGTGAAGTATCGATTTTATCACGATGTTTCGTTAGGAAATCAATCCAGAGAATTGCAGAATACCCTTCACCAACCCTTGGAAACCCATCCGTGTGCTCAGAAATAGCGCGAGTCCCAATATTAAACTTCAGAAATGTTGTCCCCAGTGACCTTGCAATATACAGTTATCACCAGTATCACACAACTTGTAACACAGGCGCCCTAATGTTTTTCTGTCCAAGAGATCTAGCGCGACGAAAGAGACATGCGACCCTGTATCTACTGAAAACGAACTTCCACGAACCGCATTTCATCTCTTCATGTAATTCTGCAATAGTGCTGTTGTGTCTAGGAATCCCACCTGCTCGGTTCACTAGACAATCAATCAAACAACTCGTATTAATGAGTTTAATTACAAATTACAGATACTTAAGTCTGCCAATTACACAGATGTGTCGCAAGCAAAGGGCAACATACGAAATAAACAGTCTTTGCAGTGCCTGCTGATTTATAACTGACAAAAGTCTTTCCTGAACTGCTATCGAAATGCCTAATGTTGGCGCTGTTATCCAGTTCGCTATCGTTGACGCTGCTATAGAAGTGGGCTGCCACCAGTCGGGAACGGCGTTTATCCTCTTCACATAGGGGCCGCTGCTGTCGCGGTTTGTCATCCTGGAAGGCGGTCGGTCAGCGTACGGTGGGCTGACCTCTTCTCACAGCCTCCTCTTCCCTGTCGTTCCCGACTGGCGTGCCGGCGCTTGGTTTTACGCCGTATCAGGTACACTTTATGGGGAACATTTTTCGGCAGCTGATATGTCTTCATTCGTGTTTAACAAACCATTTTTCTAATACCGATTTTCCTGTTTCTCACGCCTGTATTACCGTTCTTTGTGATTCACTCCTCCACAGTCATAACATTCCGGTTGATCGACAATGTAGTTGGACATGGCCCGCACATCCACACTTATGATGTCTTGTTGCTAAAGAAGAAATATGACAGTCACCACTTCCCCTAGTCTCTGTGTCTTGTTTCCAACTGTGTGGCGATTCTATAGCTGCAGCCAAATCAGGCAGATTCAAATGTTCAAATGTGTGCCAAATCTTATGGGACTTAACTGCTAAGGTCATCAGTCCCTAAGCTTACACACTACGTAACCTAAATTATCCTAAGGACAAACACATACACCCATACCCGAGGGAGGACTCGAACCTCAGGCAGATTCTCCAGCCTAACTCTACGTAACATTTCAGCAGTAATACAACGCAAAAATCTGTTCAGAGCCCCGTTATGAGCCTAGCGCTGTCTTAAATCCATCCTTCTACGTTTACTCTTGCGTTTGGACGTTGATTTTCTGATCTGGGAATGATTCAACAGATGCATTATGCTTCTGCTTTAACGATTCCAGTTGCTCCCTAAAGAAGCGAATGTTGTTCTGCACACGATACCACTGTCATGAACATTCAGCTAACTGTTTGAATGTTTGCGCAGTACGCAAGGTATATGCGTCCTTAGTGCCCATACTAACTCTTTTTCTCACTTTTGAGAGTGTGATGCTTCCGTCCAAGATCAGAGAAGGTTATGAAGTTATCACAGTCAGAACGTACATTCCAAACCCGAGGTGGTGTTACCAGTGTCATCGTTTCAACCACACTCGAATGTCCAGTTGGCACCCGGCCAAATTTGTATCCTGTGGTACGGATGCTCATGAGGGCGAATGTCTGGCTCCTTCCCCTGCTGTATCAACTGCAAAGTAAGCCTTAACGTTTGCAATCAACCGAAAATTGGACATACGAACTCAAATTTCACCAGACCAAGCGCCCAACCGGTCTGTAGCTAAGACATCATCAAGAAAAGCGGATATGTCCTCTGTTGGCTTGCCAGAAAAACACAATATTAAATTTGGTACAGCTGGATTGATAGGAAAGGATACACTCAGTATAGTATCAATTTCCTAAAGTTGCCCTGGTACTTGTTGCTTCTCAGCACACAGTAGCTCTGCCTAGTCTTTATAACAGTCTAATTCCCCGGCTTACTATTCAAAAACTGCTTGTAACCTAACTCTTTGCTCTTTCATAGCAGACACAGAACCACTCGCCTTAGCACTTCGTGTTTCTATCAGCATAGTGTATATTTTGCTACTACCCAAAAATAGAGACATGTAACAAACTGAAGAGCTAAGGAAACTGGTACACCTGCCTAATATCATGTAGGCCCCCTGCGAGCACGCAGAAGTGTCGCAAAACAACGTGGCACGGACTTAATTAATGTCTGAAATAGTCAAGGGGGAACTGACACCATGAATGCTGCAGGGCTCTCCATAAATCCGTAAGAGTAGGAGTGGGTGGAGATCTCTTCTGAACAGCACTTTTGCAAGGCATCCCAGATATGCTCAGTAGTGTTAATGTCTGGTGAGTTTGGTGGCCAGGGAAAGAGTTTAAACTCAAAAGAGTGTTCCTGGAGCCACTTTGTAGCAATTCTGGACGACGTGTGGGACGTCGCGGTGTTCCGGTGGGATTGCGGAAGTCCATCAGAATGCTCAATGAACATGAATGGATGCAGGTGATCAGACAAGATGCTTACATACGTTGTAAGATGTGAAACAAATAACACTTCTTACACTGAATTCCTGAAACAATTCCAGTTAAATCGATACGCCACACAGCATAGTTACGTGAAAATGTACGAATTGTTGATAGACAAAGCAAATAAACAAGCCATCGTTTCGTGAACATAAACAACTAACATCCCGCTAGTAATTGCATGCAGGTAATTTCCCAGACCCAAGCTATGAGACCCAATTGTGAGGGAAGGAGAATTTTATGACAGCAACGCCCGTACCAGTGTTAGGCTGAAACCCTCTTAACTGGACATCTAGCGGACACAATGAGACGCCGGAGCCAGCGGCAAAAGCTGCCCTTGTCCCTGCTTTTAACGACGACCCTTCACAAAGCCTTTCTACAGGCACACGGCTGGAGAGGGCAGATAAACGACCGGAGAAACCCTAGTCACTGTAGCCACCTGTGTTAAAACTTGCAAAAAACCAAAAGCTGTTTATCTCAGTATTACGTAGCAGAAGTTAAACTCTGCCCTACGAAAGAAACGACGCCTGTGATATGCTACAAAAACTTTAGTCGCTGCAGTACGAACGGTATGATTGACCAGAAAGAAAACGTGTGGCCACCACTTTGATGTAGGCAAATGTAGACAGAGAAATTCGCTCTTGCTCTTGCAACAAATCGTCGTGTGTTTGACCAACGCGACTCGCGCCATGCTGAGACGATTGCGAGAGTCATTATGTGAACACTTGTTCACAGGTTCGTCTTAACTCGTAAGGAGTTAAACTGCAAAGTCTCCTAGTATGGAGACTCGTACCCAGCACTGACAGTTAACACTTGCGAACAATTTGAGGAAAATGACTTAAGCGCTATTCCAGCCAAATACCACGCCAATTAACTAAGCTACGCAACAACTAGGAGTCACGGCTTCACCGAAGACATAGTAAATGTATCAGACTGGTGTTAAACAGCCGAGAGAGATTTAGAATAGATTCTCCGGTTCATAGCTTGCGCCAAATGGTGCCACTGTCGCCGTTGACGAAAGATAAACAAGCGCGTTCGTCTTAACCCAGCAAGTGATATTCAGACAATGTGAACGGCGGTCGCCCCTGTCTCTCCTATTTTTTTATACAGTCAACCACGTTCTGTAGTTAAACGTATTCACTATTGCCGGGCTTAATTGAAGCATAAACGCTAGATATCTGATTCAACAAAAATAATTGATCAGCCACTGTAGCGTGTTTTACACTCTGAAGTTTTTGAATTGTTTTAATTATGTACAATTTTTGATTGCTCTTTACTGACTATTATCCATTAATTGGTTATTTCAATTGTGCATTTTTAGTTTAATTGATATCTGCGGCCCTAGATGTATTTAATTTGTATTTTATCGACCCCCAGACTTGGTCATCAACCATATTACAATTAAGGAGCCTTAGAATAGTTAGGAATTTCACTTCACAGTTGGGAACACCCAATGTCAATATTTTACCATCCTGTATGTACTATAATTATAATATTATGAAGTCATACTTAGAGAAAAAATAAACCTTGTGTACGAAAATCTAAGATTTTCATTTTTTGGTAACATATAGTTTCACCTGAACCCACAGACTATTGTCTATTAGCGATAACGTTTTTTGTACAGGGAGTGTAGTGGAACTGACATTGAGCTCCTTGTATCCTTACATCATTGTCCTTACTGCTGCTTTTTTCTTAACTCTGCGTTCGTCAGATGTTATCTTCCTACCTTGCAGGGCATAGGTTCAACACCAATCCCCTGAAACACTCACAGAGCGTCCTTGCGCAACTGTGGCAGGAAGATAGATCAGAACCAATCTCACACATGTTAGAACGTGTATCTAGACGTATCACGGTCCCATATCACTTGAACTGCACACGCCCCAACCCATTACAAAGCATCCACCCGTTTGAACAGTCTCCTACTGACATGCAGGTTCCACGGATCCATGAGGTTTTCTGCATACCCGTACATGTCCATCTACTCGATATAATTTGAAGCGAGACTCGTCTGACCAGACAACATGTTTCCTGTGTCAGTGTTGACAGGCCCAGGCGAGGCGTAAAGCTTTGTATCGTGCAGTCAGCAAGGGTATGAGAGTGGGCCTTCGGCTCCGAAAGCCCTTATTGATGAAGTTTCATTGAATAGTTTGCATGCTGACATTTGTCCCAGCATTGAAATCTGCTACAATTTTCGGAAGGGTTGCACTTCTGTCACGTTGAATGATTCTCTTCAGTCATTGGTCTCGTTCTTACAGGATCTTTTTCAAGCCGCAATGACGTCAGAGAAGTGAAGTTTTACCGGATTGCTGGTATTCACCCGGCAATCGTGAAATAGGCTTACGGGGAAATCCCCACTTCATCGCTACTTCTTAGATGCTGTGTCCCATCGCTCGCGCGCCGACTATAACACCTAGTTCAAACTCACTTAAATTTTGTTAATCTGCCATTGTAGCAACATTAACCGATTTATCAACAGCGCCAGACGCTTGTCTTATATAGGCATTGCCGACCGCAGCGCCGTATTCTTCAGGTTTGCATATCTCTGTATCTGAAAACATATGTCTTTACACATTTCTTTGGAGCTTCAGTATGTGACACAAAAGGGAACGAACCAGCTTCATATTAAAGAGCACACCATACACAACAGGTTATTCTAGTTCTTACAGCATATCATAGCCCACCTACACTCGCTACAATCTCATTCCAAATGACAGCAACGTCGATATGGGTGACACAGCCTTCGCTCATGGCAAATCGTATCCAGTAAGTTTTAAAATGTACACATGATTGGTGTTGAATATGACACACTACAGTTAGCCTTAAAACTACACAAGTCATGATGTTCACTTGCTTGTACAAGAGTTACTGTCATATTAAAATGAATGTCCCAACGATCCAACATCGCCAATGACACAATAAAAATTGACAATTAGCAGCTAAACAAAATACTTTTCATCAGAGTCCTGCTTTGTATGAAACGTTGATTCTCAGGTTCACAGAATGCCGAAGCAAAGCTGCTGTGGTGATGACGATGACGTCAGAGGCTGGTGCTGATCGCAGTAGTGACAGTGTGAGGCCCTCTTCTCGTCTCATGTTACAGCGGCGAGAGCATGAGGACCACCTCTGATCTCTAGTTGTAGTGGACCCCTATCGGGTCAGGGTTTTTAGCGCACATGGAGGCTGAGCGGATGACTTGGTGACGCTGTAGGTGCAGGAAGCAGAGGTTGAGAGCTGGCGCGGGTGGGTGTCATATGCCCTAAAGTATCAGTGAAACAGCGTTGTCTGAAAACATATTCATTACCCGTGCTTTTACGGTACGTATTGTCTTCTATGGAGCGGCAGAAGGTGTGTTGATTCGCACACTCCAATGTGACAAGGGATGCGGACAACGTGTTTCATTGGCTGTGGCCGTGGTATTAGTCAGTACCCGACTGTGATATCGCGCAGGTAGTTGTAAAAGGCGTCTGTAAACGAAAGCCTGCTGTAAGTCATGTGTGCGTAAGCGGGCATCAGCAGCATAATACAGACGGCGTCTGTGACGAATGTAGAAGTCTAGCAGCAAAATCAGCAACGCAGCATACAGCCAGGGAGGCGGTACTTAGGAGTCTTACGCAAGAGGTTGTTGGGGGTAGTTCTCAGTCAATCGGTACGGTCCATCACCAGTGGAAGGACCAGGCTCGTCCAATTCTTCTTCAGTGATGAAGGTGACTCAACAGAACTGGCATTTCCAGCAGCTAAGTTCCCCTGCAACCAGGTGACTGCAGTCTCGGAGGCCAAGTCTTATCTCGGCAGCGCTTAGCACATCACGCCTCGCCAGGCAAATTATTCTGTAACTAGCTAGAGTGTCATTCAATCGGAATGGGATATGCATTGAACATAACCAAACACTGAGTCTGACGCTTCTGAAACGGTCGTGTTTAAGCTGGATATAACGCCATCGCGGCTGGCGATGCAGTCATTCGTCCTAGTTATCTGGAGGTGTCAGTGGACTCGTCCCCAACGTGGTGTCTTAATTATTGCCATTCCCACTTGCCTTCACAATTTCCGTCAGTGCTGCAACGCCGCGGAGAGGTTGAGCTCAGAGGTTACATGTTATACCGCCGTATTCCAGGGCTTGCTGAATGGCGAGTTGGGTGCTATCATACTACGCCGTTTTTACTCCCTTATCACGGCTCGGCTCGGTGTGGAAATCTATTACGGCCGGCGCCCTGCATTCTGCACCAGTGGTACTCCTTACACGCCCCAGCTGGCGACTGTGATTGTGATACCCATATTAGCTGAATCCGATTCTCTTCCGGCTGCACCAAGTAATAATTCCAAAAAATTATACGGATGCACAGTAGGTGGATCTACTGTGCAACAACTTTATGACTACTGCTCACGACGAGACCGAATGCCATTTGATGGCGTTGTGAACATGCGACACGCTGAGGAAACATAAACGGAGTAGAGATGAAGGAGGAGTCATCCCAGGGACGATGTGGGTCAGAAATGGGTAAATTCACGTATCTGACTCTGACAAAGGGAGGATTGCTGCTTATGTCGCAGCGCATTCCGACTAACAATTCGGAAACAGCTAGACTGCTCGATTGTCCTGGGGCGGCTGTTGTGAGCATCCATGAAAAGTGCTTGAAGGATGGTGAAATCATGAAAGGTCGAAAGTGGTGGATGTCAACACCTCTTCACAGAGCCTGGAGGTCTCTCCATAAAGAAGGGTAGATTGTGATCTGTAGCATGGTAAGTTTTCGGAGGACACTGTTGAAGGACGTCGTTGAACACGGAGTTCTGCAGCAGCGAATCCTAAACGTTCCTACATTGATCCTACGACATGATAATTTTAAGTTGGAGGACGTACGGGAGCTTCAAAATTTGAGATTGGTTCGGTGAGAAACGCCGTAAGTAGCCTGAATATTTTTAAACCAAAAGAGGGAAGACATTCTCGCAAGCAGAGATGATACGCAATCAGCATAGTAACTGAAGCAAATAAAAACTTGACACAGGGAATCACTGTGTCACTTTCGGGTTAAACCGACGACATATGGGGTTAACAACATATACATGCTATCTAGTTCACAAGAACAGATCAAAAACATTAACTGCTGTGGCGCTATCGAACTAGAGTGTAACATTAACAGCACATCAACATTTATTTTCCTGATATTGGGGCAGAAACTGGGTGGTAAGTAAAATCCTGGAAATTATCACGATATTTATTTAACAGCAATGCACCCTCACCCCACCCCCCACCCCCCACCCCGCCCTTGCGGCGCCGACCGCATTGCCACCCGATCCGCCCCCACCAGTCAGCCCGCACGCTATTCATACGTTTCTTTCGTCAGTCGACTCGACTGAATCGAGTTATCGAGTTGTACTTTCCTATGCAGCAGACGCGTCCGCGTTATCGTATTTTATACGTTTCTATCCGCCATGTAGATAGTTAACACATACCTACGAGAAATGTCGCCGCCATTCTACTGATATCGATGAGTTATTCTGTCCGGCATTTGTTCGAGAAAAGTCGCGAATATTCTACTGTTTTCTTGTCCAGACAACCTTCGATACGTAGCGTTACAAATACGGACTATTCGCCGAATACGAAGCTAGTTTACATTTAGAAGAAGGAATATTAAGACTGAAGAGTGAATAAGTAAAAAGTACTAGTTGTAGCAAGTGCAAATGCGAAGATTAGTCAAAAATGAGAGTGATCAGTTGATTGTGAAGTATTAATAATAGTAAGTCATAGTAACTTCTCAGTAAAAATGTGGTTACGAGACTCGTACGAGACTCGTAACAATATTTTTACTATTAACGTAACAATAGTTTTCCATATCTAACTCCTATTACTAGATAGGGATGGGAAACTATTGATGCCTGTATCTCCGGTAATAGTGACTTTCGAGAGGATTACTAAAAACACGTTGTTACTATATAAGCCTTCTATCGAATGCACTAGAAAGGAACGGAATTGACAATAAAAGTTCCACACACATAAATTGGCGGATGACGTCATCATTGGAAACTCTCCCTTATGTGATACGCCGTAAGGTGCACCCTGACTTGTCGCTTTTACAATAGATAAAAGTCTGGAAGCGAACATTCTGGCAGCTAATGTTCTCGAAACAACTGAGCCACATATATAACGGAAGCAGAGTCACTGCCAGGTAGTCAGTTAGAAAGCTTCAGTCGTTGCAATTACTTGGAAGTGATAAAAAGTGAACAACTGCGATTATTGGCTGTTATCACGGACTTCAGTCAGTGTGATGCTTGGTGATCTTAGAAATACGCGGAGTGTGACTGTGTGTGATTTAGTGCTAAGTGTACTAGCGTAGTTTTTCAACACTGCGGCGTAGAAAGACACAGCTGACGTCGACAATGAAGGAGGATCGACTTAATGGGTTAGCTATGTTCAACACTCACCCTGACATTGATTGTCCTATTGACGATATAATTAACCAATTTGCCAGGAAGAAGAGGCTAATAGAATTCATCATTTAAGGAAGAGAACCACAATTGTAAAATTTTTGTATCACAAGATGGCATTGTCTTGTATATGTGTATAATCAGTTTAAATAAAACTTTCTTAAACTTTGCATGAGACTTGATTATTTTTTATTACAATAAAAGAAAAGGTAGTTCAAGATATCTTGAGCGCGCACTCCTTGAGGTTTTTCTGTATCTGCCACTGATGCACCTCCTGTACTTTTCAAATTGTTGCAACAAACAAGCAACAGAAATTCAGACAACAAGACACATATCTGTTTAGGAGTAGCTTACAATTGTTAATCACTGGTCAGACAAAATATAAAAGCGGTAAGAACAAATATACTCTCTGCGACTCTCCATGTCTGTAAGGAAAAGTTAAGACACAAAATCTGAAGAGGTTCTGAATTACCTGGTGGTAATCAGAGGAGCCACTTGTTATAGAAATACATGAATAGAAAAGTGTACGAATCTTTCTCAAACAATAGCTGCTCTGATACAGCGTAAGCTTAGCCAGTCAGTGAGTTAGAATATAAAATTATTTCAGACCATGGCACCATCCCTATAGTCGTATGATATACAATCCACGTGGATTTTGAGACAAAATGAGGACGCTGAAATTAATCAGTTAGACCCATAATTTGTATAGAGCGGCAAGCAAAATCCCGTCGGTAGTGTTAGGTGAGGGAAGACAGAAAAATTCATTCAGCCTGAGTGCCTCCTAGCTGCCTATACATCCACGAGGTTCATCATAAAAATATATGTATCACGCAGTCGAGCAATTAAATTAACAATATACTGGGGTGAGTCAATAAAGAAGTCACAACCTAAAACAAAGACGTCAGAGCAGCGTGTACCAGCGCGAAATTTATTTTCCTTTTCAACATATTCCCTTTTTAAACATAAACACTTATCCCACCAAACAAAGGAAAATCCAGGATAGAATGTAACTATACTATGAAAAGAAAGTTTCTACTCACCATATACCGGAGATGCTAAGTCGGAGATAGACACAACAAAAATACTGTCACAAATAAGCTTTCGGCCAGAATGGCCTTCGTCAAAAAGTGGTTTCAGTTACCAGAGACTGCAGTCATGTATGTGTGAGTTGCGTTTGCGCGCGCGCGCCCGCGCGCTCGTGTGTGTGTGTGTGTGTGTGTGTGTGTGTGTGTGTGTGTTTGTGTGTCTGTGTCTGTTGTCTATTTTTGACGAAGGCCTTTCTGACAAAAGGCTTATTTGTGACATACTTTTTGTTGTACCTATCTGCGGCTCAGCAACTCCACTGTATGGTGCGTATCAACTTCCCTTTTCATAACACTTATCTCATCGTTCGACAAGGGGTTAAAAGACTACTACATAGAATTCTTGTGGCAGCGTTCGCATCTAACGAGTGACCTCCCGAGATATAACAAGTTTATTTGGTTTCTTAACTTGCTGCAACCCAAACGACCGACATGTCACTGGGGCGGCGATTACCCCTGTATGGGGAAAAACGTGCCACCACCAATTAAACGGGGCGGCTGGAAGCTTCTTGTTTGCGACGTTTTTTATCATTTGCCGAATTCCTGTATCAAACTGGACACAAATCTCCACTAAATACAGTTCTAAACACATACGGGACGAATTTCGCTTCGAACTTGTTCTGGGGACAATCCCGTGGCACATATGAAACGCGTTGTCCTAGTCAGGTACACAGTCATAGGCACCTGCCATCTTCGTCTGACTACAGAATGCTGTGTATCGGCTACTTTCCACGTGGCTTATGCTGCCACCTTCTGGATACGTAAAAGTGCTAAATTTAAAACGGTATGCAGCATTCTTGAATTTGTGACTTATTTAATGATTCACCCTGGTACATAAAAATGCCAAGGAAACCATACTTGCAGCATATTAAATTGAGGAGGGTGACATTATGGAAATACTTATTCCGTCTGTGGAAGATCTAATGCACCACTGTCCATACGGTTCGTCACACAATGTAAGTATCTCAAAACTGAACAATCAACTAACCAATTTACATTGATACAGGTACCAAAACTCTTTTCTAGAATTTATAGAGAAAAGGGAGACGCCATGAACACAGTCATTCAGCGTGAACTACATCTGACTCACAACCCATGTGGTTCATTACGCAAAGAAAGTATCAGAAAACTGAAAAATTAATTCAACTTCTAATGCAATCTCGGACAGTCTACACAAACACAACTGTCGTGGATGGGTGTGGGCTTATTTTCTCTCGCGGTAAGCCATCTTCATCGTTCGTGCTCACCATTCCCTACCCGCACCATTATAGCCCCGATGGAGTCCACAGATACGGTTATTACCAACTTTGACTGCATGACACTCCGCGACGTTTCTGCGTAGAAACAAAGACGCAGTACTTAGTTACTTTGAAACTCCTGCTAGTTTGATAATATAGGGGTTTCTACAGTATCAATTATCGCAGCAACGGTATATGGCAGGTGTCTGCCTGACGTTATTCACTTTATATATAGTAGAACACAGACAACATTTATATAAAATATGTTAATTTCTGTTTTGGAGCCCACAGATACATGTTTTTGTTGTGTCTTGAGCCGCGCAGCAGCAAAGCGGCGGTGGAAGGAATCTTCTGACCTCAGATGTTAAGTCCCATAGTGTTCAGAGCCATTTGAACCATTTGAAGGAATCTTCCGCCAGGGCCAGGATGTTGAAGTGACCGGACACAGATGGTAGAGATCCGAAGGCCGTGCGCACAAGGAATAGATGCTGTGGCCATTTTAGTGCAAGAAAATGTTTTTTACACGTGAATAAATATTATTTTTGTAACAACTTACATAATTTAATCAAAGTCACTATTAAGAAGTGTATAGTTTGCCAAAGGGCGAAAGAATTTAACGAGCACAGTGAAATATGACTATATCTAATTATTCCTAAAGGAATCTGGGACTTACGTACTATGGAATTCTAGCGGATAATCTCGAAGGAAGACGTTGTGTACGGTATATATCTGTCACATTAGAATGTTGGTCTAAATTAGAGAGCTGCGACAGCTCATCAGCTCATAACGTTGTACGATGTTTAAAGACATTTTTTTTAAAAATAATGTCCCGCACCGCATACTATCTGATAACGGTAGATAGCTCACAGGAAAGATATTTCCTCAATTCTTGAAAGATTAGGGAATTAAACACCTAAAGATACGAAATTTCATTCTTGGGGAAACCTGGCTGAATGGGTAATGAAAGCGATAGGCAGATTATGTAGAACGGATTGTGCGCGCATGCGGAGCAAGTGGTTTGAGTACCTGAAACACTTTGAGAATCTGATAAACGAATTACCCCGTATAAGAACAGGGTTTGCTCCACTAGAGCAGTTAGGTAGTCTGGTGAGAGGAGAGCCACTATTAGATAGGCTAAGGTGGCCTCCTCAAACGTAGAGAAATACATATGTTACAACACAAGTAGTGGAGCAAGTTAGGCAGTATACTGAACGAAGATTAAAGAAACACAAGAAATTAGCGTACTTGTCGAAATTTGATATTGGGGACTTGGTCTTGGTTGAAGCCCACTAACATAGCTCAAAGTATAAGAGAAAGATTAAGAAACTTTGCATTAGGAACCAAGGACCTGGGGTCTAGTTGAAACCAAAAAACCCTAAAGCTGAAATACTTAAATATTCTATTACTGGAGACAAAAGCGGCTTAAATAATGTAGGACATATATGTAAATGTCGATTACTGCAAAAGACGCATGTAATGAGTAAGGTACATATAAAAGAAATAAGAAAGTTAGAGACAATTAATTTTCTAATGGTGCTTGTAGCATACATTGAATTAGTAGGCTCTATTAGTGCAAATTTCGCTAAACATTGTAAAATACATAAAAAAACAAGGAATTTACGTCATCTGATAAGAATAAATTGCTATAACAAACGCAGTGGACCACGCAAGTGCAAACTAAGAAAAGGTCGTCGCGCACATTCAGATTTACAAATTAAAAGAATAGAATAGGTAAAACGGTTCCTGGTTTTCAGAAAACATAAGAAGAAATTGGCAGTACCAGTTACTGAAATAAAGGAAGTGGACGCGTAATCCCCATTGTGACGATTGTTGGCTAAGGTAACCTCTATTATGAACGAACATAAAGCAGGGGCTTCGAAATGGGTACATAATAATGCAGATGGCGGAGACAGTTATAAATTCTCTATTAGTACGTCCTCCAACCAAGGGGTGGATGTGCAGTAATAGAGTACGGTTTAAGTATGGCAAATGGTTTTTCTGTAGTCTAGCTGCAAATAATATGGCCAAAACGGGTCATCCTAAGTTACGCATTTTCCGAGAATTGATTCAGATCCGGGTCGTTCGGTTCTGACTGTATCCGTTTCAGTGGCTAAGTGCAGAAAACGTTTCTTACCGTAGACAGATATTGGTATTAGTTGTGGGAATGTCGCAGATAAGCGGCTCCCATGAGTGATGTTTTGCTGAAGCAAAACGCTTTATGTAGACGGGAAGTGTCTGGGTAGTGATAAAAAAGCTGCCCCAGAACAATTAATTATGGTAAATAAAGTTTAATATAGACCTGTAACGTAGACAGAAAAGACCGGAAAGAGCCTGACATGGTACATAAGTCATTATAAATGAATGATATATGTCATTAAAAATGTTTAAGAAAAGGATGTCACTTAGACGCGTAGAACTATTATTACGCATGTGTAAATAAAATCAACGTAGTCACACGTAACTGAAAAGTAAGAGGGAAGATGTGGCTAGCAAATGTTCTAGCTTCTCGCAGTTGAATGTTGAACTTTGAATGCACATAAACCCAAGCGCCATCCTCAGAATTCGTAAGTGATACTGTTTCGAAACGTTAAAGCTGATACATTGCAACGTGAGTGTAAGTGTTCTGAAAATAGCAAATGTGATTATTCTGAAGAAACGAGTGAGTGATAAAAGTAAACCACTTAACACTGTTTTGGAAGGTTAAAGCTGATACATTGCAACGTGAGTGTAAGTGTTTTGAAAATAGCACATGTGATTATTCTGAAGAAACGAGTGAGTGATAAAAGTAAACCACTTAGCATTGCAACGTGAGTGTAAATGTTCTGAAAATAGCACATGTGATTATTCTGAAGAAACGAGTGAGTGATAAAAGTAAACCACTTAACTTCGAGACAATGAAACAATGGAAATGTGCGCTTCGCGCCCTTGGCCGGGAGGCCCCTTGCTGGGCAGGTCCGGCCGCCCTGGTGCAGGTCCTAATACATTGGACGCCACATTAGGCGACCTGCGTTCCGTATGGGGATGAAATGACGAAGAAGACAACATAATATCAAGTCCCTGAGAAGATAAAACCTCCGAGCCATCTGCGAATCGAACCCGGGCCCGTAAGACGGCAATCTGTCACGCTAAACACTATTTTTTTTTTCTTTAATATAGTTCGTTGCGTTTGGTCTGGGCGGACGTCACAAGACATCCGTTCTAGTTGATCGTTGATTCCTTGACTCAGTTTTTTTTTTTTATTACAGAGAGCATGCAGCCCTCTGACCGAACACGCTGAGCTACCGTGCCGGCGCCACTCAGCTATCGGGACGGACAACGAAATTATATGCTATAGTTTTATTTTAACTTAATTTAAAAGCAAAAGAGCGTCAAATTTCGTATCCCTGTGTATAGATGAACATATGACTTTATTTGCATGTAAAGCCCCATATATTCTAAGAGAATGTGACTGAGACGGTTCGCAATAACTCGGATAAAAGGAAATGATTAAAAGCTGTTGACATGTCAGCTGAAATAATAGTTTTCCTGCGACGGAACTATGAAAGAAAAATAGACCGAGATGTGCACTGTTACATATACAGGGTGTTACAAAAAGGTACGGTCAAACTTTCAGGAAACATTCCTCACACACAAATAAAGAAAACATGTTTTGTGCACATGTGTCCGGAAACGCTCAATTTCCATGTTAGAGCTCATTTTAGTTTCGTCAGTATGTACTGTACTTCCTCGGTTCACCGCCAGTTGGCCCAATTGAAGAAAGGTAATGTTGACTTCGGTGCTTGTGTTGACATGCGACTCATTGCTCTACAGTACTAGTATCAAGCACATCAGTACGTAGCATCAACAGGTTAGTGTTCATCACGAACGTGGTTTTGCAGTCAGTGCAATGTTTACAAATGCGGAGTTGGCAGATGCCCATTTGATGTATGAATTAGCACGGGGCAATAGTCGTGGCGCGGTACGTTTGTATCGAGACAGATTTCCAGAACGAAGGGGTCCCGACAGGAAGACGTTCGAAGCAGTTGATCGGCGTCTTAGGGAACACGGAACATTCCAGCCTATGACTCGCGACTGGGGAAGACCTAGAACGACGAGGACACCTGCAATGGACGAGGCAATTCTTCGTGCAGTTGACGATAACCCTAATGTCAGCGTCAGAGAAGTTGCTGCTGTACAGGGTAACGTTGACCACGTCACTGTATGGAGAGTGTTATGGGAGAACCAGTTGTTTCCGTACCATGTACAGCGTGTGCAGGCACTAACAGCAGCTGATTGGCCTCCACGGGTACACTTCTGCGAATGGTTCATCCAACAATGTTTCAATGCTCATTTCAGTGCAAATGTTCTCTTTACGGATGAGGCTTCATTCCAACGTGATCAAATTGTAACTTTTCACAATCAACATGTGTGGGGTGACGAGAATCCGCACGCAGTTGTGCAATCACGTCATCAACACAGATTTTATGTGAACGTTTAGTCAGGCATTGTTGGTGATGCCTTGATTGGGCTCCATGTTCTTCCACCTACGCTCAGTGGAGCACGTTACCATGATTTCATACGGGGTACTCTACCTGTACTGCTAGAACATGTGCCTTTACAAGTACGTCACAACATGTGGTTCATGCACGATGGAGCTCCAGCACATTTCAGTCGAAGTGTTCGTACGCTTCTCAACAACAGATTCGGTGACCGATGGATTGGTAGAGGCGGAAAAATTCCATGGCCTCCACGCTCTCTTGACTTCAATCCTCTGGACTTTCATTTATGGGGGCATTTGAAAGCTCTTGTCTACGCAACCCCGGTACCAAATGTAGAGACTCTTCATGCTCGTATTGTGGACGGCTGTGATACAATACGCCATCCTCCAGGGCTGCATCAGCGCATCAGGGATTCCATGCGACGGAGGGTGGATGCATGTATCCTCGCTAACGGAGGACATTTTAAACATGTCCTGTAACAAAGTGTTTGAAGTCACGCTGGTACGTTCTGTTGCTGTGTGTTTCCATTCCATGATTGATATGATTTGAAGAAAAGTAATAAAATGAGCTCTAACATGGAAAGTAAGCGTTTCCGGTCACATGTCCACATATTTTCTTTCTTTGTGTGTGAGGAATGTTTCCTGAAAGTTTGGCCGTACCTTTTTGTAACACCCTGTATGTACAGACCATACTGTCTTAAACAGTATCTGACATACAGAGATCATTGCCCAAGAGGGAATGAAAACTATTATCCAGTTAGTAATATTAGAATTAGTAACGAATTAAATTAGCTACCGCCAAATGTCGTCGTGCTGAGGATGCTCTACGTGATGATACAGGGCTGTTTACAGTGGCAGTTACGGCAGCAACCACATATCCGCCTAAACTTGTTCGTGTTAGCTATGGTATAACACAGAAATGTTGATTCTTCTTTTGAAATTTTCAGATATGCGTGTTTCTTGTTTCTTATGTTTCATGAGCGGCGTAGCAGCTAAGCGGCACCGGAAGAAATCTTCCATCTGTGTCGGAATGTTGAAGTCGCCGGTCGCAGACGTCAGAGAGGCGAAGGCTGTGCGTAGGAAGCAGATGCAGGAAACTTACCTTAGATGCTGTGGCCTACGTTTTAAGCAATGAAACTATGTGTCATAAACAAAAATGTAATGTTTTAATTTTAGTTATATGTCAGAGTTCGATGTTGGCTCAACCGAAAGAGCAACGCTTGATGGCGGATGTACACTGAAATGTTTACCTAGCAGTCATCTGTGTTTGGGGTGTTACGCGATAAAACGTTTTGTGTCTTCTATGAAGAAAAATGTTACATAAGTAATTATTTTGTGAATTAACGATTCCGGTTTATTTATACTGAGATGTTTGTGAACATCAGGAAGAGCATCGATTTTTAGTGAACGAAGATTTATGTGGCTCACGACGATAAAAGAAAATGGTGTTTAATATTTGAATTATAGAGTTTACCAAAAACGAAATAAACTATGAATCTAGAAATGATTTCCAAAGCATAGCGATCTGATAGAGTATATCAGTGAAACTTTATCAGTTTTATTTTTCAAGAGGCGTATACATTTAACACAAATTACAAAATTAATAATTTACTGCCAGAATGAGATTTTCACTCTGCAGCGGAGTGTGCGCTGATATGAAACTTCCTGGCAGATTAAAACTGTGTGCCGGACCGAGACTCGAACTCGGGACCTTTCTTCCTGGAGTGCTAGTACTGCAAGGTTCGCAGAAGAGCTTTCGTGAGGTTAGGAAGGAAGGAGACGAGGTACTGGCGGAAGTAAAACTGTGAGAACGGGTCGTGAGTCGAGCTTGGATAGCTTGGTAAAGGACTTGTCCGCGGAAGGCTAAGATCCCAAGTTCGAGTATCGGCCAGGCACACAATTTTAATCTGCCACGAAGTTTAAAAAATTTACCGCATTTGAAAATTTTAATATGCTTACGAGAGGTTATTGTGCCTACGGATATTAGTATGAGTCATTCTAGCTTTGCATGCTAATGGATAAACGAAAAGAAGAAGATCGTTGGTTTCAACACATGTTGTTGCGCCAGAAGATGGTTTTTGAAGCATTTGTACTATTCTACGTCCACAATTCGACCACTAAAGCGGGGTGGACCTGGAGAGGAGTGGACATGTCTAAATAATAATTTTAATAATCTTCGGATATACAGAGGTGTGGTTCTGTGTGAAGAAGGTACCGCAACTTTCTTTGCCTACGAGCTTCGTAAGGTAGGCTAGGACAGGGGAATCTTTAAGCTCCTGTTCACTAATATACCTATACACAGATTGCTACGTGACTCTCCCTCAGACAATGACACCTCATGGTACTTAAACAGTCATAATCGCGATTACCAAGCTCATAAAGGAAGAGGAATGGGAAAAACACGAAAGGTAGTAATATCACCTATTTTGTAGAGCTCTTTCGTCTTTATCGCGTGTGGGAGATTGCCTAGATCAAGTTTTGACACTTGTCAGCAGTCTAGTAACCGATACGCTTCAGCGTGTCGCTGGCTCGGATGAATGCCTCCTGAAAACATACACCATGATAACAACGAAGGCTAATGTGGATAGTATTGTGGTATGGGACTTTCACCTGTGTTTCTGTGGCATTTGTGATAACAAAGACACCACAGCAGCTGTGAACCACGTGAAAGTTATTTCTGGCCACTTGCATTCCTTCAAACTTGATGTCTTCCCCGAAGTCTTGCTTTAGGATACCTGTCAGTGTCGCAAGACCAGAATCTGGCTGCGGTGGTTTGAGGACCAAGGTAGTGAAATCAAGTAGATCTCCTGCTACCACATTCCCCTGATCTGAAATCGGTAGAACACGGTTGTGACACTATCGTGCATCACCTCCGCACTGAAAAACCACTGATCCTGTATTCCACGGAAACTGTGTGGTCTGTGCTTCGACATCTGGATACACATAGCTCCAGACCGTACGAAGGACTTGCCGAATCCATGCCATCCAGAACTGCTGCATCCCATCACTCACATAGGCAGGTTGATTTAATTAAGGATAGTATACAAGATGGACATCGAAAAACCGACAAACTGCAAGGACGAATTCTTGATTTGAAATGGAAAAAAAAGCGGCCTATGAACATATGTCCGGAAATGCATCGTTGCCACGGCAGATGGCACTGACGAATAGAAGTTCCTTTGACCACAGGACGAATTCTTGACTTGAAATGGAAAAAAAAGCGGCCTATGAACATATGTCCGGAAATGCATCGTTGCCACGGCAGATGGCACTGACGAATAGAAGTTCCTTTGACCACAGGACGAATTCTTGACTTGAAATGGAAAAAAAAGCGGCCTATGAACATATGTCCGGAAATGCATCGTTGCCACGGCAGATGGCACTGCCGAATAGAAGTTCCTTTGACCACACACCGACAAACTGCAAGGACGAATTCTTGACTTGAAATGGGAAAAAAAAGCGGCCTATGAACATATGTCCGGAAATGCACCGTTGCCACGGCAGATGGCACTGACGAATAGAAGTTCCTTTGACCACATACCGCGTGTTCTTTGTGTGTCGCAGGCTGTGTGATTGACACAGCGTACTGTAAAGCACCAAAATAGTCGGGTATTCAGTTTGGGAATAAACCGAGACAATGTTTTCATAAGGCCAATTACATGGAAACGATCGAGACGTGGCACGGATATACCAGAACAAGTACCCTCACAGACACTAACCACAGCGCAAAATATTTCAAGACCTTTTTTGGCGTTTGTGTGATCATGAGTCCTTTGAGACAGACGAACGTGCATGGAGGCGGTGGATTGTGCGTACACCAGATTTGGAGGACAGGGTTCTACGCGATATTGAGATCAGCCCTACGACAACCTCCAGGCAAGTGGCTTGCCAACATGATTTAAACCAAAGTACGATTATGCGTATCTTGCATGACAACCGCTAGTATCACTGTCACCTGGAACGAGTGCAAGGATTATCAGCAGCCGATTTCCCTCTGCGGCAAGAATTCTGTAGATGGTTTTCGCATCACACCATCACAGTCACGGGCTTTTTGTAATTAGTCCTCTTTACCAGAACTGGCTTCATCAGTCTCATAATCGTCACCTATGCGCTACAGACAATCCTCAGGGTAAGAATGAGGGGTCTCATCAGCATCGGTTCAGCATCAGTTTGTGGGTAGGGATTCTTGGTGGCCACATACTTGCACCGATTGTTATTCCACAAAGCCTCCACGGAGGAACGTACCAGGGCTTCCTGCGGAATTCTCTGCCTCGGCTGCTTTAGAATGTGCCTTTGGCAATACAACAGGATATCTGCTTTCTGCATGAAGGAGCACCACTCACTTCCGCGTAACAGTTCGCAGACACCTCAACGACATTTTCCCCTGACGTTGGATAGGATGTGGAGGCCCAATAGGATGGCCTGATAGATCGCCAACTTAAACCCTCTGGATTCTTGCCTCTGAAACGCGTTGTGTAAACTGATCCAGTTCCTGATGTGCAGAACCTTCCACATCGTGTTTACGACACCTGTGACACTATTCAGAGAGAGGACGGAAAGTGCGAACGAGTGCAGCAATCTATGATGCCACGTGCCAACGTGTTCACTGCATCCCATGGAGGCCACTACGACCATCTGTTGTGACGTGGATGCGATGCAGCTCTGTACTGTGTTCCGGGACGATTTGTTATCGTTGCACGCACACCATCCATTTCCCGACACGTGTTCATACGACCATTTTCCCTCCATTACCAGTTACGAATCCGTTCCTGTAGCTTGTCGGTTTTAATGTTCACCCCGTATTTTGCTTGCGAATACATCAAATCGAATTTCACGTCGGCATTAAACATTTTGTCTCAATTTCATGTATATAAAAAATACACTCCTGGAAATGGAAAAAAGAACACATTGACACCGGTGTGTCAGACCCACCATACTTGCTCCGGACACTGCGAGAGGGCTGTACAAGCAATGATCACACGCATGGTACAGCGGACACACCAGGAACCGCGGTGTTGGCCGTCGAATGGCGCTAGCTGCGCAGCATTTGTGCACCGCCGCCGTCAGTGTCAGCCAGTTTGCCGTGGCATACGGAGCTCCATCGCAGTCTTTAACACTGGTAGCATGCCGCGTCAGCGTGGACGTGAACCGTATGTGCAGTTGACGGACTTTGAACGAGGGCGTATAGTGGGCATCCGGGAGGCCGGGTGGACGTACCGCCGAATTGCTCAACACGTGGGGCGTGAGGTCTCCACAGTACATCGATGTTGTCGCCAGTGGTCGGCGGAAGGTGCACGTGCCCGTCGACCTGGGACCGGACCGCAGCGACGCACGGATGCACGCCAAGACCGTAGGATCCTACTCAGTGCCGTAGGGGACCGCACCGCCACTTCCCAGCAAATTAGGGACACTGTTGCTCCTGGGGTATCGGCGAGGACCATTCGCAACCGTCTCCATGAAGCTGGGCTACGGTCCCGCACACCGTTAGGCCGTCTTCCGCTCACGCCTCAACATCGTGCAGCCCGCCTCCAGTGGTGTCGCGACAGGCGTGAATGGAGGGACGAATGGAGACGTGTCGTCTTCAGCGATGAGAGTCGCATCTGTCTTGGTGCCAATGATGGTCGTATGCGTGTTTGGCGCCGTGCAGGTGAGCGCCACAATCAGGACTGCATACGACCGAGGCACACAGGGCCAACACCCGGCATCATGGTGTGGGGAGCGATCTCCTATACTGGCCGTACACCACTGGTGATCGTCGAGGGGACACTGAATAGTGCACGGTACATCCAAACCGTCATCGAACCCATCGTTCTACCATTCCTAGACCGGCAAGGGAACTTGCTGTTCCAACAGGACAATGCACGTCCGCATGTATCCCGTGCCACCCAACGTGCTCTAGAAGGTGTAAGTCAACTACCCTGGCCAGCAAGATCTCCGGATCTGTCCCCCATTGAGCATGTTTGGGACTGGATGAAGCGTCGTCTCACGCGGTCTGCACGTCCAGCACGAACGCTGGTCCAACTGAGGCGCCAGGTGGAAATGGCATGGCAAGCCGTTCCACAGGACTACATCCAGCATCTCTACGATCGTCTCCATGGGAGAATAGCAGCCTGCATTGCTGCGAAAGGTGGATATACACTGTACTAGTGCCGACATTGTGCATGCTCTGTTGCCTGTGTGTATGTGCCTGTGGTTCTGTCAGTGTGATCATGTGATGTATCTGACCCCAGGAATGTGTCAATAAAGTTTCCCCTTCCTGGGAGAATGAATTCACGGTGTTCTTATTTCAATTTCCAGGAGTGTAAATAAATGTCGCAATGTACGTTGCTATTATAGCCTTTGTCGGAAGCTACCACTAAGTGCAAACATTGTTTTGGTTTCCACACCTGCAATGAAATTGATCTGAAGGGAGGCGCAATAGAAATACAAGGATAGCTACCTGCAAAGTCAGAACAATGTTACAAGCAGGAAAACAATAAAACCTTAAAAGAGAGATGGAAAAGAATGATACGAACCAGATCGCAGTTGCTGAGGTAAGATGAGATAGATGTGGTGAATTACAGGCGAATACGTAAAATACTGCTCAGGGCAAATGAAGGGAAGGAGTAGACTTGGGGTGATTACGACAAACGAACTGGGTAAGAATGTATGCAAGTGGCAGGGTTAAATGCGTAGTAGTGGATAAGTGAGATATGAGAATGAGAAGACGTTGCAAAACAGTAATGAAAAAATGGAACGCCATTGTGGCAGAAGGGAACCGTAATAAGAAGTCATCGCCTTGGAAGGAAGACTTCTGCAGGGGAGGACGGCTGGTAGTGACAAATACATGGTTAAAAGTCACAGGAAGAGGCAGTACACATGGAAATCGCCAGGACATAAATATAGGAACCAAACTGATACTATATTGTTGGAAGAAAGGTACAGGTATGGAATCAAGAACATGAGCACATTACCAGATGCAGACACGAATTGCTAAAATAAATTATTTATGGCAGTATAAAAATAAAAATGAAAAATCTGAAGAAAGTGGCCGTGGTGAAGAAGTGGGAAATAAAAAGATAAGATCTGAGAGAGAAAGAACTACGGAGATGCTATCATTTCAACTTACTAACACATTAAGAAGCAAACAACCCCCTGACTGTATCAGCTATTATTGCAATATGTAGAAAGAACAAATCATAAAAGTAGGACAGAGAAGTATAGTATATATAAACGGCAAATTGGAAAAGAAAGAAGTGGATTACACAGGAAATTATTTAGGAAATGGAGGAGACAAGAAACTTCAAAAATAAATACAACGAGGATTCAAAGAAATGTACCTAGGCTGAATATCAACAGCGTAGAGAAGTAAAACAGGCTAGGAAAAACGGCTAAAAGACGACAGTCAATAAAATTCTTCTGAGTTTGAGGCCGCATTGGCATCCATAAAATTCCGACGTTTCGACGACTGTTGCAAGGCGCCTTCCTCAGGGTGTGTTGCTAACCCTGAGGAAGGCGCCTTGCAACAGTCGCCGAAACGTCGGATGACAATGCGGCCTCAAACCCAGAAGAATTTTATTGACTGTGACAACGGGCCGCGGAAGCCTACGTTTACGGCTAAAAGAGGAGTTTGAGTCAATTGAAGATCTGAAGAGGAGGAGAAATTATGATTTCTGACAACAAAGACTAGAACATGTGATCAAAACGGACTCAGAAGTGCTGCTATGTAAATTCTCAGTAAAGACGAAAATCTTACAGAGATGGAAAAAGTGCTATATAACACAGATCACAAACCGAAAATTGCGGAACTTGAACCCGCGAATAGCGTAAAATATGACGAGAAAGTACTCACAATCATAATGGAAGAAGTAAAGAGTGCAATAGCTGCAATATTAAATGGGAAAGCAGTAGGTACAGATACAATACGGAGAGATATACTAAAATGTTTGAACCAAGAAGGTATAAGAGAAATATTGAGATTATGTACGAAAATGTACGATGGTATGGAAAGGCCAACGGACCTCCTAACAACAATAATGATTCCAGAACCAAAGAAAGAAGGAACCAAGATATGCAGCGAGCACAGCACAACTAGCTTCATACCATATTCATCGAAAATCGTAACATTAATTATTAATAAAAGACTGGATAAGGTGAGAATCTAGCTGATATAGACACAATACGAGTCTTGCGAATTTTGGGAGAGAGGTTTATTGAGAAGAGGTATTCCAGACTTCGAAAAGGCTGTTGATAATGTGGCTTGGAATAAGCTTGAAACCTTAGTGGGGAAAAGAGAGTACACTCGAAAATCAGCCGAGTTTTACTTAAATCAAGAAGCATCAGTGAAAGTGAGAGCAGAAAGTGCCAACTGAATAGAACTAGGAAAAGGAGTAAGTCGAGCTTCTTTTCAGGCTATAATCAGAAATAAAACCGTCCACTACATTACAAGGGGTTAAAACAGGAGCAAAAGAAAGGGATCAAAAGAATTCAGATCATGGATGATGTGATGGACGGCAAGACACACACCAGCACAAGTTAGAGACACAAAGGAACTCTTAATTTAGCAGAAAACTGATGATGATAATGATGGATGAAACTGTGTAAAATTTGTTAAAAGGCAACCTTGTTGTAGACCCTTGCTGAAAGTAAACGGCAGGTCTATAAAGAAAGTATCCCTCACCAGATATCTTGGCCTCTTCTTGGATGAGAGACTAAACTATGATGCACTTATTCAAAAAAAGAGTAAAGAGCCGGGAATATGCTGAACACAAGTATTACTTTAGTTAGTTAAGATCGTGAACTACAATTGCAGAGAGTAGGAAGATTGCATAATGATAGCCTAACTTTTTATCACGTCGGAACTATAGCTGAGTGGGCTAGTTGGCCTTTGGCTGTGCTGCGGTGAGGACGCGCTGTTTGTGTTCCTGCCGCGGAGCGAGCGCTCGTGTTGTTTACATAGTACTCGGCCGTTTCGCGCGTGCCGTACTCAGCATATAGATCACTATGGCGCATCAATACAGAAAATCGACGATCAAATTTACGTTCCGCAACGAATTTGCACGGCCCAAAGCACTCGAAGTCGAACGATTTCTACGAGAAGAAGTTAAAATCCCAGCGAGCGACATTCTCGGCATTCACTTGTCCATTGTGAGTAGTATCGTATATGTGAAGATCATCAACGACGCAACATGTGAATGGATCCTTCGGGACACGAAACAGGGCCTCCGTTTCTGCCATGCTGATGGCAATGTGGGGACTGTGCACGTCGATTATTCTGGCATGGGACTTCGCACGATCAGAATTTTCGAACTTCCTTTCGAACTACCGGCGGAGGACGTCGTGACAGCGCTGCGCCCCTACGGCACGGTCCATGATCATATTGCGGAAAAATGGACGCAATTCCAGACATATCCTGTGCTGAACGGCGTCCGCCAGGTCCGAATCGAACTTAAACGACATGTCCCTTCATATCTGACTATCGGTGGCTGCCGTGCCATCGTCATCTACGATGGGCAACCGAAGACCTGCTCTGGTTGTGGGAAGGAGGGACACCTCAGATCAGAATGTATGCAACGTCGCATCACTCAACTGCCGCCGGCTGAAGCGGACCCGCCATCGCAGCCGACGCTGCTTCCTGTGACTTATGCAGCAGCCCTCACGACAGCTACCACTTCACCACGACAGCCGACATCCACTGCTGTGTCGCGGCTCCATGCTCCAATACAGGGCGATGATGCCGCACCCGTTCCACAAGCTACGGATTCAACTCCGATGCCGCCGCCTCCGTCAACGGATAACAACATACAGGAAGATAGCATGGCCGTCGATTCGCTTATTGTGCCTACGGCTGCCTTTGTGCCGGAACGTCGTGAATCTTTGCCATCGTCTGACGCAGAAGAACACACCAGGAAGCAACGCTCTCCGAAGCGACGGAAGCGGAGGCGTAGAGCAACTTCCGAACGGGATGCGACACCGCCTTCAGAGGATGACGATTCCATCTTCAATGACGACGCTACCACAGAGGCAGCCGCCATTTGCTACAGTGTGGCACCATCGAACGATACTGAGGACCAACCACATATATCTACAGTGGCACAATCGGATGCCGAGATGCAGGACAGATGCTGCCCACCACCTTCTGGAGTGCAAGCACCAATGCCGTGTCCTAAGGACGCTAGGGAAGCCGATCTTGCTTTCAGTTCCCCGACGTGGGCGGATGACCACGACGACGAAGGAACCATACAAGTCACGCCAACAGGGCCCACGGCGTTGGCGCCGGCTCTCTAGAACAGCCTGCAGGTGAGGTTTGGGGGGATGCGGAGGTGTCAATACAGTCAGAAGCGTCATAGGTAATTCCAGTCTTAATGAATAACTTAACACCTGCGGTTCGTCAACAAGCTTATCGTATCGCCACGCTTAACCTCAACACGATACGAACGGCAGTGAAGATCCAGTTGCTGCGTGAGATGCTTCGTTCTTCGGATGTTGACATTGCCCTGTTGCAAGAAGTATATATAGCGGCCCTCCCCGTTTTCTACGGTTATGTGACATATGTGTCACCGGCGGACCGGAATGGCAGCGGTACGGCAATACTAGTGCGCGACGGCATTGCCATCGAAGAAGTGACTTACCTTCCGTCAGGAAGGGGGCTGGCGATCACAGCACTGGGCACGCGCATCATTAACATTTACGCTCCATCAGGAACTGACCAACGCCACGAACGATCGCTGTTCTACTCGGAGGATATCGCCCCCCTCTTCATCAGCCGCGTCGATCAATATATCTTCGGCGGCGACTTTAACTGTGTGCTCCACCCCAAAGACCAAGTCCCCACATTTCTCGACTTGTCAAGAACTTTGGCTCCTGGTTCGAGACCTGCTTCTCACCGACACGTGGGAGACAGTGCACGGTGACCGTCCCGGGCCGACCTACCTTACTAGTCACTCAGCCAGTCGCCTAGACCGCATTTATGTCTCACGAGCTCTAGCGCCGGGAGTATTGGACGCCGAACGTTGGCCGCTTGCCTTCTCCGATCATAGCGCTTTCATATGCACACTCACTCTACAACAGCAGCGGATATGGCGCAGCCGAGGACCCTGGAAGCTGAATGTGGCACATCTTCAAGCCCCGGAATGCCGTCAGATTATCGCCAACACTTGGCAGGATTGCGAACGTCGTCTTCCCCGATACCCATCGACTCTAGCATGGTGGGTGGACTGTGCAAAACCAGCTTTTCGGCGTGTGCTAACACAATTCGGAAAAGATACCGCAGCTTGGCATCGTCACACATTGGACTTTTATTACACGATGCTTCGCGAACTCGACAGCCAACCACCATCTCCAAACCGACAAATGGAAAGCCGCCGAATTAAAGGTAAAATATTGTGTCTTACGAGGAAACGTTTGGAGGGGGTCGTAGTGCGATCGCGACGTCAAGACCGAGTGGAAGGAGAAAACCCGTCTATGCATCACATCGTGCTCGACAGCCGCCGACGGCGACAGCAGCTGATCACGGACCTCGTATTGCCGGTTGGTAGGGTCGTAACAACTCAGGCGGCGGTTACAGAAGCCTTCGCAGATCACTATCGCCGGTTTTACGACGAGGTGAATACAGAGGACGAGGAAGCGGACGATCACGACATACTGCAGCACGTGTCGCACACCCTCGACAACGCAGCAGCGGCGACGCTTTTAGGTGGAATTACACGAGACGACATCGAGGACGCGCTTAACAAGGGAGCACTCAACAAATCTCCCGGGCCAGACGGACTGCCGCTCGAGTTTTATCGTACTTTCCGCGATCTCATGATGCCCCGATGGATCATCATGTACCAAGAACTGATGACCCCTGGTTCCCACGTGCCACCTGCATTCGTGGAAGGTCTCCTTATACCGATACACAAGCCTTCCAGAGGTCGGACGGTCGAGGACTACAGGCCCATTACAATGCTTAACTCGGACTATAAAATCTTCGCCCGATTACTCGCCAGCCGCATAAAGAAGGTTCTGCCCCTGCTCCTCTCAATGGAGCAAACGACACAGGGCGGAGTGACCAACATGCAAACGGCAACCAGCGAATGCAGGGATTTAATAGCCATCGCCACATCCTGTCGCCTTCGAGCTGCTCTGATCTCTATTGATTTCGACCACGCCTTCGACAGAGTTCACCACAAGTTCCTTCTGTCCGTAATGGCCCGCATGGGCTTCCCGCCTGACTATATCGACATCTTTCAGCGCCTTTTCCGTGGAGCTGCATCCCGTGTACTGGTGAATGGACGGATTGCGGGTCCCTTTCCGATCCGACGGTCAGTTCGCCAAGGATGCCCACTCTCCATGATTCTTTACGCGATCGCACTCGAACCACTTGTCGGAGGGTTGAAAAACAGGCTCTCGGGCATTTCATTGAGGGATCATACCTTTCAGTGCAGAATATATGCTGATGACCTTCTATTACTTGTCCGATCCGATGACGAGGTACGCTCGGTGATACAATGGGTCAATCGCTACGGTTTGGCAGCGGGCAGCCTCATGAATGTGGCCAAGTCGGCAGCGATGCCGATTGGGAGAGGTCTACAGGAGGACGCTTTAGCCCCACTCCCACTAGTTAACAAGATCCGGTTCTTGGGCATAACATTTACACAGGATGTGCGCCGCACGGCTGCCATGAACTATGCACGATTACTACAGGCAATACGCACAGAAGTTCGCCGGAACTTACTTCGACGGATGGACCTCCTACAGCGTGTGGAATACCTCAACCTTCACGTGGCGACTAAGATGATCCACATGGCCCAGGTCCTACCGATATCGACAGCGATGGCACACAGACTGCAAGCAGCGTTTGGATATTACCTTACCGCCGGACACCTATTCAAAGTCCGCTACGAAACACTCACCCTCCCTCCGCTTGATGGCGGACTGGGACTTATAAATGTACGAGCGAGGGCTACAGCATTATACTTGTGCACAATGATGAAATTGTGGACCCACCAAGATGCTTCCCTTACGGGTCGTTTGTTAGAGGAATTGCTGCCGGCGTCTCTTATGCCACCTGTCACGGTTGCACACATTACACCCTCACTCTCGCACCTCTCGGCATTTATTCTTGAGTATAGTTACGTGCACCCAGACCTTCCCAACACTCGCACTCCCAAGGCGAGAGACTTTTACAGACTGCTGCTAAGGTCCACACCTCGCAATGTGATTGAGAGGAAGAGCCCTACGACCCTATGGCCTGCAGTGTGGAGAGCGGTCCAGAAGTCGTTCCTCCCCACGCGGGTACGAGCCGCGTGGTACCAGGTGGTGAACGGGAAGGTTGTAACACGACAAAGGCTGCACGCTATTGGGATGGCGGATTCCCCCCTTTGCCCACGTTGCCACCTCGTGGATACTGACGAACACCGTTTAACATGTGGATCGGCGTTAGAGGTATGGCTGCTAGTGCAGAAGATCCTCGCCTGCTACCTCCGTATCGCGCCTCGCACAATTGAGCGACGGCTCCTCCTTTGTCCAGAGGATACTTATTTCCCACCTGCGAAGACTCACGCTCTCACATGGTTTAAAGGCATGTCCATATACTACCTCTTTCGAGATGATGAGAAGATGGTGCTTGATTACTGGCAATTTCTCCAGGACAGTCATAGCACACTTGAGTGTACACCCCGATACCGACAACTATTTGCGAACTATTTGCGCAGTGTCTTCGATAACTCCCCTCACAGTTGGGGAGTACCGGGCAGAGGATGACCGCCTTCATGGGGCTCCACACGCTGCGAAATGTTGTACAAATTTGGAACATGGAATCTGTACGCAGATGGGCCATGCACATGGAATGGCGTGCGAGATTTGGTTACTTTTTTCTTTCTTTATTATCTATCATCACAGTCTTGGTTTCAAATTCTATTTCATAGAATAGAAGGAACTCTTGTTCTGTTGTTGCTACGGATGTACATTCTAATTTTGTTTGTCAAAAAAAAAAAAAAAAAAAAAAAGTCGGTAGAGCACTTGCCTGCGAAAGGCAAAATGAAATAAAAATTGGGTAGCGTTCAAGCCCCATAATCACTGGATCGAGTCCCGTTACAAAAAAAAAAAAATTATAAAATAAAAAAAATAAAAAAATAAAAAAAACGATCAGCGTGTCTAACTGCCGTACGGACATCGTGTAGCCCCTGGGCCACATTCCATAGTCACTTAGTTTCATGTTCCATGGATTATTTTAGTGATAAACCGTAATGACTGGAACAAATCATTTTACGTTCAGATCACGAATTAATTTGTAAATATGGCTACATCCTAAACATTTGTAAGTTGTAATACTAGTATTATTAAATATGTGGATGTGAGTTAGTAATTCCTGCGCACCACCTTTTACACATTACAATTATGGAAATTCTTCTACGGAATGGATGGAGTTGTTAACGAGGAACTTTTTAGGTTTGTTATCAAATTTTACTTTCTTGTCTGCCAGACCTTTTACATCCATTGGTATGTCATTAGAAATTTTAGTTGCGGAACTGTGTACCCCTTTTTGTGCTAAAGACAACCTTAATATGGAGTAATGAATGTTATTCTTCCTTCTGCTATTGCAGTTGTGTACATCGTCGTCTCTTTTGAAATTGTAGTAAAACTTGTTATTTTGGCGCAAAATGGACTAATCGATCTTGAATAATGTGAACTGGCTGATTCCCAAGTTAAAGAGTCAAGACCCAGAAATCCACTACCAAATGCCAATACGAAGATGCATAATGTCAACATATATAAACACGTCACGTAATTACTATGATTATTATGGACTTCTTAAAAACATAGACAATGACAATTAACTATTTGTACTTTTTGTAATGAAATTTGCATGAATAGATCAATATACGATAGTTTTTTTTCTACTCCTTGTTATAGGTAAATCTTTGTTCTTGTTCAGTACGAGTATGGAGTATTAGTTATGCACGTGTTGAGTTAGCAAGGAGGTTGATCTTGTACATTGAAGTGAAATGACGAAAAATATATCTATTCTGAAAAAAAAAAAAAAGATGGATAGAGGATATGCCATAAAAAAAATAAAAAAAAATAAAAAAAAAGTGGGCAGCGTGACGAATTGCCGTTCTACGGGCCAGGGTTCGATTCCCGGCTGGTGCGGGGATTTTCTCCGCTCAGGGACTGGATGTTGCGTTGTTTTTTTTTTCATCATTTAATCCCCATCTGGCGCGCGGGTCGCCCAGGGTGGCGTCGAATGTAATAAGACCTGCACCCCGGCGGCCGAACCTGCCCCGTAAGGGGCCTCCCGGCCAACGGCGCCAAACGCTCATTTCCATTTCCATTATTATCATTAGATACTGTGCGAGTGCACTGGCGCACAGATCTCTTCTCATAACAACAGCATGGGTTGTTAATAGGGTGCAACGTGGAGTATTTCTCCGGTTGACGAGAGCTTTTGGTATTGTAAAATTAGGTAGTATATTGGCTGAAGAAAGAACAGCATCATGTAGTTTTGAGTTTGATAGGAACACTGGTCACAAGCAAGCAACAAATTCACAATCAGATATATAATATATTTGCTGAAGAAAGAACAACACCATGTAGCGCTGAGTTTGGTAGGAACACTGGCCACAAGCAAGCAGCAAATTCACAGTCAGATTCTACACCTGTGCCAGAAACAAGCGGTGATGCCCAAATATGAAACAGAGACTGAGAATGAGGCGCAAGAATCCCTCAGGAGGCCTGACAGTTTTTGACAGGTTGTGTGCCTTATGTCATCTATTGGCGTCGAATAGATCTCTATGCCTACGAATGTGCCTGTTGTGAAGAGGGCACACCAGGTCATACTGTCTGGGGATATCCGCAGTGTGTGGATTTTGCTGGTACTGAACAGCAGCAACTGAATCGGCACAGAAGATTCGATGTCAAGCCGATGCTGCGTTTCGGAACAAAATAACAGATCCGGGACAGTACTGCCAACCCTAGTCCAAGAAAAGCATGTGTAGCGCTTCACCTTGCCGAACTGCGAAAGGTTGCGAAAGAAGGTCGAGAAGCACCGCATTAAAGGCAGCTGAGCTTGACAGTTTCAGCGGACGAACAGCCAACAATGCACGCACAGCGATTCTGAAAACAGCACCAGAGTTGAGGAGCACGCGTGGTCCGTGTCTCGCCACACAAGGAACTAGAACTGGGGTGACCCGGGCCAACAAGTGGCTGCACTCCTCAGCGACAGCAACAAAGCTTCCTGGGAAAAGGGGAGTTGTACCCTGCAACCAGGAGCCGATAGACAACAGAAGAAACGGATGCAACCATAACGCATCCTGCAGGTCTCAAGGAACCGGTAGGATGTGCCCACAGACTGGGGAATGATAGAGTGCGTCGTGGAACATGATACATAAGATCTGATGTTATTACTGTTTATAATCTGTTTCAGTTGGATGCATACTGATATCAGGCAACAGGGAAACACGTTCTAAGCCAATAATAGTGACAGACACGGATATGGTTGTAGTTGCAGCCTTTATTCATATTAGAATAGTTATGGTGGTGGATAGTGCCGTGGTATACTAGACATCAGGCTCCGACAGCACCACACACGACTTACTCATCGTGTGGATTGGAGTGACCTCAGCCCCTACAGCGCAGGTGACGTGGAACTCCGTAACTCCCAGACCAGCAGAGACGTCAATAGAAAACTGGCCTGGTTATGAGGCAGCATACATGGCGACAGTAGAGGTCGCTGGCAAACGGCACCTCTTCACGCATCCGGCATGTCACGTGCCAAGAATAGACCCACGCATGTCCATCCATGAGGCAGCTATTGAGGCTAGTGCACGAGCTCCGGTCAAGAGTTCTGCCACAACCAGCGACCTGGAGATCTCTATTACGCTGCGCCAGGGAATGGATCGTTTTTTGGACAGCACATCGCCTCCTCAGCTGGGATTAAGTGATTAGTGACATGTGACTTGAGACTTGGTACGATGATACCGTTGTTCTTCTGGCTGACAATATGGTGTCAGGTTGAAAATTTATATACTTGTCGTACTTAGACATTTCTTTACTCTTGAACTCTCAATGCTCCTTCAACGAAGTACAACCAGAAGAACTGTTAAGTGTTTATTCTTCTTCACTCAAGCTTGGATCTGTAATCTGGTATCAAACTTGAAATGAGAAACTTATTTTTCTGTTTTAGCCTGAATTTATTAGTACTTCAAGACTATGCTCATTAAAAACCACGCGACTACAGAATCTTAGCTCACAATTTTTAACGTAATGCTCTTAAGACTTCAAGACAGTGTTCACTGAAGTGTGTGTAACTCTTTCAAGTGGAACAAAACTTATTTTTTTACTTTGTGATTCTGGAAGTCTAAGTGGGTCCGTCATTTATTTTGTTTCGCTTACTGAAGTAGTAGTATCTGTTCTATTTCACTTATTGCAGAACCATCCTTTCTTTTGTTTCACTGTGGAGAATATTTTTGTGGAAATTTTCTTCAAGGAACTTTTGTTTGTTCGCCATGGCTGGGTGTTTAGTTTGCTAGGCACATTTTGTAGGATGTAATACCGCCCATTACATAATTAGTTGCAAATATACAGGGTGTCTCATACGTTTTGGGTCAAACTGAAATAGGTGATTGTGGGTCCACAACAGATTATATTGAAATAGCAAACGATCTGTCGGAAATGCCTTTGAATCGTGTTATGGGCATAAGTGGCGTACACCTCGTAATAATAACGTGGCTCAAACACTACTAGCCATTAAAATTGCTACACCACGAAGATGAAATGCTACTTACGCGAAATTTAAGCGACAGGAAAAAGATGCTGTGATATGCAAATGATTAGCTTTTCAGAGCATTCACACGAGGTTGGCGCCGGTGGCGACACCTACAACCTGCTGACATGAGGAATGTTTCCAACCGATTTCCATATAAAAACAGAGTTGACGGGCGTTGCCTGGTGAAACATTGTTGTGATGCCTCGTGTAAGGAGGAGAAATGCGTACCATCACGTTTCCGACTTTGATAAACGTCGGATCGTAGCCTATCGGATTGTAGCCTATCGCGATTGCGGCTTATCGTATCGCGACATTGCTGCTCGCGTTGGTCGAGATCCAATGACTATTAGCAGAATATAGAACCCAACGGCCCCGTATCACTGGCAGTTGAAATGACAGCCATCTTATCCTCATGGCTGTAACGGATCGTGCAGCCACGTCTAGATCCCTGCGTCAACAGATGGGGACGTTTGCAAGACAACAACCATTTGCACGAACAGTTCGACGACATTTGCAGCAGCATGGACTATCACATCGGAGACCATGGCTCCGGTCACACTTGATGCTGCATCACAGACAGGAGCGCCTGCGATGGTGCACTCAGTGACGAACCTGGGTGCACTAATGGCAAAACGTCACTTTTTCGGATGAATCCAGGTTCTGTTTACAGCATCATGATGGTCGCATCCGTGTTTGGCGACATCGCGGTGAACGCACATTGGAAGCGTGTATTCGTCATTGCCATACTGGCGTATCACCCGGCGTGATGGATGGGGTGCCATTTGTTACACGTCTCGGTCACCTTTTGTTCGCATTGACGGCACTTTGAACAGTGGACGTTACATTTAAGATGTGTTACGACCTGTGGCTCTACCCTTCATTCGATACCTGCGAAGCCCTACATTTCAGCAGGATAATGCACGACCGCATGTTTCAGGTCCTGTACGGGCCTTTCTGGATACAGAAAATGTTCGACTGCTGCCCTGGCCAGCACATTCTCCAAATCTCTCACCAATTGAAACATCTGGTCAATGGTGGCCGAGCATCTGGCTCGTCACAATACGCCAGTCACAACTCTTGATGAACTGTGGTATCGTGTTGAAGCTGCATGGGCAGCTGTACCTGTACACGCCATGCAAGCTGTGTTTGACTCAATGTCCAGGCGTATCATGGTCGTTGTTACGGCCAGAGGTGGTTGTTCTGGGTACTGATTTCTCAGGATCTATGCACCCGAATTGCATGAAAATGTGATCACATGTTAGTTCTAGTATAACATATTTGTCCGATGAATACCCGTTTATCATCTGCATCTTTTCTTGGTGTAGCAATTTTAATGGCCGGCGGTGTAGTAGTTGTTGATAGCGAAGACCACTAGTGTCAATGTATTCATAGCAACGGCGCATGAAGATCTCCCGCACTCTCTCAAAGACACGTGGTGTCTCTTGTACTAGGAGACAGGCAGTTTGGACCGTACAAGCAGATCTTCATCCGTTTCTACGGGGTTTCATATGCCATCGCCTTGATGTAACACAAGAAGGAAAAGTACTGCGTCGTCAAATCCGGCGATTGCGCAGGCCATGGGACAGGGGCTCCCCTTCCAGTCCGGTGATGAGGGTACGTGTTCCTTAGGAGTTCGCAGATATGAGCATCAAAGAATGCTTGTGCACCGTGTTGTTGAAATCACATCCTTTCGTGGACCACAAGTGGTACATTTTCCAAGACCTGTGGCAGCGTATGCAGCAGTAGCACCAGACAACGTGGGCCAGATAAACGGAGAGGCAGCAAATGAGGTCCCGTTACGTAGGCTTGGACAAAGCCCTTTCAAATTCGTTGTTGGTGTCCACCGATGTGGGTGGTGTGCGGAAATGTCCTCACTCCAGACATGTTACAGGCGTTGAAAACCCCAGTATGGTGAATGAGTTCTCATCAGTGTGCAGTAAAAACTGTACGAAGATCAGCGCTAAAGCGTGGAGCCCAAAATCCGTTGGTTCCAGTGCTTGCAAACATACTTTGTGAGAGAGGTGTAGGCATAATACCCGATCCACTAGTACTCTCCACACAGCATCCTTCAAGGTGTGCGTTTGACTGGCATACTGACAGGTGCTTACTGCCGGGTGGTCAACCACACGATCCAACACCATCGCAAAGTCTGGTTTTCGGGCATGTCCCTCGCGGGAACCTTGGCCGGCTATCTGTGGCGTGAACGATTCCGTCTGTTGTGTCGGTATCTGGGCCGACACCGTAAGTTGAGATGCTGAAAATGAACTCTAGACTAACGCTGTAGCCGATAGGGCACGCACGGCTAAAGCAGACGGGCGTGAAGTCTGGAACATGAGAACTTATAAATGAATAAGAAGAAAAGTATTTAGATGCTTTTTACTTATCTTTTTATTAGTCCTTGGAATACATCTCTCTTGAATACTCGTAAGCTATAGGCACTGATACAAATGGCGCCTTGCTAGTTCGTAGCCATTAACTTAGCTGATGGCTATTCTGTCTCTCGGCTAATGAGAGCGAAAGGCTTCGTACAACTGGGCGGTAGCTAGGTTCTCGTACAACTGGGCCGTAGCTAGGTTCTCGTACAACTGGGCGGTAGCTAGGTTCTCGTACAACTGGGGTCGAGTGCTCTCTCGTATCACGAGACCTGCCTTGGTGGTGGCGCTAGGTCTGCGATCACAGTGGCGACACGCGGGTCCGACATGTACTACATGGACCGCGGCCGATTTAAGCTACCACCTAGCAAGTGTGGTGTCTGGCGGTGACACCACATTCCTCCCCCGCAAATCGGCGAACGGTTGTGTGATAAGGCTTCCGCCCGCCGTGGGGAGGACCACATGTTGACGTATGCGATGAGGTGGGGAGCCTAACAACAGGCGAGGCTGTGCCACCCGCACCCGGCCATTCGGTCCGAGGGGAGCTAGGAAACGCCTGAAAAACTAGTCCAGGGTGCACGTCAACATGCGGTGTATGCGCCCGTAAAGAGACAGGAGGGACCGAAGGGTCGACCTCCATTGCGTCGGGGTAGCCGACGCGCGATGACGGCCTGTGGTCCGGAGCGGGCGGTTGTTCCATGGCGGAGGACAGCTGGTCACGGGAAGCGATCGGCGGCGCGTGACCCTGGGAGGCGCTTGGCAGCTGCAGCGAAGCGTCTAATGCGGGCGACGCCGGCGGGAGAACAAGCTGCGGCGGCGGCGGCTGCTGCTGCTGCTGCGGCGGTGGCGGCGGCGGCGCGTCGCCATGGGGCAAAAATGGATGGCAGCGTCGGTAACACCTGGGGATGAGGCGAGCCAGTAGATGGGTCCCCAGGGCGCTGACCGGACGGCACCGTCGCTGAAAGCAGACGGGGAGCGGCAGAACCCGAGCGACGACAGAGGCGCAGCTGATTGAGATGCCGACGCACCTCACCAGAGGCCCCCAAAACCAAATACATCGCGCGGCCGAGGCAGCGAAGAATGCGCCCTGCGAGCCAACGCCGTGAACCTCGATAGTTGCGATAAAATACAACGTCGCCTGGAGCAAAAGCAGGAGTCTGCCGCTGCACAGGAACCTGATGCGGCGGATGCAGCAAAGACATCAAGGTGCGATGAGGACGACCGTGGAGCAACTCAGCCGGCGAGCGACCATCTCGGGGCTGAGAGCGATACGAAGACAAAAAGAGCAACAATGCGTCCTCCCGAGAATGCGACTCTTTCAATTTCAACATCTGTGACTTGAAAGTCCGGACCAATCGTTCAGCGGCACCGTTGGACTGTGGCGAAAACGGCGCGGATGTCAGATGTTGAATACCATTGGCCTGGCAGAATGACTGAAATTCTGCGGACATGAATTGTGGGCCATTGTCGGAAACAATAGTCTGCGGAAGACCTTCAATGCAAAAGATAGCAGACAACGCTTGGATGGTGGCGGAGGACGTCGTGGAAGACATCCGGACAACAAAAGGAAAATTACTGAAGGCGTCGACCAGAACCAACCATCGAGCATTCCAGAATGGACCAGCAAAATCAATGTGCAAGCGTTGCCAAGGGGAAGTGGCTTTTGGCCACGCAAAGACTTTCCGCGGCGGTGCGGATTGTTGGTCGGCACACGCCGGGCACGAAGAACACATATTCGTAATCGCAGCATCGATTCCGAACCAAGTACAGTGCTGACGAGCAAGGTGTTTCGTTCGCACTATACCCCAATGTCCTTGGTGAAGAAGCCGTAAAACAGAGGACTGTAACGAACGTGGGACCACGACTCTGGACTGATCATTATCAGAACGCAACAACAAAACACCACGTCGAACAAAAAGTCTCTCCTTGTGAGCAAAAAATCGACGAACCAACGGATCCTCGATCCGAGACTTTGACAAAGGCCATTGCGTAGCAACAAAACGTAAAACAGTAGCAAGGACAGGGTCAGCAGCTGTGGCTGTAGCTACACGACGAAAATCAATCGGAAACGATTCGACCACTTCATCGGTTTCCGAATCAATGAACATGCAAGCAAGTTCGGAAGAATCGAATGCTTTATCCTCAGCAACAGGCAAACGGGACAACGCATCGGCGTTTCCGTGCTTAGCAGTGGACCGATACAAGATATCGTAGCGGTACTGCGAGAGGAAAATAGACCAGCGAATGAATGTCTGCGCTGTACGTGGAGGTACAGGCTTGGTCGGATGAAAAAGCGATGTCAAAGGTTTGTGGTCTGTGATGATGGTAAAGTGACGACCATACAAGAAATCATGGAACTTAGTAACACCAAACACGAGAGCCAAAGCTTCTTTCTCTATCTGTGAATAATTTCTTTGCGCAGACGAGAGCAATTTGGACGCAAAGGCAATAGGGCGATCATGGGAGCCAACTTTGTGCGCAAGCACAGCACCGATCCCGAAATCCGATGCATCTACCATCAACAAAAGGGGTTTCTGGGGATCGAATGGCGTAAGGCAAGTATTAGAAAGCAACGCCGATTTCAACTGGCGAAAGGCGCGTTCGCATTCCGTCGTCCAGACGAACGGAACACCTGTACGGCGTACGCGATGAAGCGGAGCTGAAAGAGAAGAGGCATTGCGCACATTCACTCACACCTTGTGATTCTACATTGTGCAATGTTCTGGCGACCTCCTGACGCAATGCGTGGGGAACATTGCGCGCTCTGAAAAATTTCGGGTGCGCGTTTACCTTCAGTTCTAAATGTGCTTCATAGTTGTTAGCGCAACCTAAGCCCGGTGCAAAAATGTCTGCAAATTCGTCACACAGCCGAGAAACACTGTCTGTAGGCACAGTCTGATTCACTGATAGGACCTGATTTACAATAGACATGTTAAACAACTTAAATAAATCTAGACCAAACAAGTTCACCGCAGAAGAAGAACGAAGAACGTAAAATGACACAAGTTTTGTTTGTCCCTTGTATGTTGCAAGAAGGCTGCACAGTCCTAACACAGGAATTGTCTGTCCGGAATATGTAGTTAGCTTAACATTTGCGGAACGCAACGGAGGTTTGCCCAGTTGTTTGTACGTGTCATGATTGAGCAATGAAACTGCAGCTCCGGTATCGAGCTGGAATGGTATCACTTTGCCTTCAAAGTCTAAGTCCACAAAAAGTTTGTTGTTCCGCTGACGACAAGAGCGACTGTTTTGTGCAATTGGAACAGACACTGGTACAGAATCACTTGCTAATTGACGTGATTTCCGACGACGTCGACGCACAGTTTTTGTGGGACGATCACAGTCACTGTTAGAGAAAGTGTCACTGGACGAAGCTGAATTAACGACATGAATGTCCATAGGCGAAGGGCCACGAGCCTGAGTGTCCTTGGTTCGATTCCGGCGCGAAGCAAAGGGCCTGGAATGATTGTGATTGTCTGATCTGAGCTTTTTCTGGCAAACACTTTGAACATGTCCTTTCGTATTGCAGAAAAAGCAAATAGCTTGGCGTGACGGGCAATGTTCACGCGAATGTCTAGTAGCACACCGCGGGCATGATTTCACTGCATTCGTGGGCTGGCGCGGCACACCTGGCTTAGCACGCGGCGGTCGCTGTGTCGACGTGCGCAAGGCCCGGTTACCGGGCCGCGCAGCGCGTCCAGCGGGCCGGTTAATGTTACACACGGCTGGCGAAGTTTCAAAAGATTCCTGAGCACAGTCAAGTGTGTCCTGTCTATCCAATATGTCTATCACTTGTTGAAGGGAGGGATTAACTAGTTTCAAAATTTGCTCCCGTATGCGAACATCAGAAACGTTCTGTGCAATTGCATCACGCACCATTGTATCTGAATAAGAAAGACCACAGTCACATTCAAAGGCACAGTCCCTAGTAAGTCCTTGCAATGTTGCTACCCACTCCCTATTAGTTTGACCGGCCGTACGTTTTGTACGAAAGAACGTATACCGTTTTGCAACCACATTAACTGTTTCTTTGAAATAGGCATCTAATGCAGACAAAATTTCCTCGTAGGACAAAGTTGCTACGTCTCGTCGGGGAAACAATTTCACTATCACACGGTATGTGGACACACCGACACAAGAAAGCAAAAACGGCCGCCGCTCATTACCTTGAATTCTGTAGGCAGCAAGGTGGAAGCTGAACTGGCGAGACCACTCTTGCCAGGTCTCATCGGCTGCCACGTATGGTCGAAAGGGAGGTGCAACAGCGTTTAGTGGCAGCGGTAGCGAAGAAGCGGCGGCGGCCGCATCGGTTTGAATGGTACGTTGACCCTGGACGAGCTGTCCAAGGGCATCCAGTAACGCCTGCGTCTGCTGATTCTGCAAGCGATAAAACTCGGACAGTACATCTGGAGAATGTGGCGAAGCCATTACACAAGTAAATGTAAGCAATCAGAAAACACTCTAAATCGTCGCCAATGTTGTAAACGAATTAATACAAACTCTTTTGCTCGTCGCCAATAAATGTTGTGTCGGTATCTGGGCCGACACCGTGAAGTTGAGATGCTGAAAATGAACTCTAACGCTGTAGCCGATAGGGCACGCACGGCTAAAGCAGACGGGCGTGAAGTCTGGAACATGAGAACTTATAAATGAATAAGAAGAAAAGTATTTAGATGCTTTTTACTTATCTTTTTATTAGTCCTTGGAATACATCTCTCTTGAATACTCGTAAGCTATAGGCACTGATACAAATGGCGCCTTGCTAGTTCGTAGCCATTAACTTAGCTGATGGCTATTCTGTCTCTCGGCTAATGAGAGCGAAAGGCTTCGTACAACTGGGCGGTAGCTAGGTTCTCGTACAACTGGGCGGTAGCTAGGTTCTCGTACAACTGGGGTCGAGTGCTCTCTCGTATCACGAGACCTGCCTTGGTGGTGGCGCTAGGTCTGCGATCACAGTGGCGACACGCGGGTCCGACATGTACTACATGGACCGCGGCCGATTTAAGCTACCACCTAGCAAGTGTGGTGTCTGGCGGTGACACCACACCGTCTTTCGTAAGTTGGTATCCACGGAGATGAATTTCGTGTTGTGACTTGGCCAGACAGCCAAGCCACTGTAAGGTAGCCGAAAGGCACGTGTTTAGTTCACGCAGGCAGGCGTGAGGTCTGGAACATTACAAGGAAATGAGAACGTAGAAAACGGACTCAGTTGCTGTAATACTTAACTTTAATCCGCAATTGGTGAACATCTCTCGTTACTGTACAAGCTTCACAATATTAATTATCAAATGCTATGGCGCCTTGCTAGGTCGTAGCAAATGACGTAGCTGAAGGCTATGCTATCGTCTCGGCAAAGGAGAGCGTAATTGTCAGTGATCCGTCTCTGGCAAAGTAGGCTGTACAACTGGGGCGAGTGCTAGGACGTCTCACTAGACGTGCCGTGTGGTTGCGCTCGGTCTGCAATCACTGACAGTGGCGACACGCGGGTCCGACGTATACTAATGGACCGCGGCCGATTTAAAGGCTACCACCTAGCAAGTGTGGTGTATGGCGGTGACACCACACTTCGTCCAAGTAGTATGACGCCCGTTGGGAAAGCGTTGTCTGTACAGTCATGTTGCTTTACGTGCAGTACATCCCGTCGCATCCTACATTAAATGCATGTTTGCCAACTCACGCGACAAGTAACGTTCCACCCTTGACGACGCTCGTGCACTGTACACATCACATGCTGTCTGATGCAATGGATAACTGGCACGAGAGATATTGGTGTGTGTGCGGCACAGGTTAATGCGTCGGTGCGATGCATGCGGTCGTCACAACATGACAGACGTGCTATGAGGTAAGTTGTGGACAGTACGTTTGTTTGATGGCCAGAGGCTACCTGTTCCAGTGTACAACAGACACCCGGGATCTCTGCGAGAGCGCGGTGGAGCTGCATGCGCCGTTGCCATACATGCACTGAACTGTTGTTGATATGCGGTGTACGTCGTGTATGTCGTAGTACAATAAATTTGCGTTTCTAACCATTAATTCCCTAGCTCAGTGTAAACGGTTGTGGACCCACTAACACCTGTTGCAATATGATCCAAAAGGTTTGAGACGACCCGCACAGGAAACGAAATACTGTTGATAGTAATAATTAGCGTGAGAATGGTTACGAGAGTTGTTTTAACTTATAACCAGCATTGTATTGTATTGTATGTTAACCGGGGACCTAGAAACGACGGAGAGGCTCCGTCCCTGCTTCAGCCGCAGTGGTCCACAACCCCACGACGACTACCGCAGTCCACTTCGCCTCTCCGGCGCCCCACACCGAACCCGGGTTATTATACCCAGCATACTACAACGTAATAACCGAATAAAATAAAACTGCAAATTTATTCCATAACCAACATGTTGCAGAATGTCGGCAGAAGGTGCCACTAACATACGACTGTCACACTGAAGAAATCTGTGGCCTCCTCGAGCCTGTTCCTTTTTGGAAGTTGCTGATGAGTTATTGAGCGCAACGGTAATTGCTACGGGGAACGAGATGCGCGATTTCCCCTAGGGCCTGGCCCGCCTCTTGACGGTGGAGTCGCGCGCGCGCGTTGCCGAAACCCCGGCCGGGCCTCCTTGCGTGAACAAAGACCGTCATTACGACTCCGCGAGCTGCTAATTAAGAGAGTGACGTCACGGGGCCTGGCGGCGCCGCCCCCGGCGGCACTGGCTGGCGCAAACAGGGCGGCAGAGGGCTCTCGTAGCCGGGCTGCCTGCGTCGTGCGCTCGGAAGAGCAGGTGGGGTGGCCGGCACAAAGGGACTGCCTCCGCCTCCAGAAACATGCGCCGTCGTCGCTGCAAAATCGCCACGGCCGTCGCCAGCTTAGTGCGTACTCAGAGGAGACGTGCTTCCTTTGGAAAACACAGTCGTACAGTAACAGTAAACAAAATAACCGTGAGCATATACCGCAGCCTCTTCAGTTCACGAGCTACTCTGTACCATTTTCAGACTATCAGTTGATGATATATGAATATGGTATCTGTTCTTTCGGACATGTCCGAAAAAACTGATGCCATCTTCATATACAGGGTGATCAAAAAGTCAGTATAAATTTGAAAACTGAATAAATCACGGAATAATGTAGATAGAGAGGCACAAATTGACACACATGCTTGGAATGACATGGGGTTTTATTAGAACCAAAAAAAATACAAACGTTCAAAAATTGTCCGACAGATTAGCAATAATTAGAATAACAAAGTAAGACAAAGCAAAGATGATGTTCGCCGGCCGGGGTGGCCGAGCGTTCTAGGCGCTGCAGTCTGGAACCACGCGACCGCTACGGTCGCAGGTTCGTGTGGTGTGCGTACTGTAATACCTTCGGTACACACACCATCAGATTATTTGACTTGTCGCTCTAACGAAGTAGGCGAGTGTCAGCAATATGTCTCGTGGTCTTATCGTGGCGTGTTTATCTTCTGCCGTTAGGTCAGACGATAGAAATGCCACTTGCACGCTTAGAGTAGCAGATTGACGGTGACCAACTTTAAACAGAACTTGATTAATTTTCACACACATTTATTAAAATAATAACAAGCATAAAAATAACTTAACTTGGTTATGGATGCTATTTACAATTGACAATCTGAAGTTCCTTTGGTCTTGGTACGTTAATCTATTTCTCACATATCTCTGATACTTGACAAAGTGTCTATTCATTTATCATCATGGCTATGTACAGGAATGTGATAATCTTCTTAGGTGCAGACTGAAACTTGATTATAGACTGGTACAGACTAATGCAGACTGATGCACACTAATGAAAAATAATGCAGACTGACTAATCGGAGGTCTGTACACTCGTTATAATACCTCGAGCGTTCAGGTATCAATATGCGAGTGTGATCCGCGAGGAGAAAAGGTTCTACGTTAGCAGCAATCTCATTGGCTGCGTTACATATTAATACGCGGATCGGCGGAAGCAGACTTTGGTCTAAGACAGCGCCATCTCGTAGTGCGGAGACGGACGAGCGCTGCGCCTGCGCTGTTGTACTTAGCGGGGCGCGGTCTAGTGGGAAATTTGTGTACGCGCTGACTACGCGGAACTATGTACACAACAGTTCGAATCCTGCCTCGGGCATGGATGTGTGTGATGTCCTTAGGTTAGTTAGGTTTAAGTAGTTCTAAGTTCTAGGGGACTGATGACCTCAGAAGTTTAGTCCCATAGTGCTCAGAGCCATTTGAACCATTTGAACCAAAGATGATGTTCTTTACAGGAAATGCTCAATATGTCCACCATCATTCCTCAACAATAGCTGTAGTCGAGGAATAATGTTGTAAACAGCACTGTAAAGCATGTCCGGAGTTATGGTGAGGCATTGGCGTCGGATGTTGTCTTTCAGCATCCCTAGAGATGTCGGTCGATCACGATACACTTGCGACTTCAGGTAACCGCACGGACTGAGGTCTGGGGACCTGGGAGGCCAAGCATGACGAAAGTGGCGGCTGAGCACACGATCATCACCAAACGACGCGCGCAAGAGACCTTTCACGCGTCGAGCAATATGGGGTGTTTTTTTGTTTTTGGTTCTAATAAAATCCCATGTCATTCCAAGCATGTGTGTCAATTCTTACCTCTCTATCTACATTATTCCTTTGTTTATTAAGTTTTCAAATTTATACTGACTTTTTGATTACCCGGTAGTTAAGGCTAACCGGCCATTGACCTCCTTCTGTGCTGGATGCACAGGCATTGCCCGAACTCTTACGGGACTCGGTAAGATCAATGTAGATGTAGATGTGAAGATGGTCTGCCGCGAGTAATGTAAGGGGCAGGGGCACTACCAATGTAATGTGTGGACATTAAGTTGGGAATGTTGGTCTCCATGGGAGCCTGCAAGGGATAAATCTCTGCAACATCTTCTGTGGCCTCGGTGGCTCAGGTGGACAGAGCGTCAGCCATGCAAGCAGGAGATCCCAGTTTCGAGTCCCGGTCGGGGCACACATTTTCAACTGTCCCCATTGATGTATATTAACACATTTCGACAGCTTAGGGCCTCGATTTAATTATCATTTCATATCAGTTGGTGAGTTGTTAACCCCAGCAGTTCCAGCAATACCAAAGTATTTTTCCTAACACGTAACATCATCAGAGGCAGGCGAGGGGGGGGGGGGCGACACTTTAAGTCCACCCTAAATATTAATTGTTGTTGACTTAAATAACAACATACTTTTTAAGGAGGTACTAATGTGTTACAATATCTCTGGGCACACTCTTAGCGATATCACACAATAACGTGTACTAGCTGAGCGTACTTTATAGCAACTACAAAAAGACGACAAATTTCGTTCATTGTAGTTGACTTTTACTCACAACATACCTTATAAAGAGATACTGATGTGTAAGTGAGATCCTGAACCTGAAAATATTCAAATATGTCTGGAAAGTGATATCTACTGCAAAGATTTAAATTTATGGGTCAAGTTTAACGAAAAAAATCTATAGAATTCATGGGATATATTAGTAGAATTACGCAGAGCGTTTGAAAAGTGCGTGCATTAAACTACTTACGTTTTTGGGGTAAACGTTTTTTTTATTTTTCCACATAGTCTCCTTTTAGACTTAAACACTTCGCCCAACGCTGTTCTAATTTGTTGATCCTTTCCGAATAATAGGAATTGTCCAAGTCTGCAAAACAGCTATTAGTTGCTGCAATCACCTCCACGTTTGAATAATATCTTTGTCCCGCCAGCCATTTCTTCAAATTGGGGAAGAAATAGTTGTCCGAGGGAACCACGTCTGGAGAAGAGGGGGGATCTGAAACGAGTTGGAACCCTATTTTCAATAATTTTGCGACCACAACTGCTGAGGTGTGTGCTGGTGCATTGTCGTGATGGAAACGGACTTTTTTGCGGTCCAATCGCCGGCGTTTTTCTTGCAGCTCGGTTTTCAAACAGTCCAGTAACGATGAATAATATTCACCTGTTATAGTTTTACCCCTTTACAGATAGTCGATGAGGACTACCCCTTGCGAATCTCAAAAGACAGTCGCGATAACTATTCTTGCCGTAGGAATGGTCTTCGCCTTTTTTTGGTGCAGATTCTCCCTTGGTAGCCCATTGTTTGGATTGTAGTTTGGTCTCAGGAGTATAGTAATGTATCAATGTTTCATCCACAGTGACGAAACGACGCTTAAAGTCCTGCGGATTCATCCTGAACATCTGCAAACCATCCTTGCAGCACTTGACACGATTCCGTTTTTTGTCAAGCGTGAGCAATCGTGGAACCAATCTTGCGGACAGCTTTCTCATGTCCAAATGTTTATGCAAAATATTATATACCCGTTCATTCGGGATGCTCACAGCACTATAAATCTCACGCACCTTAACTCTTCTGTCATCCATCATGTATTTTATCAATGATGTCTGGAGTCGTAACCTCCACAGGGCGCCCAGAATATTCAGCATCACTTGTGGGCATATGGCCACTCCGAAAAATTTGAAACCACTTATAAACCGTTCTAATCGAAGGTGCAGAATCACTTTAATGTTTATCAAGCTTCTATTTAGTCTCCTGAGGCGTTTTGACTTAACCGAGCGAGGTGGCGCAGTGGTTAGCACACTGGACTCGCATTCGGGAGGACGACGGTTCAATCCCGTCTCCGGCCATCCTGATTTAGGTTTTCCATGATTTCCCTAAATCGTTTCAAGCAAATGCCGGGATGGTTCCTTTGAAAGGGCACGGACGATTTCCTTCCCAATCCTTCCGTAACCCGAGCTTGCGCTCCGTCTCTAATGACGGCGTTGTCGACGGGACGTTAAACACTAACCACCACCACCACCGTTTTGACTTTCATAAAATAATGTTTAATCACCACATAAAATTCTTTTACGTCCATTGTTTTGACAATCACTCAACTTCTTTGATTCACACGAATGCCAAACACAAAGAAACAGACCAATATTGCCGAAACTTCGTGTGCGTTCTTTCCAAAGGTGCTAATAACTAAACATGACCACGATACGCGCCGATGGTGCCATCTCTCGGACTTTGCACAGACTTCTCAAACACCCCTCGTAATTAAAAAATAAATATTTTTTCAAAATATTAAAATGTTAAGTAACTGGCTGGATATCAATCTTTTGAAAAGGTGGGCATAATTTAGTCCCCTTCCATCCTGCCCTACCCTTCGTATTGCGTGGGTTAACGTGTTTTACTGTTACTGTTAGTATATCTCGATAAAACAAATATTACACTAATTTCGGAATACGTAGGTAAAATTCTATTTCAAAAATAATTTCAGTTTTTATAGGGAAGCAAACCGAAACCCTCCCTCGCCACTGAGCGTGATGGGGAGGATTTTCTTCGGCTGTCTCCAGCTACACGTGCAAAAACGAACTTGCAAGCATCTGCAGAAACACCAGAGAAAATGCGACTGAACCACCCTGCATATTAATACAACAAGTATCTCACATTGGAGAAATTTCTTCAAACATTCTTTTTATATACATTAATAAAACCAGCATTTCACATAGGAAAAATTGACAATGTAAATGCTTTCAAAAACTTCGCCAATGATATATATTGATACGTGGTAGTTACTGGAAATAAGAAAAACTTGGAAGGGAGGACACACCAATATAACTTTCTTTTCACACAACCTGTTTATTTAATAAGATATAAACTGTGTTTTACAGATAATCGAAGCATTTAACCATAAAATTTTCTTTAACAAAATGCACAAACTTGCAAAATTCTTTTGGCTTTAAACCTTAAGTTGAATAAGCTTTTGCAAAAGAAATCTGACGTGCTGTATTGAAAAGCAGTAAACAATATGAGAAAATTACAAGACGGCAGGGCCTGCACCCCGCCAGTTATCGGGTGAAACAGCGGTGTTTGCTACCGCGCTGGACACAGTCTGTCTTGTTAAATGCCCTTCTGCAACACATGGAAACTATATAAGCACCATTGATGACAAGAGGGATTCAGTTACTCAAAACAGATGACTTAACTTTTAATTTGAAAGCCGTATGTAGAAAGCTTGGGGGTTAAGATGCGCAGCTGTGCTTAAAGGTTAAACAGATTAGGAAACAATATGACAATGATAAGGCTTACTTCAAAGCAACCAACCTCTTAATTTCAATCGGCAACCAAGGCGCGACTGGACCCTAACCCGTCCCTTCTGCCATTTATTTTTTTATTTATTTATTTTTTTTAATTTTTTTTACTAAAGCACTGGACACAGTTGGCAGTTAAACTGAAACTTCCTGGCAGATTAAAACTGTGTATGAACCTTGCAGAACTAGCACTCCTGAAAGAAAGGATATTGCGGAGACGTGGCTTAGCCACAGCCTGGGGGATGCTTCCAGAATGAGATTTTCACTCTGCTGTTTGGAAGGTAGGAGACGCGGTACTGGCAGAAGTAAAGTCGTGAGGACGGGTCGTGAGTCGTGCTTGGGTAGCTCAGATGGTAGAGCACTTGCCCGCGAAAGGTAAAGGTCACGAGTTCGAGTCTCGGTCCGGCACGCAGTTTTAATCTGCTAGGAAGTTTCTTATCAGCGCACTCTCCGCTGCAGAGTGAAAATCTCATTCTGGCAGTTAAACTGATTGTCAGTTATTACGACCGCTCTGAAGGAAGGTCTTAAAACATTGCTTGTGAACACTTATTACAAAAGAACTCACTCCGCGGAACCACAAGATCCAGCTAAAATACACCAATAATGACTCGGTCTTTCAAACAGAGAAACGAACAGTTTAGTACCACAGGTTGTGCAGATTATAACTAATGACTGAGAAATGCTATTAAAATCAAAGAGTTGTACCGGTTAACAGCTGAATCTAACCACAAGGACCCTCTTTTGTTTGACGGTAAGCTGCGCCTTAGTACAATTGTTCCGGCTGTATTTACGACCAAGAGCTGATTAATTAGAACATTAATGATCGGGTACACACCAGAAAGGAAAGGCAATGTAATAGCGGGACAAATTTTCAGACGACAACCAGTGTCTTAGTACAACACTACGATCTACATTTACTACCAAAGAGCCGACCCAGTAAAACTGTGAGGGTCGCCGTGGTTAATGAGTGGTGTCAACGAAAGCCAGGTAGAAGATGGCAGCCAGGCCACGAGCGGTAGTCCGACACGAATGTTGCCGTGGCTTCGGCCGCTCGGACCTCGTCGTCCGCAGCTCGTGGTCGTGCGGTAGCGTTCTCGCTTCCCGCGCCCGGGTTCTCGGGTTCGATTCCCGGCGGGGCCAGGGATTTCCTCCGCCTCGTGATGATTGGGTGTTGTGTGATGTCCTTAGGTTAGTTAGGTTTAAGTGGTTCTAAGTTCTAGGGGACTGATGACGATAGATGTTAAGTCCCATAGTACTCAGAGCCATTTGAACCATTTGGATCTCGTCACCACCTCTTGTCGCGACGCTACCGCCAATCCCCGTACTTCGTGTCTCTCTCTCGGGCCAGCGAACCCCGCATATATATCGGAAAGCGAAGACCTTATAAGGACACAACCCACAGATACCAACTTCTCCTCATAGATATTGCCAATGGGGCCGCAAGAGGGATATCGATACTACACCTGAGCCAGTAGCGCCAGACAGAACAGTCTACTAATTCAATTGCGCCACGGCTCACTCATAATATTGCTAAATAACCAAGAAATAGCTTACGTAAACAGATCCTATTTTCATTGCTTGTACTATCGCAGCAACTGAAATGGGTAATGATAAATGTTTTGTGACCATTCATATAACTAAACGCCAAAAGCAGTTACATGCTCCTCGTTGCAGTTGCCCATCTAACGACTTCCAAAGAAAAAAAAAACTGTCATTATTTCATGTAATTATTGACCAAATGGAAAAAATTTTGAATGCTCTCCTAAGTTACTCAGTAGGAAATACAATTTTACGTTAAAGGTTTAACCCGATAGGTCACATATTGAAGTTATAAACTGTGTACATCCCTAGAGGCACTGTAACTCACGGCGTGCAAATTATCCAGATGATATTCCTAGAGAATGAGAGAACTTAGAAACTTTCGAAAGACTTCACATATTTCTTTGGAACCTTTTCGAAACTGTTTTTCGATGACGACTCCCACACCCCACCTCCCCTCCCCGCCTCCAAAAACAAAACAAAAAAAATCAATGAAAGGAAAAATTATTGTCGCTTGCTACATTTTAACTAGTCATGATTTAAAACTTGCTACCAGGCACGATGTTTTATTTTTTACTTCCTTACCACTAAAGCTATTAGCAATACGTTTTGCAGGTGTTATCCACATACACCAGTGAATGCACTTGCAAAACTGGATCACTGTACGATATATAGTACAAGAGTGAAGCCGTCATAAAATTTGAGAAGCGCGTAAAATCAGCTTTCTTGAACCGGGGGCAGAATGCCCAGGCTATATTCATCCTGGTTAGCAACTCTCACCAAACTGCAAAATTAATTTCAAAGTTATCGAAACTCTTCTCGTTTTCGGGTCCAGAAGATAATGAACGAAGAGCAGTATGGCGCTTACTAAATTTGCGTCGTACGAGACGTAAAACTTTAACTGTGTGAATAATTTGAAAGTAATAAGAGAACAACTGTCCTCTACGAGTGCAATGAGCCCTCACGAGGGCGCAGCAACGACGGGACATACGATGCAGGTAAGAACCTGGCCTGGCCTTCTACACACTGGGACGGCCAGCCGACGGCAGAACAAGGGGTGAGGGGTCTGCGCAGAAGTACCAGTCGGTACCTCACAATGTAGTATTGCATATAAATTCCACTTTTACCTACCGTTTTTCCTCTGCGACGAGTGTGTTCATACGTCTTGACTCCAAACAGCAAGTCAGCACAAAATTACCGTGCGTTTGGTGGCTGCTAAAATTTTGGCCGCCCGGGCGCCAATAGATATGTTCGAACACGTTCCAGCGCAAATATCGTGGCCTTTGGGTCGTACGTACCACGAATTATGAGTATACCGCTACTGTCTCTTTGTGTCTGATTCTCTGAGATTAGCATGAGTTACGAGTTTCTGCCACGCAATGACAGTGAGGTACTCCTGCAGTGCCTTCGTGGTACAAATTCAGCGAGAACTGTGCGTGTCAAGCTGTCAGACTTCGTAACTCAGCATGGCAGTTTCTGCAACACCACGCCAGTAAGTAGGGAGAGGATTCACCGACTCTGCCACCAGCTGCGGACCAGCCAACGCGCCACGGGTTCGTCGTCCTCCTCTGTAGCAGTATGGCCCTATTTCTTTGATCTATTACTTACGTACAAATATCCTTAATCATGAATGCTGTCGCACAACGAATGAAGAGCAGTGATCATATCACCAGCGGCTAGAGTCCCCACAATTGTTAATAACTTGCAGGAAGGGTCAAAATGGTTCAAATGGCTCTCAGCACTATGGGACTCAACTGCTGAGGTCATTAGTCCCCTAGAACTTAGAACTAGTTAAACCTAACTAACCTAAGGACATCACAAACATCCATGCCCGAGGCAGGATTCGAACCTGCGACCGTAGCGGTCTTGCGGTTCCAGACTGCAGCGCCTTTAACCGCACGGCCACTTCGGCCGGCGAAGGGTCAAATCTCGACGGCATTAGAGTACGTCTGTCACAGCTAAATACAAGTAAAGATGTTTAAAATGATATTCAAACTCACTTAGAAATTAACGCTGTGGAAGAATCTCTCGATGCAGATAGGGAGTCATTTGAAGACTTGTGCTTAGAAAAAGAATCAAGCATAACGACATAACTCTAGTCAAATGTTGTGCTACCTCCACAATCTGCAATTTCATGTAATTCCCAGCAATTTAACTGACAAAAGTCAGTGGCAGCGCTGCAGAATTCACGCATTTTTCGATACCTTTAAGGCTCTAGTTGCTAGCCTTAACTAAGGTTCAGTGTTACTATTATTTGTTGTTATATGTCTCTGGTGTAGGTCGTGAGCTGACTGAAAACTTACCGACCACTGAACGGACTTTACGATTAATGGAATCTGATTATTCAAAGGTAAAACAGCCCCAAGATAATTATTGACTTGCATGCAAAGGAAATGCTGTAGCTGCCCACCGTCTAAACTAAATCCTCTAAGGACCTAGCTGGTGAGAAATCTGAACGCAACTTAGATCATGCAGATCGGCATTTCATTGAATGAGGCGTGTGTCTCACGTTATGCTGGACCACGTTAGTGTGAATTTGACACCATATATCCTTGTCTGAAAGATGCGGTGACGTTTCTAGAAATCAGCTGTCAGACGTCAGAGGTTATTCCTTCAGACAAAATTCTACACCATTCCCAGCAGATTTCCGCGAAGCTTGCTAGCGCGGAAGGATACAATTCTTTACGCATTTCGCGCCACTGTTCCTGACTGTGAATTCTGTAATTCAACACACAAACTAAACCGGTGTCTTGAACGACACTGCAAGCAGAATATACTTTGTGGACAGACCAATGCTATGTTTCTTCTGGACACGAATCATACGCACAACGAATGTCGTGACACCAGACGTTGCATTTTTAACAAATACGACAAAACGCTATTGCACAAGGAACAGGCCAGTCATAGGCCTAGTGTCAGTAGAAAGCAAGAGCAGGGAATCGCACAACAGGAAACTTACTATGTAGTTAAAGGGAACCACTAGTGTGTTGAAGCGCTGTTATCAACCGCCCTTATAAACATCAAAAATGGCTCTGAGCACTATGGGACTCAACTGCTGAGGTCATTAGTCCCCTAGAATTTAGAACTAGTTAAACCTAACTAACCTAAGGACATCACAAACATCCATGCCCGAGGCAGGATTCGAACCTGCGACCGTAGCGGTCTTGCGGTTCCAGACTGCAGCGCCTTTAACCGCACGGCCACTTCGGCCGGCTTTATAAACATCACCGATAAACATTTGAGGGTGGAGTACTGATGCAGAAGCCGTCTTGAAAGCACCTCACTAATATACGAGTACATTTCCTTAAGATTTCTGACTAGCGCACACATGCAGACTGGGCATTGCTACGAAGTGTAGAGTGGTCACTCCCAACAGCATCCCTTTAAATCTCCACATGGCAGTTCCCTCTGCACATAACATTAGCAGACCCATCATTCAATAAAACTAGTGAGATTGATCTTCCGCTTGGAGTGTCGATATTTGTCGACGTATTGAAACCTGGCCAGCTAAAGAGAGACAAACACCTAACCTTACAGTACCCATCGTTCGGATGGATTGTGTCAGGAAATACACCTCCTCATTCCATAAAGTCCAATATGTGAAGTGTACCTACTGTCATGACTCGCACACTACGACAAACTTAACATCGCCGCGAGGGGTAGCCGCCCGGTCTAGGGCGTCTTGTCACGGTTCCCGTGGCTCCCCCGTCGGAGGTTCGAGTCCTCCCTCGGGCATGGGTGTGTGTGTCGTCCTTAGCGTAAGTGAGATTAAGTAGTGTATAAGCTTAGGGACCGATGACCTCAGCAGTTTCGTTCCATAAGACCTTATCACAAATTTTCAAAATTTTTGCCGGCCGGAGTGGCCGTGCAGTTCTAGGCGCTACAGTCTGGGACCGAGCGACCGCTACGGTCGCAGGTTCCAATCCTGCCTCGGGCATGGGTGTGTGTGATGTCCTTAGGTTAGTTAGGTTTAATTAGTTCTAAGTTCTAGGCGACTGATGACCTCAGAAGTTAAGTCGCATAGTGCTCAGAGCCATTTGAACCATTTGAACCAAAATTTTTTCCTTAACATTCTTGTCGAATGGTTTCGACAACAAGAAGAAATGATTCTGCACCTGTGCGTAAGAGAAAAGGGCGATTATGTGGGGAGCATTTTCCGAAAATGAGTCAATGAAAAGCAGATGGTAGAATCGTGGTGAAACTGCGAGTGAAAATTAATGATGCGGGAGATACCATAAATAATGCTACATGCTGCTTACAACGCTCAGAGAGAAGGCTACGACGACAGACAAAATTAAGCGCACAGTATGTTCGTTTTATGAGAGAATATGAAAATTTGGATCATATTGAACCGGTAACCATAGAAACGGGAACTCCATGTATTACATGCCACATCACACAGTGCTTAGAGAACAAGCAGAACTACTAAATGTCGCGTACTGTTTAATGCCTCAGCGAAGAGATCATCGAACACTTCTTTCAATGGCATCTTAATAATAGGACCAACAGTACATGATGACTTATATTCTACTGTGCTGCTATTCTGCACACACAGATACGCATTTACTGCTGTCATTGCAACAATGTCTAGAGAGACTGAGATCAGAAAGGCAGATCAAGATGTACAAAGAATTATTATTGTGTGAGTCTCCCAACGAACCAATCAAGGCTTGTTGTTCGACAACAATCACCTGCGCCCTTTTTAGCTACAAGACGCCTATTACAACTAGCAGAAGATGAAAGAACAACACTCCCGAGGGCTGTAAAAATATTGCAAACAGATTTTTATGTAGACAATGTTTTGAACGGAACAGATACCACACAGGAGGTACTCCTCAATCTGTAAGGAGAGGTAATTAGATTGCTTCCGAGTGGTGAATATCCCCTTAGTATACGGTGCGCCAATGATTCTCGATTGCTCTGAAGCATCCCACCTGACACCGTGCATAGCAAATATCAAGGAGTCTTGGAAACGAACAGCAAGAAACAGTCAAGACTTTGGGCCTATTGCGGTATCCTCATAATGATACCTTCCAATTCTTGGCCACTGATACAGAGAACAGTGACGCAAGCTGGACTAAACGACGTCTACTTTCTTGATAATTTTTTCACAATGCGGGGCCACAGTCATAATATATTTATTTAAAGTCAGTACCGCCATTAGACTGTTGTCTATTTACAGTGCTACATCTACACATACACAATCATGATTTCGGCCTCAAAGTGCCATTATCAAGTGTTTGAAGTGTTATAAATTGCCTGATGACATACTGTCGTATTAAAATACACTGTTAGATACAATGTCTAAGAGTCTGGCAGAGCCTATTGCTTTGTTTCATTACTGAGTACACCTTTGTCTAAAGCAAATGTAGTGGGGTAAGCCGTTACCAGATGACCCGTGGACACAGTGGGAGGAGGAGAATAAATGTCTATCGTCACGGATAGCATTCGGATCGAATGAAGAGAGACCAGCAACAGATTAAACTGGCTGTAGCTACAGGGATTATTAACAGTTTCCCAGCGAGCGTATGGAGCCTACATTTGTCTTAGAGGTGTCTGTGAGGAAAGCAATTTCTGTAACGCTTTTAAATTCAAAACCCAGAGTCGTAACAGTCAAGCAAATATCACTGCAAAGACTCGAAATACGTGCAGTCCTATGACTGGCTAGATTAGCAGAGAATATTAAAAGTGGGCTACTCTTAGATATCGACAAAACTTGCCTTTGAATACTACTGTTGTCTTAGCTTTGTTGGCGAAAGAAACAAGGTTGTGGAAAACGTTTGTTGGAAATCGTGACTCAGAAACCCACAAATACTGCAGTCAAGCACTGTCTCGAAATAGGTTTTCTGATATTATTTTGTGAGGAATCGTAGTGAAATGTGTTGGAGACAGTATGCTTACTGGCAATACTAGCGTGCGCATGTCATCTTAGCTCCATGAATTATGCAGATGAATCAGCTGACATACCAGGGAAACGTAATATATATGTGATTCTTCAGTTTCTCCCGGCGTATTTGTTGCTCGAACAGTCCACGGGTATACTGCCGGTTCATAGGGTCGAACGGGCACAATTGCAGTTCGTCAGCGTACCTGACGATGGCGACATGTCTGATCGCCGAAAAATTGTGCCCGTTGGACAATATGAATCGGTAGTATACCCGTGGGCTGTTCGAGCGTAATATATATATATATATATTTGCTTACTGTCTGGTACTTGCATTGTGAACAAAATAGTCCAACATTACCCGTCATGTTCAAAATTACGAAGAGTTGTTGCGTATGTGTTGAGGTATATAAACAATATTAGCCGACAAACCATCGAGAGGCACAGTGTAAACTTCACACAGCAGCTCACACAGAACTTCACGCAGCATCAAAGGCAGTCAATCATATGGCGCAACAGCAAGAGACTGAAGAACTACAACATGGCAGAACATTTCCTACGAAAAGCAAATTGGACTCACTTCATCCCTTTCCGGACGTGGAACTTCTAATACTTCTAACTGAAACCGAAGTGTGTTTGAATTCCAGAAACACCTCGCAAATTTCAGATCTTACAACAGGACATATTTTAATCGGTGACTCCTGGACAGTAGTCTCAAAGCAACGATTGCTTTCAGAGCCAAACATAATTAGGGTTTTGCTTTTCCTTTACCACAAATTATACGATTACGTTCAAATATGTAACACATTAAGAAAATAGTATCGTGTTATTTTGTACAACAAATATATTTGATTTGCAATAATTTCAAAATTTTAACAAAATATGACTTTCGCATTCTATATAAATTTTGTTAAACGGTTTCAGTAATTTTATGTAAATTACTATCGCGCTGGATCATGTCATGTAGGGAAATTTAAAGGAAGTTCATGTGTGTTTATGTTTGTCAGTTACAGTAGCAGGGCCTCTGGAAGTTGATACGTTACATCAGTTTTGCGCTCGTTCAGCACTCCACTTCTTGTCAGGATATAGGGCGGACATGTGTACCTTGTGCAAGACGAAACGTTTGTCATTGTGAGGCCAAGTCATGTTTCCTAAGACACGGAAGGAGAGACGAGTTAACACGAACTATTTTATACTCTGGTCCATCGCAGCTGTTGAAAGACATGATGTTAGGAAGAATTTCACTTACAGCTGGTAAAACTGTTTATTAAAACACAACCGGCTTCGCAGCTTAAAGCCGCATCATCAGGTGCAACTATGTTAAAAGATCGTAGGCAAATCCATCGGCATGGTGTTAACGATATTCTCTGAACAGTAAATTCTGACTAGGAGCGTTGGGTATCCCTATGATCTTCTAACGTTGTTGCACCTTGTGATGCGGCTTTAAGCCGCCAACCCGTTGTGTTTTAATAAAAAACTATCTTGCCAGCTATAAGAGGAATTCTCCCTAACACCATGCAGACAAGTTAAGATCCCAGCAACATCAAGAGCCTGCCCTCAACCAGAGTATCGTCGTAACGACTGGAGTACTTGCAGCTTTTAGGCAGACGCCGACAACGTCGTCTCAACTACATTGACAATTTGTAAGACTGGCCACACCAGCGAAGCTCAGAGTCTAAGGCAAAGCCAGTGAGTTTCTTTGAGATGTCAAAAATAACGCTAACCATGAAAAGTTCTAACTTCTCGCCCTCTTTGTTCCCTGGGCCATGACAATGACCTTTACCCATTTTATCGTTGATGAATATTCAGTCTGCCAAAGGCGAACATATTTCAAAATTTGTGCCAGTTTTGTTTTGTTAGGAAACGAATTAGTTCGGTAATGAAGTTCCAGTCAGCTAGTCAGTTAGCCCAACAAATGAAGACAGTAACGATCACTATAATGTCAATGTAAGTGTTAGTATAGAATAGTAAAATATTATAGATGCAATAATACTGGCACACTAAAACTACATTTCGTCATTTTATTTTATTTTCGTGACTGACATTTTGAAAGTGTTTTCTTTTGTTTGCTTGGGGGGGGGGGTGTCTTTCCGTGTTGCCAATGTGTTTAAATTTGATTATTGTTGCTTCATGAAAATATTTCCGAACTGTTAAAAACATCGCAATTCTATAATAATTATTTGTGAAGATGATGGATTTTACCGGTACATGTAAAAGCTATTGTCAGGTAATGCAGTTTTGATTGTTACACTGAACTCAGCCTGATTAACTATTTCAGTAACGGGTATTTGCATCTTTTTTGAAATTATTACAGGGGCTTTCTTTTGGAAAGCGTACTTAATACTTCTCTTTGTTACTCACGTTTGTAAAGTTATACTGTTTTCCGTAAGCGATCTATTTCTTAAGTACACGTTTCTTCAGATAAATTACTGCTCCATGTTAGTTAGTTAGTTACTCGTTCCATACTTCATCATCTTTTATCTTTATGAGATATATATTCATGATTCGTGTTGACTTTAATGAAGATAATTTTTTGGGCCCTACTCATGCAGCTACACAAAAGAACTGGTTTTGTTTACAGGCTACCTGTTCTTAACTAAAAAATCGTATATGGAATAGAACGATTTGTCCAGGAGAAATGATTTTTTGTTACATTTATAACTTTCTTTACCAACAATCAGACGTTTTACGTTATTGGTCAAACGAATAAAAATTGTTGGTGCTGCATATTGAGTTCGTTTCTGACTCGTTCCTCACATCCAATTGGTTAATGAACAGAATGAAATTCGCAGATTCATGCCCTGTTATCGACATGCGCTGTCTTCCCCGTTTCCTATCCGTGCTAGCTGCGCGACGAAATTGCCGTGCAGCGTCATACACTCATCCATCGGCCGCCAACGTTTACAATTTTGCATTTTCCGCCGGCATCTGCATGAAAGTTTGAGACAAAGTTACATAAGTCTTTCCCGCCGCGTCGTTTCTTCTTTATTTCCAGTTTTCTAGACAGTAAATTTCTGTAATAAATAACACAAATTTAAGTTTGTCAATTAAACTAATTGCCTAAGCAATGCAATCGCTTGCGACTTAAATTAGAACCATCACATAGATATTTTGTGGAAAGTCGCACAAAAGAGTGAACTTTATTGGCAGAAATCTTAGAAGATTAAACAGTTCTATTGTACTAAAAAGACTCATGTAGAGGGAATAAAGAGGGCAAGTGTAAATGGACTACCTGTATGGGTTGTGGGGCCTTGGATAGTTCCTTGCACGGAAGCAGATTCGGTGACTCAGGTGGATGTCCAGCGATAAATCACCGAAGTAGCACAGTTTAGGGCATTCGACACTACTTAAGATGCAGCGTTTAGGTCGTTGTCTAGATGCGCTCAGTGGTGCAGACACAGGTGCTGAGCAAAGTGTGTGGAGAGGGTGCTGATCAAAGAGTGTGGAGAGGGTGCTGACCTCCGCATACGGCCTTCGGAGGCACAGCCGTGTCACAGCCTCACCTGCCAGACAGGTGGCAGCATAGTGGAGGCCGGACGTCTGCACTCTGGCGAACGGAAGGGCCCCATGCACGTGGTCAGTTCGTAGTTACGATGGTAAGTGTTGGCGGCATCCAGAAATAGCAGCTAAATGATGTTTTCAGGTTGATGACTGTCATTGAGCAACTCAGTTCACTGCACCTTGGCAGTGATATCGACGATGAATATGCAGTAACATGCTCCACTGTAAGGCCTTTGCAGAGAATCGTGCTGTATCCGCACAACCCAAGTCTGAGTTCTTGCAAAAGATCATCTTCCTGGCTTCCGTCTGCTTCACCGCTCTAAGGCTACTTGTAATACGCTGTGTTGACGTTTTCTTTTAACTCGGCCATGGGTTTCAACTGCCAAGCAAAGAGGCGGTGGGGAACACGTCTCCCTTCTCTGCAAGATACAGTCTACTGGGCGGTAGACTGGCAATATTTCTGAAAAGGCATAGTTAATGTTGTGGCGTAACAAGCTTGCTACGCCACACTGGGAAGGCAGCCGAAAGAAAGGCACGCGTACACACACGCCGACTGGCGTCAAGTCTGGAACAGGATAACTATTGAATGGTAGCAAGAAAAGTACGTAGCTGCTTTATACTTAACTTTTATTCTTTGATGAATACAGCGTTCTTCTTGAGACATTTATACTATAACTCTCAAAGTAGGTAAGGCTAATGGCGCCTTGCTAGGTCGTAGCCATGGACTTAGCAGAAGGCTATTCTAACTGTCTCTCGGCAAATGAGAGGAAGGCTTCGTCCGTATTGTCGCTAGCAATGTCGTCCGTACAACTGGGGCGAGTGCTATATCGTATCTCGAGACCCGCCTTGTGGTGGCGCTAGGTCTGCGATCACACAGTGGCGACACGCGGGTCCGACATGTGCTAAATGGACCGCGGCCGATTTAAGCTACCACCTAGCAAGTGTGGTGTCTGGCGGTGACACCACAGTTAACACATATTACATTTTTGTATGTATCTACATTCCGTTTCACTAATAATAATTTAACTTGAAACATGTCATTTGTAGGCTATAAAGTTGCTCACTAACTACTTGCTAAGGTGACCCACTCAACTGGTATTTCATGGACTGGGAGTTCATGTACGGGCTGTTCTCCACGCTAAAAATATTTAAGCTGCACAGACAAGCGTCGAAAGCAAGACTGTACTTCAGGCTTATGGCCACGTACTTTGATGATTATTACAGTGATACTGCTGCAAGTGCTGAAGCATTTGTTCTGTACCACTACAGCTTTTCTTTTCATTATTAGTGCACTGACATTCCCTCATTTGCTACACATAGCCATTATAACAATGAATCATCACAAACCTATAAAACAATACAGCATAAGTCTTCCTCCACACTAATTTGGTGGCTTCCTCACTCGCTGTTTTCCTTAACCCCTCGGTGCTCTGTCTCCACAACAAGATTTGCCTTACATTTAGCCAAAAATCGATCGCTATAACTATGCTCACACATAATCCAGATATGATCCTAGAAGTGCTCCCTAAGATAATCCGACTTACTTCCCCCACTTACACATCTTCAAATGGCTCTGAGCACTATGGGACTCAACTTCTGAGGTCATCAGTCCCCTAGAACTTAGAACTACTTAAACCTAACTAACCTAATGACATCACACACATCCATGCCCGAGGCAGGATTCGAACCTGCGACTGTAGCGCCTAGAACCGCTCGGGCACTCCGGCCGGCACTTACACATCTACTTAAATAATCCGCAAGCCACTGTATGGTTCATGGCGAAGGGTATCCTGCAGCATACTAGTCATTTCCTTACGTGTTCCACCCACACGTAGAACTATGGATAAACGACTATCTACATGCGTCCGTATCAGTCCTAATTTCTTGCACCTTACCTTCGTGGTCCTTATGCGCTATGTATGTTGGCGGCAGGATAACTGTTCGGCAGTCCGCTTCAAATGCCATTTTCTAAATTTTATCAATAGTGTCTCTCAAAAAGAACGTCGTGAGCCGTGGTAAAAATTGCTGTTTTGAAGAGCGCGCCGCAGCCCGTGGTGTGAAGCAGTCGCCCTCCGTTCTTGCGGTGGCGCCGCTGTGGCAATCGCAGCTTTGGTGTCTCCCTCTGGTGGGAAAGGGGAAAGGTTGCCTGTTCACGTGCATTTAAGGGGCGCTATGAGCTCGGCAGTTGGTCAGTCTGGGTGAGTCTGGAGTCAGTGTCTCGTCCCCAGCTTGCTAGTCTGTCTCTCGTCCGCAGTTGTGAGATAGTTAGTGTCTGTCTGTCGTCCAGATTCCTAGTATGTATTTCGTTCGGATCAACCTTTTAGGTCGGCAAAATGAGAGTCTTTCCACTCCCCCAGTAAGAGAACTCAGCGAGTGGTCGCTCGGTCGGGGCTCCGTTCCTGCATCTGAGTCTGCGTGTTAGGCCGCCACTCTGCACGAGCTTGCTCAGGCAATGGACAAGGCGGTTGGATCAATTGGTCGGTCGGTTGCGCACTGAGACACAAGATGACTTGTCCTTCTTGAGCATCGGCGCATGTGAGGTCGCCATGTGAGTCCAGTGGGCCGCGCCGTATAGCGAGGGGACAGTGGCTTCGCGGTCGACACAAGAGCAACAGGAGTCAACCCACGACATCAGTCTGGCCGGTGCGAGCTGCGACGCCGTGGTGTAACTGGTTCTCCGAGCGCTTCTGGGCCCCTTCAGTTACCATCCTGTGGAGCTTGGCTCGGTCCTTCCCTGGTCCAGGGATGCCGTTTAGCCAGTGGGTGTGTTTCCTCTGCATGGTTGGGTCCGAGCCAGTATTTCCGCCGTCGTGTGTCTGGAAGTGAGTGGGAGACGCGCCTGCTGGTACGTCGCGAAGGAGCAGCAGTCGCGGACGGAGCAGCGGGCAGTCGGTCGGTTGGTGCGGACCAGTGGACCAGGAAAGACGGGAGATCGGCGCGCCTTCCTGCGTCCGTTGAAGCGGCTGGCAGCGGACGGTTCGGGAGAGCGATTGAGGGGTGCGGCGCCAGGTTTTCTCGAGAAATCGCAGTTTATTAGAAGCTAAGTGATTGACGATATGTTGTGTGATTTACTCTTGTTAAATTTTACTTTTTTTCTTTTTCAGTCTCTGGTCCCCAGCTTGCTCGTCTGTCTCTCGTCCGCCTTTGTTATGCAGTTAGTGTCTGTCGTTCGGAGCTCCCTCTGTCATATTTGTCGGATTTGGTGTGTTAACGAATTTATTGCCTGGAGTGTAACGGCCTAATTCCTGAAATATGTTTAGATCTTGCCTGTCATTTTGAGAGGCGGTATCTGTGTACTCTAGAGCATGTTAACTCGTTTGGCCAACCGTGTATAATTTTATATAAGATTGAGTTTCATGGGATTTTATTTAAATGGTCATTTTAGGATATAAAGTTGCCACCCTTTCACCGTAAGACTTTTCTTGGAAGTTAAAATCAAGTTGCACCTTCGGCGGCAAAGTTAACATTTTAATTGTTAGTGTTTTGTACCATTTCCATCCCTCCTACGGGTGCATAGTTTGTGTGTTTGTGTGAATTGTTAAAACTTTTAGTTTAAAGTAATCTGGTGTGTTGCAGATTTGCACCAGTGTAGTCTTTCAGAGGCTGTTGTGAGCGGTTGTAACTACGGCCGTGTCAAAAGGGAGCGGCAAGGTCCTCTGCGTGAAAGCTCATACAGTCAAAAATTTGTTTCTTTCTGCCTCTGAATAAATTGTAACTTGATATTTAGAAAATTCTTTCTCATTATAATTTTAAATCTGTTTCTTTAAAGAAAAGGCTTTAGGCGCCATTGAAGTGAATAAAGTACCATTTGCTAAATAGGAGTTTGATGATGATTTCATCAGTTACTCCCTGGCAACTACTTCCACGCTTACATAGTGTGATTAAATGTGTACATATTCTTGATGAGTAGCTAGTAAATGAAAGTAAATTCTTAAGAATATTCTTTGAAGATAAATCCACGGTTCACGTCGCATTCCCTCCAGCGATTCCCGAAGCATCTCCGAAACATTTACATGTTGTTCGAACCTACTGGCAGCCTGCCTGTGAACTGCTTCAATGTCTTCCTTCAATCTGACATGGTGCAGACACTCAATAACAGGTCGAACCAGAGGGCTGTATGCCGTCTCCTTTACAGGTGAACCGCACTTTCCTAAAATTGTCCCAATAAACTGAAGTCGGCCGTTTGCCTTTCCTAGCACATTTCTCACATGTTCGTTCCATTTCATATCGCTTTGCAACGTTACGCGCAGATATTTAGACGACTTGACTGTGAGAAGCAAGGCACTAGTAATATTGCATCCACATATTTCAGAATCGATCTTCCTACTCATCCACATTAACTTACCCTTTTTCACCTTTAGAGCTAGTTGCCATTCATCACACCAACTGAAAACTTTGTCTAACTCGCCTTGCATCTTTCTGAAGTCACTCAACTTTGACGCCTTACTGTACGCCACGGTACCATTAGCAGACAACTGGAGACTGCTGACCACACTGTCCGCCTAATCGTCTATGAATATGGAGAACAACAGTGGTCATATCACACTTCCCTGGGACACTCCCAATGATACCCCTGTCTCTGATGAACACTCGCCGGGGAGGATAATATACTGGGTTCTATTATTTAAGAAGTCTTTGAGCCATTCACATATCTGCGAACTTATTAAATATGCTTGTACCTTTTTTGACAAACTGCACTGGGGCTCCGTGTCAAATGCTTCTTGATAATCTAGAAATACGGTATCTGCCTGTTGCCTTTCATCCAATGGTTCCCAGTATATCATGTGAGAAAAAGGCAAGCTGAGTTTTGCACGAGTGATGCTTTCTAAAACCATACTGATTCATCAACATTAGTTTCTCAGTCTCAAGAAAGTTTATTACATTGGAACTGAGAATACGTTCAAGTACACAGCAGCAAACCGAAGTTAGGGATATTGGTCTGTAGTTTTGCGGGTCCACTGTTTAACCCTTCTTATATACTGGAGTCACCTGCTCTTTTTTACAGTCACTTGGGACTTTGTGCTGGGCGAGAGATTCTTACTAACTCGTCCATACGGTAGTCTCTCCGATGGTCAAATGACGTTATGTTTCTACGGTTATCCGGTGTGAACGATTTCTAGTACTTGAAATTTAAAACTTCAGCTTTAGTTTTGCTATCTTCAACTGCCATACCAGACTGGTCAGAGGACTGAATGGAAGTCTTAGACCCGTTTGGGAATTTATTTAAGACCAGATTTTTGTCAGGTTCTTTTCCAGATCTTCTCCTAAGATGTGACGAGTGCTGTATGCTTCGAGTACAGATCTTTTCACAGTTGCATGGTTCTCTACTAACCGTTGTTTGTCGCCAATTGTGTGTTCCCTTTGGAACCGAGAGCGCAACAGCTCTGCTTCCTCAGCATTCTCCCAATTTCGTTATTAAAGCGTGGTGAGTCGTTTGTCTACTTACTAAGCACATAACTCTCCAGACGACGAGTTACAGTCTGCTTAAACTTTGCCCGTAATTAATCTGTATCCATCATACTGGAACCAAGTGACGTCATTTCACTCTCTAAGTGAGATGTTAACTACTACTTATCGGCTCTATCTAGCAGAAACACTCTCATGGACTTCTTGGCTGATTTACACTCCTGGAAATGGAAAAAAGAACACATTGACACCGGTGTGTCAGACCCACCATACTTGCTCCGGACACTGCGAGAGGGCTGTACAAGCAATGATCACACGCACGGCACAGCGGACACACCAGGAACCGCGGTGTTGGCCGTCGAATGGCGCTAGCTGCGCAGCATTTGTGCACCGCCGCCGTCAGTGTCAGCCAGTTTGCCGTGGCATACGGAGCTCCATCGCAGTCTTTAACACTGGTAGCATGCCGCAACAGCGTGGACGTGAACCGTATGTGCAGTTGACGGACTTTGAGCGAGGGCGTATAGTGGGCATGCGGGAGGCCGGTTGGACGTACCGCCGAATTGCTCAACACGTGGGGCGTGAGGTCTCCACAGTACATCGATGTTGCCGCCAGTGGTCGGCGGAAGGTGCACGTGCCCGTCGACCTGGGACCGGACCGCAGCGACGCACGGATGCACGCCAAGACCGTAGGATCCTACGCAGTGCCGTAGGGGACCGCACCGCCACTTCCCAGCAAATTAGGGACACTGTTGCTCCTGGGGTATCGGCGAGGACCATTCGCAACCGTCTCCATGAAGCTGGGCTACGGTCCCGCACACCGTTAGGCCGTCTTCCGCTCACGCCCCAACATCGTGCAGCCCGCCTTCAGTGGTGTCGCGACAGGCGTGAATGGAGGGACGAATGGAGACGTGTCGTCTTCAGCGATGAGAGTCGCTTCTGCCTTGGTGCCAATGATGGTCGTATGCGTGTTTGGCGCCGTGCAGGTGAGCGCCACAATCAGGACTGCATACGACCGAGGCACACAGGGCCAACTCCTACACTGGCCGTACACCACTGGTGATCGTCGAGGGGACACTGAATAGTGCACGGTACATCCAAACCGTTATCGAACCCATCGTTGTACCATTCCTAGACCGGCAAAGGAACTTGCTGTTCCAACAGGACAATGCACGTCCGCATGTATCCTGTGCCACCCAACGTGCTCTAGAAGGTGTAAGTCAACTACCCTGGCCAGCAAGATCTCCGGATCTGTCCCCCATTGTGCATGTTTGGGACTGGATGAAGCGTCGTCTCACGCGGTCTGCACGTCCAGCACGAACGCTGGTCCAACTGAGGCGCCAGGTGGAAATGGCATGGCAAGCCGTTCCACAGGACTACATCCAGCATCTCTACGATCGTCTCCATGGGAGAATAGCAGCCTGCATTGCTGCGAAAGGTGGATATACACTGTACTAGTGCCGACATTGTGCATGCTCTGTTGCCTGTGTCTATGTGCCTGTGGTTCTGTCAGTGTGATCATGTGATGTATCTGACCCCAGGAATGTGTCAATAAAGTTTCCCCTTCCTGGGACAATGAATTCACGGTGTTCTTATTTCAATTTCCAGGAGTGTATTAACATTCGCAATCATAGTTGCTACAATGACCTCATGATCGCTTGTCGTTGAGTTTCTGCATGTTTGTAGTTACAAGCTCTAAGATATTTCCACTGCGTGTGGGCTGCAGAACTAGCTGCTCAAGAAAGTGTTCAGAAAATGTGTTCAAAAGTATTTCGCATGACTGTCTGTCTGCAGCTTCTCAGTAAATCTATAGATATCCCAGTTTATACTCTATAGGTTAAAGTCACCTCCAACTAGTACTGCGTGATCTGGGTATTTACGCACTACTAGCAACACGGTTTCTTTGAATAGCTCTAGAAATGTCACAGCAGAATCGGGTTGCCGGTAAAAGCATCCAACAATTAACTTGGTTTCACCTACACCTGTTATACGCGACCACAAAACTTCACTGCTACACTCATCTTCAACATCAACAGGGATTTTACGTCAGCTGCAATGAACACGCCCCCTCCCATGCCTCTAATTTATCTTTCCGACATATGCTCCACGACTCGCTAAATATCTCAGATTTTTCCACTTCAGGTTTCAGCCATCTCTCGGTACCAAGAGTAATTAGAGCGTGAGAACTTTCCTGGAGGGCAGTAAAATCGGGAACTTTATTACGAATAATTCGACAGTTTATTGATAAAGTTATGACAGTGGAAGTCTCTTTATTCAGAACTCTTGCTGCATATCGATTGGCGATTGTTTATCAGAACACTTCAAAATGCCGCCTAGCCTACAAAACCCTCATGTGCACTCGACAGCCGGCCGCGGTGGCCGTGCGGTTCTAGGCGCTTCAGTCCGAAACCGCGGACTGCTACGATAGCAGGTTCGAATCCTGCCTCGGGTATGGATGTGTGTGATGTCCTTAGGTTAGTTGGGTATAAGTAGTTCTAAGTTCTAGGGGACTGATGACCACAGATGTTAAGTCCCATTGTGCTCAGAGCCATTTGAACAATTTTTTGCACTCGACAAGTACTTCGCTACCCGAGTAGCTCCTTCCTTTGTGTAGTGACCGCTGACCTAACAAGGTGAGTCCTAGAAATCCCCACACGATAACTGGTCTAGAAATCTGCGACTAAGACCGTCACTGCGTCGACAGTTCAATCGGCTCCAAACCAAAGGACCCCTATCAACTTTGGAATCAACGCTGCGTATTGCGAACTCTGCTTGCACCCTGACCGCGAGGGCAGCTGATTCCATCAAATACGCAAGCCGCCTGTACGAACTGAGGATGGCCTCAGAACCCATGCGACAGACTTCGTTGGTGCTGACGTGAGCCGCAACTTGCAGACCTGCTTCCTGCACGGTCGATAGCTGCAGGCGAGGCCACCTCCACATCTCGAGTGAGGCCTCCTCGCTAACACACTGAGTGCTCATTGGCGTTCTTTCCAGCCCTGATTGCTTTCTGCCAAAGAGGCTCTTTAACGTGCCTAACATTGGAGCTCCAAATAACTAGTAAACCCCTCCCCTGTGTGCCTGCTCGCACTCTGCTGAAGGAGCGGACACCTGTCCACCCACATGGTGAATGGATGAGGCCGGGCAGCCAGTCTCCACATTGGCCCCCGCCTCTTGTGACGCGAATGCGTTCTATCCGCCACTCACCTTGCTATGAGGGCGGATCCACGACGTCGAGTGCACTAGGAGGTGCCTCAGAAGCCAAGTCCGCAGGCAACACAAGCGACACCTGAGGTGTCCCATGCGATGCGCCAGATTCTCCGCCACCGCTACACCCCGAGCAGCAGCCAGAAGATGACTGACCGTAGTCAGAAGCACATTCAGCTGTTGGCGGAGTGTGGCCAGCTCCTCCTGCATCAGTAAACAGCATGTACACATCCCAAGCACTCTAGCAAGACTACCTGAAGAAATAAACTACAGAACCACTCCAGCACTTTCGTATCAATTACAGGTTGATTCCTTTCTGTGGTATATGTAGTACCAAGAGGTACGTAGTCACACGAATTGAGCCTTAGTGACTTTTTATGCATTGTAACTAGTTTGTCTTTACATTTTTTTCTTACCAGCTGGCAGTTTCTGATGGAGTGTTGCCACTGTCAATGAATGTGTGCACCTTTTATGACAAAATGTGTCTGCACCACCTCTCTAATTTGCAAGATAATTATTTATTAATTTTCTTTGTCTGTTACCACATACCTACATGCGTCAGAGTGGGTGTCATTAGATTTGGCATTGCCAACGTTAGAGGGTGGCCTGATGCCCTTCCTATCGCCACCCACTTACCTACCTGACGCGGGGCTTGTGTACACCAGCTGTCTGCATCTCATGCTATACATGTGAAAACGTGCCAAATTTTTCTGAATGTTTGCGAATCATTAGCTGAGGTGGGATCTCGGTAGCAGCCCATTATTTACTTAGTCCGTTGTGGGAAACGCCTAAAAACCAAATCCAGGCTGGCTGGCTCACCAGCCCACATCGTTAATCCACCAGGTGGATTCGATGTGAAGCCAGCGGACCTGCACGGATGTGGCAGCTATTTGAAATATAGTTAATATCACCGATCACCTCCACAGCATCCTTCACAGTACCTACAACAAAATTGTCACCTGGAGCAACGCTCTGCATAACATAAAAATCATTGGCACATGCACTTCCCTGTACATGCCCATACATCTGTCACAGACTCCGATACCTGCATACAATGAACACCAACCTCGGGTGGATAGCTGCCACTGCACCTCAGTCAGCATCATCTGTTTTGCTGTCTGTACTCTCAGTTGTCTCAGTGGAGCACACATTTACTATGTCTGGTATTACAACTGGTTTCGACTCTTAATTCACACCAGATATGAGAGCTGCTGCTCTTTCGTTATTTTTTTTCAATTTTCATGGTCTTACCATCTTCTACATCAATTTAACTCCCAATATTGACTTTTTTCTCAAGACTCTCTGCTTTTGCACAAGTATTGCCCTTCTTTGATTTTCTCCTATCCCCCCATACATTGACAGTTTGCCTCCAATGTTTAGCTGTAAATGTATGGTACCTTCGAGAGGATAAACTATCATATCGGCAGTTGAACCTAAGGAGGCAGCAGCTAAATTTGACGGGGCTCTGTCCCCTATAACAACATTCCTGCTTATGCAATTAAGTACTGTCTTTTCACAACTATGATACCCGCTCTAATAAGCAATTACAACTCGATGAGTGGTAATAACTGTAATCTCGACTCAATCATTACGAAGCCTCGATCCAACACACACGAAACTAAGAGGAGAAATAAATAATGGGGAAAATAAATACATTGCTAAACGTAAAACGGAAACATTGCTGTTGGTCTTTGCACCTCATCATAATCCATATGGATTTACGGTACTGCCTAGCAATTGCTCATACTTTCGGCATTAGGAAAATTCACTGGGGCTGATTCCAGACAGAGTACACTGTGATCTAAGACATTACATTTTGTGCACTCACAGAGTCTTCTTTTATGTGCCCCTTCTCCCGGCCTATTGAATTTAAGCCTAAAATCCATTCGCCAATCCAGGTGTTGGGCCATCACACTTCCAAGGAAAACTAACAGGAAAGAGAAGAAATACAGTCGCTAGACTCACAGTACTTGGATAATACAGACGACAATGGTCCAAATACAATTGCTACTTCTGACGCCACATGTCAGAGGTCACTTCAGTCACTTGTTTTAACACATCCACGGGCCACTTATGAGACTGTCGTAAACGACCTTGCCCACATCTGACGACAGTTGTAACAGGTTTCAGGACAGAGGGTGTAATTAGATTCCCCGTTACAGTTTGGTGTGACACAGGGTGTTGATTAACAGCGCAGTACGTTCATATAGCCAGGCGGATGACTGCCTATAAATCATGGAAGAAATACAGTTTAGCGCGTTTATTCAGTGTGTGTGATACAGTGGTTACATTCTTGTCTTGGTGTGGTCAGGGTCCAGGAGCAGATGTTGGCTGAGGTATGTGAAAAGAGCTCTGCAATCAGCACACGGCCTTCAAAGACATGGCCGACGCGTGGCGTCGCTCTGACAAGTGGTGGCTGCGGATTCGAGTCAGGCCGTCAGAACTGTAATGAGTGGAGGAGTGCAGCATCAAGCCTTAGGCAGCGATCAGCACGAAGCTGCGATGTTTCTGCAGAAGTCGGCTGCTGCACATGTGTGGCACAGTGCAGGAAGCAGTCGAGTACATAGAGATGAACCAAAGACCGCAGCTCTTAGGACAGAGCGTCAGTAGCTTCCAGTGGCAAGCTTGCAGCGGCGGAGTGTGCCCACACTGGGCAGGCAGCAATTCAGTGGTTTTTCAGGTTTTAAAAGGAGAGGTCCACGGCGTTACATCTACTTTTTGAAACAATCTGTACGGTGATGTACGTTAAGGTCAATCAACCCAGCAACCATTCACCCTGGTGTGCCTTCGTTAGCGAGTATTCGACGAAAAATTTAGGAACATCGCGTAGTGCTATGTATCTTTCGATGTTGTTGTTGTTGTTGTGGTCTTCAGTCCTGAGACTGGTTTGATGCAGCTGTCCATGCTACTCTAACCTGTGCAAGCTGCTTCATCTCCCAGTACCTACTGCAGCGTACATCCTTCTGAATCTGCTTAGTGTATTCGTCTCTTGGTCTCCCTCTACGATTTTTAGCCTCCATCCTGCCCTCCAGTACTAAATTGGTCATCCCTTGATGCCTCAGAACATGTCCTACCTACCGATCCCTTCTTCTAGTCAAGTTGTGCCACAAACACCTCTTCTCCGCAATTCTGTTCAATACCTCCTCATTAGTTACGTGATCTACCCATCTAATCTTCAGCATTCTTCTGTAGCACCACACTTCGAAAGCTTCTATTCCCTTTTTGTCTAAACTATTTATCGTCCATGTTTCACTTCCACACATTGCTACACTCCATACAAATACTTTCAGAAATGACTTCCTGACACTTAAATCAATACTCGATGTTAACAAATTTCTCTTCTTCAGAAACGCTTTCCTTGTCATTGCCAGTCTACAGTTTATATTCTCTCTACTTCGACCATCATCAGTTATTTTGCTCCCCAAATAGCAAAACTCCTTTACTACTTCCTAATCTAATTCCCTCAGCATCACCCGACTTAATTCGACTACATTCCATTATCCTCGTTTTGCTTTAGTTGATGTTCATCTTATACCCTCCTTTCAAGACACTATCCATTCCGTTCAACTGCTCTTCCAAGTCCTTTGCTGTCTCTGACAGAATTACAATGTCATCGGCGAACCTCAAAGTTTTTATTTCTTCTCCATGGATTTTAATACCTACTCCGAACTTTTCTTTCATTTCCTTTACTGCTTGCTCAATATACAGATTGAATAGCATCGGGGAGAGGCTACAACCATGTCTCACTCCCTTCCCAACCACTGCTTCCCTTTCATGTCCCTCGACTCTTATAACTGCCATCTTGTTTCTGTACAAATTGTAAATAGCCTTTCGCTCCCTGTACCCCTGCCACCTTTAGAATTTGAAAGAGAGTATTGCAGTCAACATTGTCAAAAGCTTCATCTAAGTCTACAAGTGCTAGAAACGTAGGTTTGCCTTTCCTTAATCTTTCTTCTAAGATAAGTCGTAGGGTCAGTGTTCCAACATTTCTACGGAATCCAAACTGACCTACCCCGAGGACGCTTCTATCTTTCGATATGGCAACCATTTACAAGGCAGTTGCGTATCGCAACGGTTAAGTTGCTTATATCACATACTAAAGGTTGTCAGTTCGAATGTCGTCAGGTGCGCTCAGTCTCTGTTGCTTTTAAATATTTGTCGAAATGACTTTGATCATTATTTTTATTCAATTAATTCGTTTACACACAGTTTGTTTTATTTGTATTCCCTTATCACAGCATTTTAATCAGCATTTTAATTTCTTCCATTGCTCTTATTTTTTCTTCCTATCATTGTTTCTACACTTGGAATCTCTGTGTATGTGAATCTATTTCTAATTATATACCAAAATATTTAAAAATCTGAAAAATGGCGATCTGTCTGTTAAATCTCTTCAAGCAGTTGGTCTCTTGTCTGAGGGAGACCATTTTAGCCCCCAGAGGCATCATCAGGTGTAGGCATCACCCATATTTCCACAACTGGCTCAGATGGCGTTTCACGACAGCAGCTAGATGGCCCGTTTCTAGTCGGTGACTGTCGTGGAAGCTGGCTGCAGGCGATGGCAGACATTCCATAGCTGAAATGGGTGGTATTTCCTTTAGTTCGACTGACCACTCTTCGTCACATACGAGAATTATTCGGAAAGTAAGGAACGATCGGTCTTTAAATGGAAAATACAGAGAAAATCTGATGAAGCTTTGCACAGATTCGTTGGGCACTGTGTCTAGTGCGTCCACCAATCGCATCGTGTCGCTCTTTACAGTTCTGAGCTCACAGTGAGAACGCAAAGATGGCTTGAAATTAGCGTCTCCCGCCAAGTATGAGGTCCTGGTGAAAGATTTCGCCTGAAGCTATGCAATCCACATAACATAACCCTCTTGCGATTCATTCTACACGACAATTCTCGGCTGCACTCTGCAGGGGCAATGAAGATGCTCGTGCAGCGTTTTCGATGGGAAGTGTTTGATAACCCACAATACAGTCCGTAGTTGGCTACCCCTGAGCTACATCTCTGCTCAAGTGAACATCTGGCTATGAAGACAATATTTTGACACAGACAAGGCGGTTTACAGTCCAGAGTAGAAAATTGTCGAAAAGCACTGGCGGCTGTCTTCTGTAACGAGGGAATTGAAAAGTTGGTACAAAGCTACTTGAAATGTCTAAGTCTGAGCGGCGACTGTGCAGGGAAGTAGCTGGAAGCTGTAGCTAACCGTTGCAAAGAAAACAGTTTTGATTTTCACTGTGATTTACATTTCGCTATCTATCGTTCCTTTCTTTCCGAATAGCCGTCGTAGATAAAAGAAGTGCTCTGGTTCTGGGCCTGGATGTGTGGTAATCCATATCAACATTGCTACAGTCTGGGTTCTGTACTTTTGCTATGTCGACGGTGTTGCAGTCCTGGCTGTGGCGTCGTGGCTGAATATGTGGTACCTTATTCTACTATAAGGCATGGGCAATGGTTGTGTCAGCACAGCCCACTTTGTCATTTTCTGTGACTTCAGCCATAGGTTTCAATAAGCAACTAAATAGGCAATGGCTCAAAACTGCCTGCACTACACATGTCCGTCCTTTCATAGAGTACTGCTCTGCTTTATGGGGTTCGTACCAGATAGGCTTAATAGAGGACATCCAAAAAATTGAAAGAAGTGACTCTCGTTTTATATTGTCGCAAAATAGAGAACAGAATGTCACAGATATGATAAGCGGGATAGTGAATCAATCATTAAAAGAAAGACGTTTCTCGTTGTGTGGAGAAATGAATTTCGTAATGAAGGAAGAGAAATCAGGAACCGTGCTGTAAAATTTACGTGAAATCATAGCTCACACCGAAAGATTTACGTGTTAAATTTTCCTACCTGTTATAAGAGAGTGGAACAGTCGAGACATTTTTGTATATCCATCGTTGTGATATATTGTTACAATGACTTTGGCTGTTCAATACGAAATGAAAATTAAACCACCTGCAGCCGTCTCTGTTGCGTTTGATTTACTGAGGCAATCAGTGTCGCTGTTACATTTCACGCTCTTCTGGCCCCTCGACAAACGGAATTTAGGAGGGACCCAGTTTCGTTTATGGTCATAACAGGAGCCATTATTAAATAAGCAGTGTCCTTAGATCTCTGGTTTACTTCACGCTAACCCTTAATTGTCCTGACAGTCGTCGGTTGATGAACGAATGGATAGTGACATGTAAACCAGAGATTTAATATTGGCTCTTGTTATAACTGCACACGAGATTGCACCGTTCCCAATTTTGTTGGTGAAGTGGTATGGAGATGGTGTAATGGAACACCAAAGCTTGTAGGGTGACTACATTACATTCAAAAGAGACGGCTGCAGGTATTTTAATTTCCATTTCAGTCGAGAAATTGTCTGAGAGTAGTTCTGTGAGTTCCCTGCGAAACAGGTAACTAAGAATTAAAGGGAAGTCATGTAGCTCTACTTGCTGTAATACGTCCAACCGCTGCCAATTTGCCCAAAACGCCGGGAGGGACTGAGCAGGACAACCTGAGGCGTGCCTCCGGGTGCAGTCATCCTGCAGGGACACAGCAGGAAGCCAGGGCGGACGCCCTCGCCTCGCTGAAGGAAGCAAACGTTGCGAAAGGCCCGTCTGATAACGAGAAGCGTGCCGACAGCTGATCCACACCTGCAACCTTTAGGACGGAACGCCAAGAATGTACGCCCGAAAGCATTTGAGTTCTTCTGGCCTGGCGGCAGTCATTTCATCTGCCTTAGAAAGCAGGGATGTGCTGTTATTTCCAGCACCCAAAGGCACAGGGAGCAGCGCGCAAAAAGCGCGGGGAATTGGCGCAGAGAGGCGTGTGAAAGAAGCCAGAATTCTTGATGTTTTCCTCGACAATGAGGACAATGATGGATGCCAGCAGATTTTGAGATGGAGCCCAAACATGAGTCTGTCCAGGCCTCACGCAGAGATTGAGGTTATAAAGAAGTGTTGTGTAGCTGCTCTCCCAACAGCCTCGGAATGCAGGAAAGCTTCTTAAGAATGTGAAATCGTGATAAAGATGACAATTGACGTGCCACACGCCAGCCCACGCCAGATAGAAAATTTTCATCCTGCACGGGGAGGCGTGGTGGTGAAACGGCGATCTGTCATTGGGCTACACTGAAAATTTCGTCCACCAATGTTAACGCCGAAAGGAAGGATATTGCTAAGTGGAGTTGAGCTGAGAGATGGGAGGAGAAGCGAGAAGTGGGGGAATCGTGGAGACACCGCGGAAGCGACAGGACATGGACGCTCTTCCACCCAGGACCAACATCCGCCTTCCGATGCCGTGATAGCACAGCTTCGGCCACGCAACCGACGACGGGCAGAAAACTTGGAGATCGTACCTGGGATGTGCCGCAAAGCCGCGATTGCTGGTGAGCGCAGCCAACCCGTGCAGCACAGCTCCGACACGACATGCCGCACCGACGCAGCTCCTGCCGCCGACAGTAGTATACGACGAACGATAACGAAAACCGGTGAGACCATTCGTTCCCTCCTCCTTCCCCTTAATAACTGAGTCGTGTCTACGCCCAATCAATCGGCCCTGAGATTTATAATTTTTTTTTTAAACAGCACGAAAATAAATACATGTAAGAAACCTTTTACATTCATAAATGAACTGCTTAATTTTGTACCCGTTGTGTTTGATTCCATTTAATTATTGATATCAGTTAATTGTTGGTTCCTAATGTGGGGCAATCCCATTAGTCTTCTGCTCGTCATTTCGTGTTCGACAGCAGAGAGAGAGAGAGAGAGAGTAATTTCTCAAGTTCACCACATTTTTGGTGCCCAACGTGGGGCCACCGGTATCTGATGTCACAAAATAATGTCTCGAGTTCACTACATTTTTGGCGCCCAACGTGGGGCTTCGATTTGACTTCATTCTCACGTTGTTGTTAGTGTGAGAACTAAGTTTCGGGACATGACTCAGGAAGAATGCCCATGTTAACCAAATTGTGTGAGATGTCAAGTGCACGGATGGTGTGTTTCTTGGTTCTCCTCGTATTTTTTGGTGTAGTTTTAGAATGTGTAGTTCGTTGTTATGAATATTCTGTGCCACAATTTCCATAGTTGTATTCGCTGCTACCAGCGTTATACTGTCTCTGTTCGTTCTGTGGAGTCCTTTTAGTTCTTAGTTTCGTTTTTCTATGCAACTGAGGTCCGGGAGACTGATAAACATGGAAACAGTCAAGCTTATTTCCATGTCAGCAGGGCGCTGTTGATGGAGACTCCGTAATGGTGGAGGTGTGTGCACTTGAAGCAACCCAGTATACATCTACTCCCAGGGAGGACGAAGTAAGCTGGCTTGCCTACCTTAAGAGTCATGAAATATTTTGTGGGCATATTTTATATTGTCCACTCCGTACAGTATACTGAACCGTAGTCTCCAGTTATGTAAAAAGGAACTCGGTAACGTTGGTTAAAAAAGGCAGAAGAAATGCAGGCTTGAGTGGTCTACACTACTCGACTGCAGGGCACTTGGTGCTCAACTGCTCCTTCGCCGCCCCGTCCACCTTCCACTGACCGCAGAGCAACAGCCGAGAGGGAAGTAGCGAGTGGTCGCCGGCGCCTGCGCACCGGGCACATTTCCAAGTGGCGGGCCCCGCCAATTACAACTTGGCCCCTTAACGGAAAGGCAAGCGGCGCGCGGCGGCGGACGATCTACCCTCCCCCCCCCCCCCTTCTCCGCCCCCTCCTCTAAACCTCGATCCTCCCACCGTTAGCCGCAACCCGATTGCTCGTCTATTATTCATGTGCCGCTGGTGCGACAGCGGGTCTGCAAATTAACCCCTGCCCAGGGAGTTCCGACAGTCGTCTTTTCTGCCGGTCAGCTCCGTCGTCTCTTGAGGCACCCTTCCCGCATTCTGTGCGCGGTCTTCTTAGAGTGAAATGGATGACATTTTTGGAGGGTGTCTCTGTGCACCTGTAATATCCACTTACTACGGCTACAGAATTTTACACTGGTCACCGCAAAAATTGCAACATCGAAATCTTAGCAAATAAATAACTTTTACTTGTCGCACCTGTACACTATAGTAGGGAGAATACATAAACAAATTAATAGACTTTTTGGGAGTCTAAAATGTGTTAATTCAGTACATGAAGCTGCCGCCTCTACCAGCAAGTTTGGTTATCACCAGTCTCTGTAAGTCCACCTTTCTACAGATGGCTCAGAACTTCGGCTCTTCAGTACGGAATGTTAACTGAAAATACTTCCGGCCGTCTAAAGTTTCAGTTGTTATTTTCTTTGAGCAGTAGGATTTCAGGATTTCAGCACTACATCAGAATTCTTTATTGTATAATTATATGATAGCGGAACAAACACTAGTAGCAGTTACTTCTGTAAAATATCTGGGAGTATGCGTGCGGAACGATTTGAAGTGGAATGATCATATAAAATTAATTGTTGGTATGGCGGGTGCCGGGTTAAGATTCATTGGGAGAGTCCTTAGAAAATGTAGTCCATCAACAAAATAGGGTGGTTTACAAAACACAATGTTTTGACCTATACCTGAGTATTGCTCATCAGTGTGGGATCCGTACCAGGTCGGGTTGACAGAGGAGATAGAGAAGATCCAAAGAAGAGCGGCGCGTTTCGTCACAGGGTTATTTGGTAAGCGTGATAGCATTACTGAGATGTTTATCAAACTCAAGTGGTAGACTCTGCAAGAGAGGCGCTCTGCAACGCGGTGTAGCTTGCTGTCCAGGTTTCGAGAGGGTGCGTTTCTGGATGACGTATCGAATATATTGCTTCCTCCTACTCATACCTCCCGAGGAGATCACAAATATAAAATTAGAGACATTCGGAGGCTTTCCGGCAGTCGTTCTTCCCGCGAACCATACGCGACTGGAACAGGAAAGGGAGGTAATGACAGTGGCACGTGAAGTGCCCTCCGCCACGCACCGTTGGGTGGCTTGCGGAGTATAAATGTAGATGTAGATGTACGCCATCTCCAACCTCGCCCCCACCCCCGGCCCCCACCAATGTGTAGGAAGGATCCCATCTCTGGTCCAGTCAAAATAGGAGCCAGCATTCAGTAACTGGTATCCACAGATTTCTTCTAGACAGAGCTATCCGTTCGATCATTACTTGTGGTCGGCAAGTGATGATCGAAGGGATTACTCTGTCAAGAAGAAGTCCATGGATACCAGTTACCGAATGGTGGCCCCTATTTTGTCTGGACCAGAGATGGGATTCTTCCCACATGTCGGATATCGGGCCTGAAAATGACACAATGCAGTGCTGAAACTGGGTAAAATAACAACTGGATACTAAGATGGTGAAGGTCTTTTGATTCGGCATTTTATTTTGGTTCTTAGGAGGTTGGGCGTCAAGGGGAATTGAGCTTGGATCACAGGCACGGGTATTCCATTCCATTCCACTTCAGATGTATATCAGATAGCACCAATCATAGTGATTGCACAGTGTCGCCGTGTCAGGCTTTCGGTAACTCTTCGAACATCTTGCTGCATTTTGCTTAGTCGAACGTTTACTCCAGTTCTACGAATCCTATGAACGTGTTCTCACTTTTTTTTAGTCTTGCTTCCATCATCAACCTCAACGTCAGAAATACCACTCTGGTGCCCTTACCTTTCCTAAAGGCATACTGAGTGTCATCTGACACATCCTCAGTTTTCTTTCACATTCTCCTGTATATCATTCTTGTCAGCAACTTGAATGCATGAGCTATTAAGCTGATTGTGCTATAATTCTGGGACTTGTCAACTTTTGCAGTCTTTGGAGTAGCGTGGATTATGTTTTTCCGAAAGTCAGAAGCTATGTCACCAGACTTATGCATTCTACACATCAACGTGAACAGTCGTTTTGTTGCCACTTCCGCTACAGTCTGGAACCGCGCGACCGCTACGGTCGCAGGTTCGAGTCCTGCCTCGGGCATGGATGTGTGTGACGTCCTTAGGTTAGTTAGGTTTAATTAGTTCTAAGTTCTAGGGGACTCATGACCAAAGACGTTAAGTCCCATAGTGCTCAGAGCCATTTGTTGCCACTTCCGCCCGTGATTTGGAAGATTCTGATGTTATCTAACCCTTCTACCGTATTTGATCTCAAGTTCTCCAAATCTTTCTTAAATTCTATGATAACCATTCTAAACATGAACGACACTGATGCATCCTTTGGCCATTCTACTTGTCATAGAGACTTTCAACTCTAATGATTTACATACCCACCGATAATTTGTTCATGCACGAATTTTCATTGAAGGTGTCAATGTGTATTTATGGTGTCAAAAAACTACATACACTCACATTAGTGTTCAGAGGCGGTAAAAACAAAACATGCAGACAGAAGTGACGAATGAAAATGTGTACCTGTACTAGGATTCAAACCCAGATCTCCACCTCGCTAGCCGGCCGGTGTAGCCGTGCGGTTCTAGGCCCTTCAGTCTGGAACTCCGTGACCGCTACGGTCGCAGGTTCGAATCCTGCCTCGGGTATGGATGTGTGTGACGTCCTTAGGTTAGTTAGGTTTAAGTAGTTCTAAGTTCTTGGGGGACTGATGACCACAGATGTTAAGTCCCATAGTGCTCAGAGCCATTTGAACCATTTTGAACCACCTCGCTAGCCAAATGCGCTGTCCGCTAAGCCACTCTGGCACAGTTGCTTTGCACAACTGCACGGACCACCCTAACACGCTTCCCTCCTGCCTTCAAATTCCCATTCACGCCTCAGCACAACTGGTAATCCCCTGAACACTAACAGCGCTGTAGAGACTCTCCAACTGTATTTGAGCAGCACCTCAGCATCGAACGAAATAGGGGATCCTTCCTGAAAACCAGGCAAAGATGTTTTAATTAGGTGAAACTGTATGGCTCCAGAGAGCACTAGGCCAGGATGGCATAGCGCTTGACTCGTCTGCTTAGTAGCAGGAGACACAGGTTCGAACCCCAGACTTCGTACGAATTTCCATTCGCCACTTCAGTCTGCCTATATACTTCACAGACGTTTGATACTTAAGAAGCTCTCTGGAACCGTACAGTTCCTCTTGATTTCAACAATAGTGATGTTTAAAGATGGTGTTCAAGCTGCCCATGGTTTGTTGATTTGGAAACTTTTGCTGATAGCACGCAGGAATTAGCAACTGTCGATGTTACTGTGACCGTCAGTCGTGCTGGTAGTGCACTGTGCACATTTTGAGTGCACTGATAATCTTCCGTTCGCAAAGCAGTCTCATCGGTTTCATCGTACATTTCACTTTTCGGTTCAATTCTGTCTTAAGTCTGAAATATTTTTTCATTGCGAATATTAGTTTGCTATTTCTTGAGCGCTCAGTAATATGACTTAGTTTATTGATAAGCTTTACTTTTTGTATGACTGCGATGGTTGTTCAACAACCGAAATCGGTTATCTAACCGCTTCTTCATATTGCACTTGTGTGTATTATAGACGTATGCACACTGAGCATCCACCAAAACCACATAGTTCTGGGTACAGTTGTTACAATTCTCAGTTAATAACGTACCTACTTTTAAATCTTTCAGTAGACGGGAAGACGAAAAGTATGGTCGCATCTAATTCCTGGGCGGTATAGCGTGAGGAATAAACACGCAGAATTGTAGTGTAACAGATGATGCGTTCCTGGTGCGCATCTCGTTTCTTTTTCTTTTTTAGTGAACTTTAACAGCAGGTGTCTCTAGCCGTCCATTTTAGAGGTTTTGTATCAATGCAAATTTTACATCGGTAAGCTTTTAAGACGGATGATACGAGTGTTACGTTCATTAACTAATCATTGCTCTCGCGCTGTTTCTGAGAATAGTAACGTTTTCCTCTTAACCTGTCACTTGGTTCTCGGATGCATCCATTATGCCGATTGAATTTTACATTAGGTGCAGAGTGCTCCAGCACGGACGTCGTCGATCGTGAGGAAAACTTGCGCACGGTCAAGTTGTTGCTAAGCTCAACGCTTTCGCGTCAGCTGACTGCCTATGCGGCCCGTCATCTAAGCAAATACGGGCTTGTGAGAGGGAGGAGGTAGTGTTGGAGAGACCAGTGACAAAAGAACAGTGGAAGAAAAGCAGCCGGCGCCCGCAGACCGGGGTGTTGACACGGCCAGAGGTTAATTAGAGACGGTGGGAGCGATGGCTGCGTGGGGGCGGAGGTGGGCGGGAGCGAACCGGAACAGGCAGCAAGTGGCGGCGGCGGCGGCGGCTCCCAATTACCGTGGGGGCAGCGGGGCAGGCGCGGGCGGCAGGTGCGGAGGTGCGGCGGCTGACGTTTAATCAGATCAGAGTGGTAGCCGCGCGTGGCCAGTATTTGCACGGCGAACTGGGCTGCTGCTCTGCCAACACACACACACATTGCCGGTCGTTGCCCGGTGCCCGGTGCCCAACACACAATGCCCGCCCGACGAATGTCCCATGCCTTTCCGTGTAGCGTAGGAAGTTGCGTGGGGGAGGGCTATCAGCATCTGGTTTTGTCAACATAAAAGACTTCATCGTTCGCCACTGGAGAAAAAGTGTAATTTTTTCGCTGCCACACACACATACACTAGCCGGCCGGTGTGGCCGTGAGGTTAAAGGCGCTTTAGTCTGGACCCGCGTGACCGCTACGGTCGCAGGTTCGAATCCTGCCTCGGGCATGGATGTGTGTGATGTCCTTAGGTCAGTTAGGTTTAAGTAGTTCTAAGTTCTAGGGGACTGATGACCACAGAAGTTAAGTCCCATAGTGCTCAGAGCCATTTGAACGACACATTCACTATACAATTACACAAGCAGTATTTCGATGTGCAAATGTGGGAGACAACTGTTTGGAACGGGTACCTTTTATGTGTCTCATGATTATTACACGGTGGAGATAAGTCACTTGTATCATCAGAGACATTCACTCACGCTTCCACACCTTGTGTAACGAGGTATTTTAGCCAAATCGAGAAAGCGCAGTTCCGTCATACCCTGAGCTAAAGCAGTCGGCACACAGACTGTACATACGAACGTTGAGCGTTGATCGTGGCGAGTTTCTGACGTGATATCGTGGAAAAAAGCACATTGGGAAGTTTTTCCGAACGTGCACAGAACTATGTAGCATGTCAGATATTCTGAAGGTGCGTTCGAGCGTGCAAGAACTACACGTACGTCGCATGACGCCATCTCTCTTCAGTAAAGAGCTTCGAGACGCCATATTGGCTTCCAGTTGTAGTCCATATCTACACTCCTGGAAACGGAAAAAAGAACACATTGACACCGGTGTGTCAGACCCACCATACTTGCTCCGGACACTGTGAGAGGGCTGTACAAGCAATGATCACACGCACGACACAGCGGACACACCAGGAACCGCGGTGTTGGCCGTCGAATGGCGCTAGCTGCGCAGCATTTGTGCACCGCCGCCGTCAGTGTCAGCCAGTTTGCCGTGACATACGGAGCTCCATCGCAGTCTTTAACACTGGTAGCATGCCGCGACAGCGTGGACGTGAACCGTATGTGCAGTTGACGGACTTTGAGCGAGGGCGTATAGTGGGCATGCGGGAGGCCGGGTGGACGTACCGCCGAATTGCTCAACACGTGGGGCGTGAGGTCTCCACAGAACATCGATGTTGCCGCCAGTGGTCGGCGGAAGGTGCACGTGCCCGTCGACCTGGGACCGGACCGCAGCGACGCACGGATGCACGCCAAGACCGTAGGATCCTACGCAGTGCTGTAGGGGACCGCACCGCCACTTCCCAGCAAATTAGGGACACTGTTGCTCCTGGGGTATCGGCGAGGACCATTCGCAACCGTCTCCATGAAGCTGGGCTACGGTCCCGCACACCGTTAGGCCGTCTTCCGCTCACGCCCCAACATCGTGCAGCCCGCCTCCAGTGGTGTCGCGACAGGCGTGCATGGAGGGACGAATGGAGACGTGTCGTCTTCAGCGATGAGAGTCGCTTCGGCCTTGGTGCCAATGATGGTCGTATGCGTGTTTGGCGCCGTGCAGGTGAGCGCCACAATCAGGACTGCATACGACCGAGGCACACAGGGCCAACACCCGGCATCATGGTGTGGGGAGCGATCTCCTACACTGGCCGTACACCACTGGTGATCGTCGAGGGGACACTGAATAGTGCTCGGTACATCCAAACCGTCATCGAACCCATCGTTCTACCATTCCTAGACCGGCAAGGGAACTTGCTGTTCCAACAGGACAATGCACGTCCGCATGTATCCCGTGCCACCCAACGTGCTCTAGAAGGTGTAAGTCAACTACCCTGGCCAGCAAGATCTCCGGATCTGTCCCCCATTGAGCATGTTTGGAACTGGATGAAGCGTCGTCTCACGCGGTCTGCACGTCCAGCACGAACGCTGGTCCAACTGAGGCGCCAGGTGGAAATGGCATGGCAAGCCGTTCCACAGGACTACATCCAGCATCTCTACGATCGTCTCCATGGGAGAATAGCAGCCTGCATTGCTGCGAAAGGTGGATATACACTGTACTAGTGCCGACATTGTGCATGGTCTGTTGCCTGTGTCTATGTGCCTGTGGTTCTGTCAGTGTGATCATGTGATGTATCTGACCCCAGGAATGTGTCAATAAAGTTTCCCCTTCCTGGGACAATGAATTCACGGTGTTCTTATTTCAATTTCCAGGAGTGTATATATGCCTCCTAAGCACCAGTGCATTGAGGACTCGTAAACACTTCGTCAATTATACGATTTTTTTGTAATAAAAAGACGAGAAACGTCATACTAGTCCATAATGAATTATAGTAACGTTTGAATTATACACCTACACGGACTGAGGATCCAACGAAAACGTATTTTTCTTGGAACAATGTGTTACACTGAAACGCCAGAGAAACTGATATAGGTATGCATATTCAAATACAGAGATATGTAAACAGGCAGAATACGGCGCAGCGCTCGGGAACTCCTATTTCAGACAACGGATGTCTGGCACAGTTGTTAGACCGGCTACCGATGCTGCAATGGCAGGTTATAAAGATTTAAGTGAGTTTGAACTTGGCGTTATATTCGATGCTCGAGCAATGGGACACAGCATCGCAGCGGTAGCGATGAAAGGGATTTTCCTGTACGATCATTTCACGAGTGTACCGTGAATATAAGGATCCGGTAATTACCAAATCTGCGACATCGCTGCTGCCGGAAAAACATCATGCATTAACGGTACCAACGACGACTGAAGAGAATCTTTCAGAGTGATGCTGGACCATCAACAAGTGTCAGTGTGCTCACCATTCAACGAAACATCATCAATATGGGCTTTCGGAGGTGAAGGTCAAATCCTATACCCATGACGGTACAAAGCTTTACGCCTCGTCTGGGCCCGTCAACACCGACATTGGACTGTTAATGACTGTAAACATGTTGCCCGGTCGGATGAGTCTCGTTTCAAATTGTATCGAGCGGATGGACGTGTACGGATATGGAGACAACCTCACGAGACCGTGGACCCTACATGTCAGCAGGGGACTGTTCAAGCTGGTGGAAGCTCTGTAATGGTGTGGGGAGTGTGTAGTTGGAGTGATGTGGGATCTCTGATACGTCTAGATAGGACACTGACAGGTGACACCTACGTAAGCATCCTGTCTGACCACCTGCATCCCTTCATGTCCATTGTGCATTTCGACGGACTTGGGAAATTCCAGCAGGACAATGCGACAGCCGACACGTCCTGAATTGCTACAGAGTGGCCCCAGGAACACTCTTCTACGTTTAAACACTTCCGCTGGCCACCAAACTTTCCAGACACTGTAGATTATTGAGCATATCTCGGATGCCTTGCAACGTGCTGTTCAGAAGAGATATCCCCGCCTCGTACTCTTACGAATTTTTAGACAGCCCCGCAGGATTCCAGCACTACTTCAGAGCATGCCAAGTCGTACGGCGGCACTTCTACTTGCTTGCGGGAGCCCTGCGCGATATTAGGCAGTTGTAACAGTTCTTCAATGTATAATTCTCAGCTAATAGCGTACCTACTTTTAAAGTTTTCAGGAGAGTGTAAGTCGTAAAATATGGTCGTATTCCATTACTGGGCGGTATAGCGTATGGTATTAACACGTAGAAATGTTGTGTAAAAGGTGATGCGTTCCTGGTGCGTGTCTCGTTTTTGTTTGTAGTCTTCGCGTTCTTTATCTTCTTCGCTTAGTAGACGTATATTATATAATATTCGATGTTTTGTATATATAAATGTGCTCTTTCTGAGAAGTGCGTTTGTGCGATGGTGCTTTCTGCAAGACAGCGTGCATTACTTTGCAGCCGGCCCGTGAGACGAGCGGTTCTAGGCGTTTCAGTCTGAAACCGCGCGACCGCCACGGTCGCAGGTTCGAATCCTGCTTCGGGCATGGATGTGTGTGATGTCCTCTGGTTGGTTAGGTTTAAGTAGTTCTAAGCTCTAGGGGAGTGATGACCTCAGATGTTAAGTCCCATAGTGCTCAGAGCCATTTGAACCATTTGAACTACTTTGCAGTAAGATATTTTGCACTTTCTTGTTTCAAGTTTTGTACAGGTATTTCACATGTCGTAAAGATTCTGCTAGTGAATTGAAACAGTGGTGACCTTAGGGATTTACTAAAACGTGAGAATGATATGATAATTTTTATCTCTTGTGGAGAACTATTGTAACTTGATAGTGCAATGTTTGTGATGGAACTTTTGTAAGCCGATGTCCTTATTAACTGGGCATGGTACTTTCCTTGTCGCCTTATAACATATTCAAGGATATTTAAGTTTTTATTTATGTATACTGCCAACAGAACATGACCAGCATCTGGACAGGGGGGGAAATGTGCATTTTAACATAGCTAACGTATTTTATTCACACCCGTTCCGTAAACAGTGTGACTTGCGAGCCATATACAGCCGACAACCGCTGCTGCAGCGCGCTGCGATCTTATATACGACTTTGAGGCACAACCATCGTACGCACAAGTTGTATGGTTTATGAGCGTTCAGCAGAACGCTGGATTCATCACGCAGAGCGTTGACGTCCGAAAGCACGTCCCCCGTGCCGACGACTTAAGGGCATTGAACGGGATTCGGTCAATGGACACATCAGGGGGCAGAATTCCGACACATTTTGCGAGACAGAGATACTTCCCTCTTGGTCGTATTCTGGGGCAGTATGGTGTAGAAGGCAGTGTTGCCGATGTTTTGTGTAGTGTGAAGACGAAGGCGTTTTACAAAGAACCATCGGTATTAAAGCAAGATTACGGCGTACGTAAGCATTGTCATCACGTTCACATAACTGAGAACGACACTAGAAGTCATTCTGAAATTTGGCTGTTAAATTTCCGGTTACAATATTCAATTCTGTTACTGTCCATTTGAGTCATTTTCGCATACCAGTTATCGCAGGGTTAGTGCCAAGATGAGAGTCAGTACCTGGTGTCGACTACAAACAACTTTACTATCTTTCGAGGTTAGTCTCTGAGGACTACGGGAAGTATGTTTTGCGCTTTCAGGTGCAGTGGCCAATGAGAACTCTGCCCTCCGGTGTTTGAATAGGCACTTCTGTCATCCGCCGTGGAGTGAAAAGACGTGTTTGGGCTGAATGCTGCTACTGAGTTTGCTTATCATGAGACATCGTGTAATTCGGTTGCTCGTTGGAGATGGACATCTGCAATGCGTTTTCGTGAGTTATTCACGGCGTTCTTGTATTCTCTGGTTATTTTTTCCCTGATTCACGTAGCGAAATTTCTATCACTTCAGCATGTCGGCCTCTTATTCCACATGTGCTTACTGGTTCTTTGTGTCTTTGTGAGGGCAACGTGTTGCGATACTTGGGACGGAATCTGCCTGAAATCAATTCATCTGAATGGGAGTACACTCAGTTTTATCATTCTTCCGGCCAATCAAATTTTCTAAATGCTTTCCGACTTGTACTGAATTTTGTTTATATCGTTTTGTTAACTATTAGAACTTTGCTGTCTCGAGTTTGGTAGTGCACTAACAGTACTCGTACTATCATCTTTAAAAGCTTTTGCAAGGTCAGTTCCGAGCGTTTAACTTTGGGGGTTCTTGTTATTCGGATTCGATGACCACTTATTTGCGATTGGTAGGCATTAGCGTGACAATTGCTATGCAGACAGTAAACTAACGCACGATCTAAAACATAATCTTCCCCTTCAGCAGTTGATAGCATTCTACAAGTCTGTTACTGTTACATTTCATATGCAAGCTAGCATCCACTACTGTGAATATTATCCATCTCTATTTTAGCATTATTTTCCGCAGGTAAGCCAAGGCAAGTCTTGACAGCGCTGCAGATTGCAGGGACGTTATGCTTTGTTCTACAGAAAAATATGTGTTCGTTGGCAAATAAAAGAATGCACGACGAACGAGTTATGCAAATTGGACACACATTGATATTCATACAGGTATCCGCGGAAAACTGCAAAATTGTGAACTTTGGCTGTCGACGGATGAATGTGTGACGCTGCACCGCAATTTCACCTCGCAGCTGACAAGGATAGTAAACAGGTTCAAATGGCTCTGAGCACTATGGGACTCAACTGCTGAGGTCATTAGTCCCCTAGAACTTAGAACTAGTTAAACCTAACTAACCTAAGGACATGACAAACATCCATGCCCGAGGCAGGATTCGAACCTGCGACCGTAGCTGTCTTGTGGTTCCAGACTGCAGCGCCTTTAACCGCACGGCCACTTCGGCCGGCTAGTAAACAGGATCTACGTCGGTAGCGGGGAATGAAGTCTTTGCGAATTTCCGTGTACTGAGTCCGACATAACTGCTCTGGCAGATAGGCGCATGAGCAATGTATGGAAATGTCATCATTTGAGACACCACTTATAATTGGGCTCAAAGAAGCGGGTTGAAGTACTCGACAATTGCTCGACGTCTGAATAGGAACGATATTTCTATTGAACGATGTTGGCAGGAATTGGTGAACCATGACCTAACACAGCGTCATAAAGGAAGCGGTCGACGTAGCGAGAAGACAGAACGTGAGACCGATCAGTCGTCAGAAAGGCACTCAGAGCCCCGGATTCATAGTTATCAACGATCCGACGTGCAACTGGTGCTTCAGTGACCACAGGGGCCACTAATAGGCGACTCTCAGAAAGGGGGCTCAGTCCACGGCATCACCTGAACCGACTATTACGGACCTCTGTCCACGCCTCGAATCTCATTGAGTGGAGGAGAATTGTCTTCATTAACGACCCACTTCGAAAGAAGACACGATGACCACCGAAGATGTGTCTGGAGACGCCCCAAACAGCTGTGGGATACCAACCCGACTGTCGCCCGCCATACTGCCCGACAGCTATGAGTGATGTATGGATATGGTGTCCGTTCTTTGGGACATGTCCGAAAGAACACACACCATTGATGACCTGCAGCCGTCTAGAACGAAACTAGACATGTATTAATACTTGCAGCTGATGACGGGCGTTGATATATATCAACGGGGACGGTGAAAATGTGTGCCCCGACCGGAACTCGAACCCGGCATCTCCTGCTTACATGGCAGACGCTCTATCTATCTGAGCCACCGAGGGTACAGAGGATTGTGCGACTGCAAGGACTATGTCGCGCACTCTCCCGCGAGACCCACGTTCTCACCTTATATGTCCACACACTACATTCATAGTGTCCCTACCCAACGCACTCATTACTTGTGGAAGACATTACCCGACATTACCCGACACTACCCGACAACACCCGAACTCTTCCACAAGTAGTGAGTGTGTTGCTTAGGGACACTACGAATGTAGTGTGTGGACATATAAGATGAGAACTTGGATGTCGCGGGAGGCGTGCGCGAGATAGTCCCTGCAGTCGCGCTATCCTCTGTGGCCTCGGTGGCTCAGATTGACAGACTGTATGCCAAATAAGCAGGAGGTCCCTGGTTCGAGTCTCGGTCGGGGCATACATTTTCAGCTGTACCCGTTGATACATATCAATGCCCGTCAGCAGCTGAAGGTATTAATATATAATTCTAATTTCGTACTATGAGTGATAGTGTGTGATGCCATTTCATTTCAGATTAGGATCCCCCCTTTGGTTATCCTCCAAATCACCCTTACAGTGTAGCGGTAATCGACTGTATTCTACGCCCTGTTTTGCTGCTCTTCATGATGATCCCTCTAGGGCTTACGTTTCGGCACGATAATGCCCTCCAACTACGCGGAAATAATATCCATCGCTTGTCTTCGTGCTTGAAAAGCGTCAAAGTTTTTCATGTTTATCAGTAAAGGAGATAATTGATTTAAAAATCAGTCATTAGTTTATTGTAATATATGAAGTGTGATGGAGGTGAATTATTGTGTCATTAAGCATCGATAAAGAGCTATGATTCTTCTCTTTGAAAACTTGGTACACTTTGTGCATGAAAGGAATTCTTCTGATGCGTTCCTAGCTAGAAAGCCCGGCAACCAGGTGGACACAGGTAATGCTCCCACGGGAGAGCGGCTGTCGCGCGCCTATGTCGGCATGCTTCACAGAGGGCAGGCCCCCAGAGGATTACCGACAGGCGAAGACGCTGCATACATCAACACGCTGCCAAAGGAGGCCGTGGACATCCGCACGTGTGCCAGAGGCAGCAGAAACTACAAACTTAGAGCGAAAAACAGTTTTGTCACGATTCTAGGTAACACGGACAGAGCGGCGAGTTGTATAGCAACAGCACGACTTGGGTGTCCAAGAATCTCAAGTGCCCCACGGAATTTTGGCCATTTCCCGCGAGCAGAACACTGGGAGGGTACCGGCAATACTCAAAGGGAGAAGTCTTGGTTTATTTGTATGCTCTGTCTCACACAGAGTATCGCTCTCTTTTCCTCGCGGAATGCGACGGCAAGAAGGGAGGAAATTTTGAAAGGGAACCTCTTCATTGGCAAGAATCTAATGTTCGCTTTGAAAAATAGTACGAGCTATGTAATTTGCGGAAGGGCGGAGACAAGACGCTGGAGGGGAGCGACTCTTTCTCTCCAGGTGCGAGGAGCGCACTAGTTTTGGGCATTCTGAATATTGCTTCTGAGGAGGCAGGAGTTCACTCTTGACTGCTTCCGATAAGTCGCAAGGATTCTCTTATCGCTTGTGATGAGACATTCGTCGCAAACAGCGTAGAGAGCAAAGTTTGTTAGATCCAAGTAGGCGAGGTTCACTCACTGTGCGCGTTATCAAGAGCTTAACTCAGGATCACATTTTGGTTTACTACATGTCCGATGACGGTACTACTGTTAGAACATTTTGAGCTTTGTTTTATGCAGTTTCACGTAGGTTTGCACTTGCAGGTGGACGCATACCGTCGTGCAGTAATGATAGCTTCCAGTAGCAGGTTTCGGTCACTATTTTTTAGCGTAGGGCATGTTAGACGCTATCAGCTACGTTGCCGGCACAGTCTTGACGCAATCAGCCGTCTCCACCGCCATGCCGACCCCGCTATGAACATGGTAATACAGAAAACGCCCGCTTTTCTAGCTGAGCATTCTTCTGAGGCTTTCTTCAATTTCTTTGCAATGTGTTAGATGCTCATAAAGACGCGAGGCACAGTATTCACCGTTTGCCCGCTAAGAGTGTCATATGTTCAGCTGTTTTTTTTTAATTTTTTTATTCCTTTCTCATTTATTACACCAGTTCAACCCGTCTCGTGTAATTTATTTATATGTTAAATTAGAATGAAGTCATACAATGCTCATGTTAAAAGGCAAATACCAGGGCAGGCACCTTATATTATTCTCTTGTTGTGAGCTCTTGGTGTCAATTCAATTCTATTTGGTTTTTTTTTATATACTTTCTACGGTATCTGGCGACCCAATTTTTTTTATTTTTGTTTATCATTATTTGAATAGTTTGTGGGTGAATGTTTAATGAATTTGATGAAATTTCTATAACTATTGCATTTGCAGTTTAATGCAGTTTCACTTAATAAACCACTTATATGTTGAACAGCACTCCTTGCATTTCATTTATAGGATCTAAATAAAATTCACACCTCTTTCTCCCTCCCACACGAGGTATCTTGCACGCTTGTCTTGGTTGGCCAGCAAGATCGCCGGATCTCTAGCTAACTGAGAACATTTGGATCATTGTAGTTACTGCCCTGTAATCAGATCGGTATTTTCTGACGTGGCAACTGCACAGAATTTACACGATATCCCTCAGACGGACATCTAAGAACTCTGTCAATCACTGTCAGGCCGAATAACTGCTTGTGTAGAGGCCAGAGGTGGACCAACGCGGTACTGACTTGCTCAGTTTGTGAAGCTTTTCTCTTGAATGAATCACCCATTTTTTCTGAAATATAATTATTTGTTTGATTATACACGCACATTACATCTGATTTCCCTCCAGTTCGGATACTTGCTTTGTGAAGTGTTGATTTCCTGGTCATAGAGTTTGTATTTCAATTTATTATTTTATTATTATTTTTGTATTTATTTTTAATTTTATTTCGTTTTACTTTATTTTTATTTTTTTCCATATTTATTTATTATTATTTTCATACTTTCCGACATACTAGATATGATCTCTGTTACTCACTTAAATTCAGTTACATCTTGATATGCCTACTATCAACTTCTGCGCTCTTGAAGTAAGTGTTGACTGGTCACGTACCTTAATTAACCCTTTTGTAGTAAGATCGAGTTCCTAAAAGAGATGCACGGATCAAAACTTTCTATACGAAAGGCCATAGATTTTCCAAATCAGAGTATGTAAAGACTCACTTACACTGGTAATTCAAAATTAGACCAAGCGTTAAAGCCGAAACATAGGCGAAATTGTACTGTTTTCGCGTGATGTTAAATGCAGATTTCTCATATAATAGGCCTATATTGCGTGTTTTTCACACCTCACTTGTTTCAGAAACGTGTTAATCTGAATATGTCTCCGGATTACGATCTGCAACTGAAGTGACGAACACCTTTCGAACTCACTTTTCAAGGGCTCTGTAGTATTATTTCCTCCGTGAATCTTATAAGGTGGTCGGAAGGAGTGGCAGCTATTTTCAGTGTAAGTTGAGACGTCACCACCACTGAAAAATTGTAAAGTTGATGTTATAGGAGATTATATGAGTTCTCTATTGCATTTCCATAGTTTCAGCAATGTCATTCACGTGTACTGACATACAAGCTAGATTTGTCACATACCAATATGCGATGTCGTCTTGCATTCATTCTTATATTGCCACGGTTCGGGCGGCTCCCTCCGTCGGAGGTTCGAGTCCTCCTTCCGGCATTAGTGCGTGTGATGTCCATAGTGTAATTTAGTTTAAGTTAGATTAAGTAGTGTGTATGTCTAGGGACCGATGACCTCAGCGGTTTGGTCCTGTAGGAACTAACCACCATTCTGTTCCTTCCTAATGTTTCCGCTTTACAAACAATTGTCAGCAGTTACTCCAAAAATTTTGGCTCCTGAGACTATGTGATTGACGAGTATTGCATTCATCACAGAGACACATAGATTATAGGTTATTCGGCAAAATAGGTAAATCGGACCTGTCAATTCTGTTAACTCCGAGTAAGCTTTTTTCTCTCTTGTTGCGCTTTGCGTCAGCTTACTTTCTCCTGTCGTTAGTAAAAAGGTCAGATCGCGTTATCTTTCGGCCAAATTGATTGTCTGGGGATATATTTCAGGGCATAAAATGTCGTCATCAACTTGCATGAACACTTCTGTACTGGGTGGACAACTGAAAACGAGCCGGACTGAAACAAAGAAAGTAAACTGTTTATTACTTCAAAAGTAAACGCCATAACTGTTAATACTTTTACGATATTGTAGTGTTTCTGTTATCCCGAATTAAGATGCAATGTTCCTTTGGACGTGCACGGTTGACGACGTATGAAAGTTTGCGCCTGGTGGTGGGTCGTGTTAGGGTACCGTAATGGTAACCGAGCGAGATGGCGCAGTCGTTAAACACTGGACTCGCATTCGGGAGGACAACAGTTCAATCCCGCGTCCGGCCATCCTGATTTAGGTTTTCCGTAATTTCCCTAAATCGCTCCAGGCAAATGCCGCGATGGTTCTTTTGAAAGGGCACGGCCGACTTCCTTCCCCGTCCTTCCCTAACCCGATGAGACTGATGACTACGCTGTCTGGTCTCCTTCCCCAAAAACAACCCAACCCAACCCCAAAGGTAAGGCGACCCCTGGCGATAAGCTTCGAGTCCTGATCTGGCATCAGATTTCGTTGTCGTCATTCCATTACAAGGTTGATCGTTGTCCATATTCGCAACTGCAAAATGGTTCAAATGGCTCTGAGCACTATGGGACTCAGCAGCTGTGGTCATAAGTCCCCTAGAACTTAGAACTACTTAAACCTAACTAACCTAAGGACATCACACACATCCATGCCCGAGGCAGGATTCGAACCTGCGACTGTAGCGGTCGTGCGGTTCCAGACTGTAGCGCCTTTAACCGCTCGGCCACTCTGGCCGGCTCGCAACTGCAAATACATTTAATGTAGTTAATATACACTCCTGGAAATTGAAATAAGAACACCGTGAATTCATTGTCCCAGGAAGGGGAAACTTTATTGACACATTTCTGGGGTCAGATACATCACATGATCACACTGACAGAACCACAGGCACATAGACACAGGCAACAGACCATGCACAATGGCGGCACTAGTACAGTGTATATCCACCTTTCGCAGCAATGCAGGCTGCTATTCTCCCATGGAGACGATCGTAGAGATGCTGGATGTAGTCCTGTGGAACGGTTTGCCGTGCCATTTCCACCTGGCGCCTCAGTTGGACCAGCGTTCGTGCTGGACGTGCAGACCGCGTGAGACGACGCTTCATCCAGTCCCAAACATGCTCAATGGGGGACAAATCCGGAGATCTTGCTGGCCAGGGTAGTTGACTTACACCTTCTAGAGTACGTTGGGTGGCACGGGATACATGCGGACGTGCATTGTCCTGTTGGAACAGCAAGTTCCCTTGCCGGTCTAGGAATGGTAGAACGATGGGTTCGATGACGGTTTGGATGTACCGTGCACTATTCAGTGTCCCCTCGACGATCACCAGTGGTGTACGGCCAGTGTAGGAGATCGCTCCCCACACCATGACGCCGGGTGTTGGCCCTGTGTGCCTCGGTCGTATGCAGTCCTGATTGTGGCGCTCACCTACACGGCGCCAAACACGCATACGGCCATCATTGGCACCAAGGCAGAAGCGACTCTCATCGCTGAAGACGACACGTCTCCATTCGTCCCTCCATTCACGCCTGTCGCGACACCACTGGAGGCGGGCTGCACGATGTTGGGGCGTGAGCGGAAGACGGCCTAACGGTGTGCGGGACCGTAGCCCAGCTTCATGGAGACGGTTGCGAATGGTCCTCGCCGATACCCCAGGAGCAACAGTGTCCCTAATTTGCTGGGAAGTGGCGGTGCGGTCCCCTACGGCACTGCGTAGGATCCTACGGTCTTGGCGTGCATCCGTGCGTCGCTGCGGTCCGGTCCCAGGTCGACGGGCACGTGCACCTTCCGCCGACCACTGGCGACAACATCGATGTACTGTGGAGACCTCACGCCCCACGTGTTGAGCAATTCGGCGGTACGTCCACCCGGCCTCCCGCATGCCCACTATACGCCCTCGCTCAAAGTCCGTCAACTGCACATACGGTTCACGTCCACGCTGTCGCGGCATGCTACCAGTGTTAAAGACTGCGATGGAGCTCCGTACGCCACGGCAAACTGGCTGACACTGACGGCGGCGGTGCACAAATGCTGCGCAGCTAGCGCCATTCGACGGCCAACTTCGCGGTTCCTGGTGTGTCCGCTGTGCCGTGCGTGTGATCATTGCTTGTACAGCCCTCTCGCAGTGTCCGGAGCAAGTATGGTGGGTCTGACACACCGGTGTCAATGTGTTCTTTTTTCCATTTCCAGGAGTGTATTTTTGTCGTTCTGAGGCAAGACAGTAAAAGCCTTCTTAAGAAAAAAAGTCTGTCGTTACCTAGGGAATCATCTTCGTCCGAGGCAAATCGACGGTCACAAACATCTTTGTACAGGACTCAGGACTTCAGTCGTTTAGGGATAGGATGTGAAGACATCTGCACTGTGTGGAGAATGTATAAGAGCTCTCTAGCGAAACTCCTGCCCCCCCCCCCCCACCCCTCACATATTGCAGAAGTTTCACTGAGAAACCCTTACACGTCCTCCATAAAGTCCCTACCTCTCCTCAGCCGATTTCCAAATTTTTGCAGCCCTGAAGAACGGCATTCGTGGCTGTTGATTTTATTCGAAGAGATAAACGGCTGTGTACAGTCATGGTTTCTAGGTGACGGAAAACATTTCTCCATGAAGGCGTTGCCTTTCTTGTTTGACAATGGTATAAATGTATTAACAGTAATGGTTACTATATTCGAAGGAAAAAACAGTTAACATCCATTTTTCCATCTGTCTCTTGTTCATTTCACCATCCCTTGTAACTTGTCAAAACATGAGGGAGGCTTAGAAACATGAAATGGGTACGAAGGGGTCTGTTTGCTTCGATAAGTAAATGATTGCCATCTGAGCAATGTGCTTCCGTTGCTAAGTGGGCAGTGTGCTTTGAGAAGGATCCGAGTTCAATTCCCTTTACCGCCAGTGGTTTTCTCGTAGTAGTATTGCCGGACTGAGGCACCCTCTGCCTTATGATTCCAACTGACGAGCTACTTGAGTGAGAAATATGAGTCCCAATGTCTGGAAGACCGGATACGGCCGGGATTCTACAAAGAAAATAGGATGTTCCTATTTAAGATTTCAAAGTTACCTTCATCCCCAGCCCATGGGGTATATTGGTATCACCAGATAACTTTTTTAAAACTATTGATCATGTATGTCCCTATTTTTTAATCTGATGAACAATTTTTGAGAGATTTCGTTGCCTCGAGATTAAAAAAAAATCGCCCTGTGAAATATAAATAGTAATTACGTGTACAGTATTAAAGCTGGGAATATTACGATATAATGCGCATGGACATAATACATGATGTTCTGTGACGTAAAAACGTGAAGTAAATTGGTATTCTCCGTTTTATAATGCATATATATCAGTGTGGGCCACGTGCCACGTGTCTGTATCTGTTTTGTTTATTCGTTCCCGGAAGTACCCGGCACAGAGCAACGTTTCATTCAGTTTTGTCACGCGGCATTTTTCAGTCGGCACGTCTCTCTTCAGTTCCGCAGAATCGTGGTGTCAGCACTGTTTGCCCTTTGCTATTTGTTTGTGGTATCAAAAAACGGTTCAAATGGCTCTGAGCACTATGGGACTCAACTGCTGTGGTCATCAGTCCCCTAGAACTTAGAACTACTTAAACCTAACTAACCTAAGGACATCACACACATCCATGCCCGAGGCAGGATTAGAACCTGCGACCGTAGCAGTCGCGCGGTTCCGGACTGCGCGCCTAGAACCGCTATACCACCGCGGCCGGCCTTTTGTGGTATTAAGGACGTTCACACGTCCTGTGGCTATTTGCGCGAAAGAGGCAGTCTAGCGATCTATCACCACAAACCTTTAAAAATGAAAATGAATTCTCAATATCTATTATGTAATCGCATAAGCGATGAGTACTGCAAGTTTGTAACGAAACGGTATTACAATACCACATTGAGAGAAGTTAAAAATTTAGTTGACAAAATTACAACGGTCGACAGACGGGATTCATTGTTCAGTGTATCAAAGAGTTCATGGTGCGAGTAGTAGAATTTCTGAAGTCAAGCGCATTATTTCACTCTCAGTTGCAACATTTTCCGATGGAACTCAACGAAAAGAATGGAGACTTTATTTATCAGTATAAAGTAGGTTGGTGCAGTCAAGGGGACATCCCTGGAACGATTTTTCGATTTAAAACTCGCTATTGTCAAACTCATGAAGAAAAAGAGAGTGCAGGAACGAAAATTAAAATATCCGAAATGGATTGCAGATTTCAAATTTTAAGGGGACTTGACTGCGCAGTGTCCACAGCAAGTCACTACAGGGTGGGAAAGACATCTTTCGGTTTTGATGGGATGCATTTAAAAAGAAAATTGCGTTATGGAGGGACACATACTGACAAACATAGTCCATGTCCTTAAACAAAACGATAAAGATTTCCGTATTCTTAGTGCCCTTGAAGAATTACAAGGATAGTTTCCTAACGTTTTGTTGACACTCTCAATCTTACATGAGTTTTCGAGCTGTTTTCGAGACAGTTTGCAATTCCAGTTGACAGCATCCCTATGCATGTGCAGATGTCACTGACTGAGCTGCAAGCTAACTTTAGTTTTAATAACAAATCCTGTTACGTTGAAACTGTTCAAGACGTCTAAAATTGCTTTCCGCAGATAGAGATTTCAAGTATCCACAATGATGTTGTAAACTTGCTACAGTATTTCGATCGACATACCTGTGTGACCTTTCCTCCGTTACTGAACTAAATAAGCCACGGTTACATGACAACTTGAGTGCAAAGATCTTTCAAATTGTCAGCTTCTGTCAACAGTTTGTCGCAGATAAAAATTATATTATGTTTTCAGTTCTCGAAAATAATTAAATAATCTTGAAAATTGGTTTTGTTTCTAATGTATGTTGTTGAGAAATAAATATATATAATAAAAGTGAGTGTACAACAAATTCAGTAGCGAGTCCCGGTACGATCAAGGGAGTTACATGATGTGGTAGCCCTCTATACCCCATCCAAGGAGAAGTTTCCTGTTTTTACCTGAAGGGCGTTCTTATGAAGATATAAGGGGTGCGAAGTTTCGCCCTCTAGAAATTTCTAGAACATTCCAGAACATTCTAGAGTATTCAAGATCAATCCACAACATTCCATAATGTTCTGGAATGTTCCACAATGATCAGGGATGTTCTGGAATGTTCTAGAATAGACTGGAACAATCGAAAAAATTCCAGAATACTCGGGAACATCCCGGAACATCACAGATCATTGTGGAACATTCCAGAACACTCTCGAATGTTGTGGAAAGTTCTGAAACTTTGTACAGAATTCGAAGCCTTTTTTGGTATGTTCCGGAATTCGCCACTGGTGGGGTACCCCTTGGTAGCGGCATATAAAGAAAGACTCGTCGTGGGTTCGAACGTCAGTTTCTTATCAGTGAGTGAATAAAAACAGACAGCGATGTCTGAGTTGTCTAAGTGATACAGTGACAATATAAATAGAACATTAAATGTTAAAAATGTGTAGAGTGTACTTAGTGTATTTGTTAGTAAAAAGTGGATTTGATTAATATGTTAGACAATGGCCAAACGTAAAAGAGGAGGACTAATAGCGAAACAGACGAAGAGCGCGAAGCACAAGTTCCCAACGAACGAGAATGACCACAGTGACAAGCACATAAACTGAAGAACAACGAAATGAACGGATTGAAGACTCAAGATTTGCGACTCAATCATCTAAGGAAAGACTGCGAACTTACGCCAACGACGAAAATAGCTTCATACGAGAAGCGCGGATGAAGATAAGTAAACATTACAGCCTAACAAATGAAGAATTCCATTACTACCCGACGAAAGAATATAACATCTACATCTACATCCATACTCCGCAAGCCACCTGACGGTGTGTGGCGGAGGGTACCTGTGTACAAACACAGAGACATCATAACGAAAAATGGAAAACATCTTCTAGTTTTGTAACGCGAAGAAATTCAATAGAGAAACTCCAGGATTCTGTTGCATGAATGGAAAAATTCGATTACCACCACTGGAAGCACCTCTGCTGGAATTTTTGCATTGCGCGACAGGAGAAACTGCAGAATCAGAACACTTTCCTCGAAAAATAAAAGCGTACAACGCCAGCTTCCAAATGACTTCTTTCTGTGTCACTTCCATCAGCATCGATTACGTTTATTCCTTCTAACGACAAATCTATCACAACATGGGTTCATTACTACCACTACACAACAAAGACCATAAATTTCTGAAAGCGTATTTCATTGGAAATGAAGAAACAGAAATTGATAAGCGATGCACAAATATCAATGGATTGAGACTAGAAGTAGTCCAAGACATACAGAGGATCTTACACAAATGTAATCAACTGAAGCACATATTCAAAACAGCACTTCACCGAATGATTACTGATGACTATAACGTTATAATTCGAGTCGATAAAAGACCAACACGGAAAACACGAATGTCGATGTAATGCACCTCAGATAGACTAAGTCGCTGTCGTGATTTTGGACACTGAAAAAGCAACCCGTGACATAACTGTACAACGCAGAAGAGAAGAACTACAATGCGCTGCAGAGACACAACGTCCATACGATGCCCTCCACTATCCATTAATATTTCTGCATGGAGAAGACGGCTATCGTGAAACAAATCCATTATGAAACAGGAGTAGAAGAAACAAAAAAGTCACTTCCAAGGAGTTCTATGCTTACCACTTAATTACCAGAGACGTGAAACATCAAAAAATACACCCCTGAAACTTTAGATGCTGGATGTACACATTCGTACAGCAAAACGAGGACTGCCTCGCTCACACAATCTCATATGTCTACACGATAGAATTCACCCACGGATTTCGGCAAAATCATCCAAACTTAATTTCCCAATCCACAAGAACATCCGGAACTGTACGACACAGTAGTGGAAAACATTGTTCACGGGCTATGAAGACCATTAAACTCAAATTCGCCGTGTATGAGTGATAGAAAATGTACAAAAAGGTACCCAGAAGCATGCTTGGACGACACAAAAATCAGAGTTGATTATTCCAAATACAGAAGCCAATCTCCCAAAACCGGTGATTTTACAGCAAAAATACAAATACGAGACTGTGACGAACTACAAGTAGATAATCTGTGGAAAGTTCCATTTAACACACTAACTTTCGAAATGTTACAAGCACACATAGACGTACAATACTGCACTTCAGTGAGATCCATCAAATACGTCTCTAAGTGGCAGTGACATGGCAGTATTTCAAACAGCCAAAGACAGCGAACAACAAAACAGAAACGGCGAGGTCCTTATGTACCAACTGGGAAGATGTATCAACAGTAACGAAGCTGCGTGGCGGATTTTCGGTTTTCCCGTGCACGATTGCGAACCAGCTGTGCAACATGTAGCAGTACATTTGGTGAATGGACACAGAGTTTACTTCGCAAAAGACACCCTCAGAAAAACTGCAAGGGAACCACCTCAGAACACAACACTGAAAGTTTTTTATCGATTGCACCAAACGCATCTATACGCGGAAACATTACTAGATGTCGACGACCCTACAAATAATACGTGGAACACAACAGGAAAAAACTTTCAATGACGAAAACAAGGAATTCCAGCAGAAGATCATCCAGTATCCATGAAAACTGACGCACTAGGCCGAGTATACACAATCCCGAATATTTCTATCTCTGGATGTTGCCACACGAAATACGGGAACCAACAATATCAGAAAACTGTTGACGATTACCTGCATCAGACATACAGAGAAGCGTGCCAACGTCTAGGACTACTGGAAAACGACAACCACTGGGAATAAGAACTACAAGAAGGCTCACTCACTTCCTCAGCTGGGTAAACGAGAGACTTACTCGCCATAATTCTAACAAGATGTAACCCATCAAATCCGAAACAGCTGTAGGACTCCTTCAAAGAGAGTATGAGTGATGACATACTGTACCAGATCCGACATCATCATCCTGAACTGATAATCGAATTCAACGATGACATCTTAATGAAACATTTATTCGCCTAGATGATAAATGTTTAGCAATAAACAATGAGACCTTAGAACAACTTAGGATGCAAGCAGCACGAAAAGATACTATCAGTGTGGTAAATTTCGAAATTACAATGGAAAAAAGCTACAGCATCAACGGACTACTTCAGTACATTGCTCACAACAAACCACATCTCAATGGCAATGAAAAGGAAATTTACAGCGTTATCATGGCCCGAATCGCCAACAACATTGGCGGAATTGTTTACTTGGACGTACCAGACGGCATCGCGAAAATGTTTCTAATAAACCTATTGCTGGCAGAAAGACGTGATGAACAACTCATCACACTTGCACTGACATCATCTGGTATTGCAGACACACTTATGGAAGGAGGGTGAACTGGCCATTCCGCCCAACAACTACCGTTGAATATAGCCGAAGAACAATTCCGGGTATGTAAAATCTTAAGAGCGTCTGGACGGGGAGAACTTCTAAACGAAGCTAAAATTATCTTTCAGGACGAATGCACAATGGCATATAAAAAATCACTCAAAGCCATTGACAGAACATTAGAAATCTTGCTAGGAAACTCCGAAGTGATGGGAGGAGCTCTACTCATACTCTCAGGAGGTTTTCGACAAACACTTCCAGTTATCCCCATGTCAATACCAGCAGACGAGATCAATGCATGCTTTAAAAATATCTCATGTCTGTCCACACACACTAATACTGCGATTAACAAGAAATATGAGAGTTAAACTATCGAAAGATGAAAAACCATATTTTACTCAACAACTTTTACATATAGGCGAAGGCACATATCCTACTGACCAGACGACCGACATCATTGAACTCACCAGTGATTTCTGCAACATAGCCACTGCTGAAATCGAACTCATAGACCAAATTTAAACAAACACTGTTCACAGCTATTGATATATTGCAGCTATTGATATATTGTGTCATGCCGCTTAATGTTCTAAAGAAAGATGATCTTTATTACTTTGTTGCTGTACTGATACCATCTGACCTCATTCATATGACGAAATGGTTGGCAGTAGTTAACGCTCTTGCTTGTGTCCTATAGTGAAGGAATAGCGGTAAGCTTTACCTGCATTCAAAGGATAGGGTGCCGATTTAAACGACTGCAGTAAAAGCGTACTGTGGCTGAGGGCCGAGGGGAGCGTTTTTTCTGTGGAACCTGGATGACAGCATTTGCGGACTGCCCACTCCCTCGGTCTCATTGTGCAGACACGTTGGATGGCGCCGGTCGGTCAGCGGCCGCGTCCAGGTAGGCTGAAGACTGCCGAGGAGTCACTGCTGCTATGGGCAGAGCATTGATGTCCGGCAATAGCACAGAGAATGGGCCCTTCTTAGGCAGGAAGCCGATGAGACGACTGTGTGTTCCTGCGAGTTTCTGTGAGACAGGTCAGTGGCGCCCAGACGTCCAGACTCGGCCACAAAACATATCTGTGAGGGCACAAGCCTTTTAGCAAGTTTATGGCCGTTCTTTGGAAAGTTCGAAATAGACACAATAGGGGAGACAACGATCTTTTTATGGAGGGCGGTGGTTCCATCCAGGTCATGTTTTTAGGAAAATACGAGGGCCGTTCAGAAAGTAACCTCCGGTTGATTTAAAAAAATACACCAAGTTAAATAAAAATATTTTAATATATACATCTTACAACTACATCTTCGCACTATTTTTCTACATAGTCTCCATAGCGATTGAGGCACTTATCGTATCTCTTCACAAACTTTGAAATTCCTTCTGCATAAAAATCACACGGTTGTGCCTGGAGCCAACCTGTGACCGCATCTTTGAGCTCTTCGTCGTCATCAAACATGGGGTAAATGTGTGGGAAAGAGGCCGTGAAGCTGAATCTTTTTTCCTTTTCTCCCAATTAATTTTCAAAGTCAGTGGTTCTTTAAATCTGTGTATGCAGAGTAAACGGCCGTATCCCAACTTAGAATGCCACGCTCCACCTCTTGATTGGCTTGGGCTAGAGTGGGTGTAGTCTAAGCACGTAAATGTGCTATGCTACTGAGCTGGCGAGGAAAGCTGAGAGGAAGAGAAGAGGGCACATTTTGTACTGGCACTTCGCTAGTAAAGAATTGCAGGTATTTAGCTAAATGATGAGACTTGTGTCCTTTGCTGATGTACCACTTAGAGCCTGTGCCAGCCACCATTTGAACCATCAGAGGTACTGCCTCTAGCATCACGCGCACAAATTCAAATGGTTCTGAGCACTATGGGACTTAACATCTGAGGTCATCAGTCCAGTAGAACTTAGAACTACTTAAACCTAACTAACCTAAGGACATCACACACATCAATGCCCGAGGCAGGGTTCGAACCTGCGACCGAAGCGGTCGCGCGGCTCCAGACTGAAGCGCCTAGAACCGCTCGGCCACACCGGCCGGCTCATGCACACAACAAGTGATTCTTGGGTGTACTTATTTGTTTTGAGTCGGCCGTCTAAACATTTGACACATTCCGTCACCCACAGTTATGGCACGGAGTCAAATTGGTTTGACAGACCAGCAAACGGGTCCACCTGCACACTGGAATCCACCGGGGTTTCGGAGGCTCATAGGGAAGTACTTGCGTTCCGAATTAGCCGAATGCGAGGCCGCATACTTGCATTGTTTTCGGGCGAGCGCCATTAATAACAGATTGCTGCCGTCGATGACTGCAGTCGCCGAGCGCTTCGTGGTGTGCTGCCCTGACCTGAAGAAGGGTAAGGTATTCGCTGTTATGATGTAGGGGTCCAATATATGCTTCTCAACACCCTGTTCTTTGGAACAATATCTTTCTTTATGGAGTAGTAGAGTATAGATGTTTGATAGTAGCGTAGTTTTTGGGCCATACCACCGATTCACATGTATTAAGTCAGGTAATGTGATTGTTCTGATTAGTGTTGTGTATTGATCCCCACCATTGTTCACCATACACCACATATCAATGAAAGCGTTTGTCCAATAAAAATGTTTGCGTGCCGTTTCTTTAGCCATTGTTTATGTCTTGTGATGTTAGAATGAATAAATCTATTGTTATTTAGACCACAACTCCTCCCAGTGTTCTGATTAACATTACCTTTGCCATTTTTATTAAATGGACTGGTCATCTGAAAGGGCAATTGCGGCACTGAAGTGAAATGATGGTGTGGGATTTATAGGCCGGGATATCCCCTTCGGGGTTCGGCCGCCGTATTGCAAGTCTTTTTTAGTTGACGCCACTTCGGCGACTTGCGTGTCAACCGCGGCAACTACAAATAATATTGTTAACGATGTCACCTTCAATTTTCAAAAGCAAATTCTCTGTGAAGACAGAATATACAAATCGATCGAGACAATGGTAAACGTTTAAGAAAGTGTAAACTTACCTGCAGAAGTTCTAAACTCTTTGCAACACAAAGAAAGCAATTACACTGATTTCGACTCAAAATTAGATCTCTGATCATATTACTCAGAAATGTCAACTCACTAAAACTATGTAATGGAAAAAGGATGATATTCAAACAGCTACGAATAACATCATCGAAGCCGAATTTATGACTGTGAAGTACAAACGATATACACCATTTAACCCGAGAACAACACTGATCTCTATTGAACTGCCATTACAATTCAAAAGATTGCAATTTCCAAACAAATTATCCTACAGTTTTACAGTTAACAAAGCGGAACGACAAACGTTAACAAATTACGCCATCAACTTCAAAGACTCCTGCTTCTCTCACAGTCAACTATACAGAGTAGGACATTCGAAAAATTAGTACATATAGACCCCAGATAACAAAATGAAAAATGTTGTTTATAAATTAGTAATAGTTATAATATCTTTTCAGTAACTTCTTTTACCTCTTATATATTAACAAGTATAGCAAATAGTGAGATTTTTTTAATGAAATTTTTTAACCTCTTATACTTTAAAGTTTATCCTTTTATTCCAACTACGACACAGTCTCACATCAGCTCTCTGAGCGAAGCAGGGTACTCCAGCTAGTGTGAAATATGAATCAAGTTGTAAACATTGTGACTATTTTGCCATTTAATTGCGATACATTCCCAGTTCGCCCCCCCCCCCCCAAACACACCCATGCACACACACACACACACACACACACACACACACACACACACACACACACACTCGGTCCTCAAAGCGCTCACACAGCATGGTGTCGGTATGAGGTAAATTCTCAGCAGCGAGAGTGAGCGCTAAAGCACTCGTGCCAGAACATGGCCCATGAGCCGAAATCTTGGCGCCCCTGATATATATTATACACCAGAGGGATGATCAGATTTACAGAAATGAGTGATCAACGTCTACTGTGAAACAGGGGTCAGACCTTGGAGGATAGCCATGTGAGATGTGCTCACAATAGACGTCTTTCAGCAATTCGAGGCTGTAAAGAGTCACTGAACTCATTATCAGGCCAGGCAAAGTTGTTGGCAATCGATGTTTTCCAGGTAGCTTTACGCATTACCGGACAAACATATAGAAATGCATTTGAAAGGAAAATGAAATATAACAACATCTAATCACAGTAAAATAAGCTCGTGCACAAATGTGTTGAGCTCCTTTCACCAGTATCACACTGTCTGAAATAGCTATATGTGGATTACGAGCATGAGGCCCCACACGAAGCGAACTGCAGGCTGCGTTCTGTTGACCAACTCATCGGGGTACTCGTGAACAAGTGATGGCTAGCATATTCTCATCTATACTCTCTGCCCCGAGGGTAGAAGTTGCTTTTACCCACCTCCACAGATTCTATAAGACTTGCAGTGACGTTGTATTCGAAATCAGTGAGGCCTGCGAATAAAGATAGATGGATTGTTTCAAAGCCTTTACATCTAACGTTATAGATCAAGTCACAGGGAAAATCTCTTATTCATGGGTCCTACTGCCCATCACATCCGTGGCATTCGACAACCACATGTTCCCCCCTACCCCTCCACACTCATCTGGTCGCTCTAAATGGCGACCACCTGTGACGTCCCCTGGCAAGACATCCATAAAATCGTTGTAATATGTGTGAAAAAATGAAACATTTATCTGTATTATTCATTATTATTTCATTTCTGTATAAACGGTTGTCGATTATATAGACTCTGTAAAAAAGAAATAATCTTTTTTTCATTTTTTTGTTTGTGCAATAATTATGTATCTATATTTTGCAAATAAAGTCTGTGGTCGGCGAGTGTAGAAATCAAAGCAGACAATGATAATCAAAAAGATAACAAAGATGCACATTAAATTGCCTATAAATACTGGAGGTTAAAACATTGCTCTCTCTGTCTTCTTGTAGCCGTTAAAGTTGAAAGAGCCTGTAACGCTCGATTGAATGCTTGGTTAGCTTTCTTTTGTTCCTTGTTTGAGAAAGACGCCATTGGAGGCTGATGAATGAAAAAGGTATGTAAATTTTTGCTGATTTTTTAATATAGGAATTGTTAAAAATACTTGTAATAATTTATTGCCAGCTTGCGCAGTATTTCATCCACATTTTTAGCCGTTTCAGCATATTTAGAATTTTTCATGGCGCAGAGTTATGCAGAATTCGCGGGATCCGCTGCCGCGGCAAATTCAAATTAAATTGAATGAAAGCAGTTTTCCCGCAATTAAGCAGACAGGTAACGGTGCATTAAGATTATTTCTTTCAGCTTCACGGAGACCTCGGAGGTGAATGGTGGATTTTATTACGTTATTTTGAGTGGACATGGGCAACTGCTATTACAATGTCAGTGACGTAAATAATTAAAGTAAATTAGAGCAATAAAATTTTACTTGTGTGATATCAAGGACTGTTGTGATGAGACCTGTTCTGGCTAATAATACAAAAACCAAATTTCGTTTTTAGTTTCTTGGTCTCGTGTTAGTCGTGGCAATCAATAGTGTTTATGTATTAAAAAATCCACTGCAGCTTTTACGTTTAGCGAGCTAGCATGCTGTAACTACTGTACGTATAATAAGAGTAATTTTCAGTGCACTTCAGAGATGAAAGTAGCGAAGGACATGTTTAATTTCATAATTAGTTACAGTAATGATACCGTGTTTCATTTATAACGAGCCAGATCATGGTTATATAAAAACAGTTTGCAACTTAAAGATCATACGTGCACAGCAGGAAATCTTTTAGTGTTGTGCGAATCCCCACGATATAGATCAAAGTGCACGAAGTTAAAGTATCTTCAGCTGCAGAAACTAATAGTGAGATTCGCATTTTACCTGGCGTACTCGCAACAATAAGCAATATACAGTTAATTGAAATATTGTGTCATATAAACTGCAAATAAAGTCAAAGGCGCGGTGGGCAATACGGGACACACCTCAGAGACCTCAGTATTCACTTGCTGGGTACAGGCTTGGCCACCCTGGTTCTTGAACATGAGACTGATAAGTGGCGCGAGTCCTCTGCAGCCACAAGCTCTGGACATGCTTCACCGACCACCGTCAGCTGTGGCGACGGAACGTTGTGTACACACAGGATGGGGATCTTGGGTTCACAGTGTCGTTCACTAGGAGAGTGCAAACCTCAATAACATAAACCTTAATCAAGGTCTGTTACGCGACAATAAAGTGCTTGGCGACCTCTGGGGAACCGTGCGCAACTCAGTTGTAGAAGGCTTACCTATGCAGGTGGGGCCCTGTCTGGGCAGACAAATGAATCCCTAGCGAGCTCACGGAACCAGGATGACTCAAAATAACAATAATCCTTAACTCCAAGTGGAAGAGATAGGCAACGTGATGGTCTACCTCCCTACTCCACCAAGAGACATCAGGTGCACAGTCCACCTCATACATCTATTTCTATGTCCAGCACCACCAGCAGAACAATACCATTTCGTAATCACTTATTAGTTGTTATAAAGCTAGCTGCGGACCGATTCCAGAGATTACCCGCATTCTACGTACAGAATGAAGTGGAGTGAATTGGTGGAGCTCCAAAATCTATTAAGTCGTTATGGAATGGTACACTGCTGATAGAGACAATAACGTCCCGTCAGGCATCTAAGTTTACTCACAGCACAAAACTTGGAGAACAATCAATTACAGCAGCCTCAATTACAGCAGAGATGTATCAAGTACTGACCTTACGTATATGGAACACAATGAACTTTTAGCACAATCGCAAAGCGAAGATATAATTGAGATGTGAAATGTTTTGAAACAGGTGGATGGTGAATAGTTCCAGCATGAAAAGGGAAAATTATGAGTGGAAGTTGTGGTCTAGACTCTCTTAATCTAGGCTCACCAGGCACCTGATCCCCTTCTTGTGTTAAATGCTCCAATGCACATGCCAGCTGGTCCAAGGAATGTCCTCTAAATGTGGAGGTACAGACGATTCAGGCCCTTCGGGATACCTGGTGTTTACTATACATGGCTGCAGAAAAGACATTGACGCCTCAACACAAACAGTTAGTGCAGATGCTAGCACGTCGGTCATCGTCCAGCAACCAGTAGCCAAGTGCAAACTTATGGTGCAGATGCTGGCAAGCCCAACTTCACTTGTAGCTGCATCTGCAGACGCACTGCTGTAGTTATTAGCCTGCCAGATCCACCTGTGTTGATTTGTAGAAAAATGCACGAGCTTCCACTCCAAAAACGAAGTCTGGTGTCAAGACAACTACTTCTACTTGTTTACCACATCGTCTCACCTCTCCCCTCCCCCTCTTTACAATAATGCAAACTACTGGGTGCAAAGGAAAAGTCTAAAGGGCAGGACGTCAAGCTTCCATAATTTCTGAAGTGAAATACTGTCTGATGGATCTAGACTGTAAATGGACAATCCACTGATCTCATCTATCCCTTCTCCCAGACGTTTAAATTCCTCTCATAGGGCACAGGGCTGGGTGAGGGTTAAGCCAAATGGGTAATGCAACTCGCATTTTTCAGTGAAATTTGAATGGTTTTTGTACTCATTTGGAGGAAATAAAGCTGCTCTTACTAAAGGAGCTTATGAACATCTGCCTTCAGGAGACGCACTTAAAGACCATGGATAAACCATTGTTGCAAAGGTTTAACCGCCACAGAAAGGATGACCTCATTGGCGACAGCAAAATGTCGGTGTAGCTGTGTGTAACAAAGAAGCACAGCACTAGTCGACCATCACCTTCGCTACTAAGTTACAAGTGGTAGCAGTGGCAGTATATGCGTGATCTCGCCTTATAGTATGCTCTGTGTACTTTCCACAACACGAACCCTTTGATGCCACAGCGCTTACTGATCTCATGCTTATTCCTGTTACTTGGTGACATCAGTGCACGACATGCGTTCTGAGGTTCTTCCACCGTCTGCCCCTGGAGCCAGACAACGACGAGACTGTTGGAGGACACCTGCTTAGCTACTGTTGGAGGACATCTCGTAGTGTCCCACTGACGAGTCCTAAGAGGGCGTAGAAAGACTGCAAGAATGCGCGACAAAGAACTTACTTGGCAGGAGGCCTCGTGATCGCGGGCTGCCTTCTGTGCACCTGCTCCACTGAAAAGAGGAGCTGGGATCTTAGGGTACACTGGATGCAATCGTAAATCCGTGCATGCGGATATATACACTGGAAGTACCCCGGCACATCCGGTCTATACAAAATTCTATATACAAAGTTTACTAACTGCCTTCTTAGTAGAGTAGCTTGTCATAGTTCCCTGAGTCTAAGTCCCAGTATAGCAGAGGCGGGCGCAGCAGACTAAGTGTTGACTGCATGGAAATATGTCCCCTCATACACTGCTGGCCACCGTAAATGCAACATCCTGAAGGAAGCATCCGAATCGAGTGAAATTTACACCATGAGTTTGCAGCGATGAGATATGCAACTGATTAGAATTTCAGCGCAGACGCACATCACGCGCGCCTGTGGCGCCACCTCATAGCACCATTTAGGGCTTGGCGATTTCGACGAGTGTACGTTCGGCACGTGTGTTTACCTTGTGGTTGTTTCACAGGACGATCAGTTATGCCTCGTAGACAACAGTGCACATCTTTTTATCAGGTATCCGAGTTCGACAGAGGAAGGATAGTGGCTTACCGAGATTGTGGATTATCATACAGAGAAATCGCTAGTCGTGTTGGACGAAACCAAACAACTGTAATGCGGATATGTGACCGTTGGATGCAGGAGGGTACGACGGACCGACGTGCTCGATCGCATTCACCTCGGTGCACCACTGCACGTGCTGATAGGCAAATTGTGCGCATGGCAGTGACGGATCGCTCAGTGACATCCCGAACCATAGCACAGCACATTGCGTCTGTAACGCATCATCCAGTGTCTGCGCGTACCATTCGACGCCGTTTACAGCAGAGTGGCCTGTCCACAAGACGTCCATTGCTTCGTCTACCATTGACGCAGAACCACAGACGTCTCCGTCGCCAATGGTGTGATGACAGACGGATGTGGACGGCAGAATGGAATGACGTTGTCTTTACTGCCGAGGCACGCTTCTGTCTGCAGCACCACGATGGTCGGATTCGAGTATGGAGACACCGTGGAGAGAGGATGCTGGACAGCTACATTATGCACCGCCACACTGGTCTTGCATCGGGTATTATGGTATGGGGCGGTATTGGATATTACTCTCGCACGCCTTTAGTACGCATTGCCGGTACTTTAAATAGCCGGCGCTACATATCTGAGGTGCTGGAGCCAGTTGTCCTTCCTTACCTTCAGGGCTCGGCCACAGCCATATTTCAACAGGATAATGCGCGGCCACACGTGGCACGCATTGTCCAAAGGTTCTTCGTCAATAACCAAATTGAATTGCTTCCCTGGCCGGCTCGCTCTCCGGATCTTTCGCCGATAGAAAACATGTGGTCCATGGTTGCTCAAAGAGTGACCCAGATACATCCCCAGCTGCCACACCAGATGATCTTTCGCAACGTGTGGTAGCTGCTTGGGCTGCTGTACCCCAGGAACACATCCAACGTCTCTTTGACTCAATGCCGAGACGTGTGGCAGCGGTGATCTCCAACAATGGCGGCTACTCTGGCTACTGACTCTGGCAGGAACCACATGTCACAGACGTCTGTAAACGTAATCATTTGATACTTGGTCAACATGTTATCTACAAAATAAATTTTGTTGTGCTACCTCTTGTCTTTCTTGGTGTTGCATTTACGGTGGCCAGCAGTGTAGTTACGCAGCACTCCACTGCGATCTCACAGCATCAGAACTCCAGCTAAACCATATCTGACCGACCGACCTGCTGCTCAATCACTGCCATTACTCTCATCAGTCTCATCACTGTCCCAACACTATGGCGGCTAGCCTTTTTATAACGCTAATGCACCCGGCACCACTTGTTCTAGAAGTTTCCAGTACTCTTGAGCATTGCGTGTGTGTCACGCGGTAGTACGTGACGAGCAGACCGTATGTCGCTGTCCGAGGGTTGCGGCTTGTAATGGCTCCCGAGCCTCGTGATGCGACATAGTCCACTCTTGTTAGCAGGGTCAACATTACACATAATCCACGTCCGGTCACGTCCGCCTTGCTGGTACCAAGTCATTAACACATCTCACTTGAGTTTTAACTCTATTTTATATCATTCGCGACAATCTGCTTACTTAATACTGGTGAAACGACGAACTTCTGCACATCTACCAGATCGTTCTCCGCTATAGATCTCTCCCTCCGCTCTCCTGACCTTGAAGATACCATTATGTGGGAAGTGGCCAACGATTTAAAGTACAGTGACCACTTTCCCATCTGGCTTCACATCGCCTGAACAGAGGCTACCTAATTGTTTATTTGGCATGGCGGATTCGTCGCTATACCACAATGTCATAGTTCAATGGAGTCGGTGGATGAACCATGCTGATGATGCCTGTATTCATCTTCTGGCCAGTGTAGATGAACAGCCGTCCCTTGTTGGAATGCGGAGTGCCGTTTAGCAATTAGGCACAAGCCTGCTACGTAACGTCAGTTTAGCAACAGACCAACTCGCAGTTCAATCTCGCATCCTTTCAGGGGACAAGGGCTACAGCTAGGTAAATTGTTAAGAGGAGGCAATGGAGAGCCTGGAGAGAGCTTTTAACGTCCGTTAACCGTTCCATACTAGCAATGAAGGTGTGGCAGAGGTTAAAGATTCTATCCCCGTTTCTGGCATATTAAAGAATGATGTCCTCCAAACAGCACCTAGGGCACAGCGTAGACGTTGCCGAAATACTTTGTGATGTGACTTCCACCTAATATCAAATCTCGAGTCTGCCAGTAAGGAACATATGCAGAAAGAGCAACTATCATTTGCATCTGACAGTTCAGGGGTGTATAACTGCTCTTTCTCCATATGGGAAAAACAGTCAGCATTGACTCTTTCGCGTCGCATTTCTCCAGGACCCTATAGGATTCAATAATGCTTGTTACGACACATAAGCAAGGTGGCGAAAGAGCACCTCCTATGCTTCATCAATCAAATATGGGCTGAAGGCTATTATCTGGATTGTGGTTGGAGGCGATTCTGATACCACTTCTAAATCCAGGTTACTAGCTGCGTAGGAAAGAACCTCGGGCAGACGATAAACCGACTCCTAATGTGGATCCATGAAAAAAAGGTACTACTCAGCCGTTTCCGGTCTTGGAATACGTAAATACCGCTCTACGCTTTACAATCTCCCCCAATTGTAGAGTGCGATAAAGGAATCATTCCTACGCAAACAGCATTTTATTGGCATCTTTTTCGACCTGGAGAAGGCTTATTATTTCTGCTGGCGACACATCTTCCGTCAATTTCATGATTGGTTTTTTTTATGTCTCCTCATCTTTTTGCGGTCCTTCCTCGGTGAACGATATTCCCAGTATCGAGTCTGTGCTGCATACTTCGATCCATTCCCTCACGGAATGGTGTTCCTCAGCAGAGAGCCAATTACTCCTTATTTCTGGATATCTTTTCGGTTTTCTGATCTTCCTCCAGCCATCTCTGGACTAGCACACGTCACCTGCAGCTGCTCCTCAAGAGTCTGAATGAATTCTCGATGGAAAATATTGTAGGTGTGTATTTTAATCGTTAACATCAATGCTTTCACTGAGGAGAACCACATTGCCTTTTAAGACTTCAGTGAGGTTCTTGGGCCTTATATTTAATCAGAGGTTATCATGGTTGCCGTATCTCCATGACCTGAAACGTAGATGTCTAAAGGCTCTAAACATTTTATAATGTTGGGGAGTAGGTCAATCCAGCTTGTTCACATTCTACATAACCTTCGTCCACACACGGCTTGACTGCAGCATAGCCTATGGGTCAGTTAGACCTTCTTATTTAAAGGCTTCGGATGCTGCCCACCGTGCAGATGTTAGGCTGGCTTTAAATACCTACTGAACCTGTCCCATTCCTAGCATATGTGCAGGGACTGGTGAGCCAGCTCTGTATAACTCTTGTACAATAATACGGACATTGCTGGCCTTGAAATCTGCGACATCATGGAAGACAACAAATAACGAAATTTTGCTTAACATATGTATAATGTATAACAGGAAGAATTGGTGATGGAATCTGTAGGGGATATTGCCTGAGAAATATAGTACACAGAGCCATCATAGCTGGCACCGACAGCGTCTCCAGAGCCTAGATGGCAATTAATTCCTGCTGCTCTATCTCTATGCCAGTGTTTAGCGACTGGTCGAGTGCCACATTCCCCCGAACCCATGACCAGACGGTTTCATTGGGTGAGAGTTCTGGAAATGTGCTGGCCGGGCAACAGTCAACACAATCTCAATGAGGTCACTGTTGGCAAAATGCCATTTTACGTTATCTCTCTGAAAAATAGCGTCACGGGCGCCTTGAATACAGGACACAACCATCAATGCTGCGGTCCAGTTTGCTGGCTATTCAAACCAGAGATGAGCGTGTTGTCTAGCCCACGGCACCTAATAACATTAAGCTACATGCAGGCCTTGTACTGATACGGCGATGGGATGTTTCACTGTACCAGCCTCTGCACAGATCACCCACTGCGATGCTGTAGACCAAACCGGAGCTTGTCTGGAAAGACGACGTGGTGCAGTTCTTGTAAGCAGTGTTGGGCGCTCCAGTGTCGGCGTTCCTCTCTCTGCTGCTGCGTCAAGAAAAGACGCAATAGCAGTCGTCCTATTAGTAGTCTGAGGTACTCCGGACGTCGCCGGACAGTCTCTGTCGGTACTTGTTGTAAAGAAGCCCATTTCGTGACTCGATTTTGGCCGATTTTGCAAGGCCTTCAGCACAAATGCATGTCCCCTTGGGTACTTGTGGCATCGAGATCCAGAACCTATGGATTCGTATTCTCACGGCAGTCGAGGAATTCCGCCCATCGCCAGCAGCTATAGTGAGGAGCGACAAACCTCAGTCTCGACGTGACATGGTCCTGTAGTTGTCGAATTCCGACACGTCAGTGTGGACGTTTCTATTCCTTGCGCAATGAGAAACCCACTTCGTTATTAACTTCGCGACAATCTTCTAGGAATTTCTGACTGTGTCTTGTTAAACCAATTGGGGTAGCATACTGTGTCCGGGATGTCACCCAACGGCGCTACACAGCAGGGAAGTTACAGGCACTGACGCCTACGACCAGGCCACTCCTTCGACAGCAAACGTGACTTTGCACGCAGTTGGACTGCGGACGGAACGACTGACAATGTTTTTTTTTATTATTCAGAGAACGCCGCTGTTTTACTCAGAGAACGCGACTGGTTGCCGCGACTGCTAGCGTAGAACATGTAGTTAGCTGCTGCGCAGGCAGGTCTTGTCTCCCACGAAAACAATACTCTGCTGCTTTGTGACTGTCGGATTCAGATATGGGTTTCCATCCGCAGATTATTTTTACACTCTATACCGAAATCATTGGAGATTCCAGTGGGTTCCAACTGAAAAATAATTTGCAGATAAAACTGGTTATGGTGAGATAAATAAGATAACCGATCTTGGATTATATTGTAAGATGGCAAGAACTATGCCCCTTACATGAAGTCATTGAAGATCACCGAACTTACGTTGAGCGAACAGTAGGACTGAACAAAAATGACTGACAAGGCACAATGCATCTTGTAGAGGGTATAGTATGGACGTATTGGAATAATTAAAGTTGGGTGATGGTTTTAAAGTAATTCACGTGACATGAAAACTTAGTGGAAACGCGTCGATTTACTGGAGGCTAGCTTATCCCAGGGAAGTATTCAGAGTTGACCACGGCCAGGTGGCGGCGCGTGGCTGGGGAGCAGCGAAGGGAAGCGTCAATAGGCAGCTTAGCGCGGGTCAAACTCTGAGAAAGCGGTAACGGGGTGCGGCCTCCAGCTGCCTTAAGATGAGTGACAGTGAGGGGGTGGTTGACCCCATGCTGGCGTACCGGGAAGCAGACGCAGAACTTGTACACCTGTTGATAAATGTCCGTCATCCAGTTTTCAGTGAAACATGTGGGAAAACCGCGCAAAACTATGGTGAAGCGGTCAACAGAGGCCGCAATACGCGTGTTCGTGACTATAGCAACTTCACGCTGAATTCACGGTCCACAGAGTCTGAAGTAAATCAGGTGAAGAGTGACAGAATGAAATACGCCGGGCTCCGATGGACACGTAGGACCAAGGAATTTGAGGTACTCTTCTGGGAGTCAGAATTTCGAAAAAATTGGTGTTTTATGCAGATGCGAACCTTGATGGGTGGCCTAGGAGAAGCTAAATAGCAGAAGTTGAGAGGAAGGGAAATTTTGTGGGAATTTGTTTACTTCCCAGAGCAGGCATTGGTCAGCGCTGGGAAGCGACGCACAATTAACGTGACTTGAGCTACAATTGGTGTAAGTGATTTCGCTGGAGGGAAAACAGAGGCGAAGAGTGGACTGGGAGAAGTCTCCGTAGTTGTCTTCCGTTCCCAGCTTGCCTAGAGTGCGGACGTGGCGTTCTTTACTCAGCTTGCCTGAGAGAGAGTGAGCATCTCTGCAGTTTAGGACTTAGTAAACGGAACGATTGAGCTTGGAGATAGAAAGATTTCGTTCAGCTATGTACTGAGCAAGACAGCTAGGAGTGAATAGACGAGTGCAGCCTTGCAGCACCACGAGGCTAGCTGACGTCCGCACAACGACGCCACCGTGCCACGCTGAATTCGGTGATATTGCGCCTGCTCTGGCTTGAGTTAGGCCATTGATTAGTTTGTTGGATGACGTCGGCAAAGTTTCGACGAGGGTTTCATGGGCTGTGTATTGTAGAATTCTTCTCGCACTTCGTATTATGCCTGGGTCAGTCGATAGGAATTAATTTTAATTTATCGCGATTTACTCCATGTAAACGCAATTTATTACCACTGCCTGTTAGGAGAATCATGTGATGTGATGATTGAAGGTCGTGAGTTAAAATAAATTTGTGCTAATCGACTGGATCTGTTTTCAATCAAGTAGTAGAAATCCCAAGACACATTCTTAATTAATTTTATGTTCAACATTTGCATCTGGTGTTCAGTAGCTGAATATAACATCAATGTGCACCCGTTTTTAATTAAAAGGGATCAATTCCGAATCAATTAATGTTAACACTGCCACTGCAGTCCAATCAGGAGTCTTTCTTTGCGTTATCCGATATTGCGGCAGTTTTGCACTCTCTGTTGATCTGTTAGTCAATTACCTGGGGTGAACACACGCCAAAACCAGGTAAGTGACGGGGGGGTGTTACAGTATGAAATGACCGATACCCAAGATGAAGACTCGAACCCCAGAAATCCACTACTATGTAGCTACACGAAAATGTATAGCGTCACCATATAAAAAACTTTATGTAATTACAGAGCAGCCGAGCGAACGACGCCTCTGCACGATGTCAGGAATCGTCTAGAAGCACTCATGGCGCTTATTCAGGTAATCGTTTATTGCGACAACTGTTGGCCATAGTTGCCTCCTGCCCTGGTCAGGGAAAGATTCTCGGTGTCGGACGCTGCGCCAGTCCTTGCGCCTGCGTCCTAGCGAGACGACGTTCCTCTTGCTTCGATGCGGATGCTTAGTCCAGCCTGGTACAGCATGAATAGCTGCTACTGGCTCCTTGAATCTTCTTCCCTGCACCACCCCAACCGTGGTGTGGTGCAGGCAGACGCTGAAGCTAGTACTACCGACTTCGTAGGCCTCGCTCCCGGAAGCGCTTAGGTCGTCGTGTTCCCGCCCACAGTCAGTGAGTACAGCACCTGGTACTGCCCTGCTGCTGGTAGTTCGTCAGCTCTCCCACCTGTATGTTTGGTGTGACATAGCATGAAGTTTGTCAGTGGAGTTCAGCTCTGCGGCACTACACGGCTGGGTGGTACTGCGCTGGCTGATCTGAGACAAGACTTACTAAAATAACGTGTTCACTGAACGGAATGTCGTCGACACTAAATCCATCACTCCCACTGACCTGAAACGTTCTCTCATGCTTGGAGCTGGGGTTCTGGTATTTAAGGAGCTCACTGTAGTTCTGTGACGAGCGGTTTACTGGCGATGACCGCATGCCGGCCGCTGTGGCCGAGTGGTTCTAGGTGATTCAGTCAGGAACCGCGCTGCTGCTACGGTCGCAGGTTCGAATCCTGCCTCGGACATGGATGCATGTGATGTCCTTAGGTTAGTTAGGTTGAAGTAGTTCTATGTCTAGAGGACTGATGACCTCAGATGTTAAGCCCATAGTGCTAAGAGCCATTTGAACCGTTTTTTGATGACTGCATGTAGCCTCGTTATTCTGCCACCCTTGCCGTAATTCCCTCTAAGCAGCTAGCTGAATTGGTCTGTGAGTGTTTTCCCTAGCCGTGTTTATTGCTTCATGCTGCATCCCCCCCGCGGGAACGAGCGAGTGTGTTATTTTGCTCAGTCGCTGTCCTTTTCTGTTTTCCAGCTGCATATCTCTCTTACTCGGGTACTACAGAGTCGCAGACAGTGCTGCCCGTCTGTCTTTGATCATCGTTCTTCCTTAGTGAATCGTAGCGTATCCACCCGATCTCTCGTCGAGATGGCTGAACTCCGTTAAAAATTTTACATCCTGGAACCAGTATTACTATGTGCCGTAACATAATTGTAAGGATGATTATAGACTTCTTAGACAAAAGCAGTGACAAACAATTATTGGTACTTTATTTTTGTAATGTATGTTTCAGAGACGATTTTGCACGAAGAGATCGATGTATGATAGTATTTTGTTTGCTATATTCTGTTATGGGCATAACTTTGTTCTTGTTCAGTACAAGTAGAGAGTACTAGCTTGGAGTACAAGTTATGTGTTTTTTGTGTTAATATATGGTTCATGTTAATTTGTATTGTGAAGTGAAATGACTAAACAAGTGTATATCCAACAACAGAAACTTCACCAGTGTTCATGTTATTTAACAAAACAAAGCCGAGCATCCTCTAGACCAGTATATAAAGTTGCATTTCTGAATGCGAGCTTACAACTTTCAACAACGAAGAACAATAAAAGTTGAGTATTATGAAAACTGTTTATTCAAATTCTACGGTTGCTATCTCACTGTGCAGTCTGTCACCAACTCACGATGCCAACTGATGTGAAACTGTGACCAGGCGCTCAGATTTAAACTTACTTCGAAATTAATGAATCGACTTTGTTTCACAAGTGGTGGTGACGGTCAAAAGATGTAAACCCGTCTTCGAAACTGTGATCCATGAAGACAACAGAGCATCATATTCTCTGGAGACAAGGCCTAGCTGCATCTTCTGCGCTGGCGATCGTAGCAGTCAGTCGCTATCACTGAATAACAAATAACATTGCGAGACGTTCCACGTACGGTCCGACGGCGTACAAAGTCACGTTTGCTTCCAAACTGTGTGGCATAATGGCAGGAGGCGGAGCCTACATCTATCTACATCTACGTCATACTCCGCAAGCCACTTAATAGTGTGTGGCGGAGGGAACTTTCTGTACCACTATCTGATCCCTCCAAACGTGTTCCACTCGCGAATAGTGGGTGGGAAGAATGATTGGCAGTAAACCTCTACATTAGCTCTAATTTCTCTAATTTTTTGCTCGTGGTCAATCCGTGAAATGTATGTGGTGGGAAAGTAATACGTTGTGCGTCTCCTGATAAGTGGTCTCCCGAAATTTCAATAGTAAATTTCTCCGTGATGCACCACGCCTGTCTTGCGGAGTTTGCTTAGCATCTCCGTAACGCTCTCTCGCTAGCTAAAAAATCCGGAACGAAACGCACCGCTCTTCGTTGGATCTTGTCTATCTCCTCTTCCAGTCCTACCTCATATTCTTCAGATGAATGTGAGTCTGGTATCTGTTTTTTCCTCTATATGTTTTATGTGGTCATTCCACTTAAGGTCGCTCTGGACAGTTACGTCTATACATTTTACGGCAGACGCTGTCTCCAGCTGTTTGTCATCAGTAGTGTAGCTATAAAGTAGTGAATTTCTCTCCCTATGCCAGCGCAGAATGTTACATATACTTACATTCAGGGTCAACTGCCAGAGCCTGCACCATTCATCAGTTCTCTGCAGGTAGTTCTGCAAATTCTTCCTATTTTCTGGCGTTGCTACTTTGATACAGACAACTGCTTCATCCGCCTATAACTTCGGCACTCAGTAAGGTCGTTTTATGATGATTTCAGGAACAGGATTCTATGCTCGATTAGTTCCCCAAAAAAACGCTCTACATCCTCTCTAAGTTTACTGCAACATTTCCAGTCCAGTTTGTGTATAGAATGTAATCGTTGTGTAGGTATCAGTCAAAACATCAACATGAAAATATCTGCACACACACACACACACACACACACACACAAAATGGTTAAAATGGCTCTGAGCACTATGGGACTTAACTTCTGAGATCATCAGTCCCCTAGAACTTACAACTACTTAAAGCTAACTAACCTAAGGACGTCACACACATCCGTGCCCGAGGCAGGATTCGAACCTGCGACGGTAGCGGTCTCGCGGTTCCAGACTGTAGAGCCTAGAACCGCTCGGCCACCCCGGCCGAACCACACACACACACACACACACACACACACACACACACACACATTCACCATTATCCACAAATTACACACACACATGCATAGAAGTTGACCTTTTCGCTACTACTGACGTGCTTTCTGTATTCCTCGCTAAGGGAAGCTTTTGTTACGGCAGTACTGCTCGGCAAATGCTGGCGCCTGTGCTGAGAGACGCCAATCTGGCCAATACGAAATATCTATCACCCGATGTTAAGGAAACTATTAGGCGAACAAAGTTGATTTTTGCAAATCTTACTCTCCAGAAGGCCTGAATTCCTTTTCATTATGCGCCATAGTTACTGGGGTGCATCAGAATAAGTAAAACATTTCGCGAAATTTTAAACATTTTGCAGTGGCAAAAAGAAGCAGTTCGTAAACTTTGTGTATGGCCGATTTTCGTTCGTACATTACAGAAAATGGAATGTAGATAAGCTATCGAAATGAGGTTTTTTCAAATGATAGCACGCAGTGAGGTACATACATTGTATTGTAAATACTGGAAACTTTCTTGCTCGCCGAGACATGGAAGTAACTCGTCCGCAGCAGTGAGGGATCTGCTGCTCGGGATGCATACAGTCATCTATAACACTGTAGTAAAACCAAATGGGCGCGCTACTGGGGATATGGCGTAGGAGGACCTGTATACGCACCCACAGCTGCGAAAGGGGTAAAGACATCTACATCTACATGGGTACTCTGCAAATCACATTCAAGTGCCTGGCGGAGTGTTCGTCGAACCACCTTCACAATTCTCTATTATTCCAATCTCGTATAGCGCTCGGAAAGAATGAACACCTATATCTTTCCGTACGAGCTCTGATTTCCCTTATTTTATCGTGATGATCGTTCCTCCCTATGTAGGTCGGTGTCAACAAAATATTTTCGCATTCGGAGGAGAAAGCTGATGATTGGAATTTAGTGAGAAGATTCCGCAGCAAGGAAAAAACGCCTTTCTTCTAATGATTTCCAGCCCAAATCCTGTATCATTTCTGCGACGCTCTCTCCCACAATTCGCGATAATACAAAAATGCTGCCTTCCTTTGAACTTTTTCGTTGTACTCCGTCAGTCCTATCTGGTAAGGATCTCACGCCGCGCCGCAGTTTTCTAAAAGAGGACGGACAAGCGTAGTGTAGGCAGTCTCCTTAGTATGTCTGTTACATTTTCTAAGTGTGCTGCCAATAAAACGAGTCTCTGGTTAGCCTTCCCCACAACATTTTCTATGTGTTCCTTCCAATTTAATTTGCTCATAGAACAAGCGAGCAATAGCATCTGAATCCCTCAGAGAGCCGCCGTATTTTATTTCTTCAGATGTACAAGTATGCAGCAATGGCAACTTCTCACTGTTGGTTTCCGTAATACAAGAAGAAAGGCATTTGTACATTTTTTGAAATTTTCACAGATCGTCTCTTCTGGTCTTTAACGTTACTGACTCAGCTGGAAGAAGACTGTAAACTCCTTGAGCAGAACAGCAGCTAACTGCCATTTCCCATTGCCACTCCCATGACTGCACGCCAACATCGTCACTGATCTTCAAGAGAGCTTCCATGCACACAACTCTCTTCAGCTTCAAAATGTAAGGCGTTGCGGATATAACTAGAAATTGCCTAACACGATTCTTTCATAATTTCTGAGACTGTTCTTATTCTGCAAGACAGAAATTTAAGAAAGAGGAAAGAGTCTTGTTATTATGCAAGAAGAATACACGATGAAACTGGCTGACTGAGCTCAAGAATGCATTAATACTAAATAATACTGAAGTCTCCTCCTAGCAGGATTGGGAAGCTATCAGCGACGAAGTCGAACTACTGTTTCTAACCATAACGTTGATACGTTTCTAACTGCAAATAGTGAATCAAGCATCAGCAAAGCCATTTAAAATCATTAATGATAAACCAAGATAGGTTTGCATCCTACATTTCAAAAACAGAGTACACGATTTCAATCTACCATTAACAAAAAAAGAAGAATCAAAAAAGGTATCGGTTCCACATAAATTGCTATTGTCCAAGTTTGGTGAAATTTCATGATTGTATATCAATAGCATGAGCGTGATTATCATTGTACGTTAAGGTGGTGAACCTTATTCAGTCAGTGTTACGAACATACTTAAAAAAATAAATGATGGTGCATACACATCTTCCTTTTGCAGATGCATTAAATTTTCCTACCATTTCTGAACTGAAACAAGCACACGTATTTATGGAAAACAATGAAACAGTATCTGTTGATTTGAATAGTATTCTGAGAATTGATTGATACTCAAGGAAGGAAAACGTAATTAGTTGAAAGATGTTCCCTTATACATCACAAAACATCGTAAGTGTGATGAAAGTTTATTCCTGATACGATGTGCAGTTGGGCGCGCCTAGATTACTTTGGAATCACTTGAGAGGTAATCTCGTCAGAGGTTAAACTTTGTCAATTTGGACGTTGGTCCACAGAATTAGCAATAGCAAACGTCCTCTTTAGGTGGATGCCGGCGCAAGACGGAGCTCCCTGTTCTGGCCGATGTCCTTTAATGGTCCACACCAATGAACACGTGATTCCCCCCCCCCCCCTCCCTCTTTAATAGCACTCGATAACTCACAAAACCAGAAGGATAGCTACATTACTACTCTCAATGTCGTGGGAGGAAACTTCAGCAAACAAGATTTGCAACTGAAGACTCGCCTACCAACGAAAAAGGTTTCACCTCCATTTCCACGCAAACATCCTATAGATGGGCTGAAAATCCATTCCGCTGGAATATATTGGCAACGGAAGGCAAATATAGTCTCCACGTAGACGGAATGGAAACGAAGAGGTAAGTAAATATGGACTGGAGTGCTTTCGGTAAGCCAAAAATGTTTTTCAAACACAATCTTTCAATGTGTCTGAAAAGAAAATCTTCATCCACCATGTTTTATCAGTTCTGACCTATGGCGATGAACCTTTTAATGTGAAATTTATTTAAAATATCACGAATGCCAGAAAAGAAATAAAGTTGTTCGCGTTGCGAATTACTGAGAAGCGACAGGAAAAGATGAAGATGAATCAGGAAGAAGATTGGAGTTGGTATCACAGTTTTAATACTAATGAAAGGATAATGAAATAAAGAATGATAGACGGACCAATAAAGTTATTCGGTGGAAATCTAGATTTTAGGGAAGACTGAGGTAACGATCTCCTGGAAGATGGATAGACGCAATCAGATATCATCTAGAACCAGCAACTATCCGTATAGCTTAGGACCACTATGTTCGTTACCATTAGGAAATTGTTTTTCTGTTTTATTAATTCTTGTATGTTGTTATTTACTCATCAAATTGCAAATTTTCACAGGTTTTAATACATTCTGAACAGTTCCAATAAATTTTCAAGAAGATCATTATCTTCAATGGAGTTTGTATTCTCATGAGGACAACTTACTTTACTTGTAGTAGGCCATGTCTAGTATTATTTACTGGGGCAACATAATCATGATACCAGTTTCTTTTTCCTCTCTCATAACCACATTCATTACAGACTGCACTTTTCACTATAAATGTAAAGAGATGTGGGCTACAGAGTGGCGTGGCAACTGTCGTCGAGGGGAGGGCTGGGCAGGAACAGAAAAGATTTGCGAACGAAGATTTAGTTAATTTGTATTTCTACAAGTGTGTAAAGACTCATTACAAATACTGCAGCCAGCCGCGCGGGATTAGCCAAGCGGTCTAGGGCGCAGCAATCGTGGATTGTGAAGATGGTCCCGGCGGAGGTTCGAGTCCTCCCTCGGGCATGGGTGTGTGTGTTTGTCCTTAGGATAATTTAGGTTCAGTAGTGTGTAAGCTTAGGGACTGATGACCTCAGCAGTTAAGTCCCATAAGATTTCACACACATCTGAACGCACTGAAAGGTCTCTGTTGGATTCCTTTCATGTTAATTTTTTTAAACTGTTGTCATTTACGGCATACATTCCACTTCTAAATTTACTGTGGTGTTTCTGACTATCTGGGAGGAGACTGAGCAGTGGAACGTGTTACTTTTACACATAATTAAGAACGATCTGTCACACTACTACACTTTGAAACACAGTTTATATGTAATTCATGTCACACAGTTTCATACGGAACCTACATCCGCTTTCTTTTATATACTGTGTATGATAAGATACTGTCATCCCCCTTCCCTTCTGTGTGAAAGGATGAATGAGCAAATGTATTTCTAGTTGCATGCTTGATGGTAGCAGACTAGCCTGTCTGCTAGAGAACAGTAGGACCAACGTCGGAACAGTTAGCTACGCTTCCTAAAAGCAAAAAGGTTTCTATTCTTAGTATGGTCCTGTCCGTCCCTTGTCATGTTGGTATAGGAAGCTGCTTCTCTGGTCACTTCCGTTTTGTAGCTGGAAGCACCCTTGGTAGGGGCCCAGGGAAGTCTGTCCGCGGCGAGCGTCTGAAGTGGTAGGATCTCCGGCTAAGCACGTCCCTGCTAAGTCCGTAGGACAATGGATTTCTTAAGTTCAGCCTAACTGAAAATTTAATCACCTTTATTTCAGGTTTAGATCTAAAATATCTAATGTTATCTTAAATTGCAACGCAGTGTAATTTGAATGTGAAGTTCAGAATATCTTCCAGAAGTTGCTTTGTCACTTCCTTTGTGAGTAAAGTGGAATCACATGTGGATGATCCGTAACTCTAACTAAGATCAAAAATGTTAAATGCGAATTTGCGTCTCGTCTTGAGAATATTTTTCAATATAGCAACCTTTCTTTATGTTCAACCCACGTGGGGTGTACTTTGTGAGACCAGTACGAAGTGATTATACAATTGTTTGTCCCATCAGGTTAATAGTAAGACGATAGTAACCAGTTCGACGTTTTTCTTTTGTAATTTGTGTTTCGATGTAATTTATTTTAATTATCAAAATTATTGTGGAGTTACACTCTTTGTGTACACCAAGTTGACCACGTGAAGCATGTAGTGTAATCATCAAAGTAGCCCTCAGCTATTCTTTTCGGGAAGATTTCACAGAGAGTTAGTATGAATTTAGTATACCAGTGTGTGGTAATTTCATGACGGACAGGATTGCGCAACGAACGTAACTTCTTTGGATGAAAATTGAATCGGTTGGTTGTGATTATGTTGTGTACATAGTTCCGCGTAGTCAGCGCTTACACAACTTTCCCAAAAGAGCGCGCCCCGCTACGCACAACAGCGCAGCCGCAGCGCTCGTCCGTCTCCGCACTACGAGATGGCGCTGTCATAGAGATGGATGAAATTCTGCTTCCGCCGATCCGGGTGTTAATATGTAACGCAGCCAATGAGATTGCGCCTAACGTAGAACCTTTTCTCCTCACGGATCACACTCGCCCAGTGATACCTGAATGCGCGAGGTATTATAACGGGTGTACGGACCTCCGATTAGTCAGTCTGCATTAGTCTGTAGTCAAGTTTCAGTCAGCGCCTAATAAGATTATCATATTCCTGTACATAGCCATGAAGAGAAATGTATAGACACTTTTGTCAAGTATCAGAGATATGTGAGAATAAGATTAACGTACCAAGACCAAAGGAACTTCAGATTGTCAATTGTAAATAGCAACCAGAACCAAGTTAAGTTATTTTTATGCTTGTTATTATATTAATAAATGTGTGTGAAAATTAATCAAGTTCTGTTTGAAGTTGGTCACCGTCAATCTGCTACTCTAAGCGTGCAAGTGGCATTTCTATCGTCTGACCTAACGGCAGAAGATAAACCCGCCACGATAAGACCACGAGACATATTGCTGACACTCGCCTACTTCGTTAGAGCGGCAAGTCAAATAATCTGATGGTGTGTGTACCGAAGGTTTTACAGTGCGCACACCACAGGTTAATTTCCTCTTGCATATATTTCAACGTTCTTCGTGTGTTATTTTATGACTGCAGTGTTGTATGCAGTCTCCCAATCTTGGCTCCATATTTGATGTGTTCCGTAAGATTATAAAGTCACATTTTCACACTCCTAAATAAGGCACCAGTTTAGTTATGAATCAAGTTTAATATGCTGAAATTATAACGGAACAATGATCAATGTTAAAATAAATGTCCAAATATAAACTGATTTATTTCTTTTTATTTAAATTGTCTTTTTATACATATATTTTGAAAGGTGGCTACACTGAGCCACAGCGCCAGAGATTGCGCCAAAGAGTATTATTCTGCCGCCTCCACTGGCAGTGCTTGTTGAGAAGTAGCCGTAGTTAGTCGTTGTTAAGATATTGCAGTAGTGAGTGCTTGTTCAGATGTTGTGGTCGTTAATGCCTTGCTGAGAGGATGTTGATAGCTGTACTATTTGAGGCCATGTTGTGTGCAGTTGTTTTGATAGGCTAGACACCAGATGTTGTTGGATTGGGGATGCTGTAATGATCAGAGTGTACTTTTCGTCAATATATATGAAGGTAAAAAATTCCTTTTTTTTCATTATTTCAATGTGTTAAACAATAATCCCTCTTGGTCACAGGTTCAGTCAACAAAACATCTGGCTCGTGTTCTTGTATTAGACTGTATTTCTGGTTTCTATGTGCAATTATAGTATTTCTGTTTATTTTTTTTAATTACTTCAGTATAAATGGTATTTAAAATGTCTTATTGAGGAAGAACCGTGCCAGATGTGTGCGTTGAATCACACTTCCACATACAGAACAGCTACACTTGTGCCTTGTTGTTTCGTAGCTTTCATAGTTGCTGGGGACTTAATTAATTAATTGTGTTGACAGAAGTTTCCTTTCAGTCCTTGTTATTATTCTATGCAGTCAGATTGCGTACTAATACTAGTCAGGGCCAACCGCTTTCGAGACTTCGTAATCGGACAGATAGCGACTAAAAAAATTTAAAAAAATATTTGCATTATCTATTTTAATTTAGCCCCCATGCAATATCGCCGGTTATCGTAAGATGACTACTAAAAGATTATAATTAATGTTAGTCTGGTTGGGAATTTGGTAAGCTAGACTGGACACCTGGTGAAACAGTTGCTCAGTAATGCAAGGTTAACTTCCCCAGATAGCTCACAGCTTTTAACCCGCTTTTATTGTCTTGAATATCAGCACAGCTTTCAGAACAAATTAATGCGTCAACATTACAACACATCTGAACATTTTTTGAAATACTGCAGCAAAAAATAAGTCTAGCTATTATAACAGCAACGACGGTTAGGGTCTCTGAACTAAGCACGAAAGATATATCATACCAAAGAGGCTCCAAGAGCAAGTGGGGAGTCTGGCCCTCGCCGTCCTATATTGCGGCGGCAGAGGGCGCTTATGTAACAGACCATCTGGAGACATGGCTCAGTGAGTGGGTATCATTGGGTCCGGTGGATCCCGCATGACCACTAGCGGCATCTGACGGAAACTTGCAGTCCCGTTGTCAACATAAAGACTCCAGTGGAGTGATGTCGATACGTCACACAACACACAGCTTTCAAATAGCCATGTAACCCAGAATCTAGTTGTGTAAGGGATGGAGTTCTAGCTGGACAGGTGAAAAAAATGGCTCTGAGCACTATGGGACTCAACTGCTGAGGTCATTAGTCCCCTAGAACTTAGAACTAGTTAAACCTAACTAACCTAAGGACATCACAAACATCCATGCCCGAGGCCGGATTCGAACCTGCGACCGTAGCGGTCTTGCAGTTCCAGACTGCAGCGCCTTTAACCGCACGGCCACTTCGGCCGGCTGGCCAGGTGAAGTTTCTACCAACACACCAACTAAGGAAATTACCATTGAGATCTTACACATTACAGAACTTGAGAACCCGTTATTACAAGTAATTGCGTCCCTTTCGTCAATAAAACTTCCTATAGTTCTTAAAAATGTTGTTCCCAAGAGACTGTTACTGTCCTTTTCCTCCTTTGTCCACAATACTGGTACGTACGACTGATCATGCTGTGTTACAAGTCATTTCCTACCATCCCAGGTGCGCCAACCCTGTTCCGATGTAGTAGTCGCCTTAGCCAATTTCCGGCGGTCGGAGGAGGGGGCTTTGCTCTATCTGAAGAAGGTTGGCTGGGTTTCCCTTAATCCTTGTAAGTGGGTGCTGGTCGGAGCTGAGTATGCTTACAGGCGGACAAATGTCCCCATGACAGCCGTTCCGCAAGGGTTCTTAATGTAGTGCCATTGCGCATTTGAGCTACAAGCAGGTGCAGGGGAATGACCAGTAACAATGCCGACATTCTGCTCCAGATTCTGTCTGAAAATCTTATGTGTTAAACACTTTCACGGAGCGGTTTAGAGCTCGACAAAGGGAGAAGTCGATTGGGGCAGCCCTCGTGGAGCCGCAGAGGCAAACCGTGAACCATCAGGGCTGAGTCCTTAACATTTCACAAGTCTGCACTGAACGTGCCTTCGAGATCAACGGAGCTACCTATCCGGTACGGAATACCTACCAAGTATTCGAAACTGAGTTTTCATACACGGGTATCGATATGCACGCAGGAATTTTCCTGGTGTTCTCTGTGAGTATTGCGGAGGAATCAGCATTGATGTAATCGGCAGGATAAGACCTCAAAGGAATAGTGGATATATCAGCCAGTTGGATGTGATGCTTAGATAAAAAGTTGCAAACCTGTCTATGGTTGTCTGACACCAGCAAACGTCATTTGTTTCCGTACAGATTCGAAAGTAGGCTAATATTTTTTAAGTGACCTTTCCCGTATTTACTTTGAACCGCATTCCCATTTATTTTTGCGGTAATTATGAACGGCAATTGCAGACAACAAGCTGAAGTTATTTACTGAACTATTAGTGTCAAGTTCTTCCAGACCACTGGCCGCAAAAGGAATCTTACCCGAAAATATTTAGGTAGCGGCAGGATTTTTTGACTCATGAATCGTAAAGTTGGACCCTGGCTCACAGGTCGAAGCGAGCATGGCGATCCTTATTTTAGACATTTCACAGGTTCAGATAGCTAACATCTGAGGTCATCAGTCCCCTAGACTTAGAACTACTTAAACGTAACTAACGTAAGTACATCACACACATCCATGAAGGACATCACACACATCCATGCCCGAGGCAGGATTCGAACCTGCGACCGTAGCAGAAGCGCGGTTCCGGACTGAAGCGCCCAGAACCGCTCGGCCATAACGGCCGGCAGACATTTCACAGGTGTAGCAGTGCAGGAAACTGATCCGTCTTCGTCATTAAGCATTTCCTAGAAGTCCGGAATCGGCAAGTCTCGTAATTTGTCTCGATCGCCACACATGACAAAGAGGACTTGGATTCTGGAGAGACTGCAACGCTATGTAAACTTCGAAGATGGACAACATCAACGTTTTACCTGTAATTTCAAATGATGTTATGAAACATTCATTCATGGCAACAACTGTTTGTCAGTAGTAATGTTACGTAAACCTATCCACATAATATCTTTCACAGAACACAACACGAAATCAGAAATTTACTTTGATTACAAGGGAGCTAGTATACGTTTCTCATGGAAATATGAACTGCTTTTATATAACCGTTTGTTTGAACTGAATGCCTGCAGTACTAGTACAGCATTATATGAACAACAGTTACTACTGGTTTTTTTTTTACGACAATTACCTGACTGAAAATCAGCTGTAAATTTAACAGAATCTGTTTATTTTAAATATTTCTTTCATTCACGACTTTCTCGGAAGTTCTGGTGAGCAGGACAGGACAGTGCTGATGGTTAACTACTTGGGACAGTGAAATTTATCTCGCCAAGTTTATGCTTTGAGTAAACATAAAGGTTCCAAAAAATTGCGATTACGTTGGTGTGCCTATTACTCAGCTGTAAAAGTAATAGCCGGACCATACTTGGTGAAGTGTTGCTTGTGGTGAGATATAATGCTTATCATGAAATCCATTACTGGCAATAGGCTCTTCTGGATTAGCGAGCAGATTGAACAAATTTGGGCCACACGATATACTCCATTCATTCGAAAATCTTCTTGCGACCTTGTACTATGCCCACAGACGTCCTCGGTCGCGTATATTTTGCCTTGCTGCATATTATAACACCATTTCCTACATAGTCAATTTTTGGCGTTTGCACCCCAACACACACGTCTTTACCATTTGCGGATGCTCCACAACTGCTCTGCCCTCACTTCTACGACTGCGCTCGCTTACACCAACGTTATTGTTACATGAAAGATGTTATTTGTGTTTCGTAAAAAAAGTAGCAGAAATGAGAAGAGCAAGAAACTTAGCATCAGGATTAGAAGTCTCACGAAGTAGTTTAACTTAAAGAATTCTGCCACCTAGGCAGCCAAATAACCAATCACGGACGGAGCAAGGGCAACATCAGAAGCAGACTAGCACTGGTAGAGAGGGCATTCCTGGTCACGAGAAGTCTACTAGTATGACCCTCCAGGGTAGCCGAGAGCGCTGACGCGCTGCTTCCTGGATCGGGTAGGCGCGCCGGCCCCGGATCGAATCCGCCCGGCGGATTAGCGACGAGGGCTGGTATGCCGGCCAGCCTAGGTGCGGGAGAAAGGCCCAACAAAGAAAAAAAGAAGTCTACTAGTTTCAGATATAAACCTTAAGGAAGAAATTTCTGAGAATGTACGTTTGGAGCACAGCATTGTATGGTAATGAAACATGGACAGTGGGAAAACCGAAACAGGAGAGAATAGAAGCATTTGAGTTGTGGTGCTACAGACGAATGTTAAAAGTTAGGTGGACTCATTAGCTAAGGAAAGAGGAGATTCTGTGCAGAATCAGAAAGGAATATGTATGTGGCTGGTCCTGGTGGAGGTTCGAGTCTTCCCTCGGGAATGGGTGTGTGAGTTTGCCTTTAGGATAATTTAAGTTAAGTAGTGTTTGAGTTTAGGGACTTATGACCTTAGCAGTTAAGTCCCACACATTTGAACATTCTCTTTTTTTTTTTGGAATATGTAGAAAACACTGACAAGGAAAAGGGACAGGATGACAGGACATCTTTAAGACGTTAGGGAATGACTTCCATGGTACTAGAGGGAGAAGTAGGGGGCAGAAACTGTAGAGGAAGACGGAGATTGGAATACGACCAGCGAATAATTGAGGACATACTTTGCAAATGCTACACTGAGATGAGGGACTTGAGACAGAACGGAGTTTGTGGTGGGCCGCATCAAACCAGTTAGAAGATGTATGATTAAAAAAATAAATAAAAAAATACATTTCATTTTCATAACACTAATTACTGACAAAGTTTTAAATACTAATAGTTGCAAAGAATTGTTTCTATGTCATGAAGAGAAGTACCTAAAAAATATGCGAGTCACTATATTGTAGTGTTACAAGCTAACAAATCTTTGCAGTTAATTTTCTGCATAGCTTCAGCAATAACTGATTAGCGAAATGTTTATTGTACCTCTGGATCACAGGGCCCTGGGTTCGACTCTCTGCCAGGTTGGGGTTTTTCCCTGTTCTTTGACTGGGTGTTCGTATTGTCTTCATCGTTTCAACATCATCCTCATCATTCGTGACAGTGGCTAGACTAGTCTGTGAAAAAAATTGGACTGTGACAAAATTGGGACTTTGTACGGGCGCTGATAACCTCGTCCCACAAACCAAACATCATCGTCATTGCGAAATGTTTACAATGGCTGTCTTACAGACAACGCTCAAGGTTTTCCTATGTGCCGAAAAACTCTCTTTTAGAAGTTCCTATTACTTTTAAACATCGCGTAGAAAGGCTGTCACGACTTGGACCACTTTATCTTGTTGGCAACTTCCTCCCAGGAGACGGTGCCAAGAGCCAAACAGGAACCGTGGCTTCTTTGACCCCGTTCCCGAACCAGAAACAATAGCGGGCGCTGCGGTTGGACGGTCCGCATTTTGTAAGGACGCGGCCACAAGAGCGATGTAGGAGCGGGCGGGGAGCGTGTGGGGAAGTGTTGGAGGGGGTATTGCGGGGGGGGGGGGCGCCCTGCCGGCCTGGGGGTTTCGCCAGCAATCGCCAGCGGCCGCATAAAAGCTGTTTACAACCGCCGCGCCGCCACTTTATTGTCGGGCTCGGTAATTCTGTTTTACGACTGCGCGATCCGATGGCCGCCGCTGCATGAGCACCAGCCAGCTAGCGCTCCCACTGACACACTGTGTGTCAACGCGCGCCGCCCGCGTGCGTCTGTGTTTGCGTATCGCTCGCGCGTGCCAGCGACAGCGCAGTCACCATTAGGCGGCGGCAGCCCGCTGTTTGTCGTAGGTGGTGGCACAGTTTTGCGACTCTGAGCGATGTCGCCCGACCGATGTTTCTTGCCGCAGTTTCTGTCAGCGCTGTAACACGCTGCAGGTCATTGGCTCTCCAGCAACATGATTCGTTCATGAACAAAATGAGAAGGCACAAGAATGTGTTCGACGGGCCTGACATGAACGGCTCTAACATCTAGTATATATTAATCTCGGAATGGCAGATATTTTTCTGCACGAATGTCAGCATCAACGAACAATAGTCTCTTTTCCTTTGAATGCTCCTTCTGATATCCATATCGGTATGCATTCGGCAGCTGCCTAATATGTTCCGAAACATCGCGCTTAAAAACTGGATTCTTCCGAATCTCATACGTCAGGATAGGTGATGGAAAGGTAGGATCAAGTGTTTTGGATAACCCTTGGGCGAAGCACCATTTGTGTACTTACCAGAAGTATCGTCTCACTGTCACATTCCTACACTACGCCGTCAAAGTATAAAAATTACGCACGACCCCCCCCCCCCCCCCAACCCCTTTAGGCAAATGGAGAAATGCCACTGACTCTCTTTTCCGTTTGATGTAGTCTACAGTGGGCCTTAAGAAGCTTATGGAAGCACCACTAATTCATGGACGGTTCCTTAGGAAACCTCAAAAAGGTTTCTTTTTACCATTTTCTCGTACCAAAATGAAGCCGCTGAATTCAAACGCACAGCAAATGGCTGAAGTTTTTAAGATATATTCCTAAGATCCCGGTCCTGAACAACGTTCAAAATTTTCTTCATATTTTTGTCCGTTTCCGAGGTATACAGGATCACAGTTACTCTAATTGTACACGTAAAATAAGCACTTAAAACAGGTGGGAGGCGGAAAAGTAGTTTGGAAAGTGACATAGCACGAAGAAATTACTGTAAAGGGTCTTCGTCATTACCAAAAGGGGTCTGGCAAACCCCTGTTGTGGTATTGAAGCAGACGCAGAATTTTCTTGGGTGGAAAATATGATCTTCTGTCTAAAATTACTCGTAATTTTGCGTTATTTCTGTTTCATATGCGTAAACTGTCAAAATATTACTAACCCATAAGGTTTCTTCCATATGAGTAACATGCTCTGCTGTGGCAGACGAAAAAAATGAAACCACGGAAAGATGCTCCAATCAGATAACAAATATATATATATATATATTGAAGCAGATGCAAAATTTTTGTGCACGGAAAATACGATCTGTCGTGTAAAATTACTCGTAGTTTTGGGTTATTTCTGGTTCATATGAGTAAACTCTCAAAATATTACTGACCCATAAGGTTTCTTCCATGTGAGTAACATGCGCTGCTGTGGCAGACAAAGAAACTGAACCAGTGGAAAGATTCTCCAATGAGATTAAAAAAAAGTATATACTCCTATTTAAAATACTCTGGCTGAAAAGTGGTGTTCCAGTTGCCTCATTCTATCTTCCTCACCATCTTTAAAAATTTTGGCATGTGAACATAGTCATAACCTTGTACTCTGAGAGAGAAGAAGACAAAGGCAGTAGGAAAGAGATGGAAAAGTAATAAATTATGGACTACAGTGGACAATGATTGTGCAAGAGAAAGAGCGAAGGAGACTACGACAGCGTGAGAGAAAAAGAGCAAAACGATGACAGTGGAACATAATTTTCAGTAACAGAAGAGTACCAGTGAAGGAGACAGCGCCAGTGGGTAGAGAAATAATGAAGAGAAAGTGGAAATGCGTGAGAGCCAACGGTAATGAGAGACAGAGAATGTGGTGTCACCGCCAGACACCACACTTGCTAGGTGGTAGCCTTTAAATCGGCCGCGGTCCGCTAGTATACGTCGGACCCGCGTGTCGCCACTATCAGTGATTGCAGACCGAGCGCCGCCACACGGCAGGTCTAGAGAGACTTCCTAGCACTCGCCCCAGTTGTACAGCCGACTTTGCTAGCGATGGTTCACTGACAAATTACACTCTCATTTGCCGAGATGATAGTTAGCATAGCCTTCAGTTACGTCATTTGCTACGACCTAGCAAGGCGCCATTATCGTTTGCTAATTATCTTGTGATGCATGTACCGTCCGACCGATGTTCACCAATTATGGATTAAAGTTAAGTATTCCAGCAGCTATGTACCTTTTTTACTAAACTCAACTCCTTTAACTGTTCCAGACCTCACGCCAGTCTGCGTGAGCTTAAACGCGTGCCTTTCGGCTACCCGTCATTGTGGATTGGCTGTCTTGCCAGTCCACAACAGAGACTATGACAGTGACAAAGAGGCAACAAAAAGACAGTGACACTGAGAAAAGAGAGCAGCAGTGTGAAGAAACGAATGAGACCGTAGCTTTAACAGACAGTTAGAGGGTAACTAAAACAGTGAGAGGAGACAGTACTAGTAGCACAGGATGAAGGAGACTGTGGCTGCAGGATGGTAGACAATGTTAGTTAGAGAGAAACAAATATATAATGACAATGAGTTGTTCTGGATGAGTAAGTGAAAATGGGTAAATGGAAATGAATGAATGTCAGCGACTTACAGCGAGTAACTAGTGGGTGTGAGTGAGTTAGATAGGGGAGCTCGTGAATGTGAGAGGTGAGTTGCATGTTAAAAGGAGTGCGAATAGGTTCTTGTGTAAAACTTTTTGTGAAAATTTTTCAACATAGACTGAGTTAGCTGGTACCCAACTTTTCAGTCAGAACCTTTTCAATGGGGGCATATTAGCGTTTTGTGCTGCAGTTGGACAACTTTTCCACTTCTAAACATAATGCACATGTTGCCGGTGCATATTGGGACATTCTCTTTTTAATACTGGTTGGAGAGAAACAATAAAGTAAAGACTTATGAGTGTAGCAGAGGAATTCGAATTTAGCAAATTTTTTCAAACACATATATGCTGAAAAAGGAGAATTGAGAAGTTATGTACATGTCACAACTGTCAACTATTAGCTAGCATGTCAGTACATATAACATGGGACTATGAACGCACTTCCAAATTTTTCTAAATTTCATTCTACAGTAAGCTATACTTCCCTTTCTAACTCTATAAAAAATGTTCAAATTCAGCCTGAACAAAATAGTCACAAAGGAAATATTGAAATATGTATAACAGTATTGGAAATTCAAGAAACAAAAAACTAAGGAATGAGATTCATTTCAAAAATTTTTAAAAAAAAGTGCAAACATAACTAAAAATTGTAAAATGTAAAATCATGTGATATATCACAGATTACCCAAATCTGAACTGAACAACACTGGGTAAACTGAACAACAGTTCAGAATGTAGAAATACATATAAGAACAGTTTAAGTTTCCAAAACCTTAAGAAATGAAATTCTGAATGAACCTGGAGGGAAATATAGAATATGAAAGCTGTTATTTATCAAAGAGCCAATTCATGAGCAAATTAGTTACATGAGAAAATATGTAGAATTCATTAGTAAATAATGCAAATTGTTTGCTTTGATTTTTCATATTTTCCTTCTTATAAACATCTGTGTGTTATCTATACCATTTCTTCATATTAATCTTCCTGAAAGAACCTTTATTGAAAGTTGCATGCTACCTGTTACGTGATGAAACCTTGTACTAATAAATCAAAATGCAACTAACTTTTTATCATAATTGACTTCAAAGTTAATATCTTTGTGAAGTTTTCTAAGCTCAAGTTAATTAAGTTTCACAAAGATATATGACTTTAATTTTTGTGACTAATTGCATTTCTGGTTCACTTGTTATTTATACAGGGTGTATGAAAATGGATGGTACAAACTTACATGGGTATGCGATAATAGAAGCACAAATGTCAAGTAAACATGGGCTCTAAAACCCAGACCTTAAGGGCTGTGAGATATTCTAGATTTTCAATATTGTGAAACAAATCTCTTCTACTACAAGCTCTTTGCTTTCCATATTTTTGGAGGTGTTAGTGTGGATCAAAACAAAAAGAAAAGTCCAGTAAACATGCTCTAAAATACACACCTTAAAAGGTATGACCGCTTGCTCATTAAAAGAGATGTGTTCCAAAGTACTGAAGATGAACAGGTGCTCATAGCTGTTAAGGTATGCATTTTAAAGTACATGTTTACTGGATATTTTATTCTTGTTTTGGTCCATACTATCACTTCCCAAAATATGGAAACCAAAGAGCTTGCAGTAGAAGAGATTTGTTTCACAATACTAAAAATCAGGACTAACTCATAGCTCTTAAGGTATGCATTTTAGAGCCCATGTTTACTTGACATTTGTGCTTCTATTATAGTGTCCTTCCAGCCATGTAAGTTTGTGCCATCCTTTTCAGTACACCATGTATATGGGAAAACTTGCTGTATATTAAAAAGGCAAAACATCTTCCACTGCACATTTTAATTCATCACCAACCAGGATTGGCATGTAACAGTACTATTTCTATCATGCCACAACCTATGGTCACTTCTAAGTAAATTAGGTACCATTCAGTTTTTGAACATGAGAGTATTTTCAACTTCACATTTTCATCAACATACATACTTTGAAAGTTTATTTTAGACATTTAAAATGATTTTTTTATTACCAAATATAATATGTATTGATACATTACATTTGTTGTTTTCTAAAACCTCTTTATAAATAAATATTAATAATAGAAAAACATTAAGAGAAATTAGAAACAGAAATAAGCTTGTAATTAACAATGAGAAAGATTCATATGAATGGATTCCTCTACTCATCGATCATCATTTAGCCCTTAAGTCTGTATCAATCTGCACACAAAACGTATTTGTTAAGGTGTCTATCAATGAGGTGATTCGAAATTCCTGTTATAGGCTTCTGAAGGTTTTAGAGGCAACATAAAAGATGAAGTTTTGATTAGGAGCCGATATTCAGAAATGTATTATTTGGTTGTATAAAAACTTTGAAGATCACATTACATTCAATTCTCCTACATCATGGTATTTGCACAAACTGAGAAGGGGGGAGGGGCGCCATTAACTACTGTTGTAATAATGATATTGCATAACACCTTTATCTGACTGTAACAGAGGCTGTGAGAAATTGGTATGTTTCAAGCTATTGGGGCTGGCTATGGTGTTTCATAGATGTGTTACACTCTCGACTTCGAACAGTATGTATTTTGTAACATAAAAGAGAATAAGAGGACAAATACCCATGTCGTAGGCTCCTACAGAACATAGGTCAGAGCTCAATGTCTCCACTGTGTGCATACTATAAAGTGAGAAATTTGAAAGTGATCCAAAATTCAAACTAATTTTACATCCTACTGGTACATTTCTGGGTATGGTTTCCTTACCAAAACTTCATCTACTTAGATCCCTCTACAACATCTAGAAGCCCATAACAGGAAGTTTGAATCACCCTTGACAGATGAAAGTAATTAACCTACTTTAATAATAAATCATATACTAATGGCAATTTTTGACAGCTCTCTTACATCTATAAAACGCTATTTGCAATACACAGAGGTAATATGACATCCATAACAACAGAGATAAGGTGTAAAAGTATAAATTCCATGACAGAGGTCAACATATTTTAAAAATTCAAAATCATATCTTAATGTATGTATTAAAATATATGTAACAACGTATAAATAACTGATGTGAGATATGTTCAGTTTCAAACTGAATTAATAAAATATACAATTTTTAATGGTCGCTTGTCTTAGTATAGTACACAATTTTACATAAAGTTGTAACATATATATCTGTAACTTTTTTATTTTTTATTTACTTAAATAAAAATTTTCTTAAGTATTCTACATTGTAAATAATATCCTATGTTTATTTCCCATATATAATTAAATTACTTGATATATTATCGATTACTTTGTCATAAAATGCAATACACAGTGTCATTGTTATATTATAAATCGTTAATATGAGTCACATTTAAACCACAGTTAAGATAATGGTTCATAAAATAAAACTTTTCTTTCATTAACATCGTTTTCCCTTTGAATAAAATGTTTAAAATCACAACATTAATCTTATGTAATCTGTTGCATCTAATTTCCACATTTATTCGAAAAGTTCTACCTTAAAATGGTTCGACCAGTAAATAATCTGAAGCTTAACATACTCAGTGTTTGATATTCTTTCTAGTGTTTGAAAAACTTCAATTGTACTGTAAAAAATAACAAAACTTTCATAACATCTTAGTGGAAATTCCTTTTACCTCTTAACCCATCCATGGTTTTTAATCATGTAACAGATGATTCAGATTGTTTTCTAGTCCATGTAAAATATGCAATATGATCATTTCCCATACCCTTTCTTCATAGTCAGCAAATGACCTTCCAAGCATTCTTCTCTCCATTTACCTTACCCCCATTTATTAGAATACCTTACAAACATATCATATCAGAAAACAGAACTAATGAAGAAATGAAAGCATGATCACACATAATACAAATATTTTTCCATTCCTTCTGGCTATGATATTAAAAAGGATTGCAAGATATTTGCAGTTTGTTTAAGTTCTTTTTTTACTGTCCTAAGCAGCAAAATCTGATACATCCTCTTGATTAAAATTAAAACTAATATTCAACTGAAAACAATTAGTGTGTAATCAACAACCACAACTACTGATCGTAATCTCTACATCATATTTGGGTTATTAAGATCACTTCTACTTTTCTATTTACTGGAAATGACTCAAATGGATACTTTTCAATTTCATTCACTTACATATATATATATATATATATATATATATATATATATATATATATATATGTTGTGCTTATATGTGCCTCAGAAACTTTCCATTTCATAATATTGTTACATTTCCTGTTTTTTCCATTGTTTGATTTTATCTCATCTTTTTAGATGGAGATACATCAGCTACATCACTATGAATTATTTCATGATTTATTTATGTAATAGTTAGTATTAAATATTCAATGTTACCATGTACTGCTATGGTAACTGACTCTAGCAAGGGACTGCCTTCAAGATTAAGTTTTCATATTTGTTTTACTTATTTGATAGAACACAAACTTTACAATAATGAGAGTAAATATAATTATCCTAACAATAAGAAAAAGTGCTAGATGAGTAGATGAGTTCTTGAGCAATTTCACACTTAACTTGTAATTACAGCAGTTACAATATCAGTGACAAAAAATTTAGCAGATCTTAGCTTAAATGAATACAAATGTTCTTCAGACTACTCACACCTCATATTTTTCCCTGCAGTTCAGAATCATAAAATTCTTCATCTTGAGTTTCGAAAAATCCTTGCTCACTTAACACAAGTGATATATTTGCACTACAATTACAGCAAACTGAAAAACTTAACAAGTACATGTCCAAAATTCCTGTAAACATGAGAACACAATGGTTGAATCAGTCACAAAAAATCTCTTACCTTCACTGCTGCTGTGTGACGAATATTTATCGAAATTGACAACAGAAGTCAGCATCTGTCAAGAGACAGGTATGGGGATGTCCATGCAGAATAAGTCCAGAATTACAGTGATAAATGGTTTGCACCTCTGAGGTATACTAAGACTTGGTCACCAAAGTGTTTTAAGAGCTGGACTTAAATTTTGAAGTAACATCAGAAGTAAGAGGTGAAAACTAAATCCAAATAACGCAACTTATTCAAATCCACCTATTAATAAAAATAATCGTTTTCAGAAATCTGAACATCCAAGAATAAACAGTCTACTCATTTCTGCATTGAAAAACATCAATTAAATAAATTGCAAATGTAAGAAAATACAATAAGGTAATGAAATACAAAAATTAAAAATTATTATTTAATTCACTGGATTATCAAATTATGAGTCTAACTTGGTGTAAAAAGTGACACTAAATATCGAAAATTATATTTTAACTCATGACAGTTAGACTTGAATAAAATTAATCATTTATATGTTTCTGAAGGTTTCAATGTATCCAAGCAAATGGAGCTAATAATATAGAAGGAAAATTAGAATTTAAAGTAGCGATTTTTAATACTATAATCAAAGTTCTGTAACTCTTGGTGATTATAAATTTCTGTTGGTATGGTTTCATCTTGAAAACTAATACAAATTAGAAAATTCCTCTTCTGATGAAGAAATAAAGGAATTAAACCTTTGCTAATAACAAATTCAAATGCTCTAAACCAGCTAACTAGATGCAATCTTTATGGGACGATTCTTTCAACAGAATGGTACAACAAATAATTCATGTTAATAATGTGCTTTGGGTGGAGTTTTAAAGTTTGATCAGTGTAAAGAACTGTGTCATAAATTCTGAAATTATCGAATCAATTGGTGGCAGGACGAACAGGGCTTTTGATCAGTACCATTCATCGTTATCAACACAAAATCTAATAGGGTTAACATAGCAGTAAGCCTGACAATGAATAAAAATAGCAATTTCGGTAAGCTACTATGAACAGCATGATGAATGGTTTAATGTAGCCAAAACAAACAAAAAGCCACTGGCCACCGCAAAAGTACAGATTTGTATGCCAAGTAGATCCACAGAGGATGAGACCGAAAGATGATTATTTCAAAGAAAGTTAAGACAGATAAAGGTTTCTCATAGGTAGCTGGAACCCATTAATACAAAAAGGTACAGAAACAAAAATAGGTGGAGAACATAGACTAGTGGAAAGAAATGGAAAGTGAGACCACCAGATAGAGCATAATTTAATCATTGCTAACTCTGGTTTAAGTATTCGTGAGAGAAAGTTGTGTACTTGAAAGTGAGGAGAGGGCCACTGGAAGGTTTCAGTTTTATTATGTAATGGTACAAAAGAAATTTCCAAATAATGTTTTAAAGTGACAAACATTTCCATTGGCAGATGTGGATTCTGATCATAATTTAGTGGTTATTAACAGCAGATTACAACTGAAGGAAGTAAGAAGACAGTACATGAATAAACCCAGTGAATAAAATCTGCTGCTTTTTGAAACGAGTGTTAGGAAAGTTTGGACAAACAGGGGAAAGGAAGACAACAGAAGACGAGTCAGTACCTCTGGAAGATGAAATACAATGCAGCAGAGGCTCATATAGGCAAAAAGACAAAACATAATGGAAATCTCTGGATTACACAGGACATACTAAATTTTACTAAATGAAAATTTATGACAATGTGGCAAATGAAAATGTCGAAAGAGGAAAGAAACATCTAGAAAATGAGATTGACTGGACATGGAAAACGGCTAAGCAGGAAAGTATACAGGACAAATACAAGGCCACAGGAACATATATACGTAGAGGAAAGGTCGATGTCACCTATAGGAAAATTAGAGGGAAATTTGGAGAAAAGGTAAGGAGCTACCTGAATGTCAAATCTCAGATAGAAAGATATTAATAAGCAACTAAGAAAAAGCTGAAATATCAAGGGAATATACAGGTAATATATATGAGGACAATATCACTGGAAGAAAAAAAGAAGTAGATGAAGATGAGGAGGAAGTTATCATACTGCTTGAAGAACTGGACATAGCACTGAAAGCCCTACCTGAAAACAAGGTCTGTGAACTACATGACATTCCCTCAGAATTAACAGGATCCTTGGCAGAATCAAGATCAGATTATTCCATCTGGTGTGCAACACGTATGAAACACGCAGAATAGTTACAGATTTCAGCAAAAATGCTGCAATTCCAATTACAAAGAAGGTAGATACTGACTGGAGAAAATACCACTAAACCATCTGTTTAATATGTCATGGTTGCAAAATAGTGGCACAAATCATTTACAGAAGAATGAAACAAGTGGTAAAAGCCAACCTCATGTTGGGCTCTGGACAAATCGTGGAACACGCAAAGTAATATTGGTCCCAAAACTTATCATAGAAGGTAAGTTGAAGGAAGACAGACCTAGATTTATAGCATCTGCAGATAGAGACAAAGCATGTGACAATGTTCACTCGACCACATACTTTGAGATTTTTAAGCTTACAGGTATAAAATACAGGGTTCAAAATGTTGTTTATAACTTGAACATAAAACAGTATCTTAGTTAGTTAGTTAGTTACTAGTTCAATAGCTCAGATTCACAATAAATGCTATCATGTGGAATGTGTTAACAGAACAAACATAGAACACTTATATACAACTAAAAGAATTATTCATATCGTTATGTGCTGGGCATTCATAGATTTGTTTAAAATGATTAATTTTCTCTACACACTAATTACCCCATAAAACAGAAGGAGTTGTTAAGGAGAAACATCTTTAATCTACATTTTAAAGGAAGTCTGATATCAAAGTGACGCACTTGGATAAGCTTGAGAAGCCACAGAAAATCATAATTGGTAATATCTTATCCTTTAAGTGTTTTATTACATGCTCAGTAAATATCTACGTAACTCACTGAGTATAAAGTCAGTTCTGAGATCGAAATAGTGACTAAAAATGCCATTACTAAACAGATGTTTGAAAAGACTGGAGCGTATTACCATCCAAACATTTAGAAAATGATGCTAGGAGTGACACTTGTCGGTACTTATTGGCTTCAGTAGGTTCACCTTCTTTATAGAGAGGCCTAACGATGGTGTATTTCAGTATTTCTAGGAAAACAACCAACAATGCAGTATTAAGCGTCTAAGAACATTACCTAACATAGAAGCACAACGTTTTGGTCAACCCCATACTAAATCTAAGTCATGATAATTTTCCTTTTCTCAGATGGGATATGAGATTATTTTTTATTTCGCTAAAAATCCTCTATATTGTTTCTGAAGTGTATGGTTTTGCTTTTTCCGCTGAACTATTTGCCCCTATTTTCTCACTTACTTTTAAAAAGCAATTATGAAAATAAGTGCTACACACCAACTGTCTTTTATAATGCTCCCCCTCTCTTTAACAGTAATAGTCCAATATTCTATGGCTTCTTTCTCCATCTCTAATTCAACAATGTTGCATATTAATCTTACTTTATTAGATGTCAATTTGAGACAGTATGTGCATACTCCAGAACTTTTTAAAAGTTTTTATATATATTATAGTACTGACAATGATAGGACAGTACTTTAGGTCATTACATGTACTGGCTGTTTTGTGCAAGTCCATCTTTAGCTGTGAAGAGAACCTGATAGATCTAATATTCCAAGGTTCCTTTAATGACTTTGCATTATTACATTTAACTGTCTTTTTAGGAAAAATACTTACAAAAATGGTTAAAAACTTAGTATGAAGAATTTTCGATCTCGAGTTTGTGTCAGGCTCATTGTAAATACATCTTACTCAACATTACTTAAGCATTCCTTAAAATCTTTAGTATTGTTATTAATTCAGGCTCACTGTTTGGTTAGAGAGTTTTCAAACTGTAAATGGGGCTAATATATCTGATGTGACTACCTATGCATCAAGATCTAACAATCCATTTATCACTATACAGTCATATGACTCTTTAACTTCTGCTTGTTGAATGAACACATAAACTGTCAGTGTTCTGCAAGATGATATGAGAAATTTGTGACTAATACGAATTTATAAGTGGCTGAAAGTATCGCTAATCACTTTTCCTGTCAGATTCTTTTAAGAATACTCCTTTAAAATCAATACAAAAATATTAATCTCTTATTTTTCTGATAGGAGCACAATAATTCATCAAAATATTTTACAATAATATCCCAATTACCCAGTAGATACCTGTATACTGAACAGTCACATTTCCTGAAAGTAGTTCACAAGCACATACCTCTGTAATATGAGCTATATGGAAATTATTCATTTCTTAATTTCTTTATATCCCTTTTTTATCAATGTGACTACTTCTTCTTAGTCCATATGGAACCTACATGATTAAGTAGCTAGCCTGTAACCACTCCATACCCTACTATGCAGGTGTAGGCCACGAGAAGTGAATTCCTGCTTTCCTATAGTAGCTACTGAAGAACCACCAGTATAGGTTTTGCATCCTTCTGAACATCCTCAACTGGATATTCACTTGTTATACAGCAAAATTTAACCAGAGCTAGTTGTGACATCACAGAACCTCCACAAAAACCACATGGGAGTGATCAGTACATGCTCCTTGTACAGGTCACCGCTAATACAGTATTTTTAGTTTGTAGCCAGGACGTTTCCAGATCGCCCAGCTATAATCACCTAACCTCCTTTGTCAAAACTGTTACAAATTTGTCCTAAGTTTCCTGTACCTGGCTAAGATTAGCATTTGGTTCACAAAAATTGTAACCTGGTGCTAGGAACCCAGTTTTTCCTGTGGCTGCTGGCCTTCACCCCTGCCATGACTGCTACCTTTTACTGTATTGTTTCCTGCCCAATTTATTTTTATATTTCTTAGTATTTTTACATTTCTTAGTACCATTCTACTGCAGCCTACATTCCGCTCCATCTACATGAGGCTCTTCCTTCTCTGATTTTGGTAGCAAGTAAAATGCTAAAAAACTTTTCACCTGTCTGCCCTTTGATTACAACCTTTTCCTAGCGCCGATTCAGATTTTACCCTTTCCACTGTCATTATTCATATTTTGGTTCTGTAAACCCGCCATGAAGTGCACCACATCCACATTTCCTGCTCCTATATTTTACAGTCCTTCTGGCATAACCTGTAATACCATGGAGGAGCCACAGGAATCACTCCAGTCTCTTTCCCAATGTAGTCACCCCAATGAAACATAACCTACAATTTTTGCAAAAAACTCTCTGATAACCATTCTTCGGCTACACACAATCATTACACATGACTGAATAGCGCTAATTATAATGAAACAAATAAAAGAGAGATTTATGTTAATATCTTCTCACACATAAAGTTATACCTAAATTTACGACTTTAGATGCAATGAGAAAAATAAACTTTTTCGCCGCTTTATGTTACACGACACCCACACTTACACTAATGTAATTACCCTTATGTAATATTTATGCCAACAAGAAAAGTTGGAAAATAATTTCAAATTTCTTATTTATGTAATTACTTACGATATCCAAATTCTCATCACTCTCTTAAGTGTATTGTTGAAAATCCCATAGTCTGCCATTATAAGTGTCAACGAAGCTCTAGTTGAGAACAGAGTGAGACAAGGTTGTACCCTCCCCCCCCCCCCACCATGTTATTCATTCAGTAAACATACGTGTACCGCAAAAACGCTCACGTTTTCCATTTCCATTAGTCCCTTATCCTCAACAGTCTGGTCCTTCATAATCATAGAGTCCCAGTTCCAATCCTTTCGCAAAATGCTTCTACTCCACCAGCACAATTTTCTGAATGCCAGCACTGCAATAGAAACTCTTGCCCTTCGACATCTGAAACAGCATTCTCAGCACCAGCTGAGGAAGCTGCCCCATCTACTCCTGCTTGTGCCTGCATAAAACTAACTACAGCCACTCTGATCCAACTCCCACCTACAACCCATGTCAACACCTCAAAATAACTGGCCGTGCCTTGCTGACTTAGTTCACCTACCAAATCCCCCAAAACTTACTCTAAATTCCATGATACACATCGTTCCATAACATTGTTGTCAACCAGCTCTTATCCTAGATTCAGCAAAGTTGGAGTTGTAAAAGGCCCACTTTCCGTTACTCGTTTTCTAGAGTGGAAAAATTTCCTCGCCACACATCCTTCCTACAATAGCCAACCGAAACCCCATATACAACATTTTTTAAAGCAGTTCCTACCTCCCTCCATGACCCACCTCTTCTTCCACCCAATCATCTCATGGTAATATTTCAGGTATTCCTGACATATGGTCTGGTCTTATCTTGCTCCCCTAAATCAGTCCCCAGTGAGTCCAGCATCAGTTCTATCGAACAAACAGTTGCACAGCTGTCAGTAGCCTGAAAATCAATCCAGACCTTATTAACCTTCCCATAGACGAAGGCTCCACCACAGTGGCAATGAATTGTCTCCACCAACTTTCTGACAGCTCTGCATACAAACATTACAACCATGATCCCATCCCAGAAGTCCAAAATGACCTCCAACAGCTTCTTAAAGATTTGGTCCACTCCAAAACCAGGCGCCTATATATATCTCCCTTATCGCCTCAGTGACCTCCTTCCCACACATGTATGCACCTACCTTTCACGTTCTCCCCAATCTTCACGAATCCAGCCTCATAGGTCCCACTGCAGATCTCCCTCCTGGATAACAACTCCAAACACTGAGCAAGGTGGCGCAGTGGTTAGCACACTGGACTCGCATTTGGGAGGACGATGGTTCAATCCCACGACTGGCCATCCTGGTTTAGGTTTTACATGATTTCCCTAAATCGCTTTAGGCAAATGCCAGGATGGTTTGAAAGGGCACAGCTGACTTCCTTCCCCATCCTTCGCTCATCCGATGAGGCTGATGACCTTGCCGTCTGGTCTCCTCCGTCAAAACAACCAAACCCCCACCTCCAAATTGTTGTCTGTGATCTCCAGTCCTACATCCATGGCACTGCGTGCTTCCTTCACTGCCTCTCCACAGATTATGTCCCACAGCCACCAGACTCCTTGTTGATCACTGTCGATGCAACTCATTGTACACCAACAGCACCTGCACCCATAGCTTTGCTGCCATGGAACTGCCTTTGCCAGTGTCCCCTGATACCATATCCATCACCTCCTTTATGACCCTTCTTGCCAACCACATTCTGACCCACAATTATCTCACTTTCGGAGACCAAACATATGTACAAATCCCTGGTGTTGCCAATGATAATTGCATACCATCTACCTGTGCGAACTTGCTTGTGAAACATCTGGACGAATCCTTCCTATTCATTCAACAGCTGCAACCTGTTTCAGATTCTCTGATGACAGTTTTGTGATCTGGACCCATGGCTAGGACAATCTCTGCTTTTCCTTCCATTACCTCAAAACGTGCTCCCAAATTTGCTTCACCTGGTCTTTCTCAGCTCAATGAGCCACGTTCCTAGACCCCGATATCGATCTATCACATGGCTTCATTAGCAGTTCTGTTCATATCAAGTGTACCATCCACCAACAATATTTTTGTTTCGTCTGCTGTCGCCCGTTCCATGGCAATAAATCTCTTCCTTATATTCTGGCCACACAGGAGTGCGACATGTGCAGCGGAAATTAAAAGTTGGCAAAGTACAAATATACTAATAACTTTGCCATCACAAACAGATCTCCCCTGCCATTTCGTCCTCTAACACCAGTAGCCCTGAAAATCTCAACCAGATTCTTCACCAGGTCTTCGACTACCTCTCGCTGTGCACTGTGATAAAGGATATCCTAATCAAAGTTCTAACCATATCGTCCCAAGTAGTGTTCCTCCAACCACCACCTACTGAATATCCTTGTCCATCCCTACTCCAATCCTGCTCCTAACTCTGCCTCTGCAGTCATTCACTTGTGGTCATCCCAGGTGTAAAACGTGTCTCGTACACTCACCCACCACTTCCCACTGCATTCCGGTCAGAGGCATTTCCTATGCCATACAAGGCAGTGCTCTGTGTTAAAGAAGCCATGTTGCATGTCAGCTATGCTGCACTTACTGCACAGCATTCCGTGTGGTAATGGCAAGTAATCAACTGTCTATTCGTTTGAATGGCCACCGCCAAACATCGACGAAACGAAAAGTTTGACTATCCAGTTAACAAGCATGTTGCACCCCACAACAGAAAGGACTTCAACGGCTGCTGCACTACACGAGCCATCTGGATACTCCCTTCCAGCACTCGATTCTCTGAACTACGCAAGTGGGAATTGTCCCTCCAGCATATCTTGTGGTCTCTCAATCTCATTGTCCTGAATCTCTGCTAACCTGTTTTCCACTCCGTAACCATACCTTTCACCTTGTATTTTTTCTCCACACTGCTCCTCTCCTGTCCATATTACATTCTGCCTTCCCCATCACGCTCGCTCATCCGGTATGGGCATTCTCTCTCTCTCTCTCTCTCTCTCTCTCTCTCTCTCTCTTCTCTCTCCTCCCCCCCCCCCCTCACCTCTCTGTCTCTCCTCCGATTTCACTGAAAACATTCGTAGAAACGGAATATGTGAATAGACCCTACTGTGTTCGGATCTTGAGCGCAACAGATCTCGCTCTTGTGACAGTCTTACCTACTGCTTTCTGAACGCTGTATAGTACATGATACAGTGCGTTGTCACACAGACTGATTATCCAGACAGAGAGAGTATAAAATAACAATTTTTCCACGCAACGTACGATCTGCAAGATGCTGTACTATTAAAGTAATAGCCTCTATTTGACTAAGTACCGTGTAAGTGTTTCTACGCAAGTGAACAGCGCATTGCCGGCCGAAGTGGCCGTGCGGTTAAAGGCGCTGCAGTCTGGAACCGCAAGACCGCTACGGTCGCAGGTTCGAATCCTGCCTCGGGCATGGATGTTTGTCATGTCCTTAGGTTAGTTAGGTTTAACTAGTTCTAAGTTCTAGGGGACTAATGACCTCAGCAGTTGAGTCCCATAGTGCTCAGAGCCATTTGAACCATTTTGAACAGCGCATTTTGGAATTTCAGGGGTCGGATTCATGACGGATAGCAACAGTTCCTATTACCAAGCTTACCCATACGTCATTGTTAACGAGAGCGAACAGGTGGAAATTCAGAGACACCGCGTAATGTTGCAGATTATCAGGGACCCACACCCACAGAAAAGTGTAGTAAAGTATACTAACATTGTATATGTTGAATGTGATTCGTTTGTGTGACCGCGAGTAATTGTAGAATGAGTTGCAAATATAAAGATTACTTAGAGACCAGTTCTAACTCGTACTTTGATTCATGCATTTGATTCTAACTACCATCATTTGGTAACACTAACTATTAGAGAAATTCAGTAAGAAGTGTTAGGGCGAGTAAAAGAAATTTACAAAAAACCGTAGCGGAGATTTAGGAATGTGTATTTATTCTGTGCTAGTAAACAGCAACATTAAAGTATTGCTTTCATTTTGAGCTGATTCAAATTAGAGGGTACTGACATTAAATTTATCTCATTAGGTATTTTCTTTTCTGTTTTCAAAGGAGAGTAATAATCTTTTAAGATGTATGATGCAACAACTGTCCGAAAAGGAACATAAGGAACAAGGACACTAGACAGTGACAGAACGTAAAAAACAGGAACATGGTAGAAAATGAAAGAACAGCAATGCATGGGCGGTAAAAGAACGCAAATGGAACGCTTTGTGAACGAATAACGGAAACAAAAATAGTTATTATGCATTAGAGCTGAGGAGAGACAAGAAGAAAGAGAAGCTTTTGAATCCATGAAAGAACGAAGTGATGAACAAGTTCACAGTTTGTTCAGTGGGACTCAAAAAGTAAATGGAACTGTTAGTGGTCATATGTTGGAAACAAACTTCAGAGAACTGATGGTCAAAACAAGAAGAAAAACTGTCGGTTGATTGAAAATTACACAGGCTATCCCCGATGTTCGTGTGTGCGTTGTGTGCAAAATGTCGATGTGATCATAACGAGTTTAGAAAAGCGTGTCCCAAGTCATCATGAGAAGTCGCCGATTCTGTAGCAAGAGAAACTACTTTGAACAATCCGTCATTAAGTACTAAAAATTTAATAATAATAATGACGGGCGATTGTGGGACGATTTTCGACTCTAAAGAGGTAAATAGTGTCCCAGAAATTTCCGACTTCGGATTTTAGAGGCAAAATTCTGCCAGTCATAATTCCTAAGAACTTACAGATGTAGTTATCTAGTTGTTGGGCCAAGAAAAAGAAATCTGAATTGGGGTGAACCACACGGAGAACTGTGCACGTCTGCGGGAGGTGCCTAAACTTCAGTGGTTTTCACTCACTTGTCCGTCTTGAGCAATGTTTTAATGTTAAGTCCAGGTCTCAAGGAGCATAAAAGGAACTTAGATCAAATCTACTGCGATGAGAACCACGTTCAAGTAGTTGGGTAGCCTCAGGATCAAAACGTCTGGATGGGCCTGTACCTGTGAAGTATTAAACCACTGACCGCCAAGCTCGTGGAAGCAGAATTTAGTATTAAATTCGTGGAGAACTCTCAAAATTCGCTTAATCTATTGTATAGGCTAGATTATCTCAACATCCGTCATGACTGACTACGAAGTAGACAACGGAGTGATTATCAGTGATCCGTTGTCAGTCACGAGCGACAAGATCCGTGAACATCAATATAATGTTCATTAGAACTATATCGAAAGAGAATCGGCCCGCCAACCGTTGTGGCCGAGCGGTTCTATGCGCTTCAGTCGGGAACCGCGCGACCGCTACGGTCGCAGGTTCGAATCCTGCCTCGGGCATGGATGTGTGTGATGGTTAGTCAGGTTTAAGTAGTTCTAAGTTCTAGGGGACTGATGACCTCAGATGTTAAGTCCCTTAGTGCTCAGAGCCATTTGAACCATTTTTGAAGAATCGGCCCAACCAGCCATATATAAGTGATAGATCGTCATGTAAGTGCCATTGTCAGCACAATAAACGTTTGTATATGGAAGGAAACAAATGATATTAAAGTAAACGCAGAAATCAGTTATTCAGCAACTACCATTTCCTATTTCAATCATATGGGTGTTGACGAAATTGCTGAGTTGGTTGTGAAAGGATATCACAACAGACATCAGGAATCAAATTAGCGGCAGGCATGAGTAGCTGTTACAGAAATTTCGAACACACACACACACACTGTAGATACACGATTAAACTCAGAATTAAGGGACAGTGGGAAATACATGTCAGCCATTGTTAAGTTCACTTAAAAATGAAACAACCGCACATCACTGATGACCGGGGGTCCCCACCTGGAGAATTTCGGCTGCCGAGTTGCAAGGATTTTCAGTTAACGCCACATCGGGCGACTTGCGTGATGATGAAATGGTGATGGGGACAACACAACATCCAGTTCCGGATTGGAGAAAACCTCCGACCAGGCCCGGAATCGAAGCCGGGCCCGTTGCAAGGCAGTCAGACGCGCAGACCGCTCAGCTTAGAAGACGAACGTTACATTCATAGATGGAGCAAAAATGAAATGGAACTGACGTTGAAGAGTTTCAGTTTCTGTGGCATACCCCGTGTTCTGTCTCATACCCCGCGAATAAACGAAGTTGCTCCGTGAGCAGTTTCCGGATCGCATCATTCGTGTACCATGGTGACGAACAGTACTCATGAAGGTCACTCTTGTCTTTACGGTTATCTCATATGATTAATGAATGCCAATAATCCCCGAAGCAACCGCGAGTCAGAGGAGGAAATACAACGAGTTGTTGACGAAATGAAAATGGAGTCTTGTCAGGTAGTCACACACATTACACGGACAGCGGAGTAAAGGATGTCACATGCCAGACATCATTTTCCGTACTTGAAATAAAAATGTGTTGGGAACATGTTATTATGTTCCGTTAGCGTATTATGAAAAGAAAAAAAAGTAATGTTAAAATTTAATATATGAAAGCAGGAAGAGCCTATCGTTTGGTGAAATGAAAATTAAAGCACCTGCAGCAGTCTCTTTTGCGTTTAATTTACTTATGCAACCAGTTTCACTGTTCCATTACACCCTCTTCATGCCCTTTCACCAACATACGTTGAGAGGAATCCAATCTTGTGTGCAGGCATAACAGAAACTAATATTAATTGACCTGTGCTCGTAGATCTCTGGTTTACACACATTATCACTTCCTCCATCAGCCGAAGAATGTCAGGACAACATTCAAACCCATGTTGTCGTTAGAGACGTCGGTTGATGAAAGGTAAGATAGTGACATGTATACCAGAGATGTGAAGACACGACTTATTTAATATTGGCTTCTGTTATGACTGCATAGAAGATTCAGTTCATCCCAATTTCCGCTGGTGAATGTGACTACAGATGGAATACTGGAACAGAGTAATTAGTTACATAAACATGTAAAACGCAAAAGGGGAGCCTGCGGCTATTTTAATTTTAGTTTCGTACAGAATAACTAAGACTGGTAACCATTTAATACACGGATGGACATACAAAGATCATTTATTCATTGGTCGCGTGAAACAGACATATTTTGTTGCGTCCGCGCCAAAGGACGCAAGCGGAGCTGGCACGCTCTGACAGTTACAAACTGGCGCCACGAGCTGCGCTTTGAAGTTCACCGCTAACCAAAAGCACGGGCCAATCAACAACCTCCGTGCCGCCGCCAATGAGATGAACTTCCGCGTTGAAATAAGCGGCGTCCACAGGAAGCAACGGACGATTCATATTCGGCGTTGGCGTACGACAGTTGTAGAGCGGTGTTTAAGGGCCGCTGTTCGTAGCTACAGTTGGAGCTGAGGCTGTGAGACTTAATCTGTAAGTGGAGTCGCCTATAGCCTTCTCATAGGGACAAGTGTTTACTACAGTGATTGACAGGACGGACAGAGTCTTGTTGACACTGTTGCGGGTGGGGGGGGGGGGGTGTTTGAGGTAGAGACCAAACAGCGAGATCATCGGTCTCATCGGATTCGGGAAGGATGGGGAAGGATGTCGGCCGTGCCCTTTCAAAGGAACCATCCCGGCATTTGCCTGGAGCGATTTAGGGAAATCATGGAAAACCTAAATCAGGATGGCCGGACGCGGGATTGAACCGTCGTCCTCCCGAATGCGAGTCCAGTGTGCTAACCACTGAGCAACCTCGCTCGGTGTTGACACTGTACTCAGTAATGAACACCGTTACTGGCCACTGCTTAACTTTATCTGACCGTAAGAGTATCCAACGAGTTGCTGTTGCAGCGCAATAGAGTGTATATTTGTGTGTCACTAATTTGCTTCCCCATCACAGTTCCTCCGTCAACCTCGGACCAGCTAAACCTAATACGACGAGTGGAAACCACTCTACCAAGACGACCCGTACACATCAGACTGCTTATGACAAACCAAACTGATGTTCGGTGACGCATATTGCGAATGAAAGTGCAGCACAATTTCTGTACAGTGATGAAACAGGCAGACGCGCCTTTGAGTCGGGGCTGTGGAACGGCGACCGCTATGAAACTGCGGACTCGACGGCACAAAGTGGCAGGGGAGGTAAGACCGGCGGCGTGGCTGCGCAATACCTTGCTCAGCAGATTTTATCGCGCGTGTGGCCCGTGCAACGGCCGTAAAGTGACCCGACCGGTCCACGGGGCTTCGCGAGGCAACTGCCGCGAAATACGGCCGCAGCCGTTGCCCCGCCACCGGCCCCACAGATCCTAATAACGCCGCCAGAGCCGGGCCGAGCAGAAGTGGGGCGGAAGCCGTCCTCGCCTCGCAACCCCTGCTTTACCAACTCGTCTTCACCAGCCCCCCCTCCCCTATCCCTCCTCCGACGAGTTACAAATGGTCTCCCACATGTCTAATGATAATTTCTACCTTCATCTTTTAACCTCTAAATGTTGGTATTCTCTCTCTCTCTCTCTCTCTATTCGTTTAGTCTGTTCCGACTCTTCTTGACCCCATGAACCAAATAATGTCACTTTTTCCTGTCTTGCACTTTCTCCTGTAGACCTTCCAGATTGGAACACATTGCTTCTGTGATGCCACCGATCCATCTCATCCTCTGACGTCCTCTTCTTCTAGTTCCTTAAATCTTCGCCAGCATTAATGTTTCTTCCAGCGAGGCATGCCTTCGCATTGTGTGTCCAAAGTAGGTCAGCTTTTGTTTTAACATTAGACCTTCAAGGGAGAAATCTGTTTTTATTTGCTCCAATATTGATCTGTTGGTTCTCTTTGCAGTCCAGGGAACTCTAAGAAGCTTCCTCCAACACCACAATTCCAAGGAGTCTATTCATCGCTGTTCAGCCTTTCTAATGGTCCAGGTCTCACATCCATACATCACAACTGGAAAGACCACAGTGTTATATCTCTGGATCTTATAACCTTGTCAAGGTTTGACATCACCTGTCTTCCGAGCAACAGGCGTCTCCGGATTTCGTGGCTGCAGTCGCCATCAGCAGAGATCTGGGAACCGAGATAACTGAATGTGGTCACTACCTCCATGGTTTCTCCTGCTATATCCCACGAATTGGTAGGTGTAGTTGCCATAATTTTCGTTTTCTTCACATTCAGCATAAGACCGGCCTTTTCACTTTCGTCTTTCACCTTCAGCAACAGTGTTCTCAATTCTTCTTCACTTTCTCCGAACAGGATCGTATCATCCGCGTACCTGAGGTTGTTTACATTTATTCCGGCTATTTTAATTCCTATTTCACCTTCATCTAGCCTCGCATTCCTCATAACATGTTCTGCATACAGATTGAATAAGTACGGTGACAGTATGCAGCCTTGCCGGACCCATTTCTGAATCCTTATCCATTTCGTTGTTCCATACATAGTTATCACCGTGGCTTCTTGGTCAAGGTATAAACTCCATATCAGATGAATGAGGTGATCTGGTACACCCATGTTTTTCAGTACGTTCCATAATTTGCTGTAATCGACGCAATCAAAGGCTTTGGCGTAGTCAATAAAGCAGAGGTACACATCTCTCTGGAATTCTCTTGCTTTTTCCATAATCCACCGAATGTTCACGAGCCATTTTTTACGGCAATATGTAGCTTCAGTAGTTGTTAACACAGCTGCAATGTGGCTGTATTGGATTACAGTACCGGTGCGGCGCTAGGCGTTATTGCTGATGCAGCAGACCGCTGCAGGTAGCTGCTAATGTACTCACACACACACACACACACACACACACACACACACACAAACACACACACACACACACACACATTTAGTAATATACTGAAGAGCCTAAGAACAGATACACCTACCTAATATCGTGTAGGGCCCCCGCGAGCACGCAGAAGTGCCACAACACAACGTGGCATGGACTCGACTAATGTCTGAAATAATGCTGGAGAGAACTGACTCCATGAATCCTGCAGGGCTGTCCATAAATCCGTAAGAGTACGAGTGCGTGGAGATCTCATCTCAACAGCACGTTGCAAGCCATCCCAGATATGTAACTTGATGGCAGATTAAAACTGTGGAGTCGCCTATAGCCCTCTCATAGGGACAAGTGTTTACTACAGTGATTGACAGTATGGCGTCCAGTCATCAACAGTCCAGAGTTTGAGTCACGGTCCAGCACAGAGTTTTAATCTGCCAGCAAGTTTAATATCAGCGCAAACTCCGCTGCAGAGTGAAAATCTCCTTCTGGAATCATCCCAGATATGCTCAATAATTTTCATGTCTGGGGAGTTTGGTGGCCAGCGGAAGTGTTTAAATTTAGAAGAGTGTTCCTGAAGCTACTCTGCAGCAATTCTGGACGTGCTTGGTCTCGCATTGTCCTGCTGGAATTGCTCAACTCCGTCAGAATGCACAATGGACATGAATGGATGCAGGTGATCAGACAGGATGCTTACGTACGCATTACCTGTCAGAGTCGTATCTAGACGTATCAGGAGTCGCATATCACTCCAACTGCACACACCCCAAACCATTACAGAGCCTCCACCAGTTTGAACACACCCATGCTGACATGCAGGATACATGAATTCATGTGGTTATCTCCATACTCGTAGACGTCCACCCGTTCGATACAATTTGAAACGAGACTCATCCGACCTCGCAACGTGTTTCCAGCCATCAACAGCCCAATGTCGGTGTTAACAGGCCCAGGCGAGGCGTAAAGCTTTTGTGTGGTGCAGCCATCAAGGGTATACGAGTGGGCCTTCGGCTCCGAAAGCCCATATCGATTATGTTTCGCTGAATGGTTCGCACGCTGACACTTGTTGACGGCCCAGCAGTGAAATCTCCAGCAGTTTCGGAAGGGTTGCACTTCTGTCAAGTTGAACGATTTTGTTCAGACGTCGTTGGTCCCGTTTAGCAGGATCTTTTTCCGGTAGCAGCAAAGTCGCATATTTGATGTTTTACTGGATTTCTGATACTCACGGTACACTCGTGAAATGGTAATACGGGAAACTGTCCACTTCATCGCTACCTCTAAGATGCTGTGTCCCATCGCTCGTTCGCCGACTGTAACATCACGTTCAAACTCACTTCAATATGAAAACCTGCCATTGCAGCAGCAGTAACCGATCTATCAACTACACCAGACACTTGTCTTATATAGGCGTTGCCGACCGCAGCGCCGTTTTCTACCTGTTTACATATCTCTGCATTTGTATTCGCATGTCTGTAACAGTTTCTTCGGCGCTTCAGTGTATCTGTGCGCTTAGACAGCTCACAGAAGCCTCAGTGCGGGACTCGCCAAGAGCTGAGAGCCAAGAGGTTAATTGACAGTGGACAGCACTAGCGTATGAGATGTTGAGAATTTGCGTCGGATGCGAAGCTTGTCTGGATGGCCGAGGCGGTTAAAGTGACTCCTCGCCTAAAGTTGAAAGTCCAGGTTCGAGGCTCAGTCCAGCACCAGTTTTGATTTGTCGCGGGTTGAATTTCTTCTCGTGTCCAACTGCGGCTTACGTCTTCGTTTATCTTGAAGTCGTGTATCTACACGATATGTGATTCAAAAACGGTGAATAATCCTGTAATAAACAAAGTAATAAGCTTACATGGAATTTGATTTAATCTACTTCAAAGTACTGTCCTTGGCTAGCAATGCACTTGTCTCAACGCTGTATTCATGATTGTAAGTTCTCCCTGAAGACTTCTTTTGTGAGGATGAACAGCTGCTCTGTCGCTGCCCTCTTAATGTAAGGATGGTGTCAAAGTGTATTCCTTAAGCATGGTTTTAATGTAGCATGTTATTCAGTGATGTGAGTAAGGCGGATGTGGACTGACATGAACAAAATTTTCCGGCCAAAAGCTCATGAATAAAAAGCGAGGTGTGCCACCAAGAGTTCTCGTGATGAAGAAAGAAGCCATTGGTTCATTTTTCTGGTCCCTGTCATGGACATCATTTCACAAACGTAGCACTACGCCCTTCTAAAATTCGGTGATTCCAGCTGTCCTCAGTACCGAAAAAACTATGAACGTGAGTTTGATATTCGATTTTGACTGGTTTTCCATTGGGAACTCTGAATTTTCATCTCAGAAAAATACCCATCGACCCTAGTTCCATCTCCAGTTATAATTTAGGACAACAAGTCCGGATCAGAATTACGACGATTCTTCAATTCCGTGAAGACTAGAACACGATCTACCTTGTGTTCGTTACTCAAAAATTACAGAGCAAATTGTGCACTCATTCGTCTCATTTGCAAATCTTCTGTTAAAACGCTATGCACGGACAAAATCGAGATGCTAAGTACTTCGGTTGGCACTAGACTAGTTATCCGGCTGTTTTAAGGAAACATTTTTGTCAGTTTATGCTGGTTGCCTTGTGTTTTTGCGGTTAATGCACATCCAAATTGTTTCTCCTCTTCTACCGACAAATTTCCTTTTCTAAATCTCTCATACCATATCAGAAAGCATTCAAAGCTACGAAATTACCGCTGTACGCCAGTTTCAACATTTCATGAGTTTCTTTCGCACGTTTTTGGAACTTAAAACACAATGTAATGTTCACATGTTGCTCGAAATGCATGATACGTGACAGACACGCTACGTACAGCTCACTCTATCGTCTTGGTCGATTACACCAAGTCAGAACATGTTCCATCTTGATGCTACTTGTTTCAGCGAATCAGGCTATCGGACTAGTAACTCCAAATTATTGTAGCGTCAGCGTTTTCTGCAAAAAAACTAAAATGCTTCAAAAATGGCTCTAAGCACAATGGGACTCAACTTCTGATTCTGAGGTAATCAGTCCCCTAGAACTTAGAACTACTTAAACCTAACTAACTTAAGGACATCACACACATCTATGCCCGAGGCAGGATTCGAACATGCGACCGTAGCGGTCGGGCGGTTGCAGACTGTAGCGCCTAGAACCGCTCGGCCATTCCGACTGGCAAAAAAAAAAAAAAAATGCTTCAGCGCATTTATTAAGCACATCTCATATACAGCCGCTGCGTAACAAAGTGGTGCCTGTTCTCTCAGACATGACTGACGGAACAGACACGACACATATATGTATTTAGCAATTACATAAAACCGTTCGTTCACAGAAAGATCCGTACCTGAAGACTGGAAAATTTCTCGTCACACCAATCGCCAAAAAGGGAAGTAGTAGTAAGCCGTTGAGTTACAGGGCCATATCACTAACGTCGATTTGCAGTAGGGTTTTGGAACATATACTGTATTCGAACATTATGAAGTACCTCGAAGAAAACGATTTATTGACACGTAGTCAGCACGGATTAAGAAAATTTAGTTCTTCCGAAGCACAGCTAGCTCTTTATACTCATGAAGTAATGAGTGCTAGCGACAGGGGATGTCCAATTGATTCCATTTTTTTAGATTTCCAGTAGGTTTTCGACACCGTTGCTCACAAGCGTCTTCCAACCAAACTGCGTGCCTGTGGAACATCAGCCGGCTGGTGTGGCTGCGCGGTTGTAGGCGCTTGAGTCTGGAACCGCGCGACCGCTGCGGTCGCAGGTTCGAAACCTGCCTCGGGCATGGATGTTTGTGATGTCTTTAGGTCAGTTAAGTTTAAGTAGTTCTAAGTTCTAGGGGACTGATGACCTCAGATGCTAAGTCCCATAGTGCTCAGAGCCATTTGAACCATTTTCGTGGAAGATCGCCTCAGTTGTGCGACTGGATTTGTAATTTCCTGTCAGAAAGTCACAGTTCGTAGTAATAGATGGGAAGTCATCGAGTAAAACAGAAATAATATCTGCGTTCCAGAAGGAAGTGTTATAGGTCCTCTATTGTTCATCACCTATATTAACGACATTGGAGACAATCTCAGCAGCTGTCTTAGACTGTCTGCAGATGATGCTGTCATTTACCGTCCTGTAAAGTGATTAGATGACCAAAACGAATTGCAGATTGATTTAGATAAGTTATGTTGCGATAAGTGGCAATTGACCCTGAATGAAGTGTGACGTTATTCACGTGAGTACTAAAAGAAATCCGCTAAATTTCGATTACTCGATAAGATACACAAATCTGAAGGCTGTTAATTCAACTAAATACTTAGGGATTAAAATTACAAATACCATAAATTGGAACGATCACATAGATAACGTTGTGGGTAGAGCCAATCAAAGAGTGCAAATCATTGGCACAACACTTAGAAGGTGCAACAGGTCTAGTAAACAGACTGCTTAACGACGCTTGTCCGCCCTATTCTGGAGTATTGCTGTGTAATGTGGGATCCGCATTAGATGAGACTGACGGATGACATCGAAAAAGTACAAAGAAAGGCAGCTCGTTTTGTGTTATCACGAAGTAGGGGAGATAGTGTCGCAAATATGATACGTGAATTGAATTGGTAATCATTAAAACAAAGGCGTTTTTCGTTGCGACGGGATCTTCTCATGAAATTTCAAACACCAGTTTTCTCTTCCGATTGCGAAAACATTCTGTTGGCACCCACCTACGTAGGGAGAAATGATCATCACGATAAAATAAGAGAAATAAGGGCTCGCACAGAAAAATTTAAGTGCTCGATTTTCCCGCCCGCTGTTCGAGAGTGGAACGGCAGAGAGACAGCTTGAAGGTGGTTCACTGATCCTTTGCCAGGCAGTTTGTTGTGAATAACAGAATAATCACGTAGATGTAGATGTAGATGTAGATACAGTTACCTCTGTGAGCACAAAAAGGTCACAGCAATTGGTGCGCAGATACACACTATGTCCGAACGCTTGCCTCAGCCAAAAGCTGTTATGCAAGGGATTAATAGACAGCGGGCACTGATAGCATGTAACAAGTTGAAAATTTGGAACAGATGAGAAGCGCGTCCGGTTGGACAAAGCGGTTGTGGCGACCACACATGTGAAGTGGGTGTAGAGAGTCGAATGATTAGGGAGATTGAGTTAGCTAAAGGTAGCAGTTTTATAGTAATAAATTTAGTTAATACGAGTATGTGTAGGAATTTTGGGAGACAGAAGTCATACGTGGGCTAGATTCTGTTCGGCAGTTCAGTGCTATGACACCGTGAGTAGTGGAGCTAGCAGGAAACAAGGGCGATAATTAGTGTGGGTTGCCTACATCGAGGGCAGGTATGCACTCAGGGGCAAGCCTATTGTTCTCCTTAGATTGACAAGTACTTAACCTATGGTTCTCCATTCACTGACAGGTCCTTAAGCTATTATTCTGGTAAGTGGTTTTCCATTTCACCGCACTTAACCGATTGTTCCTCCACCCCCTCCAACTCCCCTCACCCCTCAGGAAACCTCCCCCTCGCCGCTACAGGTACACTTTCAGGTCTGAGTTATTGGAATAACCATTGTAACTACAGTTAGTTTGATTGACAACTTAATTAAGCTCTCCCACTCTGGTAAACCCCCTATCCTCCCAACCTCTCCTTCTCCAACACAAAAATGGCGGGAAAGAGACTCAAGTGATCGGTCATTTGGAGGGAAATCGATTGCTCTATACGAAATATTGTTTAAACAATTTAGACAATGTATGGAATATATGGAAAGCGTATATCGTTTATTTACAAAAAATTCAGTTTTTGGGGGTTGATTTCTCTTGCTCATCATTCTCTGCTGTTTGGAAACATCTAGGTCTTGGAAGAAGAAATCACATAGGGCAAACATGTTGCGTAACCTAATGTTCGTCAATGTACTCTGGGTGTCTTAACCTAATATTTGGCGTTTGTCAGCACCTAACCTATTATTCTGTTAAGTGGTTTTTCATGTCACTGCACTAAACTATTGTACCGCTTTTGATACGAAATTAAGTAATTAGTTATCTCTTCCCACCATTTTCTGGCACACTTTTCGAATTTCACATGCTTTTGAACATCCTTTCTGGCGCATCCTTCTGTGTCTCCCACACCCTTAAACCATTGTAATGCATTTTACATAAAAATTGTCCAAATTAACTAAGTGTTCTGCACTTAACGTCCTGCTCTGCTCCATGTCAGCCAATCACACACAGCTCCCCCTCCCCCCGCCGTTTAACTATTGTACCGTTGACACTAAGTTGATATAAAAATTTATGCAAATTAATTAAATCGATGTTCTTCACATGTGGCATCATATTGGTTTTAGAGTATTGCTCATATGTATGGGGAGGCTCTTAGCAGTTGGGTCTGATTCAAGAGATTGAGAAGATCCAAAGAAGAACGGCAAGATTAGTGACTGGTGCATTTAACCATCACGGGAGCGTTACAAATCTCTTTCAAACTTTCAAGTGGGACACACCTGCAGATAGATGACTCATTAATTGGAAGTGGCTGCTCACTAAATTCCAAAATCCTATCTTCGCCGGGGATGTAGAGCATACATTATTACCACCAACTTTCATATCGCGTGGTTATCATAATTCAAAGATAAGGGAAATTGGAGCTTGTACTAAGGCGTTCAGGCAGTCGTTTTCCACTCATGTGAGCCGCTAGTGGAACAGAAGGAGGGAAATGTAACTTTGGTGCAAATAGTGCCCTCCACCACACACCTCTTGGTGGCTGGCAGAGTATATATGTAGATGGAATATAGTTAAAACAAAATATCGCTAATAATAAAAAACACATCCCGCCACTTGACATCCGATGATGATGATAGAGACCCGGTGCACTGGCACACCCAGCCAAGCTACGACGTTGCAGTTCAGGTCATGCAAGGATGAGGTGGCGACATCTATTTCATACTTTCCACTTGAAAAATTACTATCGAAATAAGTGTTCACCTAGGTACCGTTGCTGGTGCAATGGCATAGTTGCAGTTTGGTCCACAGCTTATAAGTGCAAATTCCTAGCGGCACAACCTGCCCGTTAGTGAATTTGCCCTTTCAGATCCAAAAATATTTTGCACAGATCGCTACATTGCACTGACAGTTGAACCTAGCAAAAGTTTTCTACAGATCATCAAATACATATAAGACTCACAAGAATATTTACCAGTCTAACCAATTAAATATTACGATTGCTGCTGCAGTCTCACACCGATCAATTTACAGGTAATTCTCCACTGGAACGAATCTCAGTGTGCATAATTTTCCACATAAAAAAATCTATGTGCTGAATCTTTATGTCCCTCACAATAGGACACACACTCATCTTCTCTAGTCATGATACAACATAACACAACAAGTCTTATGATGGACACGCATCAGGTGCTATGCGTGATAATGAATACCTCACCCATGGACATAATGCTTGGAAAGACATCACCAACTTCGGTTGGAGTACTGTAATCATTATAACTATGGACAGAACAACAAGGAAGATGCGAATTCGTTCTTCCTTGAGCTTCTAATGCGGCACTCTGTCCATCAACCATTATCCTTCACGCTTTCAACACATGCATACGTTCTCGCCACCGTTTATAGACTCCTACATCCCAACATAAAAGATGAATCGAGCATTATGATTGGCTCTTATCGAACTTACCCACCGAATTACTGATGCCGCTGGTATTAAACCACCATCCGACTTTCCTTCAGACGAGACTCTCAGCGGTTATTTTACCCGGAGTGCCATATTGCTCTACCATTTAAATCTTACAAAACACCATACAAAACGTCAAATATGTAAAGAATTCTACCCAATTACACTGCTCTCCCACCGAGGACAGAAGCTTGAATATTAGAGCGCAAAACCGATCTCCAACTCAGCAATATATCACCGTGTACTGTGTCGATGTAGTAAACATACAATTCGTATCCCATGCCAAACAAAATAATCCGTTTTACATCATTTGTACATACACCGCAAAGACGGGAAGTACTGTATATATACTTCTCAGAGCACTAGATATTTTCCCTCAGCCGATGTTCACAAGTCATCCTCACCAACACGCGATTAGAGCACCCATAGCGGACCAAATTCGCTCTTAGAACTGTTCTACAAATTCGGGATCGTTTTCCCTCGACAGAAACACGTCAATATTTCTGCTCTGGACCTGGTTCCTTGCTTGCTCGCATTTATACACACATCTCCAAACTCGGGGATTAGAAGAACACACGTGTTTTCGCATGGTTCACCATAATATTATACCATTTTCGCGGTACTTCTCGATATCAAGCACTAAGCAGCATGCTGCTGATGCTCAGACAACATAATTCCGAAGATATAGCGTGGCAATTACTTCTATACAAACCCGAAACTTAAGCTAGGTGGAGTGTTCTCTAGACCGCTGAGTAACTAGAAACAAACAGGTGAAAAATGACATTTCCACCTATGAATATCGATCTCGGTGATGTAGTAGATTCGAAGTCATCCCTATGATTTACAAGATCAACTAAGGTGTTTCTCATGTATAGAGAACTGTCAAGCATGTCTTCCACATGCTAGATGTACACCCCACAATCGATCTTCTCTCAACTAAATAAAGGCACGAAATGTGCAGAAGCAGTCAACCAAACAATGTAAAATGGAGGGAATAACGGTCCAGCGCAAACACACCTCCACCAACAATCTTCTCCGATTTCCACTTTGAAACGTCCTGCTTAAGTCTGCAGGACAGAACAGGTAGTTGGAATTGTCAAAAGGGGCCAAAAGGGGGCTGTCAGTTACACTCAAACACATGTAACTTTATTTAGTTGTCCAAACAATACAGCAAAAAGTTTTGAAGTTAGTTATCGGCAGAATAGGCCAAACTGTTTTATGCCTTAAGGGCACGACAACTTAAATTTAAAAACGACCGAAAGCCATTAACTTATAATTCATGCTCAGAACATTTAGAAGGCAGAAGGCCTCACATTAGTAAGTTCAATAACTTGACTGAAGGCACAACAAATCTAACACTTGAAAAGCAAACAAGTTTAATTTAAAGACGGCTGAAGGCCTATCATTTAAGACTGCAGGCAAAATTAATTTTAAAGAAAAAACACGAGACAGAAGGCCTTATCTTCAATTAGACTGAAGGTCCTACACAGTTTGATACTTGAAAGACAAGAACTTTAATTTTAAATGGGTAAAGGCCGATTACTTAAAACAACTAAAATAGTTTTTAGTAGGCAGAAGGTCCTAAGCTTTATCTTTAAACAATATTTCACACAGACTGAAGGCCCAAACAATCTAAGATTTAACAAATGAGGAATTTAAAGTTTAAAGCGGCTGAAGGCCCATTATTTAAAACCCCACCAAAAGCATACAAATTCAAACCATCCGCTATTAGCAATGAAAATAGACAATCAAACACCAATAAGAAAAGGCAGTACAGCCACTGGAACTCAGAAGTTTCTGGGGGTCAGCCTGCACTTGAAATATTAACGTTCGCTTAGGGGAGACATGTGGTAGGCCCGACTACATCCGATCTGCCGGCAACCCAACCAAGAGACAGTCAGCGGACCCACCAACAAGACGACTTGCTTTCCACCCGACCAGTCCACGAAGAACTTCAACGCCAAAACGAATAAGGCGTAGCCGCCCACAACCAAAAATGAGTAAGCTGTCAAAACTACACACTCGTGTTGAACAGTGACAACACGGTGAGGAAAGGACACTGCCTGAATTTTACGTCAGTGGCCAGGGCAGGTAACCGGAACGCTAACGGCCACAAGGCAGTAAACGCTCTCCGAATGTTGAGGTTACTGGATACAGTCGAGTACAGTGCCATATTAATATTACGCCTCCTGATCAGTCTTGGGCTAGATGTTGACAGCTGTGCTACATTCACAAGGAATTTTAGTACACAGAACGAGAGGTTATGTCATCATCGCTTGAATAGATCTGACATAAAATCGACAGAATTGCGAAAAATGACGAGGGAATAGGTATAAATTGACCGAATATACACCAAAATGCGGGGAAATTGCGATAGTACTTGCGTATCTTCTGGTTTGCACCGAACAATTTGTACATGGGATCAAGTATGCAGCAACAAGAGGAATCCGAGAAAACGTCGACATCGAAACGAAGGGAATCAGGAAGCAGTCAATTTTTTTCCTTCGAGGCAGCATTATACTGTATGTCTATTGAGACACCAGCGATACACGCGAGTTGAATACTGTATTTGATGCTTTTCAGGAGGACAGGGAACCATTCACCTCTAAATTTACTTGCATCTGCATTAAAGGAAAACACAGAGTGGGCAGGGTGATCGATTGAGATGGAGCTGTAACGAGGTGCAATTTAATGGTTGACTGATGCATTCTAGAGAAAGAGAAGTTGCTGCAGTCAATTTTCCTGGTGTTCTAGTGTTCTGTCCGGATTCATCAGTCGCGTGACATAGCCTGCGTCCTACTCGTATACAGCGACGTGTTCTGTATGTGGTTTAAAGCACTGTCTACTCGCGATTGTTAAAGGGAAACGTCGGTCATCTGAGGACATCCATCTCATGTGTAATGAAACTTGACACCTTCCTCTGAACGAACTTTGATTTATACGATGTACTCCATCCCGTCGCATCTTGGGTGTAAAATCGAGACTTCAGAGTCATGACTAAGTTAGCGATAGGAGCTTGTGAGGCACTGCAATCCCCGTGTATATATTTGCCCGACAGGTGTGCTGTTTACAAAGTTAGTGACGGTATGACTTGTAATTTTCACATGTCGGACGCTGCTGCTATGCGTTTATCTGTTTCTTTGTAGGAGGTATCCCCCGCTGCTAACGATCATTTTATACAGGCCTGGTGCAGGTATCATATAATTTCTGAGCCATGATTGGGTGTGAACAGTGGACCCTATACGTCTCCGGAAAGCTACATTGTGCTCGTATCACGCAGAGAAAATGTTTTAAGGAAGTATTTTTTTCGTTTTACGGTTCGATAATATAGTTTATCGTAGAGAAACCGGGAAGAAGGATGTATGCCATGAGCTTGAAATATATTTCTCACAATGGAATATTAACGACTCTACATTACATACCACTGATAGGTCGGAGACTCAAGTGATCTAACATTATAGCCCGTTTTAAGGGGCACCGGAAAGGCTCGAAATCATGAAAAGTTCAATTTTTAATTTTTTGCGTTTTCTGAATCTGCAGACTATTACCTTTTAATAGATATATAATTTATTCAATTCCGAAGGCTACAACTATTTTTAATTTTTTTTTTGAAATGTGTTCTACATGGGCGTGACCCACTGTGGCGCTGTTAAACTGCTGTCAAATGGTGTTATTATTAACGTCCGTGTTCATCAGGTACATTTTAGTGATGTGAGATAAAGTATGTGTTGTGGCTAACCTGTGATGGTTCAATATTTATCGCGGGTGTGATTGTCGATTGTTTCATGTTTATTTACTCTGTCGTTATCTCGAAAATATTCGTAATTAATTCTGTTTCTTGAGTCTCTGTTTTGTTGAAGTATAATATGGAGTAAAAGTAAAGTTATTAGAAATCCTCTGAAGGCTTTTAAGAAAAGGAGAAATGTTGGAAAGCCAAAGGTATGTGTTATTACTGTAAACAATAAAGACGATAACCAAGTGAGTGAACTTAACCTCTCAAGTACACCTGCCCATAGCAGTCAAAGTGGGAAAGAAAATACTTCGCAGAAGAAGCTTGGTTCAATGGGTGAAAACTATGAATGTTTTATGGGCGAATCGGATGTGAATGAAACATTTGATATGTCGTTTCTCAAAGGAATTTTTTCAAACTGTGTAAGATGTATTCATTGAATGAAGTTGGTCTGGAACTCTCCATAATAAAGTATGTAGGACTTGCTAGTGAAATACAACTGAAATGTGATAAGTGTTCATACATGACCACCTTTTGGAACAGTGTTGCAGTAGCTGCAACTGAAGAAAATGGCAGCAAAATCTACGAACACAACAACGAGCGATGCTTGCTTTAGACAAGGAACGCCTTCGGGCTGCAGACAGGGCTGTAAAGAGTCTAGAAATACAAGCAACAGTAAACAGGAGGAGGAACAAGAGGAAGCTGGAGGAGGAGTTTGCAGAGGATGAAGATAATCCATCCTATGGACCTAGAATGCACTAAAAAGTTAATCCAATCTTTGTCGCTCGATTCCCAAAACTTTTATTTTCTCATACTAATTACATGTTTCCTAAGGATCTTCCAAACATATTTGTTTCAAACTTTCAGTAAATGTTACACAGTACCTTCTGCATAATTTAACACAGCCTTTTTCGAAAAAACTGTATATTTTTGAATATATAAATAAAAAATTGCAAAAAAATGTTGTGAAATTTCATTACAATTGAAAAAAAATCATCTTTAATAACTGAACTAAAATTTTGTAAAATCCCTGTGTTAAGTTGTAGCCCATATTCCAATAAATAATCTGTAAAAAGTTCAACTTCCTACCTCAAATACTTTGTGAGGAAAGATGTAATTTATAAGCGTTATTTTAACATTGCAAGTATAGGGCGTTCCGGAGCCCCTTAAGTGCAGAACGCTGTAGCCTTAGTAGTGTGTGTGTTTATGTTCTGTCTTACCAGTGCATTCCAGCTACCGATCCTAGATTCTAAAACAATACTTTGAGATGATACCTTGGTTGATTTACGTAAAAAATGGTTCTGAGCACTATGGGACTCAACTGCTGAGGTCATTAGTCCCCTAGAAATTAGAACTAGTTAAACCTAACTAACCTAAGGACATCACAAACATCCATGCCCGAGGCAGGATCCGAACCTGCGACCGTAGCGGACTTGCGGTTCCAGACTGCAGCGCCTTTAACCGCACGGCCACTTCGGCAGGCTGATTTACGTAAAAATGCGTTGAACTCCATCCGTGTGGATCTCCATCGCGCATAAAAATCAGTTCTTAATTCTTCTTCTTAACCTTCTGCTATTTCATCATGACACTTTGAAATCTGTTACCATACATCATTAAGGAGTACTAAGCTCCTAGACATGGGCGCATATCGAGAAATCTTGTACACTTGGATGGGCAAAGACTCAGTAAGCTGCATTCATTCGTGAGACGTGGAATGTAGCGGCCTATTTCTGGTCGGATGCAGATTAAATCGGTAACGGTGCTGCAGGGCGGGTTGGTCAATGACGCTGTGAGGACGGTCTTTCTAATATTACCGTAAGACAGCGAGAATGCTCTGTGACTCCCATACGCAGACATATAGATCGTAAATTAAGCACTATGCTCGCGGTGATAGAAATATGTGGAGCGCTGTCTGGTATACTTTGATGATTTATGTGTTCGAGGATTAACACTGAATGGACGTACTGCGCAGTCATCTATCTACATTCCTGGAAATTGAAATAAGAACACCGTGAATTCATTGTCCCAGGAAGAGGAAACTTTATTGACACATTCCTGGGGTCAGATACATCACATGATCACACTGACAGACCCACAGGCACATAGACACAGGCAACAGAGCATGCACAATGTCGGCACTAGTACAGTGTATATCCACCTTTCGCAGCAATGCAGGCTGCTATTCTCCCATGGAGACGATCGTAGAGATGCTGGATGTAGTCCTGTGGAACGGCTTGCCATGCCATTTCCACCTGGCGCCTCAGTTGGACCAGCGTTCGTGCTGGACGTGCAGACCGCGTGAGACGACGCTTCATCCAGTCCCAAACATGCTCAATGGGGGACAGATCCGGAGATCTTGCTGGCCAGGGTAGTTGACTTACACCTTCTAGAGCACGTTGGGTGGCACGGGATACATGCGGACGTGCATTGTCCTGTTGGAACAGCAAGTTCCCTTGCCGGTCTAGGAATGGTAGAACGATGGGTTCGATGACGGTTTGGATGTACCGTGCACTATTCAGTGTCCCCTCGACGATCACCAGTGGTGTACGGCCAGTGTAGGAGATCGCTCCCCACACCATGATGCCGGGTGTTGGCCCTGTGTGCCTCGGTCGTATGCAGTCCTGATTGTGGCGCTCACCTGCACGGCGCCAAACACGCATACGACCATCATTGGCACCAAGGCAGAAGCGACTCTCGTCGCTGAAGACGACACGTCTCCATTCGTCCCTCCATTCACGCCTGTCGCGACACCACTGGAGGCGGGCTGCACGATGTTGGGGCGTGAGCGGAAGACGGCCTAACGGTGTGCGGGACCGTAGCCCAGCTTCATGGAAACGGTTGCGAATGGTCCTCGCCGTTACCCCAGGAGCAACAGTGTCCCTAATTTGCTGGGAAGTGGCGGTGCGGTCCCCTACGGCACTGCGTAGGATCCTACGGTCTTGGCGTGCATCCGTGCGTCGCTGCGGTCCGGTCCCAGGTCGACGGGCGCGTGCACCTTCCGCCGACCACTGGCGACAACATCGATGTACTGTGGAGACCTCACGCCCCACGTATTGAGCAATTCGGCGGTACGTCCACCCGGCCTCCCGCAAGCCCACTATACGCCCTCGCTCAAAGTCCGTCAACTGCACATACGGTTCACGTCCACGCAGTCGCGGCATGCTACCAGTGTTAAAGACTGCGATGGAGCTCCGTATGCCACGGCAAACTGGCTGACACTGACGGCGGCGGTGCACAAATGCTGCGCAGCTAGCGCCATTCGACGGCCAACACCGCGGTTCCTGGTGTGTCCGCTGTGCCGTGCGTGTGATCATTGCTTGTACAGCCCTCTCGCAGTGTCCGGAGCAAGTATGGTGGGTCTGACACACCGGTGTCAATGTGTTCTTTTTTCCATTTCCAGGAGTGTACATTCGCAATGTTACTCGTAAAGTAGAGAAGGGGTGCTTTAGCTATGATACTGAAGTTAGGAAATATGCTGTCACATGATTGGTTGGTGTTTAAATTAGTGTAAAATTGCTAAAATTGTTCGCACTACCAACTGTGATGCTTATTATTACAGTACATCGCTTGTGTGTTTTCCATCCCATCCGTGCATTGGCGCGTTGTTGGTTACCACATGATTGACCGACAGCGCTTGTTTGAGTTGGGGAATGAGTTTTATGGATGGGTGATACCTTCTGGGGGTGATTACGTGCATGACTGCAGTATGAGGAATCTGTCCGCAGCTCGTGGTCGTGCGGTAGCGTTCTCGCTTCACGCGCCCGGGTCCCCGGGTTCGATTCCCGGCGGGGTCAGGGATTTTCTCTGCCTCGTGATGACTGGGTGTTGCGTGATGTCCTTAGGTTAGTTAGGTTTAAGTAGTTCTAAGTTCTAGGGGACTGATGACCATAGATGTTAAGTCCCATAGTGCTCAGAGCTATTTGAACCATTTGAACCACGAGGAAACAGTCGAAAGGGAACATAGAGCTATCAGCTATTCTGTCAGTGTGAGAGACAAGTCTAAAGCTAGAGCTCGTGAATAACCTTCGGGCTGTAGTTTGGAGACCTACGCCAAATCCATAAATCTCTTCCAGTTTGCTTATGTTGTAACTGTCTTTTATTTAAAATCAGCTGATGTGTTGCGTGTTATGCTATCCGCCGTAAGAACATGATTTACACCGTGCAACGTCTAGTTTCCTGCGAAAGGCCGTGGATAAGAACGTCTTAATGTCAGTTTAGAACCTGGCACAGGCCTCGAAGTTGTGACAGAAAAACGAAATGTTTGGCATTGTTCAAATGTGTATTATGAAACAGTGTTTTCAACAACTAAACGGGCCCAGAGGGAACGTCTTTGGAGATACGATCATTCGCCTAGAGTATAGGTGATCAAACTTTAAAATGGTCTCTAAAATGCCTGTATATTTAGCGGATTGCGTAACACTAGAGATCTGATTGTGTACATTTTCTTACGATCTCAATCAGCACATCATCTACTACTACAGTTTGTGTTCCTTCTCAATCAGTCATCTCCTGTAACTCAATGGATATATCACAGAACCTCTGATATGGTATTGACACAGAATGCTCTACAAATACCACAGAATTATCTAGCTGGAGCGGTATGAGGGAGTCGCCAATACCGCTTGCATACCATGTTCCTTAGCCGAATCTCTTTCAAAATGCGGTAATTTTATCATGAGGTTGCATCGTGGGCTATGTGTTGATCTGATAATAAACATTCCTACGATCACCGTCATGGTATTTGTCCGGGAAAAAAACTCCTCATTCAGAAGTAATGTCGTGCCTCGATTCGTAAAGAGGGTATAGCTTTTAACATGGATACTTGTTCGCACCTGTAGAACCAAGATCGCTTGTGACAGTAACATGCAGTAGTTATCGGGATCGGGTTTTTTTAACATCTGGTCGATTACAAAAAATGGTTCAAATGGCTCTGAGCTCTATGGGACTCAACTGCTGAGGTCATTAGTCCCCTAGAACTTAGAACTAGTTAAACCTAACTAACCTAAGGACATCACAAACATCCATGCCCGAGGCAGGATTCGAACCTGCGACCGTAGCGGTCTTGCGGTTCCAGACTGCAGCACCTTTAACCGCACGGCCACTTCGGCCGGCTGGGTCGATTACATCTTTCTTTCTAAAACACAGTGGTAGCACTCGCAAGAAAAACCTACGAGACATGTCCACCCAGTGTTGATTTTCGGTCAGTATTATTTCGTATCGTAGGCAATCAGCTATTGACGAAGTATTAGTAGTAGGGGATGATCCATATGTTCGCATTTGAGCATTAGGTTTATAATGTATGTGTTTGTGGAAAGGAAATGACTATGTCCAGTCGTAAAGTGGGTATGGATTTGACTTGCAGTACTGTGATAGCAAAGGAAAGAGTCTGTCAAGTCATAAGAATGATAGTGGTATTTCTATTTCTACAGCCACTGCTGACAGCTTGGTGTATTTCCAATACGTCGCTCATTGTCGAATGCCGTTCAATTGAGACCGCAATCGTAACATTTTGTTGTAAGTGCAAGGATAAAACATATATGTGACCGATTTCTTAGGATGATTGATTCTAGCTGTATGCGTTCGGTCTGCAGCGCCGGTGACCTATGCGGGAACGATTCACATTTCCAATTAACGGCAGCAGCCGTCCGAATGCAGAGGCATGTTGGAGTGTAGGAATGTATCTGAGTTAACTTTGCCATCCTCTACACGACATAACAGCGAACTAATACTTAGTATGTGTTGGCTGGCTTTCGTGACCAAGGGGAAATTTGAGAAGATTGTGTATGGAGGAGTGTTTCCGCTGGACAGTTATTCCCTCCCATGTAAATTTTTCATATGACTGCTTCTGCAAATTTCGAGCCTTTTTTTAGGTGAAGGAAGATCGATTGTGGGGTCTGCATCTAGCTTGTGGAAGACAAAAATGGTTCAAATGGCTTTGAGCACTATGGGACTTAACTTCTAATGTCATAAGTCCCCTACAACTTAGAACTAATTAAACCTAACTAACATAAAGACATCACACACATCCATGCTCGAAGCAGGATTGGAATTTGCGTGTGAAAGACACATTTGACGGTTCTCTATACATGAGAAACACCTTAGTTGACCTTGTAAATTATTGGGATGCTTTCGAATATACTACATCACCAAGATCAGTATTTGCGGGTGGAAAAATCATTTTTTATCTGTTTGTTTCTAGTTACTCAGCGGTCTAGAGCACGCTCAACCTAGATAAAGTTTCGGAATTATGTTGTGTGAGCGATCAGCAGGATGCTGCCTAGTGCCTGATATCGAGAAGTACCGCGAAAATGGCATAATATTATGGCGAACCATGCGAAAACACGTGTGTTCTTCTAATCCCCGAGTCTGGAGATGTGCGTAGAAAAGCGAACAAGCAAAGGAAGCAGGTCCGGAGCAGCAATATTAACGTGTTTCTGCCGAATTTGTAGGTCAGTTCTAAGAGCAACTTTGGTCCGCTGAGGGTCCTCTGATCGCGCATTGGAGGTGGATGACTTGTGATCGTCGGCTGCGGGAAAATATCTAGTGCTCTGAGGAGTATATATAGTACTGCCCGTCTTTACTGTATATGTACAAATGATGTAATAGGGATGAATTTGTTTGGCGCATGATATGAATTGTATGTTTATTACATCTACACAGTATGTGGTGCTATATTGCTGGGTTGTAGATCGGTTTCGAACGTTAATACTGAAGATCCAGTCCTCGGTGGAAGGGCAGTGTGATTGAGTAGGAGCCTTTCCATATTTGATGTAATGTAGGGTACGCTGTCTTATATTGATGGGTTGCAGGTCGGTTTCGCCCACTAATATTCAAGGTCCTGTCCTCGGTGGGAGAGCAGTGCAAACGAATAAAAGTCTTTCCGTATTTAACGGTATGTATGGCAGTTTTTAAGATTTCATTGCTAGTGCAATATTGCAATCCGTGTAAAATCCGTGTAAAATGACCGCTGAAAGTCTCGTCTGCAGAAAGAAAGAAAAGGCGGATGGTGCTTCGATACTGGTGGCATCAGTAAATCGGCGCGTAAATTCGATAAGAGCCAAACATAATGAAACTTCCTGGCAGATTAAAACTGTGTGCCGGACCGAGACCCGAACTCGGGACCTTTCCTTCAGGAAGGCTACTACTGCAAGGTTCGTAAGAGAGCTTTTGTAAAGTTGGTAGAGCACTTGCCCACGTTAGGCAAAGATCCCGAGTTCGAGCCTCGGTCCGGCACACATTTTTAGTCTGCCAGGAAGTTTCATATCAGCGCACACTCCGCTGCAGAGTGAAAATCTCATTCAGTCAATCATAATGTTCGATTCAGCCTTTGTGTATACATTGTTTCGCTTAGCACCTGACGCCTGACCATCATAAGACTTGTTGGCTTATGTTGTAGCATGACTAGAGAAGATGAGTGTGTGTCCTATCGTAAGGGACACAAAGATTCAGCACATAGATAACTGTGAGAGATTTTTGTACGTGGAAAATGATGAACACTGAGATTCGTTCCAGTGCAGACATTACCTGTAAATCGATCGATGTCAGACTGCAGCAGCAATCGTAATATTTAACTGTAGTTAGACTGGTAAATATTCTTGTGTGTCTTGTATGTGTTTGATGATCTGTAGAAAACTTCTGCGGGGTTTCACTGTGAGTGCAATGTAGCGTTCTGTGCAAAATAATTTTGCCTCTGAAAGCCTTGTCTGCAGAAAACAACGGCGGATGTTGCTCCCAGACCAGTAGTTTGATGGGTAAATTCACTAACAGGCAGGTTGAGCCATTAGGAATTTGGCCTGGGAAGTATTGCGGAATTTCTAGGCTGTGGAGCAAAACGCAGCTATGCGTCATCGCACCAGCAACGGTACCTAGGTGAACACGTATTTTGATAGGAATTTCTCAAGTGTAAGGTACGAAAGGGATGTCACCACCTCATCCTTGCAGGGCACGAACTGTCGTGTAGTAGCTTGGCTGGGTGTCGCAGTGCACCAGGTCTCTGTCATCATTGTTGTGGACTGGCAAGACAGCCAATCCACAATGACGGGTAGCCGAAAGGCACGCGTTTAAGCTCACGCAGGCTGGCGTGAGGTCTGGAACAGGTAAAGGAAGTTATACACTCCTGGAAATGGAAAAAAGAACACATTGACACCGGTGTGTCAGACCCACCATACTTGCTCCGGACACTGCGAGAGGGCTGTACAAGCAATGATCACACGCACCAGGAACCGGGGTGTTGGCCGTGGAATGGCGCTAGCTGCGCAGCATTTGTGCACCGCCGCCGTCAGTGTCAGCCAGTTTGCCGTGGCATACGGAGCTCCATCGCAGTCTTTAACACTGGTAGCATGCCGCGACTGCGTGGACGTGAACCGTATGTGCAGTTGACGGACTTTGAGCGAGGGCGTATAGTGGGCATGCGGGAGGCCGGGTGGACGACCCCCGAATTGCTCAACACGTGGGGCGTGAGGTCTCCACAGTACATCGATCTTGTCGCCAGTGGTCGGCGGAAGGTGCACGTGCCCGTCGACCTGGGACCGGACCGCAGCGACGCACGGATGCACGCCAAGACCGTAGGATCCTACGCAGTGCCGTAGGGGACCGCACCGCCACTTCCCAGCAAATTAGGGACACTGTTGCTCCTGGGGTATCGGCGAGGACCATTCGCAACCGTCTCCATGAAGCTGGGCTACGGTCCCGCACACCGTTAGGCCGTCTTCCGCTCACGCCCCAACATCGTGCAGCCCGCCTCCAGTGGTGTCGCGACAGGCGTGAATGGAGGGACGAATGGAGACTTGTCGTCTTCAGCGATGACAGTCGCTTCTGCCTTGGTGCCAATGATGGTCGTATGCGTGTTTGGCGCCGTGCAGGTGAGCGCCACAACCAGGACTGCATACGACCGAGGCACACAAGGCCAACACCCGGCATCATGGTGTGGGGAGCGATCTCCTACACTGGCCGTACACCACTGGTGATCGTCGAGGGGACACTGAATAGTGCACGGTACATCCAAACCGTCATCGAACCCATCGTTCTACCATTCCTAGACCGGCAAGGGAACTTGCTGTTCCAACAGGACAATGCACGTCCGCATGTATCCCGTGCCACCCAACGTGCACTAGAAGGTGTATTCAACTACCCTGGCCAGCAAGATCTCCGGATCTGTCCCCCATTGAGCATGTTTGGGACTGGATGAAGCGTCGTCTCACGCGGTCTGCACGTCCAGCACGAACGCTGGTCCAACTGAGGCGCCAGGTGGAAATGGCATGGCAAGCCGTTCCACAGGACGACATCCAGCATCTCTACGATCGTCTCCATTGGAGAATAGCAGCCTGCATTGCTGCGAAAGGTGGATATACACTGTACTAGTGCCGACATTGTGCATGCTCTGTTGCCTGTGTCTATGTGCCTGTGGTTCTGTCAGTGTGATCATGTGATGTATCTGACCCCAGGAATGTGTCAATAAAGTTTCCCCTTCCTGGGACAATGAATTCACGGTGTTCTTATTTCAATTTCCAGGAGTGTAGTAGCAAAGAACGTACGTAGCTGCAGGAATACTTAACTTTAATCCATAATTGGTGAACATCGGTCTGACGGTACATCCATCACAAGATAAATAGCAATTGATAATGGCGCCTTGCTAGGTCGTAGCATATGACGTAGCTGAAGGCTATGCTAACTATCGTCTCGGCAAATGAGAGTGTAATTTGTCAGTGAACCGTCGCTAGCAAAGTCGGCTGTACAACTGGGGCGAGTGCTAGTAAGTCTCTCTAGAACTGCCGTGTGGCGGCGCTCGGTCTGCAGTCACTAACAGTGGCGACACGCGGGTCCTATGTATACTAACGGACCGCGGCCGATTTAAAGGCTACCACCCAGCAAGTGTGGTGTCTAGTGGTGACACCACATTCTTCCCCCGCAAATCGGCGTACGGTTGTGTTATAAGGCTTCCGCCCGCCGTGGGGAGGACCCCATGTTGACGTATGCGACGAGATGGGGAGCCTAACAACAGGCGAGGCTGTGCCACCCGCACCCTGCCATTCGGTCCAAGGGGAGCTAGGAAACGCCTGAAAACCTAGTCCAGGGTGCACGCACGTAAAGAGACAGGAGAGGCCGAAGGGTCGACCTCCATCGGGTCGGGGCACCCGACGGGCGAAGGCGCCATGTGGTCCGGATCGGGCAAGAGTTCCATGTCGGAGGACAGCTGGTCACGGGAAGCGATCGGCGGCGCGTGACCCAGGGAGGCGCCCGGCGGTTGCAGCGACGCGTCCACTGCGGGCGTCGCCGGCGGGAGAACAGACGGCGGCCCGTCGCCATGGAGCAAAATGGAAGGCAGCGTCGGTAACACCTGGGGATGAGGCGGGCCTTTAGATGGGTCCCCAGAACGCTAACCGGACGGCACCGTCGCTGAAAGCAGACGGGGAGCGGTAGAACCCAGGCGACGACAGAGGCGCAGCTGGATGAGATGCCGGCGCACCTCACCACAGGCCCCCAAACCAAATACATAGCGCGGCCGAGGCAGCGAAGAATGCGCCCTGCGAGCCAACGCCGTGAACCTCGATAGTTGCGATAGTATACAACGTCGCCTGGGGCAAAAGCAGGTGTCTTCCGTTGCACAGGAACCTGATGCGGCGGATGTAGCAAAGACATCAAGGTGCGATGAGGGCGACCGTGGAGCAACTCAGCCGGCGAGCGACCATCTCGGGGCTGAGAGCGATACGTGGACAAAAAGAGCAATAAGGCGTCCTCCCGAGAATGAGATTCTTTCAACTTCAACATCTGGGACTTGAAAATCCTGACCAATCGTTCAGTGGCACCGTTTGACTGCGGCGAAACCTGCTCGGACGTTAGATGTTGAATACCATTGGCCTTGCAGAATGACTGAAATTCTGCGGACATGAATTGTGGGCCATTATCGGAAAAAATAGTCTGTGGAAGATGGCGGATAACGCTTGGATGGTGGCAGATGACGTCGTGGAAGACATCTGGACAACAAAAGGAAAATTACTGAATGAATCTACCACAACCAACCATCGAGCATTCCAGATTGGACCAGCAAAATCGATGTGTAAGCGTTGCCAAGGGGAAGTGGCTTTCGGCCATGCAAAGAATTTTCGCGGTGGTGCGCATTGTTGTTCGGCACACGCCATGCAAGAAGAGCACATATTCGTAATCGCAGCATCGATTCCGAACCAAGTACAGTGCTGACGAGCAAGTTGTTTCGTTCGCACAATACCCCAATGTCCTTGGTGGAGAGCCTGTAAGACAGAGGACTGTATCGAACGTGGGACCACGACCCTGGACTGATCATTATCAGAACGCAACAGCAAAACACCACGTCGTACAATAAGTCTCTCCTTGTGAGCAAAAAAGCGGCGAACCAACGGGTCCCCGAACCGCGACTTTGACAAAGGCCATTGCGTAGCAATAAAACGCAGAACGGTGGCAAGGACAGGGTCAGCAGCTGTGGCTGTAGCTACACGACGAAAATCAATCGGAAACGATTCGACCACGTCATCGGTTTCCGAATCAATGCACATGCAAGCAAGTTCGGAAGAATCGAATGCTCTATCCTCAGCAACAGGCCAACGGGACAACGCATCGGCGTTTCCGTGCTTAGCAGTGGACCGATACAAGATATCGTAGCGGTACTGCGAAAGGAAAATAGACCTGCGAATGAATTTCTGCGCTGTACATGGAGGTACAGGCTTGTTCGGATGAAAAAGCAATGTCAAAGGTTTGTGGTCTGTGATGATGGTAAAGTGACGACCATACAAGAAATCATGAAACTTAGTAACACCAAATACGAGAGCCAATGCTTCTTTCTCGATCTGTGAATAATTTCTTTGCGCAGACGAGAGAAATTTGGACGCAAAGGCAATAGGGCGATCATGCGATCCATCTTTGTGCGCAAGCACAGCACCGATCCCGAAATCCGATGCATTCACCATCAACAAAAGGGGTTTCTGGGGATCGAATGGCGTAAGGCAAGTATGGGAAAGCAAGGCGCGTTCGCATTTCGTCGTCCAGACGAACGGAACACCTTGACGGCGTAAGCGATGAAGCGGAGCTGAAATGGAAGAGGCGTCGCGCACATATTTATGATAGTAATAGATTTTTCCCAGTACACTCTGTAGCTGCTTCAAATTCTGCGGCGAAGGCAAGTCTTGTATGGCACGGAGGTGCTCGGGACTGGGATGTATGCCTTGTGCATTGATTACATGTCCCAGATAGGGTAAGTCACGAGCAAAAAACACACATTTTCCCTTCCGCAAGCGAAGACCATTTTGTCGCAAGACCTGAAATAATGTTCTGAGATTGGCTAAATGACCTTCCGTCTTTCCGGAGATCACAATATCGTCCAGATAGTTTGCTGCAGTAGGGACCGACGCACAAACAGTTTGCAGATATTGCTGAAACAATGCAGGGGCGGATGCACACCCGAATGGTAGTCTTTTGAATCAATACAAACCAAGAGGCGTGTTAACCACCAAGACGCGCTGGGATTCCTCGTCCACTGGTATTTGCAAGTACGCATTTGTTAGGTCCAACTTCGAGAAATATTTACGCAGGCACAGTTTGTCAAAAAGATCTTCCGGGCGGGGTAAAGGAAAAGTTGCAATCACTAATTGCGGATTCACTGTTGCCTTGAAGTCCACACAAAGTCTCAATTTTCCGGAAGATTTTGGCAAAATTACTAAGGGTGAGGCCCAGAGAGAAGCCTGCACACGTTCAATTACACCTTGTGATTCAAAATCGTGTAACGCTCTTGCGACCTCATTACGCAAGGCGTGGTGAACATTGCGCGCTCTGAAAAATTTCGGTTGGGCGTTTACTTTCAGTTCCAAATGTGCGGTATCGTTCTTAGCGCAACCAAGGCCCAGTGCAAAAATGTCTGCAAACTCTTCACATAGACGAGAAACACTGTCTGAAGACACAGTCTGGTTCACTGATAGGACCTGATTTACTATAGACAAGTTAAACAACTGAATAAAATCTAAACCAAACAAGTTCACTGCAGAAGAAGTTTTGTTTGTCCTTTGTATGTTGCAAGAAGGCTGCACTGTCCTAACACAGGGATTGCTTGTCCTGAATAACTACTGAGCTTAACATTTGCGGCACGCAACGGAGGTGTGCCCAGCTGTTTGTACGTGTCTTGATTGATCATTGAAACTGCAGCTCCAGTATCGAGCTGGAATGGTATCACGTTGCCATTAATGTCCAAGTCTACAAAAAGTTTATTGTCCTGCTGACGACAAGAGCGACTGTCTCGGGCAATGTGAACTGACACTGGTGCAGAATCACTTGCGATGTGACGGGAGTTCCGGCGATGTCGACGCACCCTAGTCGTGGGACAAACACAGTCACTGTTAGAGAGAGTGGCACTGGGTGGAGCGGAATGAACTACATGAAGTGCCATGGGCGAAGGTTCACGAGCCAGAGTATTCCGGGTTCGATTCCAATTCCGGCGCGAAGCAAAGGGCCTGGAATGGTTGTGAGTGTCTGTTCTGAGCTTTTTCTGGCAAACACTTTGAACATATCCTTTTTTATTACAGAAAAAGCAAATAGCCTGGCGTGACGGGCAATTCTCACGCGAATGTCTAGTAGCACACCACGGGCATGATTTCACCACATTTGCTTGCTTGAGCGGCACACGTGGCGGAGAGCTTGGCGGCAGCTGTGCGGACAGGCGTGAGGGCTGTTTACTGTTCCGTGCAGCGCGCCCGGCGGGCCGGTTAACCTGACACATGGCTGGCGATGTTTCAAACTATTCCTGAGCAAAGTCAAGTGTGTCCTGCTGGTCCAATATGTCCATCACTTGTTGAAGTGAGGGATTGACTAGTTTCAAAATCTGTTCCCATATACGAACATCAGAAACGTTCTGTGCAATTGCATCACGTTCCATAGTATCGGAATAAGGAAGTCCACATTGACACTCAAAAGCACAATCCCTTGTCAGGCCTTGTAAAGCTGCAACCCACTCCCGATTAGTTTGACCGGCCATACATTTTGTATGAAAGAAGGTATACCTTTTTGCAACTACATTGACTGATTCTTTGAAATATGTATCTAATGCAGACAAAATTTCTTCGTAGGACAGTGTTGCCACGTCGCGTCGGGGAAATAATTTCACTATCACACGGTAGGTGGACACTCCGACACACGATAATAATAAAGGCTGCCGCTCATTACCTTGAATTCTGTAGGCGGCGAGATGGAATCCAAATTGGCGTGACCACTCCATCCAGCATTCCAGTGCCGCATCGAAAGGACGAAAAGGTGGTGCAACTACGTGTTGTGGCTCCGGTAGCAGTGAAGCGGCGGCTGCGGCATCGTTTTGCATTGCACGTTGTCCCTGGACGAGCTGTCCAATGGCATCCAGTAAGGCCTGCGTCTGCTGATTCTGTAAGCGATAAAATTCGGACAGTACATCTAGGTTTTGTGGCGAAGCCATGACACAAGTAAGGCCTGCGTCTGCTGATTCTGTAAGCGATAAAATTCGGACAGTACATCTAGGTTTTGTGGCGAAGCCATGACACAAGTAAATCAATACGAACGCAAAATTCTCGTCGCCAAACTGTTGTGGACTGGCAAGACAGCCAATCCACAATGACGGGTAGCCAAAAGGCACGTGTTTAAGCTCACACAGGCTGGCATGAGGTCTGGAACAGGTAAAGGAAGTTATAGTAGCAAATAATGTACGTAGCTGCGGGAATACTTAACTTTAATCCATAATTGGTGAACATCGGTCTTACGGTACATGCATCACAAGATAAATAGCAATTGATAATGGCGCCTTGCTAGGTCGTAGCAAATGACGTAGCTGAAGGCTATGCTAACTATCATCTCGGCAAATGAGAGCGTAATTTGTCAGTGAACCATCGCTAGCAAAGTCGGCTGTACAACTGGGGCGAGTGCTAGTAAGTCTCTCTAGACCTGCCGTGTGGCGGCGCTCGGTCTGCAGTCACTGACAGTGGCGACACGCGGGTCCGACGTATACTAACGGACCGCGGCCGATTTAAAGGCAGGTGTGTCCCACTTGAAACTTTCAATGAGATCTGTAATGCTCCTGCGATGGTTAAATGTAGCAGTCACTAATCTTGCTACTCTTCTTTGTATCTTCTCAATCTCTTGAATTAGACCCAACTGGTAAGGACCTCCCCATACAGATGAACAATACTCTACATCCCCGGCGAAGATAGGATTTTGGAATTTAGTGAGCAGCCCCTTCCGTTTAGCGTGTCGTCTATCTGCAGGTGTGTCCCACTTGAAACTTTCAATGAGATTTGTAATGCTCCTGCGATGGTTAAATGTAGCAGTCACTAATCTTGCCGCTCTTCTTTGTATCTTCTCAATCTCTTGAATTAGACCCAACTGGTAAGGACCTCCCTATGCAGATGAACAATACTCTTTAGATCAATAGGTTGCTGTGCTGGGGGTGACACCACAATCATCATCGGGTGTCAAGTGGCAGGATTTTTTTATTATTAGCGATCTTTTACTTAAACTATATTCCATCTACATCTACATATATACTCTGCTAGCCACCAAGCGGTGTGAGGTGGAGGGCACCATTCGCACCAAAGTTATATTTCCATCCTTCTTTTCCACTCACAGTTCGCACGAGGGAAAAACGACTGCCTGAACGCCTCAGTACGAGCTCCAGTTTCCCTTATCTTTGAATTTTGATCATTGGGTGATATGAAAGTTGGTGGTAATAATGTATGCTCTACATCCCTGGAGAAGATAGGATTTTGGAATTTAGTGAGCAGCCCCTTCCGTTTAGGGTGTCGTCTATCTGCAGGTGTGTCCCACTCGAAACTTTCAATGAGATTTGTAATGCTCCTGCGATGGTTAAATGTAGCAGTCACTAATCTTGCCGCTCTTCTTTGTATCTTCTCAATCTCTTGAATTAGACCCAACTGGTAAGGACCTCCCCATGCAGATGAACAATACTCTTTAGATCAATAGGTTGCTGTGCTGGGGGTGACACCACAATCATCATCGGGTGTCGAGTGGCAGGATTTTTTTATTATTAGCGATCTTTTGCTTAAACTATATTCCATCTACATCTACATATATACTCTACTAGCCACCAAGCGGTGTGAGGTGGAGGGCACCATTCGCACCAAAGTTATATTTCCCTCCTTCTTTTCCACTCACAGTTCGCACGAGGGAAAAACGACTGCCTGAACGCCTCAGTACGAGCTCCAGTTTCCCTTATCTTTGAATTTTGATCATTGGGTGATATGAAAGTTGGTGGTAATAATGTATGCTCTACATCCCTGGTGAAGATAGGATTTTGGAATTTAGTGAGCAGCCCCTTCCGTTTAGGGTGTCGTCTATCTGCAGGTGTGTCCCACTCGAAACTTTCAATGAGATTTGTAATGCTCCTGCGATGGTTAAATGTAGCAGTCACTAATCTTGCCGCTCTTCTTTGTATCTTCTCAATCTCTTGAATTAGACCCAACTGGTAAGGATCTCCCCATACAGATGAACAATACTCTAAGATCAACAGGTTACTGTGAATTAACAAAAACTTCTCCATACATGTGAAGAATATCGATTTAATTAATTTGCATAATTTTTTTTATATCAACAAAGTGTTAGCGGTACAATAGTTAAGGGGGGGGGCTGTTTGTGATTGGCTGACATGAAGCAGAACAGGAGGTTAAGTGCAGAACGCTAAGTTAATTTGAATAGTTTTTATGTAAAATGCATTACTGTGGTTTAACGGTTTGGGACACACAGAAGGATGCTCCAGAAATGGTGTTCTAAAGCATGTGAAATTCGAAAAGTGTACCATACAATGGCAGGAGGCGATAACTAATTACTTAACTTCATGTCAGGGATGGTAGAATAGTTTAAGTGCGGTGACATGAAAAACAATTAACAGAACAACAGGTTAAGTGCCGACAAAGTGCCAAACATTAGGTTAAGACACCCAGAGTACAGTGGCGAACATTAGGATGTGCAACATGTTTGCCCCATGTAATTGCTTCTTGCATGACCTAGATATTTCCGACCAGCAGAGAGTGATGAGCATATGAAATCCAATCCCCAAAAACTGAATTTTTTATGAAATTTTTTCCATATATTCCATAAATTGTCTAAATTGTTTAAACAATATTCTATATAGAGGAATCTATTTCCCTCCAAATGATTGATCAACTAAGTCTGTTTCACGCCATTTTCCAGGTGGGTGGAGAGGGTGGGAGGGGAGGGGGTTCAGCAGAGGGGAGGGGGAGATTAATTAATTGATCAACTTAATTAAGTAGTCAATCAAATGACGGTAGCGACAGGTTGTATTCCAATAACTCCGACCTGAAAAGCCTTGAATCCCCTAACACAGTGGTCCACAGACGCAATCGAATTCCCTCCAAATGACCGATCACTTGAGTCTTTTTCCCGCCCTTTTTCTGTTGGAGGAGGAGAAGGTGGGAGGGTAGGGGTTTTAGCAGAGGGGCAGGGCTTCATTAAGTAGTCAATCAAACTAATAGTAGTGACAGGGGATATTCCGATAACTCAGATCTGAAAGTGTACCTCAAGCAGTGAGGTGGAGGTTTCCTGAGGGGGCAGGCTAATGGGAGGGGATGGAGGAACAATAGGTCAAGTGTGGTGATGTGGGAAACCACTTAGCAGAACAATAGGTTAAGGACCTGCCAGTCAAAGGAGAATGATAGGTTAAGTACCTGTCAATCAAAGAAGAAAAATAAGCGTGCCCCTGAGTGCATACCTGCCCCTGATGTAGGCAACGGGCACTAACAAAATGCTCTCGTTCTCTCCTAGCCTGACTACTACCGTGACGTAGTTGGGTCAGCGGAGTACCGAGTTCAGCACCACGAAGGAGAACGCTGTGTCAATGGCCAGCTCGCCGCACGCCAGGCTGTCAACATTAAGGGCAGTAATCAGGTCAGTTACACCAGTGGAGCAACACCGGAAAACTCCACCAACCTACTGGGGAAGAAGAACAGGAGACATCAGCGGCAGAATGCCATATTTAAGGACTGGCAGCGAGCTTGTCAACATCATCCATCGTGAGGTGTTGCATCCGCCATCAGTGGTGTTATAGTCATCGTAATTATCACTGTCATAATGCAGGTCGCTCCCTAGGAGGCGCCAGGGTGACGCCGCTGCCTTAGCTATTGTCATATGCTGTCAACAGGCAGCCACCTGCCATGGGAGTCATCGCTCGGGGTGTATTGCGGTAACGCACTGTCGCCAGCGTCCTGGGATGCGGTGCCTGGGGCAGGAGCTGGGGAATCTTCCCCACCGACGCCAAACAGTCGCCACTTGGAATGGGTGCTGACGTGGGGCAGGGTACTGTCCTGTGTGCCACAGCTGCCACACGTCCCTTCCACCCCCCCTCTCTCCCTCTCGCTTCAGCCGCGCTCATCACAACAGAGACCTATGGCGCATGGTTCCAGCCGCCTCAGTACAATCCAGCAAGGCCAGAGCGCCGCTGTTGAGGCAGCAGATTCGAGTTACGCCAGAGTAGCTTCAGACGCAGCGGCGGGCGCCCTAATGAGCGTTCACCAGTCCCTTCGTCGCCGCCAAGATCACTACAAGCGGAAGTGAACCTCGTCCAGAGAGCCCACAAACAATGTAGTGCAGTTGATCAGTAAATGTTGTTACCTGTCATCAGGTGCCATCCGTGGACACCCACCATGGTCCTCTTTCTCACGCCCAGCAGAGAACCCATGTTTGAACCAGGTGACAGGTAGTGGAGCCCTGTGCCCATTAAGGTGTCTTGGTATCTGATGTGGGCGTTTACACGGGAAATGAAATATGGATTCGAGTCCCGATCTAGCACAAATTTTCACCTGCTACCGTTGAGTTTATTTCAATTCCCAGTTGCTGCTGCTGTCTTCGTTTCTCTTACAATCATTTGACTTCTGTTCGGCAGACACTGTGCACTTAATTTGTGTATTGTCTATAGGAATGTTGAAGTGAGTGATGAGATGATCATCACTACCATAAACATGATACGATATCTACGATCAGAGCTATGAAATACAGAAGGTGGTTTATGCAAAGGCCAAAAGATGAAAAAGGACAGTCTCGTCATTACATTCGTAGTAGATGATTTTTAGTAGTGGGCTATAATTGTATTCTACATGTGTGCCTACGGCTTCCATATATTTTAAAGCTTCGAAATTTTTGAAACAATCTTAGAAACAGCAACGATCTATATTTTATTTTACTGAAAACAATCAGGCATGATAAAAAACTATGTTTTGTTCATTACTGGCGCCCAGTTTCACTCTTAATACGAGTAGATCATCTTTAGACCACTTCGCGACTCTAAAATTTTATCAGATATCTCTAGGGGAGGTCACAATACACAGTCATACACCTTATACAGCAATCAATGCAGAATGTAGTTACAGAAGAAGAATATAAAATTTATGTGAATATAAATTTTGCATTCTAGTGTTGTACCTATATTCTGTACCAGCTGAGTACCAGACGTTGCCAGTTATGTACTTATTCCGCTTCTTGTAGCCTATTTCCTCTTTCCGCCTCCCTTCATCCATGGTTTACCCGCCTCTGTGTTCGTTTCTCTCTGACACCACTCTCTTACGACCTCATCCTCTGCCTACTTTCTGTCCATCTCCTAATCTCTCTTCTCTGTAAGTCCATATCCACCCCTTCCCTTTGTCAGTCCATTTATTCTCTCCTTTATCTGTACATCTCCTTGTATTTCCTTTCTCTGTACATTTTCCCTCCTTCTCTACTTGTCTATCTCTTCCTCCTCCATGTCTGCGTCCATCTCCTCCTTCTCTCTTTCTCCCTGTTTATGACTTCGCTCCCTTTTCCCTCTTCACATCATCCCCATGCCAATACGAGGTTCTGGTTCTTATCCCCACAGTACTTCTCTTTTTCGAAATAGTAATATGTCTACAAAGTGATTCAAGTTGGCTTTGTTCGCTTACGCTCATGTCATATTTATTTCACTATATGTAGCACATATCATGCATATTTGTATGCATATTTCATCTGTATCTATAGCGAATTTCGCCCTGCACTTTTGTTTTCACGTAGCAGTAAATGATACGGTCCTTTCATCATTTTGTGTGGAATGTGTGCGAGAAAATGTCTCGAAAATAGTTCAGAGTTTGTCGCAAGTTACTGAGTGCTCTCATTCGTAGACCCTGGATGTATATAGTCTGGCTATTTGTGTGTAGTGAGCCACGCTCCTTTTTCACCCCGTCCCCAGCCATTCGGACAGGTAGGTGATAGTTAGCGCAAAGTGGTCTGTATCAGAAAATAATTGATACCTTCACCAAGCTAGGTTGAAATCGATCAGTGGTTTTGGAGGAGATGAGGAGCATAAATACGAGGGCCGTTCAGAAAGTAACCTCCGGTTGATTTAAAAAAATACACCAAGTTAAATAAAAATATTTTAATATATACATCTTACAACTACATCTTTGCACTATTTTTCTACATAGTCTCCATAGCGATTGAGGCACTTATCGTATCTCTTCACAAGCTTTGAAATTCCTTCTGCATAAAAATCACCCGCTTGTGCCTGGAGCCAGCCTGTGACCGCATCTTTGAGCTCTTCGTCGTCATCAAACCGCTGTGACCCGAGCCATTTCTTCAAATGCATGAACAGGTGATAATCACTTGGCGCCAGGTCTGGGCTGTAAGGTGGATGGTTGATAACGTCCCACTTGAAGGACTCAAGAAGGGCCGTTGTTCTGCGAGCAGAGTGAGGACGGGCGTTATCGTGCAAAAAAACGATACCGCAAGTCAGCATACCACGGCGTTTGTTCTGTATAGCCCGTCGTAACTTTTTTATTGTTTCACAGTACACGTCTTGATTAATGGTCGTACCACGTTCCATGAATTCAACCAACAACACCCCTTTGGCATCCAAAAACACCGTTGCCATCAGTTTTCTAGCAGAAAAATCTTGCGAGGCTTTTCTTGGTTTGGTAGGCGAATTTGAATGTGCCCACATCTTTGATTGTTCTTTTGTCTCAGGGTTCACGTACTTAATCCAGGTTTCGTCACCGGTCACGATTCTGTTTAACAATGGTTCTCCTTCGTCCTCATAACGTGACAGAAAGTCTAATGCAGAGGCCATTCTTTGAGTTTTGTGGTGGTCGGTAAGAATTTTGGACACCCATTGTGCACAGAACTTACGGTAACCCAATCTTGCTGTCACTATCTCGTACAAGAGAGTCTTAGAAATCTGTGAAAAACCAGTAGACAACTCCGACATTGAGAAACGTCAATTTTCACGAACTTTTGCATCAACTGTCTGAACGAGTTCGTCAGTCACCAATGATGGTCTACCACTCCTCTCTTTATCATGAACGTTTTCTCGTCCACTTTTAAATAAACGTACCCATTCACGGACAACTCCTTCACTCATAACTCTTGGTCTGTACACGGCACAAAGCTCACGATGAATTGCTGCTGCAGAATATCCTTTGGCTGTAAAAAACCTTATGACAGCACGCACTTCACATTTGGCGGGGTTTTCTATTGCAGCACACATTTCAAACTGCCACAAAAACTAAACTAGCGCAGGTACGACGTTCACTCGACCACGGCTTGATGCCGACTGACCTGTTGAGTGCGTGAACGCACAGATGGCGTCGCTACTCGCCCCACAACCCGCACTGTGACCAATCGGAGGTTACTTTCTGAACCGCCCTCGTACATACAGGGTGTTACAAAAAGGTACGGCTAAACTTTCAGGAAACATTCCTTACACACAAATAAAGAAAAGATGTTATGTGGGCATGTGTCCGGAAACGCTTACTTTCCATGTTAGAGCTCATTTTATTACTTCTCTTCAAATCACATAACTCATGGAATGGAAACACACAGCAACAGAACGTACCAGCGTGACTTCAAACACTTTGTTACAGGGAATGTTCAAAATGTCCTCCGTGAGCGAGGATACATGCATCCACCCTCCGTTACATGGAATCCCTGATGCGCTGATGCAGCCCTGGAGAATGGCGTTTTGTATCACAGCCGTCCACAGTATGAGCACGAAGACTCTCTACATTTGTTACCGGGGTTGCGTAGACAAGAGGTTTCAAATGCCCCCATAAATGAAAGTCAAGAGAGCTGAGGTCAGGAGAGCGTGGAGGCCATGGAATTGGTCCACCTCTACCAATCCATCTGTCACTGAATCTGTTGTTGAGAAGCGTACGAACACTTCGACTGAAATGTGCAGGAGCTCCATCGTGCATGAACCACATGTTGTGTCGTACTTGTAAAGGCACATGTTCTAGCAGCACAGGTAGAGTATCCCGTATGAAATCATGATAACGTGCTCCATTGAGCGTAGGTGGAAGAACAAACTAAAATGAGCTCTAACATGGAAATTAAGCGTTTCCGGACACATGTCCACATAACATATTTTCTTTATTTGTGTGTAAGGAATTTTTCCTGAAAGTTTGACCGTACTCTTTTGTAACACCCTGTATATTCACTTTTATGGTATGTGTGGAGTGGCTGCTGTGTAAAGTGAATAACTGTGTATTTCGAAACCTGCCACACAGAAATTTTATAAAATTTCAGTGTCACCCACTGACCTGAAGATGGTCTATTAAGACTGAAACCAGTCAACATAGTAAAATAAAATGTTATTTGCGAACACAACTGATAGTTTTCATTATGCTTCAGAGGTGGTTCAGTATTCAACGCCAGCGACTTACCAACTGCCCTTTTTAACGTTATGGTCTTTGTAAGCAATATTTTTCACGTCTCATGTATCAAATGTATGAAATTCCTGGTTCTATCACTTTACTGTTGAACCGCAATAAGCTTAAACACTTAATAGGCACCTCAAACTACTTTGATGCAGTCCTGAGGGCCTTCTACCAAAGGGAAATTAGCCCCAAATTCGGACATTTGGTCGAGGATTACTCAGGAGTAACAACGCTTTCGGTATAAGGGCCAGAGTGTGGAATGTTAGACGCTCTATTGGGGCAGGTAAGTTACAGCAAAGAAAGTGGGAAGGCTGAATTTAAAAATAGTGGGAACTACTGACGTTCGGTGGAGGGAGGAACGGGAATTCTGGGCATGTGAATACAGGGATAACACAGGGGTAATACAGAAATAAATATAATACTGAATAATAACATAGAAATGAAGGTAAGCCACTAAGAACAACGTAGTGAATGTATTAATGTAGTCAAGACAGACACAAAGCCCACACCCGCCAAAGAAGTACAAGTTAATATGGCAACTAGCTCCGCAGATGATGAAGAGACTGAAGAAATGTATGATGAGACAAAATAAATTATTCAGAGAGTTAAGAGAGATGGAAATTTAATTATTATGGGGACTGGAAATCGATAGTAGGATAAGGAAGAGAAGGAAAAACAGTAGTTAAATATGGACTGGGGGGAAACGAATGACAGAAGAATCCACCTGGTCCAATTTTAGACGTACCATAATTTCATCATCTCCAACACTTGGTTTTAGGAACGTGGAAGAAGATTGAACATTTGCTAGATACTTGGAGACACCGGAAGGTTTTATACTGATTATAATATAAAGAAAAGACAGAAATTTCCGAATCAGATTTAAAATTTTAAAGTATTTCCAGTGGCAGATGTGAAATCAGACAACAATTTGTTGGTTCTGAACTGTAGGTTAAAACCATTGAAAGTCAAAATTGTAGGAATAAAAGAGATGAGACCTGCATGATTCGAAAGAACGAGAGGTTCTTAAGAGTTTAACAGGGACAACAATAGACTAGAATAGAGGAAAGAAACACAGTAAAATATGAATGGGTAACTTTGAAAGACGAAATAATGAATAAAGCAGACTATCAAATAAATAATGAAGGGCCTCGTAGAGCTCCTAGAATATCGCAGGATATACTAACATAACTGATGGAAGGAGAAAAAGTGCAAATGAAGCATGCGAAAGGGAATACAAACGTCTAATATACGTGACTGCAGGAAGTGCAAAATGGCTAAGCATGAGTGACTAGTGGACAAATGTAACGATTTAGAAACATACTTCACTTCAAGAAAGATAGATACCTCGTACGGGAAAATTAAAGAGTCCTTTGGGGAAAAGGAAAGGAGATGTATCAATATCATTAGCTGAGATGGAAAACCAGTACTCAAAAAAGAAAGGAAATCTGACAGTGTAAGGAGTATACAGAGGGTGTGTACAACGAAAATGACCTTGAACGCACTTACAGAAAGGGAAGAGAACGTAGATTAACACCAGATGGGAGATGTATTACTTTGTGAAGAATCCGACAGAGCACTGAAAGACCTCATTCGAAACTTGGCCCCTGGAGTGGAAGACATTATGTCAGAACTACCGCAAGCCTTAGGAGAGCCAGCCATGAGTAAATTATTCCATCTGGGGTGCAAAATGTAAAGACAGCGACATACTCTCAGATATCAAGAAAAATATAATAATTCCAACGTGGTGGTGGTGGTTAGTGTTTAACGTCCCGTCGAATTCCAACGTCAACGAAAACAGATGCTCACAGATGTGAATATTACTGAACTGTCAGTTCAATAAGTCATAGTTGCAAAACACTAATACGAATTCCTTAAAGAATAATGGGCAAACTAATAGAAGCTGGCCTTGGGAAGATAAATTGGATTATGGAGAAGAGTAGGAATAGGCAATACTGAACCGACGACCTCTCTTAGATTATAGGTTGACGAAAGTGAAACCTACATTTATAGCAATTGTGAACTTTTTACAGCAAAGACTAGAACACTCTCTTTGAAATTCTGAAGGTAACAGGGGTCAAATAGCGAGAAAGAATGTATATTTACAACTTGTAGAGGAAACCAGATGACAGTTATAAAGAGACGAGGGGCATGAAAGGAAAGCAGTGTTTGAGAAGGGAGTGGGATAAGATTGTAGCATATCTGCAATGCTGTTCAGTCTGTACGGTAAGCAGGCAGTGAAGTAAAGCAAGGAAAAATTTGGAGTAGGAATTAAAATTCAGGGAGAAGGAAGAAAAACATTGAGGTCTGTCGATGACATCGCATTTCTGTCAGAGACCGCTAAGGACTTGGAGTAGCAGTTGATTGGAAAGAACAGCGTCTTGACATGGAGAAGGGACCGGTTGGTAGGACACATTCAGAGACATGAAGGGATCATCAATTTAATATTGGATGAACGTGAGCGTGATGGGGGGAGGGGGTCAAAATCGTAGGGGGAGACCAAGATATGAAAATAATAATCAGATTCAGAATGATGTAGGTAGCAGTAGTTATTCGGAGATGAAGAGCCTCGCACAGAATACAGGAGGATTTATAGCTGCATCAAACCAGTAACAACAACTACATGTTTCGCTAATCAACGAACTGCGTAATGTAAAATCCTCTGGGGTTCTTGCCGTGTCCGTTATTCTGGCAAGGGAGATGAGAGGAGAAACCTCAAGGATACATTAAAAGAAACCAGAGACAATTTTATTGAACTGACACGCCATGAAAATCGTCATTTACATATGAGTCTTACTTTTATATTAACGTTTCACGTTATTCAGATAAACAGCTGTAACCTTTCGAAAAATTATTTATAATATTTGAACTAATATCAGTCAAGAAGAGAAAGTGGTAAGTAATAGTTATTTCAGGCAGTTTTACATCGACACGTAGCGGGCTTTGTCTATGGGCAGCTGCTCTGTGAACATCAAGAGACGCATGCTTACCCTTAACTAACATTATCTATTTGTGTGTTACAATAATAGCAGAAGTGTAAAATTTAAAAAAGTATATAACTTCTTATTTAAAATCTGGACTTCGACAGCAATGAGAATGATCACCAGGATAGAGTTAATTTGTAACGTGACCCGACACAAAGCGAATTGGGTGCGGCAGTTACATCACACGTTGATTGATCAAACGCATTTCACAGAGGACGTGGGGCATTTTTTCGGCGCTGTCTCATCAACGAGTAAGCAATTTACGACAAAACTGATGGACGTTTCCTACCTCGTAGTGAATTCTTTTTGTTTTAGGGCAAACATGACTTAATATTTGACATCGTACACTTCTACATCAATGTACATCGTCCACGGTTTTCCGAGCAAGTCAGTTTCATTTCTGAATAGTGATTCCACATGGTGTGGAGGACACCTACCTTCGGCGGCGATGATGTTTTATTTGTACTCGACACAATTTCAAATACGTATATTTGTAAATATTCCACTATGAGGAAGCCAGGGAGCTCTATATCCAGTCAACAGTTCGTACATTAAATCTCACAGTAACCACAGTGCCAAAGCATGTGTATGAGCAGATGCACTGTCCTTGTAAATTATTACTTTTTCCGTTGCATTTTGGACTCCTAATCATTTAATTACTCATAGATATGGTCCGCTGCCGGCCAGTGTGGCCGAGCGGTTCTAGGCGCTTCAGTCTGGAACCGCGCGACCGCTACGGTCGCAGGCTTGAATCCTGCCTCGGGCATGGATATGTGTTATGTCCTTAGGTTGGTTAGTTTTAAGTAGTTCTAAGTTCTAGGGGACTGATGACCTCATATGTTAAGTCCCATAGTGCCCAGAGCCATTTGAACTATTTTTATGGTCCGCTAGTGCAGCGCAGTATTGGCCAGTTATTGTTCTACCCGTTGCGTGTTAATCAGTGATGGAAATCACATTTACTTCCCACGAAACTCTGGCTACAATTTTTTTTTTTTGCTAATAAAATCGATTTGCATATTTAGATAATTTCACATACCACGTCGCATTCACAATTACGTACCCGCATACGAATGAGTTTTATTCCCTTGAGAACCGTCCAAACATTGGTTAGAATTTTATTTCCATTTTTTTCTTCCATTAGCATTTGACGAGTGCGACCGTCAGCTTTCACTAAGCTTTCTCTTTGTTCATTTGAGCGCAACATGTACAAAACTACTACTTTTGAAAGCCATAGAGTCAAACGTGAAGAAATTCACACTAGCTTTGCTGTTTTATCAGCCTTTATCAACTTAAAATATATTTCTTTCGTAACAATACCACAGCGTGCAGGACAAATTTTCACCGATCCCTTGTGTCTGTCGGCAGTTTTAGACGTAACTGGGTTCACTTTGCGCGGGAACCGTGTGGCATGTCGTTCTAACGTCGTACTTTCCCATTGGCTGCTGCAGACGTTTTCTCTGCATTTCGTGGTCAGGGCGGCTTTTGTTATGGCTGTACTGCTCGCGAAATGCTGGTGTTAGTGCTAAGAGACGGCATTCTGGGCGATATGAAAAACCTTTCATCCGATTTTTCGAAAAATATTAGATGAAAAAATTTGATTTTTGCTCATTTTATATTGTAATATCTTCACTCGATACATAATTGAATTTACTTTTGGTATCTATCATATTTATTGCACTATGTCAAATTAAGTTAAACATTGCAGTAGATTTTTAGGAATTTGCAAAGTTACGAAGGGGCTGCGTAAACTTTGCAAATGGTTGATTTTAGCTATACATTTAGTGACTGAGGTGCACGTTACGTGTCTTAATTTTATCTAAAACTGAGAGCAGAACCATATCTCACTTCGCTCTCGAATCACTGACTTTTATCTCCGACCTGCAGTAGCACGTGACACATCCATTCACATCCTAGTGCATCGCCATTCATGTTGTCAAAACAGTAGTCATGTGATCAGTGATGTTAAACCTGTGTCACGAGGCAAAACAGGTGCGTCGTTCTGGATCGATGAGCTTAGGCAGGTACTCTTATACACTACCCTGAGGAGTTGGAGATCACTGCCCATTTCTGACGCCATGGCCGGGTGTTGTGTGATGTCTTTAGGTTAGTTAGGTTTAAGTAGTTCTAAGTTCTAGGTCACTGATGACCATAGATATTAAGTCCCATAGTGCTCAAAGCCATTTGAACCATTTCTGATGCGACTTTGCACGCTATAATAGGGAATTCGCCAATGGCTCCTATTCTCCCATGGAGACGATCGTAGAGATGCTGGATGTAGTCCTGTGGAACGGCTTGCCATGCCATTTCCACCTGGCGCCTCAGTTGGACCAGCGTTCGTGCTGGACGTGCAGACCGCGTGAGACGACGCTTCATCCAGTCCCAAACATGCTCAATGGGGGACAGATCCGGAGATCTTGCTGGCCAGGGTAGTTGACTTACATCTTCTAGAGCACGTTGGGTGGCACGGGATACATGCGGACGTGCATTGTCCTGTTGGAACAGCAAGTTCCCTTGCCGGTCTAGGAATGGTAGAACGATGGGTTCGATGACGGTTTGGATGTACCGTGCACTATTCAGTGTCCCCTCGACGATCACCAGTGGTGTACGGCCAGTGTAGGAGATCGCTCCCCACACCATGATGCCGGGTGTTGGCCCTGTGTGCCTCGGTCGTATGCAGTCCTGATTGTGGCGCTCACCTGCACGGCGCCAAACACGCATACGACCATCATTGGCACCAAGGCAGAAGCGACTCTCATCGCTGAAGACGACACGTTTCCATTCGTCCCTCCATTCACGCCTGTCGCGACACCACTGGAGGCGGGCTGCACGATGTTGGGGCGTGAGCGGAAGACGGCCTAACGGTGTGCGGGACCGTAGCCCAGCTTCATGGAGACGGTTGCGAATGGTCCTCGCCGATACCCCAGGAGCAACAGTGTCCCTAATTTGCTGGGAAGTGGCGGTGCGGTCCCCTACGGCACTGCGTAGGATCCTACGGTCTTGGCGTGCATCCGTGCGTCGCTGCGGTCCGGTCCCAGGTCGACGGGCACGTGCACCTTCCGCCGAGCACTGGTGACAACAGCGATGTACTGTGGAGACCTCACGCCCCACGTGTTGAGCAATTCGGCGGTACGTCCACCTGGCCTCCCGCATGCCCACTATACGCCCTCGCTCAAAGTCCGTCAACTGCACATACGGTTCACGTCCACGCTGTCGCGGCATGCTACCAGTGTTAAAGACTGCGATGGAGCTCCGTATGCCACGGCAAACTGGCTGACACTGACGGCGGCGGTGCACAAATGCTGCGCAGCTAGCGCCATTCGACGGCCAACACCGCGGTTCCTGGTGTGTCCGCTGTGCCGTGCGTGTGATCATTGCTTGTACAGCCCTCTCGCAGTGTCCGGAGCAAGTATGGTGGGTCTGACACACCGGTGTCAATGTGTTCTTTTTTCCATTTCCAGGAGTGTATATCATATGAGTAAAGCCTTAACTTGTAGCGAGACGTGTAACAAAATTGAAACTAATCTGTTAAAATTTATTTTAGTGAAAGTGGATCTGTTACGTAGTGTGTGTTTTTAATGGTACATTTTTTGTTAGATGCTAAACTTTGGGCTTCCTGTTCTGCATGGTGCGCATAAATCTTAAAGTTGATGGTTTGCTTAACGCTAGCTATTGGCGACGAACTGCGAGAATGCATGGGGAAGTCTAATTGAGAGAATGCATGGAGAAGTCTAACAGCTAGAATTCTTAGAACATCATTCCATGTCTGAAACTTATTGGTATCACATAATCTTTCAGCTTTGATGCAAAACTGATTACTTTGTAACTAAATTAAAGAGAGAATGTTTTGTACCCTATTCGGCTCATCCAGGTCGCACTGGATAAAGCCGTGCAGAATGCTCTCGTAGCTATAGGACGTTTCGAAAACAGATCTGCAAAAGCTAACTACTAACGTACGCAAAGATGCAATGCATTCTCTAAAAATATTGCTCTCATTCTTAGTTAATATTTTTGATAATTGTTTTAAATAAATTGACAATTATTTAAGTCTTGGGATGTGGACAATGACTGAGTTAAATGAACTCAGTAGGAATGGCATTTCGTTTTACTTAATTAGACGGCCGCGGTGGCCGAGCGGTGCTAGGCGCTTCAATCCAGAACCGAGCGACTGCTACGGTCGTAGGTTCGAATCCTCCCTCGTTCATGGATGTGAGTGATGTCCTTAGGTTAGTTAGGTTTAAGTAGTTCTAAGTTCTAGGGGACTGATGACCTCCCATACTGCTCAGAGCCATTTGAACCATATTTTACTTCATTAATGAAACCACAAAAACAGTTAAGCTTTCTTTGAAATCACATAACTGTAATCGAAGAATTACAAAATTAAACTTCATATGCATATGTTACTCCCACTGCAGTTCTGTCTTAATACTTCACATCACAAGAGATTCATCGAGGTATGAGAGTGATGTAGTTTCTGCAGTTGAATACTTAGCTTAATAAAGTCCATTAGCGGATGTGTATCGCAGATTTGACTGGATGAAAACTTGGATCTCAGTATTTACCAACACACTGATGAATCCTTTTAAGGGCAGATATATTTTCCGTAAGCATCTACAAAGATGTTCACACATAAATTGTTTCCTACCAAAATCACTAGCAAAAAAGCAACTATTACAGAATTTCTGTCATCACATTGGTCATATTGCGACTAACTTCAAGTGCTTTGCACCGCTAAATATATATCCTATCTTAGCAACATTTAAAGTCAATAAATAATGAGTCATTATGGATACATTTCTAAATATTGTCCTTTTGACTTCTAAGTGGAAATTTGATTATGAAGTTACAATATCTGTACCTATCGTAAAATCATTATTTACATTTTGATTTCGCATTGTGTTTTATTCGTAACATTAATTGGGGTACAGTAAATAATGCCAAAACGGAGTTTCAGGGTAAAGCTGTGTATGATAATTTCATAATACCGAAACGATTGAACATCAATAGTGTTTGCACCAGAATCTTCTCGAACTGTTAATGAAAAAGTTAATTACAATAGATCAAATGATTACTGACATACATAAAGTGCACAAGTTACGTTAAATGCTTCAGCTGACTGATAAATGTTCAAAAAATCTATTTTTAGGTAAGCTGAAATTTACATATTTTTCTGATCAACTATTGATTAAATTACAACATAGATATTTGTCCTAACATTTATGTAGGAATGTAATAATCCAATTGCGAGGGTGGAATTATAAATTTTGCTAATATTTACGACAGTATCTTAATTCTCAACATCAGATTCTCTAATTAATTGTAACTTTCTGTTTATTACAGTTAAATGATCCAAAATAATGTTAGTAATGTTGATTCGGTATATAAGTGAAACATACAGTTTAATTTGCTGATAGAAATCAAGAGAAACAGTACTTTGTAACTAACATATACATAGTAATATACAATCCAGTAAATTCTTAGTGCTTTCATTAACTACCCTATAATTACTGCTATTACACAAATCCCCCAGCAGGACTTACATGTGTTTCATGGATGTGTGGCTGCTATATCCTTACTCTAAATGGTTCGATTACCAATCTTATATTACCATTCTGTTTAGCCACTGCTACTAATGGGCCGTTGTATTCACTAACACTTCTTTCAGGTATGTTTCAGTCTTCCATTCTCATTCATTCTGTTTCTACAGCTTGCCTCTTATATAACAGTACACCACAATGTTTGTAAAGAACTGGTTGTGTGGTTTTACTTTTGATGTTCGTTCATAGTTCTTTACCCTGAGACAGAGAACACGGATCAGGATTAATTTAAGAAAAATATGTGGAAGGTTAGCTCAACTTGGTGCTTCATTTGTAATTCCCAAAAAAATAACCTTATATACTAACAACTAAATCAAAAGCCAGCTGGCAGTAACCAAGAACCCTGTGAAATACTTACATGTAGTTAAGATTTTTTAGTTAAAAACTCACTGTATAAAGACATTTGCATTATACATGAACTTACAAACAGTACTCAAAAATGTCAACTGTGCAACACAGTGATGGCCCAAAGCAAACAGTTAATTGATTAACTGAACTCGTGGCGGCACTCTGTCCCCGCAACGATCACAGCTGTGGGCTGATGCAGCAACAGGAGTTGAATACAAGTTCAACAAATATTATAATAAAAAACGTGAAATGTGTACATCTCCACTGGTTATTCTGCTTTTTCTATAGTCAAGACGCGGCCAATCTGCCCAAGGCTATACACATATAAAACCGAAGCAATCGGAATACTTCACTGATTGGCCACAAGCACCTTCCACATAAGTCATGCTAAGCACATAAACTACCGGGTCCCTGAAACACAATTACAATGATTATGACGATTAAACCCCTAATTTTTTAAAGAAAGCGGAAACTCAGTGCTCAGTTTGCCCAAAGACTTTCATCACACGCCCACAAGGGCCTTACAATAACAGAAATACTCAGTCAGTTGCCGGCCGAAGTGGCCGTGCGGTTAAAGGCGCTGCAGTCTGGAACCGCAAGACCGCTACGGTCGCAGGTTCGAATCCTGCCTCGGGCATGGATGTTTGTGATGTCCTTAGGTTAGTTAGGTTAAACTAGTTCTAAGTTCTAGGGGACTAATGACCTCAGCAGTTGAGTCCCATAGTGCTCAGAGCCATTTGAACCATTTTTGAACTCAGTCAGTTAGGTCCTAATCGGGAGACGCTCCCCACCAGGGCATGATACAAAAAAAGCAACGAACTATTAAACGTGAGGCTGGAACGGGAGATCCGCAGAATCGCGCACGACCTGCCAACACTTTCGCCTAGTGCGTGACGGGAAAGCTGCCAAACCAGAAGGAAAACCATCTCTGCCCTGGACCATCATAACAGCAAAGTGTCAGCCGCTGGCGATTTAACGCTGTTAACATATATCAAACAATAAACAGCAAAACAGTTTGATAAAAATTGACATTCACTGTAATACTTAAATATGCACTTTAAAAATTCAGCATTTAAACTTCAGTATGGAAGCGGCCAGGGCATAACATTGCGGGTTAACCTTCCCGGAAATAACAAGAAACCATGTACATGGCCATTTAAAAGAATAATTACATAATAATTCAAACAAGATTTTAAAAATTCAAGGTATACTTTTGCTGGAGACTCTTAGGGGCTAATAGACACTGTAATTTGTGAAATGCACCAAATGGCAGATGGACAGTTAAACCGTACGCTCTAACGCGGAGTAAGAGGTCGTGCAAATAGAAGCAAGCACACAGACATGACATACGTGCGTACCTTTAGGCTGAGCGCACACAACTTTATTTACAGACCGAATCTGATAACTCGCCCCAGGAAGGGCCATGAGATCTACGACAAGGAGAAATTGCAATCAGTAGTATCGAACACTCAACAATAACAAACCATGACTTCAACTACAAGATTAACATTGCAAAATACTAGATAGGCAAACACATAAAATCTCCAGATTGAGACACAAATCCCCAAAGGGGTCACTGAATGGCATAAAGAAATTAAATTCCTGGCCAGCTCACACTGCAGTCTTTAAGTACAGTACTCACTAAACAGTATTGATGGATAATTTCAAACAAATGCCAAGGAGGCCAATAGCTTCAGGACTCCAGTTAGGCACCGGATAATACTGCCCTTTGCAAGTTGTTCAGTATATCACGGCGTATTTAGCACACCACGATTGACTGATGCACGTTGTTAACAGGTTGTACGGAACGAGAGCCGCTCCTAGCCCACTAAACTCGCCGATAACAACAGTGAACGCTGCAGGGCTCCCATAGCCCAACGGTTAACTGTGTTTACTCACTGCAATCGCCAGGACGCCCAGTGCACGGGCACACCCGTCCAACTCCGTGCCCGACACACCATCCCCCACTACACAGTCCCAGAGGGAACACATAGCCCAGTAAAGATTAAACGACGAGAGCCAGAGTCGTGGAACGTACCCACAAGTGGTCCGAGTAGGATCACGAGAGTACCATCACGGAGGCCGCCACGGCTAAACGCTCCCAGGTCTTTCGTCGAAGTCTTAAAGTCACAATAATGTTTCCTCTTTTCAGATTTCTGATCATTACTTAATCTGCCTGGATCCTGTAATTTTGACTCTACAATGGCACCATAATCCTCATCATTATAATCTTCCTCTACCTCTTTTTCACAATATTATCTGTCCTCAGCGAAATTAACCTCTCTAATTTGTATACAGGTTTTTATAAATCATTCAGTGAGAGAACACATTCCAGATTCGTCAGTGAGCAAGAGTTTCTTTCCTTGCCTATCAAATCCTGCATTTATTTTAACTATTCAGTTCATGCCAAGCAGGACCTTTTCGTTAAGGTCTGGCACTACAAAGCAACGTTTTGTAAACTGTACGTTATTGATTGTGAAGGACAGAAACACCTGTCTGTTGATAATCAAACAATGGAAAATCCCGGATGGAATGTAACAATACCAGAGAAAGAAAGTTACCACTCACCATATAGCGGAGATGCTGAGTCGCGATAGGCGCAATAAAAATATTCACACAATCATAGCTTTCGGCCATTAATGCCTTTGTCAGCAGTAGACACACATACAAACAAGCACACACACACTCACGCAAACGCAACTTGCACACACGTCTGCTGTCTCAGAGAGCAGAAGCTACACCCTCAGCTCTCTCAGACTGCAGACGTGTGTGCAAGTTGCGTTTGCGTGTGTGTGTGTGTGTGTGTGTGTGTGTGTGTGTATGTGTGTGTGGTGAATCTTTTTATTGTGCCTATGACTCAGCATCTCCGCTATATGGTGAGTGGCAACTTCCCTACTCTAGTATTGTCTGTCGATAATCTTATTCTACCACTGGCACCTCTCATCTTAATTCCAATGACATGCAACTCTCCAAAGTCCACATTCTGTCTTATTTTGCCTCTAATTTTACTAGAAATAGCATAAGTATGGCTTCGTGTGTCCAGCAGGTTATACCCTTCCGAACATTCGGTTTTGATTTGAAGATAAGGACTACCATATGTTTCAGTTCCCTTGTCATCTTGATCCCCATACAAAAGATAGTTTAATAAAAAACCTGATTCCTCACGACTTTTCCCCTTTCTGGGTGGGGGGACTGATGACCTTCGCTGTTTAGCCCCCTTAAACATCCCAACAACCACCACCACCTTTCTGGGTGGATATTTTTCATTGGCATACCAGGTTCCTGAATGACTGACATGGTTTCATGCTGGTCTAAGATTTCTTGCTTATTAGGAAGTGATTAATGACAAATTTCCTTCGATTTAATTTTTACCTCTTTATTAAGATCACTGTATTTTCCCAAACCGGCTTTTAATACTGCATCAGTTACTTTCTTTTGACAAATAGCTCCCCTGTCCTCTAATGTTTCTCCAAGCTTCACTGGCACACTCTGATTGTCATGATAAATAGTTCCTGATTTTCCTCCATGGCTACCAACATCAATTACGTCCTCTTTGGCTTTCACAAAAATCATCCCAAATAATACACCATCGGATTCTCTTATATCATCGTAATCATCAACAAAATCACCATCACTTGTCCCCTTAAACACTGCCTCATCATCATCAACAACAAAATCCTCAACATCACAACTGTTCTTAAACTCTGAATCATCACCATCCCCACCACTAACTTGAAGAGCTATAGCATCATCTGTGTTTGCCACTAAATTATCATAAACCACTTCAGCGTGAATATCAGACTTGTTAGCAACAATACCAGTGTTAACATAATGACTTTTAGCAAGATTTCAGTACTGTTCGATAACCCGTTCAACCAAAATTCATCGTAATTTTTATCTACAATATTCTCTGTAAATGATCCAGAAATGTCAAATGATTCCAATAAACTTGCAACAGTATTTGCCAGAATTAAACATCACATCAACTCCAGAGCGGCGAACAAGATAAAACGCAGAGCCATCATGGCACTGGTGAGAGAGAGGATTCGAGATATGCGCCACAGGTTAGATGTTGTCTCCAACAAGCTGTAACACATTCATCTGTACATGGCAGCCTCCTTAACAAGAGAAGATTGGGATTGGGTGGACCGTGCCTCCTGGTCTTTAGCTGAGTGTGCTAGAAGGAATGCCTCATCTTGCCAATCTGCAAAGTTTGACCGCATGAGTAAGAAAGCACAGCAGATGGAAGAGACACGCACTGTGACGAATCTGAGTGGCATACAGTTTGATGATACAACTTTAAAGGTACTCAGCAAGGGTCTCAACTTTGCTACGACCCCTAGAAACGTACCCATTTCAGGTTTCGTCATTGCAGTAGAGCAAGTTGCAGCCACACTTCCACCTAATGTGGCAGAGGAAGTCCGCCGAGAGACCTGCAGGGCCTTCACCAAGGCCACGCCGCCGAAATCGAACATCACAACCGAGGAGATGCTTGCACTCAAGAAACTACGGGAAGACAAAAGCATTGTGGTACTGCCAGCAGACAAAGGGAACTCCACTGTCATCTTGCAGCGAGTGGATTATGATGAGAAAGTACGCCAACTTCTGGAGGACCCTGCATACAGAATTCTGGAGTGTGACCCCATGGACAAGATGGCCAAGAAGACTAGTGCTCTCTTGAAGGAAACACGGATGCCCGATAAGATCATCAGACAACTGCGGGAAAAAGCGCCAGTGCCACCTAGACTGTATGGTCTGCCTAAAATACACAAGGAGGGCGTGCCCCTACGTCCTATTGTCAGTAATATTGGGGCACCTACGTACACAACAGCCAAGTACTTGAAAGGTCTCCTGTCTCCATATGTGGGGAAATGTATTCACCACATCCGCAACTCAGAAGATTTCCTGCAACGCCTCAAGCAACTGCACATCACAGATTCGGACATTATGGTTAGTTTTGATGTGGTATCGCTGTTCACCAGGGTCCCACTGAAGGACTCACTAGAACTGATTGCAGAGAAATTTGACGGTGCTCTTTTGGACCTGTTCAGTCATACACTGACATCCACGTATATCCTGTACAGAATCCAATATTACGAGCAAACTGAAGGTGTAGCTATGGGCAGCCCACTGTCCCCTGTGGTTGCCAACATGTTTATGGAGAGTTTTGAGGAGAGGGCATTGGAGACAGCCATATTTAAACCCACATGCTTCTTTAGGTATGTGGATGACACCTTCGTGATCTGGCCACATGGGATGGACACGCTTGTAACACTACCGCCCTACTCGGACGTAGGTTAGCTATATAAAGCCTGTACTGTAATAAGTTCACGGGCTTCACCTTATGAACAAGGATTTTAGTACATTAGTTGACTGCGTGTACCTAATGGAAGCAAGATCGGACTTATATTCAGTCAATAACTACAGTGATGCGTCAAGCAAATGTAAAGTATAATTACTCTTTCGCACGGACAAGAAGTACACACAGTAGATGCTACCTGTAATTAACAATTCGGTCGCCAGCCTACTTAGGCAATTAGTGAGTCTTTCCTTGTACAAGTGGGTGCATGTACAAGCATAGTAACACGTAGCAATGATGCGTTATATGGCAAAGTTTGGAACCCGAAAAATCCACTGAACTAAAGTTTTCTCTTTTTTGGTACTAATTTGTACGAGCTACATTTACACAACACCACACAGTAATGATTACTACGAACTGCATTTTGTATGTTGAGCAGACTAAAATCGGGCATAGATTGCCCTAGCGTCAACAATCTTAAAAGTACACACACAATATCACTATGAATAATGGAAAAACTCTAATACATTTAGGATTAATATAGAATTTAGCTTTACTGGTCAAATTTGATCAGTACACATCAAGGTTTGAACGAATGAACAAGAGCAAAGGGGGGGGCCCTGAAACTGTTATAGTCGTTATACTGAAACTATCTAGTACTGAAGGCAAATTAACATACAAATTTATCAATCTCTGGATAACTACTCTTTTGTCTTACTTCTGAATAATTTAACTGTCATTATTTCTGTCTCAAATTAATTAAATAACATCGCTAACTCAATCCAACAAAAACTCTTTTGTTCTTTACCAATATTTGCAACAGCACACGGAACTATAGATTCCTTTACGGCATAGATTAATCTGCTGATAATTTTCATTAACACAAACATTAAACTTTCAGTTTAGGATACTCGGATTGCACAATACGAGGTAAGGATCCTGTCTAGGTCAGTGATCAGGATAAGTCATGGTTAAAGCAATTCTGGTGAAAGTCACGTTATTATTGAACCATTAGAAACAGTTTCGACGCTGGTCCACACAGATACACTTCTAAAGATGAAATAAATGTTTGACCTGTGCAAGTCGGTGCGGCGGTTGGCGGGCAGCGAGATAGCGGGCAGCACGGCACACATGCAAGCACGGCTAAGGCTCACACAACATCGGCACTTTCCATCTTCTTAGCGTCGTAATCTTTCCAATTTTGTGCCTCAGAATATAGCCATGCCAAGTAGTCGTCGGAATCGGTTCATCCGAGGCTCAATGGAATCCACTTTTCCTGGGTAGCCTCCTCGGTACAGTACGTGTACTTCCGACTGTCGCTCGCCTCCGACTGTAATACTGTCTTACTGAGCCCGTTGTGCCGAACCGCGCCCAGTGTGCGTTTTCCCGCCTCGCCTGCCTCCACCTTTTCCCGCTCCCCTACAGGTAGGGTATTCACCACAGGTTTTCTACTACACATATCCTAATGCATTACCTACGTATGGACCAAGTGTATAAATTACAATTTTCACATCTTACAATAGTATTTAACATTAAATACACTTTCCTTAGATTACCACATTATTTGAAATCTAACATAAATAATATTCGTTTCAAAAGTTACTCACAGTTTCTTTAACATGACACGAAAAGAATCGAAAAAGAAATTCAACACATTGCTATTATTAATTTATCTAAATTCATAAAGAAAAAAGTTCTTCTACGTATAATTCTCGTTACACATGCCCCTGTTTCCAGAAAATTTTCTTAAGTCCAAATTTTATGGGAACACTAAATCTTACAATTATACAGTGGTTCTGAATTTTTAGTTAACTGTCCAAAAAGATTTACACTACATATTTCCTTTTGCTCACTGTATATAGGTTTACACTTTTTTAATACTTCAAGAATACTGACTTGTCATTTACTCAAGTGCCTTTCGCACAGTCCAACTTCCCATCACAATCTCACTAAAGTAGCAATTTACTTATTTTTTCTAAATTTCTCAAAGAACTAATTTAAAATTCTGAAATACAAACATATAACTACAAAAACAATTTCATATTTTGTATACAATATAAGATAATTTGTCGCTGCTTGCTTTGAATAGCAGTCCATTTTCTTACTTACTAAACAAAACACACACACATATATTCAAAAAATTAATTACACATATTTGCTGCCTATTATGCGGATTTGGGCAGTCCTTTTCACTTCATATTGGGACATCTCCTGGATCATATTTACAATTTTCCATCGATTATTTGTCTGCCCTCATTAGTATTTGGTAGTCCTTCATATTATGGTTCATACACTGCCCATTTTCATTTTTGACAGTCCCATCTTTTATCTGGCTGATAGCATTTATCCTTTCTTTTCAGTCCTTTTCTCCATACATTTTTACAGTTACAGTGCAATTGGTAATCTGAAACTCACATAACTACATTAGCACACTTTCAAGGGTATACAGACATTTACAAAGATTAGATACATTTTGGATAACTTGGGTTCAGCATAAGATACAACACATTTACTCGTTCCTAGGTACATATAGTTTCAGGTCCACAATATTTCTTACGCCTAAAGGTCTTTTGGATTTTGGGTAGATCAGGTAGTAAGCATTGTCGTGTGGAATATTCTGTATTAGATATGGTCCATTATAAATATATTTAAATTTTGAAATTTCACGGTTTAGTTCACTAGACTTTTCGTGGGTTTTTAAAAGAACATAATCTCCAATTTTAAATTTTGAAACCTTTAAATTTTTATTGTGTCTTTTAGATCTAGATTCAGCCTTTTGCTTTGCCCTTTTTATCACCAACTCTTTCTTTTGATCCAATCCCAAACTTGTACAAGGTGGAAACTCTAGTTTTTCTTCAATTAAACTTTTACTACTTCTGCCTAACAAAATTTCTTCCGGTGGAAATCCTGTAGTTTCATGATGCAGTGTGTTCATGACATTCTCAAAATCCGATATAAACCTGCCCCAGGCTCTATGATTGTGACTGCAGTATGTTCTACACAATCTCCCGATTTCTCGCATGTACCTTTCAACCGGGTTGCTTGCAGGATGGTAAGCTGAGATATACTTAACCTCCACATCATTTCTCTCCATTCCTTCTTTCCAAATTTTGGATATGAACTGGGGTCCATTGTCAGATAGTACTGCTTTGGGTTTCCCGATGGTCCTGAAGTATTCGACCATCCTATTAAATACAGCTTTTGCTGTTGCTTTTTTCAAGGGGTATAATTTCACAAATTTTGATAATACTTCCAATATCACCAAAATATACGCACAATTTCCCGAAGTCTTCGGGAGGGGACCATATAAATCTACCGATAATAAGTCTAGGGTGTCTTCAGGCAATGTACTTTGCATTGGTCCCTTACTAGTTTTGTTCGGCACTTTGGCTTTCTGACAGACATGACATGGCTTAATTCGTTCCTTTACCTTCTTACTGACACTACCAACAATCACTACTACATTATTCAATTTATCCAAACATTTCTTTGGCCCACTATGCCCCAATGCTAAATGAAAATAATCTATGACCTCGGTATCAAACTGGTGTGGCCAACACACTCTCCATTCCTCAGTGGCTAAATCTTTCCTCCTATATAAAATGCCTTTAAATATTTTGTAATATTTCTTAATTTGAGGATGCTGTACACTGTCAAAATTTACCTTCACTGATTTCCAGGTTGAATCCTCATTCTGATGGTATCTCATATTTTTACATATCTGCTCCATTTTCCTCTTTCCTGAAACCTCTTTCATATACCTTATCTGAAAAGTACCCTCTTCACCATTTTCATTTGGCACTTCACTCATACCATTATACAATCGAGATAAAGCATCTGCCACATAATTCTCAGTACCTTTAACATAGTAAATATCGTAATCAAATTGTTGTAGGTACAAAGCCCAACGAGTCAGCCTACCATTAAGTAAACGGCAATCTTTAAGAAAAGTTAAAGCTTTGTGGTCAGTATGTATAATGAGCTTATGGCCCCACAGATAATTTCTAAATTTCTTTAGCCCCCATATAATGGCTAAAGCTTCCTTTTCCGAAATAGTGTAGTTCCTCTCGTATTTTGTTAGAGTTCTACTTGCAAATGCGATAGTCCTGTGTTCGATTTCTTTATCATTACAGATTTCTTGGAAAACTTCTATACCAATTCCATAAGCACTGCTGTCAGTACTCATATGGAAAGGTTCTAATAGTATGGGGTGATGCAAAACATTGTCATTCAAAAGTTCGTTCTTCAATTTTTCAAAATCTCTCATGCACCCTTCAGTCCACACAAAAGCACTATTTTTCTTAAGTAAATTATTCAGATGAGGACTATTAAAAACTTGCCCCATGACGAACTTTCTATAGAACCCACATAAACCTAAAAAGGCTTTCAACTGTTTTCTATTTCTAGGAGCCGGACATCCTGATATTGCACTTAACTTTTCCAGATCCTTGCCAATGCCGTTTGTGGTAATAATGTGCCCCAGAAACTTTATTTCCGATTTCACAAATTCACATTTCTTCCACTTAAGCGTCATGCCCCCTGCTTGTAGAGCACCAAAAACTTTCCGCAACAACTCGCAATGCTCTTGCCATGTTTCTGTAGCAATCAGTAAATCGTCGACATAAATGGTTAGCCGGGAACTCAGTTCTCTTCCTAACACAAAGTCCAGTGCCCTAATAAATACTGCCACAGAAGTGCTAAGCCCAAACGGCACTACTTTATACCGATAGCATTTCCCGGCGAATAGAAAAGCGGTATATTTACGGGATTCTTTACTTAAAGGGATTTGCCAGTATCCGGCTGTCATATCCAGACTGGTTAAATACTTCACGTTATAAAATTTTTGGAGCATTTCGTCCAGATTTTCAGGTCTGTCTATTTCCTTCTTTACAATTTTGTTCAAAGTCCTGGCGTCGATAACTACTCTCACTCCCCCATCCCTTTTGTTCAGTATGATAAGGGGACTATTATACTCGCTGCTACTTCGTTCGATTACCCCCCACTCTATCATTTTATCTATTTCCACTTGAACAGCCTGCCTCTTTGATATGGGTATCGAAAACGGTCTTACGAAGAAAGGTTTATGCTCTATGGTCTCAATCTGGTATTCAAAATTCTTAACTAGGCCAGGTTTGTCCGAAAATACGGGGTGGTTACTATCTAAAATTTCAAGTAATTCTGCTTTCTGTTCGGGAGATATTCCCTCTAAATTTTCCACCATTACTTTAAATTCCTGCCCCTGCTTGTCACTCTCACTTAATATTCTCTGGACATGGTACACCTCGTACTTGCTTGTCAACCCATCATTCCCTTGGTCGATCTCCAACAACAAAGAATCGATTTCTGAATCAAACACTTTCCCATGTTCCTCCAAAATTAATTCCAAATTCCTAAATGTACTATTTATTTTGATCACTCCCTGGCTACAGTCAATAATAACCTTTTCTTTATCCAACCAATCTATCCCCAAAATCATTTCAGTACTCAAGTTTGGCACAACCAAAAAATCGTGTTCAAAGTTTTGTCCTTTTATACTAAATTCAACCAAAATCTGGTTCTTTACCGGCTTACTAGCCTTACCAGTTGCACCAACAATTTTTACACCTGTCACTGACATAATTACTAGCCCAGGCTTATCACAAATATGTTCGAAAAATGACTGAGAAACTGCACTTATCTGAGACCCAGTATCAAGAAGTACTTGCAATTCCACGTTATAAATTTCAATTGGTATTATAGTTTGTTTAACCGTCGAATGTTTTTCATTACCGTGGTCTTCCTTGAGCAAATCCGGGTCGACAATAACATCGTCCCAAGATATGCTTTTAACATTCATTTCACATATATCTGGCGGTTTCTTGGGTTCCGGAAGTTCAAAGTTATTAATTACCTGAACTCTTTGCGAAATAAACCCTGAGTCGTCTGGTGGTTCTTTCTTTCTTTGTTCTGTTTCAACGTCTGGATTTTGTTTTGATACGTCGTCTTCGTTAGGTACAATATCGCAATTAACTGCGTCCCCTTTATTTTCACTGATTTTCTCATATCCTCTTTCAGTAAAAGTATATTCATTTTCCTTTACCCCTGAAAATTCATCTTCACTAGAGTCATCACTACTCTCTTCCTCAACATCAGATTCACTTAAGTACGCTACTTTTGCACAATAGGGAGCGTTAGTACATTCATTTTCGTCTGTATTTGCGTATTTTTCATCATCTGAACTATCGTCGGAATCCGACCATTCCGGATCGCTTTCAGGTTCTAACATAAAAGCTTTTCTGAGACAGGCACTAAGTTCTTCCTCTGTATTGTCGTCAGGTTTAGATTTTAATTCAATCTCCTCTTTTGGCAAAACGGCCTCATCCTCTGCTTCACTCACATCCACTGTGACTTCATATTCGGTGTAATCCTCGTGGACTTTAATTACTTTCAGGTAATCATCTACCCCTTCTACACGGTGCCTCTCGGTAGCAGCTCGTACTATTGGCGGACTGCTAGCAGGAGTTATTTCTTCGTCAATGCTGAGGATTTCATCCTCCAAATCCTTCCTATCATTAACCTTCCTCCTATCGGCGGCACGCGTACTTTGCGCGGCGCTATTTATTCTCCCCTCTTCAATTTTGGGCCACGTCACTTTATGGACGTCCCTACTATCTCTCTTTCCACCAACTAATCTCTCCGCCTCATACTCCCTTTTAAAATCCTCCCACTCACATTGCTTTAGGCCCTTGTACAGATCATCGATCTGCACACGCCAATCAGTAACTTCTGCTAATTCATTATCGCCTTTTACCTCATTGCAAACACTGCTAACCGCACCTCTCTGTGTACTCACAGACTCATTTATTGTTTCCTTTGCCACGGAATTATTACTCGTAAAATTTTCATTAGCTCTGACTGCTACGTTCGTACCTACTGCTGCCGTATTGCTAGCGGCTTCTTTCCGAACAGATGTTCGGCTAGGCTGGGCCGTTGCCCTCTGATGCTCCACTCGCCTGTTAACATGTAGCGCTCTGTGCGGCAGCGATGATTCATTCTGGCTCGCACCTGACGCTTGTTTCGCCACAACACGTCGCAGCGTTCCATGCTCGTCCCTAGCCTGTCTCATTACATTACGGTCGGTCCGGTATCTTTTCTTGAATCGGGGCCGGTATGTATTGTCCGCTTCCGTTTGGCCCGCAACGTTCGCGGAAATTAGTTTCCCGCGTCGTTATTGTTTTGCGCGGTATACCCTCTACCGCGACCTGGATTATTTCCTCTGCCTCTTCCTCTGCCTCTTCCTCTCTGTATTACATTGACGCGAAATCCATCGCCGTCGTTTCGTTCGTCATTGTGTCGGTTATTACGGTTACCAAAATTTTGATAATTGGCACGACTTTCGCGCCAATGGTCTTCATCTTCGACCCTTTCTAGAAATGCTTGGAAGCTACGATGATTGCTTCCTACGTACCTCTTGGAATCCTTCGGAAGCTTTTTATATAGCTCCCAGATAATTTCTGACTCTGATCTTCGACCTTTTAAATGCGTCAGTTTCCGGTACCAATGCTCGCAGAAATCTTTCAAAGAATTCCTGCCCCTGTTATCATGCTGTTTGGCCATGATGAACTCCCGCCATAAATGGTCCTGCTTTTGTTCAGACCAATATTCTTCCGTAAATCTTTGCCTAAATTCTTCGAACGTCATTCGTTCGGTATTTAAATTTATTCCCCAGCGCTTAGCGTCACCTGCTAAGGCGCTAATTACAACGTTTATCTTTTCCTGATCAGACAAGTGCTCAGGAAATACTCTCACGCAATTTTTAATAAAATCTAACGGATGCCACCCGTTATGTTTCTTGGCTGGATCGAAGCGTTCCTCGCCTTCTAATAGCTTCGTAATTGGTGTGCCATTATAGACAACACCAGGCCTATCTTTAATTTTGCTCTCCAGATCGAAAATTTTGCCCTGAATTTTCGTAGTATTTTGTTCACAATTTTGAATACATCCGGTTACTTTTTTACTTAAATCCCTTTCAGTGTCTAAAACTACCTTTTTCACTTGTGATATCCCGTGTTGACATTTGTTTACGATCTCAGTTTTGAGACCGAAAACTTTTTCGTCTACCTTAGTTTCAACCAGAGGTTCTACTTTCTCTTGGATGTTGAGAATTTCAACATCGAATCTACTATTAATGTTTCCAATTTCCTCCTGCATAGTATCCATATTTTTGTTAATGGTATCAATTTCAAATTTCAGAGTATTTACCACAGAACTTAAATTACCCACTTTTTGTTCTACCTGTTCTATTTGTTTACTAATTTTAATTCCCTGTCCTTCGACCTGTGCTTTAATTTGATCCACCTGTGTTTTGAGCTGCTCTGCAACGTGTGTTTTGAGCTGCTCGTTCTGTGTTTTGAGTTGCTCGTCAACGTGTGTTTTAAGCTGATTAACCTGATTGCCGACTTGTTTTTGAAGTTGCTCATTTTGTGTTTTGAGTTGCTCGTCAACGTGTGTTTTGAGCTGATTAACCTGACTACCGACTTGTTTTTGGAGCTGATCATTCTGTCCCGCAATTTGTTTGGTTAATTGTTCAAATAAGTCGTTCATACTTAAAATTATTATACTGTTTTGTTCTACAGGATCGATGTGTTCCGATTCTACTTCAGAAGTTTCTTTCGGTTCTTTCTTTATCTGTGGTGAATCAAATATGTCAGTGGATTCGTTCACATACCCACTATCATCTACAAAGTCACCCTCTGCTTCCTGTTTTGTCCCTTGCTGTGTCCGAGGCGATCTCAACCTTTCAATCTGTTCATTGACGTGTTCGTGGTATTGTATGTACGCCAACTGTCTTTCGCTAACGCCATCTGTTATCTGGCCGCGTAAACTCCGGCTACTGCCAGCCGCATTCTCCATTTCGCTCGGCGCACCTACCCCGTCTACGTTTCTGTCCATACTAAATGCCAACTACACCACACTATTATACTTGGCTCACACTGCAGTTTCTTTTACTGACCTTTATTGCTATTCGTGCCACTGAACATCCACTGTTCGATCTTTACATTAATTTGTAACCGACAATAGATGGACGTCCTGTCACCGGGAAGCCACTTGTAACACTACCGCCCTACTCGGACGTAGGTTAGCTATATAAAGCCTGTACTGTAATAAGTTCACGGGCTTCACCTTATGAACAAGGATTTTAGTACATTAGTTGACCGCGTGTACCTAATGGAAGCAAGATCGGACTTATATTCAGTCAATAACTACAGTGATGCGTCAAGCAAATGTAAAGTATAATTACTCTTTCGCACGGACAAGAAGTACACACAGTAGATGCTACCTGTAATTAACAATTCGGTCGCCAGCCTACTTAGGCAATTAGTGAGTCTTTCCTTGTACAAGTGGGTGCATGTACAAGCATAGTAACACATAGCAATGATGCGTTATATGGCAAAGTTTGGAACCCGAAAAATCCACTGAACTAAAGTTTTCTCTTTTTTGGTACTAATTTGTACGAGCTACATTTACACAACACCACACAGTAATGATTACTACGAACTGCATTTTGTATGTTGAGCAGACTAAAATCGGGCATAGATTGCCCTAGCGTCAACAATCTTAAAAGTACACACACAATATCACTATGAATAATGGAAAAACTCTAATACATTTAGGATTAATATAGAATTTAGCTTTACTGGTCAAATTTGATCAGTACACATCAAGGTTTGAACGAATGAACAAGAGCAAAGGGGGGGGGCCCTGAAACTGTTATAGTCGTTATACTGAAACTATCTAGTACTGAAGGCAAATTAACATACAAATTTATCAATCTCTGGATAACTACTCTTTTGTCTTACTTCTGAATAATTTAACTGTCATTATTTCTGTCTCAAATTAATTAAATAACATCGCTAACTCAATCCAACAAAAACTCTTTTGTTCTTTACCAATATTTGCAACAGCACACGGAACTATAGATTCCTTTACGGCATAGATTAATCTGCTGATAATTTTCATTAACACAAACATTAAACTTTCAGTTTAGGATACTCGGATTGCACAATACGAGGTAAGGATCCTGTCTAGGTCAGTGATCAGGATAAGTCATGGTTAAAGCAATTCTGGTGAAAGTCACGTTATTATTGAACCATTAGAAACAGTTTCGACGCTGGTCCACACAGATACACTTCTAAAGATGAAATAAATGTTTGACCTGTGCAAGTCGGTGCGGCGGTTGGCGGGCAGCGAGATAGCGGGCAGCACGGCACACATGCAAGCACGGCTAAGGCTCACACAACATCGGCACTTTCCATCTTCTTAGCGTCGTAATCTTTCCAATTTTGTGCCTCAGAATATAGCCATGCCAAGTAGTCGTCGGAATCGGTTCATCCGAGGCTCAATGGAATCCACTTTTCCTGGGTAGCCTCCTCGGTACAGTACGTGTACTTCCGACTATCGCTCGCCTCCGACTGTAATACTGTCTTACTGAGCCCGTTGTGCCGAACCGCGCCCAGTGTGCGTTTTCCCGCCTCGCCTGCCTCCACCTTTTCCCGCTCCCCTACAGGTAGGGTATTCACCACAGGTTTTCTACTACACATATCCTAATGCATTACCTACGTATGGACCAAGTGTATAAATTACAATTTTCACATCTTACAATAGTATTTAACATTAAATACACTTTCCTTAGATTACCACATTATTTGAAATCTAACATAAATAATATTCGTTTCAAAAGTTACTCACAGTTTCTTTAACATGACACGAAAAGAATCGAAAAAGAAATTCAACACATTGCTATTATTAATTTATCTAAATTCATAAAGAAAAAAGTTCTTCTACGTATAATTCTCGTTACACGCTCATTGAGTTTCTTGAACATCTTAACTCATGCCACCCTAATATCAAGTTCACCATGGAACTGGAGAAGAATGGCCAGCTGCCATTTCTGGATGTACTAGTCCAGAGGAAAGCAGATGGATCAATTGGCCACACTGTGTACCGAAAACCAACACACACTGATTTCTATCTGCAGGTCAGCAGCTGTCACCACCCTGCACAGAAGAATGGGGTTCTGAAGACTTTGGTCCACAGAGCACGTGCCCTGTCAGACCAAGATAATCTACCTATAGAGATAGAACGTCTCAAAACAGTTTTCTCCAAGAATGGATACACGGACAGACAAATTGAGAGGGCACTCCAACCAGCCACTATACCACAGGTTCCTGAAGAAGACCAAGATGAAGCAAAGAAGGTGGCATATCTGCCCTATGCTGGCTCTATTTCTGCCAGAATCGGTAGGATCCTGCGTAAACACCATATCAAGTGTGTTTTCTGTCCATCCAACAAGATCGGGGGGCTGCTGGGGAGTGTCAAAGACGACCTGGGGTTACGAAAACCAGGGATTTACAATATACCTTGTCAATATGGCATGTCCTACATTGGCCAGACGACAAGAACTGTGGAGATCAGGTGCAAAGAACATCAGAGGCACACTAGATTAAGACAGGTGACCAAGTCAGCCATTGCTGAACACTGTCTAGCACTAGATCATGGCATGAAGTATGAGGATATCAAGATTCTAGCACAAACACCCAGATTTTGGGACGGTGTTATAAGAGAATCGATAGAAATGAAAATGGCTGACGATCTTATGAACCGTGGCACAGGGTACCAGCTGAGCAGAGCCTGGGATCCGGTTCTGGAATTGTTAAAGGAGCAATGGGGCCAGATGCAACACTACACAAACAGCAGAACCAGAGACATGGAGATGGAAAACGAGCCCCTGTCGGACTGCCAGGCGCACCAGACCGAAGATGGAACACCCAGAAGTGGGACTGGTGGGCGCTGACCGCAGAGGAAACATCCCGAGCCACAGCGGACGAAAAACGGAGCGGCAACACTCCAACAGGTCGTGGTGAGCGGGCGCGGACCGCAGGGGGAACGCTTGGTGCCCCAGACCGTAGATGAAACACCCAGGAGCGGGTTTGGTGGGCGCGGACCGCAGAGGGAACACCTAGAACCGCAGCGGACGGAAAACGGAGCAGCAACGCTCCAGTAGGTCGCAGGGAATGGGCGCGGACCACAGAGGAAGCGCCTGCAGCCGTTGGTGGAGGGGGCATAAATACTGGACCAGGTCCACTCGAGGAGCAGACTCATGTCGCACCTGATGAAGGTCACGAGCTACGTGACCGAAATATCGTGCAAGCACGACGCTGATATCCGGCAGAACACCCGACAACCCAAGATGTCAAACTTGCAATACTTGCTCTTTCTATTAGTACTTCCTTCTCAGATTCCGTTCTGTTATTCTGTACACTTCCAGTATTACCTCTAATTGTCTGCCAGAGCTGTATGTTGAAATTAACGTTATTTACCTGGTGTGATCCGCTCTTATTCCTCTGAAACTTGGATAAGTCACAATTCTGCCTACTAAACACGGGTTTCTGCTTGTTATTTGGTCTAGTTCAGTTATTACTTGCCTGATTTGTGTATAAGGCTCTCGCACAAAACTGCCCGGCCCTCAGTGGGACGTCTATCAGTTTAAATTCGTAAGTTTATCGTCATGTGGTCCATGATTCTCATTCCTTTTGTTATCATTCCACCGTCTGCTCCGATTTAGGTGATCATGACTACAGTTCATGTTTTTGTCATTGGGGTTGCAATTACGCCTATTCGTAATTGCCCTCTGTTAAAATTCGGGTCTCGCCCACAGGTCCCTTCCAAAAGCTCTGTCTAACTGCGTATTTAAAAAAGTGTTCGATGGACTCGTCTGGCCCATAGACAAAACCCCACTAAACTCTTTTCGGTAACTTGCGTTTTAGGGCGTCAATAATATTGTCAAATCATTTGAAAGTTGGTCTAAATAAATTAGTTTGTGTATCTCTTTTTCGCAAAATGCTTTCATATTTCCCTCTCTTCCTTTATAGATCGGAAGATTCAGAAATTCCTTTTGATTCTATCTTGCTCATTTTCTGACCAAAATTTTCACAAAAAATTTCTTTCGAAGGTTTCAAAGGTTATGTAACATCTGACATTTTGGCTGGCCAACGAAACTCTTCGCCATCTAGAAACTTTTTAACATATTTGTATTTGAATGATTCTGTCACATCAAAAGTGAAATTTTCTTTAAATTATTAGATAAAATCTTAGGGGTGCAACATCCTATCGCCAGGGAAAATTTTCAAAGATAAATTACCTAATCCCCCATCACAACTACATTAAAGTTTTTCTGCAGAATATCTTCCTGAAGGTTATCTAACCTTCTGCTAAATTTTTGTACACCAATTTGCAAATATCTGTGCTGTCATGTACATTCTTTTCTATATCGCAAACACTCTACAATCTCTACGAAAAATCGTTTGCTATGAAAGAAGTCTACTCCAGGTTTGGAATTTTCTGTCACTACAAATGATTTAATATTTTGAAATTTCTTATCATTTTTGGAAAGTGCAAGTTCCACATTTGTTTCGACTTTCCCATTTCGGGTCGCTACATTTTCCATACAATTATCAAGATGATTTAAACCAAATTAAAATGCAGACTCGATAGTTGTGACTACACTTCGTAATTCTTTAATTCACGAGCTGTTGGCTGATATTTCCTCTTTGAGATTTGATAGCTATCGTACTAATTGCTGTCCGAGTTGAGCCTGTGTGCTTTTGATTTTCGAATTAACCACACTAAACATCAGTCGTATCTTAACGAGCTTTCTTCGTCCTGATTATGATTTTGGAGCACTCATAACTACATTCGATTTTTCTACAGGTCTGCTAATGGCTTCTACTTTAACTGGTGCCTTATCTACAGTTGGACTAGAAATGTGCTGACTGAAAATGTGTTGTGATCCCAGTTATCCTCCACCAGAGCTAACGTTACTCCAACTGCTCTTCTGACTAACATACTTCACATCACGACAGATTCATCATAGTATGCAGTGATGCAGTTTTTGCAGTAGAATACTTAGCTTTCAAGTGTCCAATCTCCTCCACCAGTACAGTTCATTAGGAGTGTATATTACAGATTTGCCTGGATTTTGGACATGATAAAAATTTGGATGTAAAAATAATATTTTCCAACACACTGAATAATTGTTTTAACAGCGGATTTTGTTTTACATAAGCATCTACATGGGTGTTCACAAATAAACTGTTTTCTAGTAACATGACTGATGAAACCGCAGCCGTTACAGAACCTTCCTGGCAGACTAAAACTGTTGTCTGGACCGAGACTCGAACTCGGGACCTTTGCCTTTCGCGGGAAAGTGTAGAGCACTTGCCCGCAAAAGGCAAAGGTCTCGAGTTCGAATCTCGGTCCGGCTCACAGTTTTAATCTGCCATGTCAGCGCACACTCCACTGCAGAGTGAAAATCTCATCCTGGAGCCGTTACAGACTTTGCGTTATTACAATGGCCATATTGCGACTGACTTCAAGTGCTTTGCTTCGCTCAATATATACCATATCTTAATATTGTATGTTCTTTCGCCTAGTCTAAAAAACAATTACATTTACGGACTTATAATGAACAGTTAATCATTTACAAAAAACTATTAGTGCAGTTTCAAAGACAGTAAATGATGATTCATTCTAAATACGTTTCTAAATATTGTTCTTCTGACTTTTTTGCGGAAGTTTCTTTTGAAATTACAATATCAATACCTATCGTAAAATCATTAATTACATTCTGATTTCACATCGTATTTCATTCCTAACATTGACAGGTACGCTAAAAACGCCGAGAAGGAATTTCATATTAAAGTTCTGAATAGTAATTTGATAGTATTAAAACGACTGAAAATCAGTTGTTAGTGAAAATGTTAATTATAACTGATCTAATTGATTTTTCGTTATTGACATGATACATAAAGTGCACAAGTCATGTCAAATTCATCAGATGACTGATAAATCTTCCAAAAGTCTGGGTTAAAAATTGATCAAATTTGCTAATTAATTATTGACTTAATTACAACACAGATATTTCTCCTAACATTTCTTTAGGAATGCAAGAGTCCAATCACAAGAACGAAATTATAGATTTTGTTGAAAACTACGACAGCATCTTACTTCACATCATTAGATTTTTCACTAAGTGTAAATTTCTGTTAATTACAGTAAACTGATCTGGAATAATGTTAATGAAGTTGATTCGGTATATAGGTGAACCACACAGTTAAATTTGCTGACATAAATGAAGAAAAACTGTACTTCTTAAATCTAGTCCATTAGGTATTGTGGATCAGGTAATATACAATCTGCTGAAATTTTAGTGGTATTGAAGCATTTATTAACTTCCCTATAACTAGGCCTGTTACAACACATAGAGCCTTTCCTTACAGAAAATTCCAAAATATAATTATTAAATCAGTTTCTCTGACAGTGATCGATAGACCCTAACAATAAATAAATAGAAAGCAAAAAGATTCCTGGTCCAGATGTCTCATAAACCAAGAATGCTGCATTATCAAACCGCTGCTGCAAAGAAAACAAACTTAATCATTACCTATAATATTTTGTTCACAAGGAGCATAATCTACGAATGTAAGATTTAGTTCTTTTTCTCTCCACAATACATCTTCCATTAATTCGTAAGATAATTCGCAAAAATCTCCATCGGTTGTTGCTTACATACCTAAACCAAAGCTCCACTGTTCACATCTATCACTAAAGCTCAACTATCTGCCTCCTCTTTTCTCCTCGTGACGGGCAGGTGAATATGGCACCCATCTTGACACCTCTGACTCATCTCTGTGCAGCGCAGCTTCTCTGTCGAGGCTGCGCGTGCATGTATAAAATGTTCAAATCTTATGTGCGCGATTCCAGAGACCCAAAACTAGAAAAATTCCTAAAAAATTTTCACACACAACTTTCACTATCCCTTGGCCTCTTCGGCCAGAATTTTCCAGGATGAGATTTGTAATTTACAAAGAGTATACTACAAAAACGCTAACGAATTTAAAACACAAAGTAATGTACATAAGTAGAAGTAAAGATATGCTAACATTAATGGCTTAAAATAACATGATAAATTAAATTTGTAAATTGTTTTCAATTGTTCTTGATAAATTATTTTAAATCATTGTGCACATGAGAACAGACAGTCCATGACGAATTGGTTTAAATCATTGTGCACAGTTGCCTTCAACAGTGCCATAAACATCGGCGTGACCAAAGTATCAGTAAGGAAAGAACTATCGTAATATCGTTCGCTGTAGTTGACTGATTCATTTATTCTGCACATAGTATCTGTGTCCACTGGTAAGAAATTTGTTGCGTTACAGAGATGAACATAAAAATTCACTGAAATGTCATTTTTTTAATACCATTGCAAAATGTTATGTTGCCATAGTTGAATTATGTGTAGTCAGTGAAAATCGTGTCAAACTTGAGTTTACCTAGTTCACCACTAAAGATAGGTCATGAAAGTGTGTCTTGAGGTAAATATGTTTAGTCGAAGACTTAGTATTTAGAGATTGTATGAGTTGCATCATTGTTGAAAAATGGTTCAAGTGGCTGTGAGCACTATGGGACTTAACGTCTGTGGTCATCAGTCCCCTAGAACTTAGAACTACTTAAACCTAACTAACCTAAGGACATCACACACATCCATTCCCGAGGCAGGATTCGAACCTGCCACCGTAGCGGTTACGCGGTTCCAGACTGAAGCGCCTAGAACCGCACGGCCACGCCGGCCGGCAGCATCATTGTACTCGTTTATTTGTGAGGAGCCTAAGAGCAGGCTCAGAGGATGCAGTATTTGTCCATCAATATTACAATGATAACTCAGAGCCAATGTGTCTCATAACAGTACTTTAAAGTTCCATAGTAGGGCGGAAACGTAGCATTAGTTCACCAAATATTTGTGAAATAACTGCATAAACATAGCTGTGGTGACCTAACATATCCTTGTAAAAAGATGTCCATTCGTTGCATAAGTGCCTCCCAATGCAGAAGAGTATGCTTAAATACTTCTGACTCAGCGTAATTCATAATAGACAAATATTTTTAAAAATGAGTAAATACATAAGCTAGAACAAATATTTAAATGTGTATTTGTGTTATCATATGGTTACGCAAACTAATTCTTAAAGTAAGTTTCTGGAAGAGAATGATTCTGGTGGTGGCATTCAAAACCAGTCCACAATATACAGCTACAGCCGATGAACTACCATAAATGTTGGATAGTAACATATAATGTCTGTAGTCTGTTTCTGTTACTATGATGTGATTAATTAGTCAAGAAACTAAAAAAAAGCCTCAGAGAACAATTTTTTTCTGGAACAATACGTAACGCACTGTTATTATTCCTAGCTGCTGTTTCAGTTATGCCTGGTTGGAACATAGGTTCAGTTTCCTATTTTACTTTTTTCTCTATGAATGAATGGATTGCAGTAATGTCTAGCAAGAAAATTACTGTGGGATTTCACTTGAAATTCATAAACAAGTTATGGAAGTGTTGGTTGTTATGATAAAAATTCGGAGTTTTATGCTAGTCGTACTGTGGTCGTCTGTTGAAAAGTTATGTCCTTGATAGTGTTATTTGGTTCTGTTGGTTATTCTTGCATCTTATGTCTTTGTGTCGTTGAATTATCTGCGGGTGTTCTGATAAAAGTTTCTGTTTTTGTACGAATAGTCGGATTCTTGAATCTCAAGCAATTTTAAGACGTCACAGAATTTTCACGATTGGTAAACTGATTAGTTTGTTCTTAACTTCAGACCGTGTAGTCCCTGACCAGTATGCTGCGAGTAAGGCATTTTGAAATTTCTCTAAACAAATGCATTGTCTGTCCATGGGTCGCATCCGCATAGCTGATTCACTTCACTGCACTGCAAATAAATTCTATCTTGTGTCTGAGTGGTCAAACTGTGGTAAAGAAAAGCTAAACTGTTGCATCTTATTTAATGTATGTAAATCATTGATGCCACTGCTAAAAACTTTAAACTTTCTCACCGATACAAAAAGTTTGATGGCAAATACGTCGTGTCTTGTTAAATCATTAAAGTTCTGTCGGTTGAAATTCGTGAATGAACATTCGCGTTTATTTTCAAAGTCTCTTTCACTTTTGAGCCTACTAAAATGTTATTCTTGCACGAAATTTTTATCTCCCCCGCGATAGCTCTCGCTACTAAATGTGGGAGTAACCCATCGATTTATTGTTCGTGCCATGTCTTTACCTTCATCTGTCCTTTAAAACGCTCTAAGGAATGAAATTGTTCTTTCTCTTTAAATTGTGTTTGCTGTGTGTCTATTGAGTGATCGTCTGTATTTCACTGCTATTTTGCGACCGCAGCACTGAGAACTACTTTATTAATGGTTTCTGTAACTGAATCTGTTTCCAGTATTTATCTGTAATTTCCTTAAGTTTTGTGTCAACCTCATCCACTCTCCGAGAAAAGTGACGTAATTGTTTCTGTGTTTCTGCAATTTCTTCTATTCTTGTAGAAGTTTTGCTTAGTTTCGTTTTCGTGTATGAATTTTAATTTTTTACGTTTGAATCATTGCTTTCTTTCCGGTTTCTTTCAAGTATTTTGTTGTTTTCTCGTAATTATGTTTCAAGATTCTTACATTCTTGTAAAAAATTTCGCGTCATTTCTGTGGTTATGCCATCAGACACCACAGAATCTAAAACTTTTAATCTCGGATCTCACTTCTCATCTTCAAAAGAAATAATTAAGTTCGCAAAAATGTTGCCATCTGAATTCTGTGTACTACCCATATGCCTTTTGACCGGAGTGTCTCGGAGGGAAGCATCTGTCTCAAGCATTGTTGTGTCTGAATTAGTCTCGCATTAATAAGTGATTCATCAGAAATTAAGGTATTGTTGTCACTTGAATTTTGCATATTGGCTGTATGAGAATGACTACTACGCGACCTGCTGTTGAGTGTACTGCGTGGCATGGGCATTACAATAGCAAAGAAAAATATTAAAAAAATATATAAATTTTCAGAAATTATCCCAATGAGCTGTAAGAAAACACAAATAATTAGTGAATAGAGCAGCAGGAAAGCATAATTCCAGTTGGCGGTGGTTACGAAGTCTATATTGCTTACTGTTCTCCGTAGGTTAAAGAAGACGGTAACACCATATGCGTTTCGCAGCAGCAGATCTCATTGAGTCTCCTTGTTGGAACTTCTCCACCTGAAATCGCTAAAGATAGTTTATCGCTCTACGGAAATCGATCGGTACAGCCAAGTGCTATGCTGCGTCATGTGTATGGAATGTGGCGTCGAACTTTAGTTCGTGAAATTATTTACGTCTTCGGAGAAATATTCTCGACGAATCCGAAAACCGTGTAAAACTGCAGGTTCGCACCATCAAACCACACAACACTTCCGAAAGACTTGCCTCTTTATAATCACTGAATATTTCTTTTGAAATGATTACGGGTTATGAACTCTACACACTTAATACTCATTTTGTGCTTTTATATGTATTTATTTTCTTCAATGCCATAAAACATAGCTTACTGCCTTAGTGTTGACTTCCAACAATCTACTCTCAATGCGACATAGAACATCTCTCTTCCAGTGTCCAACATGGAATAATTATCTGTTTGCCGTAACTTAATACAGTCTGTATATCTTTGTTCTCGAGTTCGCAAAGAGATGCTTAAATTCCACAGAATATTTATCTCTCGCGCAGCATAGAGTAGAAATATCTCTGGAGTGAGCATTGCGTCCTGCGCATGTTGTCAACATTAAACTGGAATTGTCACGTGATCTAGGGACGACGTCGGTTGTTTAACGCCAATTCGCGTTCGCCATCAGGTAACGTCACGTCTCGTCACATAACACAAAAACGTTTTACAATACCTTTCGAATGGAGGTATTCGCACCGGTCGTCAACGGAACGTCACGTTATTTCTCGGTACGTCAAGGTTTCTCGGGAAGAACATTTTAACGGTACCAGTCTGTTAACATCTTAAGTTAACCTATTTTCGCCGCGCTCATTCTCCTTATAATAGTGGGTTTTGTGCTGTTGTACCTTACTAATCTTTATTTTATAATAGCGCATTGTTTTAGTGATAGATTGGAGATGTTCCATGACGACTGGGAAATTTTATCCACTTTCTTACACAACCGAGATCGTATATCGGAAGGCGAAAAGTTATTTAGGGTTTACAATAACACAACGTCGCTGACGCCCTCAATGTATATGTATAAGAACAAAAGTAGACGAAGCAAACTCCACCATATGACATTTTAAGCAAAAAACTCAGCTTTAATGAAGGAGTAAAATACAGTTGTTTATGACGTTATTAATTACGTAAGAAAAAACATAATGGGTAAGTTTAACAGGCTTCATTAATTCGTTTGAAGCTTTCTTTGATGTGTATGAATGTACATATTTTCCCTAGTAAATAATTGTCTATGTTTTGAAACGTTGTATCACCTCCCAGTAATTTACCAAACATAATTGATCAAGAACACAGGTTATAAAGTTTGCTTCGGCCATTGACAAATTTTGTCGTTAGCTCCTCAGTTCTGATACTATAACATTTTATGCATATTAGGGATGGTGACTCAAAACTCCAATTTCACCGCTCAGTACTGTGTTAAGCGACTTGACGAGATGTGACATGAAAGACATTGTAAATACATGCTAACGTGAAGCTTCTGTGACGTCATGCTCGTTCATTTTGCTCTTCAAAGCTAAGAGCCCAATTTATTTCAAATATCAGACGTAAACTGCTATGGTGCCAGCAACACGTCTATGCTAAGTCCACAGCACTTACGAAGGGAATCTGTCTTTACTAGCGATATGACAACATTCCAAATTTATAGGACAAATGTCGGACAAATCTACGGCGTCCAGAAATCACGTGACCATTGTGGCAACGTATGTTGACAACACAAAATCAATTCTGCGCTTCTGAATGCTCACTCCAGAGATATTTCTACTCTATGTCGCGCAGGTATGTTACATTTATCTTTGTATTAACAGACCGTCGGTTGGTTTGCTTGAAAGTTCGAGTCCTTCCTCAGATATGTGTGAATGTGTTGTCTTTAGTGTAAGTTCTGGGTCCTTCCTCGGATCTGTGTGAATGTGTTGTCTTTAGTGTAAGTTTATTTGAGTTTGATTTAGCAGTGAGTAAGCCTAGGGACCGATGACTTTAGTGGTTAGGTCCCGTAGGAACTTACCACAAATTTCTAAATTTTAGTTTCATGTTTCCTTGTTCATGTTCTCTTGAATATGGGGCTTTTAGTACCACGAAACCGGTACTGATCTAAAAGTAAATGACTAAGTACAGCTGAAACTAATACCGAAGGCGATTAGTCATAGCTGTGTTTGACCTACCTACTAGGATGTCTGCAGAGTAAAATACCCTGACATCGAGCATTTCAGAAACGCCTTAGCTGGTTAGCTGTTCGTGTGCTCGTGTTGTGAGCAACTATGGAAAATCGTGGAAGGACGGTAAAACCACGTATAGGCATCGGTGTCGCCCGTCCACGCCTCACCACAAAACGTGGAGTTCGGAAGCTTCTCCGTTCTGCAAGGCAGGACAGGCAGCGGTCTGTGGCGCAACTCAAGACAGATTAGAATGCTGGTGGACGCACAAGCGTTTCAGAACCCACCTTTCAGTGCACACTGCAGACATTCGGCTCCGAAGCAGGCGACGCATCCTTGTTCTTATGTTGACAGACCGACATCGCCAGTTCCGGTTGCAGTGGGTACTGCGTCACCGAGACCGGTCCGTGGATCAATGGAAACGCGTCTCCTGGTGGGATGAGTAATGTTTCTTGTCACGCCATAACCTGACTTTTAGCAAAGACTATTGTATTGTAACAAATGCTGATACTGTCGACCGTTATTCATTAACAATACCTGTAATCGAACGACAATGTTGTGAGCACCACAGCACATCAGTAGATTGCTGAGAAATTGCCGTCGGACGTTGTCTCTTAGCAACCCTAACGAGGTCGGGCGATTGTGGTTGACTTGATACTTCAGATGAGCCCACAACTCCTATCACAGCCTCACTGACGTGTTGCTGTCCAGCGCCATCTGTTGGCTAGTCTTTGCTCTCTGTTTTAGTTTCAATAAAACTCCACGTCATTTCTGGCATCTGTGTCAATTTGTACCTCTCTACCTACATTATTCCATGAATTAGCGCAGTTTCAAATGTTAAAGGTCCTACTGGGCCGCCCTTTGTATACACAGGTTCCAGGAGAACGAAGTGTTACTTCCGTCGCTGTGGGTGTGTTTATCTAATGTTATTCTTAAAGTACAAGCGTCCCAGCATCGAAACCTGTAATTGCTTCAGTATCATCTATTCACTTCCAAATCTATTAGTGAGAAGCGTTCTAATTCGGCGTAACATTCCCAGTCTCCAACTACGCTCATCCGTCTTCATCCTCGAAATTATATTCCGGTGGTCTCAGGCACTTACAATCTCTTGGCGGTGGATTCTGCCTCAGTGTGATTCTGTTATCAACATGGACATGTAGAAGGAGGATGTTACTGAATATAGAACACAGTGGGCATCTCCTGAAAGTGTTGTCTTTCAGATCTAATGAAATTCTCTTCCCCATAGTTTGAAATGGATGGTTACTGCTCAGAAGTGAGTAACCCCTAAAGGCAGACAGTGGAAAACTATTATTTTTATGTTGGAGTAAAATGGCAAGATCTTGATGCATATCTTGATTACCTGTCCTTAAATTATGTTAATGAAATGTAAATACCGAAGCAATCAAGGATAGAGATATAAGTATCCTAATTTAGTACTCTTTGAAGGGTGTATCAGAAGTACTAGTAGAAAAAACTGGTGGGAAACATTTGTTATCAGCAACGTGATTGTGTTACTATGAATGTCATATAATCAGTTCATAGAGTTACTATATGCGTTCACATTTACTATGTAATCCAAAGTACCCGGACATCCCCAAAAACATACGTTTTTCATATTAGGTGCATTGTGCTGCCACCCACAGCCAGGTACTCCATATCAGCGACTTCAGTAGCCATTATAAATCGTGAGAGAGCAGAATCTGCCGGCCGCGGTGGTCTCGCGGTTAAGGCGCTCAGTCCGGAACCGCGCGACTGCTACGGTCGCAGGTTCGAATCCTGCCTCGGGCATGGATGTGTGTGATGTCCTTAGGTTATTTAGGTTTAAGTAGTTCTAAGTTCTAGGGGACTGATGACCACAGAAGTTAAGTCTCATAGTGCTCAGAGCCATTTGAACCATTTTAGAGTAGAATCTGGCGCTCCGAGGAACTCACGGACTTCGAACGTGCTCATATGATTGGGTGTCACTTGTGTCAGTAGATTTCCACACTCCTAAACACCCCTAGGTCCACTATTTTCAATGTGCTAGTGAAGTGGAAACGTGAAGGGACACGTACAGCACAAAAGGGTACAGGTCGGCCTCGTCTGTTGACTGTCATACAGCGCCGACAGTTGAATAGGGTCGTAATGTGTAATAGGCAGACATCTATCCAGACCATCATACAGGAATACCAAACTGGATCAGGATCCACTGCACGGACTATGACAGTTAGGCGGGAGGTGAGAAAATTTGGATTTCATGGTCGAGCGGTTGCTCATAAGCCACACACCACGCTGGTAAATGCCAAACGACGCCTTGCATGGTGTAAGTAGCGATAACATTGGACGACTGTTTGTGTGTGCTGGAGTGACGAATCACAGTACACAATGTGGTGGCCCGATGCCAGGGTGTGGGTATGGCGAACGCCCAGTGAACGTCATCTGCCAGCATGTGTAGTACCAACAGTAAAATTCGGAGGCGGTGGTGTTATGGTGTGGTCGTGTTTTTCATGGAGGGGGCTTGTATCCCTTGTTGGTTTCAGTAGCACTATGACAGCACAGGCCTACATCGATGTTTGGCACCTCCTTGCATCCCACTGTTGAAGAGCACAATCGAGCACCTGTTCATAATTCACAGCTTATGTCGGCGTGGTTACACGACAATAACATCCCTGTAATGGACTGGCGTGCACAGAGCCCTGACCTGAATCCTAGAGAACACCTTTTGGATGGTTTGGAATGCGAACTTCGTGCCAGGCCTCACTGAGCGATATAAATACATCTCAGTGTAGCAATTCGTGAAGAATGGGCTGCCATTCCCCAAGAAACCTTCCAGCACCTGACTGAACGTATGCCTGCGAGAGTGGAAGCTGCCATCAAGGCTAAGGATGGGATAACAACTTACTGAATTCCAGCATTACCGATGGAGGGCGCCACGAACTTGTAAGTCATTTCCATCCAGCGGTCCGCATACTTTTGAAAACATAGTGTACCTGTGTGCTACGTTGATCATGTGTATTACAGAAAATACACAAACAAAATGAGAGGCGTTTGAAATACAGCAAGGATGACGACAACGTATCTGTAAAAGCAGTCTGGGAAATAAATATTAAAGAACAGGAAGAATAAAGGTTCTAAAAGTATATGCCAAGAGAAAAGAGAGACACAGTTTCATCGTGTGTTCTTGGACAGTACTGAATCTTCATCTCTCTCTCTCTCTCTCTCTCTGTCTTTCTCTATCGCGCACACACACACACACACACACACACACACACACACACACAATCTCTCTCTCTCTCTCTCTCTCTCTGTCTCTCTCTCTCACACACACACAAAATAAAAGCAGAAACCAATACACTGTTTTCGTTCCCTACAAATTTAACTGTCATGTGTTTTGTTTTCCTGACAATAGTTGTATATTGTAATATTTTTCTTTCGTATGGTATCTAAATGTGTGTGTGTGTGTGTGTGTGTGTGTGTGTGTGTGTGTGTGCGTGCACTTGCCGACTCATAGATATTGTGGGACGAAGAACAGAGATACCAGACGATTGATAATATATTACACAACTATTGACACGACAACAAAACACAGGAGAGTTAAATTTGTAGGGAACGAGACAGTGGATTGGGTTCTGCTATTTGTTGTGTGTGTTTGTGTGTGTGGGAGAGAAACAGAGAAAGATAGAGAGAGAGAGAGAAATAGATGGGTTTAGGAGATTCGTACTCGAAGGCATTAATATCGGAAAGTGAATTGTAGAATGCTACCAAATGCATCAAATGGCCCATGATTCAAAACGTTAAGGACGAGAATCATCGCCGACAAAGGAAAATGAAGGGCTAGTATCGAAATATGGAGTTTCAAAGACTATCAGACTAGGAAGTATGACTTATCACTCCTTGTTACTCATCTGTTGTTAAGTTTCGAGATTTAAAAGCTTCTTCCTCTCGAAGTTTTAGTTACAATCGTACCTATATTTTTTATTTTATTTTATTTTATTTTATTTTTATTTATTTTATTTTTTTTACAAATAGCCCTGGCCAAGGGAGTTTTTCAATCTTGTTTCTTCCTACCATTTCGCTATACTATCTCGTTTGTTATGACAATTGAAGTAAAGGCTATTGCATCTAATCACTTCTGAGATAAAATGAATCGCAAGGAACAGTGTGCTAAAGTCTGTCACCCCATTGAACTGTCTAAATAGATTTTCTACCTAAATGTCGGATTCGTATCCTATTTTCAGCGTATAGCGTCCCCAGAGCTATATTACGAAAAGACTTAAAAAAACAGTATTTATAAAGAAGAGACATTTAAAAATTGAATAATATATTTTTATCATGTGGCCGTAAAATAATAATTTCTCTGGGTAGGTTTCGAGTGCAAGGAAATGTAACAAAATGATCTAAAGAGATGACAAGATACGCTCTTTTGTTAATTTTTTAGTCGTCTTCATTTCTTCTCTTGTCTTGATTGCGTGTAGACGGACATCTTTCGAGTGCTGGCAGATGTAAGCATATTTGTATGAGTTAAGCAGATAATGTATTAATTTAATATTATTGAGCACTTTTAATTTGTAAGAGGTGATCCCGATTTCGTGTCCGCCTTCCTTGAATTAACCTGCATTCAAGTAATTTGCAGTTCAACAATCGCAGCGGCCGATGCAGCCAACGACGCCATTACGTGGCGATATTAACTTATGAAAAATTAGCGGAAGCGAAATACTCGCCCGCTATTAACATAATATTAATTTTTCTCCACAGCCTCACGAAGTTGCAGAAATACGTAGCTTTAGGATTCTTATTTTCAGTACCATAGCCGAGAACCAGAACCAGGACTCCGACTACAATACATTGGTTAACGGAGGTAAGAAAAATACTCTCGCGCGTGTGTGGGCCGCAATTGTAATTAATAACTAAAGATCTTTTGCTTTAAAGTGAGCTGACTAGCCGAGGGAATTAATATGAAAAGTTTACTACATTGTTCAGCTTATATGCTCATGTTTTAAGATTCAGCGAGTCTAACATTCATTAACGTAACAAATAATTTGAGATTAATATTGTTAAAAAGGAGAACTTCAGGAAAGCATTTAATCGTAAATCAAAATTAAATGAAATATCATTTTTATTAAGGCCCCCCACGTAGGTCGGCAACAATCAAAAAATAATAATAACAATAATAATATATTAAATTACGACGGCCGACGGACGCGAGAAGCGGTACTCATAACTTGCTCATACACAACTCATATGCTGTCTCGATCATACTAGAAAATCAAGTAACATAAGGCAGTTTTAAAGTGACGCGTAAATAATGATTAGTGAAGAACGCCATATCGTGTTTACAAAATTATTCATGAAGACTGTACTGCAAATATTTGATTAAATTTTGCTAGTTAAGCAACTAAAATGGAGAGATTCCTCCGAAGTGAAGGTAGATGCGACAATGCCTCTGAGTTTTTATGCGAAAATTCTTGAAGCATTTTTAATAAAAGAAATGTTATTAGCATTCTACACACTTATTCTTCATGTCTAGATATTTGCAGCCCTCTGCCTCTTCAGGGTTCCGATTTGTAGGGTGTAACATTGTGTAACGTAACTATGTCAAAGAGAGAGGAACAGCGTGCTTTAATCTTGTTTCAAATTCGCTCCACGCATGGAGCACGCTCTCCATCAGCATGACAATGCTAGACCACATACGTGGGCTGCGACATCTACAACAATCCGACGCCTTGGGTTCGCTGTGATCGACCATCTTCCATGCAAGCCCTCCTTAGTCCCATCCGATTCCCATCTGTTTCCAAGACTTAAAGAACACCTCCGAGGACTTTGCTTTGATAGTGATGAAGTGGTGCAAGCAGAGGTGAGTCTGCGGTACCGTCGACAAACTCAAACGTTCTACGTTAACGGTATCAAAAAACTTGTCTATCATTGGGAGAAATGTGTTCGTTGCCAGAATGATTATGTTCAGAAATAAATATGTAGACGAGAAGAATAAAGATGTCACGTGTTATCAATGTCTGTTTCATTTAAACATGTTTAAGTATTTCCACACAAAAAATTCGGAGGCATCACTTTTCAGCACACCCTCGTTTAACAACTCGCGATAAGAGATGACTGCAAGTAATAAATCCGTTAGACATTCACTTTAAAGCTACGTGATAAGCATTACCTGTTTTACGTAGTTTTAGAGATGTGTATAAAATAATAAACGATATTACAATGCTGCTCTGTTTGAATGGCCTGTCGAATGCTGTGGTCAATTTGTCAAACACTTCGCTCTATCCAGAAAATGTTTATTTACATTACGCAATATTTTATAGTTGATCATTTATTAGTTTTTCTTTCCTTTTTGTTTATAAGTAGAAATGTTCACTTTCTCGAAAGTGATAATGTTTTACCATTTTACATTAACTACGATTCTGATTCATTTTAGTAATTGTAAAGTTCATACCTATAAATAAACATTAACGTACAAGACCGTAAATAGGTTCGCGTCTTTTGTTGCTACGGCTTAGTTAGTCAAAGACGGGAGGAAAGTCAGAGAAGATGTTAACTTGGGATGACGTATCTTCGGTGATGCTGCACAAAAATCTGCGTTTTGTATCAGTAAATGTAAAGTTAAATTTAATTTCTTTCCGTTCTCGTAGTTTGCGACGTACTGAAAGTCTAAGAAATTACGGAAGGATACTAAGATAGGAGTTTCACGTCCAACTTCCATACAAGGTTAATAGAGTCAAAAGTTGCGACCGTTCTAAATTTATCAGAGTATACTTATTCATTTTATTTCACAACTGGAGCACGTGAACTGTTCGAATGATGCGTTCAACCAGTCAGCGTTTGACTGTTCAAACTTCACTTTTTTGTGCAGGCAAAGGTCGAGTGCTCAAACCCTTAGTCAACAGCGGAAAAATAAAATCACAATTCAGCACATTTCTGCATTTAAGAAACACAGTTTACACTTCTTATCAGGAATCTTTCCGTGCGTTTCAAATCCACTTGCGAAATCATTTAGTAATCTTCAGGTTCAACACAGCATTAACCTCCACGTGCGCAGTAACTATTCCACAGACACCATGCGGCCTCAACGTAGGCAAGTGCAACCAAGAGCTGTCTGTGGAATTAATTCTGATACTACAAATAGATGAAGCACAAACCAGAAACTAAAATGTCTCACAATCAAACTAAAATGTCCACTCAGGGAGCCTGGATACACTAGCGCCTACACCTCTCGACACAGCGAGTCACATTCTTTTGTTTCAACAACAAAATCTACTCAGTCGACACAACATTTTCCGTAGGAAAAATGTGTCCATAACGATAGTTCATCTTCTAGTTATAACTTAGACCGTAATGTTATACATGTGAAGAACACGCTCTTATTCTACAGTTTATCGCAAGTCAAACGTTAACAAGATAATGTACGTTTTACATAATAAAACTGGAGAATAATCAATGACTGCATACACAGGGCAATGCGTAATTTATGAAAAGAAAATTGTCTGTTTCACTGTCACGTTGGTGTTGTCGTTGTTGTTGCTGCTGTTTCTGATGCTGCTGAGACGGCCCTACCAAACAAACACATTCAGTTCGAAATAAATTAGAAACGAAGATAGTTTGTAAGTATCTCCTACTTTCGTGCAGCGATATTTATATTGACATTAACCTTCAAACACTAAAGAGGGCAAATGTTACATTGTCACTAAACGGTCGTCAACTTTACTACTCCATATTTTATTCGATGGAACTTTTAATTTATGCTTTATGCCCTAGTTAACTACGATAATAAAGTATCCAATGGTATGTCACACGCAAAATAAGTATAAAATATCCTGTTTTACAAGCTGCACCGACAATACCAGATTGATGAGACCAGCCAATTGGTACCAACCGCAGCTGTAAATTTTCTGGGATATAGTAATCTACGATTAATTCTTCATAATTGTTAGATAGCATTACAGAATTGTGGGACACAATAATAAGTGTAGCAAGAGACATGATCTATTACGTCCTTTGGAATAATAAGAAACTGGAAAGAGTGTGGAGACTACGATAGAATAATCAGAGCGAAGGAATTTTGTCTGCCTTGTACCACTGTCACATTTCGACCCTCTTATTCTGATGAAATGTAGATACGTATACTTTTCCTTTGGTTTCGTCTTTTAAAATGATCAAATAAAAGATGATGCAGTAGATATTTTCTAATCCTCTGAGCAAAAGTGGCATGAAGAAATTTGCACTGTAGTTGGTGAGTATTAAAATTTCACACGTGACTGTATTCTCACAACGGAAATTATGATATAATTCATGGGTCAGAGAAAAATAACTTCAGTCTAAATGAAGAGAACTACAGGTAAAAAAAGAATATCAGTTCAGTAGATATTATTAATCGATTTACCTTAAGTACCATGTTGAATTGTGAAAAACTTCGTTCTTACCTCCTTGTATGCTGTGTATCAGGTTCAAACGTAACAGTTTTTACCTCACCACTTCTGTGAAAAAGGTTTCCTTATTGTTTCATATTATACGCCGTAACAGGCAAAGTTTATTGCTGTACTCTCATCCCACATAATGGTGATCTACTGATGCAGCCAACAAGACGCCTGGATCTTATATCTTCTCACGAAGCGCGTTAATGCACAGCGTCACTAAAAGGATTCTTTTGTCTCTGAGATCTCTCCTGACCAGGCAAGAGCGCAACGAAAGACGTTAAGCAGTTTGGCAAGTCGTTTCGCACTGTCTTTTCTTTCCCTTTGTGTGCAATTGCTCCTGCAGCGGATGTTGCTTTCTTTACGGCCACAAAGACTTCTCTGAGGACTAAATCATTAACGCTGCGAGCAAAAATCGTCTTTGTAAGGGCTGCGATACAAAAGCCGTATAGATTGTATACCTCTGACTACACTTTTAACAACTTGCGAGAGAAGAATGCGGGCCATTCGTGACTATGCAATCTAGATGAATGTGATAAAATGAGGACATCTATGATATCACTGTATACTGCTATTATCCCGTGTATCGTACTAGAAATATCATATGACTACTTTATACCCACCACAATAGTGCTACCTCTACTACTATGGGAAATACTTGTACGTTTGCGGCTGTGAACTACGATTAAGTTTTAATTCTAGGAAGGTGAGAGATATTTTTCTAATAGGCGAGGTTACCTAACGTATCTACCATGGTTGACAGTTACAAAATTCAACTGTTGTCATTAAAGTTTGAAAACAGTCTGCTTTTCTTTTCCGCACAGTTTCCCGTTTGTAAGGGAGACTATCTGCACCTCCAGCTATACTTAGGAAGGGAATAGTTATAACCCAATTTGTGATTTTTACTGTTAAAATGCATTCCTAAGAATGGGAATCACATGGCGTTTAGGTTGCTTAACTGGGAACTGAAGAAGGCATGGGTATAGCTCAGTCCTGATTGGATTTTACTAACGCGAAACATATTTCCAGGTACTTAAGGTTTTTTAACATGGCTGTCAATCAGCGACTGTTATATAATACAAAATTTTGAAAAACACAGCTCTCAGTCGCGAACACAATTCATTTGTGACCTAGGTTTCGGTGTCACAAGGGACACCTTCTTCGGACAAAATTAAAACTAAATGTTACAGCACAACGTACCAAAAAACACGAAAGCTGCGGTCATACCTGATAGCGTCAGATAGTCAGATATGACCGCAGCTTTCGTATTTTTTGGTACGTTGTGCTGTAACATTTAGTTTTAATTTTGTCCGAAGAAGGTGTCCCTTGTGACACCGAAACCTAGGTCACAAATTAGTAGTGTTCACGACTGATGGCTGTGTTTTTCAAAATTTTGTCTTCAGGTATTTGTTTAGGATAGCAGTTCAAACACACAACCATTAAAACACGAAACAGGTTAAATGTTAAATATACCTTCACTCAAAATATACAGATTAATTTGCTTTGTGATTCACGTCTCACGGCTAGAATTCTCAATTATTTAGAATTTTTCAAAGGACTGTAGGAAATAAGTACTTCGCAATTGTAGTTTTGGTTTTTGGGCTATTATCAAGTGGTACTGCAAAAGATTGTGCGTCATTACATGTCAGCCTTTAACATTCTGGTGACATGTACACGTGTCGGAGGATTTCAAAGTCCCACATGTACTGGAACACAATCATTTGCAATACCACATGATAACGGATATGGTACCTCCGTCTAACTTTTCGGTCTTTTTTCTCTATTGTTGCGATCATCGAATGGTGCAGAATACTTCTGTTGTGATACCTTTCCTCATACCTTCTTCCAGCTGCATTGCCATTTCCACTAACTTTGTCGTATGCAAGCGGCAAATTGGTCATGTCTTTACTTGCGTACTGGTACAACTCATAGGGATCTTAACAACAATACCGCACAGGTAAACAACACATCTTCCCAGTTATAACGAGAACAAAGACTATGTGAGTATGTGTGGCATGCATAAGAAATTTGTTAGACGCTATCTGTGAGTCTACCTTACCATGGGCAAGTAATTAGGTTGGCGAACGTTATCTGTATACACATTACAGGCATAGCGAACTTCAACGCTCCATCGCAATCAAATTACGGATCTGTGAGTAGAGATTCCATGTTGATGATTGATTCATTTGCCATCACACACAGTGCACTAAGTGAAGCTCACTGCACCATTCACAGCTGTAAGAAAAAAATGTCATCTTGGGCGACTAACACCGGTATCTGTCCAGTACTAAAGATCTTCATATTTATTATTTTCAGTACTAACAGAACTGCGTACAGTATATCAAATATAAGAATACAAAGTAAAGCTTTTTAAGGAGATCTTATTCGCCGTTGACTGTAGAAAGTATTTATTTCGTAATTCCAGTTTTTGCCTTTGGGCCGTTAGGGAGTGGTACAGCAAAAGATAGAGCTTCAGCACACGTCAGACTTTAAAATAGTCAGACATGTATACATCTCGCAGTTTATGTGCAGAATTTCCAGGTTAGGAGCCGTAGCACAGGCGTCTGTTCCCCAGGTTAATCGACAAAGTGAACATAACATATGCTATCATCCATTTTTACGCCTCTCATTTAAGAATTTTTCGCATGGTATTAGAATCCCTCAATCTTGGTTCTACTGGAATAATGATTAATCAGACACTTTCAATACGTGTCATTTCCTGAAGACCCTGCAGAAGAATCTAAGAACAGAAGTAGGAGAATGATGTACAGCTTCGAAAGATTCCAGATGTTCGTCAGTATTGCACTCCTATGAAATGTTGCTGAAAAAGGGAGGTTACTGATTGAACCTCTTCGATTTTCCTCAAACTTATACTATTAGAAAGGAACTGCTCCTACAAAAATCATGCAAAGGAGTTTAGCATAATGATCGAACAAACTGGAAAAAAATCGCTGTTGAAGAGTAGAAATTTTCCGTGAGCATTTAAGTACAAAACATTCAAAGACATTCAACAAAATCTTCGGCAGCTGACGTTATGATGCCCGAAGCTGCTATTCGTAAATTAACTAGTGCAAATTTCGCTAGTAGCAACTTTCTTCCCCTTATATCGCTAGTAGCAATATTTTACTTACTTTAAATACCATATTTATTAACAAACAGAAATGGTTGTTAACAAATACCCGAGCATAGTTTCTTAATAAAAATGTAATTATATGACGTTAGTGAAACTTCCTGGCAGATTAAAAATGTCTGCCGGACCGAGACTCGAACTCGGGACCTTTGCCTTCTTGCCTAGTGGCAACTTCTGTGAAGTTTGGAAGGTAGGAGACGAGGTACTGGCAGATGTAAAGCTGTGAGGACGGGGCTTGAGTCGTGCGTGGGTAGCTCAGATGGTAGAGCCATTGTCCGCGAAAGGCAAAGGTCCCGAATTCGAGTCTCGGTCCGGCACACAGTTTTAATCTGCCAGGAAGTTTCATATCAGTGCACACTCCGCTGCAGAGTGAAAATCTCATACTATGTGACATTAGTGTTTGTGAAAGTAGCAGTACGCGAGAGAATCACTCCAAAATCGAAAGATACCTAGAGCAGTGAACCCAGTGTAAGTGATTAAAATTGCAAAGAAATGACGAGTACTTAGGCGCAGCAGCGTCTTGTTTCTCTGCCCGGACGGGTCATTGTTGCGCACGCGAAGTCACTGCAGGTGAAGTGGAAACTTCCAAGCAGGTGCCGGTACGCTTAGTCGACGTCAGAGTGTGCAGCATGTCGATCTGAATGAGTTCTTGCGTAGCAGAATGACTGAACGTCAGGATACGGGTTTGGCGTACTGTAACACTGCGGCCGTTACAGGGCACACTGTTATTACAGTGATGCGGATGTGGGGATAGCGGGTAGAAGGGGGTCGTACATAGAGATGATCACACAGCATGACAACAGCCCGGGATGACAGCCATCTTGTCCGCACGACTGTAACATACAGAACAGCTCGGCTTATAGTGAGGGCTCGACGTTGGGGCACTGTAGCCACTTTAGCTATGTTTTTCTGCGTATGCTTAGAGTTGGACTGGTGGGATGCATGCCATTTTGTTGGGTTTCGTTGACCAGAAACACCAATTCTTCAGACTGCAATGGGCGCGCAAACGCTGTAACTCCCATTCTGAGTGGCACAGTAGCGGATTTCCAGCGAGTCCCACTTCAATTGTCCTCCAAAGATGGTCAGATACATGTTAGACGTTTCAATGGTGAACTGTGACGTCCCCTCTCCTCTTTTATTGTCGCTGTTGATGTTGAGCCGCTAGTGCTACAGCTCAGTCGGTGGAATGGAGACGCGATTCGCAGTGATGGTTGTCCCCGTCGGATAACGTGAAACAGCACCTAAAAATCTCTAAAGAAAATTGTTCCTCGCGTAATGTATGAAAGTCCGTTTGCGAGTCCACGCAGTCTTCTCAGCGATGCGAACTGCTGATTTCAATTGTCTGTTACGGTTTTATGATGATTTGCTATTCCCGGTTAGTTAGTTACTGCATATTGAGTGAATCATTCATCACCGGCGTCGTTTCACACCACTGAAGCGAGGAAAAATTCATTTGCAGTTCAGTATCAGTAGTTGTTGTTACGTTGCTAGGCAGAATTGTTCACTACGGCACGACGCAAATCCAGAGATAATCTATAATGCTATCTTGCTTTCTTGCGTCGTAATATTATTTCGGTAAAACACTCCTTTCAGTGCTCAATGTTCATCAAGTCACTCTTTCAATTAAAATGTTCACAGTTAATTAATTTTGATCATCATCTATCACACAGTTCCATTAATGGTGGAGCCAACACGTGAGATTTCCATTACTGACGAACAATTTTTATTGTTCCTTCTTAGCACTTAGTTTATAATCATCACACTACACGCACACCGATGGATCAGATCAATTACAATTCTTTTCAGTTCGATGATCGTAACAAATAAACGACAATTTGATGGTTAGATGCACCATTGGCAATAACATAAGATCTTGCCACCTAGGTGCTGAGGAAAATCTGAACAGCTACCAACACATGAGCGAGGTCTTACAGCCCGACTCACTGCCCCTCATGTAGGCATCTCCACCAGCCATTCTCAGTGTTACGAGGTCCCCCTTCAAGTGGCGAGTAATGTGCAAACTGTGTTCGGGGAATGACGGCTACCAATGCTTACTTGTCCTGCATGATCTCCTCACATGTCGTCCATCAAATAAGCTTGGGTGGCATGTTCGTTCTGGTCCTCCTGCAATTGCTGTCGATGCTCTTTGGATAGCCTTGCAAACTGTGTGTTTCTGTCGAGGCCCTCTATGATTCCACGGCACAAGTTCTAGAGGCTATATCCGCAGCACGTGACGGCTTTATCCTATACTGAATTCTCAGGATCAGAGTCAATGTACTGTTCTGTAATTCTAACCATGAGTATATTATAACGTGTAATAACTGGAATAAATTTGGTGGTGAGCACACATGTTCTTCATTGTTCTCCAGTTTCCACTGACAGTAACGTATTTTGTAAATTGCAGGTGGGGAAGGAAGAAAGGAAAGGAAAGAGAAGGAACTATCGATGTCAGCTGCTTCGGAACTTTATGCAGAATCAGCAGTGATGAGTGAAAATGTATGCCATTCCAGGATTCAGACCCGGGACCTCCTGCTAACTAACCACTGCGCCACTGCGGGCACACTCTCGGCACGCCACCCGGCCAGCCCACATACCCTCCTAGCTCCACCTAACCACAGTCCCTGAGCATGTCGTCCCTGCTCACTACTTTGAGATTCTCACTGGAAGCCGAACGCAACTGTACGTTTTACTGTAGGTAGAGGATTCATTGCCCCTCAAGACGAATCAGTTATACAGGGTGTTACAAAAAGGTACAGCCAAACTTTCAGGAAACATTCCTCACACACAAATAAAGAAAAGATGTTATCTGGACATGTGTTCGGAAACGCTTAATTTCCATGTTAGAGCTCGTTTTAATATCGTCAGTATGTACTGTACTTCCTCGATTCCCGCCAGTTGGCCCAATTGAAGGAAGGTAATGTTGACTTCGGTGCTTGTGTTGACATGCGACTCATTGCTCTACAATACTAGCATCAAGCACATCAGTACGTAGCATCAACAGGTTAGTGTTCATCACGAACGTGGTTTTGCAGTCAGTGCAATGTTTACAAATGAGGAGTTGGTAGATGCCCATTTGATGTATGTATTAGTACGGGGCAATAGCCGTGGCGCGGCACGTTTGTATCCAGACAGATTTCCAGAACGAAGGTGTCCCGACAGGAAGACGTTCGCAGCAATTGATCGGCGTCTTAGGGAGCACGGAACATTCCAGCCTATGACTCGCGACTGGGGAAGACCTAGAATGACGAAGACACCTGCAATGGACGAGGCAATTCTTCGTGCCGTTAACGATAACTCTAATATCAGCGTCAGAGATGTTGCTGCTGTACAAGGTAACGTTGACCACGTCACTGTATGGAGACTGCTACGGGAGAACCAGTTGTTTGCGTACCATGTACAGCGTGTGCAGGCACTATCAGCAGCTGACTCGCCTCCACGGGTACGGTTCTGCGAATGGTTCATCCAACAATGTGTCAATCCTCATTTCAGTGCAAATGTTCTCTTTACGGATGAGGCTTCATTCCAACGTGATCTAATTGTAAATTTTCACAATCAACATGTGTGGGCTGACGAGAATCCGCACGCAATTGTGCAATCAGGTCATCAACACAGATTTTCTGTAAACGTTTGGGCAGGCATTGTTGGTAATGTCTTGATTGGGCCCCAAATAACATTTTATTTTACTATGTTGACTGGTTTCAGTCTTAATAGACCATCTTCAGGTTAGTGGGCGACACTGAAATTTTATAAAATTTCTGTGAGGCAGGTTTCGAAATACACAGTTATTCAATTTACACAGCAATCACTCCACACATACCATAAAAGTGAATATACAGGGTGTTACAAAAAAGTACGGTCAAACTTTCAGGAAAAATTCCTCACACGCAAATAAAGAAAAGATGTTATGTGGACATGTGTCCGGAAACGCTTAATTTACATGTTAGAGCTCATTTTAGTTTGTTCTTCCACCTACGCTCAATGGAGCACGTTATCATGATTTCATACGGGATACTCTACCTGTGCTGCTAGAACATGTGCCTTTACAAGTACGACACAACATGTGGTTCATGCACGATGGAGCTCCTGCACATTTCAGTCGAAGTGTTCGTACGCTTCTCAACAACAGATTTGGTGACCGATGGATTGGTAGAGGCGGACCAATTCCATGGCCTCCACGCTCTCCTGATCTCAACCCTCTTGACTTTCATTTATGGGGGCATTTGAAAGCTCTTGTCTACGCAACCCCGGTACCAAATGTAGAGACTATTCGTGCTCGTATTGTGGACGGCTGTGATACAATACGCCATTCTCCAGGGCTGCATCAGCGCATCAGGGATTCCATGCGATGGAGGGTGGATGCATGGATCCTCGCTAACGGAGGACATTTTGAACATTTCCTGTAACAAAGTATTTGAAGTCACGCTGGTGCGTTCTGTTGCTGTGTGTTTTCATTCCATGATTAATGTGATTTGAAGAGAAGTAATAAAATATGCTCTAACATGGAAAGTAAGCGTTTCCGGACACATGTCCATGTAACATATTTTCTTTCTTTGTGTGTGAGGAATGTTTCCTGAAAGTTTGGGCGTACCTTTTTGTAACACCCTGTATAAATGAGTTCTGTCTGTCCTTTCCGACATGTCCAGAAGAACAGACACCACACGTAAATACAATAGTGTATTTGATGAAGTAATTTTCAACTTGTCTGCAATTAGGTACTTCCATAATTTAGGTGACAATTGAAAATGGAAAATATCGTTCTACCTATCAATAATACTTGTCACTGATATCCCCGGAAAGCCAAACGTGTTAAGGTGCCCTCTTAGAGGACCTAGGGGAGGTGATGCCTGGCTAGGATCGGTCTCGGGAATTAACGACGGAGGCTGGGGAGCCAGCCTGAAGGTGGTTTTCAGGCGGTTTCCACGTGCAGTTGGCAAAATACCAGGCTCGTACACACTTCATGTCTCAGATACACGTTATAAAACACTTTGAAAATGTTATCACATTTTGCATGAGGTCTACACTTACACCCCGACAGATTGGCTAGAGAGATTACTTCCCAATGCAATAAAGGTGTCTGTCCATCAAATGCATCTAGCACTGCCAAAATCGATACATGACAACGGCAACCGTGTAGAGAAAAGGGTAAAAGGCGACAAAAAGAAAAATAATAATAATACGAGAGTCACTCCAAAAGAAGTGCACGCTATTTTTTAAAAAATCCACCTTTTATTCTACATGTTTGAAAGTTTTACAGTGTGTAGATACATCCTTTAGGAACAATATTTTCATTTGTCCACATAATTTCCATCCCTCTCAACTGCTTTATGCCATCTTGGAACCAGAGCCTGTATGCCTGCACAGTAAAATTCTGGACAAACCCGTTAGAGCGACTGTTTGGCAGTGTGCACAAGGGAGTCATCATCTTCAAACCTTGTTCCACGAAGAGTCTTTCAGTTTTCCAAGGAGATGATAGTCACATGGAGCCAGGTCAGGGCTGTAAGGTGGGTGTTTCAGTGTTGTCCATTCGATTTTTGTGATTGTTTCCATGGTTTTTTGGCTGACATGTGGTCGTACATTGCCGTGCAACAGCAAAACATCCTGCTTTTGCCTATGTGTTCGAACACGACTCAGTCGAGCTTGAAGTTTCTTCAGTGTCGTCACATATGCGTCTGTCAGCAGTCACCAGTTCGTTAACTGGAGTGTGCTGCAAGGACAATCCTCAATATTGCTGTGCCCACTTTCATCACGTAACCTGCTTGCCCACTGACTAACTGTACTGCGATCGATAGCAGCATCTCCATACACCTTTTTCAACCTCTTGTGGATGTTTCCCATTGTCTCGTTTTCAAAGCACAGGAATTCTATGACAGCACATTGCTTCTGACGAAGATCAAGTGTAGCAGACATCTTGAAGACATGCTGCGACGGCGCCACTCACGGGAACAGGTTGAACGAAGTTTGAAAACAAGCGGGAAGGATGTATCTACACACTGTAAAACTTTCACACATGCAGAATGAAAACTGTATTTTTACAAAAATAGTGTGCATTTCTTTTGGAGTGACCCTCGTATTACTCAATCTCCAGAAACAGAAAACTCTTTAATTTCTGTCTCACGTCTCACATTTTTTAGCAAAATTTAATGTATCGTGAATATTGGTATTTTCATGCAGTTAGTAATAAAAAATTAATGAAAAGCCTCGTTTTATTTTAAAATGTCTCATTGTTTGTTACGTAACATTTTTCTGTCTTAAAAAATTGAATTTAAGTAAAATAACAGCAAGATTCGAGTTAACAGCTTTACAGCTATCACCTTTTCCACACTGCCTGTTCATCTGCCGACGTCTACGTTAATACCTTACAAATGTATTAAACTTAACAGCTCTTGGAAATCTCTTCAGAACTGATTTTTCGAGCTTATTTGAGAATCGCAACGTACTTACTTAGGAAATACTGATGTCCCAGTAATGTAAGTATGAGTAAAATCGAGGAGGGCAAGTCGGCATACTTTCCTTCTACGGTATAATAGAAAGATTAGGAGTGCTAAGATCTCTCAGACTGTGACTGGAAACATTGCACGTGGTGCAACCTCAGACGTTATAAGCAAACCGATGTATAGAAGCATATGTACGTGATACTAATTTTGACTTTCGCTTATCTGTAAACGTTTTCTTATACAAAACAACGGACAACTTATATACAAAAGTCCGAGAACATTTAACTGCAAATGATTTTCCAGTTAAAATCAACATCGACCGGAAACATAATTACTTACCGCCAGCAAAATACTGGCTATTTTTCAAGTCGGAGTGCGAGGGAAATATTGCGTCCTGACCTCCTCCTTGCTGATTATTTCCTGGGAGCGGCGCCCGCCCCACAATTTAATTTTCACAGGAATTTGTATTAAAGGAAAAATAACAGAATTAAAGATGCAGATTTTTGTAAAAGCTTTCTGGCCAAATGAAACACTCTGCATTCCGCAACGCCGCCTCTGGAAATGCCGCCCGCAAACCAGCTGTTACCTAGCAACGCTCCGCTTTTGTTTCCGCTTTATACAGAGGCAGCCACTCTGCAGGCCTTTGTGGATGCTGTTTGCAGGCTAGGAACATGTCTCACCCATAAACACAGCCTGGATTCGTTTTAGTTAAGATTATGAGGAACAGGTTGCGTTACTTTGGTGCCAGCTATTTAGACAGCAACCGTGTTACAGGAAAGAAAGTTAGTGTTTTTGACAAAAAAATTCAGTGACTGAAAAATAATTTCAAGTTTAAAAAAGTTATTTCAAAATACTACTATGTGTCTAAAGACGAAAAGACGGTTTAAACGTGGTATGAGATCGAGGTTTCCCTGCAACATAATGACATTAAATATCTCTGTGGTTTCTGTTTTACGTGCGTTTGTCTTTGTTATTCCGTAAAATGAGGTTCAATTTCCTTATCTGTGTTTTTTAAATCAGTTTAGACCGCTACAGCAATAAGGCCGAATTATCCGACAATTTTTTGAGTAAAACGTTTTGCCAACATTAAATACAAAAATATAATGTTTCCCTTTTTTTTAGGTCAGATGTCTGTGAGTGCTTTTGTTACTGTGTTGTGATAATTTCTTCATATCCCTTTGACATTCACCATACACTGTAATTTATTTAGTTTAGTCTCTCTTTGGTCTGCGGCTACGATTTTCTACCTCTGTTGTTCCTTCAATGGTTGAACTGGTAGCCGGCGATGCTGTGGTTGGTGTTACCCTAAACAGAAGTTCTTTCTGGAGTACGATGACCTCGTCCGTATTGCGCCTAATAATTTTGAACCATCGTTCTACATCATCACTTTCCCCTAACATCGGTTTCGTACTTGCATGGCTTACAGTTCATTTCCAAAGAACGATGCGTTCACACATACACATTGAGAAATCATATTTGTTTATATTGATTTTGTATAACTTAGTTAACGACATCGCACTGATATGATATCGCAGTGTCTCTGTTATTCTGAATTACTATGCGAAGTTGGGAGCGACCGCTCGCTATAAGCGGCAAATCCGAGTTTGAGTTCCGGTCTGGCACAGATTTTTATTGTTGTCATTCCATTCCACAGTTAATGGTTGCCCATATTCGCAATCCCGAATACATTTAATGTATAACACATTGATGTGGTTAACTGTTTACCTTATTATCAACTCCTTTTTAATTTCTGATTTACATTATCAATTACTGTACTAACTTAGTTTTTCTTCCGTCTTTTTAGCACTCTGTTGGCACGTCGTTGGTGTTAGTAATCATTAGATCCACTCTGCTATTATACTTTCGAATGCTGTTGCGCAGAATCTACTGTAGCTCTGTTTGGCGAGGTGTTTGTCCCTATCACCCCTCCATTATCCTGCGACTGCGACTCGTCCTGTTGACAACCTTGGCTACAATACCTCGCCTCTCACTGAAACTATCTGTCCCACTTTCACCTCCGTCACAACAAGTCTCCAACCCCAATGTATCCCTTATAGACTGTCCCCATGTAGATGTAAACCCAAGACCTGATGCCGTAGCTACTAGAGGTATCCTTATGCGTGCTACAACTGAATGCACAATTCTCTATGTTAGACATGCATGTGTCCAGTCTCTGCCAGCTCATCTTGATGAGTTCTGCTATGTATTTCAATACCTAGACATTCAGGTCATACTTCTGTCAGGGACCTGGCTTAATCAAATATTCCCACCAGTTCCGTAAATCTAGACGGCTATGTCTTCCTGAGAAACTACTGATGCCTGTGGCCAGGTAACAAGAACTTGTTAAGCCGTTATCTAAAGAGGATGTTGACACGTCACCCTCTGATAACCGACCGATTTTCATTCTTCCTGTACCGTTCAGGGCCACAGACTTATTGTCCAGTACCAGCCAACGATCTACTTCTGTACAAACGACACTCCAGACGAATACCAGTCAGATTTCTGCAAACAACGGAGCACCAAATCTGCTACAATAACAGTAAGAGACGACCTGAAGCTTCTCACGAGTAAAGAAGAGGAGACTATAGTGTGCTTCTTAGACTATAGCAAAATCTTGGATACTATCGCGTTCGACATTTTACTTACTAATATTGTAAGTCTAAATTTTAGTCCAAGAGCAGTGTAATGGATTATCACGTACGTCGCCAGCAGTGCATCATGTTCAGTACCATAACGCCACAATGGGAAAGCTAGTAGTAGCTCTCCGCCAATGCTCTGGATTATGTCCCACACTCGTTTCATTGTACATCAATGATATGTCAACAGTTTAGTCGTAGTGCAAATAGTAAATGTATGCTGATGACCTCCACATATATCTACGTGGAAAACCAACAACTAGATGACAACTGACGAGAATTTCAGTACTGACCTGTATGCACCATCAAACTGGGTACAGAATATAGGGTTAAAGCTTGAACCAACGAAAACCGAAGCATTAATAACATCATCTTTAATCTTAAGATCACTCGACCCTCAACGGACTGCATTTTTAGCATTATCTTCAGCCTCACAGTGTAACTGATCTATAAATGAGAGCTAGTTCAAAATTTTTACACACAGTCAGTGTCATTAGTCAAAGCACTTCCCAAAACTCATTCAGATATTTATTATGTTTTGGTACTGACTACATATTTATTATAGTATAAAAAATGGAACTCTATTTCACTGCGGTATCATTTTCTTTGGAATCACTGACTGCAGAGCTTGGAAAAAGAGTTAGAGCACAGACAACATTCACATAAGTGTTTTATGCCTCCAGTTTCCTTCCCTGATGCTGATCTGTGAAAAATTTAAAAATGTCGCTCAAATATCACCGGCATCATCATCATGTTATAAATTTTTCAGGAAGTAGTAGGCAATGGAGGTAGAGGTGGTCATTCTTAATATCTGTACCAATGTTTGTGAGTTTAACTTCAGTCATTTAGGAGAAAAGTGTACCTGAATGATGAAAATTCAAGTTTGCGGCAAATTGCAAAAGAAGATTTGTAGATTTATTAACTTACCACTATGATCGTTTAGAACATTCCAGCTGCATACTCCAGTCGTCCTCCTGTTTCTTTATCCTCCATACTCTTTCTTTATCCTTGACTCCTTGGTAGCAGCTTCTGCAGCTGTCTCTGCTCCCGTTACCCGTCGCTTATCAGCAGCAGTTAGAGCTGAAGCCATATTCCTTCCCGTCTGGGTGTTCAATTTATTCATAACACTGATCCTTGAAATTGCCTTATCATTGAATGTTGTTACTGCATCCATTACACCAATCTTCAGCACCGTCAACCCAACAAGTACAGTTTTGGGTATTCTCTCTCATATACAGCTGTTGAAGCGTTCATTTGCATTCTGAAAGAGACCATGCATGCATTTCCTAAGTAGTTTTTTATTTGCCAGATCCCTATACATAGGCCTAATTGCCTCCTTGACAGCAAGTGATAAGGAATGCCTGTGGGTATATTGTATGCCTGTAGCATTGCTCCACCAGTACTTGCACCACGGATCTTCCCATTTTGGACACAAACCATGCTGTGGGGTTTCATCTGTTGACACTTTGTGAAACCATGTTGCACAAACAGCTAGTCTCATCTTCTCCAAATCTCCTACATTTCTCCTTATTTCTAGTCCATAATATTGAGTCAAAGGATCAGTATCACTTTTTGTAAGACGACCTGGACTACCTATGTGTTTCCCATCTGACAGTTTTTTCCACTGAAGTCTTTACATAATTTTCTCAGCCGAGCTCCCGTTCTTTTTTGTACGTACATGCCCAACCCATTCAAGATTTCTATCAGTGTGTCCCCAAACGGTCTGTCATTATCAACAGTAGTGTTGTGTCCTTTACAGTCTCCATCCTCAAGGTAGCCTACATACCTCACACCACGACTGACCTCTGATCTGCTAAAACTTTTTAGAACTCCTTTCGTTTCCATGTTTCCACTTGGGCCATCGAAGTTATTTACACAAACATGGGTGTCAATTAACTTACTTGAACAATCCTGGCAGTGCTTTGTTAGACATTCATAATCTAGTATCTTACCAGTTTCAATAAATGTTCCAGTTACAACCCCGTTCAGAGAAGTATGACGTCTCTTCTACCAAGATCCATGAAATACTGCTACAATGTCTGTATTCTCAGACAAGGCTACTGCTTCTTCTGCCACTCTTTTCATTGAATGTTCACTTACACCACATAAAGCATTATGTATTAATTTATTATATCTGTAAAACTCAGTGGATGTGGAGGTAAATCCATTACTGCACAAAAAGTCTGGGCAGCTCTCCTTCCCTTTCCAATACATCGCATTGCATAAACAAGCTGAATATTTACACATGTAATGTCGAATATCAGTTACTGGCGATGTCATAGTATCACTGCGCATCTTCCACGAGTCGCAGGCAATCACTAACCGATTTCCTTGCTGAAATGTCCTCAGAAATGTCAATACTATCTTCATAATTGCAGTACTTACATTTCACAGCACTCTTCAAAAGTCTTGACAGCATATTTAGGTTCACAATAACATTTCCGTCGTTATTGCTGCTCACAATACTACTAGGCTTGCTCTTATTACATTCAGAAAGCGGAAGTTTACGTCTAGAAGCACTGCCTGTTGTTGTAGTTTCTGCAGGCGACTTTTGAAGCAACTGATGTGTATTATTCAGTTGGTTGCCGCGAAACTTTCGTTTGGTGCTAAATTTCGTTACTCTCGGCATTTGCAGCACAGGGAGCACACACACAGAAACAAAACAATACACAATAACTACAAAACCACACGCATATGAAATCCCGAAATCATATACTCTCGCATCTTTGTTTACATTCGAACCATAGCCTTCTAGACTTGCCTGTAGCCGGCCGGAGTGGCCGTGCGGTTCTAGGCGCTAAAGTCTGGAGCCGAGCGAACGCTACGGTCGCAGGTTCGAATCCTGCCTCGGGCATGGATGTGTGTGATGTCCTTAGGTTAGTTAGGTTTAATTAGTTCTAAGTTCAAGGCGACTGATGTCTCAGAAGTTAAGTCGCATAGTGCTCAGAGCCATTTGAACTTGCCTGTACTTTGGTTCCGGGAGTCAGTGCCTTCTAAAATACAACTGTGTTAACGATCCGTAACTAACGACGGAAAAACGGAAGAACAAAGTAATGCATCACTTAGTCTGACGCAGTTCAAAATGACAGATGGGCGTCCCCCTGTGCAACATTACGATCAACCTCAATTTTAGAACGAACGGAAAATGACGATGCCCATAAACTATACATTTTTTTTAAATCAGCAAGAAACGCTCTTTTCTATAGACCAAGAAATTTTTTTTCAAATGTTTGGTCATTTTCACGAGCATGTCCCCTTAAGTGGCACAAATATCATCATATGTCACTTAGCAATGACTTTAGTAGAAATAAGACCTTTAACTGTTGATTACAATTTGCAGGAAAGTTCACGGCACCTGGACGTTGAGATGAACACCTATGTATCTGTGACTTCCGACATTCTCATACCGAGCGAGGTGGCGCAGTGGTTAGCACACTGGACTCGCATTCGGGAGGACCACGGTTGAAACCCGCGTCCGTTTCCCTGATTTCCCTAAATCGCTTCAGGCAAATGAAGGGATGGTTCCTGTTTGGTCCCCTCCTCCCCATCAACCATACCCACACTCGGTCTTAACGCTCTTGTCTGAACAACACAGCACAAATACTTGTTCCTATCAGAGAAAAATCCTACTCCATCGGTAGCCGCTTATCCCAAGACCTTTTCAGCAGCAGGAAACAGATGCTGGAATGACCTCCCTCGCTATATTACAGAATTGAATAACATCCCCACTTTCTGAGGTTCAAAATGGTTCAAATGGCTCTGAGCACTATGGGACTTAACATCTTAGGTCATCAGTCCCCTAGAACTTAGAACTACTTAAACCTAACTAACCTAAGGCCATCACACACATCCATGCCGGAGGCAGGATTCGAACCTGCGACCGTAGCAGCCCCGCGGTTCCGGACTGCAGCGCTAGAACCGCACGGCCACCGCGGCCGGCCCACTTTCGGAAGACAGTGAATGACATTTCTACTGAAGCAACAAAAAATTCCTCCTTTGCTCCCGTGCGTGTTTGTTATCCCATTACTTCCTTCTTCCCAACCAGGTCTTCCTCACTTTCCATTGTTCTTAGCTGGTGCAGTATACCTAAACTTCTTTCTCTCAGAATCGCTAAGTGTCAATTTTTCCACCAGTATAAGCAAATTTTCTATCTGCTACTCTCTCTATCATTTCCATTGTTACAGGGTGAACAGCAGAATCAGTAGTAGTACTACAGCTGTAAGTATTATTAACTTTATTCATTAGCAGTCGGCAGCCTTTAGTCATATTCTCTCAACATACCTTCAAGCAATTTTAGTTATATTTACATTATTTTATTGCTATCTCCTATACTAAAATTGTGGTTACTTCTTATGTAACAGCCGCGCAGGGTTGCCCCGTGTTCTGAGGCGTCTTGTCACGCTCCGTGCGGCTCCCCTTGTCGGAGGTTCGAGTCCTCCCTCGGGCATAGGTGTATGTGTTGCGCTTAGCGTAAGTTAGATTAAATAGTATGTAAGCTTAGGGACCTATGACATCAGCAGTTTGGTCCCATAGGATCTTACCACAAATTTCCAATTTTTCTTACGTAACTATGATGCCAAAAAGAATTAGTGTTTGCGTGAAACCCAGTTCCTTAGTAAGAAATATCCTGAAGGCCATAATCTGTTCAGGATAAATAAACGTGTAAATAAATACAAAGAATTCTCAAAGCAATGGCCGTATTTGCAATAGAGCTTTTCGGCTACAGAAATCATTTTACATGTACCTGAATCTCCCTCTGATGTCACAGAAGGCTAGTGTAAATTTGTCTGTCCAGCTTATCTTAATAGTTACTTGGAGACACTTATTGTGACCATACAAATTCACTTTAGATTTGTTCTCTGTGTGAAAGCAGGTTAGATGGTTTTAGTCGTAAGCACTTAGGCACTATGTGTGGGCTCTTTTCCTTTAGAAATGACTTATTGTTCTGAATACCCCTTGTATTAAGTTTGGAAACAAGAGTGAGTTGTTTCATTTTGTACTCAAGTGGCATTATATTCTACAAAAGAGATTTTCCATAAATTCTAGGTAGAAAGTGTTGTATCTCGGGCGGTCACAACACTAATTCTCAGGTTAGGAAACAGGACAAAGACCAGGGTACCTGGGCAAACCAGAGATTATCGACAGACAGTGCTATAATAAAATAATCAAAGCTATTTACATATCTTTTGAGGAAGAGTCATCCAGAGCTTAACAAGCATTTATAATCTCTTAATGAAGTCTTTCGTCAACTCAAAAGTAAACTATCTTTCTAGCTGCGCTGGTCCTCACAGACCTAACTAACTGTGACGTTGGCAGCCGCTGTTCCGTGGAGCTGTGCGAACGATCTGAGAGGACCACGTGCGCTGAAGAACTGACCCCTGGATGCTACCGTCGGCATCGTTTACTTCAGCGGGCATAGTGCCTTGTAGTTTCCCGGAAGGTTCGCAGATGCTGAGGTTCGGCTGCCGGGCTTTTGATGGCCAGTGCACCAGTGGTGTCTTACGATGACACCATCTCCGTACGGTCGTCGAGTACGGACGAGTAACGCAAAGACGACCGGGAGGGGGGCAGGAAGTGACAGGTGGTAAAGGGACGAGGACAGTAGCTGCAGCGGACGCCGCGGCCCCAACTGCGCCCCAGCGTGCAGACTGACCTTCGTCGTAACATCCACCTGGAACCTGAACGAAGGGCGCTCGCCCATTTTGTGATGTGGTGCGCCAGCGTGGCTGGTGAAGCTGATACGATGTCAGGAGTAGTAGCTGTGTTGCTGAGAGCTACCAGCGGCAGATAATGACTCGACGATGGAGACAAAGATGAAAGCATCAGGTCCGCACCCAGGAACTCAGCTCTGGGTCCAGCGCCACCGATTCCGAGCACCACAGAGCCAAAGACAATGTAGGTGGAGGTTGCATCAAACTTGATCCGAGGAATGGGTTCAGCCATGTGGATACTGTGTCTGAAAGCAAAGTGCTGATGGTATTATTACTAACATCACCTACACGCAGCTCGTTACGACGGCACCTCAGCACACAGGTAGGACCCTGTAAGAGACACACTGTACCTCTGAGGCAACTGACGATCGTACCCCTCCCCTAGCGGTGATCTCTGTGAAACCACCAGAAATAAACATGGGCGCCTGTGGGACACTTACCTATGGGAGTCAGTGTAGTTACAATTTGGCAAGGCGAGTGCACCAAAGTGCGATGACAGTGGCCATGCAGCAACTCTGCAGGAGACGGTTCGTTGCACGGCTGGGATCGATACAAAAACAACAAGAGCAGGGCCTGTCCGCCAGTGTGCGTCGCGTGTATCCTTTCCATTTGATGCTTGAAGGTGCGGACGAACCATTCAGCTCCGCCGCTCGGCTGCGGCTGGTACAGTGCAGTCCTGATGTGGTGGATGCTTCAGGGGGCACAAAACTGCTGTAAGTCGGCGGCGACAAACTGTGAGCCATTGTCAGTCACTGTAGGTTTCGGTAACCTTTCTAAACAAAAAATCGTCGTGGAATGAGCTGTGCTGGAGTGCATCGGCGCTATGAATGGAAATTTATTAAAGGCGCTGAGCCGTGGCTGGCTAGCGACATTCCTTGTTTCTTTAATCATTGGTTGCAGTCCGGTGGTGTCTTATTTCTTCTTCGGTTACCGCAATAACGTTGCTGTCTTCTCTCTGTGAGTGGCAACAGCAGCGTGTATCGATACTAGTACTGCTGTACTATCTTTGGTGTGGCGGATATATTTTCCGGGTGTGCGGTGTGTGGCAGTCAGTCGGTTGCGGCAGCAAGGGAATCTCTGTGGCTTGTGGTCAGGCCGGAGCCACTGGCGGCGTGCACGCGTGGTTGGAGTTGTGAGGCGTTTCTTGCGAGGGTTACGAAGTTCGTCGCCCACCGATTCTGGACACTAAAGTTGAGTGCTCACTTAACCTACTATCAAGCCTCAACTGCTATCACATCTCTTTGTTTGACCCTGGTTTTTGGTTTCTGGGAGATTCCCACGAGCAACAACGTATGTGCTTTGAAGTCGGCTATAAATGCAGCCGTCTTTCTGTGTGGTGTTTAACTTAATTCATTCCTTCATTAATGAGGTGTACCAGCGACATCTTCTGCCTCGTGGCCGTTGACGTTCCGGTGACCTGCCATGGTCATTGACGTATTTTTCGGCAGTGTATTTTCTTCGTCATGTTCATGCTGTCCAGCACAGTAGTATTGGGCGTTTAGTCTGACTTAGCTGGATTGGGCACCAGTATCCAGAACATTGTGCTATTGACATCTTGTTGTCGTTTTGCAGGTCGGGTGGAGCAGAACTGATCTTGTTGGTTGGTTCATCGGCTGGCTTTCAGTTCGTTTGCCTTCCGATTAAGAGGTTGTCGGTCTTACTGCCTGTCTCGCCTAAACGTGTGTTAGTGTAACCTTCCCAGGCCGACCCTTGTAACCTTCTGAACGCCGCTCCTTGTGTTTTACATAGTGATTTCCTTTTTAGTCTTAAGTACCCTGTGTTTCCTTCAGCAGAGATTTGGGTTATTAAAATTGCAAGGCTTTTCTTCTTAGACCTTAAGCCGTAAAAAAATTGTTTCTTACTTGGTATGTGGCCTTCAGTCGAGTCTCAGCATTTAAAAATTAAAATTGAAAATTCCTTGTGCCTAGGCGTTATTTATTTCAAGTTCGTATGTGGCCTTCAGCTGAGTTTTCAGCCTTTTCAAATCAAAAGTGGAAAAATTTTGTCTAGGCCTTAAGCCGTAAGAAATATTTACTAGTTTGTATGTTGCCTTCAGCCAAGATTTCCAGCTTAGATAAAAATTGGAAATCTCTTTGTCTGGGTTTTAAGCCGTGAGATTGTTTGGGTTTCGTATGTGGCCTTCAGCCGAGTTTTATGTGAAGCATTTTAGGATAAAGCCTTTAGCCTACTTTATTTGAAATTTAGAAGCTCTTCCCTTTAGGCCTTAAGCTGTAAAATTGTTTTCTGTATGGTGTGTGACCTTCAGTCGAGTTTCAATCTCTCTTAAATTAAAAATTCAAAATCCTTGTCTTGCTCTTAAGTCATAAGATTGTTATTCTTTAGTATGCGGCCTTTAGCCGAGTTTTACTCGAATTATTTTAAGATGAGGGCTTCAGCCTTTTCAAATTGAAAGCTCTTCTTCCTAGGCGTTAAGCTGCTAAATTGTTTTGTTGATATGCGGCCTTCAGCCGAGTTTTCAGCCTATTTAGAATAAACGTTGAAAATCTTTGTCTCGGCCTTAAACCGTAACACTGTTCTTGGTTATTGTGAGGCCTTCAGCCGAGTTCCATTGGAAAAATTTAAGCTAAGGCTTTCAGCCTATTTATATTGAAGATAAAAATTCTTTTCTAAAGAAGTGAAAACTCCAGAACTCATGTACCTCAATTCAATACTCAAGCCTTGTGCCTTGGAGTTTTGATGTGGCCTTCAGCCGATCTAAGTTACATCAAAGGTGGTCTTTCGTTAAAACCTCGAGAGTTTTTGATTCTTGCTTGTGAAATTGTCTGTTTTAAGAAATGAAGTTTATATGTGGAGTGCAACTGACAGTAACTTATTTTGTCCACTTTTCACAAATGTTACTGCATCCGCTCTGTCCTGCTAGCACAAGGATTTCAGGCGCCCACAATGGTGACCCAATGCGTGTTCCAAAAGGCTACCTCGAAATGAAGATGTAACCTTTGCCATGGTGTCTGAGGTATATGCCATGTGATGAACTTCTGAGGCGGGGCCGCCTGATTCCTGGCACAAGGGTGGCACCGAGCAGTCAAGTGTTCAAGTTGTTGATCGATGCTGTGCCACATACAGTTACGACATGGCAACAGCTACGTGCAAATAACACCCTAATGCCCTTGATGGAGATGCCAGCGAGTAAAATAGTGGCGAACCGAACTGTCTTGCATTTGTAGTGATGAGTGTGGTCAACTGTTGAGATTGAAATGCAACAAAATGCACAAAGCAGGGACAGAGACAGTGGCATGAGCAATTTGGCGATAATCGGGAGGAATGTGTAGCACCTCATCTGAGTCCTGAACATCCAAGAAACAACAAGAAACATCTGAAGTATGAAAATCAGAATCAGGGTGGACAGGAAGATGGAAGAGTGTATGACATGTTTAGCCGTGGCCTGATACAAACTTTCGTGTTGGTAATTGGATAAAGAAAAACAAGCCCACTGCTGCAGCTTCTGTGCAGTGCGCTCCGGATTGGCGTTGGATGGACTAAAAAAGGTTTGCAGAGGCTTGTGGCCCGTCACTAGAAAGAATTTGCGACCAAACAAGTACCGGTGAAATTTTCTTACAGCATACATAACGGCAAGGGCTTCCTTTTAAATTTGAGAGTAGTTCTGCTGAGGGTCTGTCAGCAGTTAGGAAGCAAAGGTAGTAGGACGGTCGCGAAAATCGTATCTGTGGGACAAAACGGCCCCAGTGCCCCAGTGCCGTGAGAAGAGACATTACCAACAAAGACAACAGGCTTCGTCGTATCAAAATGTGCAAGACAACGATCGTGATGCAAAGCATGTTACAACTTTTGAAAGGCATTCTGACAATCCTGCAGCCAAACAGAAGGAACGTTATTTCAGCGGAGCCGTTGCAGGAGGACCGCGATTTGACCGGCATTCGGAATGCAATGGATATAATACGTTAATTTTCCCAGCAGGAACTGCAGCTGGCGTACACTGTGCGGGTGTGGAAGCTCTCGAATGGCCTGCAAGTGCGACTGCAGGAGGTGAACGGCCTGTGAATTGATGACATGATCAAGATACACCAGTTCAGGCTGAAAGTATACGCATTTGTCCTTATTACACTTCAAACCTGCGTGAGACGAAACGTAAAAGAGGGTTCGAAGGTGCAAGCGTGTGAGCTGCACGACAGTATCTTTAAAATATGTACAACAAAATGGAACGGATGGCTCGTCACACCAATACCCAAAAGGGAAGTAGGAGTAATCCGCTGAATTACAGGCCCATATCACTAACGTCCCCCCATGAACCATGGACCTTGCCGTTGGTGGGGAGACTTGCGTGCCTCAACGATACAGATAGCCGTACCGTAGGTGCAACCACAACGGAGGGGTATCTGTTGAGAGGCCAGACAAACGTGTGGTTCCTGAAGAGGGGCAGCAGCCTTTCAATAGTTGCAGGGGCAACAGTCTGGATGATTGACTGATCTGGCCCTGCAACACTAACCAAAACGGCCTTGCTGTTTTGGTACTGGGAATGGCTGAAAGCAAGGGGAAACTACAGCCGTAATTTTTCCCGAGGGCATGCAGCTTTGCCGTATGATTAAATGATGATGGCGTCCTCTTGGGTAAAATATTCCGGAGATAAAATAGTCCCACATTCGGATCTCCGGGCGGGGACTACTCAAGAGGACATCGTTATCAGGAGAAATAAAACAGGCATTCTACGGATCAGAGCGTGGAATGTTAGATCCCTTAATCGGGCAGGTAGGTTAGAAAATTTAAAAAGGGAAATGGATAAGTTAAAGTTAGATATAGTGGGAATTAGTGAAGTTCGGTGGCAGGAGGAAAAAGACTTTTGGTCAGGTGAATGGAGGGTTATAAATACAAAATCAAAAAGGGGTAATGCAGGAGTAGGTTTAATAATGAATAAAAAAATAGGAGTGTGGGTAAGCTACTACATAGTGAATGCATTACTGTGGCCAAGACAGACATGAAGCCCACACCTACTACAGTAGTACAAGTTTATATGCCAACTAGTTCTGCAGATGATGAAGAAATTGATGAAAAGTATGATGAGATAAAAGAAATTATTGAGGTAGTGAACGGAGATGAAAATTTAATAGTCATGGGTGACTGGAATTCGACAGTGAGAAAAGGAAGAGAGGGAAACGTAGTAGGTGAATATGGATTGGGGCTAAGAAATGAAAGAGGAAGCCGCCTGGTAGAATTCTGCACAGAGCATAACATAATCACAGCTAACACTTGGTTCAAGTATCATGAAAGAAGGTTGTATACATGGAAGAACCCTGGAGATACTAAAAGGTTTCAGATAGATTATATAATGGTAAGACTGAGATTAAGGAACCAGATTTCAAATTGTAAGACATTTCCAGGGGCAGATGTGGACTCTAACCACGATCTATTGGTTATGAACTGTGGATTAAAACTGAAGAAACTGCAAAAAGGTGGGAATTTAATGAGATGGAACCTGGATATACTGAAAGAACGAGAGGTTGTAGAGAGCTTCAGGGAGAGGATTAGAGAACGATTAACAAGAATGGGGGAAAGAAATACAGTAGAAGAAGAATGGGTAGCTTTGAGAGATGAAATAGTGAAGGAAGCGGAGGATCAAGGGCTGGAAGAAATCATTGGGTAACAGATGTTGTTGTTGTGGTCTTCAGTCCTGAGACTGGTTTGATGCAGCTCTCCATGCTACTCTATCCTGTGCAAGCTTTTTCATCTCCCAGTACCTACTGCAACCTACATCCTTCTGAATCTGCTTAGTGTATTCATCTCTTGGTCTCCCTCTACGATTTTTACCCTCCACGCTGCCCTCCAATACTAAATTGGTGATCCCTTGATGCCTCAGAACATGTCCTACCAACCGATCCCTTCTTCTGGTCAAGTTGTGCCACAAACTTCTCTTCTCCCCAATCCTATTCAATACTTCCTCATTAGTTATGTGATCTACCCATCTAATCTTCAGCATTCTTCTGTAGCACCACATTTCGAAAGCTTCAATTCTCTTCTTGTCCAAACTATTTATCGTCCATGTTTCACTTCCATACATGGCTACACTCCATACGAATACTTTCAGAAATGACTTCCTGACACTTAAATCAATACTGGATGTTAACAAATTTCTCTTCTTCAGAAACGCTTTCCTTGCCATTGCCAGCCTACATTTTACAGAAGAGATATTGAATTTAATTGATGAAAGGAGAAAATGCAAAAATGAAGCAAGTGAAGCAGGCAAAAAGGAATACAAACGTCTCAAAAATGAGATCGACAGGAAGTGCAAAATGGCTAAGCAGGGATGGCTAGAGGACAATTGTAAGGATGTAGAGGCTTATCTCATGAGGGGTAAGATAGATACTGCCTACAGGAAAATTAAAGAGACCTTTGGAGAAAAGAGAACCACTTACATGAATATCAAGAGATCAGATGCAAACCCAGTTCTAAGCAAAGAAGGGAAAGCAGAAAGGTGGAAGGAGTATATAGAGTGTCTATACAGGGGCGATGTTGTTGAGGACAATAGTATGGAAATAGAAGAGGAGGTAGATGAAGATGAAATGGGAGATACGATACTGCGTGAAGAGTTTGACAGAGCAGTGAAAGACCTGAGTCGAAATAAGACCCCGGGAGTAGACAACATTCCATTAGAACTACAGACAGCCTTGGGAGAACCAGTCCTGACAAAACTCTACCATCTGGTGAGCAAGATGTATGAGACAGGTGAAATACCCTCAGACTTCAAGAAGAATATAATAATTCCAATCCCAAAGAAAGCAGGTGTTGACAGATGTGAAAATTACCGAACTATCAGTTTAATAAGTCACAGCTGCAAAATACTAACGCTAATTCTTTACAGATGAATGGAAAAACTGACAGAAGCCCACCTCGGGGAAGATCAGTTTCGATTCCCTAGAAGTGTTGGAACACGTGAGGCAATACTGACCCTACGACTTATCTTAGAAGAAAGATTAAGGAAAGGCAAACCTACGTTTATAGCTTTTGTAGACTTAGAGAAAGCTTTTGATAATGTTGACTGGAATACTCTCTTTCAAATTCTGAAGGTGGCAGGGGTAAAATACAGGGTTTGGTGTCACCGCCAGACACCACACTTGCTAGGTGGTAGTCTTTAAATCGGCCGCGGTCCGTTAGTATACGACGGACCGCGTGTCACCACTGTCAGTGATAGCAGACCGAGCGCCACCACACGGCAGGTCTAGAGAGACTTACTAGCACTCGCCCCAGTTGTACAGCCGACGTAGTTCACTGACCAATACGCTCTCATTTGCCGAGACGATAGTTAGCATAGCCTTTAGCTAAGTCATTGCCTACGACCTAGCAAGGCGCCATAGCTTTGATAATTAATATTGTGAAGCATGTATCATCAAGAGCAATGTTCTACAAATGTGGATTAAAGTTAAGTATTCCAGTAGCTACGTACTTTTCTTTATAGCATTCATTACGTATCCTGTTTCAGACCTCATGCCAGCCTGCGTGAGTTTAAGTGCGTGCCTTTCGGCTTCCTCTCATTGTGTCTAGGCTGTCTTGCCTAGACACAACATTTTTGGCGACGAGTCTCAAAAGAGGCTTTAGCGTTCGTATTGCCCTAATTTACTTGTGTCATGGCTTCGCCACAATCTCCAGATGTACTGTCCGAATTTTATCGCTTGCAGAATCAGCAGACGCAGGCGTTATTGGATGCCCTTGGACAGCTCGTCCAGGGTCAACGTGCAATGCAAAATGATGCGGCCGCCGCCGCTCCACCGCTACCGCAGCCACAACACGCGGTTGCACCACCTTTTCGTCAATTTGATGTGGCAATGGAGAGCTGGACGAAGTGGTCACGCCAATTTGGATTCCATCTCGCCGCCTACAGAATTCAAGGTAATGAGCGGCAGCCTGACTTATTATCGTGTGTCGGCGTGCACACGTACCGTGTGATAGTGAAATTGTTTCCCCGACGAGACGTAGCAACTCTGTCCTACGAAGAAATTTTGTCGGCATTGGATGCATATTTCAAGGAATCAGTCAATGTAGTTACAAAAAGGTATACTTTCTTTCGTACCAAACGTACGGCCGGTCAAACTAATCGGGAGTGGGTTGCAACTTTGCAAGGCCTTACTAGGGATTGTGCTTTTGAGTGTGACTGTGGCCTCCCTTATTCAGATACTATGGTACGTGATGCAATTGCACAGAACGTTTCTGATGTTCGTATACGGGAGCAAATTTTGAAACTAGTCAATCCCTCCCTTCAACAAGTGATAGACATATTGGATCGGCAGGACACACTTGACTTTGCTCAGGAATCATTTACAACTTCGCCAGCCGTGTGTCACGTTAACTGTCCCGCCGGGCGAGCGGCACGGAACAGTAAACAGCCCTCGTGCTCGTCCGCGCAGCTGCCGCCAACCTCTCAACCACGTGTCCTGCGGCAGCAAGCAAATGCAGTGCTAAAATCATGCCTGCGGTGTGCAACCAGACATTTGCGTGAAAATTGCCCGTCACGTCAAGCTATTTGCTTTTTCTGTAATAAAAAAGGACATGTTCAGAGTGTTTGCCAGAAAAAGCTCAAATCGGACACTAACAACCAATCCAGGCCCTTTGCTTCGCGCCGGAATCGGAATCGAACCAAGAATACTCTGGCTCGTGAACCTTCGCCCATGGACATTCATGTAGTTAATTCCACTCTGCCCAGTGCCACTCTCTCTAAAAGTGATTGTGTGCGTCCCACAATAAGTGTGCGTCGACGTCGCCGGAAATCACCTCAATTAGCAAGTGATTCTGTACCAGTGTCTGTTCACGTTGCACGAGACAGTCGCTCTTGTCGTCATCAGGACAATAAACTTTTTGTAGATTTGGACATTCATGGCAACGTGATCCCATTCCAGCTCGATACTGGAGCTGCAGTTTCTCTGATCAATAAAGACACATACAAACAACTGGGCACACCTCCCTTGCGTGCCACAAATGTTAAGCTAACTAGTTATTCAGGACAGCATATCCCAGTGTTAGGACAGTGAAGCCTTCTTGCAACATACAAGGGACAAACAAAACTTGTGTCTTTTTACGTCCTTCGTTCTTCTTCTGCTGTGAACTTGTTTGGTTTAGATTTATTTCAGTTGTTTAACTTGTCTATAGTAAATCAGGTCCTCTCAGTGAACCAGACTGTGCCTTCAGCCAGTGTTTCTCGTCTATGTGAAGAGTTTACAGACATTTTTGCACTGGGCCTTGGTTGCGCTAAGAACTATGAAGCACATTTGGAACTGACAGTAAACGCGCAACCGAAATTTTTCCGAGTGCACAATGTTCCTCACGCATTGCGTGATGAGGTCGCAAGAACATCAAACGATTTGGAATCACAAGGTGTGATTGAACGTGTGCAGGCTTCTCTCTGGGCATCACCCTTAGTAATTTTGTCAAAACCTTCCAGAAAATTGAGACTTTTTGTGGACTTCAAAGCTACAGTGAATCCACAACTAGTGATTGCAACTTTTCCTTTACCCCGCCTGGAAGATCTTTTTGACAAACTGTGCCCAGGTAAATATTTTTCGAAGTTGGACCTAGCAGATGCGTACTTGCAAATACCTGTGGACAACGAATCTCAGCACGTCTTGGTGGTTAACACGCATCTTGGTTTGTACCGATTCAAAAGACTGCCATTCAGGTGTGCATCCGCCCCTGCATTGTTTCAGCAATATCTGTAAACTGTTTGTGCCTCGGTCCCTACTGCAGCAAACTATCTGGACGATATTGTGATCTCCGGAAAGACGGAAGAAGAACATTTAGCCAATCTCAGGACATTATTTCAGGTCTTGCGCCAAAATGGTCTTCGCTTGCGGAAGGACAAATGTGTGTTTTTTGCTCGTGATTTACCATGCTCAAGGCATACATCCCAGTCCAGAGCACCTCCGTGCCATACAAGACTTGCCTTCGCCGCAGAATTTGAAGCAGCTACAGAGTGTGCCGGGAAAAATTAACAACTACCATAGATATATCCCACATGCCTCTTCCATTTCAGCTCCGCTTCGTCGCTTACGCCGTAAAGGTGTTCCGTTCGTCTGGTCGACGGAATGCGAACGCGCCTTTCGCCAATCGAAATCGGCGTTGCTTTCGAATACTTGCCTTACGCCATTCGATCCCCAGAAACCCCTTTTGTTGATGGTCGATGCATCGGATTTCGGGATCGCTGCTGTGCTTGCGCACAAAGATGGCTCGCTTGTTCACCCTATTGCCTTTGCGTCGAAATTGCTCGCGTCTGCGCAAAGAAATTATTCACAGATTGAGAAAGAAGCTTTGGCTCTCGTATTTGGTGTTACAAAGTTTCATGATTTCCAGTATGGTCGTCACTTTACCATCATTACAGACCACAAACCTTTGACTTCGCTTTTTCATCCGAACAAGCCTGTACAACCACGTACAGCGCAGAAATTCATTCGCTGGTCAATTTTCCTCTCGCAGTACCGCTACGATATCTTATATCGGTCCACTGCTAAGCACGGAAACGCTAATGCGTTGTCCCGTTTGCCTGTTGCTGAGGATAGAGCATTCGATTCTTCCGAACTTGCTTGCATGTTCATTGATTCGGAAACCGATGACGTGGTCGAATCGTTTCCGATTGATTTTCGTCGTGTAGCTACAGCCACAGCTGCTGACCCTGTCCTTGCTACCGTTTTGTGTTTTGTTGCTACGCAATGGCCCTTGTCGAAATCACGGATCGAGGATTCGTTGGTTCGCCGCTTTTTTGCTCACAAGGAGAGACTTTTTGTTCGACGTGGTGTTTTGCTGTTGCGTTCTGATAATGATCAGTCCAGAGTCGTGGTCCCACGTTCGTTACAGTCCTCTGTCTTACGGCTTCTCCACCAAGGACATTGGGGTATAGTACGAACGAAACAACTTGCTCGTCAGCACTGTACTTGGTTCGGAATCGATGCTGCAATTACGAATATGTGCTCTTCTTGCATGGCGTGTGCCGAACAACAATCCGCACCACCGCGGAAATTCTTTGCGTGGCCGAAAGCCACTTCCCCTTGGCAACGCATACACATCGATTTTGCTGGTCCATTCTGGAATGCTCGATGGTTGGTTGTGGTCGATTCTTTCAGTAATTTTCCTTTTGTTGTCCGGATGTCTTCTACGACGTCATCTGCCACCATCCAAGCGTTATCCGCTATCTTTTGCATTGAATGTCTTCCACAGACTATTGTTTACGACAATGGCCCACAATTCATGTCCGCAGAATTTCAGTCATTCTGCAAGGCCAATGGTATTCAACATCTTACATCTGCGCCGTTTTCGCCTCAGTCAAACGGTGCTGCTGAACGATTGGTCCGGACTTTCAAGTCACAGATGTTGAAGTTGAAAGAGTCGCATTCTCGGGAGGACTCGTTGTTGCTCTTTTTGTCCTCGTATCGCTCTCAGCCCCGAGATGGTCGCTCGCCGGCTGAGTTGCTCCACGGTCGTCCTCATCGAACCTTGATGTCTTTGCTACATCCGCCGCATCAGGTTCCTGTGCAGCGGCAGACTCCTGCTTTTGCTCCAGGCGACGTTGTATACTATCGCAGCTATCGAGATTCACGGCGTTGGCTCGCAGGGCGCATCCTTTGCTGCCTCGGCCGCGCTATGTATCTGGTTTTGGGGGCCTCTGGTGAGGTGCATCGGCATCTCAATCAGCTGCGCCTCTGTCGTCGCACGGGTTCGGCCGCTCCCCGTCTGCTTTCAGCGACGGTGCCGTCCGGTCAGCGCCCTGGGGACCCATCTACTGGCTCGCCTCATCCCCGGGTGTTACCGACGCTGCCTTCCATCTTTCCCCATGGCGACGCGCCGTCGCCGCCGCCGGTCCTCCCGCCGGCGCTGCCCGCAGTGGACGCTTCGCTGCAGCCGCCGGGCGCCTCCCTGGGTCACGCGCCGCCGATCGCTTCCCGTGACCAGCTATCCTCCGACATGGACCTCTTGCCCGCTCCGGATCAGATGTCGTCTTCGCCCGTCGGGTACCCCGACGCGATGGAGGTCGATCTTCGGCCCCTCCTGTTTCTTTAAGGGCGTATCCACCGCATGTTGGCGTGCACCCTGGACTAGGTTTTCAGGCGTTCCCTAGCTCCCCTCGGACGGAATGGCAGGGTGCGGGTGGCACAGCCTCGCCTGTTGTTAGGCTCCCCACCTCGTCGCATACGTCAACATGGGGTCCTCCCCACGGCGGGCCGAAGCCTTATCAAACATCCGTACGCCGATTTGCGGGGGAGGAATGTGGTGTCACCGCCAGACACCACACTTGCTAGGTGGTAGCCTTTAAATCGGCCGCGGTCCGTTGGTATACGTCGGACCCGCGTGTCGCCACTGTCAGTGATAGCAGACCGAGCGCCACCACACGGCAGGTCTAGAGAGACTTACTAGCACTCGCCCCAGTTGTACAGCCGACGTAACTAGCTACAGTGCACTGACCAATACGCTCTCATTTGCCAAGACGATAGTTAGCATAGCCTTCAGCTAAGTCATTGCCTACGACCTAGCAAGGCACCATAGCTTTGATAATTAATATTGTGAAGCATGTATCATCAAGAGCGATGTTCTGCAAATGTGGATTAAAGTTAAGTATTCCAGCAGCTACGTACTTTTCTTTATAGCATTCATTACGTATCCTGTTTCAGACCTCACGCCAGCCTGCATGAGTTTAAGCGCGTGCCTTTCGGCTTCCTCTCATTGTGTCTAGGCTGTCTTGCCTAGACACAACACAGGGAGCGAAAGGCTATTTACAATTTGTACAGAAACCAGATGGCAGTTATAAGAGTCGAGGGACATGGAAGGGAAGCAGTGGTTGGGAAGGGAGTGAGACAGGGCTGTAGCCTCTCCCCGATGCTATTCAATCTGTATATTGAGCAAGCAGTAAAGGAAACAAAAGAAAAATTCGGAGTAGGTATTAAAATCCATGGAGAAGAAATGAAAACTTTGAGGTTCGCCGATGACATTGTAATTCTGTCAGAGACAGCAAAGGACTTGGAAGAGCAGTTGAACGGAATGGACAGTGTCTTGAAAGGAGGGTATAAGATGAACATCAACAAAAGCAAAACAAGGATAATTGAATGTAGTCGAATTAAGTCGGGTGACGCTGCGGGAATTAGATTAGGAAATGAGACACTCAAAGTAGTAAAGGAGTTTTGCTATTTTGGGAGCAAAATAACTGATGATGGTCGAAGTAGAGAGGATATAAAATGTAGACAGGTAATGGCAAGGAAAGCGTTTCTGAAGAAGAGAAGTTTGTTAACATCGAGTATAGATTTAAGTGTCAGGACGTCATTTCTGAGAGTATTTGTATGGAGTGTAGCCATTTATGGAAGTGAAACATGGACGATAAATAGTTTAGACAAGAAGAGAATAGAAGCTTTCGAAATGTGATGCTACAGAAGAATGCTGAAGGTTAGATGGGTAGGTCATATAACTAATGAGGAGATATTGAATAGAATTGGGGTGAAGAGGAGTTTGTGCACAACTTGACTAGAAGAAGGGATCGATTGGTAGGACATGTTCTGGGGCATCAAGGGATCACAAATTTAGCATTGGAGGGCAGCGTGGAGGGTAAAGATCGTAGAGAAAGACCAAGAGATGAATACACTAGCAGATTCAGAAGGATGTAGGTTGCAGTAGGTACTGGGAGATGAAGAGGCTTGCACAGGATAGAGTAGCATGGAGAGCTGGATCAAACCAGTCTCAGGACTGAAGACCACAACAACAACATCACTAACGTCGATTTGCAGTAAGGTTTTGGAACATATACTGTATTCCAAGATTATGAAGTACCTTGAAGAAAACGATTTATTGACACACACCACGGTTTCATGGAATGTCAAATTGTTTCCTAATTTTTAGATTTCCAGAAGGCTTTCGACACCGTTCCTCACAAGCGTCTTCTAACTAAACTGCGTGCCTACGGAATATCGCCTCAATTGTGCGACTTGATTCGTGATTTCCTGTCAGAAAGGTCACAGTTTGTAGTAATAGACGGAAAGTCATCGAGTAAAACACAAGTAATATCCGGCGTTCCCCACGGAAGTGTTATAGGCCCTCGGCCGGGGTGGCTGAGTGGTTCTACTCGCAACAGTCCGGACCCGCTCGACCGCTACGGTCGCAAGTTCGAATCCTGCCTCGGCCATAGGTGTGCGTGATGTCCTTAGGTTGGTTAGATTTAAATAGTTCTACGTTCTAGGGGACTGATGACCTCAGAAGTTAAGTCCCAAAGTGCTCAGAGCCATTTGAATCATTTTAATTTTGCTCGGAGCCATTTGAACCATTTTGTTATAGGCCCTCTATTGTTCTTGATCTATATTAACGTCGTAGGAGGCAATTTGAGTAGCCGTCGTAGATTGTTTGCAGATGATGCTGTCATTTATCGTCTTGTAAAGTCATCATATGATCAAAACGACTTGAAGAATGATTTAGACATCTGTATGGTGCGGAAAATGGCAATTGACTCTGAATAAGAAAAAGTGTGAAGTTATTCACATGAGTACTAAAAGAAATCAGCGAAATTTCGATTACGCTATAAATCACATAAATCTGAAGGCTGTAAATTCAACTAAATACTTAGGGATTATAATTACAAATAACCTAAATTGGAAGGATTACATAGATAATATGGTGGGTAGTGCAAACCAAAGACTGCGATTCATTGGCAGAACACTTATAAGGTGCAACAGGTCTACTAAAGAGACTGCTTACATCACGCTTGTCCGCTCTATTCTGCAGTATTGCTGTGCGGTGTGGGATCCGCATCAGATGGGATTGACGGGTGACATCGAAAAAGTACATAGAAGGGCAGCTCGTTTTGTATTATTGCGAAATAGGGGAGATAATGTTACAGACATGATACGTGAATTGGAGTGGCAATCATTAAAACAAAGGCGTTTTTCGTTGCGAAGCGATCTCCTCATGAAACTCCAATCACAGTTTTCTCCTGCGATTGTGAAAACATTCTGTTGGCACCCACCTACATAGGGAGAAATGATCATGACAATAAAGTAAGACAAATCAGGGCTCGCACAGAAAAATGTAAGTGCTCGTTTTTCCCGCGTGCCGTTCGAGAGTGGAACGATAGAGAGAGAGCTTGAAGGTGGTTCATTGAACCCTCTGTGAGGCACTTTATTGTGAATAGCAGAGTAATCACATAGATGTAGATGAACTGTCGCTGTCAGCTGCTGCAAATAGCGCTGGAATATAGAAGGCGCCGAAGGGTTGCCAAACGGTAAACGCACAAACTTAAACAAGCCAAGATGAGTGCTGACAACAATTAATTTTTGCGGCTGTTCATCAAGTGGAGTCTGCCAATAAGCTTCGCGCAAATCATTATTTGGAAAGAAGCGTGCGGCCCTGAGGTTGTCCATCAGTTCTTCCGGCCGCGGCAACGAAAAAGTGTCATTCACCCTTTGAGGGACCACTGCGGACTTAAAATCAGGAAATTTTTTTTAAAATTACAATGGTTGAGGCCCATTGGCTGGCACAAACTGGAAAATAACACCATTGTCCCGCAACGTTTGAAGTTCTTGCGCAAACTGTTCGCAAAAGCGCTTGTGCGCATTGTTCTTCATCGTAATGCAGCCAGCAAAATTTCCTAGTCAGTCAGAAAACAATGATCGAAAATCTGCAGGCTGTTTGTTCACACAATTGCTAGGGGCAAGAGAACAAATAGGAAGTATATTGTGCTGAAGGGAAAGTCCAAACAAATCAAAATAATCAAGTAGAAGAAAATGTTTGCACTTCACGTAAGCGGAGAATGGTGAATGTCACTGTTTTTGTTGGTAACATAAGAAGTAGGACGGCTGTAAACACCAAGCATTGGACTGTCATAACCACTGTAACTCTGAGCGAAAGCATCCAACTTTTCCAAATATGGTCTGCCTTTCAAGTCTTACGTGCTACGATTTAACAAGCAACTAGCTGTGTTAACACATACGAACAATTTATTCCTCTGGCGCTGTACAGAAGCAAATTGCCCTGTCTACGCGCACTGCTAGTTTGTGTGCAAGGCGCCCCGGCGTTTGGACTGGATGACACACTGTGTACAGACTAGTATTTTGGCGATCGCAGTTGAAACGAGGACTGGTGGTCTTTTTCACGCTGCAAGCAGACCGCTTGCCCGTGTCCTCGCTTCCCACAACGATAACAGACAGAACAAGACCGACGCTCATGAGATGCACACTACTGGCCATTAACATTGCTAAACCACGAAGATAACGTGCTACAGACGCGGTGAAATTTAACCAACAGGAAGAAGATGCTGTGATTTGGCAATTGATTAGCTTTTCAGAGCATTCCCACAACGTGCTGACGTGAGGAAAGTTTCTAACCGATTTCTCATGCACAAACAGCAGTTGACCGGCGTTGCCTGGTGAAACGTTGTTATGATGCCTCGTGTAGGGAGGAGAAATGTGTACCATCACGTTTCCGACTTTGATAAAGGTCCAATTGTAGTCTATCGCGATTGCGGTTTATCGTATCGCGATATTGCTACTCGCGTTGGTCGAGATCCAATGACTGTTAGCAGAATATGGAATCGGTGGGTTCTGGAGAGTAATACGGAACGCCGTGCTGCATCCCAACGGCCTCGTATCACTAGCAGTCGAGATGACAGGCATCTTATCCGCATGGCTGTAACGCATCGTGCAGCCACGTCTCGATCCCTGAGTCAACAGATGGGGAAGTTTGCAAGACAACAACCATCTGTACGAACAGTTCAACGACGTTTGCAGCAGTATGCACTATCAGCTCGCAGACCATGGCTGCGGTTACCCTTGACGCTGCATTACAGATAGGAGCGCCTGCGATGGTGCATTCATCGACGAACCTGGGTGCACGAATGGCAAAACGTCATTTTTTTGGATGAATCCAGGTTCTGTTTACAGCATCATGATGGTCGCATCCGTGTTTGGCGATATCGCGGTGAACGCACATCGGAAGCGTGTATTCGTCATCGCCATACTGGCGTATCACCCGGAGTGATGGTATGGGGTGACATTGCTTACACGTCTCGGTCTCCTCTTGTTCGCACTAACGGCATTTGAACAGTGGACGTTACATTTCAGATGTGTTACGACCCGTGACTCTACCCTTCATTCTATCCCTGCGAAACCCTACATTTCAGCAGGATAATGCACGACCACGGGCATTTCTGGATACAGAAAATGTTCGACTGCTGCCCTCGTCAGCACATTCTCGAGATCTCTCACCAGTTGAAAACGTCTGGTCAATGGTGGCCGAGCAACTGGCTCGTCACAAAACGCCAGTCACTACTCTTAATGAATTGTGGTATCGTGTTGAAGCTGCATGGGCAGCTATACCTGTACACGCCATTCAAGCTCTGACTCAATGCCCAGACGTATCAAGGCCAGAGGTGGTTGTTGTGGGTACTGATTTCTCAGGATCTATGCACCCAAATTGCGTGAAAATGTAATCACATGTCAGTTCTAGTATAATAAATGGTTCAAATGGCTCTGAGCACTATGGGACTTAACGTCTTAGGTCATCAGTCCGCTAGAACTTAGAACTACTTAAACCTAACTAACCTAAGGACATCACACACATCCAAGAGCGAAGCAGGATTCGAACCTGCGACCGTAGCGGTCGCGCGGTTCCAGACTGAAGCGCCTAGAACCGCTCGCCTACAACGGCCGGCCCTAGTATAATACACTCCTGGAAATTGAAATAAGAACACCGTGAATTCATTGTCCCAGGAAGGGGAAACTTTATTGACACATTCCTGGGGTCAGATACATCACATGATCACACTGACAGAACCACAGGCACATAGACACAGGCAACAGAGCATGCACAATGTCGGCACTAGTACAGTGTATATCCACCTTTCGCAGCAATGCAGGCTGCTATTCTCCCATGGAGACGATCGTAGAGATGCTGGATGTAGTCCTGTGGAACGGCTTGCCATGCCATTTCCACCTGGCGCCTCAGTTGGACCAGCGTTCGTGCTGGACGGGCAGACCGCGTGAGACGACGCTTCATCCAGTCCCAAACATGCTCAATGGGGGACAGATCCGGAGATCTTGCTGGCCAGGGTAGTTGACTTACACCTTCTAGAGCACGTTGGGTGGCACGGGATACATGCGGACGTGCATTGTCCTGTTGGAACAGCAAGTTCCTTTGCCGGTCTAGGAATGGTAGAACGATGGGTTCGATGACGGTTTGGATGTACCGTGCACTATTCAGTGTCCCCTCGACGATCACCAGTGGTGTACGGCCAGCGTAGGAGATCGCTCCCCACACCATGATGCCGGGTGTTGGCCCTGTGTGCCTCGGTCGTATGCAGTCCTGATTGTGGCGCTCACCTGCACGGCGCCAAACACGCATACGACCATCATTGGCACCAAGGCAGAAGCGACTGTCATCGCTGAAGACGACAAGTCTCCATTCGTCCCTCCATTCACGCCTGTCGCGACACCACTGGAGGCGGGCTGCACGATGTTGGGGCGTGAGCGGAAGACGGCCTAACGGTGTGCGGGACCGTAGCCCAGCTTCATGGAGACGGTTGCGAATGGTCCTCGCCGATACCCCAGGAGCAACAGTGTCCCTAATTTGCTGGGAAGTGGCGGTGCGGTCCCCTACGGCACTGCGTAGGATCCTACGGTCTTGGCGTGCATCCGTGCGTCGCTGCGGTCCGGTCCCAGGTCGACGGGCACGTGCACCTTCCGCCGACCACTGGCGACAACATCGATGTACTGTGGAGACCTCACGCCCCACGTGTTGAGCAATTCGGCGGTACGTCCACCCGACCTCCCGCATGCCTACTATACGCCCTCGCTCAAAGTCCGTCAACTGCACATACGGTTCACGCCCACGCTGTCGCGGCATGCTACCAGTGTTAAAGACTGCGATGGAGCTCCGTATGCCACGGCAAACTGGCTGACACTGACGGCGGCGGTGCACAAATGCTGCTTGTACAGCCCTCTCGCAGTGTCCGGAGCAAGTATGGTGGGTCTGACACACCGGTGTCAATGTGTTCTTTTTTCCATTTCCAGGAGTGTATATTTGTCCAATGAATACCCGTTTATCATCTGCAATTCTTCTTGGTGTAGCAATTTTAATGGCCAGTAGTGCAGTAGCTCGTGTACAGCTTCACCTCGTTTGACATTGCTTTGCTGTTATTTACGCTGTGCGCGGGACTGGTGCGGCGAAGAGGACGGACCAGCCGTCGATGTCTTAGATTTCGCGGTCCCGTAGCGGAAAGGCCGTACAGGAATGGCTACGAGCTATGTGGAAAGCGGAGCACAATTCTGATCTACAGAAGACAATGGCGTAATAGCGAAGCTATCCGCTGTAGTATCGCAATCGTCCTAGTAATCTAAAACTAAAGCTGCAGGTACGGTGTTTGTGGATCTGTTCGCGAATGCGAGAGTTCGTCACATTGTCAGTGATTGCATCGCTATAATATTTACCACGCTCTCACTTGAATCGACAATGCCTAGTAAGGACTTGCAAGTGAATACACCGCGACCGTATGTTTGTCCCTTATGTTTCTTTAGCAAAAAAATTATATCTTGCAGCAGCGAAATGCACATTTCCCTCAGTATATTTGTTAAGGGCCCCCAGTAAGTAGCCGGCCGGAGTGACCGAGCGGTTGAAGGCGCTACAGTCTGGAACCGCACGACCGCTACGGTCGCAGGTTCGAATCCTGCCTCGGGCATGGATGTGAGTGATGTCCTTAGGTTAGTTAGGTTTAAGTAGTTCTAAGTTCTAGGGGACTTATGACCACAGCAGTTGAGTCCCATAGTGCTCAGAGCCATTTGAACCCCCAGTAAGTCATCGAAAGAAGGGCTTTACTTTTGGGACATGGGAAACAACTCTTTTGGAAGTCTATACACGGAAACAGTCTCCAGAAAAGTTGGAAGTCTAGCCTCACCTGTGACTTGGTGAGCAGTGACACAGGCGTGTAGAAGAGCAAATGTTCTTGCCAGCCTCATCGAATTCGCGGAATGGCGGTGCAGAGTACTGGCTGGGTGGCGTGGGCTGCTGCTGAGGCGGAGCCGGCGAAGTTTACTGAGCGGAAAAAGTCACTTGTAGCGGTCTACTCATGGTGTCCAAAAGTGAAGACATCTGCTGAGCCTGTAACTGCAGAAGCTGTGGTGAATTCGGCACAGGAGGCGCTGAGGCAGCATGCTGCACATTTGACGCAGTGTGGTTAAAGAAGCGATACTGGTAGAAACAAAGTAAGAAAAGCAAAATGCAAACGAATACCGGCTCCGCGATCTGCATCAAAAAACGTCCACAAACAAGTCCAGTCGCAGGATTCTGCGATGCGAAAACAACATGTAAATTTTTCGGTGATTTCGCCGAAGCTGCAGCAGTTAACCTCGTCGCCAACTTACAATTCTATCTTGGGTGGTCACAACAGTAATTCGTAGATTAGGAAGCAGGATACAGAGCAAGATAGCTTGGCACACTACAGAATGTCAATACACTGTGCTAGTATTGAAAAATCAGACACTTGTACTTCTCTTCTGAGAAGCGTAATACGGATTCACAATCTCTCAATAAAGTTCTTTGTCAACTCAACAGTAAACTATCTGTCTAGATGCATTGGTTCTCACAGACCTGACTGACTATGGCGTTGGCAGTCGACGTCCCGTGGAACTGAGTTGGCGAAAAGAAGAGACAATCTGTGCTGACGAACTGGACCCCGAGCACTGTCGTCGGCGTACTTTACGCCAGCGCCAGAGAGGGCAGTGATGGCGTGTAGTCTTCCCGGAGAGAGGGGGTGCGGCTCCTCGTTTGTGAATACTGCCACGATGGCGCACCACCCTTCCGGTTCCACAGATAACGTTCGCGATGGCGGACTTCTGACGGCCAGCGCAAGACTGGTATCTTACAAAGACACCAATCGGCGTACTTTACGCCAGCGCCAGAGAGGGCAATGGTGTCGTGTAGTCTTCCCGGGGAGGGGAGGTGCGGCTCCTGGTTTGCGTATACCGCCACGATGGCGCACCACCCTTCGGGGTCCGCAGATACTTTGACGTTCGCGATGACGGCCTTTTGACGGCCAGTGCAAGACTGGTACCTTACAAAGATACCACGTAAAATATCTACTGTGTGTGTATGTGTGTGTCTGGTATATCATGTTCGGTGCCCCCGTCCCGCGAGACTTGGGAGCCGTTCCCGTAATACCACGCCCGCTAGGCCTCCAGGAATTTATCGTCCGAAAGAATAGATGCCATATCCATATCATTTATAAGGCCAACCGGCTGATGACCTTCTTCAGTGTGGATGCACACGATTTGCCTGAACTCTTACGGGACTCGGTGGATTTTCTGCCGCGAGTAATGGGTATAATGCCAGGGGCACTACGAATGTAGTGTGTGGACTCTAAGATGAGAATGTGGGTCCCAAGGGGGGCGTGCCGGCGATAAATCCCTGCAGTCGCGCTATTGTCTCTGCTCTCGGTGGCTCAGATAGATAAAGCGTCTGCAATCTAAGCAGGAGATCCCGCGTTCGAGTCCAAGTCGGGACATACACTTTCATCTGTCACCTTTGGTGTATATCAACCCCGTCAGTAGCAAATGGTATTGATTTAATTGTAATATCATACAGTAAGAAAGTCGGATATTTCACTGCACATTATTATATCTGCTATATGAAGCTGAAACAGAAGTTAGAACAGTCGCTAAATTAGCCTCTGCCGTATTGGGCTCTTTCCCATGTTTGTAGTGGCTGGAATTTAGTCTGGCGCTAGTCACCGGCTGTGTAATGTTGCTGCTTTCGTAAGTCAAGTTTAATTAGAGATGACTAAACATCTACATCTGTATTCTCCAAATTACACTTATAAATACCTGGCAGAGGGTTCATCGAGCCACCTTCACAATACTACTCTCTTATTCCACTCTCGAACTGCAAGAGGAAAATACGAACACCTTTATCTCTCCGTCCGAGCTCTGCTTTCCCTTTTTTCATTATAATGATCGTTTCTCGCTATGTGGCTTGGCGTTGTTTTAATGATGTCCATTCGAGATCCTGTATCGTGTCCGTGACACTCTCTCCCAGATTTCTCGATAATTCAAAGCGCGCTGCTCTTCTTCGAACTTTCTCAACGTACTCCGTTAATACTATCAGGTAAGAATACCACACCCCGCAGCAGTACTCCAAAAGAGGCCGGATAAGTATAGTGTAGGCAGTCTTTTCAGTAGACTTGCTACATCTTCTAAGTGTTATGCAAATAAAACGCAGCCTTTGGTTCGCCTTCCTCACGACATTTCCAGTGTGTTTTTTTGCAACCCTTGTTCACAGTACGAGCAGCCCTTAGCGGACCGCCATCTCACTTACAACTGTTCATGACGTCGCCTTTCCTGGTTGGGTTGGGTTATTTGGGGGAGGAGACCAGACAGTGAGGTCATCGATCTCATCGGATTAGGATAGGACGGGGATGGAAGTCGGCCGTGCCCTTTCAAAGGAACCATCCCGGCATTTGCCTGGAGCGATATAGGGAAATCACGGAAAACCTAAATCAGGTTGGCCGGACGCGGTATTGAACCGTCGTCCTCCCGAATGCGAGTCCAGTGTGCTAGCCACTGCGCCACCTCGCTCGGCCGCCTTTCCGGCTTTGATCTTTTTTAATATATGACTTGTAAGTACTGCATCTTTTTCCAGTCAGTACAAACTTTAATTTTATTAATGTATTATATACCTAATATGTTTTAGGACAGTTAATCTAATTCTGAAGACGACGCTCATAGTAGCGTAGAAACCTCGTCAATTTTGACTTAATATTTGTGACCGAGGGCTTATTTGTTCTAATATGTTTTTTTCCAATTCAAATTGTTCGTAATTGTAATTACTAACTATTTAGTAAGTTATGAGGTGATATCACCCAAATGTAGCATTTGAAATTACACTGCCTGTCAAAAAATGTAAAGCACCCAGAAGGAATGCTTGGATGTTAACTTTGTACGTGTACATACCATCCAGAAGTATGTAAATATTAGAATTGTTACGGCCGTCCGAGTGCATTAGTGTTGTTTGTATTTAGTGTTGTCACCTGATGTGAAATCCTATAAGAGCGTCATGTGTTGCGTGATCGCTGTGAAGGATATGGAGATGTTACATAGTCATTGAGACAGCGTTGTCAGCATCTGTTTGAAAGCGGTGTCGTTGCGGGTCTCCGTGCCGCCGGCTGTTCGAATCGCGTAGAATTTTTACAGCATTCGGATGTGACAGTGGTCTGAATATGTGAGGGCCGGCACACACGCCAAGATTTCTCTCGGCCATATAGCGTACCAAGCTCATCATAACACTTTTATAACAGCACCATCTGAGATCAAGTAATGGACTTCCAGCAACATTCTGTGTCACCCACATCACTGGTCGGAGACTAGTAGCATCCTGATTTGCGAATTGCCGTCTTGTTTGTGGGACGCCGCTTACATCATAAGCAAACGACTTCGTTTGTTGTGGTCCCATGACTGGAAATCATGGACTGCCGTTGTAGGGCCTCGATGACCATCTTCAACGAGTGTGGCGGCTGCCCGGAGAGATATCGCACTATGTCGCGGACATCCTGCTTCATCATGTCTTAATTCTCACACAGCTTTAGCTTGGTGCCATTTTTGAACAGGACGCTGCTCCTGTGAACATGGCACGTGTCTCTATAAACTATCTTAGTGATGTTTAGATATTCTCGTGGTCATCAGGGACGCCAGATCCGTCCTCAGCAGAACATGTATGGTACCATTCCGGATATCAAATCTGTCACAAAGCAGGTCTCTAGGATGCTAAGAACCAATTGCAACAGTTATGGACCAGGCACCTCAAGAGAGTATACTATGGCTTTAAGACAACATTCTCAACTGAATCGGTGCATGCATCGATGTCATACTGAATGAAACATCCTAGTGATAAGTGGGTTTAAACTTCCAAGATATTATGGATTAGACTTAAATTGGTGGTCACTGAAGTAACATTACGTACGCTCTCAACCAGCGAGGTTTCATTTCGTCTCCTTCTCAAATTCTAGGTGGTTCAACTGTTTTGTGAAACAGTGTGATCTAATAAATATGAGGCTTAGGTGCAGCAGCTACAGCAATGTCAGTAGATTACATTACAGTAAGGTATGATTGAGATAGAGCTTCATGGACGTGTGTGTTCGGGAAGAGAGACGAAAGCACATATCCCTTTCGGATGATGTGCTTGCCCTGGAAATAACATGATTTTCTGATATCGTGGCATATGCACAGTGGCTACACTTGGTGGCTCTCTTTAAGTGCCCAGTAGGTGTTGCACTATGAGGATTCTCGAAGATGTGCTTTCGGCATAAGAGACGAGAGCACATTAATGGGCTGTATGTGTGAAGGCAGACGATGATGGCAGCGATAACTGTAGAGCGGAACTGGTCAGACAGCGGCTAGCTACAACTGACACATAGTTGTCATTCACACTTCCACGTAATCTATTGTGCGACTTTCTGCCAAATGTTGAAGTACCTTACATCACACGACGCTATGTAGTGCTTCTTTTGAAGCCTATAATAGATGTCTATCTCTAAAACATTCGAAACTCTGAAGATTCCTACATTAGCGTTCTGTTGAGAATGGGAGTTTACACACATCTGCCGAGTTCTCCATTTCAGCTATGTAACAATTAATCAGTGGCTTTCGTGACTGTCCCTTATCATTCCCTTTGGTACCCCAAGAAAGTTCATCCCTGACGGCATTTCTTCACTACTGCGATTTATGTTTATTCCAATAACTAAAATCTGAATGTCTACAGGATGGCCAGTGAACTCCTAATTCTTTAAAGGATCAAACTCCCGAGTATAAAATAGCTTCATGTTTCTGATTGCATTACAAGTGAGTTAACTATGGAAGAAAAAGGTTGTAAGAGATTTGAAATTATGTTTATCGTTTGCTTGAAGTCGCAAAGTTCTCTCATTAGCAAAAACTGAATGAGTATGGCCATTGTTACTTGCGCTCCGTTTGACGTTGAAGCGTGATTTTACATCGCATCCCCCGAATTATGCGTCGTATGAAGATATAATTTTGCTGGTACATTCAGTTGTATACGGGGACACTGTCTGCAAATGTTTGCGAAAGCAGTTGGTAGTAAATAAATAATAAATTAAAATGTAATTCCCGTTGTGGCACTTTTCGCGCGTGAACAGCGAAAATATAGAAAGCGGCAAACTTTTTTTTTTTTGTTTTTGTTTAGAAGTTCAGTGGAGGTTGTGGGCGAGAAAAAGTTGTGAAAATCTTCAAAATCATGTGTAAAACTGATTGCAAGTCGCTAAATGCCTTAACTCTCAAATACTGGATGCATTCAGACTGGGTACTTGCGTGCAGTGTGTTGTGTTGACTCAAGACATCTACACAGATTCTAACACTAATATCCTACTGTGTTTAAAATATTTAACATAACATTATAAGAGCATTTCAGATCTTTAAATTCGGTCACTAGTTACATGAAATACTAAAAACCAAATTTTACTTGTCCCTGGAATTCGTTTTTCAGGAAACCTGCAACTCTAACTTGGTGGTCGTTTAGCAGTATGGATTTACCAGCTTTGTTGTTTTAAAAGCTTCTAAGGTAGGCGTTGCACGTCCTATGTGTCTCCTTTACTGCAAGTTAGTCACTCCCTGCAAGTGGATCTTGAAGACATGTTGTAAATACGATTGTGGTTCTCTGACGTTTCTAGTATAGAATAACATTGCTAACACTGTACATCGGTGTAGACACATACTGCGAAATCTCCGTGGTGCAACATTGGTAGCAGACTGTGCCTATATTTACACCTTCTTGGATGTACATAAATGGTATCAAGAAGTTGTTATTTGGACCAACAGAGGGACCGCCCAATATGTTTTACGATCACAGAAGTTCAAGAGTTCAAATGATACATTATGTTCCATTGGTTGTAGACTACATGCATGAGTGAGTGTTGTCCTATAAGTTCGTTGCCTGAGAGAAAAAAAGGCAGAAGGTTTAAGAGATAAAGATTATTTTAGTATTTAATATTAACTAACTAGCAAAGCAATATATCTTTCGAATGTTTCCTACCCTCAGTAAAATAATATCTATACATCTACGCAAAATAAAAGTTTGGCGAAGCTCTGACGTTACCATCTGAACTTCATCTTAATCCTCCTACACAATTCTTGCCGTTTGGTACCAAAATGAAATCTCTGTAAGCCTAACGAGCAAGAACAGTGGGTATGCTGCAGTAGTTAAGGTGTTCTTTTTTCTGTGAAGCATATTAGTCCTTTGTTATGCTGCAAAAATAGTACACTAAAAGAGATACAAACTGTGGTAGAAATAAAATAATATATCATGAAGTAATTCACTCCTAATACTGCAAAGAGCAATTTCTCTAGCAATCAAAGGTTCTGATACAAACTACAGAAATTGTAGAGATGAATATATATGAAAAATTATTTTGTCAGTGATGTAACAACATGTTTGTATCACACGACCCCTTCATAGCAAAAAATTGCCTCAGGACGTATTCTTTTTCCCAAGTAATAGCAATAACCACTTCTTTATCTTCTCATAAACTCTTAGGCCTTTAGTTTTGGTCTATAATAATTCCTTAGTCTTTACATTGCAAATCATATTCCCGAAAATAATTAAAATTATTTTGAAGCATTTCTCAGTTACTTGAGGCCACTGAGATACATATGTGGTGACATGTGGCTGACCACATTAGTTACATAGGAGTTCATCTGTTCTTTTGTATGGAATACTCACCTTACTGATGACGTGCCCTTACTAGTATTATGTATGATATTTTCCAGTTGCCGCCGGTTGTATCTCATTCATATTAATTTTCTTGCTGTTAGGCTATTTTTATTGTTTCCACAGTAATTTAGACCTGAAAATGTCTTATGTTATGGGCCAAAACGTGACATCCAAATAAAGAAATTACAAGTTACCCGTACAGTGTCTTTTTTCACTGTAATTTTAATCTCTTTTTCTTTTAACATAATGTCATTTACCTTAAAGGGATTCGGATTTAATAGTGCATATAGAAAAAGCGATTTAATGTGTATCTTTACGTAACAAGCTGTAGTTTAGAGTAAATAACTAGGTTTGTTCACGTCGCAAGCGAGCATAATCTTCAGCGCATCACTGCATACATGGGTACACTTATTCAGCATGCCACTTCGTAACAGACTAGAGGAAATTGTAAATGAAGTGTCTTAATTGTTCTGAGTATTCGTCAAATACCTTAAAGAACGAAGTACATAATCATTTAATCATGTCAGTTTCTCAAGAGAATACGAATGCATTACTAACATTATCACCATAGACGTACTAATGGAATGTTTCCGAAACGCTGCCTGCAAAGGCGTAATTTACAAAGATGTATACTAACAGCGTTGATGCTACCCCCGAGTAGGGAGCCTGCCGACTGCAGCGGCAGCTTCCCGGCGCCCCTCTGCCTTTGGCGCCGACGCTGAGCTGGTGCGAGGCGAGGCAGTGCGCTGCGAGGCGATGCGAGGCCGGCGCGCGCTGCCCGCACGTCCGCCTGCGCCGGGCCGCGCAGCGCTGCTATCGATTGGCGGCCGCGCCACACCACGCAGCGCCACAGCAGGCCAGGCGCGGCTGAGCTCGCACAGCGGGCTGCCGACTCTGCAGGAGGGCGTGGCGAGGGTTGCCGACAGCGCAGGGTCGATCACTTCCTGCGAACTCGTGTCTCTGCAAAGCACTTGTGAGGTCCAGCACCTGTTACACGCTCGATCCCTCTGGCCCTTGGATGTTTCTATCGTGCAGTTGTTGCTGTTGTACTTTTCGCACTAATGACTGGTAATAACTATAAGATGATACAGCAATACAGCCTTCCAAATTTATTTCGCTTCACTGCAAAGTTTGTCCATAGACCCACAATCCTTAAATATTCCTTTACGTACTCTAAAAATCTTGCGCGAAAAACAATGTAAATTTAAGATGCAGCCAGCAATATTTTATGTTTTTTTCCTAAAAACTTTAGAAAATATTCTGCACACCCCTGTAAAAATGTCTTAAACTACAAATACAACAATACAAACAATTTACGAAAAACTCCTCAAATATGACAAAATGTTGGTTAATGTTAAAAAACGTCGATTTTCTATGGTGACCTCTCATTGTTCATATCATTTAGATTTCTTTTTGAGAAATGTAAACATTTACTGTTTAAAATATTTTAAGTTTTTTACTAACATATATGACATACCTATTAAGTAAGGTAACGTTTAGTTTATTTCCTGGAATGCGTTTAAATTTGCTACCATAAATTTTTCAAGGATTTCAAAAGTAATGGCTATGCGCTCTTTATTTACCTCAAGCTCAGACAAAAAGATATTTGTTGCAATTCAGTGCATTAAGCTCAGTACCAAATTTTTGTTATGTTTCTTTCGCTTCTGTAAAAATTCTAAGCCTTCCACATCAAACAATATTTCACACATTTAATAACGTCTATTTCATTCATTAACATTAATATCATGACTAAAATTTCCACTATCAATGAACTGTGTTTTTTGATTACTGCACTAGCAGAATTTAATGGTCTCTGAACTAATTTATTAGGTAACAATCTGCTTTCCTTTAATTCGTACTATATGTGAGACCCAAAACTGGCTGTATCAGTAACTACTTCACATCAGGAATGTAACTCAAGTGTTCTCCGGTTTCGACCACAGTATTCCTATAGACTGTTAGTAGAACAACATCTTTCAGCCAGTTTTGGAGCCAGTATAGCTACCAAGAAGAAAAGAAGAGCTTTACGTGGAAGGAAGCAGGTTTGTTCTAATGTCTTTCCAGAATTTCAATGGACTTACAGAATTCAGGCGAGGCAGAAATCCAGGCAACGTTGGCTTAGTTTATCATATCAGAGAACATTCTTAGGTCTTTCAATTGACTTTTCAGTTTTTTCAGGACTGCATCCATGCTACAGAAAAAGGGAGTGAACAGAAAAAAACAAGGTGAACAGAACAGGCTATTGCATCAGAGACGAAAAGGAAAAATAGTTCCTGAACTGTTTCTGTAAGTTAGTAGCGAAACAATCTAACTTGAAAATCATGAATCTCAAATAGCGTGGCAGTGTCACTTGATCTATTTCTCACTCTTTGTCGAACATCCAGTGTGGTGCAGAATTTCTGTACCTCAAACTATACCGGCAAATAATTAAACAAGTCTCTCTAATTAAGCTAATGTTCAGTTTTGAAGTAAAGATTAATCTGACCTGAGTTTAGGCTAATTAGAACCTTAGGGTTATGTTTTCATAATTTGTGGGACGAATAGAAACAGTAACCATTTGCCTTTATTTACAAGAAGGCCAAGAATTTAATGTAAATGGAGAACTGCCTTGCACTTTTCTCAGACCCATTACATTAAGCTGCGGTTAAAGTATGTGGGATACATAAGCAGTTGTTTAGATTTTATATGTGCAAAATTTTTAACCAAGGCAGATATGCACAATGATTTTAACAGATGAGGAGTCATTTGATTAGTCAAGGAGATGTTGTTTAAAAGTCCTTCATTACTTCTGGAGCTATAACATGTATATTGAAAGGTATAATTTTCAAGCATAATGCAGGAGACTTAATGTATTAACAAACAAACCAATTTCTGCAATTTAATGTTGCAATGAAGTAATAGCAAATACAAGTCTTTGGGATGACAGAATAAGAATTCACAACTCATGCAATATTTTTATTCCTTGTATTGACTAAACATCTTTTACTGAAGAAACGTTTTTTTTATTCCCCTTTATGAAACAGATTTTTGTTTTCACTAATGACTCTAGAGACCAATAAATAGAAAAATATTGGTATTAACATTGTTGTTTCTATTCCCTCCCTTTCTACAGGATAAATACAATACTTTTAATTTTTGTGATATAAAATGATGAGTTCCATCAAAGTGCAATTAGAAGTGATAAGTTAGGTGTAAGACCTGTAATACCATACAGTGACAATTTTTGTAATTCCTTTTAAAATCATAAATTCTTTCTTTTAAAGTTGAAAAGCGTTTCTATCAATCCCATTTTATATTACTGACTTTCTGTCTTACGAAATTAAGCACATTTTATTGGGTTTGTAGAAGGAAATTGTAGTTTTCCTCATTGTTGACAAATTCTTCCAAACTTTCTCTTTATTTCTATTCACTAACAATTTTAAAATCTTCAAGATACAGCTTACTTTTGCTTTTCAGAACAAACATTACTTTCAGACATATCGTATCTTACTAACAGATGACATTTTCTGCATTGCATTTAGTCCTAGTTTTGACAATGTTGATTTACATGAATAAACATTTTTAAAAGCTAATTTTACACATCAGTTTCCTTATTTTGTTCCAATTGGAACTCTGATTTAACTTTAATAAATTAACTTACTGTAAAATTGATCATTATATTGATATAAATATGACATTGTGTCAGTTGTTTGTGGTAAGCTGAAGGTTACATTATCCTTGAAGAGATAAGTTTGAGAGACTGTTATTCTCTAAGAATAACAAAATTTATACTCAATAAAAGTTAACAAATGAAACTATTTATTTCATTGGTGAATAGGTGCACTGTTTAAGGCGATAATTTTCAATGGTGTGAATCTTAGTATTTCAATACAATCAAAGCAGTGTACTGAAGAAATTTCTCTAATATGTTGTAAGTTAAGAATTATTACAAAATTATGAAAGGGATGATTTAATATGAAGTATCTCAAGATGCTCAGGTAATGTTATATGTAGAAGAAAGTGCAGTTTCGATTATCTACCTTTTAGTGTATCAATATAGAAGACTAATGTAAAAAAGATTAATGTTTGCAGAAAATATTTCATGTTTCACAAAATTGTTTGAAGATTTTTGAATACATGATACAAACACAAATTTTCGTGAATAACGTATTCAAAATAGTTAACAAGATTCATAAAATATTGTGAATTAATATTAACTGCTAATATCAATGAAACATAACAAATTCACTGAATTTCAGATGGGAAGCTTGGGATGGCCTACAGATATAGTTAAAAGCTTACAATTAAGAACTGACAGTTATAATCCATTAATGGAATCATCATATACTGAATTACCATATAGAATAAAAGCAAATGAAGCATGTATGAATGTTACACAGTAGGTTAGTTACTTACATGTCTCACATTTTTGAATGCGTTTTTTGTTGAAATATACACTGAGGTGACAAAGGTCATGGAGTTCCTCATAAATTCGTGTCGAACTTCCTTTTACCTGGCATAGTGCAGCAGCTCTACCTGTTGTTGGAAGTTCCCTGCACAAATACTGAATCAGGTGCCTCTATAGATGTCTGTAAGGCACGTTTCCTGTCCAGGATTTTGTGAACAAACTGACATCTCGATTATGTCATACAAGTGTTCAGAGGAATTCATATCGGGTGATCTGTGTGGCCACACCATTCTGTAAAATTCCCCAGCGGGTTCTTTAATCCAGTCGCGAACAACTGTGGCCCAGTGACATCGCAAATTGTTGTCCTTAAAGATTCCATCCTTGATTGAGAATATAAGGTGCATGAATGGCATCAGATGGTCTCCAACACCATTATGGAGCCACCATCAATTTGCAGAGTGCCTTGTTGACAACTTGGGTACTTGGCGCCGTCGGTTCTTCACCACACTCGAACCCTGCCATCAGAGCTTATCATCTGAAATCAGGACTCATCTCACCAAGCTACAGTTTTTCAATTGTCTAAGGTCAAACTGATTTGGTCACGCACCCAGGAGAGGTGCTGTATGCGACGTTGCGCTGTTAGCAAAGGCGCTGTCGTTGGTCATCTGGTCATCTGCTGCCATAGCCCATTAAAGTCAAATTTCTCCATACTGTCCAAATGGATACGTTCGTCATATGTACTACATTGTTTTCTGCTGTTGTGTCATGCAATCTTAAATTGTCTGTCAACAGTGCCAACTCTACATAAACGCCGCTGCTCGCCATCGTTAAGAGAAGGCCATCAGTCAGTGCATTCTTCACTGTGAGAAGTAATTCCTGAAATGTGGTATTGTCTGCACACTCTTGACACTGTCGATCATGGAATTGCGAATCCCCCAACGATTTTTGAAAGTGAATGTCCCATGTTAATTCCTGTGTTGGCACCATAACGACGTTGGTAACCTTTCCATATGAATCAGATGAGTACAAATGACAGCTCCAGCGATGCAATACCCTTCTACATATATCTGCATATCGCTATATACTTTTCACCTCAGATGTATTATCTTTGGTTAGTAAAATTAGCATTCATTATTCCACAAATAATGAAGGGTAGTCAAAATTTAGTGAGAAAATGTAAAAAATTTCGGCTAGGTATTTATTAAAAGCTGAGTAAATTTCAATACACAGTAAAAATTAGTGAAATTTGAACAAGTGAATTAAAAGCTGTGATGTTAACTGAAGTACAATTTTCTAAGAGACAAAAGCACATCTGTCTTCTGTAACTTTCATATATTGCAAAAGATACACAAATCAATCTGTTATTCTTCAAAAAACCGTGTCAGTTCACTTCACTGTTGGATAAAAAGTTAATCTAGATTAATTTTAAAACAAGTTATAAGACATAGAGAAGGCAATCTAACCTTTTTAGTATGAATTTATGTTTCCAAACTGATTCAAAATAAAAGAACGACAAATATACATTGGTTGACACTAAGTTTACAGAATGAAAGATGAGACAGATGAAACATCTGGATACTGCTACTATGTGATTAATGCTCATGGATATTATAAGCATCCTTTGTGTGGACAGGTAAGAATATTACACCTAAACTTATAAAAATTATAAAAATTGTAGAAATATATTCAGAGAAATGTCAATGATACCATTAATGAAAAAAAAAATTGCGTCTAAAGGTATATACGTCCCATTCATGAAGGAGGTTCATATAAAATGACTCATTCTATAGAAAAATATCAAAATATTTTGTACATACAACTGAAATAATTGCAATTTACATTTCATAATGAACTGATTAAAAAGGCTGTAGATTTTGAAGAATTTCTAGAGGGAAATAAAGAACAATTCATAAAACTTACAGAAAGATATAAATGTGTATGCAGCATGTGTTGTGACTTGGCAAGACAGCCAAGCCACTGTGAGGTAGCCGAAAGGCACGCGTTTAAGCTCACGCAGGCTGGCGTGAGTTCTGGAACAGTTAAAGGAGTTGAGTCTAGTAAAAAAAGTACGTAGCTTCTGGAATACTTAACTTTAATCCATAATTGGTAAACATCGGTCTGACGGTACATGCATCACAAGATAAATAGCAATTGATAATGGCGCCTTGCTAGGTCGTAGCAAATGACGTAGCTGAAAGCTATGCTAACTATCGTCTCGGCAAACTAGAGCGTAATTTGTCAGTGAACCATCGCTACCAAAGTCGGCTGTACATCTGGGGCGAGTGCTAGGAATTGTCTCTAGACCTGCTGTGTGGTGGCGCTCGGTCTGCAATCACTGACAGTGGCGACACGCGGGTCCGACGTATACTAACGGACCGCGGCCGATTTAAAGGCTACCACCCAGCAAGTGTTGGGTCTGGTGGTGACACCACAGCATGTAAGACAGATTACCTAATTAGAAAGGGTAGAGCTGTAATTAAGCTTAACAATTAGCAAACTTTGCAACCAGGTAATTGCGCATTTCTCTATGATAAGGAGCAAGAATATAATATAGCAGACAGTGAATCAATATCCTATACAGGAAAAAAGTGTACAAACTTTGCATAGAAAATATGTAAATTAATAATGAGGATTCTATATACTTACATATTTACAGCCTTATTTTTAGAAATATTAGCACTGACGTTATTGGAAGACTATATGAAATATATCAATAGTTCTGTAGACATGATGAAGGACATCTAGTTATAAGCATAGATGTTTACCTTTATGTGTGGATAAAGTAAATCTAGTTATAAGCATAGGTGGATAACTGTAAACATTAGAAGAATCGCTAATATCACTGAAGGGCAAAGTCTACACTATCCGAATGATCAGTTATAAGTGATGAACATAACGATTATTCGGAACTGCTATGGGGACAATTTAATTTGAGGACTTATGGAGACTATTGATAATAATATCAAAAACCCGATTTATTACATAATTTTAAATGAATTCTGATGTCAGAAATGCGAATTAGCGGTATAAATTCTCAGTTGTCAGACATATGTTGAAGCATGTAATGTTTTGATATACGACTATGATCCACGTAAAGAGCAAAAGTATATAATGGTACTAGAAATATTTGAATAGTTAAGTTATTTAAATTTCTTTTTAAGCTAGTACAATAGTGGTATAATGAATATAGTATGTTGTTCTCGAAGTAGAATATTTGAAGAATTGCAAGATTCGTACATAGATCTTCCACTGCCTTTAGAAAGTAAATCACGTCAGGAAATATGAACCTTAACTACTAACAGCAATGTGCAATAATACAAAATATGTTACTAGTTACAGAGTTTTGAAATAATGAATAAATCTCATGTAACAGTAAACAGACAAATTGAATTTTAATGATTAATAAGTAAGATTTACTTTTAAAAAATTGACAGTTTCGAGCAAACAAATCAGATGAAAAGCCACAAGCGGTTTTAAAAAGTCCTTTAGAAACTGACAATAAATTCAGTATTTGAGAAAGTTAGGATAACATAGAAGAAGAGTAGATATCTAATTAGCAAATGTTGCTGCTAGATGAAACACATAATAGCTAAACCACATTTGAAAAGTAGTTCCCCATTTTACAAAAATCCAGTAACAACACAATAGTATATCTACGCCACTCCTGGGGCACTCTGTACTTACGAGGGGTGTTCAGTAAATAATTTAACGCATTTTTTCCTGAGACACTTACTGTTGAAGAGATGTGGAATTTGTTGTGAGATTTCGTGGCAAATTCCCACCGACAGCTTCATGAATATCCCATACCTGGTGGCGCTATATTTAGGCTTATAAACAGTGTTTGTAACTAAGATGCCTGACAAGCCGAGAGTTGTCACTGAGTTTCTTTTGTTGGAAAACCAGAACATTGCAGATATTTATAGGTGCTTGCATAATGTCTTCGGAGGCTTGGTAGTGAACAGACGCACGATAGATCGTTCGACTACGCGTGCGACATCTCCACTAACCTGACCGAACTCCAGCACGGTAGCCGGAAGCACACAGTTCTTACTCCCACACTGTTGGAATATTAAGACACCCTTATACGAGGTGATCGACAGATCACAAGCAAATGTCTCGATGAACCACTGGACTTCTCTGTTAGTAGTGCTGATCCATTCCTTCACCAGTTGGGCTACTCAAAGGTACGTGCCCACTGGGTCCCTTGGCGCCTCCCAGAACACCATAAAGAACAGCGAGGAATCATCTATGGGGAACTGCTCGCGCCATAGGAGGCTGACCACGACAATTTTTTGTCAAGAATCGTCACTGGCGATGAAACGCTGGTTCATCACTTCGAACTGGAAACAAAACAGCAATTAGTACATGGAATGGCGCCATACCACCTCTCCTCCCTCTGAAGGGAGTATTCTGTTTGATATCCTCCTTCATGGTGCAACAATTATCTCGGAAGTGTATTATGTTACCCTCAGGTAACTGAAGAAATGAGCACAGCGTGTTCGGCGTCACAAAAACGCAAACAGAAATCTCATTCTCCATGACAATGCACGGCCTCTGTGCATCTGAGAGGAGCTCACAAAACGTCAGTGGAGTGTTCCTCCTCATCCACCCTACATCCCGGTTCTCGTACCTTCCTATCTTCATGTGTTTGGACCAATGAAGGGTGCATTCTGCGAAAAGCAATATGTTCATGATATGAGACGTTACTCATGCATCTAGGTATTGTCTCCCACGTCGACCAGTAACGTGATACCATGCATGCATACAGTTCCTCCCAGTAAAGTGGCGTAAGGCCGTCGCAATGAACGGAGATTTCAGTGAAAACAAGGGTTTTATAGCCAGAAGAGTGGGGAATAACAAAGTGTATTGGAATCTTGAATAAAACCAATTTTCCTTCGGAAAAAATTATTGTGGCATTACTTTGTGAACGCCCCTCATAAATGCTGCATTAAAACTTGTGGTACCACTGACTTGAAGTGAGGTCAAATACTAGGGCAGGTGCAGGTTGCTTGCATGCTGGGATAGTGACATGATGATCCAGGAGAGAGGTATGCGAAACCCTCCTTTTCAATACTATCAGCAATATCATGTGACAAGTAACATGATCCTTCTTTTCTCCCCTTTCCTTCAGAACCTTCCCCATTCCCCCATGAGTACATCCTCAAACAAATAACAGGTAATATATTCTTAAAACAAAACAACTACTGACATATATTTTAGTAGGTATTAAAATCAAACTCAGACGTCATTTAGCTTAAGTCAGTGAAATTGGGTGTGCTGCAGAGTATCTCAACAATTTGAATTTTCGCGCCATATACAAGAGTATTTATGCAAAAAAATCATTCCGAAGGTGTAACTTGTAGTACTTGTGCATCTAAAATACAACACCCGTTCAACCTCTTCTCACCCTCCACACGCACACACACACACACACACACACACACACACACATACACACACACACACACACACACACACAATGTTTACTGAATCAACTCACTGTTTAAGCAGTACTAATGAATATGGAGAGCTCAATATGTTTACCACAAATGTTGGAATCTTCCATGAACCATAGTCCCAGCCGTTGGTGGTGTGGTTTGTGTGCCTCAGCGATACAGATAGCCGTACTGTAGCTGTAACAACATCAGAACGCTATTTCTTTAGAGGCTTAACAAACGTATGGCTCCTGAAGGGGGGCAGCAGGCTTTTCAGTAATTGAAGGGTCAACAGTCCGGATGATTGACTGATCTAGCCTTCTAACATCAACCAAAACGACCACGCTGTGCTGGCTGTGCGAACGACTGAAAGCAAGGGAAAGCTACAGCAGTAATTTTTCCCGAGTGTATGTAGCTCTACTGTATGACCAATGATTATCTTGGGTAAAATATTACGGAGGTAAGATTGTCCATCTCTGGACGGGGACTGCTTAGCAATATGTCATCAGGAAATACAAAATCAGCGTTCTACAGGTAGGAGCATGGAATGTTAGATCCCTTAATCGGGCACGTAGCTTAGAAAATTTAAAAAGGGAAGTGGATAGGTTGAAGTTCGGAAGTGAATTGGTTGAAGTAGGAATAGAACTTCCGGTCAGGTGAATAGAGGGTTAGAAATGCAAAATCAAATAGGGGTAATGTATAAGTAAGTTTAATAATGAGTAAGAAAATAGAAATGAAATTAAGCTATTATGAACAACATAGTGAACACATTGTCATATCCAAGACAGACACGGAAGCCCACACAAATCCCTGTATTACTAGTCTGTACGTGAACTAGCTCTGCAGATGATGAAGACATCGAAGAAATGTACGATGAGCTAAAAGAAATTATACAGATATTTAAGGAAGAAGAAAATTTAATTGTGACAGGGAACTGGAATTCGATAGAAGGAAAGGGAAGAGAAGGAAAAATTGTAGGTGAGCACGGATTGCGGGAAAGAGGTGAAAGAAGATGCCTCCTGGTAGGATTTTGCAGAGAGCACAGTTTAATCATCGCGAACACTGGGTTTAAGAGAAGAAGCCGGTATACATGGAAGAGAACTGGAAACACTGAAAAGTCTCTGGCTGACATATAATGGTAAGATCGAGATTTCTGAACCCGATTTTAAACTGTAAGGCACTTCTGGGGCATGCGTGGACGCTGACAACTAGTTATTGGTTGTGAACAGAATATTAAAACTAAAGAAATTGCAGGAAGGTAGGAAATTAAGGTGATGGAACCTAGATAAGTTGAAAGAACCAGAAGTTGTTGCAAGTTTCAGAGGGACCACTGGTCAACTACCGAATAAAACAGGGGAAGAACAGCAGCAGACTACGAAGGGATAGCTGTTAGATATGAAAGTGAAGTCAGCTGATGATTAAGTAGGTAAGAAATACTTGTATAACCTGGGAGATATTGAGTGTAATTAATGAAAGAAGAAAATATAAAAATGCAGCAAATGATGGAGGCGAAAGGGAGTACAAATGTTTAAAAAATGAGATTTACAGTAAGTGAAGTAGGAAGGGCTGTAGGACAAATGTAAGAATTTAGAAACATATCACAGTGGGAAGGATAGATACTCACTACAGGAAAATTAAAGAGGCCTTTGGAGAAAAGAGAAGCAGCTGCATGAATATCAAGAACTCAGATGGAAAACCAGTCCTAAGCAAAGACGGGAAAGGTGGGAAGAGTGTGTAGATGGTCCATAGAATGGAGATGAACTTGAAGGCAATTCTATAGAAATTGAAGAGAACGTAGAGAAGATTAGATGGAAGACGTGATACTGAGAAAATAGTTTGACAGAGTACTGGAAAACCTAAATCAAAACAAGGGCTTGGGGGTAGACAACATTCCGTTAGAACTACTGATAGCCTTGGGGGAGCCAACCATGAAAAAACTCTAGCGTCTAGTGTTCAAGGTATATGAGACAGGTGAAATACCCTAGGACATCAAGAAGAATGTAATAATTCCAGGTCCAAGGAGAGCAGGTACTGACAGGTGTGAATATTAGCGAACTACCAGGTTAATAGCTCATGGTTGCTAAATACGAACACTAATTCTTTACAGAAGAACTGAGAAACTGATAGAAGCCGACCTCAGGTAAGATCAATTCGGACTCTGGAGAAGTGTGGGTGCACGTGACGCAATATTTGCCTACGGCTTATCTTAAAAGTAAGGTTAAGAAAGATGAATCTACCTTTATAGTATTTGTAGACTTAGAAAAAGCTTTTGACAATGTTCACTTTGAAATTCTGAAAATTAGGGATAAAATAGAGGGAGTGGAAGAATATTTAAAATTTGAACAGAAACCAGACGGCAGTTACACGAAAAGGAAACAGTGATGAAGAAGGGAGTGAGACAGGGCTGTAGCCTAATCCCTATGTTATTCATTCTGTACACTGAGCAAACAGTAAGGAAACCAAAGAAAATTCTGGAGCAGGAATTAAAAGTCAGGGAGAAGAAATAAAAACTTTGAGGTTTCCCGTTGATATTCGATTACTGTCAGAGACGAAAAAGGACTTGAAATTGCATTTGAATGGAATGGACAGTGTCCTCAAAGGTGGATATAAGATGACCATCAAGAAAAACAACCAAAGATAATGGAATGTAGTCGAATTAGGTTACGTGATTCTTACAGAATTAGATTAGGAAACGAGACATAGTAGTAGATTAGTTTCATGATTTGTGCAGAAAAATAACGGTGGTCGGAGTAGTGAGGATATAAACTGTAGAGTGTCAATGGTAAGAAAAGCGTTTCTGAAGAAGAGAAATTTGTTAACATCGAATATAGATTTAAGTGTTAGGAAGTCTTTTCTAAAAGTATTTATTTGGTGTGTAGCATGTATGGAAGTGAAACATTGACAATGAACAGTTTAGACAAGAAGAGAATAGAAGCTTGCGAAATGTGGTGCTATAGAAGATTGATGAAGATTAGAATGGTAGACGAGGTAACTACTGAGTATGTACTGAACAGAATTGGGGAGAAAAGAAAAGTGTCGAACAACACGACAAGAAGAATAGATCTGTTGATAGGACTCATTCTGAGACATCAAGGGATCACGAATCTAGCTTTGGACGGTAGCGTGGGGGGCACAAATCGTAGAGGGAGATCAAGAGATGAATACAGTAAGCAGATTCAGAAGGACGTAACTTGCAATAATTATTCGGAGATGAAGAGCTTTGCACAGTGTAGAGAGAGGCATCAAACCAGACTTCTGACTGAAGACTGCCACAACAAATGTTGGAAGGTGCAACGGGGTCTCAAATTAATAATTACTCTCATCCAAACTGTTCTACCACGGCGTGCCGGCCCGCGTGGCCGAGCGGCTCTAGGCGCTACAGTCTGGAAACACGCGACCGCTACGGTAGCAGGTTCGAATCCTGCCTCGGGCATGGATGTTAGGTTGAAGTAGTTCTAAGTTCTAGGGGACTGATGACCTCAGCAGTTAAGTCCCATAGTGCTCAAAGCCATTTGAACCATCTACCATGGCGGCCAAGAGGCACAAGTTCTAGAATATGCGAAAAAATATGTCAGAAAGAAAATGAAATGTTTATGTCTAGCGTCAAAAATTTATTTCCTTCAAATTGAATATTTTTCACATCTAAATTGTTGTATGATACCAGAAAGAATTTTTCGCCCTACAACAGAGCTCATATGAAATATCTGACTCGCCAAAACTCTGTGACAGACTGCGCTTCGAATTTGGGGCCTTTGCCTTTCACGGTTTGTCCCTAACAACTTAATTATCCAAGCATGACTCAAGGCGCGCCCTCAGTGCTTTACTTCCTTCAGTCCCTGATATGGTATCACCAAAAAAATACATACACTACTGACCATTAAAATTGCTACACCAAGAAGAAATGCAGATGATACACGGGTATTCATTGGACAAATATATTATACTGAAACTGACATGTGATTAAATTTTCACGCAATTTGGGTGCATGGATCTGTGAGAAATCAGTACCCAGAACAACCACCTCTGGCCGAAATAACGGCCTTGATACGCCTGGCCATTGAGTCAAACAGAGCTTGGATGGCGTGAACAGGTACAGCTGCCCATGCAGCTTCAACACTATACTACAGTTCATCAAGAGTAGTGACTGGCGTATTGTGATGAGCCAGTTCCTCGGCCACCATTGACCAGACGTTTTCAGTTGGTGAAAGATCATGAGAATGTTCTGGCCAGGGCAGCAGTCGAACATTTTATGTACCCAGAAAGGCGCGTACAGGACCTGTAACATGCGGTCGTGCATTATCCTGCTGAAATGTAGGGTTTCGCAGCGATCGAATAAAGGCTAGAGCCACGGGTCGTAACACATCTGAAATGAAACGTCCACTGTTCAAAGTGTCGACAATGCGAACAAGAGGTAACCGAGACGTGTAACCAATGGCACCCCATACCATCACGGCGGGTGATAGGCCAGTATGGCGATGACGAATACAGGATTGCAATGTGCCTTCACCGCGATGTCGACAAACACGGATGCGACCATCTCGATGCTGTAAACAGAACCTGGATTCATCCGAAAAAATGATGTTTTACCATTCGTGCACCCAGTTTCGTTGTTGAGTATACAACAATACCAATATTGCTACTGGAGTAAGGGAAGAAAGAAACATCGGTAGAGCAGTAAAAGCGCTATGAAGATATATGTACTTTATTCGTTCGGTTATCAACTGTTAACAAAAGCATTATTAATTGAGATTTATTTTCTCCATTGAGATTTACTACCATTAACAAATGGCGGAGTATTGGCCAATAAATGTTCATAACTGCTGTAAGAGTTGTTCTCCAAAATGACCAGCGATGTATGTTATCACTGTGGGAACAGGTGGGGCTTTTCGCGCTTAATGCGTTAATTGGCGAGTGGCTATTAAACATGCCTGACAACACGCTCTTCATTTCATGCATATCGTATGCGTTTGTGGCTATTTCCGGGGAAGTTTCACTTAGAATCAGAAAAAACCTGCGGAGGTAATTACAGTTTTTTCGTGTGTTTAAATGCCAGTAGTGGAACTCACATTAGTCCGTGTAAGTTCCTCTACCTCACATATGCATACAAAAACTACACAGCACATTTAGTGGCTTTCACACACTTCCGGTAAGAATCAGCTATACTATGAAAACTATTAGTAATGATATTCAATGATCATATATCAATAGGTGACATACGTAGAGGCTTTAGAAAGTAAGTCAGTATATCATCCCAGGCTACGACCACCGCTCAATAAGGGTGGTGCATTTTATGAAGTGTGTGCCTGTTCAGGGTATCCCCTGCAGACACAGTTCCGCTGCGATATGCTTATCATATACAACACAGTATGCGACTGAAATGGCGTGGCAGCTGGAAAAGTATTCCGAAGTTGAAATACGTGGGACAGTACGATTCTTGTCTGCAAAGCGTCTAAATTGCGTAGCGATGGTGGGTTTGTCCAAGGTTGCACAAACATCGGTGAAGCCGATCTGGAAGGAATAAAGCTCTTGCACCATGTGAGTTCTATCTTTCTGGCAACCTGAAAGAACAGCTGGGGGAAACAAAGTTTCCAACTATTGGGACCCTAACGCAGCAGGTCTCGAATGTCTCGAATGGTTCCGTGACAAAGGGCGGACTTCTGTCGTCGCAGAATTGAACGATCGGCAGAATGTTGCGACGTTTGTGTGCAGAGACTTGGTGACTAAATTGAAAATAGTGCCATGTGACTGTGTAAGTTTGAAGTGTATTACAGCACTCATTAAAAGTTACTTGCTCTGCCATAATAATGTGGAAATAAACTTTTGAAGCCCGTTAGCACAATCCTGCCTAAACACAATGTGTTCTAACACTTTGTTATATTTTGTGCTAAAGAGTTGGTGTTGTATGCTGCCCAGAAAATGTTGTGATATTTATTACAGTTTCCATTAGTCATCACAATAACACAGCAGGACTCATATCTTTACCACGTGGTTTAAACAATCATTAAGCGCTATGAACAAGTAATTAAATCACAGTCTAACTTCATTTTAACAGTACCGTATGATTTTATTGTAAAAGAAACGGGCTGAGGACACTAATGATCTCTAAAAATGGAATCATACACACTGTTTTTTTTTCAACAAATGCCGAAATTAGTAAAGACAGGAGACATACACTTGAGGCGGCGGAGGTACATAGACGCATACATAAAGAGAGTTGTTTTCGACTGCATAAAGAAGACACACCACTGCCCGATGGAGATTACCTGGGACGCACTTGTCTCAAGAATGACGTGTATTCTCACACTTGTCTGTCAGGCAGTCACTAATGCGAGTAGAGGACAGAATGTAAAGAAGCTGGATTGTTCCTTGCATAGTTTCAAACGGAACTCATTCAACGGTGTAGATACTGAAAACACAGGAGAGGTGCACAGCAATCACATACTCGCACGTACATGAGCAAATGACGTGAAGAAAAGTACTCCGTGCGTTGCACTTCACAGTGGTTTGCAGAGTACTGATGCAGAAGTACAGTCTCGCCCTGAAGGAAACCCCACTGACTCTTCGTTCGTTTAGCAGTTTTCTGCCAGTAAATGGATACCCTTGAGATACCCTTCCTTTTAGCCTAATGCATACAAAAGAACTGCATGAGACAAAAAATGGGTGGCATTGTCCTACGTCCAAAATCACTGCATCGCTACATGCGGTATCTTACTTATTTTACGTTTTCTTGCTACAAATTATCCGCATAAATTATCCCTGCTATCACAACAAGGAATCCGTCACAGCTCACAGTGACACCAGAATGATATCCCCATTAAGGGGTACGTTGTCAACCAGCATATCCAAATATCAGCATAAGCTGCGTGTGGAACACTCTACTCTTGACTGACTGTAGTCTAGCTGAAAGAGAAAAGTTACTCTCTCACCTTTCATAAAGATTTTGTTACAACGTTATGCATCTTGCGCGAGACTCTAGAAAGTTAACGACCTGAGCAGGCGCTGATGGAGCCTGGTAGGGCACTAAAGGCATGAGGAAATTTTATGGTTCTTAATTCATAGAAACGGCATCTTGGGAGTTGAAAGCAAGTGACGGCAACCCCTTCCCTCAGTAAATCTTGCCGGGCAGGCCCACAGCGCACGGGGCAGACAGAGCACCCCTAGTCGAGACAGGTCTCCAGCAGGACAATGCCACTATACCTACATTGGCGCCAGCTGCAGGCCGGGCTGGGGGCGACGGACTGATGGGACGCGTCTACACAGTGGAGTCGTAAGCCCGGCATTGTGTGCAGCACTATGCCTACCAAAAATTCACAAGTTTTCGTGTTCGCCGATACTGCAAACAGGCCAGTGTCCCACTTCCATCGGCCGCCTCGGTCGTAAAAGAAACTCTCGCGTCTGAAAACTGTTTAGAGACAGCATCGTTATTACAACTCGTACCTAGGACTAACATCCTCCAAGGCACAGGCAATTTAGATAAAAATCTTTAAGATTGTATCTGTTCGCTTGTTGCTGTGGGAAGCGACGCGACTTCGGAGAAAAACATCTTTTCCCACCGTAGCCAGTAGCCAGTAATTGGCGGTTTCTTTTTTTTCCAGAGATACAAGTTTCTTAACTCTTCCGCTGGTTCGACTTGAGTTTGTGCTGTCATGTGTTGTTGTTGTGGTCTTCAGTCCTGAGACTGGTTTGATGCAGCTCTCCATGCTACTCTATCCTGTGCAAGCTGCTTCACCTCCCAGTACCTAGTGCAGCCTACATCCGTCTGAATCTGCTTAGTGTATTCATCTCTTGGTTTCCTCTACGATTTTTACCCTCCACGCTGCCCTCCAATGCTAAATTTGTGATCTCTTGATTCCTCAAAACATGTCCTACCAACTGATCCCTTCTTCTAGTCAAGTTGTGCCACAAACTTCTTTTCTCCCCAATCCTGTTCAACACCTCCTCATTAGTTATGTGATCTACCCATCTAATCTTCAGCATTCTTCTGTAGCAACACATTTCGAAAGCTTCTATTCTCTTCTTGTCCAAACTATTTATCGTCCATGTTTCACTTCCATACATGGCTACACTCCATACAAATACTTTCAGAAATGACTTCCTGACACTTAAGTCCATACTCGACGTTAACAAATTTCTCTTCTTCAGAAACGATTTCCTTGCCACTGCCAGTCTACATTTTATATCCTCTCTACTTCGACCATCATCAGTTATTTTACTCCCTAAATAGCAAAACTCCTTTACTACTTTAAGTGTCTCATTTCCTAATCTAATTCCCTTAGCATCACCCGATTTAATTTGACTACATTCCATTATCCTCGTTTTGCTTTTGTTGATGTTCATCGTATACCCTCCTTTCAAGACACTGTCCATTCCGTTCAACTGCTCTTCCAAGTCCTTTGCTGTCTCTGACAGAATTACAATGTCATCGGCGAACCTCAAAGTTTTTATTTCTTCTCCATGGATATTAATACCTATTCCGAATTTTTCTTTTGTTTCCTTCACTGCTTGCTCAATATACAGATTAACATCGGGGATAGGCTACAGCCCTGTCTGACTCCCTTCCCAACCACTGCATCCCTTTCATGCCCCTCAACTCTTATAATTGCCATTTGGTTTCGGTACAAATTGTAAATAGCCTTTCGCTCCCTGTATTTTACCCCTGCCACCTTCAGAATTTGAAAGAGAGTATTCCAGTTAACATTGTCAAAAGCTTTCTCTAAGTCTACAAATGCTAGAAACGTAGGTTTGTCTTTTCTTAATCTTTCTTCTAAGATAAGTCGTAAGATTAGTATTGCCTCACGTGTTCCAACATTTCTACGGAATCCAAACTGATCTTCCCAGAGATCCGCTTCTATCAGTTTTTCCATTCGTCTGTAAAGAATTCACGTTAGTATTTTGCAGCTGTGACTTATTAAACTGATAGTTCGGTAATTTTCACATCTGTCAACACCTGCTTTCTTTGGGATTGGAATTATTATATTCTTCTTGAAGTTTGAGGGTACTTCGCCTGTCTCATACATCTTGGTCACCAGATGGTAGAGTTTTGTCAGGACCAGCTCTCCCATGGCCGTCAGTAGTTCTAATGGAATGTTGTCTACTCCCGGGGCCTTGTTTCGACTCAGGTCTTTCAAAGCTCTGTCAAACTCTTCACGCAGTATCTTATCTCCCATTTCATCTTCATCTACATCCTCTTCCATTTCCATAATATTGTCCTCAAGTACATCGCCCTTGTATAAACCCTCTATATACTCCTTCCACCCTTCTGCCTTCCCTTCTTTGCTTAGAACTGGGTTTCCATCTGAGTTCTTGATATTCATACAAGTGGTTCTCTTCTCTCCAAAGGTCTCTTTAATTTTCCTGTAGGCAGTATCCATCTTACCCCTAGTGAGACAAGCCTCTACATCCTTACATTTGTCCTCTAGCCATCCCTGCTTAGCCATTTTGCACTTCCTGCCGATCTCATTTTTAAGACGTTTGTACTCCTTTTTGCCTGCTTCATTTACTGCATTTTTGTATTTTCTCCTTTCATCAATTAAATTCAATATTTCTTCTGTCACCCAAGGATTTCTGTTAGCCCTCGTCTTTTTATCTACTTGATCCTCTGCTGCCTTCACTACTTCATCCCTCAGAGCTACCCATTCTTCTTCTACTGTATTTATTTCCCCCGTTCCTGTCAATTGTTCCCTTATGCTCTCCCTGAAACTCTCTACAACCTCTGGTTCTTTCAGTTTATCCAGGTCCCAACTCCTTAAATTCCCACCTTTTTGCAGTTTCTTCAGATTCAATCTGCAGTTCATAACCAATAGATTGTGGTCAGAATCCACATCTGCCCCTGGAAATGTCTTACAATTTAAAACCTGGTTCCTAAATCTCTGTCTTACCGTTATATAATCTATCTGATACCTTTTAGTATCTCCAGGATTCTTCCAGGTATACAACCTTCTTTTATGATTCTTGAACCAAGTGTTGCTATGATTAAGTTACGCGCTGTGCAAAGTTCTACAAGGCGGCTTCCTCTTTCATTTCTTCCCCCCAATCCATATTCACCTACTATGTTTCCTTCTCTCTCTTTTCCTACTGACGAATTCCAGTCACCCCTGACTATTAAATTTTCGTCTCCCTTCACTGCCTGAAAAATTTCTTTTATCTCGTCATACATTTCATCTATTTCTTCATCATCTGCAGAGCTAGTTGGCATATAAACTTGTACTACTGTAGTAGGCATGGGCTTTGTGTCTATCTTGGGCACAATAATGCGTTCACTATGCTGTTTGTAGTAGCTAACCCGCACTCCTATTTTTTTATTCATTATTAAACCTACTCCTGCATTACCCCTATTTGATTTTGTATTTATAACCCTGTATTCACCTGACCAAAAGTCTTGTTCCTCCTGCCACCGAACTTCACTAATTCCCACTTTATCTAACTTTAACCTATCCATTTCCCTTTTTAAATTTTCTAACCTACCTGCTCGATTAAGGGATCTGACATTCCACGCTCCGATCTGTAGAACGCCAGTTTTCTTTCTCCTGATAACGACGTCCTCTTGAGTAGTCCCCGCCCGGAGATCCGAATCGGGGACTATTTTACCTCCGGAATATTTTACCCAAGAGGACGCCATCATCATTGAATCATACAGTAAAGCTGCATTTCCTCGGGAAAAATTACGGCTATAGTTTCCCCTTGCTTTCTGCCGTTTGCAGTACCAGCACAGCAAGGCCGTTTTTGTTAATGTTACAAGGCCAGATCAGTCCATCATCCAGACTGTTGCCCCTGCAACTACTGAAAAGGATGCTGCCCCTCTTCAGGAATTAGATGTTTGTCTGGCCTCTCAACAGATAACCCTCCGTTGTGGTTGCACCTACAGTACGGCCATCTGTATCGCTGAGGCACGCAAGCCTCCCCACCAACGGCAAGGTCCATGGTTCATGTTGCAGGGCAGATTTAGAGCCTCTAAAGCCCTACGATTGGCTCTAGACGGGCTGAAGGCTGTGTCGTTCGTGCACTTTGCGGAAAAACGGATTTTTTTTCTATGGGAGAGATGCGAGGCACTCAGGTTCCGGACTTTGATCTGGAATCAATTTCTGGTCGAAGCTCTGGCATGCGTGGTTGATACTTGGGACCTGTCCTGAGACTGACTTCACTTGTGAGTAGTTTAGACTGGAGTGCCTGTGGTGAAGTTCTTACTGTACCGACAGTGTGACTTCAAACGTCTCGGACTATTTGTTTGCTGAGTGCACACTTATTTGTTTTTGGTTTACCAGTCTTAACGTGTGGTATCCTTGTGCGGTCTGTCGTGTAAGTCAGCCAAACTGGTCGTTGGTACGTGTGTCACACTCTGAAATCTACCATGAATTCAGGGCTGTGGTAGAGAGTAAATTGCGATCCATCTGCCTGATTGGTAGACCATGAGATTTTGCATTTCTTTCTTGGCCGCGATCGATTCACAAGTGCCACCTTATGCCAACTTTCGCCAGCTGCAAGTTACATCGCTGCACGTAGCAAACAGGGTAACAGAGTGACGCTCCGGCCTAGTCAGAGCATAAAAATCCCAGCCGCAACTTGCTCTCAGCTACACCAATATAAGCGTATGTAGATTTGAACAGTCAAAGTCTTCTCAGCGTCAGATCAATTCAAATTGCGTTATCCACCTTTTTTAGGGCCAGAGTACTTGACTTACTTTTGCCACCAGGATCCTTGTCCATTGTGGTCTTAAACCACGTGCACGTTGTTTACTATATTCTGTTATAGCGTATGATGCATAAATTATGTCAGTCTTTGTGTTTTGGGAAAATAAATTTTGTCAGTAAACTAGATTTTGCATAAATTCTCACTCATTTGTATATAACCCCGAAACAGGATAACTTTCATCATGGCATCCCATAACAGGAGATCTGCCAGAGTTACTTTCATGGCGACCGAATGACTCTCAAAATAATGAGACCCAGCAATCATACCAACGACTCTACAGGGAGGCAGATGAGCTAGTAATGGAGGCGGATGAATCACCAGTAGTCAACGGCATAGATAGTTCCAAAAGAAGGACCAGGCGTCAAGTTCTATCTTGGCGATTACAGTGGATGAAGACTACAGTGAACAGGAATCCTTTGACTCTTCTGCAACTGCTTGTCACTGAAGATGCATTCAGTATCACCAAGAAAGGTGCATTAGTAGAAATGTCTCACCCTGTAAGATGTTTCTCTCTCTCTCTCTCTCTCTCTCTCTCACACACACACACACACACACACACACACACACACTCACACACACACACACATACACACTCATAGGTCGTCCAACAGCTTAGTAACTCACTTACAGAAGTTCTGCGCTGACTAAAATGTTTCGATGGGGGTGGGACTGTCATGTTAGAAGCGTCCAACAATAGATTGGCCCGTGTGTGGTAGGTATGTGATCTGTGGCCTTGGTTAGAGATGTAGCAGAAGAGTAATTTGGCTGCTGCATCTATGACTGAGCATTTCTAATGGAGTCCTATCTGCTCATCTCAGGTGGGGAACCCCCAGGTAAGGTACACTTGACAGCAAATAAAGTGGGTCACTGCTGAATACAACTAACATAACGTAGCTGTGTTGCAGGTCCTCTAAACACCAAAACCCCGTGGGGTACAGTCGTTTGACTACACACAATGGGTGCCGCAAGAGACTACTAAAGACCAAACGTCTTTATGACAGTCAGTCTAAGCGTCAAATAATACCGTCATACAAAACATATTAGAAAACACTTTCTTAGCGATGACACACCCCATAACACTCATAAACTAACATTAATTACAACAAGTGACATTCCAAAAGTTCTGAGAAAACGGGTTATTTTACATATATCGTACAGTAATCCTTAGTCAAAATTAAATACTTGAGACAATATATGGAGTTACAAAGCTGTACGGCAATTGGAAAGAAGTTTTTCACTCTCTAAAAGGTTTTCCATCCACGTGCTCAAGGTCACTCAACGGCGAGTGGCTCTGGAAACTGGATATTGGACGAACCAGTAGAAAAACGCGATTAACGGCAACAAGCACTCTAAAAAAATCTCAACATTAACAGCGAATCACCAGTAATATCATTGTTCTCGTAGCACATCAACAGCTACGTGTACACAAATTTGAACTTTAAATGACATGACCAACGTCGTCGTTCTGGACCTGGATTCAAACCCAGCACCTATAGCCATTGCTAACTAAGCTAAGCTTTGTTTGTGCCTTATTGAGACCGGATCACTAGGCATAAAGAGATGTGAAGTATAGACATTTGCACCAGTATCAGTTATCAATTCAGATCCTGAAAATAAATGACGAAAATGTTTGTACTGAACTGGGAATCCTGTCATAACAGTTACCGTCCTGGGAACTATCCCCAACGACGTTTAATATGGTGTCATTCACAAGGAACAAGGTATGCTCATGTTTAAAATATAAATGCCATCATATAAAGCTTGTGACAGGGATACGAACCCAGCACCTAATCGGATTGTTAACGAAGTACAGTCATACTCAAAAGTATCCGAACGACCTGGATAGCATTTCACCTGATTCCCATGCAACCCACATAACGAAGCTGTCTACCAGGTCCTCGAATCTATCCTTGATACAGTCGTTTGACTATTGAAAATGATTCCAACAAGTCACCACTAGAAAACACTACTCTGTATCGCAATGACACAGGATGTAAAGTAATACCACGATACTAAAAATATCAGGGAACACCTCATCACAGATAAGACTGTCCTTAAGGCTTGTAAGCTCGCATTTATTGCAATAACTGACATACCTGAAATGTTAGCACTCTCATTATTACGTCAGATAGGTAATGCACGTAGTAAGTTCGTCGTATTCATGATTTCCTCTTCAAAGTAACATACCATACTAGTTATTTAAGACAAAACGTCATTAAAAATTTACGTTATTCAGATAGTTGAGAATATGTATGAACTTCAAATGACACGATGAACCGCATCGTTCTGCATATGGATACAAACCCAGGTCATGCAAACTAAGATTTCGTGACTGACAGAAATTAACAGTCATTCCTGACTAGACATAAAGAGAGTGATATACCTCGATTTTAGACAGTATCAGTTAGCAAATATCAACTTTAAATTACATAACGTAAACATTTTTAACGGTCGCCAATTCCTACCCAGCATCTATTGTCCCTGTTAACGAACTACGAGAGATGTTACATACCGCTTCTTCACAAGTAACTTACTTGAACTGCATTGAGGTAAAGCTTCGTGTTGGACAGGGATTCGAACGCAGAACCAAATCGGATTGTTATCGAAGCACAATCAACTTTGACATATCGGATTTTCTCGGCAGTAGCTATATGTATTAACTGAAATGACGAGAGGAATCATTAATTTTTTCCTTCCCAGGACTCCAACCCGGCACATATCGCTGTTATATTCTAGAGGAAAGGAACGTTAAGTATGGGTTTTTTACACCAGCAGCGACATGTGAGCATGTTTGAACTAGAAATAATATGACAAAGAGTTCAGTGCAGAGTAGGAATCGAACCCCACACATATCGTTGTTGACTACACACAAAAAGACGTCAGCTAACGAATTTTTTTCCTCCAGCAGCTCGGAATAACATCCTTGAACTTACAGTGATCTCGGAAATAGTTCTGTGTTTGACTGGGAGTCAAAAACGTCATATATCGTTAGTGTTAACAACGAATGAAAATGCATTAAAAATAAAAATTATTATCCACCAGCAGATAGGTGTTCTCATGCTAGAGCTTGATAATAGATAGTGAAAAGTTTAGTGCTGGGCCAGGATTCCAACCCATTCATGCGCAATATGTGGAGATGTTGAGGAATCTGCAGTTTTAAACAAACAACAAGTTGTAGTCGAGCTGTATTATCTCGAAGGGATCAAATTCCGCGTTAAGGGCGGTCTGCGTTGCATTCCCAGTTCAGAACCAATTTTATCGACATACAGAAGCTCAAATAAAAGATGGAATAAGTGTCCTGTGACCATACACAGGGTTTGTTTCGTCATTAGAAATAAATAACTAGTATAAGAAAGGTTACTGGTGATAGAGTTTCTACATGTCGCGACTACTTACTTTATTGTGGTTCCACCTAACGTCTACTTGGTAGGGAAGGAATATCATGTTTAATGTGATTTTCAGACCACAATGCCATTATACCTTCTTCACTTGGCATAGGCAGAAGAGAATAGAATCTGCCTCTCCCTATCAAAAAACATTGGCAGAGGTTGGAATCGAACCGAGATCAACATCATATGAAAATATCATCAGTCCAAAAGACCACCAAGCCCTATTCTGTACTACTCATTTCTCTGACATACCACTGTTGCGGCACACAAGATGAGAATTCTGACACACAGGCTCCCTGTAGTGGTTTGCAGGATGTTCAGTACATTCATTTACTTGGTTGACCGAATCGCCGTGAACTAGCTGCCTTGGCTACCCAGTGCATACTTTCGACTCTATTTTGTAATCACTGCCACCTACACAGAACTGTCAACAGTGTAGGATGCATAAATTTAAATAGGAAGTGTTCCTTTCCATTTGAGCTACTCTACTGCGCTATCTGTTTGTTGAAACTATCGTGCAGTGCAAAAGAAATGCTGTTACTGACTGTCTCTCAGAGGTCTAGATCGGGCCATATGCATTATCTCACAGCACTGTGGAATGCCGAAGCTCTGGAGGAGCTGTTATTCACTTCCATAGGTGCTGGAGCTACGTCACAGCTAGTAGCGTAATGGTCAGCGTCGCGCACTTGTGATAAGATCGCGTGTTCTGTTACATGCGCTACGGCATATTTTTAAAACGCAATTCTGCTGTCTGCTGAAGTTATCAATTTAATGGAACTTTGAACATAATTCTCTTCACTTCTCAACCCAAAATAGTCGGCGCGTGAATAAAGGCTAACCTCTGCTTCATTTTCTTCTTTTCAGGTTTAATAGACGGCCAGGCAGCAGATGAGCTCGAAGCTTTTGTACTATGTATGGGGAGAGCGCATCGTGCCAAAAAAGTCAGAAAAGTATTTTGTACATTAGCTGTCGTCTGGTAGTGGCATCTTATTCTTCTTCAAGCCTTGTTTGACAGCTTTAACTCAGAACAAGTTTTGTACATGCATGTAAGCAATAAACTGCATGTGCATTGTCAGACTGTTTTAGATAACATCAGAGAATTCGCATATATCGTTGATGATTAATTTCTTTCTCATGTTTAGTATTGTTTTATCAACACTAAAAGAAACCTTACGAAAACTGTGCACTGTATTGTAAGAAATGACATAAAACTACCCACGATAACCTTACGATGAAAGTAAGTCTGTTTTAACAAAACTGAGTATCTGTACACAAGCGTGCCTCTTTCTGCACGAATTAGTAAAACACTATTCACTTAGATTTCGATTGGGTCAGTGTTTGAATGGTATGCTGTGTCATACTCAACAGGTATGCAAATGTGGCATTTCATAAATAAAGTTAAGTATTCCTAGAAACCCAAAATTTGCTTGTCAGCAGCGGAAAGAGGCGTTACCTGTTGTGCAGCATTGTAAGTTTTTCACCATTGCACTATGAGCTGAAAGTATTTTCTTACGATTTGCTTATCAATGTTTGATCTGACTGCTTGCAGCTCTTACACAGAAGGGATAAGAACGTTACATTCAGCAAGGATAGAACCGCGAACCATAACATTCGCGTTTCCACAGGTCAGCACGTCAACACAGAGCTAGCGGATAGACATGGTTTGCCCCTTCCTCTTACGAGGCCAATAGCGGCTAGAACTCGTAAACCGCTATTTACAGGACGAGACTAGTTGCGATTGCCACGTACAATGACTTTGCTGGGCCGAAAAACGTAAATTTACAATCTTCTGTTACACCTCAAGCGATAACAGCTCAGGTTATTCAAAGGAATTGTAACGAGAAATCAAGTGAACTTTGAGGCTTAATTCCGTGCACAGCAGGAAGTAACTCGTCGATCACAGAGTTGCCAAACACACCTTGCGTTGTTGCCAAACAGGAAGAAGACGAACCGATGTGATCCTACAGCGGACTTTGCAGTGACCATAGCTGGCGCCTCAAAGACGCGGCTCCTACGGCCTGGAATACGTAATGCGACTGATTCGCATTTCTGTAACTAGGTTTAGGGACTGGGGCTTAGTTGCTAATAATATTCAGAACTGACTGCTACTAAGCATCATAAGTCAGTAACTCTCATAGTTGTTTTTATATTTCTTTCGTAACTGTACTCAAAACTCATTCACGGACGTTTTCGTGTTCTCGTGGCTCGCCGATAGTCGAGCACAACAAACAAATAAAAATAAAAAGAGAATGTGTGTGTGTGTGTGTGTGTGTGTGTGTGTGTGTGTGTGTGTGTGAGAGAGAGAGAGAGAGAGAGAGAGAGAGAGAGAGAGAGAGAGAGAGAGAGATGGTAAAAATTGTTGTAAAGAGATTGAATACTGGTATGTAAAGAAATCTTTCATTAAAATGACTCGTTCCACATCATTACGAAATGTCGTATTCATGATCTATGGAAAAAGAATTAATCTAATCTAATCTGATCATATATTGCTGACTATCCATGAAGAGTCATGAAGTACCGAAATTTTCGCTTATATCAGTAACCAAATCTAAACTTGAAAATACAAGACGACAGTTTTGTAATAAACCGGGACTCCTATCAAGACCCTTTCATCCCTGTTAACTAACCATGAAAGATGTCTGATATACCTCAATTCAGAAGTAACGAAGTGTGTATGAATTTAAAGATGAAGCGCATGATGTGAAGTTCTGCGACGGAGATACGAACCCAAGACGTAATCGGATTGTTAACTAAGTAAAATCAAATGTTACGTATCGGTTTTTCTTGCCAGCTGCTAGGTGTTTAATCTAAAATAAGGACACAAATTTTTGTGCCTGAGCAACAATCGAACCACACTCCTATCGTTCTTCTTTATTTTCCACGAATATTGCTTAAGTATCAATTGCTTTCTCACCAACAGTAAGACGTGTGCGTGTTTGTCCAGAAATTGTTGGCAACATGAACAGACATTAAAAATGCACGTTAATTTTCACTAGCAGGCCGGTGTGCACATGATAGGGCTTGAAATGAAATTATGAATATTTTTGTACAGTGTCAGGATTCGGACCCACAAATTTACCTTTGGAGGAGACCTAGAGAAGACTACAGTCTCGGGAAAAGGAATGAAATGATTGAACTATACTGTTCCGAGAGATTCAGATTCTCGGAAGAGGAGATACGAATTCGAAACACAGTCCAGCACCAAATTTTTCAACGACTCTAGTTCAATCAAGTACAAGTAAAATAAGAGCCCTGTTCCTTTAGACGGCTATCAGTTCATCAAATAAAATAAAATTTTCTAATGTAAACAAATTTACTGGTGACAGTATTTCTGTTTACCTTGACCTCCACCTATGTCATTTTCCAACGTAAACCGGCTCTGCCAAGTTTGGAATGAAGGAACGTGATGTTTAATGCGGATTCTGGATTATAACAGCTTTCTCTTGAGGTTACCAGAGGTAAAGTAAATCTGTTTGTGCCTCTTAAAGGTAAATGCCTGAACCCACGCATTGCACCTGTGATAGTTCGTTCCACCAGACCATTGTGGCCACATTTCCCAGTCCCAGGAGTGTGCTGTAATGGATGATGTGCTTAGCTTACTAAACTCGTCACGGTGGGAAAAAAACGCGAGTCTATTAAATGGTTAAGTAGAAGCAAGCTTTTGACGTGGAAATTACGCTATTCTCATGTCACCAGGATTTAAAGACTCTTCTAGGCGTCATAGCCTCGATTTGAAGCCATTTCGAAATTTTCACTTATTCAGGAAATTTCTTAGTTCCAGAAAATCCTCTGTGAAGTGTGAAGTTACCGGATAATTCGATTATCACTGTCGTTATTACTATCATTTTCTTCATACCGCTGCTGGAACACATGTGCTTGAAGATCATTTAAGTCCTTTTGGTCATTATAGAAGTAGTTGCCCAAGAACAAGTTCTTTCCCTGTCTACGGAATCCTTTTCATGTTAATATCAAACTCAGCAGTTACTCGTAGATAACATTCAAACTAAAGTAATTGATGAAGACGTTACTTGATAACGAAAACGCGCTGCCTTTCTTCATTTACTTGCGCCTAGAAACGGCTGTCGAATACTGCCAAACCAAAAGCCTAGGGATCTTACTGCCTTCCTATATACGTCGCTGTCGGTTCTTCCATATGATTTGGTCGACGTGACCTGTTTCAAGTTGTGTATGACACAGAATGTTTTAGAAAATCAGTTGTTTTCCTTTGCAATAAATAGAATGTTTTTCATTCTAAGCTATCGAAGTCCAAAATTTTCGCAATATTAGTTCAAATTTAATATTCGCTTCCATAATGTAAGGAAATTATTTCACAGTTGCAAAACCCACATCCGACTCACTGTCCTTACACTGTCCATAGATTGTAGCTCAAACTGATGCGAGTTTATGTAACCTAATGTAGAAGACTGTTCGCCAGTGCTCTTTCTCACTGGAAAATATGCAATTCACTCATTGGGCTCCATAAGTACACTGTATCAGTAATTTCTGTGGATTGTAGAATTTAGTGGTGCTCTCTCTTCCGCTTCTGTATGCAATATGCCTGACCTAAACGGGCCTTTTGTCATTACAGGCCCTGGGCGGCGCAACATCATATTGACAACAGTAATGTGCTTATACTGACAACCTCATTGTTCGTTTTACCCGATTTTGTAATCATTTAAGTAAGACAATATGACTTTCAAGTGGGAGACATTTCGTCCCCCTTTCCCTTCTGTGAGATTTGTCAGTAAGCTTTTTGCCTTCGAACCAGCGAAATGCGGCAGAGTACGGCTGGTAAACGATTCACAAACCACAATTTACTGCCGTTAACACGATTACTTTAAACATTGGCGTAGCTGAAGTTTCTTCTTAAATCGTCTTATGCAGCAACGTTCACAGATATCTCAAATAGGAAAAGCTCTTTATCCAGGTACGAAGGTTGTAAAACAAACTTCCCACAGTTTGTGTCAGGTTGATCTTTTCGTCTGATAGCACTGCGTAAGAATTTTGTGTAAGAGGTATTAAAGTAGTGTTCCTGTAGCTGTGGGAGTCATTGGTAGAAAACGAGTTTCATACCAATGGGTACAGTACTGATAGATATTCAAAATGATTATCATCCTAAGTCTGCGTTCATCCACAAACAGAGGCGTATTTGTAATGTTGTAGCTAGACTAGGTATCCTTGTCTTCCTTGAATGGGCATTGGAAGGCGTTTACACACACGTATACGAGGGTAATCCCAAAGGTAAGGTCTCCTAAGGGACACGCAAGTGCCAACGCAGACTCAAACGAGAGATCCTTAATTTTAATGGCAAGCAGAAACCACAGTGTTGGCTGCATGGTGGCAAGGTGATAAAGAGCAAGACCATGGATACGAAGGTCTCAAGTTCGATCCCTCACCAGTCCCACGATTTTTATGTGCCGTTTTACACATATTTCCCCTGGGGCAGTGTTTGTTGATTTGAAAAATGCCTAGTTGCACTGTGGTCCGAAAGCCACGTATAACTGTAGGTTCCCCTATTAACTGGCTATATAAGTCAACTCAAAGGTCGGATGAAAGCAACAGCATACCACCTCCTACAAGTCCGTGCCTATTAAAGCACTGTGGTGTTCAAACCACTCTTGCGACTGATGACTGCTTTACTTTCTATGGGTTCCAAAACTAATGATCTTAGGGTTATTAACATTTTTGTGTTTTAATGCTGTAGCTTTGATACCAGTAAACGTAAGTAACCGGCCGAGCACTGTCACCGTTCGAGTTGTCAAGGTGGTAGACGACGATGCTGTCGACCCCATTTACTATTTTGGTCATCGCTATGTTTCAGCCGAATACCTCTATGGGCCTTTCTGCGTATTTCAAGAAATACTTTTATACACTTGGTACGCTTCCAAATTGATATCTGATAGGGCTGTATTTAGCAACATGAATCAGATATGTTTTCCGTGCAATATATCGGACAACACGTCAGTGCAACGAGATTTCGTTTATGTGTTGCGCATGGTGCAAGAAATATTTGTGTTTTGCTTGCTTCTGTGATAGGTTTCACCCCACTGAATGCGAGCAAGCTCACGAATAGACTGTCAATAACTGGAATTACGCAATAACACACTTAAAAGTTGTATTTTTGCATTATGTATCCCGATGAAAATAACTGTAAACAGGTTATATGCCTACTTGCTTATTATTGCGCTTCTCGATGCTTTCCTCAAAAAATTAAAATAAAAATAAGAAGAGAGAGAGAGACAGAGAGACAAAACAGAAATGTATTTCAAATATCAGCTCAGTGACGCCATGTTCGTCTCGTGATGTAAAGCAAGGATAGTTGATAGGTGATATCTCGTTGTACTAGCGATATGGATGGTTAATGGGTTCTTTGTTATCTCTCTGCAAACAACTAGATCAGAATTCAGTAACAAAGTGGTAAGAACACCTATTCAGTGCGCCAATTAAACACTCAGCCATTCTTGGTTATTTTGTTAATCGTCTGTAATGCAGTAAACATCCTTGATTATTGATTTGTAATTACTACCATTGTCATTGTTATTCGTCACCCCACAACAGCTTTCCTATCACTCATTGCCGCCGATGCACGTAACGAGTGGATCAGGATGAATGGAATGTGGGATGTTTCGTCACGGAGAATATACACATTTATCTCGGTGTCTTGTGTAAGAGTAATATGAAAATCTCAATAAGAAAAGACGACAATAACACCCAACTATTTCTGTCCACCTAACACCATGACGCCAGACAAATTGGCGTCTCACTGTATTTTGATTATAATTCGTTATCCTTTTGGCGACCTCATTTTAATACCTCGTGGGAGCAGGCATAATATTTTGCTTTTTGAACACCGAACAATAACACACAAAGATAGTAGATGGAAGGATACAAAGAAAAAATCAGACTCATGGGTGTGGATCCAGTTCATCATAAGAAGACTAAACAAGAGGGAAACATTACGAAAGCAATGAATACGCTGGTTAGTATACATTATTTGTATAGATCTGCACATTGCCCGCATCTGCACTTCAGTTTCTGTCTTAATGGGCATAATTTTTAGTTTCTTCTCTTCTGAATTATCAAATGAATTGATTATTACGTGGTACAGAATAATTAGGTAACTTTGTATCTTACAGCTTCCATTCGCACCAAGATTTTTCTACATTCCCGTGCAATTCATGAAATTCTACATGTATGATCACAAGACTGCACATAGATGCAATCGATTTCGAGGTGCAAAGTGTTTGTTATCTTACTTTCCGAGACAGGTTGGAAAAGTTGATTTCCAAAGACTTATTATTGTACTGAAATAATGTTTTGTAACAAGGTAAGTGCTTTATTCGTATATATTTTGTGGAAAACTGTAATCGTGATGGAAGATTACACACCTGAATGTTTGACACAGCTGGTAGGAGAAAACGCTGCATATTAACCAAACCCCGCGCCTCCTCCCCGTATCCTCCTATGACACGAGCACAGGATTCTCCTCCTATAACGCTACAGAGCTGTTACTAGCACAGCTGATAATTGGCAACATTTTCACAAACATTTGGCAACACTGTGACAGTGCAATCACTTCCGCGTATGGTACTGAACTGACTCGCTAAATTCACTTGATATTCCCTTTCCATTTGAATGACTCGTGGTATATAATCCTCACGTAAACTAAGACACTGAGAAAGAAATTTCAATATTTTGGCTAAAGTAATACTATTCTTCACATAAGTGACAACTTTTAATATCTTTCATGATGCGTTATGAGGCTGAGCGACCAATACCATGACGAGAGTGGGGTGCTGGCAGCAGTGTTTCTGTAGCCCCGTGGTACCGCCCGTGTCTCGTGTTCCAATGGTTAAGAAAATCGTCAGTTCTAACCGTGGTAGAGGCAGAGCGTGCGAGTTTTTTTTATGTATTATTTCATGGAGCTGCGAATTCCCAGAAAAAATTCTGTAAAAAATTCTGAAGAAAACTTTTACACATAAAATCCTCTTGGCAGCTCGACTCAGTAAGTTGTGTTAATGGTCGTAGATCTCGGCTCTCTGACTGCAAAACTGCTATACAATACGTCTCTGAAGAGATTCAAATCGACCATCAACGATACGAAATTCAATAATGTTCTTCACTTAAGACTCTCATGCCAGGGTGATATGTATGAGGGAAATAAATTGATTAGCAAATCGCAAGAAAATACTTCCAGCACAAAGTGCAATGTTGAAAAACTTACAATGCTGCGCAACAGGTAACGCCTCTTTCCGCTGCTGACAAGCAAATTTGGGGTTTTTAGGAATACGTAACTTCATTTATGAAATGCCACATTTGCATACCTGTTGTGTATGACACCGCATACAATTTAAACACAGACCCAATGGAAATCTAAGTGAGTAGTATTTTAATAATTCGTGCAGATAGAGACACGCTTGTGTACAGATACTCAGTTTTGTTAAAACAGACTTACTTTCGTCGTGAAGTTATCGTGGGTAGTTTTATTTCATTTCTTACAAAACAGTGCACAGTTTTCGTAAGATTTCTTTTAGTGTTGTTGAAACAATACTAAACATGAGAGAGAAATTAATCATCAACGATATATGCGAATTCTCTGATGCTGCCCGCGTCTCGTGGTCGTGCGGTAGCGTTCTCGCTTCCCACGCCCGGGTTCCCGGGTTCGATTCCCGGCGGGGTCAGGGATTTTCTCTGCCTCGTGATGGCTGGGTGTTGTGTGCTGTCCTTAGGTTAGTTAGGTTTAATTAGTTCTAAGTTCTAGGGGACTGATGACCATAGATGTTAAGTCCCATAGTGCTCAGAGCCATTTGAATCTCTGATGCTATCTGTAAGAGTCTGACAACGCACACGCAATTTATTGCTTACATGCATGTAGAAAATTTGCTCTGAGTTAAAGCTGTCAAACAAGGTTTGAAGAAGAATAAAATGCCACCACCAGACGGCAGCTAATATATAAAATACTTTTCTGACTATTTTGGCACGATGCGCTCTCCCCATACATAGTACAAAAGCTTCGAGCGCATCTGCTGCCTGGCCGTCTATTAAACCTGAAAAGAAGAACATGAAGCAGAAGTTAGCCTTTTTTCACATGCCGACTATTTTGGGTTGAGAACTGAAGAGAATTATGTTCAAAGTTCCATTAAATTGTTAACTTCAGCAGACAGCAAAATTTCGCTTTAAAAAAATGCCGTAGCGAATGTAATAGAACACGCGACGTCTTATCAACAGTGCGCGACGCTTACCGTTAGGCTAATAGCTGTGATGCAGCTGCAGCACCTCTGGAAGTGAACAACAGTTCCTCCAGAACTTCGGCATTCTATAGTGCTGTGAGATAATACATATGGCCGGATCTAGACTTCTGAGAGACAGACAGTAACAGCGTTTCTTTTGCACTGCACGATGGTTTCAACAAACAAATAGCGCAATAGAGTAGCTCAAATGGAAAGGAACATTTCCTATTTAAATTTATGCACCCTACACTGTTGGCAGTTCTGTGTAGGTGGCAGTTTCGTTATTTTATTTCGGTGATTACAAAATAGAGTCGAATGTATGCACTGGGTAGCCAAGGCAGTTAGTTCATGGCTATTCCGTCAACCAAATAAATGAATGTACTGAACATCCTGCAAACCACTACAGGGAGCCTGTGTGTCAGAATTCGCATCTTGTGTGCCGCAACGGTGTTATGACAGAAAAATGAGTGGTACAGAACAGGGTTTGGTGGTCTTTTGGACTGATGATGTTTGTCTAGGTTCGATTCCAACTTCTGCCGATGTTTTTTGATAGGGAGTGGCAGATTCTATTCGCATCCGGCTACGCCAAGTGAAGAAGGTATAATGGCATTGTGGTCTGAAAATCACATTAAACATGATATTCCTTCCCTACCAAGTAGACGTTAGGTGCAACCACAATAAAGTAAGTAGTCGTGACATGTAGAAATTCTATCACCAGTAACCTTTCTTATACTAGTTACTTATTTCTAGTGACGAAACAAACCCTGTGTATGGTCACAGGACACTTATTCCATCTTTTATTTGAGCTTCTGTATGTCGATAAAATTGGTTCTGAACTGGGAATGCAACTCAGACCGCCATTAACGCGGAATTTGATCCCTTCGAGACAATACAGCTCGACTACAACTTGTTGTTTGTTCAAAACTGCAGATTCCTCAACATCTCCACATATTGCGCATGAATGGGTTGAAATCCTGGCCCAGCTCTAAACTTTTCACTATCTATTATCAAGCTCTAGCATGAGAACACCTGTCTGCTGGTGGATAATAATTTTTATTTTTAATGCATTTTCATTCGTTGTCAACACTAACGATATCTGACGTTTTTGACTCCTAGTGAGACACAGAACTATTTCCGAGACCACTGTAGGTTCAAGGATTTTATTCCGAGCTGCTGGTGGAGAAAAATTCGATAAGTGTCGTTTCTTTGTGTGTAGTCAACAACGATATATTTGGGGTTCGATTCTCAGTCAGTTCTGAATGCTTCGCCATATTACTTCTAGTTCAAACATGCTCAAATGTGCCGGCCGCGGTGGTCTCGCGGTTCTAGGCGCTCAGTCCGGAACTGCGAGACTGCTACGGTCGCAGGTTCGAATCCTGCCTCGGGCATGGATGTGTGTTATGTCCTTAGGTTGGTTAGGTTTAAGTAGTTCTAAGTTCTAGGGGACTGATGACCACAGATGTTAAGTCCCATAGTGTTCAGAGCCATTTGAACCATTTTTGAACCATGCAGGTTCGAATCCTGCCTCGGGCATGGATGTGTGTTATGTCCTTAGGTTGGTTAGGTTTAAGTAGTTCTAAGTTCTAGGGGACTGATGACCACAGATGTTAAGTCCCATAGTGCTCAGAGCCATTTGAACCATTTTTGAACCATGCTCACATGTCCCATGTCGCTGCTGGTGTAACAAACCCATGCTTAACGTTTCTTTTCTCTGGAATATAACAGCGATACGTGCTGGGTTGGAGTCATGGGAAGGAAAAATTAATGTTTCGTCTCGTCAATTCAGTTAATACATCTAGCTACTGCCGAGAAAATCCGATATGTCAAAGTTGATTGTGCTTCTATAACAATTCGATTAGGTTCTGGGTTCGAATCCCCGTCCAACACAAAGCTTTACCTCACGGAATTTCAAGTAAGTTACTTGTGAAGTAGCAATATTTAACATTTCTCGTAGTTCGTTAGCAGGGATAATAGATGCTGTGTAGGAATTCGCGTCCGTTAAAAATGTTACGTTATGTAATTTAAAGTTGATATTTGCTAACTGATACTGTCTAAAGATGAGGTATATTACTTTCTTAATGCCTAGTCAGTAATGACTGTTAATTTCCGTCAGCCACGAAATCTTAGCCTACATGATTGGTTCAAATGGCTCTGAGCACTATGGGACTCAACATCTGAGGTCATCAGTCCCCTAGAACCTAGAACTACTTAAACCTAACCAACCTAAGGACATCACACACATCCATGCCCGAGGCGGGACTCGAACCTGCGACCGTATCAGTCACCCGGTTCCGACCTGAAGTGCCTAGAACCGCACTGCCACCGCGCCCTAGCCTGCATGACCTGGGTTTGAATCCATATGCAGAACGAGGCGGTTCGTCGTGTCACTTGAAGTTCATACATATTCTCAACTATCTGCTAGTGAATAACGTAAATTTTTAATGACATTTTGCCTTAAATAACAAGTATGGTATGTTACTTTGAAGAAGAAATCATGAATACGACGAACTTACTACGTGCATTACCTATCTGACGTAATAACGAGAGCACTAACATTTCAGGTATGTCATAAGAAATCATGAATACGACGAACTTACTACGTGCATTACCTATCTGACGTAATAACGAGAGCGCTAACATTTCAGGTATGTCATTTATTGCAATAAATGTGAGCTTACAAGCCTTAAGGACAGTCTTATTTCTGATGAGGTGTTCCCTGATATTTGTAGTATCGTGGTATTACTTTACATCTTGAGTTATTGCGATACAGAGCAGTGTTTTCTAGTGGTGATTTGTTGGAACCATTTTCAATAGTCAAACGACTGTACCAAGGAGTGATTAGAGGACCTGCTAGACAGCTGCGTTATGTAGGTCGCATGGGAATCAGGTGAAATGCAATCCAGGTCGTTCGGATACTTTTGAGCATGACTGTGCATAAAATCAGAAGTTAAATATCAAATGTTTTCACCAATAGCGAAATGTTGGAACCTTAATTGACGATAGAATTGTTTTTGCCTGACTGGGATTCGAACCCAGCATCTAGCACCGTCGTTTTCTAGCCAGGAACAGACGATGAACAGGTATTGTTGGTTCACCAGTAGCGAGATGGGCGCATGTTTAGCTAGACATCAGACGACGAAAAGTTCTGTGCTGAATGGAATTCAGACCCCGCACACGTGGTCATGAAGAAACTCTAACTATCAAATTCTTTTCCAATATTAACTAGGAATGGCATGTTTGTACTTTCAATGATGTGATGGAAAATACTCTGCTGGCTAGAAGTTGAATCCACAACATGTCGTCGTTGGTGATCACAACGAACACAACGTCAAACCCAAATCCGTTTTCACCAGTAAGACGGAGAGGAATGTTTGAACTTGAAAAGATGTAAGGAAACGTTTGATCTTGTAATGTTATGATAAAAAGCTCATCATGTGGCTGTGAGTTAAAACGAACACAGCTGACAACGCACGAAGAGACGTTGAAAATGCAACTATTTTTCACCAGTAGTTCGGAGTGCACATGCTAGGGCTTGAAATGAAATAATGCATATTTTGTGCTGATCAGGATTCGAAACCAGATAGGTGCCTTTCGAGGACGCCTACAAGAGCTTGCTATCTTTGGGAACACAGTGAAATCGAATTCTAATCCCAGTCAAGCACCACAATTTGTGAACTTACATGGCCAATGGTTCATTAAATGAAATACGTTTTCTAGTTTACGACGGCTTAATGGTGACAGAGTCTCTGCCTTACGGGGTTTCTCCATCTGTCACAGCTCAGACAAATGCCCAGTCGGCAGCGAAGGGATGTTATCTTTACTGCGGATATTGAACTACGGAGCTTACTGGCATTTGCACTTGGCGTTACTAGGGGTGACGAAGAGCTACTTGTGTGTGTTAAAAATCTACGCCTGACGTGAGATGTGAACCTGCACGTTTTACACATCAATACAAGATTAATCCACCAGACCACAGAACCCCCTGCCAAGCACATAATTATGAATTGCAGAGTATTCATTTAGATGTAGATGCAGATGTCAATGGGAGCGTAACAGGAAGGAGGGCGTGATCTGGGAATGAATAGAAGTGCAGAAGTGCAAAATACAAGCGTGAAATGCTTGAAAAGTTATGCTTACTTAGATGTGTGCCACAGCTCGTTTTATCTTAGGACCGAGAGATAAGGAAGGACTGTTCTCAGAACGAAGAATGGGTTATAGGGAAGGGGAGATCAAAGAATACGGTTTCATAGGTGGTGAGAGGAAAGATAGAGAGTAAAGACAGCAGCAATTAAAAGAGAAAATGTAGCTTAATTGAAAACCGCTAGATTTGTTTACAAATTTTTGGGGGAGTGTAATAGAAGGGCACTTGCGGCGATAGTGTCAGAGAGAGAGAGTGTGCGAGAGAGTAGAAGAGATATTAACAACGAGTAAACATAAATGTTCAAATGTGTGTGAAATCTTGTGAGACTTAACTGCTAATGCCATCAGTCCCTAAGCTTACAGACTACTTAACCTAAGTTATCTTAAGGTCAAACATACACACCCATGCCCGAGGGAGGTCTCGAACCTCCGCCGGGACCAGCCTCATATTCCATGATTGCAGCGCCCTAGACCGCTCGGCTAATCCCGTGCGGCGAGTAAACATAATATGAAATCGGTGGCGTATTGTGTGGAGGACGGAGGGTGTATTCATGAATTAGGGGAAGAGAGAGACGTATTTGAAATAACAACAACTACTGTGACAGAGTCCATCTACGCTGATTAGTTTATAAATATGTAGACAGGGTATAAATGAAATCATCTAACCCATATTGTATTTTTTCTGCTGCCACGCGATCTTCCACTAGCTTCCAATGAGGAAAAATGACGAAAAAGAAGACATAACAAAACATTTTAAGAACTCTAATATTTTATTCAGAATCCTTAATTATTTTGTACTTCTATCACGCGTCTTGGCATAGAATGTATAAGCCGTCGGACGTTAACAGCCTGAAGAAGCAACTTCCTCCCAGGCTTCCAGGACGCAGTCCCAAAGAGCGTCCGCAGTAGTTGGTTGGATTCGTGGCCAGTTCTCTGTTAATGTTCTGACGACCTCAGTCCACATGTTTTCCATGGAGTTAATATCAGCTGCCCGTGGCGGCCAGTCCAAGACGTTGACGCCAATCGTGGAGAGCCGCTGCTGAGCAAATGCAGACTTGTGAATGGGAGAATGGTCCTCTTCCAATGTGACGTCTCCTGCGTACAGCATTCGCACTGACGGAAGCATCACATTTTCCAATATGTGGGCATACTGCGCGCTGTCCAGAGTTCCTTCTATCCTGTGAAGAATTCCAACCCCTCTCGAAGAATTCCAACCCCAGCAGGTAACAGGTAGCCGGCCACTTCTTCTCGTCGTGGTTACATATTCGCGTCGATGGCGAGTCCCTTGCGGCCTGTAATAGATTCGTGGACCGTCGTTATTGGTGGAAACCACCTTCTCATCAGTGAAAATGACGTTGTCCCACGACGCCCTCAGATGGAGTTCCGCAGATGCTAGCCGGTATAAAACGTTTTCTTCGCTGAGCTCTTGTTTCACGGCGGATCGTCGTGCATGCAGTCCCAGCGTCCCTCAGCCTTCGGCGAATCGTGTCACTGGAGCCGGGGAAGTTGGTCTCCCGCCGCAACTGCTTCGCGTTCAGAAAGGGATTTTCTCTGCTCCTAGCAACTAGGTGCCTGTCTTCCTGCTGTGAGATCACTCTCTTCCTGCCTGAGCCAGGAGCCCTGTTGGTGGTGCCTCTTTCATGGCAGATCCTCTACCATCTCGTTGCATTGGTACGTGGTGCACCATACCGTCTGCCAGCTTCTCTGATGGAACATCCTCCTTCCTCAATGAGAGCGATGACTCTACCTCGGCCGGCCTGAGTGGCCGAGCGGATCTAGGTGCTTCAGTCTGGAACCGCGCGACCGCTACGGTCACAGGTTCGAATCCTGCCTCAGGCGTTGATGTGTGTGATGTCCTTAGGTTAGTTAGGTTTAAGTAGTTCCAGGGGACTGATGACCTCAGATGTTAAGTCCCATAGTGCTGAGAGCCATTTGAACCAGTTTTTGACTCCACCTCGAATAGACCTCTTCCAGTGAGCCATTACGGCAGAGAGCCTGATGTGTATTTCTGCTTGCCGCTCTTATACTGATTCCAGGAGAGGAGGTAAACATATTTCCGTCAAACGGAGCGGCAGAGGCAGAGGCATGCGGCGCACCCGTGCTGGCTCGTCCCGGGCTGTTGGCCCACCAACGCCGCCGGCAGCTCACTCACTTGCGTCTCGCCTCGTAGCTCGCCGTAGCTCGCGAGCCGCGGCTAATATAGACCCGGGCCGCAAGGCCACGATCACCCCTTGAAGGACCAAAAGTTACACCTAACCTACCCAAGTCTGTAGTACAAACTAACGCAACAACAGATATTATGCTATAACATGTGCAGACACACCTATAGTTGACGATTTATTCAAATATTTGACGAACAATACTTTCAAAAATACATTCATTATAAACATAGCTACCACAAAATATTTCACCTAGCTAGCAATAGCATGACGCAGGAAACTATACTTTCTTGTAAGCGCTGTTCATTAGATGTAGCCTTAAGAAAACCTGTATTCAACCACGACAACTAAGCGGAATGTAAAAGTAAACAGGTTTGGCGGCAGCTCCTCCAAATAATAGTATATACTTAGTATACAACACACGTTTTGTGCACTTATAACATGTACTCAGTGTCTCTGAAACAATACGTGCTGCACGACGGAAATTACTTTCTGCTGAGACACTTTATTTACATCTCAATGATACACGACTACGAGAGAACATTGCTCTTTACGGCAGTCAATCCACTTGTAAATTAACATCATGATATCGCAGATGTTAGGCAACACGTTACTAGGGATGAGTAAGGCCTTAAGGTTTGCAACTAAACATGCTACTCCTAGCTACTACTGAATATGAAGTTGATTATTAACGTGTCTTCATAACCATTTGTCGGCGTTCGACTCTCAGTCAGCATAGACGTTTTCGTCACCTTATTTCTAGTTAAACGTGTGCACATCTCCCTGATGGTGGACCAACATTGGACATTTCTTGTCTGTTCCTGGTTAGACAACGACGGCGGTAGGCGCCAGGTTCGAATCCCGGTCAGGCAATACAACTTCAGTCGTCATTTAAGGTTCCAACCCCACTACTTGTGACAAACTGTGATATCTACATTCTGATTTTACGTACTTATTCAACAATCGGATTAGGTGCTGGGTTCGCATCCTTGTCCCCAGCATTACATGATGGCATTTCAATTTTAAACATGTGAGTAGTGGAGCAATGGGGCTTCAAGCACCAGCGACGTCACAGCCTATCTCTGACGTCACAACAACGTAATGATGACGTCACAATGACGTAATGATGATGTCATAATGATGTAATTATGACGTCACATTCTCAACCTATCTATGACGTCATAATGACGTAACTATGACGTCATAATGACGTCATGCTTATTTCCGCATGTTTTGATACTGACCTTACATAATATGTCTTTAGCTCACTGTGATAGTGTTGACAGTGCCACAACCTACATAGCTATTTTTGTTAAGTCATGATGATGGCATGGTGATGTACTTGATGGCACTGACCTTACGTAAAATTCACACACACACACACACACACACACACACACACACACACACACACACACACACACACACACACATAAACACACACACACACACACACACACACTGAAGTGACATTGAGTTTTTTCATATATTCTGCACATATAAAGAACATCAGACATGTGTAAATGACATCACTTTTCTCTAATTACACAACTCAATATGACACAACGTGCCATTGCTAATGAGCTCCATCGTAGTGCTCGAAAAGTGTATCCTAGGCGGGCAGTTATTACCAAAGGACTTGATGACTTGCATCAAGCTGATTTAGTGGAAATGAGTGCATATTCTAAATACAATTCAGGTTACAAGTATATACTAACACTGATTGATGTGTACTCGAAATATGCTTGGGCAGTTGCTTTAAAGACCAAGTCTGGAGATGAAGTTACAAAAGCTATTAAGAAATTGTACAAACACAGTGAGAGAGTACCCGCATTTTTACAAACAGATTTTGGAAAAGAATTCTATAATTCAAAATTTAAAATGTTAATGCTGTGACTTAACGTCCATCATTATTCTACTTATTCCAATCTGAAGGCTTCAATTGTTGAACGTTTCAACAGAACATTAAAAGGACTAATGTTTAAAGAATTTACAGCTACAGGCTCTTACAGGTGGATTAACATTCTACCACATTTAATTGATAAATATAATAGAACAAAGCATTCCACAATTAAGATGCGACCTTGTGATGTTAATGATAATCACCTTTTATCCACAGTATATAATAAAATACGTACCATAGACAAATCAAAGCAGAAATTTAAAGTAGGAGAGTTCGTAAGAATCAGTAAAAACAAAGCCATTTTTGATAAAGGATACACACCAAATTGGTCTACAGAAATATTTAAGATAATTGGAGTCCAAGAAACAAATCCTAGGACATACACTCTGCAAGATTTTGAACTAAATAATATTGCTGGTGCGTTTTATGGTCATGAATTACAAAAAACAAAATACCACAATACTTATCTAGTAGAGAAAGTATTGTACAGGAAAGGAAATAAAGCATTTGTGAAATGGTTAGGTTTTGATAGAAAACATAACAGTTGGATTACAGTAACATAACATGTAATTTTATTATATAAAATTACAGTTTTTTTAAAGAATTATATAAAATTACAGTTATGTTTTAAAGATATACTAAACAAACAACTGCTTCTTCAAGTTCTTAATAGTTATACCACAGATGCACACCATCAAACAACACATCAGGAATTTTTAAAGCATTTACAAAAAAGGTCTGAATACTAGGAAATGAAAATAAGCTTCACAGTTTTCACAGGATTCACAATTGTCTAACAGTTCACACTTGCCTGTTTTAGTATGGGTCCATCACACTCTTTACACCACACTGTTTGGCATCATTTTTTAAGTAGTACTCTTTGTACCACTTCACCAGCAGATTTGTGTTCAATTTCGCAGTTACTGGTTGGTACCTGCCAATACCATTCAGCATATGTAGAGCATGTAGTGGAGCAATGGGGCTTCAAGCACCAGCGACGTCACAGCCTATCTCTGACGTCACAACAACGTAATGATGACGTCACAATGACGTAATGATGATGTCATAATGATGTAAGTATGACGTCACATTCTCAACCTATCTATGACGTCATAATGACGTAACTATGACGTCATAATGACGTCATGCTTATTTCCGCATGTTTTGATACTGACCTTACATAATATGACGTCTTTAGCTCACTGTGATAGTGTTGACAGTGCCACAACCTACATAGCTATTTTTGTTAAGTCATGATGATGGCATGGTGATGTACTTGATGGCACTGACCTTACGTAAAATTCACACACACACACACACACACACACACACACACACACACACACACACACACACACATAAACACACACACACACACACACACACACACACACACTGAAGTGACATTGAGTTTTTTCATATATTCTGCACATATAAAGAACATCAGACATGTGTAAATGACATCACTTTTCTCTAATTACACAACTCAATATGACACAACGTGCCATTGCTAATGAGCTCCATCGTAGTGCTCGAAAAGTGTATCCTAGGCGGGCAGTTATTACCAAAGGACTTGATGACTTGCATCAAGCTGATTTAGTGGAAATGAGTGCATATTCTAAATACAATTCAGGTTACAAGTATATACTAACACTGATTGATGTGTACTCGAAATATGCTTGGGCAGTTGCTTTAAAGACCAAGTCTGGAGATGAAGTTACAAAAGCTATTAAGAAATTGTACAAACACAGTGAGAGAGTACCCGCATTTTTACAAACAGATTTTGGAAAAGAATTCTATAATTCAAAATTTAAAATGTTAATGCTGCGACTTAACGTCCATCATTATTCTACTTATTCCAATCTGAAGGCTTCAATTGTTGAACGTTTCAACAGAACATTAAAAGGACTAATGTTTAAAGAATTTACAGCTACAGGCTCTTACAGGTGGATTAACATTCTACCACATTTAATTGATAAATATAATAGAACAAAGCATTCCACAATTAAGATGCGACCTTGCGATGTTAATGATAATCACCTTTTATCCACAGTATATAATAAAATACGTACCATAGACAAATCAAAGCAGAAATTTAAAGTAGGAGAGTTCGTAAGAATCAGTAAAAACAAAGCCATTTTTGATAAAGGATACACACCAAATTGGTCTACAGAAATATTTAAGATAATTGGAGTCCAAGAAACAAATCCTAGGACATACACTCTGCAAGATTTTGAACTAAATAATATTGCTGGTGCGTTTTATGGTCATGAATTACAAAAAACAAAATACCCCAATACTTATCTAGTAGAGAAAGTATTGTACAGGAAAGGAAATAAAGCATTTGTGAAATGGTTAGGTTTTGATAGAAAACATAACAGTTGGATTACAGTAACATAACATGTAATTTTATTATATAAAATTACAGTTTTTTTAAAGAATTATATAAAATTACAGTTATGTTTTAAAGATATACTAAACAAACAACTGCTTCTTCAAGTTCTTAATAGTTATACCACAGATGCACACCATCAAACAACACATCAGGAATTTTTAAAGCATTTACAAAAAAGGTCTGAATACTAGGAAATGAAAATAAGCTTCACAGTTTTCACAGGATTCACAATTGTCTAACAGTTCACACTTGCCTGTTTTAGTATGGGTCCATCACACTCTTTACACCACACTGTTTGGCATCATTTTTTAAGTAGTACTCTTTGTACCACTTCACCAGCAGATTTGTGTTCAATTTCGCAGTTACTGGTTGGTACCTGCCAATACCATTCAGCATATGTAGAGCATGTAGTGAAGGGCAGCCTTTCTCCTCCGCATTAGTTATTAGGCAGTCAGGTAAGAACTCTCTTACCCATTTCACTTTTTCAGTACCTTTAACAAGTACAATGCAGTTTGTAGGTACCACTGATTTGATGGAGTTTAATGCACTATCTAGCGAGACTCCAACTGAATTAATGTTGTAGTGGTGATGGTTCTCTGCCAACCATTTTGCTGATTCGATATCAAGTTCATAATACGGTGTTGTACATTGAAGAATGTAGCTTCCAGAGGCAAACACTGTTCCATCATCGGACAGCATTTGGAATGCTAAGTCCTTAGGAACAAATTCATTCGCACATGTCTTGAAGCCTTGACAGTCGAAGATTACAGTATACATCTTGAAAGAAGTTTACACACACACACACACACACACACCAGAATGGTGAAGAGTGAACTGACTAATATGCTTCACAAATTTGTGGTATAAATACCATTTTAGTTTGGTTGAGGAGATAATTTACAGATAAATAAATATAACGCCTTTAGCTCATTGCAATGTCGTAAATAGCTTCCACTTTATTCCCTCTTCCAAGGGCTGGCTATATAATAAAGAGCTGAGTATTTTTAAGCAGTGTGTTGACCCTATTGTCAACCTTTTGCATACGCTAAACATTTCGTTAGGCAACAGACTGATACCACTTATCGATTAATTATGAGTTGCTGAATGGAACTAAGACCACCAGCTCGCTGACCTATGAATAACCTTTTTCAAAGGGTGTTTCTCCATGGAGTTAACAAATCATTACTTTTATTGACCTATGTAGATAACCCTATGCTTGTGGTAAACATTTCGTCAGCCAAGAGACCAGTATTGCATTTCGTTTATTTAGCAGATACTGGGTGTAATTAAGACTACTAGCTCGCTGACCTATGGATAACCCTTTGCATGTGGTAAAATTTCATCAGCCAGCAGGCTGAGGTCACAGTTCAAGATGCTGACCTGATGGATAATCTGTAAACATTTTGTTAGCCAACTGGCCGGTATCAAATCGATTAATTAGCAGGCTTTCTGTTATAATTAAGGCTGCTAGACTGTTGACCTATGGATAACCCTGTGCATGTGGTAAAATTTTATCAGACAGACCAGAATCGCATATCGTTTAATTAGCAGACACTGGGAGTAATTAAGACTAATAGCTCGCTGACCTATGGATAACCCTTTGCATAGGGTAAAATTTCATCAGCCAGCAAGCTTACATCACAATTCAAGCTGTTGACCTGATGGATAATCTGTAAACATTTCGTTTGCCAACTGGCTGGTATCACATCGATTAATTAGCTGGCTTTCAGTTATAATTAAGACTGCTAGATTGTTGACCTATGGATAACCCTCTGCATGGGACACAAATTTCATCAGCCTGCATGCTGATGTCACATTTCAGCACATTGACCTAATGGATAACCTTTTAGTTTTGTAGAAGCTGCAAAGCATTACATCTTCTAACCTTCTGGATAACCTTTTAAGTCAAAAATGTGGAACTTTAGAGATATCCTGGTGGAGTGTGTATATAAGCTCATTCACAGATCAGAGAAGTTAGAGTTCTACAATTCATAGCTGTGTTATTGATCTTGCTTCAAAGACCTACCAAAATGTAAGTATATGTATTGCTTTAAGCATAGTTAAGCATCAACATAAACATGAAATAGTTTATATTATATCTTAAGATAGGAATCCTTCATTGCAGAACCTTAATGCTCTTGGCAGTGGGGCTAGCATACAGAAGGCAACAACGAGGTTGTCAACATTACCTATAAATGAGAAGTTCATAATACTACGAGCAAAAAGGGTCACTACACCCTTTGGTCCAGCGGTGCTTGTGGAATTAGAAAGCACAAAAGTCTTTCTTCCTACTCGGTTTTCTAAGATGAGCGATGAAGATTTGGAGTACCTCAACAGTGGAAAAGTTCATTTAACATATACTGGAAGAGTTGAGGAAAATAATATGGACACAGTTAGTTTTTGTGTAGACTAAGAAGAGTGTTTATAGTGTGTTTTATAGTGTGTCTTGTAGAGTGTTTTATAGTGTGACTAATTACTTTGCGTTTAGAAAGAAGAAAAATGTCTTTAGAATTTAATAAAGTATGTGCACATGGGAATGTGAAGGTTGTAGATGTCAACAGTTTTGTGGATGATGGGTGTGATAGAAAACTTAAAGATGAGGATACACTCAACTTCAGATTTAGATTACACAGTGTCAGTAACAATTTTTTAGAATATAAAAGGCTTCTGGAAGAAGTAATTTTGAAAGAAATAAATGACAAGTTCTGTAAAGGTGAGCATTACTTAGCTTATCTGAGATACAGCAAACTCCAGTGTACTTATGAGACTGAACTTTTCGTATTCAATCCAAAAGAACTTGGAGTACACTACTTCAAAGAATTGTTATATATATTACAGACATCTTCGATATCAGATTCTGTGTTCTGTAGATATGACCAATGTGAAGCAGAGTATCATTTGAAAACAGATTTCTCAAACAGAGAAATCAAGTGTGTATATTCAAATTGTAAGCAATTACTTCTCGGTACAGATAGACTGTACAAACTGTGGGGGCATGGCTACTAGTGCTCTACCGCAAAAGCGAAGAAGTGAGCAAGCAGATGTAGAATTAGAATGGACTGATAGACAATCAGCATTCCGAAAACGTATTTGTACTGGTGAAATATATAATCACAACATTCAAGACCCACGACTTTTTTGGAAAGGTGTTTCCCATTATTTAAAACAAATGTTGAAACAAAACATCAGGCTTTGAAAATCAATTGTTCTCTTTTGTGCATATTCCTCTCACCAATATCTGCTGAGGAAAAGGAAATTTATATTTCTTCTAAAAATAAAGAGTTTTTTATTTCTGATGATATATATGCATGGTACACAGAACATGTTGTGGAGGCAATCATGAAAAAATTTGATTCATTTCAAGAGAGAGATTCAGGTTTAGCATTAAAGGAAATTGTAAAGCTTTGTGTAAATCTTAATGTAAATAAAGGCTTTCGAGTTGGGAGGAATCATGAATTGCCTGATGTAATTAGAGACAAGAGAGCAGTAGTTAGCATACATAGCAGTGATAATGAATGTTTTAAATGGGCAGTGTTATGTGCTTTGTATCCAGTGAAACAGAATAAATATAAGTTGTCTAATTATAAAAAATTTGAAAATGAACTTAATTTTACTGGAATTCCATTTCCAATGGAGTTTAAATATCTTACTCAATTCGAGAGGCAGAATCCAGGTATATCAGTTAATGTCTATGGAATTCAGTATGATAATGGTGATTGGATGGTTGCAAGGAAAAATATTACTCAAAATAAAGAGTTTAATTTTGTACCTATACATATAAGCAAACAAAGATATAATAGGCATGCAAATCTATTAGTACTTCAAACTGATTTTTCTAATATTTATCACTTCTACTGCATAACCAATCTATCTCGTTTGATGAGATCTTCACTAACAAGCCATAAACAATCGATTCACTTCTGTGAAAGATGTTTGTGTTACTTTTACACAGAGGATAAACTGAAGGTGCATTTGGAAGATTGTATTAAATTTCAGGCTGTGAGAACAGTAATGCCAAGTAAAGAAACTAAAACTATACAATTTCAAAACTACTGCAATAAGGAAAAGGTACCATTTGTTATTTATGGTGATATTGAATGTATGTTACAACCTCTCACAACATGTTCTCAAAGTAGTGAGAGATCTCATTCAGAACCTGTTCATGTTCATGTTCCATACAGTGTTGCAATGTATGTACATTGTACTTATGATGAAAAATATTCCAATTTTTACTTGTATAGAGGGTTAGATTGTATGAAGTGGTTTACTGATAATCTAAATGCAATTTCGGACAATATATTACAGTACTTTAAGAATAAAAAGCAATTACAGACGAATGATCAGGACAAAGAGTTCTTTGAAAACGCTAAAACATGCCATATATGTAAAAAACACTTCCTTACAACTGATGTAAGAGTCAAGGATCATTGTCATTTTACTGGAAAATTTCGTGGAGCAGCACATCAATCTTGTAATTTAAATTATAAGCCTAGTGTGATAATACCAGTAATATTCCATAACTTAACGAATTATGATGCTCACTTTCTTATAAAAGATTTATGTGAATGCAAGGTATCTGATGAGGAGAAAGAAATTTCAAAAAAGAATGAAAGCAGTGTCACCTTAATACCTACAAATACTGAAAAATACAAGTCATTTACAAAATATGTGAAAAAAGTAATAGGTGATAAATCATTTGGCTTCATTAAATACCGATTTATAGACTCTCTAAATTTTTTAGCTTGTTCATTAGAAAAATGTGTCTCATATATGGATAAATGCTCTTTACAATTAACAAGAAAATATTTTAATGATGAAAATCAGTTCAATTTAGTATGTCAGAAAGGTATATTCCCATATGAGTATATCACTGATGAAATGAAATTGCAAGAAACAAAACTACCACAGAGAGAACATTTCCAAAGTCTTCTAACTGGTGAAACTGTATCACACTTAGAGTATAAACGTGCATATGATGTATGGGCTCTTTTTAAATGTAAAACTATTGGAGATTATTCAGATATATACTTAAAATCTGATGTTCTATTGCTTGCAGATGTATTTGAAAATTTCAGAAAATTATGTCTTGATACATATAAATTAGATCCTGCTCATTATGTAACATCACCAGGTTTAGCTTGGGATGCTCTTCTTAAATCTACAAATGTAATATTGGAGTTAATTACAGATGTAACCCAATTACAATTTGTTGAAAGAGGAATCAGAGGAGGTATTGTTCATTGCTCACACAGACATGCTGTAGCTAATAACAAGTATATGAAGAGTTATGATTCTTCTAAGGAAGAATCATTCATTGGATATTTTGATGTAAATAATCTGTATGGGTGGGCAATGATGCAATACTTACCTGTTGGTAATTTTAAGTGGTTAACAGCAGATGAGGTACAAACATTCAATGTAATGAATGTATTGGATGAAGCTGATGTCGGATACATATTACAAGTTGATCTGAAGTATCCCAAAAAATGTCATGACCAACATCAAGATTTTCCTTTGTGCCCTGAGAAAATGAAATCTCCTAAGAGTAATAGTAAAGCCCCACCTAGATTAATGTGTACACTTTATGATAAAACGAAATATGTTTTACATTACAGAAATCTTAAACAAAGCCTCTCTTTAGGTCTTGAATTAGAAAAGATTCACAGAATTCTATCATTTTCTCAGAAGGCATGGATGAAACCATATATTGAAATCAACACAAGAAAAAGGATTCAAGCTAAAAACGATTTTGAAAAAAACTTTTTTAAGTTAATGAATAATAGTACCTTTGGTAAGACTATGCAAAATGTAAGAAAAATGCGAGATGTTCGATTGGTAACCTCATGCAATGGTAGGTATGGTGCAGCAGCATATATTGCCCAACCAAATTTTAAGAAGAGGGTTATTTTCGATGAATCTTTAGTTGCTATAGAAATGGCAAAAACATCAGTAGTATTTGATAAACCGATTGCGGTAGGAATGACAATCCTTGACATTTCTAAAACAAGTATGTTTGACTTCCATTATAATTATATGTTGAAAAAGTATCCTCTACAAAAAGTGAAAATGTGTTACACTGATACTGACAGCTTTGTATATCTTATATCTACAAGTGATTTGTATAGTGATATCAGATCCGACATTAATTGTATGTTTGATACCTCTGGATATTCATCTGAAAATAGATATAATATTCCAATATGTAACAAACGTGTAATTGGTTTAATGAAAGATGAATTTAATGGAGAGATTGTAACTGAATTTATTGTTCTCAGAGCAAAAATGTATGTAATAGATACTGATTCTCATTCTACTATAAAGAAGGCGAAAGGTGTGAAACGTGCATCTCTGAAGGAAATAAGTATTGATGACTATCGTAGTTGCATATTGGATAATGTACCAAAAATGACTACACAATACACTATTCAATCTAATTCTCATATAGTACACACTATAAAGCAAAGAAAATTAGCATTAACATATGATGATGATAAAAGGTATGTGGAAAAAAATGGTGTATATACATTACCATGGGGACATTATAGGATAGAAAAACTTTCGGATGTATAGCACAATATGTCATTATCAAAACTTGTGATATGTAAAATGTATACTTATAAAGTAAATAAAAATAGTAAGTCTATATAAGTTGTTCAGTATTTTATTAAAAAAATAAACCTTATCACTTACATTCACATTTAACAATTATCTCTAACATCATTGGCATAAAGTCGATAACAATATTGGTAACATTTTAAATATTCATCATCTTGCATACATTGTGGTAACAGTTTCAAGATTTGTGGAACCGAGATTAACTTAGGTAAGAGCTTGACAGGAAATAGATAATAATCTAAACCATTTAGATTCTGAGGTTGTCCCAGTTTATGATATATTCTAAATATAGTTTTACAAACATTTATTGACTTTAACCATTGAAACACCATAAAAACGTCGCACTCATCTTCTTGGAAACCATAATCTTCAAGTTGTATGAGATTTAAGTCATCCGGAATAACATTCTTCAAGCACCGTAGAATTTCCATTTGCAGATGATTTCTAGAGTATGCAATTGTTTTACACTCTCTGTGCGCTAGAAGCAAGGTTCTTATAAGACTTTCCAGTGTACTTGCTGAATAAGGTACAGTATGAACACTTAATATTTTTTCTGCATCCTCAATCAAGTTCACCATTAAACAAGTCACAATATTGTGTCTTGATTCAATGATTATTACCTTATTCATTTTGATACAGTCTGTTACAAGAGCAGTACTAACAGTAGAATATAACTTTATAAGGTTATATCTGCACACGTTTTATCACGCGGTTGGTAGTGGGGTTCATATCAATAATAACATCATGTATTACAAGACAGTATGCCATTGTGTTTCTTTTAAAAGGATTCTTTGTTTCTATCTCAATCTTCATATCTATTATGGAGGATTTTACTGATTCATTTTGATGTGAACAATCAATAACAAATATGGGGTTGTTATGGAATTCAGTTGGACTGAAAAGTGGTTTACTTAATCCATTATAAATATAATATGAAGGCTGAAATCTTGAATATAAATCATATGCTTGAGCCAATGTTTTGGTTTCAAAATCACATAGAAAGTTTTCTTCTGGATATCGCACAGAATTTAAATACACTTTCAAATTTGTTATATCTACACTATCAAATATACTAGAATCTTTGTCATAGGCTTCCCTATCAACTTGAAAACCCAAAATTACATATCTAGCAGTTTCCAGATGTGTTGTGAACTTAATTTGCCAGGACCAAAAATTAATCTCTGGTGCTATGCTTTCTATTAAATCCCAATGACGAAAGGCAAGTCTTAAACTTCTATCATTTTTCAAAATATTCCACAATGGAATTTGATTTTTATCTGCTACATGCACATGAGGCATTTCCCACCACACTTTTTCCAGTATTATTAGCACATCCGGATCTGATTTAGTTGCTAATACGGACGATGTATCATTCCTGTTACGAATTAAAACTAATTCATGTCGTGCATTGAGTATAATTTTTTTATAATCTTCACAAAAGCCAAATATCATTTTCAAAGGAATACAGAAGTTGAAATGTCCTTTACTATCTACAAGTTCTTTGATGTTTGCAACTGAGCCCCATCCTGCATTTAACAGTATATTGGAATGATCAGGTGTAAAAGATGCAGTTCCCTTCAGAAGTGTAGTAATTCCAGGATTACGAACATGGTCAACAACTTCATTATTAAGACGATATTGAAGTTCTGAAAATAAGAAAAGTGCACAGTTTTTGCCTAAATTAGCATCAGTTGCCTTAGTTTTAGCCGTATTTACTATTTTTCCTTCAATGAATAATCTACTTTCTGAAGGTAATAAGTAACTGTTTTCATTTTGAATGACAATTGATACTGAATCATTATACCCAAATACTGATTGTCCATACGGTTTGTATGCATGGTTCTCAATTCGATGAATTGAATCATCGAAAGTAATGGTTTCACGAACATTCAAAATACTGCTCATCGTTCCTTTTTCACTGTTTAGCAATCCATGCAGAAGTGTTGTTACCATCTATGGTGTTATAGTATTTATACTAATTTGTACCCTAATGACTTCAATAGCTGTTTACTGTATATAGTTAAAAACTTTTTTTTTTAGTTTTTCTTACTTGTTTGATAGTGACACCACTTCCATTACTAAAATTACAGTTCTCCTTATACACAATTCCCATTACTTAATTCGTCTCAAATGAAGCCTAACAGTTATTTCGTCTTCATCTAGTGGTACAACTTGCCCGTCTTGGTCACAAATAGATATTATCAAATCTGTTATGTATCTTGTAATGACTGGCATATAAATGGGTGAATTTGGTGTTTCCACAATCTTATATCCTGCAGCTACTGTTGGCCAAAACTGGTGAATAACATGAGAAGGTTCACCATTAATATAGGAACCACCCGATATATTACATTCTATATTTAAAACATTTATGTTCTGAATATTCACAGAATGGTTAGCTATTGATATAATGCGATCATCTTTATTGCCTTTAAACACTCCTTTTGTAAATCCTAGAAGGGATCCAAGATTGTTATTTAAATCAAAGTTTAGTGTAACATTGTGCTTTATTTTGCATCGATTAAGATGTTTATCATAATCAAAGTCAAGAAAAATTTTGAGAGATGAGCTTGCTAATTTTGCATTATATTCATCTGTTTGTTTTAACAGTTCAGAGAAAATATCTTGCAATTCGTATGAACCAGTTGGAATGACAAACTTCTGGAATATTTCATTATGTTTAGAAAAATAGAAATTGCAATTCTGTGGAGTAACATTAGGTATCGAATTGTATGAAAAATAGTTCAGAAGCGCTATTTCATAGACACCATTTGATACGTCCAATGCTGGATTAAATTTTGTTACCAGCACTGATTTTTTTCCACTAACAATTAATGTTTTACCTTGTCCAATATCCATTGTGTAAATGCATATGTATGTACACTTGTAGCTCCTTTTATTCTTTACAAAGAAATTTCAAACACAGGTGACCACAATTGTAACTACTAATTGCTTGAAAGGTATTGTAATTATATTTAAAAGTGCAATGATATTTTAGGATTTCATAAGGTGGTGGTAAATTACCAAAGCTATCAAAGTAGTAGACAGTATCATTCTTCTTTTTGTATGCAACCCAGTGTGATCCAGGCTCTTTTGAAGTGTTCAAGTTCACAATTGCACTTTCAAATTTTTTTGCTGTTTTAGGTAATGTGTCTCTCATGAAAACACCTCGGAAATTAGGTATTTTCAACTTTTTTGCATAGAGTCTCAAATCGATATTTGTAAGAGGTCGATCTGGTCAGATCAACTGAATTTTTTTTTTTAGTTCCTTTATTTAGATAAAGTCCCATACCATTCTTTTTGTATGGGGTTAAATAAAGGCCATTACCCTTTTGCAAAGCTATAGCTTCAATCTTTCTATTATGTTGTTGCATCTCTGCCAACTGCTTACGGGCACTTGTTGCATCATTAACTGCTTTAGCTATACCAGAGGCTCCACCTGCAAGACTTCCAATAGCAGAAAGAGCTGCAAAAATAGGTATAAGAGGTAAAGCACCACCTGTTTTTGGAATAGGTATGAAACGAGTCTTATTCTTTTGCAAATTTTCGACTCCTGTCTTTCGAACACTGTCTACCGCTATTTTATGAGCAATCTTAGCTGTACTAAGAAGATTCCCATTCTTCTTCAATCCCTTCATAGCTCTACCTACCTTTGTAATAATCTTCTTCAATGTGTCTTTCTTCCTCCTTGAAGTATATTTTGCGCCCATCCCCAATTTAACTTTTGCTTTCATTGTTCCTGCAACTCCTAATGCCGCCAGTTTCTCACCAAGCTTTGCGGATTTTGCTTTAACACGTTCCCAAGCTTTCTTTGCTAACATTTCATCAGCTTTATGTCTTTGTGAAAGATTATCTGGAAATGTGGCGTATGCTATGTCATGCTCTTTACATGCATCATCTAGTGGATTGATACCACGATCACCACGTTGTAATCTCTTCTGTAGTTTGGTACCTGGACCACAATAATTGTATCCTGGTAGGTGCAATTCTATAGGGAGTTTGTTAATAGCTGTGTTTAAAATACCTCTGCCAACCTTCCTCTGAGCGTGTCTAGCCATTAAATGATTAGATTGGTAGGAAAAATCTACTTTTATATACATTACACCAAGCATCTGTAACACTTTTAACCAACACGCGCTTGAAGAAACATGTACTCCAACTACCAGTTACAAATATTTCATTTGATAATGTAGATGGTAAGAGGAAGAAACATGGTGATTTGTTACCAGATACTGTGCGATGCATTATTTGCGGACCCTCAAATTGTGGAAAAACTAACGTTGTAGTGAATCTTCTGATTCATGAAAATGGTCTAAAATTTCAGAATATTTATATATATTCAAAATCGTTGCATCAAGCGAAGTATAAATTTCTCACACACATATTATCTGGGCTTGAAGGGATCAAATTCTTTACATTTTCAAACAATGAAGATGTTATTTTACCTGATAAAGCCTTACCATCTTCAGTTTTTGTTTTTGATGATGTTATATGCGACAAACAGGACAACATAAGGGCTTATTTTTGCATGGGGCGACATTATGATATTGACTGCCTTTACCTATGTCAGACATACAGCCGGATCCCAAAGCAACTGATTAGAGATAATGCTAACATGATTATACTATTCAAACAAGATGAGTGTAATTTAAGGCATGTATTCAATGATCATGTTAATACAGATATGGATTATGCTCAATTTCTAAACTTGTGTAAACAAGTTTGGGATAGTGAACCACACAGTTTCTTAGTTATCAGCAAAGATGATAAAATTCACAATGGACGTTATCGCAAGAAGTTTGATGAGTACTTTTGCATTTAAGAAGACTTCGCATTACTTTTATTTTAGTTTGCACAATGCAGTCCTCTGGAAATGTTCAGCTTGTTCTCTCTGAACCACAAGCAGTGAATGATATAGCTACAAAGCAATATGTTGACAATTTCTTAGCTTCAATCAGTAAATGGATTCCACAGCTAAAATCATTTTTCAGTATACTACACTTTCACATGATGCAGTCAACTTTGGAAACAAATGTGTTTCAGGTTTGCGAGATCCACTGGAGAACAGTGATGCATCTACCAAAAAGTATGTTGATAGTTCCATAACTAGTCTTTGAAGGTTTGTTGACAATATAGTTACCTGGAACAAACTTAATGTTGTTTTAAGTGCATTCGATGTCTTAAGTGATTCTATCAGACTAAACTCGAAATGCATTAGCAACCTTTCTTCTCCTAAGGAAAATAATGATGCTAGCACAAAGAAATATGTGGATGATTCATTTATACAGCTTAAGAAGCAGTTTGAGCAAAAAATGGACTTGAAAAACAAGAGCTTCTTAGAGTCAGATGATAGAACCAATGTCATGCAACTTAAAGGTAAACGACTAAGTGGGGTCATAGATCCATTAATATCAAGTGATGTGGCTACAAAGGGTTATGTGGATAGAAAATATAATCAGTTAGAAGTAAAAATCAGACCACTTATCGATTCCTATAAGATTCCTCAGAATGATTTACTACTGAATAATTTATCAGTCAGGGAAGGTGTTCTTGATATAAACAATATGAGAATTGAAAATGTTTTGGATCCAATTAATATGTATGATGCTGTTAATAAGAAATATGTTGAAAATATTGTAAAAAAAATCGATCATAAAGTAACATCTATGTTAGAAAATGAGAATAATATTCGAGTTAAAATGTCACAGCCTAATATAAATATGTTAGATCTCTTTGATGTAACAGATCGAGTGTTTGATATACAACATAAGCGTCTTGTAAATTTGCGAGAACCAATAATAGAAACAGACGCAGCTAACAAAGCATATGTAGATAAAACACTCTCTAAAGTAAGTCAGAAATTCATTTTACGCATAGACAGCATACCTTCCACAAATCCTAATTCTATACAATATTTGTTACATAATGGGAAGTATGAATATGATATTCCTTATACAGGAACTATGAAACTACGCTCAGCATCACCTGATTTGGAAGTGATTACATTTGTACACAATGGCAAGGAAACTGAGCTTGCATTAAATGTACCTTTAAGTGTGAAGGAAGGAGATAAATTCAGTTTTAAACAACCGCACCCATTTCAATTGGGAAATTATGGTCTTCATGTGGAATTTGAATATGAGGTAATATAAATATGCTGTAATTTGACTATATTTCTCAGATGAGATGTAACCTCAGTACCTGTTTCAATCATTATCTAGTGCCAACCATACAAATAACTTGAAATGCTTCAACAGGCTGTAAACCGCAATATAAAATTGAAAAGGCAAATTATGTCTGCTAGAAGAAATATATGTAAAAAATTTTTATCCCTTAAGGAAAAAGAGATTAAAAGAAAAAAACAATTGGAGGAAGAATTGAAGCCAGTTTCTGATCCTCTGCGAGAACTTGTTTCTATTAGTAAAAGAGAAAAACTTTCATATCCTACATTTACAGCATCTCATTATAAAGAGGAAGTGAAACCAGAAAATCTTATTTCACCCGATGTTATATCATATGATCAAGAGGAAAAAGTGGAAGATGATGAGAAACCAGATATTCTCACTTCACCTGATGAGACATTAGTATCATCAATATTAAGGCAAATTCCTCCTAAAGAACGTGATGAAGTGTATGGTATGAGATATGATCTCCGTAATGGGTGGATGATAGGGAATGAAAAAGCGGTAATTGATGGAGCGGATATAATAATTAATGATGTAACATACAATGGTTCAAAAGGATTATATAATCTACTTCTTAGAAAAAAACCTTTAGCTAGAAGCTATACAAAATCTGATCTTCTTACGTATGCAAAAATTTTAAAAGCTACCAATGCCCATAAGAAAGGTTATTCTGCTCATAAACCAGTTAATATTAATAACAGTATAAAATATAAAACAATCATACGACGCATACTTCATTTAAATCGGTCTGATGTAAGCGAAGTTCGAAAATCATCTCGAGCAAATTTACTAAAAGCACATCGTCAGCTAAGTGAGGAAACTTTGGAAAGTGAACCTAGTATTCATAGTGGTAAAGGAATTACTGTAGATGAGAAAGAAACAGAAGGTAATGTTCCAGAAGTAAAACAGTGGAAGACACATAGCAGCAATTTACCTCCTGATTATGTGTACTGGGATGACCCAAATGAACTTGTTGAATGTCTTTTCTTTTTGCATGGGTCAAAAGCAGCAGGTAATTCATCACATGACAATGAGATTATTTCTATTGAAGAAGAATTACGAGAAGCTGGAATAATTATGTAAGAGTTGGTTATCTAATCATATAATATATAAAGAGCAAATAACAAGTCAGTAACCACATAACACATGTGCACTAAGAATTGTAAGCAGGCTACACAATGTACCCTACATTTGCTGAGCGTCTAAAGACTTTTGAGAATGGTAACTGGCCCATCGACTTTTTGAAGCCTGAAGACCTAGCAGAGATGGGCTTCTATAGACCAAATCACAACAGTAACGATGATACTGTAAAATGTATGTATTGTAACATTGAAGAGAGTAACTGGCAATTTGATGACATACCATTTGTGAGACATATATGTCCTGCATCATACCATCTTGCTGGTATCAACACATGTTGTCCTTGTTGTACAGTTAAGAAACACTCTTTGATGCATACAGCACAACCAGCATGGCCTCAGTATTGCTGTCAACAAGTACGTCAACAGTCCTTCCATGATTGGCCCTCGTATATCCCAGTAAAGGCTGAAGAACTGGCTGAAGCAGTTTCTTCTACTCTGATACTGCTGATCACACGACCAGCTTCTACTGTGGTGGCACACTGCATGATTGGGTTGATGGTGATAATCCATGGGGTGAACACTATCGCTGGTTCCCTCGTTGCATGTATTTATGGTTGAAAAATAAACCTGATCTGGCAGATGATGTAGTAGATTTAAGTAAAAGTGTAAAATAAATTAATAACATTTTGTAATAAAATTATTTTTTTTACATTAAATGATATCTGAATAAACATATAAGCTTGTTTTTATTGCACACCTTGTGTGTGTGTGTGTGTGTGTGTGTGTGTGTGTGTGTGTGTGTGTGTGTGTGTGTGTGTGAATTTTACGTAAGGTCAGTGCCATCAAGTACATCACCATGCCATCATCATGACTTAACAAAAATAGCTATGTAGGTTGTGGCACTGTCAACACTATCACAGTGAGCTAAAGACGTCATATTATGTAAGGACAGTATCAAAACATGTGGAAATAAGGTCAACACTGTTGGCAAAAGTCCACCAAGTATATCATAACTTCATAAAAAATTTTTTGCAGTGAGCTAAAGATGTCATATTATGTAAGGTCAGTATCAAAACATGCGGGCCGGCCGAAGTGGCCGTGCGGTTAAAGGCGCTGCAGTCTGGAACCGCAAGACCGCTACGGTCGCAGGTTCGAATCCTGCCTCGGGCATGGATGTTTGTGATGTCCTTAGGTTAGTTAGGTTTAACTAGTTCTAAGTTCTAGGGGACTAATGACCTCAGCAGTTGAGTCCCATAGTGCTCAGAGCCATTTGAACCAAAACATGCGGAAATAAGCATGACGTCATTATGACGTCATAGTTACGTCATTATGACGTCATAGATAGGTTGAGAATGTGACGTCATAATTACATCATTATGACATCATCATTACGTCATTGTGACGTCATCATTACGTTGTTGTGACGTCAGAGATAGGCTGTGACGTCGCTGGTGCTTGAAGCCCCATTGCTCCACTACTCATGTGCATCCTTTATTCCTTGACAATGCAACACTATACAACGTCTTTCGAGGTTAATTACCAAGAAGGTAACTGTCATGTTAGGGTACCTGCGTTCGTATAAACATTATCGTCATTTACGTTCAAGTTGAGAATTTATAACTCATAATTGTGCAAACGTCAATATTTGACGCCTCTTTCTGCCTAGTGATCGAGTCTCGATAAGGCACAAAGCTTTGCTTGGTTAACAATGGCTTTACGTTCTGGGTTTGCATCCGGATCCAGAACGAAGATGTTGGTCATGTCATTTAAAGCACAACTTCGTGTACAAGTAACTGTTGATGAGTAATGTAAACAATGATATTATTTGTGATTCGCTGTTAATGTTGGGATTTCCGTAGAGTGGCTGCCGCCGTTAATCACGTTTTCTTTTAATTGCTTAGTACTACATAAAGTTGATGCGAAACCACTCCCCGTTGAACGTTGAATGTCGTTCAGCATGTGTTGGGTAAACCTTTTAGACACCAAAGAACTTGTTTCCAATTGCCATACACCTTTATAAATCCATATACTGTCTTAAATATTTAATTGTGCCTAAGGATTACTGAACGATTTATGTGACAAAACTAGTTTTCCCATGACATTTGAAATGTCACTTATTGTAATTAAGTTTAGTTTAAGTTTAGTTTACAAACGTTAAGGACTGTCTGATCTCTTCTGTACTATCGTGGTGTTACTTTACATCTGGACGGACTGTCATAGAGACTGGTGTTCTCCAGTAGTCTCTAGCGGTACCCATTGTGTATCTTACAACGACTGCATTGTGGAGGGTTGCGACTATGTGCAACACAGATATGCCATGTTGGTTGCATACATGCAGGTGCAGCCTACACGTTGGAATTCAGGGATGACCCACTTTTTTGCTGTCGAGTGTACCTTAATAGTGGTCACACACTTTTCAGTACTGAATGAATAGACGCATCCGGTTGTATCAATCATCACCTCAGTGCAGTCTGACAAATAAGGTATTATATTTTGGGACTTGGAATGTTAGAACACTAATAGCAAACCTGGTAAATGGGAGACCCAAAACGAGAGTAGCTATTGTGAGCGGAGTGTTAAATAGATGTAATTCTAATGTAGAAGAGCTTCATGAGATCTGGCTTCTTGATGAGTGTCAATTGAATGAACTATGTATAGGATACAGCTGGAAGGGGAAACCTGGAAACCTACCCCTGAGCAACCAATATAGAGATTACGCTTTGCTATCAAAAATTGGTTTGTCAGGAACCTGTTAGAGCTTGCAACTGAGCATAGTGAATATCTTGTGACGTTAAGACTGCTACATAATTTGAGAAGACAAGCCACAGTGATAAATGCATATGCCCGCAGTCTAGATTATGATGATTATGTAGCAGAACGAGTGCCCATCAGAGAAAACCTTGGCTCCCCATCAACAATGGATGATTCTAAGTTTATTGTCAACCAAATAAAGCAGCAGGACACTGGTCCTGATGGTAAACCAATGGAAGCCTACAAAATAAGTGCTGAGCAACTCGCAAGACACTTGCAGGAACTCATTATTAAGACCTGGGACACAGAAAAGTGGCTCCTGATGTCAAAAATAGTCTGGTGGTTCCCATTTTCAAGAAAGCAGATCGCACCAAATTCAAATATTACCGCGTCTGAAACTTCCTGGCAGATTAAAACTGTGTGCCCGACCGTGACTCGAACTCGGGACCGGTAGAGCACTTGCCCGCGAAAGGCAAAGGTCCCGAGTTCGAGTCTCGGTCGGGCACACAGTTTTAATCTGCCAGGAAGTTTCATATCAGCGCACACTCCGCTGCAGAGTGAAAATCTCATTCTGGATCGTTGCTGTCTGGTTTGTGAAAGCTAATTACTCGAATTCTCGAAAATCGTGCTACCCCTTTAGTGGAGGAATTACTAAACGAGAGCAAGTGTGGCTTTAGGTGTTCAAGAGGAATCATATATTCTATATTCACAACTCATCAGCTTCAGGAACATTCTAGGGAGCGAAATAGACCTCTTCACGTATCTTTCATTAATCTCACCAAGGTACTTCACTCCAGAAATTGTGAAGCATTACGGAAGATTTTAGCTCCGTAACGGTTTTACACAGAAGTTTATTGTCATCTTGTAATTTCTGTACACATATATGACAGCAAATGTCATTGGCAGCGGCTCCTGTTGGGAAGCCATCACATACTATTACCGACATTAAGGAAGGGTGTGTGATTGCTCTCTCGTTATTTCGTTGTTTGCTTTAATCAGAGATAATCATCCTACAGAAATACAGTCAACTTGCAGAATGTGTGGGAAATTGTTGATCTGAGTCGTCTAAAAGCAAGGACTAAGAAAAGCAGGGGCTAATTAACTGCAAGCACGGTTGGAAATAAATTTAAAAACAATGGATCATAGCAATGAAATCAGACATCCCCATAATATTCTTACGTAGTGTGAAGAACTGAATCGCTTCAGTGCGGCTCTGGACTATTTGGACACACTGAGAGGAGATTAAGAGCCTCGGGTTGCGCGCACCTCACGTTTGATGGCTTCACAGTGAATCCAGCCCCGAAAAGACGCAACAGAACTCCTCGAGTAAGGTGAAGATGTTCGTCACAACCTTCACTAAAAACTAACAGATTATCAACGTAAATACACTGACACTTCAAACCTGAAAAAACCTTACCGTAAATTCTGGAGAGGACGGTGAGCGCCATAGACAGTCCAGGCGGAACTCCGCTGTACTAAAGATTTCAGCAGGTGGTCAAAGCTGTTACGACTCTTTATTCTTCAGCTAGCATAATCTGGTAATAGGCCTGAATCAGGTTGAGAGTAGTAAAAACATTAGGCTCCTGAAATCAGCCAAAACTCTTATAAATATCAGGTACTGGTAGAAACTGAAGAAAAACTTTTTCGTTTCAGTGTTGATAATCCATAATGGGCCATACCTTATCCTGCCCCTTGGGCGTAAAAAATATGAGAAAATAATTCGGTGACCTAGACGTGCTAATAACTTCTACTCTATTGCTATTTTAAGCTGCTTGAAATGTAGGGAGCTGATATGGCTGGGATATTGTCTGTAAGTTCTATTTTATATTCTTCCCATTTACCCAAGTGATCGGACAGGACATGGCGAAGCTGACCACATAGTTGGTGGGGCCAAAAACCCAGTTAAGGGGATAAATTACTATAAACATAACCATCTTTCTTGACTGCATCCGTCATAACCAGTCACGTTTGCTTGTCGGCCCCTCCTCGCAACCGATTCTTACAAAAGTCATACGTGCACGCCCTGTGGAAATGAAAATTAAATTAGCCTCTCCTCCAGTCGGGAGTCAGGCCGACATGTTGGATAAAATTCACCGCCAGAATAGGGATGCTGACGAACTGCGTGGCACCTTGACTTTAATGACACAGGTAAGATTTTGAAGCTGCGCCTTAAAAGGAACCATTGCACTTCCCCAGGATTTGCTATTTTAAATAACAGTCTCTTGCGAGAAAGCTCAGGAAATTTTAATGTTGCAGGATGTGCCAGAGACCAATTCTTTAGGAACGCCAGGATACCTCATGGAATCCAACACTGCGTATACACGTTCTCTATTAAAATTCACACATACGACTGGCACTCTGAATTTGTTATCATCACAATCCTTTTCCAAAATGTGGCCTCAGCTGTGGGCAGTTTCTCGCCAAGTGACCATTAACCTGGTACCTGTAACCCCTAATACAACGTGTGATATCTCAGCTGACGTACCATTCACATACAGCTTTGACCTTTTACCCCACTCCCTATGAGAGTGCCACTGTGATGGCATGTGCCTAGACCACCAAAATTAGTCTTTCCTACTGCTGGAAGTTTCTGGATTGTTCACAAAAGTAATTCCTAGACCTATCACTTGGATGCTTTCCCTGCAAAATATTATAAACGATCCCACGCTCCTGAAAATCTAAGGCTGTGCTTCTAACAATGCCCTTCACCACCTGAATGAAATTCTCCAATAACTCATCATGCCGCTGCACACCAAAGTAATTCTGTCCTACTAAGTAATGGCGCCCCCATGCAGATAAATAGTTTCTACATTTTGATGCCTAAATTAAGAAAAGGAAAAAAATTTCCGCATCACTAGCTTCAAAGATTTTTCAGAACACCCAGTTTCATCAGACACAATTCGTTAGAGCTGAGCACCACTCAAAGCAAATATTTCACCACGATTCTGCAGTTCCAAAAGAAAATGCAGTGACAGTGCAACTTCCCTATTGCGTGTTAATGACGGTACTCCCACTTCCTACAGGAGTCCTGCTAAAGGGATAATTAATTTAATAAAGTACCCAGAGAGATGCATACAGAATTTTAGGCTAGTTTGCTCACCATGCGTTGGGTCCACAGCTAAGTTTGGGCAGGGCGCGGCGGCGAATGAGACAGAGGAGGTCCTGCTGCAGATGTGTGGCCTCATCGTGCACCCATCTGCCCTTGCGTTGGATCTCATTTAGCACGTCCCACCATTCATCCTTCACATATAATACTCCCCGCTCCACATAAGTGTAACTGGTACAATTGATTATGCTCTATGTTCTCGCAACCAACTCACCAACTAACTTCCGTACCTGTTACCAGCTTATATCCTCTGTGTTGACACTACATACATCAAAACCCCATGATGATAATGCGGCACATATGCCCTAACTGTACTGATTTGCAAGCATGTTCAGCCATTTAAAAATGCACGCTAGCATAACAAGATCTCCTAGTGCACACTGAATTCTGGCGACGGAGTTACTCACCTTCGGGTTCCAAGTAAGCTGGGTCACAGTGTGGTCTGATGTCTCGCTGAATCCGTGCTCCAGCTCAGCTGTGTCCCCAGAAACATCTCACCCTCTGATTGGTTACTAATAAATAAGTACCACCTCGTGGAATTAGGTGACGATGGGCACCTTCCCTGCAGACATTCTGGAACACTTATCAACAATTAATATCCAAAAACCGAGTAAATGACGCAAAAAACTTATTAAAATCTACAGAAATTATAACCTTTGAAAGTCACAATTTCCTCACCCCAATTCCTACAAACTCCAATTATGTGCGCCTCCCACCACACCCAGCTCTGTTACCAATTTATGACAGTGGAAGGAGCGCTGGTGCCGAAACTTCACAGAAGCTCTCCTGCGAACCTTGCAGAACTAGCACTCCCGGAAGTAAGGAAGGTAGGAGCCGAGATACTGGCAGAAGTAAAGCTGCGAGGACGGGGCGTGAGTCGTGCTTGGGTAGCTCAGATGGTAGAGAACGTGCCCAAAAGATCCCGAGTTAGAGTCTCGGTCCGGCACACAGTTTTAATCTGCCAGGAAGTTTCATATCAGTCCGCACTCCGCTGCAGAGTGAAAATCTCATTCTCAAACAGAGATTGCTACGATCCTGGCACAACCGATCCCATTCCATTCTAACAATCTGAACTGAACGATTTAAACGAAACTTCCTGGCAGATTAAAACTGTGTGTCGGGCCGAGACTCGAACTCGGTACCCTTGCCTTTCGCGGACAAGTGCTCTACCAACTGAGCTACCCAAACACGACTCACGTCCCGTCCTCGCAGCTTCACTTCTGCCAGTACCTCGTCTTCTACCTTCCAAACGTAACAGAAGCTCTCCTGCGAGTTCGAGTCTCAGCCCGGCACACAGTTTTAATCTGCCACGAAGTTTCATATCAGCGCACACTCCACTGCAAAGCGAAAATCTCATTCCTGAACGATTTAGTTAGAGACCTAGGCCTTTCTAAAGAATCGGTAAAGGTTTTAGGATCTATATTGAAGGATAAATATATGTTGGCTCCGGGTACATCCTTTTCTTGGTAAAAGGAGTTTGCATCTGGCTTCCCTCAAGAAGTGACCTGGTGTTTTGTAGTGATGTTCCTGGACTTGTGACACGCTTCAAAATAGAATATGCTCTTGATGAGTGGAGAGTTTTTATTGATTCTTCAAAAAAAAGCCTTAAAGCATTACTTCTACACAATCGTAGTAAGTATGCTTCTATACCAGTTGGACACTCGGTTCACTTAAAAGAATGTTACGAAAACCCTGAACTGGTTTTAAGCAAAACCTGCTATTCAGACCACAAATGGACGCTATGTGGTGATTTAAAAGTGATTTCAATGCTGCTTGGTCAACAAAGTAGCTATGGAAAGTTCCCTGGCTTTCTTTCTGAATGGGACAGTAGAGACAGTAAGCAACACTACATAAAAAAAGCTTGGCCCTTGAGTAAATCTTACAGGTAGGGGTTAAAAATATTGAGAGGAAAAGCCTTGTGGATCACAAAAAGGTGTTACTTCCACCACTTCACATTAAATTGGGGCTGATGAAACAATTTGGTAAGGAATTGCCAAAAGAAGGGATGTGTTTCAGATATCTTTGTGGACAGTTTCCTGGTTTATCCGAGGCAAAGCTAAAGGAAGGAATGTTTGTCGGTCCAGACATTATAAAACTAATGACAGATCCCAACTTTGTGGACAAAATGGAAACAAAAGAAAAGGCAGCATGGACATCTTTTAAATTACTTGTTACCGGTTTCCTAGGAAACAAAAGAGATCCAGTACTCGACAACTTTAAGAAGCTGGCTTGAAACATGAGCATTAAAGTTCATTTTCTCCCACTCACATCTTGACTACTTACCTGCAAATCTTGGTGATGTAAGTGAAAAGCATGGTGAAAGATCCCACCAAGACATAAAAGAAATGGAAATAAGGTATCAAGGAAGATGGAATGTCAACATCATAGCGGACTACTGCTGGATGATGAAAGAGGTACTCCTCAGTGAGTCCACAGCCGGAAAAGCAATAAAAGAAGCTTCGACGGAAAGCGAACGCGTTATTATGAGGACTTATGAGCTTATAGAGAAATGGAAGTGTACTGGGAATGTAGTTTAGAAAATGATTTACAAATAAAATAAAATTTTGTAACGTTGGAAAAAATGTGATAAATTGCTTAACTTTTGTTATTATACCCCAAAATATTCTCTTTTTTGTGAGAAATCCTGACATGATAGAAAAAAATGGATTGCATTTTTGAAATCAGTGCTGAAAAGTACATAAAAGTCAGTTATCAAATTTCAAACAACTTTCAAAAGCATAAATCCTCTAAAATGCATGGCAATTCTGTTTAAAACAGTGCGCTACTTATTGGGTTTATCCATTGTGTACAATACCACTTGACAAAGGAGTTACTTAATAATGGAAAAGGCTAGTGCTACACTCTCAATACATACCTCACTCAAAGTCACTGAACGCACCACACACACTGTAACACGTTGTTTGTTAATGCAGCTCTACACACATTATGAGCTGATGTCAGGAGCACAGCGAAGACTTCTAGTTTCCATTGCGTGCACCACAAAAATCTCCTACAAAGAGTAAGATGTTGAGCTAAGTAAGAGGACAAGGTGTTAGTATTACATACTGAATATCTTTTGGGAACAACATTTTCCTCATAAGACAGAAAATAAAGAGGAAAAAACATACTGTGAAAGCATTCTATGATTAGCATCAAATTTTAACTAGCGTTATTATTACTTATATATGCCACACATTAATCGGATGCTCACTATGTGTTATCTAGCTAATCCTTCACCATATTGCCTAGCAGATACTTCTTAATTGCCTTCTGAATGATTTTCTTTTAGTGATCTGATTTAATGTCCTTAGGCGGCCGTTGTGGCCGAGCAGTTTAGGCGCTTCAGTCTGGAACCACGCGACCGCTACGGTCGCAGTTTCGAATCCTGCTTCGGGCATCGATGTGTGTGATATCCTTAGGTTAATTAGGTTTAAATAGTTCTACGTTCTAGGGGACTGATGACTTCAGATAAATACCATAGTGCTCAGAGCCATATTATTTTTTAAATCTCCTTGGGCAGTTTATTGTATATACAGTTTCATTTGAGCGTATGTAGGATGAGGCGCTTAAGAGTCATTAGATATGTTTTCTTTGGTATTTCAGAAGCTATTTGGTATTCTAATTTTGTAATGTGTAGCTGCAGTCACCTCCAACAACTATTATACAGCACATCCTTCTTGCGACGAACAGTTTCAGACGATAGGCGTCGGCTTGTTTCCATATTTGCCGTTTCGTTTCTGCATTGTGTAGCTAAAACGTGTCCATACAAATACTGCTCGTCACGTCTTTCGTGCGTCGGTTTGTCTCCTGTTCCAACAAAATGAGTTTTAAAACGAAGTTTTACGTTCCCTTTAGATACAGCGGTCGCAGATTAGTCAAGTGCGAAATTTGTTTCACCGATATGTTTTAACAGGGACAGAAAAACTCGAGACCAACGGCGCCCACCAGGTAACGCTACCGAGTTGCTGCTGGATTGCTGTTTATTCGTGTTTTACTGTTCCTGTTAATACGTATCAATAGAACGAGTATCGAACTAGATAAATTAAGAACCGTTCTATCGAACAGACAGTTAAAATTCCGACTTTAAAATAATTTTATTTGAAATGGGAAACAAACCGGCGCTTTCTGTTGACACTGAACGACGCATAAAAAACGTGACGAGCAGGAATTGTTTGGGTTGACTCCTGCTACGCAATGGGAAAAACCGAACTATAAATGGTACTGTTAGTCAATCAAAAGATTGTAATAATACTTAGAATGTGTAATTTTTGTGCAAACATACACTTTTGTAACTGGAACAATGCTATTGACATCCCATCTTTAAATACGAAACGTTGTGTGTATGTTTGTCAATGCATCACGCTAAAACGGCTGGACGGACTTGGATGAAATGTGACGTGGAGATAGCTCATACCCTGGATTAACACATAGGCTATTTTTAAAAATATGTAGTTCAAGATATTTATTATTTGAAGCATGTAGCGTGAAACACGGAATAATAATTGTGCTCCAAGCAACGACCAATGAAAAGACACAACAGGGAGGCCAATGAAATAGCGCGCTGCGTAAATGCTAATTTACACAAGGGAAATAGTGTTCTGACTGTGTTGCATTTCAAGGCAATAGCTCATTGAATATTTATCGCAGGCGCAACATTCTGGTACGACTTGCTGTAAATAAACGTCAGCTAAAGCCATATTGGCAGTAACAGCTTTAACGAGCTGCTAATACATCAGATGAAATAACAATACCAGAATGTTCTGCACAGCTGCACGGTTACAGATGTCATATTACCAAACTGGATTGTAAAATACCCGCTAGCGTCCTGCTGGAGTCATTTTTTTCAGCCTTTGTGTTTATAAAATGCTACTCACAATTCTTATTACGAACTGATATAATTACGACGTCGCTTCAGGCTATTATTTGCCCAACCACACCTTCGGAAATCAACGGACTCACAACAGAAAACTATATATATAGAAAACTATACATTGTGAGAAGCAGTATAGCAACTATTTCTGTTTTGAATAAGAAACTCTCATAATGTCTCACAAACGCAATGGAAAAAAAACTGTCTGCAGTAGGACACGAACTGTCTTCAAACACTATTCACCTTCATAATGAGACGTTTTTAGTCGTGTGGCTACTCTGAACACATGGTAATAAGCACTTCAGATATTGTGTTAGCAGCGTGCGATGGCTGCTACTGCCAATATGGCTTCAAATGACATTTAATTACAACAAAGCGTTCCAAGGAGTTGTTGCCTTGAAAAGGAATAGTGTCATAACACAGTTTCAAACCTGAAAATTATCATTTATACAGCACCCATACTGATTTCTTTTAACAAACGAAGGAAGTACAGAAATATTACTTTAGAACGAAGTCATCGCTGAGCTCCGTAATGATGTAACATGTTGTTGTGGTCTTCCGTCCAGAGACTGGTTTGATGCAACTCTCCATGCTATTCTATCCTGTGCAAGCTTCTTCATCTCCAAGTACCTACTGCAACCTACATCATTCTGAATCTGTGTAGTGTATTCATCTCTTGGTCTCCCTCTACGATTTTTACCCTCCACGCTGCCCTCCAATACTAAATTGGTGATCCCTTGATGCCTTAGAATATGTCCTACAAACCGATCCCTTCTTCTAGTCAAGTTGTGCCACAGGTTTCTCTTCTCCCCAGTTCTAGTCAATACTTCCTCATTAGTTATGTGATCTACCCATCTAATCTTCAGCATTCTTCTGTAGCACCACATTTCGAAAGCTTCTATTATCTTCTTGTCTAAACTATTTATCGTCTATGTTTCACTTCCATACATGGCTACAAGTCATACAAATACTTTCAGAAACGACTTCCTTACACTTAAATCTATACTCAATGTTAACAAATTTCTCTTCTTCAGAAACGCTTTCCTTGGCATTGCCAGTCTACATTTTATATTTTCTCTATTTCGACCATCATCAGTTATTTTGCTCCCCAAATAGCAAAACTCATTTAAGCGTCTCATTTCCTAATTTAATACCCTCAGCATCACCCAATTTAATTCGACTACATTCCATTATCCTCGTTTCGCTTTTGTTGATGTTCATCTTATATCCTCCTTTCAAGACACTGTCCATTCCGTTCAGCTGCTGTTCCAAGTTCTTTGCTGTCTCTGACAGAATTACAATGTAATCGGTAAGCCTTAAAGTTTTTATTTCTTCTCCATGGATTTTAATTACTACTCCGAATTTTTCTTTTGTTTCCTTTACTGCTTGCTCAATATACAGATTGAATAACATCGGGGAGAGGCTACAACCCTGTCTCACTCCCTTCCCAACTACTGCTTCCCTTTCATGCCCCTCGACTCTTATAACTGCCATCTGATTGCTGTACAAATTTTAAATAGCCTTTCGCTCCCTGTATTTTACCCCTGCCACCTTCAGAATTTGAAAGAGAGTATTCCAGTCAACATTGTCAAAGGCTTTCTCTAAATCTACAAATGCTGGAAACGTAGGTTTACCTTTCCTTAATCTATTTTCTAAGATACTTCGTAGGGTCAGTATTGCCTCACGTGTTCCAACATTTCTACGGAATCCAAACATGTAACATATTCTCATGCAAATATTTCGTAGGACATAGAATGCGTATTCAGCTGTCGTAGTGTCGGGATTCTTACACATTGTTTTCTCTTTGGTTTTCAGTGAAGTGTATTGGACTGTAACCTTCGACCGTACATGGTTATATTATAGGGATTCTTAAGCGTTGTATCCTCTTTGCATTTTAGTGATATTGTGGCGTCCTGCCCACTCGTCTCTTATAGGGTGCCTAAAGGATGCTGCTTTCTCAGATAGCTATACAACAATTCAACCAAATCAAATTCATGGTTTTTGTTACGATAAATGTGATTGGCAAAACAGGAACGTGTTTCAAGCTATTGACGACAATATCTTTCGCTGTATAGAGTGTCCATGCAAGTAATGGATATGGATCACAAGTAACAGCTCTTATAGTGCTCTCTTCTAGCCTTCGTCTACTAGTGTCCGTCTTCTACTGTCCGGCCGAGGCTGGCAGGAACGGCGCTTCTATTCTCTTCGGCTAGAGGCCGCTCCTGTATTGGGGCGCTCCTAGTCAGCGAACTATTGGCCGGACCGGAAGCTGTGGCTGCAGGGGACGTACAGCTTCCGGTCGCTCCCCGCCATCCGGCCTTCGCTCTGGCGGAAACGCCCCCTGGAAACGACCAGACGGGTACGCGTCCACCTCCCGCTGCCATGAACCAGATGAAGAAGGCGGCGACTACTGAAGCTGTGTGGGCGGGTCCAGCTCCATCGGTAGGACGAGAGGAGGCGGAGGTGGCGAAGGCTCCGTGTCCATGAGGTCGTCCCGCGGTGTCGTGATGACACCCTCTGACGGCTGCTGTGGCCGCGCTGTCATCTGGATCCGTGAATCTGCGGAAGAGGCACTCAAATATCATCCTGCACATGACAGAGGTGATGTCGGCGCTGCAAGACATCTGGACATGAAATAAGATACACGCAAGCGCCAAGTCGACGGACGATCTCGCCTCGCGCCCACTGAGCGCTGTCGCTAAAGACCTTGTCGAAGACAATATCACGTGGCGCGAAGTGATACTTGCGGCCTGCATTCGGTGACGGATGCTGAGGAGGGTGGAGGAGGTGGAGCAGTGTCCGACGGCGGCGGCCGTGAAGCAATTTCGCCAGCAATGATCCATCTCGTGGGTGCGAACGATAGGAGGCGAGGAACGGTTGCAATACTCGATCCCTGGTGTGTGCGTAGCGAAGTTTGGCCGTCTGCTGCTTGAAGGTTCTGACAAAAGGTTCCGCTTGGCACGTTTGGCTGTGCATGAAGGACCGGAAATTCTCCAAGAACTATCCTGGACACTATTAAAAGAGACCGAAACGAACGAGAATGGATGTCCGTTGTATAGTCGCAGAGCGCCCAAGGACGGAGTACATACGGTCACAATGAAAGTGAGAGGCATGCCGCAACAAGTGATGTTGGACAACACTTGGGTCGTTACATACTCACCACTCCTTTCCAAAATATTTAACCGACATTAATGTGAAGTTTTGTAGCCCGCTTAAGGCAATTAAAAACATTTGCAAATACATAAACAAATGCAGTGAACAAGTGATATTTATTGTGCAACAGTATGGCTACGCTAACATTGATCCAATAGATGAAGTGCAGATTTCTTAGAGCTGGTCGATATGAACAGCAGCGAAGCTGTCTGGCGGATCCTGGTTTTGTAGATTCACGAGAGGCGCCCGACAGTGCCACATCTAGCGACACACTTTACCAACGGCGAACGTGTGTGCTTCACGAGGGCCAATTTAATAGCGACACAGCCCACTGATGCCCCCACCGTATTTTTCCGTCTGTGCCAGATGGACGACTTCGCCAGACCTTCGCTGTACGCCGATGTGCCCAAATGTTGTACATGGGACGCGTCAAGGAAAGAGTGGAAACGTCGTGTGCAGGGCCCCCTGTCGAAGGCAGGCGAAGTGTGAAGGCATCAGTTGTCCTGGGCCGAATTTGCAACGTAGATGTAACACTATTTGAATTTTATTGTGTGCGGTTGCTTCTGACCCGTGTCCGCGGTCACACCAGTTTCCAGGCCCTAGAAACAGTGGACGGAGAAGAAAAAGTCACATTCCAGGAAGCATGTGTGGCAATGGAATTTTTGGAAAATGATGACCGCTGATAGCTGCAATGGATGTCGCCGTATTGTGCTGGTCATCAGCCAAGTTTGCTGTCCTGTTGAACCAAGCGCAGACTCTAACCCTATGACACTCTGGAATAAATACAAAACAGCATTATAAAAGGAAATCGCGCATCAGTTCCAAGGGCCAGCACCGTCCAGCGATGACATATTTTAACGAAGCGCTGAAGCTTATTGAGGACAAAGTTTGCTGGATGGTGGGTCAACGGCTGTCTGATTTCAGCTTGCCCACACTACAACGAGTACGACAGCTGGCCACAGATTTACTCTGGGGACTCAGTTACAACACGACAGCCTTCGAGGCCTATGTTGCCCAAACTGAGACCCTGCTATTACCAGAGCAAAGGCACATTTTCAGTAAGACTCTGAGTCTCGAGGAGAACGGAGAACACGGTCTTCATTTCTGGGAAGCACGTGGGGGCACTGACAAGACGATCCTGTTTAATTAGCTGCTATCCCAGTTGCGTGAAGACAGGAATGTCGGTCTAGCTTTTGCGACCTCTGGGATAGCAACGACATTGCTCAGCGGAGGAAGAACTGCCCAATTGAGCTGAAGCTTCCTCCGCGCCTTGTGAGTGACGAAGCACCCACTTGCAATATAAGCAAGGGTTAAGGTCTCGCCGCTCTGTTGCAACAGTGCATATTGATGCATGATTGCACACAAATGTGCAACCGAGGGACCCGACCGAAGCTTTCAAGGCAGCCGTGGTTACGTAATGCTGATGGGTGGAGTAGTTCTTTTGTTCGCAGGTGATTTCCGACAGACGCTGCCGGTCATAGAGCGAGGCACTGCCGCAGAAGAGATCAACGCGTGCCTCAAATCCTCAGTGGGCACATATAGGAAGTTTATAGCTGTCAACTAATATAGAGAGCCCAATTCTACAACGACCACCTCATCTAGATCGGCGAGGGCTACATGTCAATGGATTCGAAGGCCTAATAAAATTTGAAAGCCGCTTCTCCGACGTTTTAACTTCGGAGATAACCTAATCAATGAGGTTTTGCCGAGCTTGCATGAATACTTGAGTAACGAGGCGTGGTTATGTTAAAGGCTTATCACAGCGCCTAAGAATGAAACGCTGAGAAACATCAATAAAAAGATTATTGTTCAAGTACCTGGTGACGTAAACACCTACACGTCAATCGATACATGATGACAAGAGCTGACGCAGCTTTATACCCACTAGAGTTTCTAAACTCATTAGAGCTGTCGAATGTGCTGTCCTACAAGTTGGAGCTGAAGGTGTCTTACTGATGCGTAACCTGGATATACCATGATTGTGCAATGACACGAGGTTACACATCATGGAACTGAGAAGGCATATGTTACAGGCCTCCATCATCACTACCAGAGCCAAGGATAAGCCAGTATTAATACCACGAATTTCTATCATCCCAATAAATTACCATTCCAGGTTAAGTGCTTCAAGTACCCTTATACAGGCCTCCATCATCACTACCAGAGCCAAGGGTAAGACAGTATTAATACCACGAATTTCTATCATCCCAATAAATAACCATTCCAGTTTAGGTGCTTGAAGTACCCTTTGAAAGTGGATACCTGCAGTTTTAAATAGATGTGAAAAATAATTTTTATGTTCTTTCTCAACCAAACTTTCCTTTCCTAAAATTTTCGTTATGATGAACAAATTGTCTTCCATCTGAAGCAACAAGTTAGGTATAGGCCGCCTTCCAGCAATGGATCTCTGATATACAAATAGAATGCAGAATATAGGAGGATTATATCACAATATGGATGAGTGCAGGAGCTTTTGTTAGGTAATAAGTCGAATTTATGTTCATTAAATTTGTTCCTAAATTAAATATTTATTTAATGATTAGGTGCAGCCGAATATGGGCACTGTATGTATGATTGGAACTGTGAAATATGAACGAGTGTAGCTAAAGGAAACGAGTAACTTGACAACAGAAGTTAGCCGTCTGGAGGTTCATATGGAGATTCAGAGCCTTGCTTCACATAACATGATTGTATAAATTAATCATTTACATATTTTTCAGACAAGAAACGACATGATGTCATCTTTCCATTTGGCGATACAAGTGCTGTATTATTATGAGAGTGTCCCGGGACTCATTATCATAATGTGTCTATGCATAGCGTACAAAGTATTGCGCCATAGTCTGAGAGTGAAATTAAAAATTGAAACAGCTTTTGCAAACTTTGTCAGTATATGCTTCAACATATTAAGGTTAAAACTGTTAAATCTCAGAATGATCAGGTGAATGAGTTTTGCTAAATACGTTGATTTAAGAAAAAAATGATGCATCTAGTAACAGTTGTTCAGAATGTACAAATGTATGTCACTATCAAAAGTTACAAGTCTCAACTTGACCGGTGAAATATTTTGGTCAAAAATTGAAAGCGCTACATATGAGACTCAGAAAGATGACAATTTGTATGTAGCCTCAGTATGATATAAAAACTTTAACTATGTGACTTCATTAAGTTACCTCTAATAGTTTTGAAATTATTTACTAAAAACGTGCTCCTTCATATTAGACTAAGTGTCATTTGTAATTCTTATATAGAACGTTCTAATTATGGCACTCGATTACATGATGGAAATAATACATCTGCACCAAGATTAAAGACTTTAGTGTAACAGTGTAAATAATAATCAATACAAGGACTCTTAAAGAGGTAGTTCTGAGGTCATGTTATACTGTCGGTTCCGTTCTAAACATTCTAGCCGGCAACAATTAAATGTAGTCGATTTGAAACTTTTTCAATAACTAAAGCCAACCTAACTTCATTCGTATAAAAATTATGTAGACTGTAAATTGTTATACGACAAAGTAATTAAGTAATAAATGTCCGAGAGAGAGATCATTTAGGTTGGTTGATAGCAGATGTTGCATTCGGCAGATGTTCCATTCGGCCGTCCGCTGCACCCATATATATAAATGTAGCCAAAGAGGCAGTAGAAGTGACAATTCGCACCGAGCTATCAACCTGCCCGCGTCACTCAAACGCCGGCATACGCTCTGCTTCCGAAAACGTCAGAGCCAGGGACTTACCAAACGCTTATTCCGTGAAAGTAGGAAGTCGACTCGCGAGAACTGTTCACCGTCCTGGATCACTTAGATTTCGTGGAAGTAACTGCTTGTGTGCCGCCCTTAATGTTAACAAAAACCGCATCGCAAGTAGTGAGATTATTTTCCACTTCTGTGGCCAGCAATTCTGATGATTAAAAGTCAGACCGACAGACCATTTTACTTGGAACTTCCCGTACAGGTCGTCTCTGAACTGCTGACAATGCTGCTTATGATTGGGAGCTTATTATTATTATCAGAAAAACTATTATGTTTGTGCAAGTGAACTTTTACTGAATGAATTACTCAGTTAGAACTCAAAACTTTTGTTTACAGTTATAATTCCTCATCACTCTGAGGTCTGAAAATTATGGTCAATATGTTCTCCAGCGCTTTCTGGCTGGATGCAAAACTAGTTTTCAGGCTCTTGTAAAGACGTCAAGACAACTCCGTGGACGAGACAGTGCGTTAGTAACGTACTACCATAGTCACTCGTCAGATTTTTCTGTACTCTTAATCCAGAAAAATTTTCTTACATCATTTCGATAAAATTCAGTGGTGTTATTAATATGTCGAACGAATTAATACTGTGTCACTAAAACATGACGGGACTTTTTGGATGTCTATCTTATGCACGGAAGTTTTCGTGGGAGAACAAACATGTACTGTGAATGAAATGAGGTTTAGAGCTGCATGTTCCCATGGGGGAAGCCCTTAGAAAAAGAACGCTGTATCTTTGGGCGCTTGGGGAGACCAAGGTCGTGGATGTGTTTAATTAAGCGAGAAATAACCTTTACCCTGAATATTTTCTTCTGTCAATCTGCTAATCTGGTGATCTGTTTCATAGCGTACCGGCGTTGCTGTCAATTAGTAGAGCCAGAGTCTGTCATTCATGTTCAGCGTGTCTGAATATTCAATGGCTGTCACTCTTCACTCTTCAAACGTCCCACATCCATCGAGTCACACGAGACGGCGTATCCGCAAATGTCAATCATACTTAGTGCATAGGTTGTCGCAAACTGTCGCCTCCATGGTCTGGTCTGCGGCTAGTTAATAAGGCTTGTTTAGCACGAGCACTTAAAGGTTCAACAATTATTGTTAATTGAGAAAAACCGAAGAGACTGGGATGTACACGTGAAACAGAATTTTACTATCAATAACGAATTAAGAAAAAAGCAGACGACTCTTATCATCTATCTGTGGTAGCGATGTCTATAATAAATGACACGTATAGACTTGGTTGTTCCAAAAGCGAATTAGACACCTAGAACTGGGGTCTGGGCTATAGTATACAATAAACACAGAATGTTCCAGGACACTGTCCATAAGCAATATAAAAATATTCAAGAGTGGTATACATTCAAACAAAACGTTCGAATACTAATGTTCTGGTGAAAGGTCTTGTCAGTCTCGAAGATTTGTGTGACGTTGATTAATTCGAAGCGTCTTAAGGGCTGTATTGCACTGACATATCCCATTATTGATATATCCTCTTCACCCTTATTCTGTTGCGATCATACACACACACACACACACACACACACACACACACACACATACCAGTGAAATATTCCAAAGCTATAATCGAGCACGAGGCTTTCGCTTTTAGGAGGCAGCAACTCCACAGATGCCATCTTCCGTAATAATTGTTCGATATGTGGAACGCGTAGCTCACTACATGTGCTTCGCAATGCTATTACGATTTTATAATCTCGTTTGCCACCAACTTCATGTGCTATCTGGCACACTTGTAATTTCATGTATGTCGTTCTCTGTATTCACGTTAGTACTATAGTTACAGTACGTTACTACGTCTTGTTTGGCATTACAACATATTTAGCACATGTTTCCGCTCATCTCATCTGGAATCACGTTGTGCAACTTTATCTGCATGTATATATCTACATCTACGCCTCAAGCCAGCGTACGGCACATGCCTGAGGGCATCTTCTAACGCTACTAGACATTTATTTTCCTATTATCCGCCAAAATGGAGCGAGGGAGCTACTAGCCTTGATTTCTCTCATCTTGTCTTCGTGGTCCTTACACAAGGTGTACTTCGATGGCATTGGAATCATTCTCCAGTCGGCTGCAAATGCCGGTTCTGTAAATTTTACCACGACGTTTCCCTACATGAAGTCCCATTTGAGTTGATGGTGCAGTTCCGTAATACTTGCCTGTTTATCGAATCTACGGACTATAGCAGCACGCCTCTGAATAACTTCGATAGCTTTCTCTAAAGCGAGATCGTGATGAACCTAAAGATTCGTGCAGTGCTCAAGAATGAGTCGCACTTGTGCAATCTGTACGCTACCTGCTTTGGAAATGAATTAAGCTCACCTAGAATTCTCCCAATAGTTCCAAGTCGTCAGTTTGCCTTCACTACTACGAATCGTAATGGGTGAATCCACAAAATATTTAACTTTTATTTCACTTCCGTATTTCAGAGCGATTTTAAAATCATATCCACTACGTAAAAATGTAACAACATCCGTACACTGAAGTTCAGAAATTCAGTGGTTTTTAAGTACTGATTACACTGCGCAACAACCAAAAAAACGTCATGGGTTTCTCAGCTGATTTAGACTAATTTTGGTGTTCTGAGTCCGAATATCACATTGATTTTGCTCTATCAGGTCAACTTTTTGAGATACAGCCATAGGCCTACATGACCATTTTTCCCTGAAATGTAAGCCTTTTTATAGGCTTCAATATGCTAATATTAGGGGTTTTAAGGGGATTATTCAGGACATATGAAAACAAAAGAAGCCTTTAAGATTGTAACAGTTAATCAATACAATAGATGCCTTTTTTTCTTACTATAGTATAAAATTTATTCTAATTTTTATTGTCTGACAGTCAACTGCATATTTCTATTACTATTTCAGATTGATATGGCCTCTGCGCGACGTTCATGCATGAATAATCCAGACGTTTTCTGCTACATCTGCGGAGAATACACGCTTTCAGTGGACAGGAAGAACATCACTGGATTTGTGAAGAAGGCCTACCAGGCTTACTTTAAAGTCAAGCTGGGTGACCAAGATAAGCCCTGAGCACCGCACACGGTCTGCAAGGAGTGCGTGGAATACCTCCGGCGGTGGACGAAGGGCACGAAAACTTCACTGAAGTTTGGGATTCCGATGGTTTGGAGGGAGCCCTTTGACCATGCATCGGATTGTTACTTCTGGGCCATCAATACTACTGGCATCAACCGGAAGAATCGGCACAGCCTCCAGTACCCCGACCTTCCATCTGCCCTTCGTCCAGTTGCTCACTGCGAAGAAATTCCTGTACCAGCGTTCACAGAGCTTCCTAACATTGACAACGAGGCCACCACTGCAGACGAGGGAGGATATATAGCAGACGAGGAGTATGAAGCACAAGATGGTCGGCAGCTCTTTTCACAATGTGAGCTTAATGATCTTGTTCGGGATCTCAGCTTGTCGAAGACTTCATCCGAGCTGTTGGCCTCCAGACTCAAAGAGAAAAATCTACTTGGCGAGGACGCGCGTATCACTTTCTTTCGTAGAAGGCATGAGGACTAGATGGGCTACTTCTGCCAGGAGGAAGACCTAGTGTACTGCCGAGATGTCGCCGGTCTTCTTGTTAAACTCGGGGCTCCTACATACGATCCGAGAGGTTGGCGACTCTTTATTGACAGCTGCAAGCGCTCTTTGACGTGTGTGCTCCTCCACAACGGGAACGAGTTCGCCTCAATCCCTCTTGCTCACTCCACAACTCTCGTAGAGAAATATGAAGCAGTGAAGTACGTGCTCGACAAAATCCAATATGAGCAGCACCAATGGATCATCTGCGTCGACTTCAAGATGGTGAACTTTCTACTTGGTCAGCAGTCCGGGTTCACGAAATACCCATGCTTTATATGTATGTGGGACAGTCGAGACAGAGCCCAGCACTATGTAAAGAAAGTGTGGCCGCCACGAGAGCAGTTAGTACCTGGTGCGAGAAACATCATAAACGAACCTCTTGTTGACCGGGAGAAGATATTGATCCCACCGCTACACATGAAGCTTGGGTTAATGAAACAGTTCACGCGTGCTCTGGACAAGGATGGGAGGTGCTTCCACTACCTGTGCCGAGCCTTTCCGCGACTGACCATTGAGAAGCTGAAGGCCGGCATTTTCGATGGGCCACAGATACGGCAGCTCATAAAGGACACAGAGTTCGAAAACTCCATGAACACGTTAGAGTGCGCCGCGTGGAAATCGTTTGTGCAGGTGGTGAACAACTTCCTGGGGAACACGAAGGCAGCAAACCACGCCAGACTCATCAGCAGCGTGATAGAGGCCTTTCAAAAGCTCGGGTGTTTGATGAGTATAAAGATGCACTTCCTGTACTCACACATGGAGAAGTTTCCTGAAAACGTTGGGGCGATGAGCGACGAGCAGGGAGAAAGGTTCCATCAGGACATGCGCCAAATGGAGGATAGGTACCAGGGGGGGTGGGACGCAGTCATGATGGCGGACTACTGCTGGATGCTGAAGAGAGACAACCCAGCAGCTGCTCACAAACGGGAATCGAAGAAACGCCGATTCATGCCGTGAGCTCTGAACTTTTGTGTCACGTAACGCTCATTGTTATACTAATATTATGATAAATATGCTTATTTACTTTGATGGAGTAAATAAAAACTTAATGAATTTGCGTACGTTGACTTTTATTTCTTGAGGAAAACGGAAAAAACCTTCCGGGGTTTCTCAGCAGATGATACAAAGAAATTTGTTTTTTTACGAAAAATCGATTTTTAAAAATTTCTGTAGCAAAAAATCCTGACCTGATAGAACAAAACCAAGGTCATTTTCGGACTCAGGGCATCAAAATTAGTCTAATTCAGCGGGGAAACCCTAGACTTTTTTAAAAAAATCTTTTTTTGTTGCCCAGTGTTATTTAATATGACTTCAATCGTATTTTTGGAAAACAACTCAGAGTTCAGTTTTCACGTCCCAGATTTTCTTAGATACCTTCACAAGACATGTTTTAACAGTTCTATATATGCATTTTATGAGAAATATTAATAATTTCCTTTCAGCATTTTTTTTCGTTTCAAACTTAAATTTTCTTTAATTACCAGTAGATAAATGTGATGGTAAAATACAACAACTACATCTTCTGTAGCATTAATATATAGAAGAATGGAAGAAATTTAAGACTACTTCATGCGAAAATTTCATTGAGATTGGTTAATATCTGTGATAATATAGTTGTCACTGAATTTAAATTAAATGAACTTAGGTGCAAATGGAATTTAAAATTTTATTGAAAAGTGAATGCTAGTACAAGACAGGTAGCCATTAAAATTCACCAGCACCAAACGTTTTCCCTTCCCGCTTCTGTTGTAATTTTAAGACCAGGGTAGCATTTTTCTTCAATTCTTCCTTCTCCAAGCAGCATCTCGTAGACTGCTCGTTCCGTCGTCGACGTCTAGAATTGAAGATATTATGTGGTTGGGGGGTGGGGAGGAGGGGTAAAATAGTGTTGGGACTCCTGCTTCCTTCAGTCTTCAAACATCCCATAGTGAAATCAGAAAAATTTTCAACAAGGCCCAAAACTATCCGTTTCCCTTTGGTAACCTGGACCAAACGGCACTGTGCAAACGATGATTTGCGTTTATTGTCATTGCTCACGTGCATCTTCTCAGTATCTGTTAAACAGGTACTGTCTTGGCCATTTGGGCAACTGTAAGTGTGCCATAGCCCTTCACGAAGTCCACATTTCAAGTATTTATTTGACGCACTTTTAATTTAAATACAGTAAATCGTTTTGGGATCTAAGAGTAAACACAGCAAAAATGTGAAGCACCCATTAAATGTAGAAAAAACTGAAGTTTTAGGGTGGAACCTCCTAATGTACTCGTTCCATTTCGTATCGCTTTGTTACTTTAAGCCTAGATATTCCTGCGACGCGGTTGTTTCAGCAGCACGCTACTAACACTGCATTCGAAAATCGTAAGATTGTGTTTCACATCCACCTGTACTGACTTCCAGTTTTATATCCTTACGGTAAGCTGCACTCATCACATTAAATAAGTATTCTGCATAAGCCATTCTGTTCCCCTCTACAACCACTCAATGACTACACTTCCCCGTACACCACAGCGTCTTCAGCAAACAGTTACAGTTTGCTCCTTACCTATTTATACGGTTGTTGATGCATTAGAAAACACGAGCGGTCCTATGCCTATGATGAACACTCGCCGCCCTAGTACTTAAGGCATAATATTCTTAGCTCCTCACTAGATTAAATCCGTCGCATCATGACACTTGTATATCAGCATCAATCATAAACTTGTTCGCAGCCTTTTCTACAAGTCTAGGATTATGGCTGATTTCTAGAGACTTTTTCTCGCATGTTTGGTAGCATCGCAGCCTGATTAGTCCATAAACTGACAAGCACTATCCACGATCTGATTTAACCAAGGAACTGATCAACTATGCCATTTCTTTGTAACAAACAAGTCATTCCACTTAACGTGGACACCCATAATATGTCTTAAAAACTTCAGAATAATATACCGGTGTTTTCAAGAAGCGGCAGTACCCAAAGCTTCACGACCTTTGCAATGTGATGGATAATAACTCATTAGCATATTGTCGTACTGAATGTCCATTGCAAGTGGACCATTACGGCATTTGCAAAAATATATTTACGAAAGTAATAGGCATCCAAAATCAGTACGAACCCTGACGGAGTGTGGCGGAGGGTACCTTGAGTACCTCTATCGGTTCTCCCTTCTGTTCCAGTCTCGTATCGTTCGTGGAAAGAAAGACTGTTGGTATGCCTCTGTGTGGACTCTAATCTCTCTGATTTTATCCTCATGATCTCTTCGCGAGATATACATAGGAGGGAGCAATATACTGCTTGACTCCTCGGTGAAGATATGTTCTCGAAACTTCAACAAGTACCGAGCTACTGAGCGTCTCTCTTGCAGAGTCTTCCACTGGAATTTATCTATCATCTCGGTAACGCTTTCGCGATTACTAAATGATCCTGTAACGAAGCGCGCTGCTCTCCGTTGGATCTTCTCTCTCTCTTCTATCAACCCTATCTGGTACGGATCCCACATCGCTGAGCAGTACTCAGGCAGTGGGCGAACAAGTGTACCGTAACCTACTTCCTTTGATTTCGGACTGCATTTCCTTAGGATTCTTCCAATGAGTCTCAGTCTGCTTTCCCGACGATTAGTTTTATATGGTCATTCCGTTTTAAATCACTCCTAATGCCTACTCCCAGATAATTTATGGAATTAACTACTTCCAGATGCTGGCCTGCTATGTTGTATAATGATAACGGATCTTTCTTTCTATGTATTCGCAGCACACAACACTTACCTACATTACGATTCAGTTGCCATTCCCTGCACCATGCGTCAATTCGTTGCAGATCCTCCTGCATTTCAGTACAATTTTCCATTGTTACAACCTCTCGATATACTACAGCATCATCCGCAAAAAGCCGCAGTGAACTTCCGATGTTATCCAGAAGTTCATTTATATAAATTGTGAATAGCAACGGTCCTACGCCACTCCCCTACAGAACACCTGAAATCACTCTTACTTCGGAAAACTTCTCTCCATTGAGAATGACATGCAACATTCTGTTATCTAGGAACTCTTCAATCCAATCACACAATTGGTGTGATAGTCCATTTGCTCTTACTTTGTTCGTTAAACGACTGTAGGGAACTGTATCAAACGCCTTGCGGAAGTCAAGAAACACGGCATCTACCTGGGAACCCGTGTCTATGGCACAATGAGAGAAGGCTCCAGAGGAAAAAAGAGCTACCCAATTCCTTGGCGATTAAAGACAAGATGCAACACATTTGCAAATAAAACACGATAACGTGGAAGCCTCTGTTAGTTCCTATGAGCATTCACCACATATTGACGAAAAACAATCGTTGTCACACCCGACTACATAATGGGCGTAATGTTCGAGGAGCCATACGATCGAATTAGTCTCTGTCCGAGAGAAGACGGACAAGTCTGCACACAGAAGAAAGTCAGCCGGAAAAGCTGTTTCTGCTGATCCAGTAAGTAAAGCCAGTTGTCGTGCGAATCCAGTGGCAGTGATCTGGTCCACAAGAGACAAACCTGTGTGGTAATATGTCAGGTTGACGACATTTGTCGCAAAGACCGGTCGCACTAAGACCAATGCGATGGAGCTGTCAGTTAGTCGGGAACAGACTGTGAATGAGCCAGTACCACGATGAGGCGACTTCCATCGGAAGACTAACGTGAAACGACACTGTTTTCCAGGATACCAATGGCCCCGGCGTTTCAACTGGGGAGAGCAATGATCGTACTCCCCAACGAGAAACCAAGGATTTGGTGGTAAGGTGTGTCACTGATAGAAAGTCAGCTCCCAGGAAACTGATTATAATATAAAATCCACGTACGTGCCGCAATTAGAGTTGATCCAGCCAACATCGACAGGTGGAGTCAGACATGCCTGTCGAAGACACGCAGATAAGCGAAATGTAACAAAGTGAGTAACTCGAGTAAATGTTAAAACGGTACGCCGTATAAACCATACTGAAGCATTCACTTTGATGTTTGCAACCACTTTGTACCAAAGTCGAAAAATATAACTTTTTCAAAGGAAACGACCGGACATTTGGGCAGTTTGCGCGCCAAATCGCGGGAGCGGGAATATTCGTGCAAAATAGTACATTTTCCTGTAAATGTATGCATCTAACATCCGCACTTTGTGAAGAAAACTAAGGGAAAGGCGTTCGTGATCACGAATTTCCCCTTGAACTGCGTTCGTCGCCTCCCGCCAACTGAGTGCAGCCGCCAACTGAGTGCAGCCATTTTCATCGGACAGTGGTCCACGATAATTCCCAACGATTTGTGGCGATCAACAACCGCTGACCATGGAATGACAACGTGTTGAAAACCCTGTGAGACGCCCTGTTAAACCCGCAAGACAGGGAAAGTAGTAGGAATTGTGGTGGAAGGGGGCCAGAATTAGCGGCTGTCATTTACACTCCAAACATAACACTTTATTTAGTTGTCCAAACATTGCAGCGCAACTTCTACGCTTGACTATCGACAGAAAATGTCTTTAATTCTAAAGCGGCAGAGGGCCCATGAGTTAAACACAACTGCTATAATTTTCTTTTTTTTTAGACGGAAGGCTCTAGGCTTTAGCCTTAAACAGGATTAAGGGCCAAGCGATGTAAGACTTGAATAGTCAGATAGAAGAAGTTTTTAAAAGTGGCTGGAGGCCCATACATTTAAAACAACATACCTACAATAAGCTTTCAATAGACAGAAGGCCCAAGCATGATGACCAATAAGAAACCATACTTCAAACGGCTGAAGGCCTTGTTTAAAAAAAAAAAAAGAAAAAAGAAAGAAAAGAACTGCAATCAGTTTTCCAAGGCAGAAGGCCCAAAGCTTTTAACCGTAAATAGTATTTAAGCCAAAGTGATGTATGACCTGATAAGTAAGAATCCAAAATTTTAAAGCGGCTGAAGGCCCATTATTTTAAGAACAACTCAACTACATTAAATTTTCAACAGGCAGAAGGCCCACAGCTTTAACTTGAAAGAATGTATCACCTGATAAATAAAAACCTTAAAGCTTAAAGCGGCAGAAGGCCCCTGCCTTTTAAAAACAATACAACGACGATAAATTTTAAGTAGGCAGAAAGCCCACAGCCTTATCCTAAAATGTGTAATACTTGATAAGTAGGATCCTTAAAACGTAAAGCGGCTAAAGGCCGATGCATTTAAATCAATATAATAAATTTTCATCAGGCAGAAGGCCCAAGTTTTATCTTCCGACAACGTAAGACTTGCCCAATTTAGAAAAACTTACTTTCAAAGCAGCTGAAGGTTTTGTTTTTAAAAACACAATTACAAACATACAAATTCCAACCATAGGCTATGAGCCATTAAAAATACACAACTAAGCACTAATAAGAAGGCAGTATAGGAAACGGCGCTCGGAAGTTTCCATGGGGCTCAGTCTGCCCTCACGCCGGCCGTGGCGGCCGAGCGGTTCTAGGCTCTTCAGTCCGAAACCGCGAGACTGCTACGGTCGCAGGTTCGAATCCTGCTTCGGGCGTGGATGTGTGTGATGTCCTTAGGTTAGTTAGGTTCAAGGAGTTCTAGGGGACTGATGACCTCAGATGTTAAGTCCCATAGTGCTCAGAGCCATTTGAACCCTTTTTTGGTCTTCCCTTGAAATCATAACGTTTGCTTAGGTGAGACAAGAAGTCGGCACAACTATACTCGATCCGCCAGCAACACAACCTAAAGACAGTCAGGGACCGACCGACAAGACTACCTGCTAATCACTGGCCAGTATACGAGAATTCTAAAGCCTAAACGTTACAGACATAGCCGCCCATAACCAAAAATACATCAAGCTGTCAAAAACTACACACCATGTTGGACAGCAACAACCGGTGAGGAAAGGACACTCCGTGAATTTACGTCTTCTACCATGGTTAGTAACCGGAACACTAACGTCCACAAGGTAGAAAATTCCGCTAGTGCACTTGAATTTCAAACTGACAAATATAGTTAATTCCACCACACGGCAGCTAAATATTCTCCAACTCGAACGCTCGCTGTTGCTGCCAGGGATACAGCCAAGAGCGAACCACCAACCAAGTGGACGACGTGAACATGCGTAGCTTCGGTAGTAAAATCACCACTCAACTTTCATGTCCTGGATCGGCGAGCCACGAACCTCGTAGTACTCGGAACAGCCCCCACACTCTCCAACACTGTGTAGAGACTGTCAGCTTTCCCGGCCGACTGTGCCGCTCGGAAACTTGTTTGCTGATCCGCTTCTACCGACCGACTAACTGCCAATACGCCAACAACATTTGAAACACGTTGTCAGTGGAAATGAAACCAACTACACACACAATTTTAACAAACACTTGCATGAAGACTTGAACGACACTCAGCAATGGCTGTGCAATCAGGAAGACCAATTGGGAGTCGATACATACACACACACAGCCAAACCACAAGCGATCGGCGAGCCAATTCACTTCGTCCAGCAGGACGACCGACCGATGATCCAATCCACGGAGACCGTCCCCGGCTCAAGTGATGCTTGGTGGCAACGGTCGGGCGAGCCATGGACATCCAGACCTCACTGCTGCTCGAACCCGACTGAACTAGTCCGCTTTCCAACTCCACAACTGGCCAGTCCGAACTGCCGCCCTGGCACGTTCCAACTCACTCTACGACCGACGGCAACCGGGACGTAATAGCAGTGCGGCAAAGATAACATGTGGGGCCTATATCGATAGGCGCTCTGCTGCTGCTGACGGACAGGCAGGGCAGCAACTCAGTGACATCAGAGGCAACAAGGTGGCAACACGAGAAAAACAGGATGCAAAATAAGAGATGGCACGAGCGCGAGCCACACACGGTTCAACCTCCTCCCCCTCAAACATGAACCCGGGGGGTCACATACAGAAATGAAAGTAACTAGCAGCCATCTCGTATACAATGTGGTCTTTCCTGAGCACCCGATCTCCGGACACTGTCATACTGTCATTTTGACACACACCTGAAACCAGTCACACCGGGAAGAGACCGAACTAAGCCCCCAAGACGACCAACCCGCAACCATTGCTAAGTCGGCAACGAAAATAGCGAGATACCCACTCGGACTTCAATAATGCACAGGAAACATGCCCCCAGGCAACTCTACGTCCCTACCCTGAAGAAGGCGCTGAGCTAAGCCTCACAAGATGACCAATCAAAGGAACAATCCGAAGCGGAACTACCGAAAGGAGCTACAAGAATGTTAAAGGCCATCAAAGGTTGACCACCTACTACAAATGGGCTAACTACGCCCGCACCCTATTCAACTGACTGTCACTAGGTTGAGTTCCCTGTAAGAGACAAGTAGTGTCCTCGGGGTCCTTAATAGCCTCATAAATTGAATCGCCGATCCTGTATCAGCGACCACCACTGACGTGACGTCAACCAACTGCAGCTCAGCAACCCGCAAAAGGGCCAGCAATTCGGGAACTCTTCCCTCAATCGGTTGCCATCTTATTGCCAACTCGTAGACAAAGTGGTCTTTCCTGAGCACCCGATCCCCGGACACTGTCATACTGCCATTTTGACACACACCTGCACCGAGAGCAATATGGTACCACCATATACAAACAAAAGCAAGAGTTAAGTTCACAGCAACTAGAATGGCAAGCAAAAGCGTAACCACGCTCTGCTGCCAGTGAGACGCCCTGCTAAACCAGCAGGACAGGAAAAGTAGTAGCGATTGTGGAAGAGGGCCAGAATGAGTGGCTGTCAGTTACACTCCAAACATAACACTTTATTTAGTTGTATAAGCACTATCGAAAGAAAATGTGTTTAATTCTAAAACGGCTGAAGGCCTTTGAATTAAATACAACTGTTTCTTTTTTTTTTTTTTTTTTTTTTTTTTTAGACAGTATGCTCTAGGCTTTAACCTTAAGTAGTATTTAAGGGCAAGCGATGTGAGACTTGACTAGTGAGACAGCTTAAGTTTTTAAAAGCGTCTGGAGGCCCATAAATTTAAAACAACGTAACTACAATAATCTTTCAAGGGGCAGAAGGCCCAATCTTGATGACCAATAAGAAACCTTACTTCAAACGGCTGAAGGCCTTTGGTAAAATATGCTGCAACCAATTTTCCAAGGCAGAAGGCCCAAAGCCTTTAACTTTAAATACTATTTGCGCTTAAGTGATGTAAGACCTGATAAGTAAGAATCCAAAATTTAAAAGCGGCTGAAGTCCCATCATTTCAAGAAGAACACAACTACAATAAATTTTCAACACCCAGAAGGCCAACAGCTTTATCTTGAAAGAATGTAACACTTGATAAATAAGAACCTTAAAGCTTAAAGCAGTTGAAGGCCCATGCCTTTTAAAAACAACGACAATACATTTTCAACAGGCAGAAAACCCACAATTTTATGCTGAAATGTGTAAACCTCATAGTACTCCGGACAGCCGCGACACGCTCCGACACTGCGCAGAGACCGCCAGCTTGCTTGCTGATCCGCCCCAAACTGACCGACTGACTGCCAGTACTCCGACAACATTTAAAACAAGTTTTCAGTGGAAACGACACCAACTACACTTCACGGTTCGACAAACACTTGCACGAAGACTTGGACGACACTTAGCAATGGATGTGCATTCATGAAGATAAATCAAGAGTCGATACACACACACACACACACACCCAACCCATAAACGATCTACGAGCCAATTATCGTCATCCAGCAGGACGACCGACCGACGATCCACAACGACCGTCCCTCGCTCAAATGATGCGGGGTTGCAACGGTTGGGTGAGCCATGGACATCCAGGCCTCACTGCTGCTCGAACCTGACTGAACTAGTGCCGCATTCCAACTCCACGACTGGCAGGTTCTGACCGCCCTCCTGCCACGTTCCAACGCACTAGACGACCGGCAACAACTGGGAAGTAATGGCAGTGCAGCAAAGATAACACATGAGGCCTATATCGATAGACGCTGTTGCTGCCACTGACGGGCAGACATAGCAGCAACTCAGTGGCAACAGAAATTGAAGCTAATATAACGAGGTGGCAACACGGAAAAAAAACAAGATGTAAAATAAGAGATTTCACGAGTGCTAGCCACGCACGGCTCACTCTGCAATGGTAACAAGGTAATTTCCGTTCATTAATGCAGGCCCTAGAGAGAGAACAGAAGAAATCCATTGTGTCTTTGAGAAAAGATATATCATTGACGTGACTAGGAGTACCACTCTGTGATCCGCGTACGCTCGTACCGATAAAGTCTCTAGTAATGTCTTCCATCCGCTTAAATGATCAGCAAGACGGCGAAGCAGAGGTTCTGAAGACTAGAGGACAAGACAAAAGCGGCAGTGAGAGGGGGCTCCCTTTCGGTAAGCCCAGTCGAATTGTGATCTGGGGAGTGCATGAATATCAGTATGAAGATCGTATAACACCCGACAGGCATTGTGGTCGCGAGTGGTCGCCTTGAACACCTGCATCAAGAAACCGTGACTGACCCAGTCAAATGCCTTACTAAAATCAATAAAAAGCAAGGCTCCGGAAACAGAAGCTGCAGCAGCCTCCGAGTTAACGTTGCGGCATTCGACTACAGAAGTCAGAATCGTGCGACCAGGCACACAGCTTTGGAGGACAGCAAGGATTTTCTCTAGCAGTGTCGACAAAAGGCTGTTAACCGCCGGCAGACAGCCTTGTAATCGAAATTAACAGTGTGATCGGGCGGAGTTTATCAATACTTGGACGTCCAGTTGTCTACGGTATTAGAACGATTTTACCAAACTTGAAGGGGTCATGAATGAGACCTCCCAGGACCACTTCATTCAACAGTGACGTAATGGTATTTCCTATTATAGGTCAAAAGTGTGCATAAAATTCCTTCAAGTCCCGGCGAGTTTTGCGATGGTGAATCAACAGTAAGGCGATGTATATCATCGCAAATAAAGTCACTCAGAAAGTCATCATTTAATGCGGTTGTGACCGACCAATCGAGGAGCGAGGTCAACCATCAGGGACAATCATTTTAGCAGCAGTGATATCATAAACTTCGGTCAATATGTGACCATCGCTGTGAGTAAGGGACGTGATACATGCTCGTTTGCGGCGCGTCCGCGACCGGAGAAGGTGATATAAGGAGGTCAGTTCATCCTGTAGGGAGAAGCGCTGTTTTGATCGAATCCTATGTCCTCCCAGTTGTTGCCTCTTCAATTGAAGAAGTTTCATCTTAACATGGCGGACGTCCATAATCCGTAAGGCAGCTTGTCTGGCACCGTCATAAAGTTGACGCAAGACGGAATGATAAAATTCCTGGTTCCGACGGAGATCCCTCGCCCTCTCGGCGGCAACGTACCGCATTAACGCTTTCCGAAGCAAAGGATTGGCATGCCGTGACCACCAGTCCATAAGAGAGGGATAACGGCCCTGCGAACGCAAGCTACAGGCCCAAACCTCTCGAACGATTATCTCGAGGGAAGGATCCTTTAAAGAGCGATGTGTTCAGCATCCAGGCGAGGCGATACAGTTTTACTGGTTGCGGTACGCGGTTTAAAGTTAACAGCTACGGCACAGTGATCAGTGAAACAAGCGGGTATCACGTCTGTCGCTGACAGCTGTCCACATAAAAGTCAGAAAGATAAAAGGGATCTAGTGGGCTGCTGGAAGTATCTGTAAAATGCGTCTACCTGACGAGAGTGGGATACTGACAGATCCTGGTGACAAATCTACGCGTCTCGTATTATCTAAGAATGCACCAAATCGTCTAGTTCCTTACTAAAATTAAAATTAGGGGTCGGATACACAGGACGGAAACACAATTAAAATCTCCCTCTATCAGGAATTTATGCGCGGTTTTACGAAATAAGTAAACTATATCCTCGTTAAAAAAGTAGAAAAACAAGGAACAGAAAAATTGTCAAATAACACTTCTTCAAAAAACACCACGTCTGCACCTGAACCGTAAATAAGCTGTAGCAGTGCCGGAAGTCTAAGGTGGGAACTACACTGTTGGCCACCGTAAATGCAACACCCTGAAGGAAGCATCCGAATCAAGTGAAATTTACACCATGGGTTTGCAACGATGAGATATGCAATTTCAGCGCAGACGCACATCACGCGCGCCTCGGGCGCCACCTCATAGCGCCATTTAAGGCTTGGCGATTTCGACGAGTGTACGTTCGGCACGTGTGTTTACCTTGTGGTTGTTTCACAAGACGATCAGTTATGCCTCGTAGACAACAGCGAACATCTTTTGATCAAGTTTCCGAGTTCGACAGAGGAAGAATAGTGGCTTACCGAGATTGTGGATTATCATACAGAGAAATCGCTAGTCGTGTTGGACGAAACCAAACAACTGTAATGCGGATATGTGACCGTTGGATGCAGGAGGGTACGACGGACCGACGTGGTCGATCGCATTCACCTCGGTGCACCACTGCACGTGCTGATAGGCAAATTGTGCGCATGGCAGTGACGGATCACTCAGTGACATCCCGAACCATAGCACAGCACATTGCGTCTGTAACGCATCATCCAGTGTCTGCGCGTACCACTCGACGCCGTTTACAGCAGAGTGGTCGGTCCGCAAGACGTCCATTGCTTCGTCTACCACTGATGCAGAACCACAGACGTCTTCGTCGCCAATGGTGTGATGACAGACGGATGTGGACGGCAGAATGGAATGACGTTGTCTTTACTGACGAGGCACGCTTCTGTCTGCAGCACCACGATGGTCGGATTCGAGTGTGGAGACACCGTGGAGAGAGAATGCTGAACAGCTGCATTATGCACCGCCACACTGGTCTTGCACCGGGTATTATGGTATGGGGCGGTATTGGATATTACTCTCGCACGCCTCTAGTACGCATTGCCGGTACTTTAAATAGCCGGTGCTGGAGCCAGTTGTCCTTCCTTACCTTCAGGGCTCGGCCACAGCCATATTTCAACAGGATAATGCGCGACCACACATGGCACGCATTGTCCAAAGGTTCTTCGTCAATAACCAGATTGAATTGCTTCCCTGGCCGGCTCGCTCTCCGGATCTTTCGCCGATAGAAAACATGTGATCCATGGTTGCTCAACGAGTGACCCAGATTACATCCCCAGCTGCCACACCAGATGATCTGTGGCAACGTGTGGAAGCTGCTTGGGCTGATGTACCCCAGGAACACATCCAACGTCTCTTTGACTCGATGCCGAGACGTGTGGCAGCGGTGATCTCCAACAATGGCGGCTACTCTGGCTACTGATTCTGGCAGGAACCACATGTCACAGACGTCTGTAAACGTAATCATTTGATACTTGGTCAACATGTTATCTACGAAATAAATTGTGTTGTGCTACCTCTTGTCTTTCTTGGTGTTGCATTTACGATGGCCAGCAGTGTAATTCTGTAGACATTCATGGGAAGGCAAACGACCGTTAACAGTCCACGGCACAGTCAACGGATGAATCTGAACACAAAGATGTGTGTCCCTCTCTTCCACCCTCTTTCTGCTTTTCCTTTTCCCGCGATGCCGCGCGCTCTGGTTGAAAACGCTGTTTGTTGCGGCTGTGCGGCAGGGTGACTGCCACATGGGGCAACGTGGGAGGGTCCTGCGGAAATCAGCAGGCACAGATGGTTGGTGCGGCTCTTGGAATCAACAGAAAGTAGAAAAACTGACGGTCCTTCTTTTACCGTCACCGCATGGGCCGCTAGCACACTTGGGCCGATCGGGTTTCCATTAGCAGCGGCTTCTGGCACACTTTCCCCATCTGGGGGCGCAGAAGAAGGGTGGGGATACGTTGCAGACTCAGGGATGTCTGGCAAGTCCGTAGATATAGCACGGAGCTCCGGAACAAGTCTATCTTCATGTGATTCTGGAGAGGCGGTCTCGGTCTCGGGAGTCAGGTCGGAAGGAGTGTTGGACGCTTTCGAATCTTGAACAACAACCGACATGTTATCGTCCGGTCCAAACTCGGGGAGGGGAGAGCCCTCCTTCACCGGAATGTTTCCAGTAGGTTGGAGCAGCGAAAAGGAAAAGTCTGAGTCCTCACCATTTTGCGTCCGTCTGCGCTTGTTTTGAAGTGGAGGTGGTGGCATCGTGGAAGCTACAGTGGCGAAGTCCCGACGCGAGATTAAGGGCGGAAATGCGCTAGGACCATCAAGCAAAGGCTCTCCTTGCAATTCAGAAATGTGGTTATACACAATGGCTGTCACTCGTGGAATCAGATCCGCTAAAGCACCCCTTTTAGGTTGTTCGTAATAGGATTTTAAGATCGTGACACGACGCTGGCAACTTATACATAGGTGTCCACTCTCATTACATATAAAACAGGTCCCTTCTTGTCCTGTGTAAATTTTGTGAACCCGGTGAGCCGTAGTAAAGTTAGCTTTGAAAAGAGCGCAGCAACGCGTAGCGTGAAGTAGTCGCCCTCCGTTTCTGGCGGTGGCGCCTTTTCCGCTGTTCGCGTTCGCTGTTCGCGTGGGTTTAAGAAGTGGCTGTATGGGCTCTGGTGCGGAGTTGGCAGTTGAGGCATCAAAAAGCGACTTCTTTGCCGGTGCTAGAGGGACAGTACGCAGACTGCGGCATCAGCGTAAGCGACGTGATCAGCGGCTCCGTGGTATGGGGCGTTAACTGCTCGTCGCGAAAGGAATCTTCCTGAGCGTGGGTCCGCAAGGGGCCTAATCTGCAGTTCGGCCGTATGCTGTCGACCGGCGACGAGGTTCTGAAAATCGGCAAGCCTTCCTGTGTCCGTTGAAAAGGCTGGCAGCGGGCGGCTCGGCAGAGCATTTGGAGGTGCTGCGTTGGTTCAGTCCTGGGAGTCGTAACGCACCAGAAGTTGAGTATTGATTGTTAACAGATTTTATGAAGTTTAATTGAATTCAATTTACTTATTCTTGTTAATTATACCAGCCGTATTTTTAGGGGGGTTTCCCGCCATTCATTTTCATCTGCCCACCCGCGGGAAGGTGTAATATTAGAAAGGGTGGTCCGTCTGTCCCCTTTTGAGGACGAAAGGGGGGGAGGGGGGGGGAGCCAGAGTAAATCTGTGGTTCGGATTGCTTCTTTCCTCTCCCAGCTTACCTATGGGTTTATTCGACTGTTAGCCCCTGCCATGTCCGTGAAAGTCTAAGGCACCAATGACTGTGCTGTTTAAAATGCAAGGCACTAAGACCTGATCCATTCTCTCGCCTGCCATAACTAGTACTACTAGACTAACGTGTAAAAGGTACTCTAAGAAAGAAGAAAAATCCCTTTTACCTCGTGGAAAGAACTAGTCTATTGCGTAACGAATTCCAGCTCATCTGGAAGCTGGAACTTAAGTAAATTTGTGTTCATGTATATTTGGCTATAATCGAGAAAGGTTGTTAATGTACGCCGTAGTTGATTTTTTATATTGTTTCTAGTCAGCAAAAACTGTTGTGTGTTTTTCCAATTCCAGACCTTTTAAGGCTTTATCCCAACGTCCTTATGTGTTTTTACAGGTAGTTGGTTATTAGAGTGTTTTTTTGCCATGCAAAAGTTTGTTGCCTTGAAAGGAGAATGTGGTAAAAGTTCGCAAGTCTTACCTGACGAGCTTGTGTGTTTGCCGAAAGTTAACTGGCAGAAATTTGTAAAAGTTGTTTTTGTATATTTTGGAAATGTTAATGTTATTAACTGTGATTGTTCCCCCGTGTGCACGACTCATGCGTTTTGGTTTTTCTATTCTGAGAACTTTTTTGAACAGGGTTGTCTTTTTATGTTGCAGACAAGTTAGATTCTGCGCCATTTAATGAATGGAGCGAAATTCACCTGTAATTTAGCTGAGCTTTAAATATTATACAGCGTCGCGTTGTATACGTTAAATTGCTTGCCTGTACTTGCCTTTTGCTGGCTTGAAATTTTTTATAATAATTTAATAATTTAAATGTCCTTTCCTATCGTAAATTGTGACTTATTTGTTAAATGATGGTTGGTCTTTTTCTTTTTTCTTTAAATATCGTAAAGTCTTGCACCAAGTTTGAATAAAGCGTGTTATAGAAAATGGTGCGTAATTTCACCAGTTATTCCTTGGCACCTACTTCCACTTTACGTTTTGGGTAGTGATTGAGATTAAACCCTTTGGTGAACCAGTAGTAATTTTACGGTTCACCCGGTAAACACACTCCAGCAAATGAGGGAGAATATTCCGTTTGACCACCATGTCCACCGATCGAACTCCGTTATAAACTCGTAAAACATGTTGAGCGGAACAGAGTTCCCGCCGTATGTTCCGCATATCCCCAAAATGAAGCATGACATTCTTGAGGAAACTGTCATCAACTTCGGGCAGAAGAACAAACACGCAAAGATTCGTATATTCCACCTCCGCAATCGCCAGAATAACCATGCCATTAGAACCATCGCGATGAGAGCAAAAGGGACCTGTCAGTCTGAAGCGGGTCTAGAAATTTAACATAGAACACATACCATTCAGAATCGAAGTAAGCCGTGTGAACCTGTTCTGAAGTGACCTTGATCGTACCTGCAGATATGTCACGAATTTCTAACGAAATCGGCTGCAGCTGATGAGTGGACGTCAAAAGTAAAACTGACGGTACCTATGCGTGGAATGTTCCTGAGAGCCATGGACGACATCACACGGGGCAAGACAACGCCTCATTAAAATGGAATCGCGAACAGTGTGCGCCGAGAGACAAAGAACGATTTGACGCTCACAACGACTAACACGACACTGAGGTCAAACAAGGAAGCTCTCGCAGCGCGACGTTAGAGGCAGGAACAGGCGGAATATACTCGCCCGGCGCTCAAAGCCGGAAATGGTACCATGAAGCAGTAGCTTTGCAAGTGATCCGATACAGAAATTTTACACCGAAATGTTGCATATCCGGACATGAGTTCCTCATAAATATTTTATCTATTAAGTCCCCTCTGCGACTACAAAAAGCCTGTAATAGTGATTGTGCAACATCCTGTATAATACCTGCGTTAAGAAAACCTAAATCCCTAGTAAAATTTGTTATTTATTAACCACAATGTTACTAGGGTGAACGATTCAAAGAAGGGCACCAACAGGGTTCCTGAGATTGAAATTCAGCACTAGAGAGCGCCACTGCCAGCAACACACCTGCTGTTTGAACGCCTTCGTCTCACACACATTTCAAATACACGCCCTTATATGCCGTCACACGCTGCAACATTGTGACGTCACGGGCCACTGCTCACAGGCAGTACTAAATGTATATATGAAGATGGTATCTGGTCTTTCGGACATGTGCGAAAGAACAGACATCAACTTTATATATATATATATAAAGCACTCCTTCAGGCCACGAGTGGCCTACCGGTACCATCCGACCACCGTGTCATCCTCATGGGAGGATGCGGATAGGAAGGGCGTCGGGTCGGCACACCGCTCTCCCGGCCGTTATGATGGTATTCTTGACCGAAGCCGCTACTATTCGGTCGAGTAGCTCCTCAATTAGCATCACGAGGCTGAGTACACCCCGAAAAATGGCAACAGCGCATGGCGGCCAGGAGGGTCACCCATCCAAGTGCCGACCACGCCCGACAGTGCTTAACTTCGGTGATCTCACGGGAACCGGTGTATCCACTGCAGCTAGGCCGTTGCATATATGTATAAGACCATCTTCTTCTGTGCGGATGCACAAACAGTGCCCGAACTCTTACGGGAATCGGCAGTAAAGCCGCGCGTAATGAGTATGATGGGCAGGGGCACTATGAATATGGTGCGGGACAATAAGTTTCGAATGTGGGTCTCACGGGAGGCGTGCCAGAGATAAGTACCTGCAGTCGGTGGCTCAGATGGATAGAGCGTCTGCCATGTAAGCAAGAGATGCCGGGTTCGAGTCCCGGTCGAGGAACACATTTTCAACTGTCCTCGTTGACTTATATCAACGTCTGTATGCAGCTAAGGGTATTCGGTACATTGTAAAGTACTAAATGTTCCATGTGACACGAGGGGAACCAGGTCGTTAGGTCAACAATGTGTGCTATTTCTGAAGGTGGTGTTTGTCATTCGGTGTTGTAGACGAATTACCCCACTGACTTCGGTACGTTTAAGAACTTCATGCTCCTATATGGCTGACTACAGAACTTTTTCCTACATCTGTGACTCATACGGTAAGATTGACAGCATGTCATCCTCAACAAAAAAATTGACTAGAAGTACAGGAAAAATTAGCAGTTATTTATTTTGTATCTTTAAGGTAGATCACTTTGCTACCTAAATGGTAAGCATATTTCAATAGTTGATGCTACGTACATTCTGTTGCGTTATTGATATGAATATGAGATGGCACACTTTTCTACTGAACGATCTGAAATCACAACTTCGTAAAATTAAGCACACAGCACCCAACAGTCATTAAATAAAGCTAGAAAATACTAAAAAAAATTTATTTATGAAACTTCCTGGCAGATTAAAACTGTGTGCCGGACCGAGACTCGAACTCGGGACCTTTGCCTTTCGCGGGCAGGTGCTCTACGATCTGAGCTACCCAAGCACGACTTACGACCCGTCCTCACAGCTTTACTTCCGCCTGTACCCCGTCTCCTGCCTTCCAAACTTTACAGAAGCTCTCCTACGAACCTTGTAGGACTAGCACTCCTGAAAGAAAGGATATTCTGGTAATTTATTTATACTTGCACCGAAACAGAAAACCATATTTCAGAAATAATAATGTCATAATGATTGAGAAAATTGTGTTAGTTATCAACAAAAATGGTCGAGTGGCGCCGCAACCATTCCAACTAAACGATGCCGTCTGGCCTCCAGCAGATAGCGGAAACCTACAGACAGCACCGACGCGAGCTGCAGCACGGCTCAGATGCAGTCCTGATCCCCGAATTGCTCTTCAACAGTGGGAAGCAAGAAGATGCTTAATACATCAATGTAGGCCTGTGCTGTGATACTGCCACGCAAAGCAAGGATTGCAAGCCCCCTCGATGAAAAACACGACCACACCATAACACCTCCGCCTCTGAATTTTACTGTTGGCACTACACATGCTGGCAGAGGACGTTCATCTGGCATTCGGTATACCCACACGCTGCCATCAGATCGCCACACTGCGTACCGTAATTAGTCACTTCACACAACGTTTTTCCACTGTTCAATCGTTCAATGTTTACGCTCCTTACACCAAGCAAGGCGCCGTTTGCCATTTACAGGTGTGATGCGTGGCTTATGAGCAGCCGCTCGACCATGAAATCAAAGTTTTCTCCCCTCTCGCCTAGTTGTCATAGTACTTGCAGTGGGTCCTTATGCAGTTTGGAGTCCCTGTGTGATGGTCTGGATAGATATCTGCCTATTACACATTACGACCCTCAGTCAACAGACGAGGCCCACCTGTACGCTTTTGTGCTGTACGTGTCCCTTCAAGTTTCCACTTCACTATCACATCGGAAGTAGTGGACCTAGGGATGTTCAGGAGTGTGGAAATCTCGCGTACAGACGTATGACACAAGTGACACCCAATCTCCTGACCACCTTCGAAATTCGTGAGTTCCGATGAGAGCCCCATTCTGCTCTCTCACGATGTCTAATGACTACTGAGGTCGCTGACATGGAGTACCTGGCAGTAGGTGGCAGCACAATGCATCTAATACGAAAAACGTACGTTTTTGAGCGTATCTGGATACTTTTTATCACATAGTACATTTGGAGGACCGGGTACTGCCTCTCGACTGTTTCCATCTGCTTGTTCGTACACAAACACTTTGCGCCTGCTTAGTCGTACACATACACCATGTCGACTTGTTGCTGACATGAGTACCGGGCGATTCTGCTGCTTACATTACTCCGCAGAAATCACGCAGCGTGCTATACATAAGGAACACTTGGCACGTGATCAGAGAAGCATTCATTAGTCAGCACTATCTACAGTGGCAACGATGCATTTCCGGACGTATGTTCATAGGATCTTTTTTCTCCTCCATTTCTATTCAGGAATCCTTCCCTGCCGATGACTGGTCTTACGGGGATCGTTCAATAAGTAATGTCCCATATTTTGTTCTCAGAACATACTTATTGTTAAGAGTCAGAATTTCGTGACAATATACATCCACAAATCTTGTCATTGTCCTATTTTTCTACGTAACCTCCTCCACGTTCACCGCGCGGGGTAGCCGCGCCGTCTATGGCGTCTTGCCGCGGTTCGCTCGGCTCCCCCGTCAGACGTTCGAGTCCTCCCTCGGGCATGGGTGTGTGTGTTGTCCTTAGCGTAAGTCAGGTTAAGTTAGATTAATTAGTGTATAATCCTAGGGATCGATGACCTCAGCAGTTTGGTCTCATAGTCCTTACCACAAATTTCCAACTCGCTCCACGTTCTATGACCGTTCGCCAATATTGTGGAAGAGCATGTATTCCCTGCTGATTAAAGCTCTTGTCCTGTCGGCGTAATAATGTTTTTGCTGCATGACTGACACTGTCGTCATCTTCAAGGTGTGTTCCTTGAAAAGAATCTTTAAACGGCCAAAAGAGATGGAAGTCCGAGTTTGCCAAGTCTGGACGATAGGTTGGATGAGGCAATGATGTCGAACCTAATTTGGCGATGTATTCCCGGGTTCTCAGACTTGTGCGTGGGCGTGCATTATGGTGTTGGAGCAAGATTTCTGCTAGATTCTCTCCCGATCGAACAAGTCGGAAACGGTTCTTGAGTTTATGCAGAGTTTCCACGTAGGCCTCTGAATTGATGGTTGACCCTTTTGGCATTTCATCTACGAGAATGGCTCCATCACAATCTCAGAAAACTGTCACCATGACTTTTCCTGCAGAGCGGATTGGCTTGAATTTCTTCTGTTGGGTGAAAAAGGATGATGCCACTCCATGGAGCGCCTTCTTGTTTCCGGCACAAAGTTATGTATCCACCTTTCGTCCCCCGTAACGATCCGTGGCAGAAATGCCTCTCCGTCGGTTTCAAAACGCTCCAACAATTCAGATGAAGTGGTGTTTCTTTGAATCTTGTGAGCCGCTGCGCTTCGTGGAACCAATCGTGAGCACCTCTTTGAATATCCGAGAGTTTCGATCGTTACAGAGGCACTTCCAATGCTGACTGACAACTGTACAGCCAATAGTCGAGTTGTGATGCGCAGGTCGCACGGTTCAGAATGTCTGGAGTATTGGCTGTGACAGGACGTCCCGAGTGTGGCTGATCATGGAGTTCTGTTTCTGCATTTCATGAGGCTGTAATTTTCTTTACCCACCACCCATCTGTACTCCTATCAACTGCAACATCGTCATACACTACACACAAATGTTTATGGATGTTCACCTCGGTTTCTTTTTCTACACACAAGAATTCAATAACAGCACGAGGATTGTAACGTGTGTCGTATGTAGACGCCATTTTGACGCTGTACTATGGCTCTGCCATCTGCCAGAACGCTTCGAAACTTTACTGGAGTACAGAACAAACATCAAATGTAAAGCACCAACAAGGGCTTTTGTCTACGTATATTAGTGGCTTTTTAAATAAGTGTGGGGCATTACGTACTGAAAGACGCTCGTATTAATGTTCACCCTGTGTAGTGATTGATAAAGCTGCAGTGTTTCTCGTCCCTATCGGAAATGATAAATCTGCAGTTTAGTGGAGTCACAGACACTGATTTCTAAATATCTGAGAAAATTATATGATGGATAGAAAAGGCTGTACCCAGATTTAAGAATAGGACAAGTCCCGCCTCTGGACCCTCCTTACGGACGCCCGTGGCTCTGTGCAGGGAGTCCGTTGTATCTTGTAAGAAGCGCGGAACAGCCGCGGCACAGAGGGACGCAGCAATTAGCGTGTTAGGCGCAGGTCGCCTTTAATAAGCCAGTGTGCGCCCCGCCGCCGGGTAGCAGGTGAAGCCGGCGCGTTGCGGGTTGCCGGCCTGCCCCTTGATCACGGCCCGGACACTTTGCCGGGATCCCCTCGAGAGCAACAGCTTATGGAGGGCACTTAGGCCGGCCGTGCGACGCTCAATCAGCCTCGCCGGGCCGCCTGCTAACTACGTCCTCGTCGGTACCCGCCGCTCGGGCCACACATCCACTGACGGACACGTCGGAATCCTACAAGAAAATTTTGTGATCCAAACAGTTTTAAATTCCGTATGAAACAAAAATCCGAGAGAGGTGTTGCAGTGGCGAGACACAGGCCTCACGTTTCTCACTCGGCCATCTAGATTTTGATTTCCACTCCTTCCTAAATTAACTTACAGCAAATGTGACGATGGTTGCTTTGAGAAGAACTGCTGTGTCATCAGAATAAGACACAGCCAGGGCGAAAGCACAACAGGCGCAAAGATGCGAGCCATAGAGACTCGCCACTTGTGCGAGCTACACAAGCACCACGGGCGGCACTGAGAATGAAGATATCAACTTCGCCTCGGCCAATAGCCGGGCGAGTGCAATCCACCGCCGGCCGGTGTGGCTGAGCGGTTGTAGGCGCTTCAGTCTGGAACCGCGCGACAGCTACGGTCGCAGATTCGAATCCTGCCTCGGGCATGGATGTGTGTGGTGTCCTTAGATTAGTTAGGTTTAAGTAGTTCTAAGTTCCACGGGACTGACGACCTCAGATGTTAAGTCCCATAGTGCTCAGAGCCATTTGAACCATTTGCAATCCGCCAGTGACCAGACGACGACGGACAGAAGCCTTCTCGGAAGATATAAGAGCAGCAGATCATCGTCCTGGGCTGACTTAGAAGGGGAACGTCGTTTAGTGAACTTTTCGAAATGAACACACCGTCGTTTTTAATTGCATTTGATCTGTACTGTGAAGTTTACCTGCGATTATTTGCACTTAGCCACTGAAGGCCTTTTCTTGTGTTATATTATAAGCTCTGTTGCAGACTTCATTATTCAACAAGTCACAAATACTTTTTAATTCATTTGTGTGACTTTGTTACTAACTTGTTGGATGTTGTAGAAGCTTCGTTCTCCAATTCTGTTACCTGACCTTGGGGCACAGCCGTGTAATAGTGGCAGGGAGACATTGCCTTAGCGATGTACTGCACAAGAAGCCGTTTCACGAACTCAACAACTCGGCCTACCGTAACAACAGTAGCAACTCAGCCTCCACAACAGTTGCGACGAGGAATTACAAAAAGAACATGGTCAATGTCCTTTGTGAGATTCTGCTACGTCGACCTTAGCGTCAACATCTCATATATATTAAGGTCCTTTCCATTTCATAAAACACAAATACATGGTTATCCGTAAGTACACCACGTGCTACAGAAGACAAGAGCGTGTGAAGTACAAGACATCGACAGAACATCTTTCAAAGATTTTAAATCACATTAAAGGTGTTCAACAACTAGCCTGGATAGCCGTGGGCGCTAAAGCGCCTTTTTCGCCACAAGGGGTGACGGTCGGTGTGCGGCCAGACTGGATGCGTTTTTGACGAGATTTCCGACGTCTCACTAGGGGAATACTGGACTGATACCCAAATATCGCCTCATTTACTGGATTCGCAAACATTTAGAAAATTTTCGATCGCTGACTTTCACGTGAATAACACTACACGCAGTCCAATGGGATACACATATTGAGTTCCGGAGGGCAACGGGGGTGGCGTCAGAAAAGGCATGCCGCCAACCCTTAAATTAAGCATCTCAAGTCCAATGCCTGTGGGAATGAGGGACTAGGGTAGAGGAAAAATAATTAGATTGAAGGTGCCCAATGCTCGCACGTTTTGTGATACGGCACACATTAGTTCATGTTATAACACCCCACCCGTCACTTATCTGGTTTTGTCGTGTGTTCACGCCAGCTAATTGACTAACAGATCAACAGAGAGTGCAAAACTGCCGCAATATCGGATAACGCAAAGAAAGTAATAAGGCCCTGTGAGTCCTGATTGCACTGCGGTGGCAGTGTTGACATTACATGACTCTCCTAACAGGCAGTGATAATAAATTGCGTTTGCGTGGAGTAAAGCGCGATAAATCAAAAGTAATTCCTATCGACTGACCCAGGCATAATGCGAAGTGAGAGAAGAATTCTACAGTACATGGCCCATGAGACCCTCGTGGAAACTTTGCCGACGTGATCCAACAAACTAATCAGTGGCCGGAGTGGGCGCAATATCGCCGGATACAGAGTGGTGGAGCGGCGTCGTTGTGTGGACGTCAGCTGACCTTGTGGTATTGCAGGGCTGTGCTCGTCTATTCACTCCTAGCTATCTTGCTCAGTACACAGCTGAACCAAAACTTTCTATCTCCAAGCTCAATCATTCCATTTGCTAAGTCCTAAACGGCAGAGATGCCCACTCTTTCTCAGGCAAGCTGAGTAAAGAACGCCACGTCCACACTCTAGGCAAGCTGGGAACGGAAGACCTCTACTGAGACTTCTGCCAGCCCGCTCTTTGCCTCAGTTTCCCCTCCAGCAAATCACTTACGCCAATTGCAGCGCAAGTCGCGTTAATTTTGTGTCGCTTCCCAGCGCCGACCAATGCCTGCTCTGGGAAGTGAACAAATTCCCACAAAATTTCCCTTCCTCTCAACTTCTGCTATTTCGCTCCTCCCAGGCCACCCATCAAGGTTAGCGTCTGCACAAACACCAAGTTTTCCGGAATTCTGACTCCCAGGAGAGTACTTCAAATTCCTTGGTCCTACGTTCCCATTGGAGGCTGGCGTATTTCATTCTGTCGCTCTTCACCTGATTAACTTCAGACTCTGTGGACCGTGAATTCAGCGTGAAGTTGCTATAGTCACGAACACGCATATTTTGACCTCTTTTGACTGCTCCACCGTAGCTTTGTGCGGCTTTCTCGGATGTTTCACAGAAAATGGGACGACAGACTTTTATCAACAAGCGTACAAGTTCTCCATCTGTTTCCCGGTACAACAGCATGGAGTCGGGGTCAACCACTCACTCACTGTCACTCATCTTAAGGCGGCTGGAGGATGCGCACCGTTACCGCTTTCTCAGCGCTTGAGCCGCCCTAAACTGCCTATTGTCGCTTCCCTTAGCCGCTTCCCCGGCCGGCCACGGTCAAATACTTCCCTGGGGTAAACTAGCGTCCAGTAAAGCGACTCGTTCCCACAAAGTTTTCATGTCGTGTGAATTACTTTAAAACCATTACCTGACATTAATTATTCCACTACGTCCATACCATACCCTTTACAAGATGCATTGTGCCTGGTCAGTCAGTTTGTTCAGCCCTACCGTTCGCTCAATGTGAGTTAGGTGATATTTAATGACTTCATGTAAGGGGCATAGTTCTTGTCATCTTACAATGTATGCAGTTAATTGAAATTCGGAATATAGATTCCCTAGGAAGACACAACAGCAGACCAATTTGGAAATCTTACCACTGGGTGCATATCTGTAGATGCAAACTATGTCAATGTGACACTATGGAACAAATAATTTTTCGACGATTTCTGACATGCCCTTTGAGAGGGAATGTCCGTTGTTTTCTGCGGCATGGAGGTATTCTGGGAAATGAAAAAAGCACTGCCGACGCATAATAAAAATCCCAACTTGGACAGATGCTCTGTCCATTAATATGTTTCATTTTTACGTGTATCTTTTAGTTTTCATGACGTCGTCTTCTGAACTACTGGAGGTGATTATAACTGAAGTGCAGCTACTCACAGAAGTCCAGTATAGGCTGCAATGATCGTATGGGAGCGAAACGTGATAGATATTCCTATGTATTAAAGCGGAAACGATTTACGCTGGAAAAAAATTATTTCTGATTTTGATCGACAGGTACGAATCTGGCGCGGTGACTATAAGAAATGTCCTCACGAATAATGTATTAGGAATAGACGTGGGCAGAAAAGGTCTGAGCCGTGGCTGGCTCATGCTATGTGCTGGCTTAAACCTTGGTTGCAATTTGCTATTCTGTGTTTAGCCCCCCGCGGTTATCGCGATTATGCTGTTACCCTCTCTTTCCGCGGGTGGCAGCAGCGGTGTGTATCGATATTCACACCTTGGGCTGTCTTTGCCCTGGCGCTTATAGCTTCCGGCCGGGCTGTGTGCGGGCAGTTGGTCGGTTGGCGTGGAGCAGCGAGGAAATCTCCGCGTCGAGTAGTTTGGTCGGGCCCGCTGGCGGCCTCTGTGCGGTGTCGGAGTGTGTGGTGCTGTTCACATTTCTACTATGTTCGCGACTCACAGATCCTGGACATGAAAGTTGAGTTTTCACTTAATCTACCAGCAAGACACGACTGGTCACATAGTGTCGTTTGGAGTTCGTTGTCGGCTGTTGGGATATTCCCACGAGCAACAACATGTGTTTTCAAGTTGGCAAATTTTAGCCACCCTCCGATGGAGTTTAACTGTACTTGGTTATTTGAATTGAAGTGCACCAGCAGAATCTTCTGCCTTGTGGCCGTTAATGTTCCGGTTACCTGCCCTGGCCGTTGACGTAAATTCCGGCAGTGTATTTTCCTCATTGTGCTGTCGCTGTCTTGCACCGTGTGTAGTTTGACAGCTCAATGTATAGTTGGTTGTGGGGGGCCAATACCTCCGACGTGGTTCCATTGCACTCCCTGCTGTGTGCTGGTCGGGTGGAGCGGAAGTTATCTTGTCGGTGGAACCGTTGACTGTCTGGCGGTTGGGTTGTCGTTGGATCGAGAATGGTTGGGCCGACCGCCTGTCTCACCTAAGTGAGTGTTAGTGTTCGAATTCCAGGCCGACCCTCGGAACTTCTGAGCGTCCTTCAGTGTACTGTCTTTTCTTGTTTGTTCTTGTTGTTTGTACTTGTATGTCTTCTAACCTATTTTTAGATTAAGGTTGTTTTGCCCTTAAGCCTAATTTAAGAATTGTTTTACGTAAAGCCTTTGGCATTTTTAAAATTAATGTTATTCAGTCTTAAGTGTTGGGCCTTCAGCCGATTTTGAATTTAAGTTGTTTGCTCTTAAAGTGTCAGATTATTTGGGCCTTTAGCCTAATTAAGAAACTGTTTTAAGATAAGGCTTTGAGTTTTAAATTTCTGATTTAGGTTGAGCTTTGAGTTACTGGCTTTCAGCCGTTTTTAAATTAAAGTGGCCTTGCCCTTAAGGTATGAGAAAGGATTCAGCCGATAATTAAGTTCCAAAACTAAAGCTGTGTTTTTATAAAAGGTTGTATGTTCGAGTGTAGCTGACAGCCGCTGATTGTGACCCGTTTCGGCAACTTAAACTACCTCTCCTGTCCTGCGGGTTTGGCAGGGCGTCTCGAGGTCAAACCAGTGACAAACTCATACTGTTGATTTTTTTATTGACCACTGATCAAACAGTTTCTTCAGTAGGAGCAGAGGAGACTTGGTGGAGATGCTGCATCCGTAGAACGACGTGATCAACAGTTGCTCGCAGCAGTGCCAGTGTAATCAGAGCAGCGTGTTCCTGCAGACTGGCGATCAGATCACGTTGAGACCGAACGTCTGTCCAACCCCTATCTTGCAACCCCTGCATCTGGGAAACCTCTGTAAAAAACATGTTCGTGGGACGTCGCATTAAGCAGACCTTTCCTTAGGCGAGCGACATGATGTGTTGTTATATCCTGCATGAAAACAATGACTTCTACATAGTTACGCTCTGCTAGAGCAGGGACGACATGCTGTACAAAGAGGTCTCGGTAACTTGTAGACATCACTGTACACGTGGGTGTGTCCTCTTCAAAGAAGAACGGACTGAGAATAAAGATGCTTGTGAATTCACATACGGCGTGAGTCACATACGATGACAGCAATGGCTCTTCACGCACAACTCGCAATTTAACAGTACCTTAAATTCGACAGTTCTGCGTGTTCACTGCTTCCTGTAGTGAAAAATCTGCTTCGTCACCCCACAGAATATTACTTGACTACATGCGATACGGGAAGATTTCAATTAGATTACATCATGGTCAGACAGAGATTCCAAAATCAGATACTGGATTGTAAGGCGTACCCAGGAGCAGATATAGACTCAGATCACAATATAGTAGTGATGAAGAGTAGGCTGAAGTTCAAGACATTAGTCAGGAAGAATCAATACACAAAGAAGTGGGATACGGAAGTACTAAGGAATGACGAGATACGTTTGAAGTTCTCTAACGCTATAGATACAGCAATAAGGAATAGCGCAGTAGGCAGTACAGTTGAAGAGGAATGAACATCTCTAAAAAGGGCCATCACAGAAGTTGGGAAGGAAAACATAGGTACAAAAAAGGTAGCTGCGAAGAAACCATGGGTAACAGAAGAAATACTTCAGTTGATTGATGAAAGGAGTAAGTACAAACATGTTCCGGGAAAATCAGGAATACAGAAATACAAGTCGCAGAGGAATGAAATAAATAGGAAGTGCAGGGAAGCTAAGACGAAATGGCTGCAGGAAAAATGTGAAGACATCGAAAAAGATATGATTGTCGCAAGAACACACTCAGCATACAGGAAAGTCAAAACAACTTTTGGTGACATTAAAAGCAACGGTGGTAACATTAAGAGTGCAACGGGAATTCCACTGTTAAATGCAGAGGAGAGAGCAGATAGGTGGAAAGAATACATTGAAAGCCTCTATGAGGGTGAAAATTTGTCTGATGTGATAGAAGAAGAAACAGGAGTCGATTTAGAAGAGATAGGGGATCCAGTATTAGAATCGGAATTTAAAAGAGCTTTGGAGGACTTATGGTCAAATAAGGCAGAAGGGATAGATAACATTCCATCAGAATTTCTAAATTCATTGGGGGAAGTGGCAACTAAACGACTATTCACGTTGGTGTGTAGAATATATGAGTCTGGCGATATACCATCTGACTTTCGGAAAAGCATCATCCACACAATTCCGAAGACGGCAAGAATAATATACAGAAGAATGGAAAAGAAAATTGAGAATGCGCTAGGTGACGATCATTTTGGCTTTAGGAAAAGTAAAGGGACGAGAGAGGCAATTCTGACGTTACGGCTAATAATGGAAGCAAGTCTAAAGAAAAATCAAGACACTTTCATAGGATTTGTCGACCTGGAAAAAGCGTTCGACAATATAAAATGGTGCAAGCTGTTCGAGATTCTGAAAAAAGTAGGGGTAAACTATAGGGAGAGACGGGTCATATACAATATGTACAACAGCCAAGAGGGAATAATAAGAGTGGACGATCAAGAACGAAGTGCTCGTATTAAGAAGGGTGTAAGACAAGGCTGTAGCCTTTCGCCCCTACTCTTCAATCTGTACATCGAGAAAGCAATGATGGAAATAAAAGAAAGGTTCAGGAGTGGAATTAAAATACAAGGTGAAAGGATATCGATGATACGATTCGCTGATGACATTACTATCCTGAGTGAAAGTGAAGAAGAATTAAATGATCTGCTGAACGGAATGAACAGTCTAATGAGTACACACTATGGTTTGAGAGTAAATCGGAGAAAGACGAAGGTGATGAGAAGTAGTAGAAATGAGAACAGCGAGAAACTTAACATCAGGATTGATGGTCACGAAGTCAATGAAGTGAAGGAATTCTGCTACCTAGGCAGTAAAATAACCAATGACGGACGGAGCAAGGAGGACATCAAAAGCAGACTCGCTATGGCAAAAAAGGCATTTCTGGCCAAGAGAAGTCTACTAATATCAAATCCCGGCCTTAATTTGAGGAAGAAATTTCTGAGGATGTACGTCTGGAGTACAGCATTGTATGGTAGTGAAACATGGACTGTGGGAAAACCGGAACAGAAGAGAATCGAAGCATTTGAGGTGTGGTGCTATAGACGAATGTTGAAAATTAGGTGGACTGATAAGGTAAGGATTGAGGAGGTTCTACGCTGAATCGGAGAGGAAAGGAATATGTGGAAAACACTGATAAGGAGAAGGGACAGGATGATAGGACATCTGCTAAGACATGAGCGAATGACTGCCGTGGTACTAGAGGGAGCTGTAGAGGGCAAAAACTGTAGAGGAAGACAGAGATTGGAATACGTCAAGCAAATAATTGAGGACGTAGGTTGCAAGTGCTACTCTGAGATGAAGAGGTTAGCACAGGAAAGGAATTCGTGGAGGGCCACATCAAACCAGTCAGTAGACTGATGACAAAAAAAAAAAAACTTTCGATAACTGCCAAAAATCGAATAGCAGGTTGAGAACTTTGCTGCGTATCTTGAGGTTACAGTTGGTGCACCGCCTGGATCGTGTACGGGTGCCGGTGTGAAGCTGACTGTAGAACTATCCGTACTGCTCACCATTGGACGGAGAGTTCTCTTGACTTCACACGAGCACATATCATGGTCGCAGCAACAGCAACTCCGTCAATAACTTCCACCAGTATTTGATTCCCTGTTTCAGGTGCCCCGCTAATCCCATGTTCGTTTTCCAATTTCATTATCATCGTCTTTAAACCATTTAATAACACCGACTTACCCTTAGACCTTTAAGTATGCAATTCTGTCTTTATGTAGCAATATAATTGCTACCGTTGACATAAAACTGTTTCACTTGTCGATAGTCGTACCTTTCGCTCACGTTATGGCTTGTCAGATGACAGCTTGGATATCATAGAGTCTTACAAACAGTGTACAGTGCCCGATATGTACTTGGTGGCCAAAAGTGGAAATAAAAATTTTTTCAGTGTAAACGGATACTGCATTAACGTATTAGTACAACTAACACGTTTCTCTGCCATACAATAATTATACCTTTCAACGCAACTCCGTGAGTAGCTGCATTTTAATTATAAACACATGGTACATATTGATAACCTCGTACATCTGTCTTGAGACTTTTATGATGATGATGATGATGATGATGATGATGATGTTTGGTTTGTCGGGCGCTCAACTGTGCGGTTATCAGCGCCTGTACAAATTCCCAACCTTTGCTCAGTCCAAATTCGCCACATTCATGAATGATGATGAAATGATGAGGAAGCCCTGAAACTACTGAGGAGTATTCTGCCTTTCTTCGGAAACAGTATGTTTGTCTGTCGTCTCAACAGACATCTGTCTCATGTGGTTGGACTTAATCACGTTTATTAATGTTCATGTCGAGGCCAAGGGCTGCACTCACTGTAGAAAAGGCGACGCCGAAATCACAGCTGATCGAACCATCCCTCTTTTGCCCGCCACTCCCATAAAGTCTTCTGTTGTCACGGCGTTTTTTAGTAAATACAAGGCCGTTTACGCTTATGTGTTTTCTTATCGGTTTTTATTTAATCGTATGGCTATGGCCCCCCTGTCGGACAGACCGGTCGCTGGGTGCCGGTCTTTCAATTTGACGCCACTTCGGCGACCTGCAGTCGATGAGGATGATAGGATGACGATGGGGACAGCACAACACCCAGTCCCTGGGAGGAGAAAATTCCCCTACCCAGCCGGGAATCGAAACCAGGCCCAGAGAATTGACAATCCGTCACACTGACCATTCAGCTACCGGGGGACGGACTTCCTATCGGTGACCGAAGATTAAGTGAACAGTTACGACACTGACATCCGTGCACTGAAGGGTTTTGAGTGTGCACTCCTTTCACTGACGGGTAGTGGTGTGCTGTGTCATCGTGAGCTTCACAAACCATTTCAGGCAACGAGACAAGTTAAGAATCACGTTTTCATATAGGCCTCTTTCCTAAGAACAATGAAATGAAACGTAAATGGATAAATTTGTAAACGTGTTGGCTCATAATCAATAGGTAATTCTTGTCTGTGCTCACACATGTTGTAAATTTGGATTACAGAGGGGATCAGGAAAGACGACTGTTGGATACTCCTTACTGATATTTGAAGGTAACCTACACCGTCCTCTTGCATTCCTAACAAGAGGAACATTTGACACGTATTTGAACCATGTAGAGAAACGAGTTGCCGACTGAGAATTTGAAGTTCAATGTTTTACTTAGACATTTAAAGAGTACTGCTGAAATTTCACTCAAATTTCTTAATTAATAAATAAATGAATAATAAGTAAATCTCTTATCAATCGGAATATTGTTTTGAATACCATAGTGGTTTCTTAGGCATAATCCTGTTGTAGGCGGTTTGCTTCTGTCTTTCTCCAAACTCTGAACTGATCACTCATCCACCAGCAAGGAGAAATTCAGTTTGACGTGGATTCCGAACCACGGCGTAATCCAGCATTTTACTCAACATCTAACATTTGAAAGAAATGAAGAGTGACAGATAAAGTCCAAAGATTCACCGGGAATGGAAGGCGATATATTTGGATTTCTAGTCTGGCACCTTACCACTGAGTCACCGAGCGTAACAGTTATAATAATAATAACGATGTTAATAATAATGCACTGTAACGTGAAGAACATCGATTATCTTAAGCACCTCTGAAGTACCCACAAAAACGTCTACAGTCGACTGTTACAAATTTTCCACAAACTGGAGGAAAAAAAATATTAAACCGTCCTCCTAATGAACTTCCTCGCAATCGTACACAGTGAGTACTGGACTCTCTACTCTTCTACTAGAAGCCAGATAAACTCCCTTCTGTGAATTTTGTGAATGTACTGAGTGACGGGGCTGTATTATACACTGCAGTCTTCAAATATTTGATAATTCCGACGTTTGGGACAATTTTATAGCGCCGTGTTCTTATAAGCATTGATTACAAATGCATAAATTCCAACATCTCAAAGAGCGAAATCTCAAGTATGTGTTCTGCTCCCAGGCGAACATTACTTGCCATCTACGTGTAATACGGTAGACATGCAGCCTGTAACCAAACTTTTCTCATGCCTCTCAGTTTTCTAGGATACATTAAGACGATTCATAAGGATTATATTATACTATAACAGTGGTTTCGAAATCACATTATGAAGTCTATAACATTTAAAGGTGCAGAAGGGGACTCTTTCTATCATCTGTTCTCTGTAAACTGCGTCCTGAAACTGAGGACATTGCAAAAGTTAGTATGTTATGGATTTTAGCCCTGAATAACTTTAAAAGAGTAGTTGGTTGTTGATAGTTTCTAATAGAGCATTAGACAATTACGGTTTAAAGCAGAAGACATTGAACTGACAGACTTTTGAAGACGGAGATAAACAGTCCTGGGAAAGCCTACTTACAAAATTTCAAGAAATGTTTTTAAATGATGACTGTAGGAATATACTAAAACAGCCTACGTATCGCTCCTGAGAAACCGAGAGGGCGAGTTCAGTCAAATTAGAGCATTCACGGAGGCATTCACACAACCGTGCCTTCCCCACTCCATACGTGGATGGAAGGTGAATAAATCTTCTAACTGGTACAATGGAATGTACCCTCTGACACGCACTTCATAGTGCTTTGCAGAGTACAGTTTTAGATGTAGATGTAGAAAATAATTCACTATATTACGAAGAGGTGAAATAATAAGACAGCAGAGAATAAAATAAAAAGGAGGCCTAGTAGTTACCACGATATCAAAAGGTGATAGTGGTACCTAAAACTGAAGCTGACAGGAAGTTCAGAATCTCAAAGCAAGAGTGGCTACAGGAGAAGTTTAAAGCTATAGAAACAATGGTGAGTATAAGAAAGATAGTGCTGCGTTCAGGAAATCTTTGAATGTATGAGAAGTACCTGTGTGAATAACACGAGCTAAGACGGGAATTCAGTACTAAAGCACGGTGCGAAGGCTGAAACGTGGAAGGAATACATGGGATGGCAATACAAAGGAAACTACTTGGAAACCGTATTATGGAGGGGGAGGAGGAAACACATAAAGGGGCCCTGCTTAGATAAGACGAAGTAATAGTTGTCCGACTCGTCCCCGAAAATACTCTCTCGAAATTTCAATAGCAAACGTCAAGTGGTGCACAATGCCCCTCTTGTAGCGACTGCCTCTGGAGTTTGTTGAGCATCACTGTAACGCTTTCGCGCCGCTCTTCGTTGGATCTTCTCTATCTCTTCTATCAGTCCTACCTGGTAACAGTCCCAGACTGATGGGCAGTGCTCAATAATCGGTCGAACAAGCAGCTTGTAAGCCAATTCTTTCGTGCATGAGTTACTTTTCCTAATCATTCGTTCTACGAACCTAAGTCTGGCGTCTGCTTTTCTTATTTCTTGTTTTATGTGGTCATTCCACTTAAGGTCGCTCTGGATAGTTACTGCTAGATGTTTTACGGTGGATCCTGTTCCCAGTAATCTGTCGGCTATAGTGCAACTGTACAGTAGTGGATTTCTTTCATTATGTATGCACAAAGCGTTACATTTATTTAAGTTCAGGGTCGACTGCCAGAGCCTGCACCATTCATGAGCTCTCTATAGGTTACTCTGGAAATCGATGATGTCTTCTGGTGTTGCTACCTTCTCATAGACAAACGCATCATCTGTGAGCAGTCTTCCTGAACATTCGACGATTGCTACTAGCTCGTTTATGTGTATTAGAAACATTAACCATCCTGTCACACTTCCTTGAGATACTCTGGAAATTACCTTTACATCTGTCGATTTTGTTCCGTTAAGAGCGACATGTTGAGTTCTGTATTTAAAGAAACCTTGAATTCAACCGCAAATGACGTGCGGTACTGGGTAAGCTGTTGTAGTTTTCACTAAACGACAGTGCAGGACGGTGCCAAATGTCATCCTGAAGTCAAGAAATACAGTATCAACATGAGCAGCGTTGTCTACAGACTTATGGATTTCATGGAGAAACGGAGCGAACTGAGTTTCGGGCAAACTGAGTTTCGCAAAAGTCATGCGGTATCAATGTTGATTTTTAAAGACGACATTTTTATTTCCCAAGAATGTCATAATCTCCCAGCATAAAAGATCTTCCATAACCCTCCAACAGAATAACGTCAACAATATACGCCCATAAATATGTGCATCTGTTCTTGAAAACGGGTATGACCTGTGCTTTTTTCCAGGCGCTAGGTACCCTTCGTTGCTTCAGCGACCTACGTGAAACTGCTTCTGGCATGGGAGCAAGCTCTTTTGCGTAATCTTTGTAGAATCTTACAAGTATCTCATTTGGTCCTGATGCTTCTCCACCACAAAATGATGGCAGCTTTCTTCTGTTCAATTACCTCAATATCTGCAATTTCGAAGTTCGAACGATGATTGAAATAAGGGACCGTGTTTTGATCTTCCGCGGAGGAACAGTTTGCAAAGACCGAATTCAGATTTTGACCTTATATCTGTCAATTTCCGATTCGGTGTCATTATAGCGACATGAGAGTATAGATGATTTCGCATCGCTTTCTGATATCACATAAGACCAAAATATCCTAGGGTTTTTAATCAGTTTCTGTTAATAAATTACTGTAAGTTGTTGTTAATCTGTGTTGCCATTATTTCCTGTAACAAGTATTGCCTGGCACAATTTAGTCCTGTGATAAGGCTGTATAGTTACTGCATTCACTATAAGAGCAACTACTTTCGCTGATAAGAGTTCTCTATCTGCCACTTTTATATGTTTGACACCAAGAGCAGTCGGAGAATACAACACTGACCACACACTCGTACTAAAAAATTGACATTGGTGAACACGAAAAATCACTACCACCAAGTTTTTGGAATGTGGAACACTTGAACACATTCAAAACAGCGTCTCTGCCTCTTAGAGAACAAGTCTTCCCTCTTGCAAGGCGGCTGGCGGCTACGGCGCCCCCCCCCCCCCCCCCGTCCCGAACGCGCTCTATATCACGAGGTCCCAGAATCTCGACGAATTTATTACTTTTATTCTTATTATGATATTTTAGCTCTTTCAATCAAACCTCCCCGGAAACAGAATGCAGGAACTTCCATTTGTCATTTCATTGTCGCACTAATAAAACTCCACTTGACAGAGCTACAACCTTTTTTGCCGTCTCACAAGTTTACTTTCTGTCTTCATAGGAATGTCACTGGCTCTTAGATATTCACAACAGTTTTTTCACCAGTTTTGATAATGATTTCGTGGATATTATTCGTGGTACTGGTAGGGACACTGTGGGCCTTTCCACATCTTACCAAATGTACATTGCTTCACCATAAACCTTGTCGTACGTAGCACCAAGTAAATAAAATCCTGGTATCTTACCTCTTAACGCAAGCTTCTCTTTAGTTTCACATGAGTTTCCTGGGTGGCTACCAAATCAATTTCGTTCTCATCTAGTATCTTGTGTAGAATTTGGCATTTGGCTGTACTATCGCCTTCATTGTTCAGGTGGCACATTTTAATACTAGGACAAAGTTTTCTCTACAGATGGTCCTTAGAAAGGGCCGTCGCTCTGGCTTGTTATATCGACTTTGCATGCGGTCATATGATGTATGACAGAAGACCAATGGCATTGTCGGGCTCCAGTTTTGCTACTCGTTTATAACAACCCAGGTGACACGTGCAGCTTGGGGTATAATGCGGACGCGAATAACATCCTTTTCCCTATTAGCAGACATTCCTACGACAACACAAGGAATTTTGGATATACTAACGATTGGGCTCACGCTGCGACTCAAATCTCGGCTTTACTGATTCTTTCCTGACAGGACCTATAATTTGCCGGCAAATACTTCCGTAGCTAGAGGTTACAGCCAACTGCTGCCAAAGCAGTCACCAACTTCCACCTTATTAACAACAAACTCCTAAACAAAGAAATAAAGGTATATTTTTGAGGGAAACAGCTATGTTACAAGAAAAGTGCGCGTTATCTAGGGGGTCACTCTCGTAAGAGCACTTGTTGGATACTACCGCAACGATGAAGTCAACAAACATCAGCTTGCAGAAACCTTGTGGTACGATATGAGCACCGCCAACTTCAACAGTAAGGGCTTCTACTCCTGGATTTGTGTATCCTGTTGCAGAAGATTGCACTGCAGTCTGGATCGACAGCCTACTCACCAGAATCGTCGATACGCAGGTGAACCAGACTATGCGCATCATCACAGGAACGACCAGAAGCACTTCATCTCTCTGGGTGCCTATTCTCAGCCATAAGTCTCTACAGTAAGAATTTTTGCACAGTGAAGCTGCTCGCAGGTGGCAGTTTAAAAAATATCGGGTGATCCTTACTTCCCGGTGGATGAAGACATTCGTGTATTCAGTAGAAACAGACTTCGCTCCCGTCACCGCCTGTACAAGGTGCAAAATCTGTGGTGAAAACCGGAGCAACAACAGCAGACCGATGGACAGATATACGGCAGAGCAATGCCAACCCGGAGCAGCTGAAGCTCCTGCGCTTCTCCTCAAGGTCACCAGGGTCTGAAGAGCATCGCAAGTTCTCGTCTGCACGCAATAGAATAAAGACAAATAGTGGAAGATGGGCTGACTCAATGTACAAAGTGGGATTAGCAACATCGCCCAGCTGTGGCCGTGGTGCGGAGCGACAAACTGTTCAGCACGTCATATATTCGTGCCCAAATCAATCCTTTCCTGGCAATAGGGAGGAGTTCCTGTTAGCAACTAAGGCATCAGTTATGTACGATCATCCGTTGGACGTTTGCCTGTGACCTTCCGTGCTTTGTAAATATTACAAAGTTATTCAACTTATAATCATGGCTTTCTTTCTATGTATACGTATTGTTAAAGAAAAATGTTTTCCTTGTAATGCTAGCCACACGCTAAATGAATAAATAAATTGGCCCGTAAAACAGCCTAATAGGAAAAGACGATAAACGACTTTATACAGATTAATGGACTTCAGATCCATCTATTGCAGGCTGGATAAAGCTCAGTTCCACCAGATGTCGCATGCCAATTTTTCTGTTCCTAACGAGCGAAGGGAAAAATCCATAGTATATCAGTGTATGATATACTGGTGACCCAAAGCATTGTGACCAACCGATTAACAGTTTGCTGGCCCAAATCTGGAAGGCAGTACAGCTGAGGTTCTGTGTGGCGTGGCTTCCACAGGTTGTGGTAGGTTTCTGCAGGTATGTGGAACCAGACGTCTACGCACAGGTCACAAAAGTACCGTAAACTATCGGCCGGTTGGTTTTGGGTGCGATGTCACCGGCTGAAGATGTGTTCCACTGGGTCCACAGCGCGCGAATTTGATGGTCAAGGGATCAACGCTCCTCAGACAACTGTGACATCATTTTGGCTTAGTGATACAGACAGTTAATCTACTGAATTATGGGATGGTCGTATCGGAAGACATGAAGCACACACCACTCCACCGCTGCCATACTGGCTTCGATTCTTAAGTCCCATGCAGCCCAGCCGAATGTCCTCTATAGCATAATACTGTCCCCACCGACCTGCGTGTATAGCGTGGTCCATGTTTGGAGCAACTGTTCGGTTGAATGATGGCGTATTCTGCATGACCATCGACAGTGTGTGGTTCGTCCCATCAAGCTGGAGTACTCAAGGGTGTAGGGCCGCTGGGTTCCACACCACTTGTCAGAAGACCATAAAGAGCAAAGAAGGACCGACCATACGTGCAGATTGATTGCGCGTTTTGAAGCTGATCGGGACGATTCTTCGTGTGTCATCGTCACAGTTGACAAAATATGGGTTCTTCGCTACGAACCGGAAACAAAACGGCGATCGATGGAGTGGTGCCACAACCTCTCTCCTCTGAAGAAAAAGTTCAAACGCCAGTGAAGTTATGGCGACTCCCACGCCCGGGTTCCCGGGTTCGATTTCCGGCGGGGTCAGGGATTTTCTCTGCCTCGTGATGACTGGGTGTTGTGTGATGTCGTTAGGTTAATTAGGTTTAAGTAGTTCTAAGTTCTAGGGGACTGATGACCATAGATGTTAAGTCCCATAGTGCTCAGAGCCATTTGAACCATTTGTCATGGCGACAGTCGTCTGGGACTCTGAAGCTGTTATTGTGTTTCATATCCTCCTTCATCGTGCAACGACCAACTATGAAGTGTATTGGCTACCCTCAGTTAATTGAAGAAAAGGCTTCAAGGTGTTGGTTGCTACACAAATGCAGATGAATTTCTCTCTCTCCATGACAACACAATACCCCACAGTGTCTGTCCACCCGAAAGGAGTTCACTAAACTTCATTGGACTGTTCTCGTCACCATACAGCCCGGATCGTGCACCTTCCATCAGTTTCACTCATTTAAGGATGTACTCTGCGGGAAGCAGTACGTGGGTTATGGAGATGTTATTGATGTAAGGCGTCGACCATTGGGGTGGTACCATGCAGGCATACACGCCCTCCCAGTAAGGCGGCGTAAGGTCACCGTATTGAAGGGAGACTACGTTGAGAAATAGGTTTTGTAGTCGAAAGAATGGCGAATAATGTGGTCTATTGGAGTCACGAATAAAATCAACCTGCTTCCAGGAAAACGTTTTGCATTACTTACTGAACGTCCCTCGTACTGTCCTTAATGCTGTCATGCGCTGGCAAAGCTACCAGGTATTACGTTTTCTCCCAGTGGTCAGTGCTTTCGTTAATCATGTTATAACACTAGTACTTCTACTACTAGAACTACTGCTAAAGTCCATCGGAACAGTGTTCGTAAGACCGAACGGGACCTACCGACCGCCGTGTCATCCTTAGACCATATTCTTTACTGCATGCGGATATGGAGGAGGAGAGGAGGAGAGGAGGAGATTTTAACGGGACGTCGACGATGAGGTCATTAGAGACGGAGCACAAAACGGATTAGGGAAGGATGGGGAAGGAAATCGGTCGTGTCGTTTGAAAGGATCCTTCTTGACATTTAGCTGAAGCGACAGAGAAATTACGGAAAACCTAAATCTGAATGTCTGGACGCATATTTGAACCGTCGCCCACCCGAGTGCGAGTCCAGTGTGCAAACCACTGCTCCACCTCGCTCGATGCCGATATGGAGGAGCGTTTAGCCAGCACACAACTCTTCCAGCTGTTGTCAATTTCGGTGACCAGAGCCGCTGCTTCTCAGTTAGGTAGCTCTTCAATAGACCTCATACGGGCTGAGTGCACCTCTCCCCCCCCCCCCCTGCCCCCTCACGCGCACCGTCAACAGTGTCGTCGTAACTGCCGTCTGCTTCACGTCTGCTGTGCAGCGAGCTACCTTAATTTAAGTATTAACTGTATTTTTCTTACTTGTCACTTCTTCTTCCGTGTGTATTTGCTTTTAGGAAGCTTTAATTGTCGGGTGCTATTAATAGTGTTCCATAGATTTCGTGTTTGTTTTGAATACAGTCAGAGAGAGTCCCTTTAGTCAGCCATAGTGCCGCAGTTGTGTCAGTGTCGTCGTAACTGCCGTCTGCTTCACGTCTGCTGTGCAGCGAGCTACCTTAATTTAAGTATTACCTGTATTTTTCTTACTTGTCACTTCTTCTTCCGTGTGTATTTGCTTTTAGGAAGCTTTAATTGTCGAGTGCTATTAATAGTTCCATAGATTTCGTGTTTGTTTTGAATACAGCCAGAGAGAGTCCCTTTAGTCAACCATAGTGCCAGTAGTGCTAGTGTTTGTTTGCAATACAGTCCAGAGACAGGTAGTGCTATTTTCATTGTTTTCTACAAGAAGTGCCTAGCAACAGTTTAGTGAATAAACAGCCGCCTTTAGTGAATTAGCAGTCTAGTTAAAGGTTGATTAACTCTCTTCAGTAAATTGATTCCTTAGGATGGATAGGATGTGTGACTGCTGTGTACGGACGCAGGAGGAGCTGGCCACTGTTCGCGAACAGCTGAGCGTGTTGATGGCCGCGGTTAGCCGTCTTCAGGCTGCTGCCTCGGAGTGTAGCGGCAGTGGGGAGTCTGGTGCGTCGCAAGGTACACCCCAGGTGTCACATGCTTCACCCACTGTCCCTGCTGTCGAGACATCTTCGCGTGTACTGGGCGCGGTTGGGCCACCCTCTCCCCAAGGGGAGTGGCGGGTTCAGCGGCGTTCGCGGCGCACGAGACGGAGGGTCAATGTGGAGGCTGGCCGTGTGGCATCGCCCGCTCTGCCTGTGAGTGGACATGTGGCTGCTCCTTCTGCAAGGTCCGAGCAGGCACACGGGGGGAGGGGTTTATTAGTTAGTGGAAGCTCCAACGTTAGGCGGGTGATGGAGCCCCTTAGGGAAATAGCGGGAAGGTCGGGGAAGAAGGCCAGTGTTCACTCTGTCTGCTTGCCAGGGGGTCTCATCCGAGATGTGGAGGAGGCCCTGCCGGCGGCGATAGAGAGCACTGGGTGCACCCGACTGCAAATTGTTGCTCATGTCGGCACCAATGACTCCTGCCATCTGGGTTCAGAGGTCATCCTCAGTTCGTACAGGCGGTTGGCGGAATTGGTGAAGGCGGAAAACCTCGCTCGCGGGGTGAAATCAGAGCTAACTATTTGTAGTATCGTTCCCAGAACCTATCACGGTCCTCTGGTTTGGAGCCGAGTGGAAGGCTTAAACCAGAGGCTCAGACGATTCTGCGGAGATCTGGGGTGCAAATTTCTCGACCTCCGCTATCGGGTGGAGAAATGTAGGGTCCCCCTGAATAGGTCAGGCGTGCACTACACGCCGGAAGCGGCTACAAGGGTAGCGGAGTACATGTGGAGTGCACATGGGGGTTTTTTAGGTTAGAGAATCCCCTCCCTAGGCCCGACAAGACGCCTCCTGAGACGCAGCAAGGTAGGAGTAGGCAAAATTCAACAGGGAATAACAATATTAATGTGCTAATAGTAAACTGCAGGAGCGTCTACAGAAAAGTCCCAGAACTGCTCTCATTAATAAACGGTCACAACGCCCATATAGTACTAGGGACAGAAAGTTGGCTGAAACCAGATGTAAATAGTAATGAAATCCTAAACTCAGATTGGAATGTATACCGCAGAGACAGGCTGGACAGTGAAGGGGGAGGCGTGTTTATAGCGATAAGAAGTGCAATAGTATCGAGGGAAATTGACGGAGATCCGAAATGTGAAATGATTTGGGTGAAGGTCACGGTTAAAGCAGGCTCAGACATGGTAATTGGATGTCTCTATAGGCCCCCTGGCTCAGCAGCTGTTGTGGCTGAGCACCTGAAGGATAATTTGGAAAATATTTCGAGTAGATTTCCCCACCATGTTATAGTTCTGGGTGGAGATTTTAATTTGCCGGATATAGACTGGGAGACTCAGACGTTCATAACGGGTGGCAGGGACAAAGAATCCAGTGAAATTTTTTTAACTGCTTTATCTGAAAACTACCTTGAGCAGTTAAACAGAGAACCGACTCGTGGCGATAACATATTAGACCTTCTGGTGACAAACAGACCCGAACTATTTGAAAATGTTAGCGCAGAACAGGGAACCAGCGATCATAAAGCGGTTACGGCATCGATGATTTCAGCCGTAAATAGGAATATTAAAAAGGGTAGGAAGATTTTTCTGTTTAGAAAAAGTGACAAAAAGCGGATTTCAGAGTACCTGTTGGCTCAACACAAAAGTTTGTTTCAAGTACAGATAGTGTTGAGGATCAGTGGACAAAGTTCAAAACCGTCGTACATAATGCGTTAGATGAGTATGTGCCAAGCAAGATCGTAAGAGATGGAAAAGAGCCACCGTGGTACAACAACCGAGTTAGAAAACTGCTGCGGAAGCAAAGGGAACTTCACGGCAAACATAAACATAGCCAAAGCCTTGCAGACAAACAAAAATTACGCGAAGCGAAATGTAGTGTGAGGAGGGCTATGCGAGAGGCGTTCAATGAATTCGAAAGTAAAGTTCTATGTACTGACTTTGCAGAAAATCCTAAGAAATTTTGGTCATATGTCAAAGCGGTAGGTGGATCAAAACAAAATGTCCAGACACTCTGTGACCAAAATGGTACTGAAACAGAGGATGACAGACTAAAGGCAGAAATACTAAATGTCTTTTTCCAAAGTTGTTTCACAGAGGAAGATTGCACTGTAGTTCCTTCTCTAGATTGTCGCACGGATGACAAAATGGTAGATATCGAAATAGACGACAGAGGGGTAGAGAAACAATTAAAATCGCTCAAAAGAGGAAAGGCCTCTGGACCTGATGGGATACCAGTTCAATTTTACACAGAGTACGTGAAGGAACTTGCCCCCCTTCTTGCAGCGGTGTACCGTAGGTCTCTAGAAGAGCGTAGCGTTCCAAAGGATTGGAAAAGGGCACAGGTCATCCCCGTTTTCAAGAAGGGACGTCGAGCAGATGTGCAGAACTATAGACCTATATCTCTAACGTCGATCAGTTGTAGAATTTTGGAACACGTATTGTGATCGAGTATAATGACTTTTCTGGAGACTAGAAATCTACTCTGTAGGAATTAGCATGGGTTTCGAAAAAGACGGTCTTGTGAAACCCAGCTCGCGCTATTCGTCCACGAGACTCAGAGGGCCATAGACACGGGTTCACAGGTAGATGCCGTGTTTCTTGACTTCCGCAAGGCGTTCGATACAGTTCGACATAGTCGTTTAATGAACAAAGTAAGAGCATATGGACTATCAGACCAATTGTGTGATTGGATTGAGGAGTTCCTAGATAACAGGACGCAGCATGTTATTCTCAATGGAGAGAAGTCTTCCGAAGTAAGAGTGATTTCAGGTGTCCCACAGGGGAGTGTCATAGGACCGTTGCTATTCACAATATACATAAATGACCTTGTGGATGACATCGGAAGTTCACTGAGGCTTTTTGCAGATGATGCTGTGGTGTATCGAGAGGTTGTAACGATGGAAAATTGTACTGAAATGCAGGAGGATCTGCAGCGAATTGACGCATGGTGCAGGGAATGGCAATTGAATCTCAATGTAGACAAGTGTAATGTGCTGCGAATACACAGAAAGATAGATCCTTTATCATTTAGCTACAAAATAGCAGGTCAGCAACTGGAAGCAGTTAATACCATAAATTATCTGGGAGTACGCATTAGGAGTGATTTAAAATGGAATGATCATATAATGTTGATCGTCGGTAAAGCAGATGCCAGACTGAGATTCATTGGAAGAATCCAAAGGAAATGCAATCCGAAAACAAAGGAAGCAGGTTACAGTACGCTTATTCGCCCACTGCTTGAATACTGCTCAGCAGTGTGGGATCCGTACCAGATAGGGTTGATAGAAGATATAGAGAAGATCCAACGGAGAGCAGCGCGCTTCGTTACAGGATCATTTAGTAATCGCGAAAGCGTTACGGAGATGATAGATAAACTCCAGTGGAAGACTCTGCAGGAGAGACGCTCAGTAGCTCGGTACGGGCTTTTGTCAAAGTTTCGAGAACATACCTTCACCGAAGAGTCAAGCAGTATATTGCTCCCTCCTACGTATATCTCGCCAAGAGACCATGAGGACAAAATCAGAGAGCCCACAGAGAAGCATACGGACAATCCTTCTTTCCACGAACAATACGAGACTGGAATAGAAGGGAGAACCGACAGAGGTACTCAGGGTACCTTCCGCCACACACCGTCAGGTGGCTTGCGGAGTATGGATGTAGATGTAGATGTAGATGAACAGCGTTCGGCAGTCTCGCACCGTGACCTATCCAAATGGTAGTCAAGCATGAGAGCGCTTAACTTCGGTGTTCGGACGGGTACCGTTGTTACCACTGCAGCAAGGCCGTTGACACTACTACTGCTACTACAACCGCGTATTACCGACATGAGTGGTTGGGTGGGCGTTGCATCTCCGACATACACTACTGGCCATTAAAATTGTGACACCAAGAAGTAATGCAGATGTTAAACGGGTATGCATTGGGCAAATATATTATAGTAGAACTGATGTGTGATTACATTTTCACGCAATTTGGGTGCATAAATCCTGAGAAATCAGTACCCACAACAATCACGTCTGGCCGTAATAACGGCCTTGATACGCCTGGGCATTGAGTCAAACAGAGCTTGGATGGCGTGTACAGGTACAGTTGTCGATGCAGTTTCAATACGATACCACAGTGACTGGTGCATTGTGACGAGCCAGTTGCTCGGCCACCATTGACCAGACGTTTTCAATTGGTGAGAGATCTGGAGAATGTGCTGGCCAAGGCAACAGTCGAACATTTTCTGTATCCAGAAATGCCCGTACAGGACCTGCAACATGCGGTCGTGCATTATCCTGCTGAAATGTAGGGTTTCGCAGGGATCGAATGAAGGGTAGAGCCACGGGTCGTAACACATCTGAAATGTAGCGTCCACTGTTCAAAGAGCCGACAATCCGAACAGGAGGTGACCGAGACGTGTAACCAATGCCACCCCATACCCTTACGCCGGGTGATCCGCCAGTACGGCGATGACGAATACACGCTTCCAATGTGCGCGCACCGCGATGTCGCCAAACACGGATGCAACCATCATGATGCTATAAACAGAACCTGGATACATCCTAAAAAACGACGATTTGCCATTCGTGCACCCAGGTTCGTCGTTGAGTACACCATCGCAGGCGCTCCTGTCTGTGATGCAGCGACAAGGGTAACCGCAACCATGGTCTCCGAGCTGATAGTCCATGCTGCTGCAAATGTCGTCGAACTCTTCGTGCAGATGGTTGTTGTCTTGCAAACGTCCCCATCTGTTTAGTCAGTGATCGAGACGTGGCTGCACGATCCGTTACAGCCATACTGATAAGATGCCTGTCATCTCGACTGCTACTGATACGAGGTTGTCGGGATCCAGCACGGCGGTTCCGTATTACCCTTCTGAACCCACCGATTCCATCTTCTGCTGACAGTCATTGGATCTCGAGCAATGCGAGCAGCAGTGTCGCGATACGATAAACCGCAATCGCAATAGGCTACAATCCGACCTTCATCAAAGTCGGAAACGTGATGGTACGTATTTCTCCTCCTTACACGAGGCATCACAGCAACGTTTCACCAGGCAACGCCGGTCAGCTGCTGTTTGTGTATGAGAAATCGGTTGGAAACTTTCCTCATGTCAGCCACCGGCGCCAACCTTATGTGAATGCTCTGAAAAGCTAATCATTTGCATATCACAGCATCTTCTTCCTGCCGTTTAAATTTCTTGTCTGTAGCACGTCATCTGCGTGGTGTAGTAATTTTAATGGCCAGTAGTGTATTTAACGATTCTAGAAACACTCCTCTCGCAGTGTAGGGATACAGCCTCAGGTAACGGTGTAGCCTCGCAGACAATTAACGTTCCTTGCACCATAGGAGCGGTAAGCGGAAGTGGCGGCCGGTAGCGCAGAGGCAGACATGCGCGGAATTTGCGTGGCCGGCGTTCCTGGAGGTGGGCGGCAGGCAGCGGCCGGCTGCTCCTCCTTTGCCACTGCCCGCTCGGCCGCGTGCCTTTAAAACCGCCGCCGGAATAATTCACATAACAGCAGCGCTGCCGCCTCCTTGTGTGCCGAAGAGTGACGTGGCTGCTGCGACACTGGCGGACCGCAGGCCGCTCCCATCCCAGGCCACGCCTCCTGCACAGTTAATGAAGTATTCGAGGAACGCGCTAGTTGGCTGCCGCGCTATCGGGACGGCATGCTAGTGGACATTCCATAATTTAAGGGCGGTCTCCCAGGACTCTTCGGAATTTTCACAAGCTTTATACGTGGCCCACAGGAGGAATGTACAATACTTCGGGACGTGGCGGTAGTGCTCGTTTGAAGGAACAAAGCAAGCTCGTAGGCCTTATAATAACTATAACATATCGTGAAAAACACCTATATGTCCTACTGAACGACACCAAACAAGTGGGAATGTATGTTATAATTTTGTAGTATACAAACGCCTATACTTACTTGACAATGGTTTATTAATAAGGGGTTGGACTCCTGTTTGGCCGTAATACAGCTCCGATTCTTCTTGAAATACTGGCATATAATGATTTATAGTCTCCAGTGGAATGTTATGCCACTCTTCGATCAGAACCTCTGCTAACTCCTGTAGTGACTACAGAGGCGGAAATCTGGTCCGGGGCCTGCACTCCAATACCGTCCACAAGGGTTCGAAAATGTGAAAGTTAACACTGTAGGGCTGTTATAAATGATCGAGAATGAAACAAAATTTACTAGAGTTCTAACAACATTTATTTTTCAAAAGAAAAAGAAACATACATAAATTATGCTAAACACGTTATTGATTGAATACCGTAAACAACAAACAGGTGGTTTAAGATCAAAATGAACAAGGATTCTGCGTGACAGAAGTGAGACAAGTACTCTGACCCTAAAAATGTGGATAACGCAAACTGAATTGATCTGACGCTGAGGAGACTTCGATTGTTCAAATCTACAGAAGTTTCTCGATACAGGTGCAGCTGCGAGCAAGTGGCCATTGAGATATGTACGCTCTGGCGGAGACGGAGTATGTTTTCCTGTTTGCTACGTGCAGCGATGTAACTTGCAGCTGGTGAGATGTGTGCGGCGGAGGCGAGACGTGAGGCAGCACCTGTGAATCGATTGCAGCAACGAAAGAAATGCAAACACATCACGGCCTAGCGATCAGCCACACAAATCGCAATTTACTCTCTACAAGAGCCCTGAAATCACGGTAGATTTCAGGGTGTGACACACCTGTTCGCTGGTATTACCAAAGGCCAATTTGGCTCATTTATACGACAGAGTGCACAAGGATACCAAACGTCAAGATAAACCAAAAACGAATTAAGTGTACCCTCGGCAAATGAGTAGTCCAAGACATCTGAAGTCACGCCGGCGGTACAGTAAGAATTTCACCATAGGCTCCGTAGTCTAAACACCTCCCAAGTGAAGTCAATCTCAGGACAGGTCCCAAGCACCAATCACATATGACAGAACGTCGATCAGAAGTCTCCTTACCAGGCCAGAGTACAGCACCCGAGTGCCTAACACCTCAACAGAAAAAAAAAAATCCGTTTTCCCCAAAAGTGCACGAACGACACCGCCTTCCCGTCGTCTTGAGCCATTAACAGGGCTCTAGAGGCTCTAAATCTCCCCTCCCACACGACAGCATGTCAAACCAGGGCAAGAGTTAAGAGAAAAGAATCCGCCAATTACTGGATTTTTTAAGTTTTAGCTGAGAGGGAAGATGATTTTCTCCAAAGTTGTGACACTTCCCACGCCAACAAGTGAACAGATACAATCTTAGTGATCTTTATCTAAATCGCCCATGCCTTGGAACTCGTTAGTCCCGACTATAAGGTGTAATAAAAATGCTACCTCCAAAGGTTTCTCAGACGCCGGAGTTTCTTATACAACCGAGGCGGCCGATGGAATTGGTTCACAGGCCTATTTGCAGTATTGGCGAACATGAAAACTTGTGAATTTTTATAATGCATGGCCTTGCACACAATGTCCAGTTTACAACTCCTCTGTGTAGACACAGTCCTTCAGTCCATCGCCCCAGCCCAGGTTTCGGCTGGTGCCAAAACAGGTATTGCAGCATTGTTCTGCTGGAGACCTGTCTCGACGAGGGGTTTCTCTGTCTGCCCTGTGCAGCTGTGGGCCTGTCCGGCAAGATTTACTGAGGGATGGATTCACCGCCACATGCTTCCAACTCTAAACATGCCATTTCTACGAGCTAAGAACCATAAAAATACCTCATGCTCTTAGCTCCCTCCCAGGCTCCTTCAACTTCTGCTGAGGCTGTTAATTTTCTAGAGTCTCGCTCAAGGTTAACCAGGTTGTAACAAAATGTTTAATAATTTTCCGTAAACGAAAATTAGGTGAGAGAGTAACTTTTCATCTCTCAAATGTTCAAGCCTGGGGCAAGGGAAGACGCTGCAGTTCAGATGCTTGCTCCACATACCACGATTGTACTGTCCTGACTGTGTGAATGGGTGCATTATGAGCTGGCCAGGGTGGCCGAGCGGTTCTGGGCGCTATAGTCTCGAACCGCACGACCGCTACGGTCGCAGGTTCGAATCCTGCCTTGGGCATGGATGTGTGTGATGTCCTTAGGTTAGTTGGGTTTTAGTAGTTCTAGGATCTAGGGGACTGATGACCTCAGATGTTAAGTCCAATAGTACTCAGAGCCATTTGAACCATTTTTTTTTGGGGGTGCATTATCGTCCTGAAATATGTCTTCATTGTTGGGGAACAACATTTGAATCATGGGTTGCACCTGATCGCCTAAAATGTTCACATAATCGTTGGCTGCAACACGGCGTTTGAGAGTAATGATGGGACCAGCCGAATACCACGATATGGCTGCCAACAGCATCACACTTCTACCTCCATGCTTAACCAGTGGAGTCAAGCAATCTGAAATGTAGGCTTCTTTCGGCGTTCTCGAGACGTAAACCCGGCCCGATATTGGAAATATCGAAAACGTTGACTCATCGGGCCATATCATGTGCTTCCACTGATCAGCTGTCCAAGATTGATGCTTCTGACATGATATTTCACTCTTGTTTGCGTTGGTTGTCGTCACTAATGGTTTTGGTGTAACAGCTCGTCCAGAATATCCGTTTTATGCCAATAGATACGAGGTCTCGAGGATGGCTATTGAGCTCTGTAGCTACTTTCGCCGCCGTAGTTTTCACATAATTCGTTATTTAGTTTTGATTTGCGCTCACTATTACGTTTACACGATGATGTCTTTCCATGTTTTGTGCAGGCTGTCATGACTGTTGAAACACAGAATCTTGATTTCTGACGCTCCAGCTTGTCGGGCCTCCGCAATCTGCCTTCTTTGGAACTCTGTTAGGTTTTTCATAGCACATCGACCTCGGTCTCTGAATGCAAATACGAAATGAGCACTACTCGTAAACAACCTGCTCTGATGCCTAGTCCGTACTCAACACGCACAATCCAGCGCGACACTTGCCTTACCTGCGCTGTTGACCGTCAAACACAACCATCCCATTACTACCACTGTTCACATTATTTTGCCTATCCACTGTAGATTTTACACTAGTTAATCTGCTGAAGATGCTTGTTTTATATTTGTTTCATGACCCACGATCGAATTCGGCAATATTTCCGATGCTGTTCTGACGTCGCGGCAGAGGGTGTACCGTGCGCTTTTGGGTCCTGCCGACGGCCAGCGGTCGGCAGAAGATGTAGAAGACATTGTCGAGACTGAATTTAATTATTACTAATTAATGTACATAAAATTGTTTTTAATTCTGTATTTGATGTCCGACTGTCAACATTAAATATTTGTGCTTTATGAGATCTGTACGTGTTGGTGTTTGGCTGTACATAATAAGTTCTGAAAAAATGGTTCAAATGGCTCTGAGCACTATGGGACTTAACTTCGGAGGTCATCAGTCCCCTAGAACTTAGAACTACTTAAACCTAACTAACCTAAGGACATCACACACATCCATGCCCGAGGCAGGATTCGAACCTGCGACCGTAGCGGTCGCGCTGGTTCCAGACTGTAGCGCCTAGAACCACTCGGCCACCCCGGCCGGCAATAAGTTCTGCGAAGACATATTAAGATAGTTCAGGTGCTAGGATTGGATGATACAGTAATCTTTCATTTGGAAACTTTTAACGACTACACTTATACCTCAGTGGAAGTTATTTAGAAGCTTAAATTCACAGTTAACTGACAAGAAGTGTTCTTACACACAGAATAGGAACGGTAGCAACATTTCTATTAGTTAATAGTGCTACGACAGAGACTGATTATTTTGTGCTTCAGTATTCAATGCCTACTGCACTGCAATGACGTTTTGCAATCCGTTAATGCTTACTGAACTAGTTTAATAGTGATCTGACGGTTAGAGGAAAATTAGTGAACAATATTATTAAGATTGTGAATTCAGTACATGTGAGTTAAGCCGAGTGAAAAGAACAGAATTATAAATGTCAACCGAGTTACACCGAGTGAACATAATAGAATTATTAATGGAACTTAGGCTATGTTTTAGAATTTATACGATCTAATTATGACTTTTGGTAGATTTCTGGCGCCTTGAAAGCCAGTTAGAATTAATATCAGATTGATATTTGAACACGCATTATTTCGATTATCAACAAATCTCTGACTGCGATTCATAGCTGGCGTGAACACTGATATTTAAACTGTACTGAAGGGTGTAGTTAATGGAATCATATGAAATGAGTTATTTAAGTACGTGGGTTCATCCGTGTATCGACTCATGCTACACCTTGTGTTTAGATTGCATTCGTTTTCCTTTTCTTCCCATGACATGTTTGTTTGATATGTTTTCTGTCATTAAGTGGCTGCTTGGTTGTCTTTTCCCTCTGCTATCGATATCTGCGTTTTTGCTTCCGGGAAACTGCTGTGGAGGAAGTGAGATCTTTGACCAGTTGTAACCTCGTGTGGTGGCGCGGAAGTAGGGCGTTGCGCGCAGAGAGTGTGGCTCTCCAGCGCAAAGGAGGCGTGGTCGGTTGTACCGAGTCGCCACGTGATGTATGTCGGTTGTGTGTAACGAGCGGGTCGAGTTGACGGAAGAGCTCCCTGCGTGTTGGTTGTATACCGAATCGCCCCACGAGTAGTTGCTGTTCATTTCGCCTTGGTGGGAAGTTAAAAAGCTTCTTTAAATCCTCCGTTTCAACACTGGAGTTTAAAAGGAGACACCTAACATGAAGGAGCGGTCACTACCCGTCAACGTTGCAGAAGACGTGAACTCCGGTGACAGAGCGTGTTGTCGCGTGACCGTGGAGTGTTGGGTACGCTGACGACGCCTGCGAGGTTGCATGTGTGGATCCTTGCCATCGGAGGTCGTGTACTGGCTGTTCGAGTATAATTGCAAGTTAAGTTCGTGGAAGGTTTAATCATTAACTAATAATTTTGTGTAACCAGCGTCTCTTCTGCCTTGTGGCCTCCGGCGAGCGGGTTTCCTGTCCCTGGCACTGGTGTAATTGAAGACAGTGATCTTTCCTCCTACTCTCGTTACTGGCCGATGGGATGTTTAGTTTTGGCAGTTTAATTGTTTCGCTATTCTATCGTGGGTTATGAGTAAATTCATTCTTCTTGTTGGTTGATCATGTGGTCGCTCATTCAGGACTGTGTGGTGTAATGTTTCCTTGGTTAGCTCTAATTGTCAGCAAGTTAAGCCATATTATAACAAGTTTTCGCTGGCGAACAGTCGGTGCAGTGACCAGCCTGAGAGTGGCAATTGTGTTTACGGGCGTATTTAAATTTGTCAGTATTCTGTCTAGCCTGAGCATCCCTGAGTGGGTGATTTGTGGCCGCCTTACACGGGCCCGTCATACCTGTTACGTTCTATTGGTATTCCAGGACACTTTTGTTTAAAAAATTTTTAAATTCCTCCAAGTTTGTAAATTCCTTTTATTGCCATTAATCATGTTTGCTGAGACCTGTTTAATTTTTTTAATGGCGGTGTTGGTAGCTTCACTACCTCACCGTACTTTATTTGCAGAGTTCTGTATTTACTTTAGTAGCCTGTTTACTAATGTTCTTTAAATTTTTTTAAATTGTTGTATTGCTATAAATTACTTTGATTGGCATTAGCGGCGTGTTTTAAAAGGTAGTTTATTGCCGTACTGCTAGCTTCTGTGTTTTTTTTATTTTTTAAATTTAAACTGTTGTATTGCTATAAATTACTTGATTGCCGTTAGCGGCGTGTTTAAAAGGCTTTTTATTGCCGTACTGCTAGTTTCTGTAAGATAGGAATAAAACATTTGTGAAAATCTCAACTCAACAGTAAACTACTAGAAATTTGGCCCCGTTTCCCAACTTGTGGTGTGGCTTGTAATAACCGTAACCACTGTGTGTGTGTTATGGGTACTCAAGAAAAGGCTTATCGTTAAATACTTTCATTACGAATGTGCATGAAAGAGGACACCGACGCCAGAGATGACCTAGTTGCTGAAACGTCGATGTATGCAGCCTTCCTTTGTTTCACAATATCCCACACGTTTTCTCAAGAACGTAATTCAATACTATATGTCCAAATTTTCCATTAGTCTTCTCCTCGTTAATGAAAAGGGTCTTCTACAGAAAAAGCTTACTTAAATGGCAGAAGATTTGACTTTTATGAATATTATTTCGGTTTCGACTGTTCCTGGTTATACTAAGACTCGCCCATGTTACGTGTCGACACACGGTCACGCCAGTAACTATAGGAGAAATAAAAGTCCTTATTCGGTATTTAATTCGACGCAGACAGCCTGTAGTCGACATCAGGAGAAGAGAGACAGCGCGGTCTCCGTAACCAGAGTTGTTTAATGTGAACATTACCTGTCTGTAGAGCTGCGTCACGTTGTAAAATAACTACCACAAAATAGGTACATCGGTGCTCTTGTTCACATGACATCCTGAAAGCCATGGATCAAGACAGTCAGGTAGATGCAGAACTTCTTGACTTCCGAAAAATATTTAGTATCATACGTATGTTTGTCTTGTAAAGTACGATTTTACGGGTTATCAAGCGAAATTTGCGTCTGGATTGAGGATTTCTCGATGATGGGAACGTAGCATGTTGTCTTGAATGGAGGGTCGTCTCCAGAAGTAGAAGTAACTTGAGCTGTGCTCCAAGGAAGAATGCTGGAGAACTAGCTTTTCGTATAGTAGACGAAAGACCTATCAGACAGCACTAATAGTAAACTCAGACTTTTCGCAGATGATGCTGTTACCTATAATGAAGTACTGCCTTTATAAAGCCTAACAAATATTCGGCTAGATCTTGCTAATGGTTCATAGTATGAAATTCATATTTTTTAATGTTCTCATCGATCTGTAATTACAACACTCACTTCTTTATTTTCCAGTTCTACTGTCTAATGACGAACTGCGGAATTACACTGTGTTTTCCGCACATGTAAAAACTATCTAGGTTATAATTAGAATATGATATGAAAATATTACTCTGTATGTAAGGTAATGCGATGAGCTAGTTATATATATAGATGTATATCTCTGAAATGTTGTCAAGATAGAAGAGATTTTGTCGTTGAAATTAGAGCATGCGAGAGGCCGAGTCGACAGGATGTAGGGCACGAGTGCTGCAGATGCGTTACGTGGTGATTTTTACGTGAATGTGAGACTTGTTGGTATTTGGTTTGAGATTGGATTGTGAGTAGTTCCGGTTTTGACTAAGTGAAGACGACTAGGCGGGTGTGAAATGTAATGCCATTGGAGGTTACTACTGTGGTAAACACGAATACTATGAAAAGATTACGCTCTCGAATTTGAACGATGTAGGAGGTAGAAGTTAAATAAGTGAGAATTTCTGATGAGAACTGTCAGTTGTGTTAATTGGGTGGCAAACCTTTCGAACTGTAAATTTTTACGTATTTTACGTGCGGAATAAAATAAATAGTTGCACTGCGATGAAGTTGTTGTATTTGCCAATAACATAACGGAATTAGGAAGTGAATTTCCAGCAGCAGAATTCCTTGTCTATAGGTAAGTACCCGACTAGTGCGCTTGACAATGTCGTGTCACAGAGCGACATACATAGAACATTAACTACAGCATAATATGAGAAACAAGAACAATTATTTACTACATATATGTAAATTTAACTGTTCTCAGCTTTTACTTTACGACACTGATGTAAATGTAATTAACGCAACTTGACATAAAGCAGTCAATGATTACTGACTAATGTAACTAAAGTTTAGTTTGTACTACAGTTATAGATGCTGATCTGTCTTTCACTAGATAAACACTTTGACTGACGCTTGAACTAAGACTGGACACAAGACGTTAACTGTCGGACGACCGGAAATGGCCGACAGCTGTTGACTGCAGCTGAAAAGTATCCGATTACTGTAGGCAGCTGGAAGCAAATAGAACTGGCCGATTGTCGACGTGCGGCCGAATAAATCCATTGCTCGGCATATTAATCTGCAACCCGGACTATTTTTTGGATGCTGAAAACCCGTTCCGGGTTTCAGATCTCTCTGTAGTGGCAGACGTAACTAAAGGGTATATGGACTAGTTGAATGTCTTGTACAGAATACATAAGGTATTCTCTGGTACGTGCACCATCTAGGAGGCTACTGACCGTACATTGTGTGGGCCACGCTGAGACTGCACGTCGTGTGGCGATCTCTGAACTCCGTGTACTGCGTCTGGCGGAGGCAAGCCACAAGCAGATTTTGAACGGGCGTGTACTGTTTAATGTATTATTCGTGTTGTGCCCCAACAAAAATTCGAATGGTGGACTCCCAGTCCAGAAATCTTGAACGCTCTATATTAAATGTTACAACAACGTCTGCAATTATATGTTCTTTGACATCTCTCTCGATTTTTACTCTGTGGTGACAAGAAAAGGCACAGCAGCTATTGGGAACTTTAAGTTCAAAATGGTTCAAATGGCTCTGAGCACTATGGGACTTAACATCTACGGTCATCAGTCCCCTAGAACTTAGAACTACTTAAACCTAACTAACCTAAGGGCATCACACAACACCCAGCCATCACGAGGGAGAGAAAATCCCTGACCCCGCCGGGAATCGAACCCGGGAACCCGGGCGCGGGAACTTCAAGTGTCTCGTAATCTATCAAGATCTGTGGGGCAGCAGCCGGAGGTGGAGTACTTGAATAATGAAAATTAAAACCAAAAACTATATTGTAATCCAAAGTCGGTTATTAAAAACATGCTACTGGTTTCGAAGCCAGAAAGTGTCATCTGCAGGCTCCTTTGCATGGAAACAAACACAGCATGATAGAAAAGTATGAAAGTAGAGATTATGTAGTCGTAGTTTGTAACTAAATAGGGAACAAATTACATCATAAAATTACGTAATAAAAATTCACTGTTGTTGTCCATACAAAATAAAATTAGGTGTCTAAATTACGGGGCATTTTTTTTTTACTTTAATCCAATAACATGCTCCAATGATGTACTGAATTCGAGGAGAACCCACACACACTACGAATTACACCGACAAAGCAATCCAAGTCCCATACATCCGTAAGAGGGACAGGTACAAATATGGAATTTATAAAGTAATAACATAATAGCAAACGCCTGGAATGAAAAAATGTAACAAAAACCTAACGAATTAACGTTCATTGGATAACTAGTGATTGGTGACTGGGCAACATCTCATGGTCTGGGGAGGAGAGGCTCTTTGACTGGGCGACCCCTGGGGCAAGTCGCTGTTTTTGGGGTGTGGTGTTCGTCAGCTGGATGTGGCTAAAAGGCACGTATAAGTCTGGTGTTACACTAGCTGGCTTGTGGTAGGATTGGAACTAGGTGACTGCTAATGTTGATGCAGAAATGTAGGAGGAAAATACCGTTGGGAAACCAGTCAGGGACGAAGTCGATTGGCATGTTGCGGATCCTCCCCGTCCAGAAGCCGCACACTGAAGACTCCAGTCCCAGTGTTGCACGATGGTTCCTGCAATCCAGGCTGATTCACGGCCAAAACCTTCCGTCCACGCCAGGGTGTCTGGGCGGAGCTTGGAAGCGGGCAGTGGTGCACCTGGCCACGACGGCATGAGCAGCTTAAAAGGGTCCTCAGCTGCCATCTGTGGAGAAGTTCTGGTGTACTTTAGTCTCCGAAGGGCTTGGACTTGTAACCGCTCAAAAACAGTGAGAGATTCTGGAAGTATTTTTTCATCTGAGTCTTGAAAGTGCGGACCATCCTCTCGTCTTCTCCGTCGGATGGAAGGAGGGCACTGAAACGTGTCGAATGCCTTGCTGGGCGCACAGCAAGCACGAAATTCTTCGCTACAGAATTGTGGACCTTTGTCAGTTACGGGCACTTGCGGCAGATCTTCAATTGCAAAAATGGTGTTGGTGGTGACGTGGCGTTGTCTCCGACAGTGTAAAGAAATCCGGAGTAAGCATCAACCAATACCAAGAACATGGCGTTAAATACTGGCCCACCAAAGTCAGTGTGTACCCTATTCCAAGGGCGAGCACGTTTTCGTCAAAAAGCAGATGGATGTAGTGCGTCTGCCTGCTGACTTTGGTCAGAATGGACATGGCCAAGTAAGTCATTCAAACTCCTGCTTGATTCCCAGCCATTCGGTGAACCTGTGAGCCTGGAGATACCCTGTAGTGTTCTTTGTGCAATAGGTGGAGGACATGCTGGCGTAAAGAATGTGGATTGACTGCTCGTAGGTGTCCCTCGTCGGAAACGACTAGAATTATTCCGTCGATCAACATGAGCTGATGTCTGGCGTTAAAGAACTGATGGAATGCTGCAGAAGCCCTGAGAGGTTGTCGTTCGGGCCATCCATGAAGTATATGATTGTGTACTTGCTGGAATACCGGCTGCACCTGCTACCTGGAAGATGGTAATGGGAAAAGAATCTACGGTGGCTTGTGCTTCTTCGTCGATATAAAAAGAAAGAATTTCTACTTTTTCGAACTCCAGATAGGGTCCCCACGAAAGGCAGGAGAGGGCATCAACCTTGGAATGCTCAATCGTGCTGTGCAAGTGAATCTCGTGCTGGTAGCACGTCAGAAAGAAAGCCCAGCGCTGGAGGCGGTGAGCAGTCGAATCTGTGCCACTGGACTGAATAAGAGGATCAGCGGGTCATGATCTGTGACGAGCTGAAAAGTGGAATTTCGTTAATGCGAAGATGACGGCCAGCGCTTCTTTTTCTGTTTGCGAGCATCTGCGTTGGGTGTCAGTCTATGTTCGTGATGCATAGCCCACAGGGTGGACAGAGCTATCCGCCTCCCTGTGTGCTGGGACGGCTCCGACTCCTCTGTCAGAAGCGTCTGCTGCAAAAAAAGTCTGCTTTGTAGGATGAAAATGTGCAAGGCACGGGACTTTCAACAACGGCGATTTCAATTTATTTATTTGCACGTCAAGTTCCGTAGAACAAAATTGAGGAGCAAATCTCGAAGGTCATGGAACGTGTCACTACATGAAATTAGTACACAAAATTAATAACAGATAAAAAGAAATGTTTATGAATCCGAGAAAAGTCAGTCCATAAGTTTAAGTAAACACAATCAACAATACAAAAAGAATCAGCTTAGTTTTTCAAGGAACTCCTCAACAGAATAGGAGGAGTGACCCATGAGGAAACTCTTCAGATTCGATTTGAAAGCGCGTGGATTACTGCTAGGATTTTTGAATTCGAGTGGTAGCTTATTTAAAAAGGATGTTGATGGTGCGGATCGAGCGGTCTACTGCCTGTCGAGTCTCTGGAACACTTCTGAAGCGAAAGCCACGTCATCTTCGGAATCAAATCAAAGTCACAATCACTTAAGTCCGGGGAGTACGGTGGATGGTACAGTACTTCCCAGTCCCATCGACCGAACAGAGCAACCACAGCTTTCGCTGTATCCTCCCGCGCATTGTCGTGCACAATGATGGGTGGGCTGCGCAGAAAGTGTCGCCTCTTCTTTTGCAAAGCTGGTCGCAGGTGATGCTCCAAAAACGAACAGTAATACTGTGCATTTGATTCCGAAGATGAAGGAACCACTTCGTGGCATTCGCTTCAGAACTGTTCCAGAGATTCGACAGCTGTATACCGCTCCATTCGCACCATCAACAGAACAGGCTCAGCTAGGGGTATACTACGCCTTCTACATCGCTGGCAATGGGTTCTACATAACGCTGGTGACTATTTTGAAGGACAGTAACAGTTGCAAACTTGTAACTCTTTTGTACAGGTTGTGAATAAATAGTTGCCACTATTTAAGTTCCAACCCTTGTATTTTGATGAAATATGCTAATTCCTTCCCTACTTGGAAACATTATATGCTCCTTAGTTAGAGGAACTTCCTTTAAGCAGTATACCTAACAGACGACTTCAATCTAAAAAAGGTGCAGCTATAACACCTACTACCACAGGAATTTTTCCATGAGTGGAAGGCGCGCTCACAAGCTGGTCTCCACTGGAAAGGCACCCATTTCTTGCATAGCTTGGACAAGGGGTCGGTTTCTGTTGCTGCTGCGAGTAAGAACTTTCGGTAATAGGATATATTCCACAGAAAGGAACGAAGCTGCTCAAGCGTGTTGGTCTGTGGAGTCTGATTATGACTTCGACATGTTTATCCAGTGAAAGAATGCCAGAGATGCAAATGATGTGGCCGAGGTACTCAATCTCAGGTTGAGAAAAGCAATATTTTTCTTTTTTGTATTGTACGCCAGCCTTCCTTAAAACGCTGAATAAATATTTCAGATTGCGAAAGTGCTCCTCTGCGGTCCTGATCATGTCGTCTAAAGAGTTAATCCGTCCATATATTGTTCCAGAAACCGTTGAAAAATGGTGGGAGCATGCGATGTACCAAACGTTAGGCGTTTCAAATGAATTAACACATGCGGTGTATTAATTGTGAGAACTGTTGAGATTCTGCATCAAGGAGAAGTTGGAGGTAAGTAGCCGCTGGGTCTATTTTAGTGAATTATTTTCCAACTTTTAATTTGGACTGTAATTCTTCTAGCTTCAGAATAGGGTATGTCTCAGTTTCTTATTGGGCGTTGACGGTTACCTTAAAATCGCCCCACAGGCGCATCTTCCCCGATGGCTTCCGCACTATGACTAATGGGGTAGCCATTGATTAGAAGGAATAGGTTCTAGAAGTCCAATTGCAATTACAGGATCCAACTGTTCTTTGCTTGACTTCTGAGACCGGCATGGGCTCGAAAGTACCGAGGCTGGGCATTTTGATTCAGTGTCGGGTCCTCATAATCTTGGCAAAGTGTCTCTAGTCCCGAGTGCGGAACGTCTTCAGATACCAAATTCATAGAATCGTCAACAGAAAATCCAAATTTCTGGAAAGAGTCAGGTCCAAACAAGTTCTCAGTGGAATCACTGTTAACGACAAAGAAGGTATTGTAACACCATAATGTCGTTGTCAGTTCGACTTGACCACAGGTACGTTTATTACACCACAGGTATGTTTATAATACGCCTTGCGACGTCTCTTTGTTTCTTGCAAGAGAGAGACTCCAAGTTTCAAATAGGTAGCGTAATTCAGAATGCGCGCCGGTGTCTGGTTCTAGTTGAACTGGTTTCTCTGCAGTTTGCACTTCCATGACAAGAATATTGGAGGTTTCTTGGTATCTATAGCGGATCTAGATCAACCATCCGCGGGGCTGGAGACTGTCTTGCCTGATGGGACTTGTGACACACACCAATGAAATGGCCTTCGGAAGGACATTTTTGGCCATAGGTCCGTCTGTTAGAACAGTCTTCGCGATGATATTTCTTTAAACATTCCGGCCATGACGGCAATCTTTTCGCTGCCCAAGACCGATTTGATCGTCTCGAGCGGAGTGGAGGACGCTGTTGTTTGGTGGCACTGTATTCAGCCTTTACTGTTGCTGTGTCCCAATCGTCACTGATGTGGTCACTGGATGTCGGATTGGTTGGGTTTACATTAACGGCTGCCACGTCGACCCACTGCTCTGCTGCTCAGGTCACTTCGAAGCTTTGTGCTAGCTCCAAAACTTTGTCTAATGATGGGTCCTCGAGTTTAAGTGACTGGAGCTGGAAATCTCTGGAGCACCCAAGATGATCATGTCCCTGATCTTCCTTCTGCATAGGACTTCTTACTTTTAGGGGGTAACAAAAGGACATTTTCACCCTAAGCCTTGCAACTCCACGGTCTATGAGTCACTGTTTGGTAAATGGCTACCTGGGATGAAATAACATGGGTATGCCATTTGTAATAGATAGCAACATGCGAATATTTGAAAAGGTGAGTTCCGAAGAGTTAGGTAAGGGGACCAGTTTGCACAGCAGCTGGTAAACCTAAGGTTTTGAACAAGACTAAAAGATTTCATGAGGTTGGCGTCAGTTACCTAGAATGTTGGAAAATTCTCCATTGATCTTGATTCTTAGGCTTTTAAATCTTAGAAAAGCCTCATGTTACGTCTGCAGTGAGCCTTGAAGAAGTGTTTGGAGGGTGCTAAGTAGCAGCGGTTGGTTCTCCTCCTGCTGATGAGCTGATGAATAAGTTGTGTGAGTAGACCTCCCAATGCTGATGGTAGATAGCTCTTCGCCATTTTTATTGTGTTATATCTAGGAATGACGTTATAAATCCACACATGAAAGAAGGTTTTGCGTCATCTCGGTTCCGATAATTCCGGAACCTCTATAGAAAATTGGAATAGAGATCAACACAAATATCATTTCCGCCCTTATTATTGCTCATGAAAATCAAACATTGCATGTTGTATCACCATACTGCGAGATCTTCAGAGATGGTGGTCCAGACTTCTGTACAAACAGGTACTTCTTATACCTAGTAGCACGTCCTCTTGCATTGATGGATGCCTGTATTCGTCGTGGCATACTACCCCCTAGTTCATCAAGGCACTGTTGATCCAGATTGTCCCACTCCTCAACGACGATTCGACGTAGATCCCTCAGAGTGGTTGTGGGTCACGTCGTCCATTAACAGCCTTTTTCATTCTATACCAGGCATGTCCGATAGCGTTCATGTCTGGAGAACATGCTGGCCACTCTAGTCGAGCGATGTCGCTATCCTGAAGGAAGCCATTCACAAGATGTGCATGACAGGAGCTATAATTGTCGTCCATGAAGATGAATTACTCTCGAAAATGTTGCCAATATGGTTGCACTAAAAGTCGAAGGATGGCATTCACGTATCGTATAGCCGTTACGGCGCCTCCCATGACCACCAGCGGCGTACGTCGGCCCACATAATGCTACCCCAAAACAGCAGGGAAACTCCACTTTGCTGCACTCGCTGGATAGTGTGTCTAAGGCGTTGAGACTGACCGTGTTGAATCCAAACACGTCTCCGACTATTGTCTGGTTGAAGGCATATGCGACACTCATCGGTGAAGAGAACGTGATTCCAATCCTGAGCGGTCCATCCGGCATGTTATTGGGTCCATCTGTACGGTGCTGCATGGTGTGGTTGCAAAGATGGACCTCGCCATGGACGTCGGGGTGAAGTTGTGCTCTTGCAGCCTATTGCGCAGAGTTTAAAACCACGTCCTGTGGCTGTACGAAAATCCTTATTCAAGAGGCATGTCATCGACAGTTCCTGTCTCTCTGTATTTCCTCCATGTCAGAACAACATCGCTTTGGTTCACTCCGAGACGCCTGGATAGTTCCCCTGTCGAGAGCCCTTCCTGGCACAAACAATATAATGACGCGATCGAACCGCGATATTGATCATCTACGCATGGTTGAACTACAGACAAGGCGAGCCGTGTACCTGCTTCCTGGTGGAATGACTGGAACTGATCAGCTGTCGGACCCCCTCCGTCACCATACATGGGCGGGTTTAGTGACATCTCTGAACAGTCAGTGGGACTGTGACTGTGATACAATACAAACAATAAACATCTTCAGGAGTTCTGGGAACTGGGTTGATGCAAAACCTTTTTTGATGTGTGTATATCACAGTTTTACAATTTATTAATACCACACTGCTACAAATAATTCTGTCACCAAGCGGCAAGTAGTAGGTGACCACTTTATGAAAATAATATAAACTGGTGCTGGTTGTACCAGTATGCAGGAAGAGCAAGTGGAATGTGGAATTCCGGCGAAAATCACAAGTCTGTAAGCCTAGTGAACGATGAAATCCAAGTTCCAATGTAGCTTCTAAGCCGAGAGCGCAGCCAGTTCAACATTCCAGCAGGAGGTACACCAGTTCAAGAGACGAAACAGCCCATCGCAGCGGACTGTTTCCGAGTTATGGAGTAGACAGAGCACGAAGAAAACTGGCTTGTACACGTCGGTGGCGGAAGTAATGGAGCAGGCGACTGGGGTCGCTGTATATTCTGTGTGACCAATCGCTGTGTGTTCTGGGTGGTCAATCGCTATGATCTGAAGCGCATGCGCGTGCGAAGGCAGATTGCGATGCTAGCAGCGGGTCGTGCATGCAGAAGTGCAGCCAACGACGAGTTTCTCGGTAGCGCGTAATGGAGCGCGGAGATTTAATAGTGGTGGATATCACATGCGAGCATTTCTGTGAGCGTAGAATGCATGAAGTGCACGAGACTGGTAATAGCTAGATCGACTCTCTTTTCAGTCGCTATTTTTTTCGTTTTTTCCGCGCATATCGAATACAGTATCACTTAAATTTAAATTTAACAAATATGTTCTATTTAACACGTCTAATTGTTATTTTAGGAAAAATTCACATCTGCTTATTCTGCACCAAAAATCTAGTTTTCATGGGTTGGTGTGCGTACTGTAAGACCTTCGGTACACACACCATCAGATTATTTTACTTGTCGCTCTAACGAAGTAGGCAAGTGTCAGCAATATGTCTCATGGTCTTATTGTGGCGTGTTTATCTTCTGCCGTTAGGTCAGACGATAGAAATGCCACTTGCACGCTTAGAGTAGCAGATTGACGGTGACCAACTTTAAACAGAACTTGATTAATTTTCAGACACATTTATTAAAATAATAACAAGCATAAAAATAACTTAACTTGGTTCTGGATGCTATTTACAATTGACAATCTGAAGTTCCTTTGGTCTTGGTACGTTAATCTATTTCTCACATATCTCTGATACTTGACAAAGTGTCTATACATTTCTCTTCATGGCTATGTACAGGAATATGATAATCTTATTAGGCGCAGACTGAAACTTGACTATAGACTAATGCGGACTGGTGCAGACTAATGCAGACTAAGGCAGCCTAAGGCAGACCAAGGCAGACTAACTAATCGGTGGTCTGTACACTCGTTATAATACCTCGCGCATTCAGGTATCACTACGCGAGTGTGACCCGTAAGAGGAAAAGGTTCTACGTTACCAGCAATCTCATTGGCTGCATTACATATTAATACGCGGATCGGCGGAAGCAGAATTTGGTCCGTCTCTAAGACAGCGCCATCTCGTAGTGCAGAGACGGACGAGCGCTGCGCCTGCGCCGTTGTGCTTAGCGGGGTGCGCTCTATTGGGAAAGTTGTGTACGCGCTGACTACGCGGAACTATGTACACAACACATGGCCCAGATACCAACCTTTGCAAAACATTGTTAATCAAGATTGACTGTTAAAAAATTAAAAATTAAATTTTTGCCATCTTTTTGTATTTTAAGATTCGCGTAAATGAGCACAGAGCAAGCCTCTTTCTTTAAAAATTGACGTCAACTGGATTCGAACTCAGCATCCTCACACTCCCAGCGCCTTCTTGTCACCCATTCCCAATTCAGTCGAGGACTCTACGATGTAACCAAGCTGTCTGATGAGGAATCCGACTTTCGCTTAGCATATTAAAATGGTGGGAAAATTTCAAAGTTGATTTTCTCGACTATTTTTGAGAGGTGCTTTAGGAGGGTATATTTGAGTTCTGAACATCATATACTATAAACAGAAAAAATTTACAATAGTTCGATTGCCATGTCGTCCATTTGTAAGAATTGCTTTTCAGAATCCACCAGCCTGAAGTCAAGCAAGCCACCTTCGGTGGACGTTCGGGTCTCATATGTTCTCAATGTCACATTGAAATAGGATGAATGCCCGAATGAAATTCCGCACCAGAACGTCCAACTAACTCAAAAGGCAACGTTAAAGATTGCTACAGGGTTTGATTTTACCTGTAGCAAATGGTAAAACCTAAAACGCAGCCGGCCGAAGTGGCCGTGCGGTTAAAGGCGCTGCAGTCCGGAACCGCAAGACCGCTACGGTCGCAGGTTCGAATCCTGCCTCGGGCATGGATGTTTGTGATGTCCTTAGGTTAGTTAGGTTTAACTAGTTCTAAGTTCTAGGGGACTAATGACCTCAGCAGTTGAGTCCCATAGTGCTCAGAGCCATTTGAACCGTTTGAACCTAAAACACACGCAAACGGCACGAGGGAGATGTGGTCACGTCTTGAAGAAGTGGGGCTGTTAAGGACGTGCCGTGTGTGACTGTGCTGGGGAGTAACAGTAATGGGAATTGCTCATTTCATCACTTGAAAGGAGGTCCGAAGTGACACCAAGCTGTGCGATATGGTTATCCATTTTTTTTTTTACATTAATCTGATGACACAGTGTGTAATTCCATAGCATAATACTGATAATACGTTTCCTAATTTGTATCATTTGAAATCCTTAAGTGCAGTACTTTGGTGCTAAGAAGTCGAAGGAATTTGTCGTTACGTTTTGTATGAATAAAACTGACTTTGAGCAGTGTTGATACCCATACACAACAGTATCTTGTCAACGGCTGTTCATTGTAGGAAATTTGTATCTAGTGAGCAAAAGTAACCTCGGCCATTGCGATTTGAGTTAAGTGGGAGTTCTGTTGTGGAATTTCATTCACGCATTCCTTTTTTTCATTTTCATCAAACGCCGTTGTTACTCCTTGTATTTTACATCACAATACCATTCTCCATGTTATTGAAAGAAGAATTTGTGGAGAAGGAGCGGTAACGAAAATACAGATCCATTTATCACAAATACTATGAAAATGGAGCACAGTACGTACGATATGGGTTTAGATTTCCATCGGTGTAAGCAATTTAGAAACGTTTAGTGGTGTTTCTATTTCCTTTTGTTGTTTAATCTGCGTAGTAAATAAGTGGCACGTTTCTGGCGAAAATGCTGTACCTGCTGTGGAAAGAAACAGCGTGCCTGTGAAGACGGAATTGAATTTCGCCGCTCAATTATCGGAAGGCGCTACCTCGCCTTCAGTGGCGAGATTATGGAAGCCATTAGGCAGCTCCATTAGAGTATCGTGTACCACGATGAATAATGAAACTGTTCCTGACAAAGAGCCAGATTATTCTTGGACTGTGAAAGTCTTCTAAATACTACTACTCATTACTACTACTGCTCGAAGGAGAATTTGTTTCGTATTTCCTCTCACATCATTTTACTACAATTATTTTTTGATTTGACAATACTTTAGTTTGCTAATACCTTTTCCGAGAGTGTGCGAAGCTATTTCGCCATTTTCAGCCTTCGCTCTTCTGTGAGCTGCCTTGTGCGTAAGAGGAATTTCGGGCTAATTTTTTGAGGATTTACATGCTGTATCACACACAGTGCCACCAGATGTGGTCGTGGTTAGTGTTTAACGTCTCGTCAACAACGAGGTCATTAGAGACGGAGCGCAAGCTCGGGTTAGGGAAGGAGTGGGAAGGAAATCGGCCGTCCCCTGTCAAAGGAACCATCCCGGCATTTGCCTGAAACGATTTAGGCAAATCACAGAAAACCTAAATCAGGATGGTTGGAGACGGGATTGAACCATCGTCCTCCCGAATGCGAGTCCAGTGTGCTAACCACTGCGCCACCTCGCTCGCCACCAGCTGTGAGTGGTCCTTTTAAATGAAAAGTTAGAGCTGCCGAGCTTCATAAATTATACTTCAGTTTTGACTACAACTTTCATCCGCTAATAAAATAATTCTTAGTTACGAGAAACGCGAAGTCAAGTATTCCTTGTGGCCACGGTTTACCTGTAAAACGTAACGTCTAGTGCTGCTGAGAATTTTCCCGGGTTGTATGGCCGTGCTCCATGGAGCTCTTCAATCCCTGACGTTTCGTCCAAGGCTACGATGGACATCTTCGAAGGTGCTCCTGGTTGTGCTGAGTCGGCAAGAGGTAGCCTTGGACGAAACTTCAGGGACTGAAGATTTCCATGGAGCACGGCCATACAACCCGGGAAAATTCTCAGCAGCTGAAACATCCGGTCGTGAAAGCCTTCATTGCATGAGTAACGTCTAGTGCTCTGGTTTGAGAGATAGGGAAAATATTCTTATTGAATGTGTTTCACCTGGTGTAACTCTAAACAGAGTATAGTTTTAATGTAGTTATCCAAAATCACACAAACAAATACCTGACTTCGGTATGTAATGAAGCTTCAGAAAAAGTATTTACTACAGAAATATTTGCGCACATTGTGGAACAGAAAGTGAAAAAACCTCGTACCATTTGAAACGTGTTTTGCGATGATAATCAAGAATTCAGATTACGGATAAGAGATGATTATAAAACTACGTGTCACAGATCACACACATCTAGCTACAAAAGTGATTAGCACTACGAATGGCACGTGATATTTAGCATATAGTTTTACATACGCTGTAATCCCCTCTAAACTTCGTCACATGGAATAAAAGACGGAATGCATTTGATTCAGGTGAATTACTTCAGTGCGATTTGTGTGTCACGTAACAATATATAACATTTTGTCGACCAATCGTATTCAAATCATACTCAGTAGGCGAAAGGCTCTGATAATTTGTACACTTACTAGCATTTACACTGCTTGCCTCATGTGGCTTGGTATTAATTGTGTATGAAAAAGCAGAGGGAAGAAAAGACACTACTGGCCATTAAAATTGCTACACCAAGAAGAAATGCAGATGATAAACGGCTATTCAGTGGAAAAATATATTATACTAGAACTGACATGTGATTACATTTTCACGCAATTTGGGTGCATAGATCCTGAGAAATCAGTACCCACAACAACCACCTCTGGCCCTAATAACGGCCTTGATGCGTCTGGGCATTGAGTCAGAGCTTGAATGGCGTGTACAGGTATAGCTGCCCACGCAGCTTCAACACGATACCACAGTTCATTAAGAGTAGTGACTGGAGTTTTGTGACGAGCCAGTTGCTCGGCCACCATTGACCAGACGTTTTCAATTGGTGAGAGATCTCGAGAATGTGCTGACGAGGGCAGCAGTCGAACATTTTCTGTATCCAGAAATGCCCGTACAGGACCTGCAACATGCGGTCGTGCATTATCCTGCTGAAATGTAGGGTTTCGCAGGGATCGAATGAAGGGTAGAGCCACGGACCGTAACACATCTGAAATGTAACGTCAACTATTCAAAGTGCCGTTAATGCGAACAAGAAGTGACGGAGACGTGTAACCAATGGCATCCCATACCATCACGGCCGGTCGTACGTCAGTATGGCGATGACGAATACACGCTTCCAATGTGCGTTCACCGCGATGCCGCCAAACACGGATGCCACAATAATGATACTGTAAACAGAACCTGGATTCATCCGAAAAACTGCCGTTTTGCCATTCATCCACCCAGGTTCGTCGTTGAGTACACCATCGCAGGCGCTCCTGTCTGTGATGCAGCGCCAAGGGTAGCCGCAGCCATGGTCTCCGAGTTGATAGTCCACCATGCTGCTGCAAACGTCGTCGAACTGTTGGTGCAGATGGTTGTTGTCTTGCAAACGTCCCCATCTGTTGACTCAGGGAATGAGACGTGGCTGCACGATCCGTTACAGCCATGCGGATAAGATGCCTGTCATCTCGACTGCTAGTGATACGAGGCCGTTGGGATCCAGCACGGCGGTTCCGTATTACCCTCATGAACCCACCGATTCCATATTGTGCTAACAGTCATTGGATCTCGACCAACGTGAGCAGAAATGTCGCGATACGATAAACCGCAATCGCAATAGGGTACAATCTGACCTTTATCAAAGTCGGAAACGTGACGGTACGCATTTCTCGTCCTTACACGAGGCATCGCAACAACGTTTCACCAGGCAACGTCGGTCAGTTGTTGTTTGTGTATGAGAAATCGGTTGGAAACTTTCCTCACGTCAGCACGTTGTATGTGTCGCCACCGGCGCCAACCTAGTGTCAATGCTCTGAAAAGCTTATCATTTGCATATCACAGCATCTTCTTCCTGTCGGTTAAATTTCGCATCTGTAGCACGTCATCTTCGTGGTGTAGTAATTTTAATGACCAGTAGTGTACTAGTCACCCCACTAAAAGTGATCATTCTGGCGCGCTCTAGATAGTGTACAACTGGTACGAGGCGGTCGTGTGAAAAACCTCATCGCAGTGAAATTATAGGTATGTAGTGGTCGATTCTAATGCATTACTGCAACAGAGATGTGAGTAAAAGTGCTCTGGTTCACTCTGCGTTACTGCCGGGTTTCGCTCTCCACCTCCCGCATGATATCACTGATAACATTACAAATAGTCGCTATATTTTCCCCTTCCCACTCCTATGATAACGTAGGCCTATTGTAAAATTTTCAAAACAGTGGGAAATTTGAAAATAGTTCAGTTATGTTACGGCATGTCTCCCCTGTGATATTACTGTAGAAGTAGAGCAGTTGTCCTATATATAAAATGGTGGAAAATGAAATAAAAATTCCAAGACCGAGTATTTACCTGTTGGTGTGACGGTAAAAAATCCAAGATAGCGATCCAAGTTGCCGTATCCAAGGGTACTTGTCCAGCATGCACGGTTTTCAGATTTCCCCCGGCCCTTTGATGTCAGATCCCGAGATGGCCTAAGTAGCCAGTTGCAGCCGTTTCACTGCAGAACGCCATCACAGCAGCAGTAGGAGAAGGTCGCTGATGTCAGGTCCATGGCCTACTCTGAGGACATTGCTCGATCTGACATCAGTGTTGCAGGGCACCTTCACGTGCATCTCCTAGCCAGGGTGGAAGCCAGCCGCCTGCGAGCCAATGGTGGCAGGGGCTTCTGAGGTGGGCTGTGTCTGTCTCAAGTTGTTGATGCCATGATGTGTATTTAAAGTTGAGTAAAACATTTCTCTCGACCACCATTGGCTCGCAGGCGGCTGGCTTTCACCCTGGCTAGGAGATGCACTTGAAGGTGCCCTGCAACACTGATGTCAGATCGAGCAATGTCCTGAGAGTAGGCCATGGACTTGACATCAGCGACCATCTCCTACTGCTGCTGTGATGGCGTTCTGCAGTGAAGCGGCTGCAACTGGCTACTTAGGCTCCACTCACACCAACTGTGCCATGCAATGGACATAGCCAACTGTCCCTGACTGGAATCTGGCAACGGCAGGTGGAAATGGCAGGTTAGCAGCGCTGTGGCACCAAGTCTGTCAAGGAGACAGCCCAGAGGCGGCTGGCACGACCCGGTCACCAACTGTGGCTGCAGTTGGTGATGTCCAGTCATCTCGTGGACCTGGCATCGTGGTGGGGCTGCTTCACTCCAAATGAATCTGCTTCAAAATTAACATTTATTTCCCAGGCTCTCTAGGCTTTGGGGCTCAGTGGTTGCACTATAATCCAGGCCCCACCAAGCGTGGCTCGTCTTGTAATCCTGTCGTGTATGTGCCATTTTGAGCCACTTGTTGCCACACTCCACTTACCGGCTCCCAGTTGCTACTGCAATACCTTTCGGGCTCTTCGTCAAAAGTAGCATTAAAAACTGCGTAGTGATACTACTGCCCGCCTCCCTTGGAAGACCCATCCCGTCGTGTGTTTCTCAGGACCGTTTATACACCCTGACTACTTCCGCCTTCATCTACAAAGTAATTATATACTCGTAAGATAATACGCGACTGGCAATTTAACACCGCACATTTACTACATTAAATTTTATGCCTCTTTCTCTACTTCCTTAACCTCCACCAGCTCCTTTTTATCTGTTATTTACACTAAAATAACAAATGTTTTTTATCCCAGTCTTTGATCACAATATCAATTCTTTAGACGGTGACCGGTTTCAGTCCGTAATGACCATCCTCAGATCTTTTTTACACCATGTCCTAAAGTGATAAGGCCATAATCGTTGAGGATGGTAATTACGGACTGAAATCGGTCATCGTCTAAAGAATTGATATTGTGATCAAAGACTGGAATAAAAAACATTTGACAGTATTGGACCACTGTTTGTATACGCGACCAAGTCGCACTTGGTGAAACACTGAAATATTCCTCACACGCTTATTAGCGTTATCATCACCTTGGAATCAATCCTTGTACTGCTCAGTCTCACACCTATCGTCAAGGTTCCCTTTCCCTGCTCATCATTTTCTCCTATACTACGGTATATACTTCACTGCTAGACATCTCGCCATGCTTACCTACAAACGATTTATAACTCTCCTTTCTGCACTCAGAAAGTAAAAATGACACGCTTCCTTTCTTAGTAAACTATTCTTAAAGTATCTTCTTTAACAATACATGGCTTGATGTGCATCTTCATATTTTCGGGCATCTTCATATTTTCGGGCGTTCATCCGCATAAAATTGACTTCTTCTTCTAACATTTCGGTTGACTACCGTCCAGCCATCTTCAGATTGAGCCGATGTGACAGTCACCTCGGCTCACTCTGAAGATGGCTGGACAGTACTTAACATAGACAAATGTAATGTATTGCGAATACATAGAAAGAAGGATCCTTTATTGTATGATTATATGATAGCGGAACAAACACTGGTAGCAGTTACTTCTGTAAAATATCTGGGAGCATTTGAAGTGGAATGATCATATAAAATTAATTGTTGGTAAGGCGGGTACCAGGTTGAGATTCATTGGGAGAGTGCTTAGAAAATGTAGTCCATCAACAAAGGAGGTGGCTTGCAAAACACTCGTTCGACCTATACTTGAGTATTGCTCATCAGTGTGGGATCCGTACCAGATCGGTCTGACGGAGGAGATAGAGAAGATCCAAAGAAGAGCGGCGCGTTTCGTCACAGGGTTATTTGGTAACCGTGATAGCGTTACGGAGATGTGTAATAAACTCAAGTGGCAGACTCTGCAAGAGAGGCGCTCTGCATCGCGGTGTGGCTTGCTCGCCAGGTTTCGAGAGGATGCGTTTCTGGATGAGGTATCGAATATATTGCTTCCCCCTACTTATACCTCCCGAGGAGATCACGAATGTAAAATTAGAGATATTAGAGCGCGCACGGAGGCTTTCAGACAGTCGTTCTTCCCGCGAACCATACGTGACTGGAACAGGAAAGGGAGGTAATGACAGTGGCACGTAAAGTGCCCTCCGCCACACACCGTTGGGTGGCTTGCGGAGTATCGATGTAGATGTAGATGTAGAAGAAATATCGGAAGAAGAAGTCGAAACTATGCGGCTGCACTCCCGAAATTTTATGGAACAATACATGGCTTCCCTCCATTAAACTCTAGTGCGTGGCATCGCATCTGGTTATTGGGTACTTTCTCTTCTCTTTGTTTTAGAGCGCGCTTCAGAACTTTGTCCTTGCGACAGTACTTCCTTTAAGCTTTCCTAGAAAATATACTCCCAAAGCTATCCTCAAGAGAAAACCACTTACAGCACTACCACTCACAACACTTCGACAAATAATCTCTGTTGGTCCATCATGGACAGGGGACATCGGCTGGTTGAGAACTTGTCAGTGTGAATGAAATTCACCAACAGCCGTGTAACCTAAGATATTATTTAATTTTATTCTGAAACATACCAGTTTCACCTGCAGTGAATACACAATAAAATAAAAAATAAACTCACTTTAGATTCCTAGCGTTGGTGTCGAAAAATGCTCACCACACGGATGCAGAAAAATCTAGATGCGATGACCAGTGCATCTCGGCTTCGGGTCATATGGTGGACCTCCGTGTCCTTCTTTTGTTCAGATCCACCATTGCACCCAGATTCCAAGTCCAAAACCAGTTCCCCTCCCCACACTCCTATACAGATCGTAGCCGACTCTCTGCTCCTCACACTACCCGCAAGTCTGCAAGTGGAATTTTGCGCCAAAAAGCCAAACCACCGACAGAAAACTCAGAAAACACTCCTACGCCATTGTCGCATCTCTTCATGTACCGTAGAGCCTCTCGCCATAAGATGGAAAAAAACTGTTTCTCCAATCCCAACACGTCTCAAGGCACTAACAGGTGACTGCTGCTATGATTTCTGATGTCACAAACCTCGTTATTATCAACACGCTTTTGTTTTGAGTGCACAGGAAAAACTGCAGGGTCCTGTGTATCCACATGACTTAAAAAAAGAAGGCCACTGAATTTTCAGCCAACCTGTGTCCGGCGCCCAGCAGTGTTTCCGAACAACTGTTTTTGCCAGTACAGCTAATACCAATTTTACAGAAAGATTCCCAGGAAACAATACGAGCGCCCTTGTCAAAATAGTGAAATATATTTCGCCTTGGCCTGTGGACCTCCTTCCGAAGCAATTCAGGAAAATACGAGGGTTGTCCAGAAAGTAAGTTCCGATCGGTCGCTAAAAGGAAACCACAGTGAAAATCAGAAACATTTTAGTTGCAAGATACTTCTCTATATATTCGCCTCTCTGACTTAGACATTTGTCGGAGAGTTATACCAAATTTCCAGCAGCATCACAACAGAACGCAGCCGCTTGTGCTTTCTGATAATTCTCTAAGCTGGTCTGTAGCGCGTAGACTGCGCCCAAGTGTTGTCTTCGTATCCAGTGTTTCATGTGAACAGAGATGACACTCGGGACGAGCCAATTAGGGCTTTGTTGTGGGTGATCGAACACTCCCCCCATCTTCACTGCCCCTGCAGAGTGCAGCTGAGAATTGCCATGAAGAAGGAAGTGCGTGGCAGTTGTGTTATGTGGGCTGCATTCATTAAGGCGAAGCCTCTCAGCAGGCCCTTCTACTTGGAGGGAGACATCTAGGCGCCTTTACTCGCTCAGTGTCCTCACAACTGAAAAGAGCGTCTTGATACGATCGGCGGTCATACTAAAGACACTACCCAACACATCTGTGCAAAGCTTAATAGCGTTTTCACTGGGGTGCATTTCGCAACCGATCGGAACTTACTTTCTGGACAATCGTCATATGTTGTAAAAGCTGGCTGCATAGGGGCACGCCATGGCTCTGCTTCAGGTTCTCCACTTCCTGTGGCCAGTGATTCCCTGTCACTCAGTCCAATTCCTCTGCTGTGCTAAAGCACTAGCCTGGACCCCCTTCGCTTTCTCTACAGCTGCAGCCAGCTGTATGCCCCATCTGACACCACTGAGCATCACGTGCCACAGCCATGGTTGTCTGCCCAAAGCAAGCACTCATTTCTTCCATGTCAAATAACTGCATCAAGCTTCTATTGATTTCAGCGTTACAATCACATTGATCCTTTCTAATAGTCTCATTGACCTTAGAGCATGTAACTGTCTGCTCAGTAAATTAAGGAAAGTAGAGTGAATCCAAAGGATGTGCCGCTTTTCATCCTATTAGCGTTCCAACAAATGTACTCTTATTAAAATTGGTACAAGAGAATCTGCTCCTTGTTTAGCAGCAGGGAGAGCGCATTGTCATTCTGGTTTGTCATTTGCCACTGCCACCCACCATCAGCTAGAGAACATATACATTTTATACACATTTCATTACCTGTTAATTCTCGTGGTCGTGCGGTAGCGTTCTCGCTCTCCACGCCCGGGTTCCCGGGTTCGATTCCCGGCGGGGTCAGGGATTTTCTCTGCCTCGTGATGGCTGGGTGTTGTGTGTTGTCCTTAGGTTAGTTAGGTTTAACTAGTTCTAAGTTCTAGGGGACTGATGACTATAGGTGTTAAGTCCCATAGTGCTCAGAGCCATTTGAACCATTTTGAACCAGAGTTGAGGTACCACGAAGTTTCGATGAATGTTGCACTCATCTTCTTGTAGCGGAGATAATGGAAATGAAACTCAGCGGAACGAAGAGGTATGTCGGCACTGCCGCTTTGCTGGAAACCCGAGAGCCTTCCAACAGTGGTACATGCCGAGAATACCTACATTCACGTACCCTTTCGGTAAAAGTCGCTACCATCAGTGCATTTCCTCATTTGCGGCCGGTGTCGTCACCAGAAAGAGGCCGTCTGCCCCATTTAACAGGCTTGTTTCACAATTCCGTCTACTTCTCTCCAGCGGTAGAAGACGGGACAGAGAACGTAAAGTTCTTCATTTTGTGGTCTAAGCTCTTCCCTTGTCCGTTTTTGCTTCCTAATATGTAATAAGGAAATGTGGTTCTACATTGAGTAAACACAGTTTTTTTCCTGTTTTACTCCCTATACATATTTCAGAGAAGTTTCCCCATCTTATTTGGGTTTTATTTATTATACGCTGAACAACATACAATCGATTTGTATATTCACTAGCGTTATTATATTACGTAGTTTATTAAGTAAAGATTCGTTACTTTACTCTTTGAGTAGCCTTTCTCACATTATCGTACTGTTTCCGAAAAATGAGTTGAAATTATGAGATCAAGCTTTGCGAAACGCTGAATGGGGAGGGGGAGCTTACTAACCATGTAAATGTGTGTTTTCATGTTTCTACAGAATTTCTTGAGTAGACCTTCCTGACACATATTGTTTCATTGTATTATTTTACATGTTCCGCCATTTTGTTCCCGTTGATTTTGAACTTTGCAGTGACATTAGTCCATGTATTTGTTTGTTTGTTTGCTTGTGTGTGTGTGTGTGTGTGTGTGTGTGTGTGTGTGTGTGTGTTAATCTTCTGTCAGTTCCTTTAGAGCTGAGAACAGGGATGCATTTCATGGTATCGTGGATTTTTTCCTCACTTCATTTCCTTTCACTATGATGTTTCGTGCATAGTATTTTTTTGTGTTATAAGTTTCTGTGGAAGGATACTGCTGCTTTTAAAAAAGTCTGTGTTTATTTATGTTGGTCTGTGTATCTTGTCCACGAGAGGATTTGCAAATGCGGAATGACTGCTGTTGTTCTTAAGCGCCCTTCTGTGTTAGGTGTATCTGATGTCGGAATTTGTATTTGTTTGTAGCATATAAATTAAGTTGCAGTCTTGACACGCCTGTTGATGAATACGAGAAGTGATGTGTCTGTCTCTCCTAGAGTTACATGTCCTCACATTCTTTAGTATACAGTTGCCTGTTCAGTAGGCAGTTATCGGTCCTTGTATTTTGAATAAAGCGTCTATTCTGCGAACTGCTTTGTCGTTGTAAGTGACTGTGTGTGCAAGGAAAAGAAGGGAATGAATGACTATACACCATTAAACAATGTTACACTGTTCTCAGCTGTGAAGAAATTATGAGAAGACCAACACAAACACACGCACGTGGGCACACACACACACACACACACACACACACACACACACACGTCACAGCCTAACGTCACTGCTAAGTTCACAATTTTCGCCCAGATTACACAAAACGAGATAGAGCAGCAAGTACACATCATACAAGCAGTGACATTATGTGTGTCACAAAGCTTCGCTTAAACACCCTGCAGAAGCACGAAAACGTGCGATCTACAAAAATTAAGTACACGCATTCGCATACATAATCTGCTCCCCCTCCACTATTAACAGTTCACCAAGCCTAATCACAATCAGTGTACATTTCATACATGTTTCTAAAAATAGTAGTGTAATCCAAGAAAGGCTGATCAAAGATTAAAACAGGGAGTCCGTGCTCACAAAACAACATAATATAATGGCACTAGTGAATGCATAAATTATTTGTATATTGTTCAAAAGATCGTAAATAAAGCCCACTGTAGATGGAGAAATTTATCGAAAACATGTATCGATATAAAAAAGAAATAATTGTGTTCGCTCAAGCCAGAACCAGATTTCCTTATTACATGCTACATAAAGTCTTGATGACCGATATGTACCGTCTGAAACGATTTTGGATATCGCATACCTTACCAATCTCCCCCTCCCTTTTATGCACGAAAATGGAGAGGAGGGTACCGTCGTTAAGTCCCTGTTGTAGTTGTGACATCACATACCATTTTCCTCCGACTACGGCTATAGCTGTCATAAAGAGTGTACGTCTGCAACTAGAAGGATTGTCAGCAGTAACCCGTGGACACGCACAAGTGTGTGTGGGCCCTGTGTCCGAAAGCGTGTGTTGCAGATACATCCTGTGCAGCGAGCGGCCGGGTCGGCACGTGCAGCGTCTCCTGCGGAACACACAAGCTGGGGCTCATTGAATTGTCTCATTATGAGATCATTGGAGGGTGATCTCTTTTAATTGTTAAAAACCATTCAAAAACCAAGATCGCACGAAAGACTTTTGATTCGAGACATCCGGTTTCAACAGACTTAGTTGTTATCTTTAGGTCTTAAACATTTTTTTTGTAATAAAACATGTTCATTTTACGCTGACCTCAAGCACAAGATGTCAGGTGGATAAACCTCAGCATATTATACATGTCTGTCATTGCTAAAATAGTTAAAAACACACAGCATCTTGTGCAAAAGGCCATATCCATATGCACATATTGCTCACAGATGCATGTTATACGTGTCGAGCATATGTAAACAATGTGCTATTGTGTATGTATTTTGTATGACGTAACAAGCATCTGTCAGCAATATGTACACTACTGGCCATTAAAATTGCTACACCAAGAAGAAATGCAGATGATAAACGGGTATTCATTGGACAAATATATTATATTAGAACTGACGTGTGATTACATTTTCATGCAGTTTGGGTGCATAGATCCTGAGAAATCAGTACCGAGAACAACCACCTCTGGCCGTAATAACGGCCTTGATACGCCTGGGCATTGAGTCAAACACAGCTAGGATGGAGTGTACAGGTCGTAACACATCTGAAATGTAACGTCCAATATTCAAAGTTCCGTCAGTGCGAACAAGAGGTGATTGAGACGTATAACCAATGGCACCCCATACCATCACGCCGGGTGATACGCCAGTATGGCGATGACGAATATACGCTTCCAATTTGCGTTCACCGCGATGTGTCCAAACAAGGATGCGACCATCATGATGCTGTAAGCAGAACCTGGATTCATCCGAAAAAATGACGTTTTGCCATTCGTGCACTCAGGTTCGTCGTTGAGTACACCAACGTTGGCGCTCCTGTCTGTGATGCAGCGTCAAGGGTAACCGCAGCCATGGTCTCCGAGCTGATAGTCCATGCTGCTGCAAACGTCGTCGAACTGTTCGTGCAGATACTTGTTGTCTTGCAAACGTCCCCATCTGTTGACCCATCTGTTGACTCCGTGATCGAGACGTGACTGCACGATCCGTTACCGCCATGCGGATAACATGCCTGTCGTCTCGACTGCTAGTGCTACGACGCCGTTGGGGTCCAGCACGGCGTTCCGTATTACCCTCCTGAATCCACCGATTCCATATTCTGCTAACAGTTGTAAGAGGTATGCGCTATATGCGCTGCCTGCAACAGGCAGGCCTTATGAGAGTCTGACCAGAGAGCAGTATGTAGTTAGTTGTTGCTTGTCGCTAGTCGGCATTAGTCTTCAGTATAGGAGAGTCTCTGACCAGAGAGCAGTATGTAGTTAGTTGTTGCTTGTCGCTAGTCGGCATTAGTCTTCAGTAGTCTCTGCTAGTATGCAGTAGTTGGCAGTAGTCTGCGCGTGTCTGCGCGTGTGTGCAGTCTGCTCTGGTCGGGACTCTGGACGATGAGTATTATTGTTTAAGGTAAAGATGCAGCCTTGCGAATATCTAGTAATGTATGTGAATTGTCATTCCAATTTTTTTTAAAATGCCACAATAATAATTTTTGTAATATAAAGTAATTTTTTTAAAAAAAAGCATTCATTTCAATTTAAAGATTTTATCCAATGAATAATTAATTCCTTTCACGAGTCACAAAGCATAGGCCAGCATTGCACGGAGCTGTGTCGAAATTTTTTTAGGTAAGAGCAGATATATTCGCAGTTTTTATTGAGGTAAGAATTTTTTGCTTTTTTTGTTCAGAGTACAGGTCCGTGGCGCAGCGCTGTTGTCGTCATAAAATTTACCAGGTTACTGTATTTTTTATTATTTTGGTATTTAGGAATTTTTCTGTTTCGAACTTAACATTAAATGAGAAAAGAATTTTGTGGGTACATTAAATGTGAATGCATTTCTGCACAGAGATCATAAAAGGGAACTAATTTTGTTCAGAAGTTACAATATTAAAAAATTCATTTAATTATTATTTCCGTGGGGAGGTTACACTTGGTTCATATTTTAATTTAATATTTCTGTGGGGAGGTTACACTTGGCGACATCCGGCCAGGATCGTATTTGTTTGTGAATCTTCTGAGAAGTAATCATATATCTGCTCTTATTTACTTAAACGTAGTTTGCATCTGGCGCAACGCTTTTACTAATTTGTCACTCTTGCTTTCACAGATCATCGGCAATTTGTTGCTCTTTGTAGTAATTGTGTTTGTTGCATTTTTGCATTGTCCTTGTTTCATTTGTGCTCAATTCTGATTTGTGAAAAATGCCACGAAAGACTGTTAGCAGTACATTGCGATGTGCAATGAGTGAAATAGCCGACTCGTATAATTTGACCGATAATATTTGCGACATTCAGTGTCTTAATGATAGTCCTCCATTTATAGACAATCAGTGCATACCGACCACTGGTATTGATTTTAATGCTAATGATGGGGCAAACAAATTCAATTGTGTCCTCTGTTAATTTAACGACAATTGATGACGCGGCACGTTCTGTTACAATGAACGCTGCCCAATTTAACTCGCCCGATTTGCAAAATTTACGTAACGAACAGATAAATGTTTTTAACGAAAATGAACAGTGTAGTCAGAATACGTCAGATTTATTTGATTCCGAGGTAGTGACTAACAGTGCACATCCGATTGGGAAACATTTTCAAGAATTACAGAATGACCAAATGGTTACAGAAAACGTGACAAATGCAGATACACTAACACACAACATAGGAAATAGAGCCGCTACTTTTGGCATGGATCAAGTTATGGCAGTATTGCTAAAACTTGAGGAAAAACTCAGACAGTCGAGTGAAAAACAAGACAACAATCACAAACAACTTAGTGAAAATCTCAAACAACAAATTGATGAAATTAATGAAAAACAAGACAACAATCACAAACAACTTAGTGAAAGTCTTAAACAGTCGAATGATAAGCAAGACAGCAATCACAAACAACTTAATGAAAAACAAGACAACCTTAATGAAAATTTCAAACAACTTAGTGAACAGAATGAACAACTTAGTGAACAGATTACAGCCGTTACCGCGCAATGTCATGATACTAAAGAACAATTACGTGAGGAAATTAAGGCTTGTGCCACGAAAAGTAGTGAAGAAATTAGATCTATTGCTCAAGAATTAAGAAATACGCAAACAGCTACAACAGAATCACTTAGAGATGAAATTAGTGCAGTCGCAAAACAATGCTCTGAAAACGCAACACAGTTACGCGACGAGTTTAAATTAATGACAGCAGAACTTTCGCGCACACTGGATGCTAAAGTAGACGCGAAATTTGACCAATAGAACAGTCAAATTGACGAACGTTTTAATCACCACCTACAAAACAGTGAAACGCGTTACCGTAAATTTATACAGGAACAGAATAAAGTAAAGCGACAAGTCATGGAAACAATTACCGCACAGAGACAGGAAGATAAGCGTAAATTGTTTACGAAAGCAAAAACATACGTAGACAACAATATTGCTTCAGTGTCAGACGAAATTAAAACTATCAAACAGTTGAACATCGAATTGCGTGATGAAATTTCCGATCTTAAATGAAAAACAGATACATAGACAGTAGATTTTCAGACAGTGACCGACAGACTTGAACAATTAGAACTAATACAGGATTCCGATGTCGTCAAAGCAGACGTTAAACAATTGAACGAAACCACACGTAAAATACAAGAACAAATTAATGCTTGTGACACTAAAAACGATGATCAGGTAAAAATACTAACTGAAAAATATGATGAATTGGCCAGTCGTATTGACGTTATTGAAAGTAATAATGACAGCAAATCAGACGATACTTCACCGATTTCGTTTAATCAAACACCTGAATTCCAAAATTTACAGCAGACGGTCAGTGAGATAGATTCGTCTAATAATACGTTACGTAGAAAATTATCAACTTTACAGCAAGAAGTGACAGAGATTAAAAATGTTTCAGTCAATAACACGTCACAGCATACGGCACATTCCGAACATTTGTCACACTCACACAGCCAGTGTAGCTTAGGTAATTAACAGAGACTACGTGACTTAGAATACGAAGTGACACAGACAAACAGATTCTTATGCAATCCTGAACCTGTTCACACATTCAGAGACGATAACGTTGATTACGAGCAATTTTTATCCGTAGAAAAATCTAAGGTATTTAAAAATGACAGAGCACAGGTACACGCTTTGAACCGTATACGACAATTTATTTTTGTACTTTCATCAGCATTGCCTGTAATGCAGAAACTAGAACTGGCCTGGATACAACAATTTACTTTTGAATTTTGACCGCCATTGCCTGCAATGCAGAAACTAAAATTTATTTGTAGCGCCTAATAAACCTCAGGGGATTCATTACGCTTTAATGAATATGTGCCGTAGCATGCACAGGGCCCCGAGGTGTAGTAGTGCTGTTTCATCTTTAGTTTTCTGCATTACTGCCTTCTCTTCTACTATCCTTTATATCTATCAAAACAGCTCTTCAACTATCGATCTATCAATAATTAAGAATGAGTAAACAAAATCCGATAAGACAACTTTTACCGAAAGTGACAATTTTTCATTAGACGCTCCAGAAATGACAACCACGAGAACATTAATAACAGACAAAATTTTAATCATCAGTATCTGTAAAATTATCAGCAACAGGAACCACATTTTGGTAACAATAGAGGTTTTTCCCAACAGCAGCAACAAAACCAACCGGTTTGCATACCAAACCAACAATGCAGTCTGCAAGGTCAACCAAGCTTTAATGTTTCGCCGCCTACAAGTATAGCGTCGGCCCCAACAAATAGTAATGCACAGCAACAAGGAAACCAGTACGTACAGAAAACACACCATTTCAATTCCTATCGCAATGCACCGTATAGAAATGACTATCATGACAGACATGAAAGTAATGAGCACAATTTTCAGCGTACGTTTAATAACAGTCGGTCTTATCAGCAGCAAAATCGTCCGCAACAACATATTATCATGAATGAACCAGACAGTAGATATCATCCCGAACACAATACGTCAGGAAGAAATAACAGAACAGTTCAAATAGTGGAAATGCCACAGCATCCTCCCGCAAATAATACCGCGTCCGATAGAATTTGACTAGATACAGTACAGGTTGCATCTTCCAGTAACGCAAGGATTACTTTTGAACGCAGAATCTTGTTTACGAAAATTTTATTTGAAACATGCCTTGTTGAATGCACCTCTTTTATCATACGCAGATGTTACTAGAAATTTTTCCATTGCCACCGACAGTTGTAACACCACTTCAGGCGTACACATTTTTCAGGAAATTGAAGAAGATGGCACTACAGTAATTAAAGACATAGCCTTTGTTAGTCGCATTCTGTCACCTGCTGAACGCAATTACTGTGTTACAGAACTTGAAGCATTATGTGTTGTATGGGCATTTACGAGATTTCGGCATTTTCTTTATGGAAGACATACCACCGTTTACACAGATCATAGAGCGATACAGTTTTTACTTTCCGCTAAATTTACACACGATAGATTAAGTAGATGGAAACTTTATTTGCAGGAATTTAATTTTACAATTGTTCACATTCCCGGTACAGAAAATATTGTAGCAGACGCACTATCCCGTTCTCTCAGTAACAATCAGCAAGACATCGCAACCAACTTCTGCAAAGCAAATTTCAGCGTCATGTACATTCAACAAGTTGCATTTGAAAATTTCATTTCGTCGTCATTACAAGACATAGCACAAGAGCAGAGTAAAGACAACGTGTGGAAAGAAATTAAACACCTTTGGCAAGATAGGTATAATGTTACCATTAGAAACCATTACACTGTACGCAATAACATTCTGTTTCGCCGCTCTCACCCTGACAGCAACAATTGGTTATTATGCATTCCTGACGAACTTGTTAACAAATTAACCGGGTATACTCATTTAAGTTACGCACATTACGGAGCCAGAAAATGTTTTCTTATACTGAGACAGAACTGTTATTTTAGCAACATGGAGAAACGTATTCGATGAGTTTTAGCGTCATGTAAAATCTGCCAGAAAGCTAAGTCAGATACGACTTCACATATTCCTCCATTACATCCCATTGTACCTGTTAAATTGAGACACATGGCCGTTGTAGACATTTTTGGTCCGATTCCCAGAACTAATAGAGGTTTTTGCTACATCTTTGTCGCTGTTGAACTCACTTCAAAATTTGTTACCTTCACTCCGTTACGCAAAGCTACTGCTAAAACTGTTTCGAAAGCGTTTGAAAAACATTTTCTATTTCATGTAGGACATGTGTTGAAAGTAATTTCCGACAATGGACCACAGTTTCGATCTGCTATATGCACACCTATGTTACGAGCTAGAAACATTTCCCCGATCTATATATCCAGGTACCATGCTTCTTCGAACCCTTGTGAACGATTAATGAAAGAAATTGGTAAACTGTGTAGAATATACTGCCATAAAAAACATATTGATTGGGACACACACATACTGTCATTTCAGGATGTAATTAATTCCATACCAAATGAATCTACTATGTTATCTCCGACTGTTATACTGAAAAATGTTGAACCACCTAACAAAATTAAAGAATTAGTAACCTTTCCTACATCTCGTCGACTACGACACCATGAAATAATTGACATTGCGCTGAACAACATCAAACGTGCCGCAGAGCGCCGGAGAAGACAGCAAAAACAGGTTTGTACACGCCGTGACTTTCACATTGGACAGAAGCTATTAGTACGCACATATTATTTATCTAACAAAGGAAAAAGTAGATGTAGTAAATTTGAGCTTATATATGCAGGTCCATATCGAATTCGCAGCATTCCTCACCCCAATGTAGTACACGTCGAAACTCTGAGAACCAGAAAAACCAAAGGCAATCACCATATCTCCAACATCAAGCCCTTTATTCAATGAATATAGTTTATGATTTATCACACTGTAATGCCATTTCCTGATTTTTTTATATAACCACTTATGCAATTATATTCAAATGAACACTTACTGATGATTATCGTATTTTTTTCTTGGCAAGTGCCCGGCAAGGTAAGGTTAGCAGGTCGCTTTTCTTGTCGTTACACATCAGACCGTGCACATTTTTCATTCTTCATGTATGTGTGATTGTTTTCCTGTTTTGCTTGCATGCACTACGAAATATTTAAGATGCAATAAACACCAGTTGACTTTGACATTTTGCCTTATGATATCTCAACATCGTGACTATTTTACATTTTTTTTGCTGGTACATTGTAATACTCTGGGTACATTTTTGCATCTGAACACTGTCTATGTTTTTGACATATTACGTTTTCTGTCATGCTATGCTGTATGCTCAATTATATCACTATAAACCAGTTTTTATTTAATGGGTATATGATTTAAATGCAAGACATTAATCATTGTTCTTCATTTTCAGAAAGAAATAACGTGTAAAAGAAATAAACAATGGGAATTTCACCTTCGCAATGAACGAAAGAAGATGCAATACCTCATCACGAAGAGTAAATGGATCAGAATTAACAAGCATTAACAAGAATATACTATACACATCGTATGATAGCAGTCTTAACTAATTTTTTCTTTCAGAATACGAGGCGATTGACGCAGACTGTCAGACAGAACTACACATCTTAGTTTTAGTGATGAAATATGCTAGAAATAAGGAGCTTTATACTATGAATAGTTGTATGATGAAGTGTCTTTTTGCAGATGATAATGAATGGTGATGAATAATGATGAAGAATATAGTGATATGGATAATGAAGTTTTTCTTTGCAGGTGATTATAGTAATGATAATGAAGTTTTTCTTTGCAGATGAGGATAATGTTGAAGTTTATGTATTTATGCTATGTAGTTATTTAAGTATTTGTTGCAGTTCGTTTTGACAGTATGTCTTATGTCGCATGGTATGATGACTGAAGGTTTTGGAAAGAACAGCTAGAGAACATATACATTTTATACACATTTCATTACCTGTTAATTCGAAGTTCACTACTTTTCAGCATAACATGCGTTTCTTCTTTCAGTTTAATAATCCATTTTGTATTTTTTGCAGGAGAAATTATTCATGAAATTAATGTGCTATAAGCAGTTGGTCATTAAACCTGTGTCATTCATGAATGTGATGACATATACTCTATTTGTTTCATAACCTTGCTACAGCTGACTCATGACGAATGACGTTACACATCTTCATTTGCAGCAATAAGTCAGATGCAAATATTAGTATGCCCCAGCTATTAATTATCGATCCCAACGCAATGCATTGCTAGCACAAAAAAAATGTATTACCAGTCCCAAATAATGCTACCAAGTTAGAAGAGTTATGAGTAATACTGAATGATTTTTTTCAACCACAGACTTTGAGTAATAGTTACCGAGTGTTACATTTTTCAATATGTCATATGTCACTTGAATGATGAGTTCTGAGTAATAGTGAATGATATTTTGTAATAATGCATGCATGCTCTACACTCATTAGGTCCTGTTTTGAAGGATGACCTCTGATGTTTTGTAACTGGCCAATGAGTGCCAATAATTATTTTTGAATATGTCGTATGTCACTTGAATGATGGAATATGTTTTGTAATATTCAGTACTTGCTGTCCAACGAGTGCCACTGTTTCTTATATCTTAAATTTGTAGTATGTCACTTTTATGTTATATATATGAATACCTGTAGCTTGATGCTAAACTCATTACCTCCTGTTTTGACTGATGCCTTCTGATGTTTTGTAACTGGCCAATGAGTGAGAATAACTATTTGTAAATATGTCACATTCACTTGAATGATGAAAAATGTTTTGTAATATTCAATACTTGCTGGCCAACAAATGCCACTGTTTCTTATATTTTTGTATTATATCACTTTCATGCTATATATATGAAAACCAGTAGCTTGATGCTACACTCATTAGCTCCTGTTTTGAAAGATGACTTCTGATGGTTTGTAACTGGTCAATGAATGCCAATGATCTCTGTGAACAGTTGAATTATTAACATTATTCTGTAATACTTCATACATGGTACATAAATGTTCAGTAACTGGGCGATGAGCGCCTCCAATTAATCAAATCAGTTGATAGACTAGTAATTATCAATGATGACTGGCATAAGACTTAATGCCCTTCACCTTCTGATCTAATTACCAGAAATTACTGTAATATCCGTTTGTCCTGTCTATCCTCATGCTCATGGAGCACTATATTTGGTTTTTGCACTAATTTTACTATGATGTACCTTACAAGAACGTGGTGTTGACACGACATGCTGTCCACCACCTTGAGCGATGGAGATGTTATTATGGTCCCACTGTTTGGTGTACCTAATGTACTACCAAAATGATAACATGGAATATTACTACGACATTTCAGTGTCTTGGCTACACTGATTAATACTTCAGGGAAAAGAACTTCAGATTGTCTCACTTGGTGTTGTGCTTCTGTAGAAAGATATGGACTTTCAGTGCAGCTGCGTGCAACCTAATGTGCTACAACCATGATGCAATCCTTCCCTTTCCTATCCTAGTTCTTGTAAAATTGTAAAAAAACTACAGTGCGTGTGCACTTTATGTCATTTGTTAATATTATTTGTACTCATTGCGTATACTTTTTGTGATTTCCTGATATTCTGCACTACAGTGCGTGTGCACTTTTGTCATTTGTTAATATGAATTTTATCCATTACCTATACATTTTGTGATTTCCTGATACGTTCTCTACTATAGTGCGTGTGCACTTTTGTCATTTGTTAATATGATTTGTACTCATTGCGTATACATTTTGTCATTGCTTGACATGTTCTGTACTCAGTGCATGTGCGCTATATTTTATTTCATGTTCTGCACTTATATGTATATATTCTGTGATTGTAAACTTACTTAATTAAGAAAAATTTGTTGCTCATGGCAAGTCCAATTGACTTGCAATCGCTGCCAAATTTTTGTAAGAGGTATGCGCTATATGCGCTGCCTGCAACAGGCAAGACTTAGGAGAGTCTCTGACCAGAGAGCAGTATGTAGTTAGTTGTTGCTTGTCGCTAGTCGGCATTAGTCTTCAGTATAGGAGAGTCTCTGACCAGAGAGCAGTATGTAGTTAGTTGTTGCTTGTCGCTAGTCGGCATTAGTCTTCAGTAGTCTCTGCTAGTATGCAGTAGTTGGCAGTAGTCTGCGCGTGTCTGCGCGTGTGTGCAGTCTGCTCTGGTCGGGACTCTGGAGGATGAGTATTATTGTTTATGGTAAAGAAGCAGCCTTGCGCATATCTAGTAATGTATGTGAATTGTTGTTGTTGTGGTCTTCAGTCCTGAGACTGGTTTGATGCAGCTCTCCATGCTACTCTATCCTGTGCAAGCTTCTTCATCTCCCAGTACCTACTGCAACCTACATCCTTCTGAATCTGCTTAGCGTATTCATCTCTTTGTCTCCCTCTACGATTTTTACCCTCCACGGTGCCCTCCAATGCTAAATTTGTGATCCCTCGATGCCTCAAAACATGTCCTACCAACCGATCCCTTCTTCTAGTCAAGTTGTGCCACAAACTCCTCTTCTCCCCAATCCTACTCAATACCTCCTCATTAGTTACGTGATCTACCCACCTTATCTTCAGCATTCTTCTGTAGCACCACATTTCGAAAGCTTCTATTCTCTTCTTGTCCAAACTAGTTAGCGTCCATGTTTCACTTCCATACATGGCTACACTCCATACAAATACTTTCAGAAACGACTTCCTGACACTTAAATCTATACTCGATGTTAACAAGTTTCTCTTCTTGAGAAACGCTTTCCTTGCCATTGCCAGTCTACATTTTATATCCTCTCTGCTTCGACCATCATCGGTTATTTTACTCCCTTAATAGCAAAACTCCTTTACTACTCTAAGTGTCTCATTTCCTAATCTAATTCCCTCAGCATCACCCGACTTAATCTGACTACATTCCATTATCCTCGTTTAGCTTATGTTGATGTTCATCTTATATCCTCCTTTCAAGACACTGTCCATTCCGTTCAACTGGTCTTCCAAGTCCTTTGCTGTCTCTGACAGAATTACAATGTCATCGGCGAACCTCAAAGTTTTTACTTCTTCTCCATGAATTTTAATACCTACTCCGAATTTTTCTTTTGTTTCCTTTACTGCTTGCTCAATATACAGATTGAATAACATCGGGGAATGGCTACAACCCTGTCTCACTCCTTTCCCAACCACTGCTTCCCTTTCATTCCCCTCGACTCTTATAACTGCCATCTGGTTTCTGTACAGGTTGTAAATAGCCTTTCGCTCCCTGTATTTTACCCCTGCCACCTTCATAATTTGAAAAAGAGTATTCCAGTTAACATTGTCAAAAGCTTTCTCTAAGTCTACAAATGCTAGTAACGTAGGTTTGCCTTTTCTTAAGCTTTCTTCTAAGATAAGTCGTAAGGTCAGTATTGCCTCACGTGTTCCAAACATTTCTACGGAATCCAAACTGATCTTCCCCGAGGTCGGCTTCTACCAGTTTTTCCATTCGTCTGTAAAGAATTCGAGTTAGTATTTTGCAGCTGTGACTTATTAAACTGATAGTTCGGTAATTTTCACATCTGTCAACACCTGCTTTCTTTGGGGTTGGAATTATTATATTAATTATCATTCCAATTTTTTTAAAAATGCCACAATAATAATTTTTATAATATAAAGTAATTTTTTTTTTTAAAAAAAGCATTCATTTCAATATAAAGATTTTATCCAATGAATAATTAATTCCTTTCACGAGTCACAAAGCTTAGGCCAGCATTGCACGGAGCTGTGCCGAAATTTTTTAGGTAAGAGCAGATATATTCGCAGTTTTTATTGAGGTAAGAATTTTTTGCTTTTTTTATTCAGAGTACAGGGCCGTGGCGCAGCGCTGCTGTCGTCATAAAATTTACCAGGTTACTGAATTTTTTATTATTTTGGTGTTTAGGAATTTTTCTGTTTCGAACTTAACATTAAATGAGAAAAGAATTTTGTGGGTACATTAAATGTGAATGCATTTCTGCACAGTGATCATAAATGGGAACTAATTTTGTTCAGAAGTTAAAATATAAAAAAATTCATTTAATTATTATTTCCGTGGGGAGGTTACACTTGGTTCATATTTTAATTTAATATTTCTGTGGGGAGGTTACATAGTCATTGGTTCTCGACCAACACGAGCAGCAGTGTCGCGATACGATAAATGCAATCGCGATAGGCTGCAATCCGACCTTTATCAAGGTCGGAAACGTGATGTACGCATTTCTGCTCCTTACGCGAGGCATCACAACAACGTTTCACCAGACAACGCCGGTCAACTGCTGTTTGCGTATTAGAAATAGGTTGGAAACTTTCCTCATGTCAGCACGTCATAGGCGTCGCCCCCGGCGTGAACCTTGTGGGAATGCTCTGACGAGCTAATTATTTGAATATCACAGCATCTTCTTCCTGTCGGTTAAATTTCGCGTCTGTAGCACGTCATCTTCAATTTTAATGGCCAGTAGTGTATATGGACATGGACTTTTGGACCAGATGCTATGTATATTCAAATATTTTAGCAATGACAAATGTATGGAGTTTTATCCACTTGACATTTTTTGCATGAGGTCACTGTAAAATGAATATGTTTTTCTACAAAATTTATTAAATAAATAAAGCGTTAAGACCTGAAGATGGCAGCTAATAGTGTTGAAACCGATTGTCTCGAATGAAAATGAAATATTTTTTATTCGATCTTGGCTTTTGAATGGTTTTTAACAGTCAGAGTTGCGTATTGTGTAGAGTCATCCGATCTTCAAAATTGTTTTACATCCAAACGGTATATTTGCTTTTTTTTCTTTTTTTGGTCATCAGTCTACTGACTGGTTTGATGCGGCCCGCCACAAATTCCTTTCCTGTGCTAACCTCTTCATCTCAGAGTAGCTCTTGCAACCTACGTCCTCAATTATTTGCTTGACGCATTCCAATCTCTGTCTTCCCCTACAGTTTTTGCCCTCTACAGCTCCCTCTAGTACCATGGAAGTCATTCCCTCATGTCTTAGCAGATGTCCTATCATCCTGTCCCTTCTCCTTATCAGTGTTTTCCACATATTCCTTTCCTCCCCGATTCTGCGTAGAACCTCCTCATTCTTTACCTTATCAGTCCACCTAATTTTCAACATTCGTCTATAGCACCACATCTCAAATGCTTCGATTCTCTTCTGTTCCGGTTTTCCCACAGTCCATGTTTCACTACCACACAATGCTGTACTCCAGACGTACATCCTCAGAAATTTCTTCCTCAAATTAAGGCCAATATTTGCTATTAATTGATTTCTCTTGGCCAGAAATTCCTTTTTTGCCATAGCGAGTCTGCTTTTGATGTCCTCCTTGCTCCGTCCGTCATTGGTTATTTTACTGCCTAGGTAGCAGAATTCCTTAACTTCATTGACTTCGTGACCATCAATCCTGATGTTAAGTTTCTCGCTGTTCTCATTTCTACTACTTCTCATAACCTTCGTCTTTCTCAGATTTACTCTCAAACCATAGTGTGTACTCATTAGACTGTTCATTCCGTTCAGCAGATCATTTAATTCTTCTTCACTTTCACTCAGGATAGCAATGTCATCAGCGAATCGTATCATTGATATCCTTTCACCTTGCATTTTAATTCCACTCCTGAACCTTTCTTTTATTTCCATCATTGCTTCCTCGATGTACAGATTGAAAAGTAGGGGCGAAAGGCTACAGCCTTGTCTTAGACCCTTCTTAATACGAGCACTTCTTTCATGATCGTCCACTCTTATAATCCCGTTTTGGTTGTTGTACATGTTGTATATGACCCGTCTCTCCCTATAGCTTACCCCTACTTTTTTCAGAATCTCGAACAGCTTGCACCATTTTATATTGTCGAACGCTTTTTCCAGGTCGACAAATCCTATGAAAATGTCTTGATTTTTCTTTAGCCTTGCTTCCGTTATTAGCCGTAACGTCAGAATTGCCTCTCTCGTCCCTTTACTTTTCCTAAGGCCAAACTGATAGTCACCTAGCGCATTCTCAATTTTCTTTTCCATTCTTCTGTATATTATTCTTGTAAGCAGCTTCGATGCATGAGCTGTTAAGCTGATTGTGCGATAATTCTAGCACTTGTCAGCTCTTGCCGTCTTCGGAATTGTGTGGATGATGCTTTTCCGAAAGTCATATGGTATATCGCCAGACTCATATATTTTACACACCAACGTGAATAGTCGTTTTGATGCCACTTCCACCAATGATTTTAGAAATTCTGATGGAATGTTATCTATGCCTTCTGCCTTATTTCACCGTATGTCCTCCAAAGCTCTTTCAAATTCCGATTCCAATACTGGATCCCCTATCTCTTCTAAATCGACTCCTGTTTCTTCTTCTATCACATCAGACAAATCTTCACCATCATAGAGGCTTTCAATGTATTCTTTCGACCTATCTGCTCTCTCCTCTTCATTTAACAGTGGAATTCCCATTGCACTCTTAATGTTACCACCGTTGCTTTTAATGTCACCAAAGGTTGTTTTGACTTTCCTGTATGCTGAGTCTGTCCTTCCGACAATCATATCTTTTTCGATGTCTTCACATTTTTCCTGCAGCCATTTCGTCTTAGCTTCCCTGCACTTCCTATTTATTTCATTCCTCAGCGACTTGTATTTCTGTATTCCTCATTTTCCCGGAACAGGTTTGTACTTCCTCCTTTCATCAATCAACTGAAGTATTTCTTCTACCCATGGTTTCTTCGTAGCTAGCTTCTTTGTACCTATGTTTTCCTTCCCAACTTCTGTGATGGCCCTTTTTAGAGATGTCCATTCCTCTTCAACTGTACTGCCTACTGCGCTATTCCTTATTGCTGTAGCTATAGCGTTAGAGAACTTCAAACGTATCTCGTCATTCCTTAGTACTTCCGTATCCCACTTCTTTGCGTATTGATTCTTCCTGACTAATGTCTTGAACTTCAGCCTACTCTTCATCACTACTATATTGTGATCTGAGTCTATATCTGCTCCTGGGTACGCCTTACAATCCAGTATCTGATTTCGGAATCTCTGTCTGACCATGATGTAATCTAATTGAAATCTTCCCGTATCTCCCGGCCTTTTCCAAGTATACCTCCTCCTCTTGTGATTCTTTAACGGTGTATTCGCTATTACTAGCTGAAGCTTGTTACAGAATTCAATTAGTCTTTCTCCTCTTTCATTCCTTGTCCCAAGCCCATATTCTCCTGTAACCTACTCCTTCCCCTACAACTGCATTCCAGTCGCCCATGACTATTAGATTTTCGTCCCCCTTTACATACTGCATTACCCTTTCAATATCCTCATACACTTTCTCTATCTGTTCATCTTCAGCTTGCGACGTCGGCATGTATACCTGAACTATCGTTGTCGGTGTTGGTCTGCTGTCGATTCTGATTAGAACAGCCCGGTCTCTGAACTGTTCACAGCAACACACCCTCTGCCCTACCCTCCTATTCATAACGAATCCTACACCTGTTATACCATCTGACCAGAAGTCCTTGTCTTCCTTCTACTTCACTTCACTGACCCCTACTGCATCTAGTTTGAGCCTTTGCATTTCCCTTTTCTGATTTTCTAGTTTCCCTACCACGTTCAAGCTTCTGACATTCCACGCCCCGACTCGTAGAACGTTATCCTTTCGTAGATTATTCAATCTTTTTCTCATGGTAACCTCCCCCTTGGCAGTCCCCTCCCGGAGATCGGAATGGGGGACTATTCCGGAATCTTTTGCCAATGGAGGGATCATCATGACACTTCTTCAATTACAGGTGGATACTCGTTACGTGATATTTGCTTATCAAAACACTATCTACTAAGTCGCCTCCACAACTCCAAAAGCCCGTAACAAGAAGGTGAACACTGTGTATTTCCCTTACCGCATCACATGTCCGCCCAGGGCGAGTTGTCCCTGTGGTCTGTATACTGGACTCACCTTCGGGTAGGCAACCATTCAAATGGAAACATACGCGGGAAAGCTGAGAGATAAGTGTTGCTATCTGTTGCTGTGTATGGGAACTATCGAAATTGACATTGGTCTGACCCCTAAATATCACATAGGTGTGAGACCAATGTCAAATTTGATAGTTTCCATACTCAGCAACACAAGACAACACTTATCTCTCAGCTTTTAAGTTTGAACCTTAGCCTTTTTTCGGTGCATGTCTTCAAATCCGCTTCAGGCGATCCAGATTTAGATTTTCCGTGATTTCTCTAAATAGCTGCAAGAAAATGCGGTTGTGGTTGATTTCAAAGGGCACGGCCGCATTCCTTTGCCATCTTTGACACAGTCCGAGCTTCAGCTCCTTCGCTAATGAATTCGATGTCGACAGGACATTAAACCTGCGGGAGGTCCTAATACGACTGAAGCGTTCACTATACTGGGCTAGAGATATTTGGTCAGACAACTGCCACTCCTGGCACGATTGTCATCCAATAACAACAAACCAAGCACCAAATTAACTAAAATCTGATTGTGTACTCAGGGTCAAAAGATGATAGCGCCTGCATCTGTTACTGTCAAAGATAATCCAAAGCAGCATATAACATTCTCGCACAGAATGGATACCTTCTTACCTTGTAAAAAAAGAAAAGAAAGAAAAGCAAGATGCTTTCATCTCCTTATTAAAGATTTCCCTGCCGATACATGTAGGAACTCGTCCCATCAACTCATTTAAACATTTCTCTACAGTTAATTCACCACTTTATTTCCTCTTATTTATAAAGCAGTGCACCGCTACTATTACCTAACCTGAATTGACTCCTAAGTTACAATTACGTCCATTATACATCCGTTGGAGCGTGGGGGATACACCTTCACAAGAGCAAGTACTTCAGATGAGTATTTTACTTTACAGTATCCGTACGTATTATAAAAATGGATGTACGGATGAGTATATATATGTATGTTTCACATCTCATCCCAGCCTACTTAACCGTTTTCAAACAAAGTTAGTGCAGATGTCCTTTACTGTCGGACAACAATAGCTGTGGTGGTAAAGACCATCTGCCTATCATAGTTGAGGAGACATGACGTCATAATTAATGTCATGCATTTTGCATGAAATTTAAATTATTTATTTCTTTTCTAGTACTTCTATTCGCATCACATTCTGCAGATACTATCCAAATATTCCACTGAATGTACCTTCAAAATAGATACTTAACACATGACACAATATGACGCATAGATCAGTAGATATGGTGTCATAAAGACAGACGTTTGGATTTTGAATTTATTATGTCTTTGCTACTAATTCAGTTCGCAACGTATTTCGCAGACGGTATATGTCACTGAATGTACGAGGGTAATCCCAAAAGTAAGGTCTCCTATGTTTTGATAAGTACATAGACCTGTTTATTTCTAGAATGGTTTACATTAGTTTACAGCTTGAAAATTTAGCTATTTTTAGACATAATCATTTCTGGCGATGCATTTTTGTAGACGCTGTGGCAGTTTTTGTATGCCCATGTCATACCAGCTCGCCGCCATGCTGCTCAGAAAGTTATGAACCTCTTCTTTCACCTCGTCGTCGGAGATGAATTACCGCGGCTTTGGCGAAGAAGGATGCCGCCACTGACGTGATTGTTGCTTGTTCTCACGTGTAACTTGGTATGCCCAGGTTTCGTCACCCGCGACCATTCAGTCCAGAAATTTGTCCTGTTCGACTGCAAAGTGATGAAGAAATGCGCGGGAAGCATCAACTCGTTGACGAATGTGGTCCTCAGTCAGCATGCGTGGCACTCATCTTGCGCACACCTTCCGGCAGTTAAATGTTTCCGTTAAAATTCTGTGAGCAGTGCTTCGGACAAACCTCAGGAACCAACGTGCAGAGATCATCCAGGGTGATACGCCGAGCCGGCCGGTGTGGCCGTGCGGTTAAAGGCGCATCAGTCTGGAACCGCGTGACCGCAGCGGTCGCAGTTTCGAATCCTGCCTCGGGCATGGATGTGTGTGATGTCCTTAGGTTAGTTAGGTTTAATTAGTTCTAAGTTCTAGGCGACTGATGACCTCAGAAGTTAAGTCGCATAGTGCTCAGAGCCATTTGAACCATTTGATACGCCGATCTTCACGCATGCTTTGCTCAACCTTCAACACTGTCTCCTCAGAAGCTGACGATGTCGCGCTCCTTTGTTCGTCGTGAATTTCGGTCCGACCATCTGCAAACTCTCTACACCACTTATGAAGATTTTTGACATCCACGCACGATTCACCATACACTTCCGTCAATTGGCGACGGATTACAATCGGCGCAGTGTCCTTTGCGTTCAAAAACCGAATAACTGCTCGCAGTTCGCACTTCGCGGTAACATTCGACGGGAGCTCCATTCTCAACGGTTGCCAAGCCAAGGCTGAGCTCCTCTGCGCATCGTGCGCGTAAAGCACTCTTCATAGCATTCTGACCAACTGCCACGCAAACAGAGTTCTGTACTTATAAAAAAAATAGGTGGCCTTGCTTTTGGGATTACCCTCGTATGTACACAAATATTATACGACACATAGTTCTAGAGACATGACGTCATAGCACTGAGGTGTGTGAGAATCTGTTGCGTCATGCATGTACACTACTGACCATTAAAATTGCTACACCACGAATATGACGTGCTACAGACGCGAAATTTAACCGACAGGAAGAAGATACTGTGATATACAAGTGATTAGCTTTTCAGAGCATTCACACAAGGTTGGCGCCGGTGGCAACACCTACGACGTGCTGACATGAAAGGTTCCAACTGATTTCTCATACACAACCAGCAGTTGACCGACGTTGCCTGTCGAAACGTTGTTGTGATGCCTCGTGTAAGGAGTAGAAATGTGTACCATCACGTATCCGACTTTGATAAAGGTCGGATTGTAGCCTATCGCGATTGCAGTTTATCGTATCGCGACATTGCTATTCGCGTTGGTCGAGATCCAGTGACTGTTGGTAGAACATGGAATCGGTGGGTTCAAGAGGGTAATACGGAACGCCGTGCTGGATCCCAACGGCCTCGTATCACTAGCAGTCGAGATGACAGGCATCTTATCCGTATGGCTGTAACGGATCGTGCAGCTACGTCTCGATCCCTGAGTCAACAGATGGGGACGTTTGCAAGACAACAACCACCTGCACGAACACTCCGACGACGTTTGCAGCAGCATGGACTATCAGCTCGGAGACCATGGCTTCGGTTACCCTTCACGCTGCATCACAGACAGGAGTGCCTGCGATGGTGTACTCAACGACGAACCTGGGTGCACGAATGGCAAAACGTCATTTTTTCGGATGAATCCAGGTTCTGTTTACAGCATCATGATGGTAGCATCTGTGTTTGGCTACAGCGCGGTGAACGCACATCGGAAGCGTGTAATCGTCATCGCCATACTGGCGTATCACCCGGCGTGATGGTATGGGGTGCCATTGGTTACACGTCTCGGTCACCTCTTGTTCGCATTGACGGCACTCTGAATAGTGGACGTTACATTTCAGATGTGTTACGATTCGTGGCACTACCCTTCATTCGATCCCTGTCAAACCCTACATTTCAGCAGGATAATTCACGACCGCATGTTGCAGACCCTGTACGGGCCTTTCTGTGTACAGAAGATGTTCAGCTGCTGCCATGGCCAGCACAGTATCCAGATTTCTCACCAATTGAAAACGTCTGGTCAATGGTGGCCGAGCAACTGGCTCATCACAATACGCCAGTCACTACTCTTGATGAATTGTGGTATTGTGTTGAAGCTCCATGGGCAGCTGTATTTGTACACGCCATCCAAGCTCTGTTTGACTCAATGCCCAGGCGTATCAAGTCCGTTATTGCGGCTAGAGGTGGTAGTTCTGGGTACTGGTTTCTCAGGATCTATGCACCCAAACTGTGTGAAAATGTAATGTCAGTTCTAGTATAATATATTTGCCCAATAAATACCCGTTTATCATCTGCATTTCGTGTAGCAATTTTAATGGCCAGTAGTGTAGATATAGTACATTGATTCTTTAGTACTAAGACGCTCCTTCATTCAAGACAACTTAAGAATATCCCTGACACCCGGCATATATTTTGAGAGCTTTCAACTGCGAAACGCAGACTTCTGTAGGCGGAAAAAATAGCCGGCCCTCTATTGAGCTACGAAGCAGCGTTGTCGAAGAGGCGTCTACAAATCCGCGTTGTACTCGCGCAAAGCAGCTGCGCCCAGCATACAAATTAGTCTTTCATAATTTCAAAGGTGTTTTCACAAACACTCGCAAATGAAGATTTTATATATTATAGTTCATTTCTTGTTTTCATTTGCAAAATGAATATCCGCGGAATGCAGTGTTCGTCAGCTAGTTTCAAAATAGGCTCAATCTACAGCCAGCAGGGTCACGTTTTCTTTGGCGGCTGCCTCATCTCGCCACGCTGTCAGCTGCCCGATGTTAGTGGCCTGTTCCACGGACGAGGTGCTCACAGCGGCGCCGGGTTATCTTCATCGCTCTTTCTATTTCTTTTTCTCTCTCTTTTTCTTTTTTTTACTTCCATATAACATAGAAATTCCCTCCTTTGAGCACCGAAGTTGCCTCCTCAGCTGCCTCTGCCTTAAATAACATCTCCCGACAACTAAACAGATGGACTTATTAGTAAAGTGAATTAATATAGTCGCTTCCAGCGGAGCGTTTCACAAACCCTAACTTTCCATATTCCTTATACACCAATTATGCTACCACCCAGGGTTAAGTGCAATTGTTGGCAGCGACGATAGGGCTTCGGCTTTTCAGTTTGTATACCTATCGATGATCTGAGACGATGCAATTTTATAAGAAAAAGTGTTTTGTTAGAAAGTTCCCGAGAGTTGCAGAAAGACTTGACGATCACCAAGACATGATGCTCAGTCCTGCAACTGAGACTCAACACAACTCAATGTAATGCGCCTAAATGGCTGAAAAGCTCCAACGTCATTTGAACTGAAGTTCGGCTGTCAGTCGTTATACTCACTCACAGCCGTCAAGCATCTAGACGTTTTTGTCTATAATGATCTGTGGTGGAACGTCGACATAGATCCATGCCTGGGGAAGATACATTTCGTTTTCCTGGACGCCGAGTGCTCGTCAGAGATAAGGGTATCGTCAATAGTGTCTGACGGAGATGTGATAGGACTGATCATGTTCTAACGATCTACGGGCAGGGCGAACAGTGTTCTTCGAGTGTTTGCTGCTGACTCTGGAGGATATAGGAATGTGCTGTCGTTCAGTAACTGTAGGAGGATACAGGATGACAGACACAATTTTCAATTTTTGTGATCAACGACAGCTTGCTCTGAATGTAGAAAAATGTATAAGTTAATACAGATGTGTAGGAGAAACATTCATGTAGCGATCGAATACTACGTGACAAAGTTAAGTCGATTAAATATTTAGACGTATCGTTGCAAAGCGACATGAAATGGGGCGAGGACATAAGTTCGGTTGGAAGGAAGATGAACGATTGACATCGGTTAATTGGGAGACTTTTAAGAACGCGAAGCTCATCTGTAAAAGGAGATGAGTACTGCAGGAGTGTTTGTGATCACCACCAGGTCTGATTAAAGGAAGACATCGAAGATTACCACCAGGTCAGATTAAAGGAAGACATCGAAGCAGTTCACAGGCGTGCTGCCACATTAGTTACCGATAGGATCGATCAACACGGGAATATTGTGGAAACACCTCATGAACTCAAATGGAAATCCTTAGAGGGACTATTGTGAAAATTTAGAGAATCAGAATTCGTGAGTGACTGCAGAACGATTTTACTGTCGCATAACGTCCATTTCTCGTACAAACCGCGAAGACAAGGTGAGACAAAAAAGGTCTGTTGCTGAAGGTATTTTTGTTGTGTCGCAAGAGCTACAAGAGAAATCGTGTAACGACAGAACTAAAAGAACCTCATGAAATGTAGAGCAACTACTGACGGTATGGGCACACAACTGAAGAATTAATTTGACAAAGAAAGGTCTCGATCTGTGGCGTGTAGAAGATTTTTTCCCCTTGCTCCATTTGCAAGTGGAGCCGGGTAGGGAATGACTAGTCGTGGTACAAGGTATCTTCCCCACACGCAGCCTATTGTGACTCGCTGAAGATGTGCGTTGGTGTAGATATGGATAAATATTTATCAGAATAATCCCGAGAAACCACAGTTCACCTTTTGAAGAAGCCTCTTTCAATGTTCTCGTTGACCCAGTTCTGTAGTCCTTGTCGTTTGTCATAGTTCCATACTTTGTAGGTTTATGGGAATATAAAGGGAGAACCAGAACTCAACCGACAAACTTTCAGAGATTGTTCAGGAACACCTTAATATTTTGCCTTCAGGGACATTCGTTATTGAACTTCGTTTGGTTTCATACCACAGTTTCCTTCGTACCTGTATTGCGCTGAAACACTACTCAACAGTGCAAATGTTAACGGTGTGCGATGTGTTTATTGTTTCCATTCGCTGACGGTAGTTTTTGTTGACAGCAGTAGTGTCCACTTTACTGTTCCCCATTAAACTTACATTAGAAGTGTCCGGTTTTCTATTCGATTTGTTTTTTTCCGGCGGTGTCAGTTCTACGTTAAGAACGACACACAGCAGTGCTGTGGATAGATATACTGATGATGACTTGGCCGCTGTGGACCTCGTGAACTGGGTATTGAAAGCAAAGGAAGAGAGCCACAGCGACGCAGTGCTGACCTCTTCCCGCAGCGATGGAAACCACATCACAGTGCAATGGTTCGTCTCAGGGTTACTGTGTGCAGGGACACCCGTAGCCAGCGGCAGAGAGCGGCTTGAGCACCCCCCCCCCCCCCCCCCCCCCCCCCCCCCCCCCCATAGCTCTCACAGAAAGGAAAAAAATGTAGTGTAATCAGGAGTTTATCCTTCAAGAAAATGATTTAAAAGTCGATATTACGCAAGATTTTTAAAGGTTCGGAACTGGAACTTTTTATGGCTACTTACAAGTGCCCAATCGTCGTCTGCCAAAATCTTAAAAATACTCCATATCCTCATGTATAGCCCTGTCCACACCCCCACACCCCACAAAGTATTGTATGGACGCGACAATAACTACACTAAATCTACTGGCAGTTTCGAATATGGATAACCATCAACTGTATAATGGAGTGACGACAATGAAAATTTGTACTGCACTGAGGCTCGAACCCCGATTTCCCGCTTATCGCAAATGGTCGTCTAACCATTTCACTACCGGTGCACGATTCATGGCCAGATCATAACTTCCATATGTCGTCAACCATTTGTCTACTGAAACTTCCGGGCAGTTAAAAACAGTGTGCCGGACCGAGACTCGAACTCGGGACCTTGCCTTTCGCGGGCAAGTGCTCTACCAACTGAACTGCTTGGGTAGATCAGTTCACCGGCACGGTAGCTCAGCGTGTTCGGTCAGAAGGTTAGCTGCCCTCTGTAATAAAAAAAAAAGAAAAAAACTGAGTTAATGGATCAACGACGAACTGAAACGGATGTCTTGTGACGTCCGCCCCGAGCAGATGCAACGAACAAAAAATGAGATTACAAAAAAAAAAGTAGCCCGCGAAAGGCAAGGTCCCGAGTTCGAGTCTCGTTTCAGCACACAGTTTTAATGTTCCAGGAAGTTTCATATCAGCGCACACTTGGCTGCAGAGTGAAAATCTCATTTGTCTACTACTTGTACTCGTACATCCATTATCTACATTGCCAAGCAGGGATGACTTTTTACATGTAAGTCGCTTTCCCGAGCCGGCCAGTGTCGCCGAGCGGTTCTAGGCGCTTCAGTCTGGCACCGTGCGATCGCTTCGGTCGCAGGTTCGAATCCTGCCTCGGGCATGGATGTGTGAGATGTCCTTAGGTTAGTTAGGTTTGAGTAGTTCTAAGTTCTAGGGGACTGATGACCTGAGATGTTAAGTCCTATAGTGCTCAGAGCCATTTTTGCGCTTTCCCGATGTCGTTGGATAAATGCAACATTGCAGTGACTGTATTACTCCGAATTACGATGCAAAGTTCGGAATGGAAATGGAAATGCCATGTGGCTAGGGGTCTCCCATCGAGTAGACCGTTCTCCTTGTGCAAGTCTTTCGAGTTGAGGCTACTTCGGCGACATGCGTATCGATGGGGATGAAATGATGATGATAAAGGCAACACAAGACCCCCAAGACCCAGCCCCTGAGCGGAGAAAATCTCCGACCCAACCGGGAATCGAACCCGGGCCGTTAGGTATGACATTCCGTCGCGCTGACCACTCAGCTACCAGGGGCGCACAAAATTCGGTATAGCAAAGGCTTTTCAATATCATACCTATAATGATTAGGTTAATAGGGGTATGGCCGGCCGAAGTGGCCGTGCGGTTAAAGGCGCTGCAGTCTGGAACCGCAAGACCGCTACGGTCGCAGGTTCGAATCCTGCCTCGGGCATGGATGTTTGTGATGTCCTTAGGTTAGTTAGGTTTAACTAGTTCTAAGTTCTAGGGGACTAATGACCTCAGCAGTTGAGTCCCATAGTGCTCAGAGCCCATAGGGGTAATCAAGGAGAGATGTTTAACATTACGCATTGTTGGGCAATATGCTGCCGCTGGGTGGTGAGAGGGTGAAGACATAAAATGGAAGACCCAAAGTATCCTGTGTAGCTTCCCTGGTGACGTGGCGTTACATCAGCCAAGTAAGAAGATGGCCACTGGTTGCCCCTAGCAGATGAGCAACAAAACTACTCTGATGGGCCCAAAACACAAGGAAGCACTCACCTATCCTGTGTCAAGATAACAAAGCGGCACTCGGGAATGGAAGGCGAACGTGAGAAGTTGCGTGTTGGGCGTAGATCCCGCTGATCACGTAGAATATGCCCTATCAACTAAATTGTGACACTGTTTAGAGTTTGTTAAATGTAACAATCGTTATCTTGGGACAACATGAGAGTGTAAGACCTTCCGTTGTAATATGCATACAGCATGTAGTGTAAAAATTGGTTGTAAACCACCACAAAGTGAAGTACTAGAATTAAAACTGCGTCTCTCATAAAACGTGCACCCTATTATTCGACCACATACTCCTGTCAGGCTTCACATCATTCTAAACCGTTACAGCAGTTCATCCAGATCCTGAGTCAAGAGAATCCATGACTGTGCATAGGGGACATTATCACCTGAAAGACTCAGGTCAGTGTATTTCAGGACCCTACAGCGAGATACGACAGACGTGCTTGTCTGCACCAGCAACCTCGCCGAGTTCACACGATCTATCACCAAAAGGTTCTGTAACCGCTCTTGCCAAAGGAAGCTGAGCGTTGGACCACTGTTGACTCCGTTTTGTGTAATGTACTTTTTCGTTATTGTATGTCTTAGGCTTCTTCAATATTATGAAAGTATTATCAGAGAAACAATGGTGACTGCGGTAACAAACTGAATAAATCATAATTACATTGCTACTCTGTAACGAGCCGCTGGAGACTGGGGGTTCCTAGTACCATAGTACTCATAAAATATCTTTGAACAACATCCGACAGGTTGACATAGGAGTTCCATTTGAGCCTGTCCACAGAAAATTCAGAGAACAGCTGCGATTTTCCTCAAAGATTTGTGTACACAACGCAGGCCGTCATAGGCGCACTTAGGAAACAGCGGGTAACGCTACGCATCGCACGCAGTTTATTCTCAGTATTCCGACAGTTCGTATTCAAATCGACATATACATGGATAATCTGCAAATCACACTTAAGTGCTTGGCAGAAGGTTCATCGAAATACCTTTACAGTAATTCTCTATTATTCCACTTTCGATCAGCGCGCAGAAAAAAACGATCACCTATATCTTTCCGTGAGGGCTCTGATTTCCCTTGTTTTATTGTTATGATCGTTTCTTCCTATGTAGGGTGGTGTCAACAACATATTTTTGAATTCGGAGGAGGAAGTTGGTGATTGAAATTTGCTGAGAATATTACACCACAAAGAAAAACGCCTTTGTTTTAATGCTGTCCATCCCAAACCCTGTATAATGTCTGTGACACTCTCTCCCCTATTTCGCGATGATACAAAACTTGCTGCCCTTCTTCGAACTTTTCTCGACTACTCCGTGAATCCTGTCTGGTAAGGATCCCAGACCGGGCAGCAGGACTCCAAGGAAGGACGGACAAGCGTAGTGTACGCAGTCTCTTTAATAGATCTGTTACTTTCTTAGTGTTCTGCCAATAAAACGCAGTCTTTGGTTTGCTTCACCACCAAATTTTCTATGTGTTCTTTCCAATTTAAGTTGATCGGAAGTGTAATTCCTAGGTATTCAGTTGAACTTATGGTCTTTAGATTTGACTGATTTATTATGTAAACGAAGATTAACCGATTCCTCTTAGCACTCTTGTGGATGACCTCACACTTTTCATTATTTAGGGTCAGTTGCCAATTTCCACACCATACAGATATCTTTTCTAAATCGTTGTGAAATTTGTTTTTCTCTTTTCATGAGTTTACTAGACGACGAACGACAACATCATCTGCAAGCAACCTAAGATGGCTGCTCAGATTGTCTTGTTATGTAGATTAGGAACTGCAGATGGCCTATAACACCACTTTGGGGAACGCCAGAAACCACTTCTGTTTTACTGGATGGCTTTGCGTCGATTACTACGAACAGTGACCTCTTTGACCGCAAATCACGAATCCAATCACATAACAGAGACGATATTCTATAAGCACTCAATTTCGGTACAAGCATCTTGTATGGTACAGGTCAAAAGCCTTAGTGGAAACCTAGAAATACGGGATCAGTTTGTAATACATTGTCAATAGCATTCAACATTTGGTGTGTGTACACAGCTATTTGTGTTTCAAAAGAACAATGTTTTGTAAATCCGTGTTCACCGTGTGTCAATAGACCATTCTCTTCGAAGTAATTCATAATGGTCGAACGCAATATATATTCCAAAGTCCTGCTGCATATCGACGTCAACGATATGGGCCTGTAATTTAATGGGTTACCCCTATTACCTTTCTTGAATACTGGTGTGACTTGTGCAACTTTCCAGTCTTTGGGTATGGATCTTTCACCGAGGAAGCGGTTGTGCATGAGTTACTGCATCGGCATACTCTGAAAGGATCCCAATTGTAATAGTCTGCACCAAAGGACTTGCTTTTATTAGGTAATTTAAGTTGCTTCACTACTCTAAGGAAATCCACTTCCAAGTTACTTATGTTGGCAGCTATTCTTGATTCGAATTCTGAACCATTTACTTCGTCTTCTTTGGTGAAGCAATTTCGAAAGGCTGTGTTTAGTAACTCTGCTTTGGCAACACTGCTATCTATAGTATTTCCTTTGTTATCGCGCATAGGAAGCATAGACTGTATACTGCTGCTAGCATACTTTACATGCGGCCAGAATCTCTCTGGATTTTTTGCCAGGTTTCAAGACAAAGTTTCGTTGTGGAAATTATTGTAAGCATCTTGCACTGATGTCTGCGCTAAATTTCGAGCTTCTGTTAAGGATTGCCAATCTCGAAGATTTTGCATTCGTTTAAATTTGGCATCCTTTTTTCGTTGTTCCTGCAACAGTGATCCACGGGGGATAAACTCCATCGTTTTCTTTGAATCCAAGCCATATCTGGTCTACACTTACCAGTACATTGTTAATTCCAAAGGAGTGGAGATTGTCTCTCAGGAAGGCGTCAAGAAAATTTTTACCTGAATAGGTACATTTTTCGCTTACTTTTGGAGAATTTGGGGGATACAATATTCAGTTTCGTTACAACTCTGTATACACTAATTTCTGTGTCCGTTTTGATGTTCGTTATTAGTTCACGATTATTTGCTGCTAAGAGATCATGTGTGTTTTCACGACTGTTTACTACTGGTGAGGGCTCATAAACTAACAGCTCGAAATAATCTTCAAAGATTGTGTTTAGCACAATTCCGGATGATGTTTTATGCGTACCTCAGGATTTAAACATGTATTTTCGCCAACATATCGAAGGTAAATTAAAGTCACAGCCAACTAAAATTGTATGAGTCAAGTACAGGACTGAAATTAAACGCAACTGTTCTTTGAATATAAAATATGGATGAAAGACACATTATTTCCTCCGACTTACATCAAGCGCAAAGTTAGCTAAATTATGGTATACGGAGTATGGTTCGGACATTATTTGTATTCACGCAGCATCCGTGAATGGAAGGAGAAGACGAAAAATGATCCTGGCAACCAAACTAACCTCCGTCATCGGCTGTACACAGGCTTTCGGAGTAGATAATGTCGCAGACCGCAGATGTAAATGCACCTCGTTCAATGGCCATTAGCTAGCGCCTGGAACAACTGTTAACTTCTCCATTCCCTGTGGCTACGTGTCTGTGCATGGATTTGATTGAATGAGCCTTTGCGTAGCTTTGGACCACGTAGCGCAATACGTTCAAGGTATAAAACAAAAAAGAAAATGATTTTTTGTGTATTTTGTATACCCATTGTTCTATGACGAGACCGACAGTCATAATTACTACAAAATACATTCGAGGGACAGTTGTAGTGGTGTGGGACTTAATAGACAATTATTTTTGTAGTTAATTCGAAGTTTCATTTAATAAAGCCACCTGACTTAATAGCTACACTCGTTTCAGCGGTTGACGTGTCGTAATATTATAGTACGACTGCAGAAGACCACGTATTCGCACCCGCCATCTTCCCATCGTCAGCAGGAATTTCTTTGCTGTGCCCGAAAAGGATCAACCTTCCATACGCTATTTTTCACTGTCCCATATTTCAGCCCCCATCTAGAGCCCACATTTATAACGACCAGTTTTTCATTCACCCAAGTGCTGGCTCACGAACTTTATATGTACGTTTTACGTCTTCTTTTAAGGAGCCCCCTTCTGTGAAAATGGCCCCGTACAGCCATTCGTTTTACTCCTCGTATATTACTCTTCGTGCTTTCCTTTTCTAGCAAGCTATCGACCTCATTCTTTTCTGACATTTGAGGATATTGTCGTGTTCATGGTAAAACTCGGAACGGAAAATAATAAGAACATAAAAAACCACTAGAATGTCTCGCTAGCAATAATTTTCTATGCAATATTAGACGTAATTTTCCACTATCGTTTTAGAGCTTTTGTGGCACAAACAGCAGTACAAAGAAGCTTATATAAATGAATGTTTGTTACAAACTTTTTCCAAGCAAAATACTGGAATGAGCAGTAGACAAATGTACTACAACGTAACATTTCGAATAGGGGATATAACAACGACCGAAAATACAATAAGAAATATGACGATCGTTATTTCTAATGACAATTGATTTTTAAACATCGATTAATTGACTCTGAACATTAGAGCCACTCTTAGGTGCAATTAAACATGGTACACAATGAAACATTTAAAAAAACAATATTACCAATTACATTCATTTCACGTGAAATTAAGTCTATGATCTAAGAAAATTTAAATACTTTCATTAATACGGAAGAATTGTTAAGGTATTGTAATATAAAAAATGGTATTGTTATGGTGGTTGGGATGGTGTAATTTTAATGTCATACATAAAAAGAAATATGGGCATATTCCTGATTTTCCTTGTAATTAGATCACAGGCCCTGCAGACCACGCTCTGCTTCCACAAACTGCCTCCATTCCTTCCTGTTTTGTGCTAGATTCCTACAGGTGTCTTCAGTCCCCAGGTCTGCTAGGTCCTTCGCCAGGTCGTCTATCCAGCTCTTCCTTGGTCGTCCAATGGGGCGTTTCGTGTTTGGTTTCCACTCTAGTGCCATCTTCGCCTGTCTTCCGTCTCGTATATGAGCTACATGGCCCACCCATTGTATTCTTTTGCTCATTATCTTCTGTAGGATAGTTGGTTGTCGCATCAGAAGGAAGATTTCCTCGTTTTTCCTGATCCTCCAGTCTCCGTTATCTACAACTGGTCTCCATCGCTTTCTCATTACTATTCTTTCAACATATTAATAGTTTTTCCTTTTCTCGCTTAATCATGCTCTGTGTTTCTGAACCGCACATCACTGCTGGGCGTATCACTGTGTTGTAGATTTTCATCTTAGTTTTCACTGAGATCGATTTAGAGCCAAGAGTCTCTCTGAGGGAATGCATGCATTTCATTCCCACTGCTATTCTTTCCCTGATGTCCATTTTTACGTTGTTGTCCGTGGTAAACCAAGATCCCAAGTATTTGAACTGGTGTACTCTCTTGAACCTCTTGCCGTCTGTCTCAAGAAATTCTTCTTGTTCTTGTCTTCTTCCTAATTGTATGAACTTCAAATGCCTCAAATGGCACTGAGCACTATGGGACTTAACATCTTAGGTCCTCAGTCCCCTAAAACTTAGAACTACTTAAACCTAACTAAACTAAGGACATCACACACATCCATGCCCGAAGCAGGATTCGAACCTGCGACCTTAGCGGTAGCGCGGTTCCAAACTGAAGCGCCTAGAACCGTTGTGTCTTGATTCACTTTGAGCCCTACCTTCTGTGCATAATTGTCCATTTTCTTGTACATTCGTTTCAACTCATGCTTTGATTCACTTAGTAGTACTATGCCATCTAAACATGCGAGACAATTGAAGTTGCCGTCCATCTGTACTCCAGCTCATTCCTGTTGCGTACACTCTTTTATTACTTTCTCTAAGATCAAATTGAACAGAACACATGAGAGCATCCCCTTGTCTGAGGCCTGTCTCAATCTTGAATGTTTCTGATGTGGGTCCTCGGAAACGTACTGCTGCCTTTGACCCTTCCATACAAGATTGCACCATTCTCACTAGCTTCTCAGGGATTCTGAATGACGCGTTGCATTGTATAGGCTGTTCTTGTGGATGCTGTCATATGCACGTTGAAAATCGACGAACAGGCTGTAGATATCTGTATCATATTCCCAGAGTTTTTCGAACAACCGTCTTAATGTGAAAATGTGATCTATTGTCGATCGGTTTGCTCGAAAGCCAGCTTGGTACTCCAGCATGTTGTTCTCTTTGAGTGGTTGCTATTTTCTGATTATAATGATGGACAGAACCTTATACGTTACATTCAACAAGCTGATTCATCTGTAGTTACCACATTCCATTTCGCTTCCCTTCTTGTATGTTGGGCACATTATAGCAAATTTCCGTTCTTCTGGCAGTGCCTCCTTCTCCTTTGTCAACTAGATCAATTTATGTATCTCTAACTGTAAACTCTCACTTCCCTCCTTGATTAGTTCTGATGTTATTCTGTCCTCCCCTGGGGTTTTGTTGTTTCTGAGTCCTTTGATTGCAATCTTCATGCCTTCTTCACTAACTTCCCATTCTTTTTCATCTTCCCCTTCCTCCATAATGTCTGCAGGTAACATCTCATCTGGGTCTGGGCAATTCAACAGTTCTGAGAAGTATTCTTTCCATCTTTCTACGATTCTTTCCTTGCCATTTGTCAAGTTGCCGTTCTTATATCTAATGAAAAAAGTTGGGCTCTGAAATCCAAATTTCCGATCTTTTATGTACTGGAAGAATTGCCTTGAGTTCTGTATTTTGGTTCTCTGCCTCAACTTGTTCTAGCAAACTAGTTAGACACAGTCTTTTCTCTGCTCTTAGAATCGCTTTGTCTCCCTTCTGAAGTTGATAAAATGTTCCCTTTTCTGCTCACTCTCCTTTTCAGCTAGCCACTTCTCCCTCACCTTCCTTCTCTTTTCTGTATCCTTCTGGCATGTCTCTTTGAACCATTTTCTCTTCTTCATTATCTTCTATCTTCCCAGTACCTTCTCCGCTACACTTAGTACCGTGGACTTTATTTCTTTCCACTTTTCCTCCACGTCATCTCTTGCTTCCATGGTCTCTAGGGCCTCAAAACGGGTTTTGATTTCTCTAGATTATTGTACTTTAATGGCACTTCCTCGTAGTTTCTCAACATTCAAAGCAGGTTCTAGTGTCCCCTTCTTCTTATGCACGTAGGTGAACATGAGTTTAAGCCTGCACACACTGAGGAAGTGGTCTGACGCACAGTCGGCTCCTCTATACGATCTGACGTCCATGACTCTATGGCTATAGCGCTGGTCCACCAAGATGTGATCTGTCTGATTGGTGGTTCTTCCATCCGTTGAGCACCACGTTCCCATAGGTATTCTCAACGTCTCATTCTGCAAACTGTGCCTTCTACAGTTGGTATGTGGAATTCTTCTTTTCCTGCTTTTCCATTAAAATCTCCCAGCACTACCCTGGTATTTCTAGTTGGTGTGCTCTCAGTTGTTGGTCCTAGTTGGTCCTCATCAGTCTTATCCTTAGTCGGAGCATGAACATTGATGAATGTGATGTCTGACACTTTGATTCCAAGTCGTATGTAGGATATTCTCTTGTTAACAGCTTTACCGAATTTGCTGCTTCGTTGTGTATTACAAAACAAGTGCCGAATTCGAGTTTACCTACACATCCGTCGTAGAATAGTGTGTATCCATCCCCTTTGTGAGTTCCTTGTCCTAGCCATCTTGTCTCTTGTACCGCCACCAGATCCAGTTTATATCGGTTAATTCCTGAGACCATAGTCTGGATGGTTCCTGGTCTATACAGGTTCTACATTCCAAGATCCAAAATTAAAATTTCTAAATCGTATACAGTTTTTCCTTTGCAGTTTTTGTATCCCATTGCATCCACCCATGTCCGAGGCAAGGTTGTGTTTCGTAACAGAGTTTTTTGCAGGACTGGGTTGTTGGCCCAATGCCCAGACCTCCGCCTTTATCCGGACTTGGGACCGGCAGTGGCTGTTGCGAGGCAACTGACAACAGTCGGAGTTAAATTAACTAACCAATGAAGATCAAGTACTTACTAGTCTGCAAGTCACTTGAAGTAAATCAAATGAACTCAACACAAAGGATGAACTCTGTTGTGGTTGATAATCAGCAAATATTTTTGATAATGTGGTAAAGAACACACGTTTCAGAGTTTCTTACTCCGTTTTGAAGTTATGTGACTCATTTTCTATGTGCTGCAGTCTTTTTTTGAAATTGAAATAATTACTCTGGAAAAGGAAGGTTTTTCCAAATGTCAAAAACTATTCCAACATACATGTACCAAGGAAAAAAATATTCTATTCAAATTAATAGTGTTTCAATAGAGAAAATCTCGTTGCTGCTATATTCAATAGTCTGTATGTTACATTACATGATCAGCTGAGTGGAATGAACAGTCTAGTGAGTACAGAATATGGATATAGAGTATATCGAAGGAAGAGTAAAGTAATGAGAAGTCGCAAAGAAAGGCGAAAGTAATGACAAGTAGCAGAAATGAGAACAGCGAGAAACATAACATCAAGTCACGAAGCAGAAGAAGTTAAGGATTTCGGCTACCGAGGCAGCAAAATAATCAGTGACGGGCTGAGCAAGGAGTACTTCAAAGTCAGACGAGCACTGACAAAAAGAGCATTCCTGGACAACAGAAGTCTACTAGTATTAAACATGGGTCTTCATTTGAGGAAGAAATTTCTTGGAATATACGTTTGGAGCACGGCATTGTATGGTAGTGAAACATGAACTGTGGGAAAACCGGAATGGAAGAGAACCGAATTATTTGAGACATGGTGCCACAGATGGATCTTGAAAATTAGGTGGACTGACAAGGTAGGGAATGAAGAGTTTCTGCGCAGAAGTGGAGAGGAAAGGAATATGTGGAAAACACTGACAACAAGAAGGGACAAGATGATAGTACATCTGTTAAGACGTCAGGGAATTATTTTCATGTTACGAGAGGGGGCTGTAGGGAGTAAAAGCTTTAGAGGAAGACAGAGATTTGAATACACTCCTGGAAATTGAAATAAGAACACCGTTAATTCATTGTCCCAGGAAGGGGAAACTTTATTGACACATTCCTGGGGTCAGATACATCACATGATCACACTGACAGAACCACAGGCACATAGACACAGGCAACAGAGCATGCACAATGTCGGCACTAGTACAGTGTATATCCACCTTTCGCAGCAATGCAGGCTGCTATTCTCCCATGGAGACGATCGTAGAGATGCTGGATGTAGTCCTGTGGAACGGCTTGCCATGCCATTTCCACCTGGCGCCTCAGTTGGACCAGCGTTCGTGCTGGACGTGCAGACCGCGTGAGACGACGCTTCATCCAGTCCCAAACATGCT